>NC_091049.1:23436510-24812369 GCF_963966145.1 Tenebrio molitor
ATAACGCCGTATTTTTGTCTATCGTTACTCCACTATTATTATTTCTCTTAAACTTTGCGTTAGGCCACTGTGTAGATGACTTTATGAAAATGTTTACATCTGACACTAGCCTGAAGGATGCAATATGTGGAGAAATAAATAATTGAAATGTATTTTTCTTAAATATTAAATAAAAGGGTAAAAATAAAAGTGGTTCATTCTTATTTATACATATATGTATTTACAAGAAAAATAATGCATACGTAATTACATATGCCTGCAAATTCGTCTTCGGCAAATTCCTCGAATGCAGTTGTTCGAAATCAAATGCTCGAAATCAATTGCTCGAAAATGAAATTGCTCGATTGTAACTTTTCTCGAAATACAAGTTCCTCGAACTGCAATTTCTCGAAAATGTTTTGCTCGAATTTATATGGTAGAAAATTGGAGTAATTAGTAATTAGTAATTACGGACTAGTCGTAATAATGACATTAATGTCTTCAAAATATTCCTGTAAGAAATTACTTCGAAGCCATTTGTTTTCGTATAAGCGATTGTGCGAAAAACGTTGTGGGATAAGTGCCATAACAGAATCTCGAAAGTTGAAACTCTTTGTTGATTCTGTTATAATGCACTTACTAACCTTATATCCCAATTGCATATTGCATAAACTTATTGTTTGATAAAAAAAAAAAACTGTTGCGGCCTTGGAGAAAATAATGGAATCTCGAATGCCTGCACCCGAAGATCTCTAAAGCTAGTTTGACACGATGCTAAATTTTGTAGAAAATTTGTTAGAAAATGAGAGAGGACCAATGAACGATCAGGATCTGACAAAGACAAACGATCGATGGTCTCTCTCATTTTCTAACAAATTTTCTACAAAATTTAGCATCGTGTCAAACTAGCTTAGCGGCCTTACCGCCTTACCGCAATTGCAAATCCCAAATCATAAATAAAACCAGTCTTCAGATTTTTAATATCGTTTGATTTAAAATCTAATTCATATTTTTCTTCGGTAATTTCGTTTATAACTTTTAGAAATGAATCCTCTTATCAGTGTAAACATGAGAAGTTAAAATTTTTGTGTAAAACAGTTTTTTTTTTTAATTTATTAAATGCAATACGGATGTGGCCTTTGTAATAACAATCACCGCATTATCCTGTGTATGATAATTACCTTCGAGCAAAACATTTTCGAGAAACTGCCATTCGAGGAACTTATAATTCGAGCAAATTGACTTTCGAGCAGCTGATTTCGAGCAGTTCGTCTTCGAGCAATTGCATTCGAGCAATTTACCTAGATTCCTGGAAATTTACCTTGCCCTTGTAGGGGTAAATCAATGATATCACACAAAAACGTTATATTAATCAAATTACCTCAGCTATAACACCGGCGTAATTACTGACTGATCAGAAGATTAGGCATCCACATTCCGTAAACCAACGACCCTATTATTAATAAATTTGTGAAGTAATTTATTATTTAATTAATTATGTTTTCAATGCTTTGGTGAATAGCTAAATTACTTTCAGTTTGCTAACTAATTTTTAGCGTGCCGGTTTAATTAATTTTTTCAACACAACTCATTAGTAGTAAGTAGGGACACAATGGGTAAATTTTTTTTTTCAACGCTACGCAACACAACGCTGCGGTGAACGATTAAGTAATTTTCACGTCGCGAATTAATTTAATTTTAATTAATTAATCGGTGAATGAAGTTGAATGCCGTGAATGTGGATTGCATAAACACATCGGAATGCCGTGATAATTCGAAAACGGCGACGATCATTAAAGCGGCCCTCATTATGGAGTTTGAGTATAGCCTTTCTGCTTCTGGAAACTTTACAGACGGCGATTTGGAAGCAGCGATTTAACCTTCCCCAACGTAACAATAAATTATTTCATTTCACGTCCTGAGCTAAATTTTCGGTAATTAATTAATTAATTAATTAATCGGGAGCTGGATTGCATTGAGAACGGAATGCGGCGGTGATTGGAAAACGTCAGCGAAATTAATTTAATTAGTGACTGGTACAGGGTGAAAGCAGAATGTCGGCGGCTCAGGTTAGACCAGATCACGTCGGGTCATTACTCTTTAATGACTTCACAATTAATTAATTAATTAGTGGGGTTAGGCCTGATAAGATCACACCAAGTCAATACCCATTAGTGGGGTGAAAGCGGAATGCCGGCGGTTCGGGTTAGGTCTGATAAGTCACGCCGGGTCAATGCCGCTGCCGAATTCACTAATGTGTCACATACATATACTACTCTCTCGGCCTACTGTGAGCGAGAGTTTACCGAGTTGGTTACTTTCGAGGTGTTCGAGTACTGCTCGTCAAATCTTAGATGGCCGCTAAGGATGCGCAGAAGAGGGAGTGCGATGCAAGATGTGGAACCGAGATGCGACAAGGTGAAGCGGTAAAGTGGGGTATAATTCTGAAAAGTATACTCAGATCGTAGCCAACGTTAAATAACTAGCCGTGCTGAGAAAAAGGCAACGTCGCAATCGTTCAGACTGGAGGACCGGGTGAACCGCCGAACATCGAACGCCTAACAAACATAAAGGCGCGCTTTTACATGTTCTCAATAAATTTACATTGTTTATTAGATGATTATTAGTATTACAATTCCCATCTTACCCCCATGGAGTGAAGAATTGATGATATCTAATTTTACACTGTCCAGCAGTAGCGGCTCGTAACAAAATCTGAAGGGGGAGCAAACTTTTTTTTACAGACAGAATAGATATTTATGACAAAGGTGCTGTGCTACATACTTTGTGTAGAGGTAGAGTGCAAGATGCGTTTTTTTTACTGTGGTTTTCCCAGTAGGCCTAATCCACAATAAGAAAAATTCTTCGTAACAAGTAACTAAATAACTTGTGGAGTTAATTCTTCGCCTTTTATAAAAACTTTTACTTGGAGACATTCAATAATATACATTTTGTCTCAATATTTAAAGAATTATTAAAATTCAATGTAAAAAAATATATACTTACCAAATTCAACAATTTTATGTTCCCAGCCAATCAAATTAAGTTCGATTGAAAATGTTCTTATTAAATCATTAAAATTGTTTATTATATCTGCTTTCATAAAATTCTCTACTTCATCGTTTTGCCTTTTAGAAATTGTTTCACCCCTAAACTCTGGATCAGTTCTGTTTAATTGCTGACTTTGATAGATAAGACGCTAAATTTGGAAACACGCTAGGAACAGCCGCATCTTTTAGTCTGGGGCTTTTTAAAAGCAATTGTTTACAGCTTCCATCAGGTTGCAAATGTTTATCATATAAAATCATATCATCAGAACTAAAATGTAATTGACAGACCACACTTGAAGCTGAAGTTTTTTCAAGGGATTGCTTTTAACCATGTTTGTTTGCGCTCTACATTTTTGGGACATTTGAAAACACTTATAAGGCATTCACGATCTTTTTGGGACCGAGTTGGCTATGATTTTTTCTTTTCATGTTGGACTAACTGATTCAGTGATGCAACGGATGCAACTTTTTTTTCTGTCAGTGTCTGTTCGACATTTTCTTGCCACCGTATTGCCTGATTTATTTTTATAATATTCGTAAGAAAGTAAATGATGTATTAAGTGTGTAAAAATAATTAATTTTGGCCAAAGGAAAAGTGAAAACTGCCAAAATAATTTTGTTACGACAAAAAATTTCCATTATACGATGTTATTTCCAATTTTAAAAGAATAGACCAGATTTAAGAGATTCGGCAACAATGTACCTATTCAGATAATATAACCTTAATTTGAAAACAACCTAACCTAACACAAAAAGTGTCAATTTCCTTTAGGGAATATAGTTATCACCGAGGTACTGCCAACAAAATCACTAGATGCTCATAGCCAACTCGGTCCCAAAAAGATCGTGAATGCCTAATACCTAGGTACACCGCGATTGTTTTGTGCATTTCTTAAAGACGAGTCGTAATTACTTTTACAGCCTGTTACACAACACCTACTAGGCATGTTTGAATAATATTTAAATTTTAAATACCTGTTAGAAGTTAGAACCAACGATATTTCGTTTAACACACAAAAGTTAGGTTAGGTTTGTCTCGGTTTAACTTCCACCAAGTTGACGCCTTTAATTCCAGAAGAAAATGCCACAATTTATTTCACAAACTCTATACTAAATTCCCTTCAACTTTTAAACAACTTGGTAGCTTAAAATTTTGGAAATAAACACAGTTTTCTGAAGTTAAAACGTTAAGATCACTGTGTACACACATGCAAATCTGCACAAACTGACTCGATCCTAGGTCTGCGGGCATTGTTGCCAAATTTACTTGAGCACGGCTAGTTCATTTAACGTTGGCTACGCTCAGATACAGAAATCGACTTGTTCTAACTTCGCGTTGTCGACGAGATTTTAATTCTGTAGCTGTAATCTGTACTGACGTATTGTGAGTCTTCAACGCATTTGTGATCTGCAATTTTTATTACCTAAATAATAATAAATAGGTACCTTTCCCACTAAATTTCCAACGGCATTGCAATTTTTACATTTCTCCTTTTTAGAAAATAACACCCATAAAGTTGCTCTTATTGTTAACACACGTTGTACATTTTGATAATTACGTCTCCTTAAATTTCAAAATCATAAAAGTACCTGTTCTTGCTATTTTGTCGGTGGACGAGTCGATTGGACCGTTCGCTTAAATTACAATTACAAACAGATGTTCGTTATTCGCAGCGCTTCAGCCACTTTTACATAATGCCGTAAACAATTTCCCAGAATTCGAATACGGTAAGATGAGGCACAAAGAATTATTCATTATTTTAATAAACTGTTATGTATTACGAAATCAAAGACATTATTCCATATACCTAATTCATGTCATATTAATCGTTTAAATTTAAAATATTAATAACATAATTACATAACATTTTAGTTTTATATTTAATACAAAAATTTCCGATTTCCGGAATCTGGAAAAAGTGCCCCGAATGCTTGCAGCGTTTCCACGTTGAATGGCAAGGGAAAAGGAATTTCTTTGATTTTGAATCGCCTGATTCCGCGATAAATATGTTTCACTGTGCTTATGTTTCACTGTAGTTTTAAAAGTCATGGTCCCATGGTTTGGAGTGTACCAATGTTTCCACTGCTGCGACGCTCGAACAAGTGACATCCCCACTCCTACCGTTACCATTGCGCATCCGAATCTCAGCGGCCATCTAACATTTGACGAGTAGTAACGATGGTGCGTCCCCAAGCATTAGTGGAACCCTTGGGCCTTCTACTCCAGCCAAATCCGCAAAAGTCAAGAAACAAAAGGAACAGGATTTTCGAACAGTGACAAAATACCGAAGAAAAATCAATTCTTTTTCCGCCTTGAGATCGATTTTTTTATTTCTCCCTGCGTGCCTTGTGTTGGTAATTGTTGGGTTTGAGAATTTCCTCGAGGAAAATCCTCTCCGTGTGTGGGCGAGTGTTCGGTAAAGGAAATCCCAAGGAAATCTCGGAGGTGTAATGCCTACCTTAACGCCATTATTTTAGTAGGCAACTAACTATTGTAACCTTTCGACTTCCTTGACTTCTCCTCCATGATTTTTTTTCTCCCTCATTGGGTGTATTGTTGGTTGCCGCATTCCCTCGGATGAAATTTTGCGGAAAAATACGAAACAAAAATAATGAGAAAAGAAATATTTATGGATCCTACGTTGTGTTTTATTTTTATTTTGTTGAATTAGGTTCTAACGAGAGGCCGTACCTTCGGAGGTTTTCCAAAAAAATAGAATTAAAACGATCGAGCACACTTCACTTAAATTTTATTTAACAAATAATCGAGTGTGGTGGCGTTTGGTCCCAACAAATTATAGAAATAAATAAATGAATTTGATAACAGAAGTTGGTGGAAATTTGACCTAATGAGATTTGACTCGCGGCCCTCGAATTGAGACTTGACTCATGAATAAATGACTACGCTGGGCAAATACAGAAGTTTCTGGCGCGAACAGCATTATGGAAGTTTGAGATGCGAACTATGTGATCCGATTTAGATTTCAATTACCCCAATTAAATTGAACCCGACGCGATGCCCTGGAATCTCATAGATCACCCCGGTCTACTCCGATGGTCGAAAATAAAAGGGAAAAAAGGTTCTAACAGGGCCAAAGGGTACCTCTCTTCACGTGTCAGCTGGCCTAGTTTGGTCGCTGGCCCCCTTGGGGGTGACGCGGCTGAATTTTGTGCTCTTACGCCGGACCACAGCTAATTGAGTGCGATGGACACTGGCGGTAGTTTCCCGATCTCGAGACTCCAAAACATACATAATAAATGAAAATGTTTTATAATGAATTTATACTAGTTCCCCTTGATGAAAGCACGGTTCCCCAATCGGTAAATGCAAGAAGATCACATACTTCGCGATAAAGAAATTAATACAAGATTCTAAAGAGTCCCGTGGTCATCAGATACTCACGAAAATAATATAATCTTTACTTTAGAACGATAAAGAACTAAATGCTGGTTGACTAATTAAATCACGACTACAAATAATGTACCAGAATTAGAGAAATAATTTACCTTGTGAATGTAAAGAACGTGGTCACAAAATGGCTGCTGGAAGTACTGAACGTACCTCCGGCTACTTTGGAGATCAAACCCCGAGTGAATCAAAAAAGCCTTGTTTCCCGTCCCGCAATCGGTTTTATCATTTCTGGCGCACCCCACTTTCGCAACCCCTACTTGACCAAAGTGACCAATCAGCTCGGTTCTACTTTACGCCGATCGCGACGCCTTTTCGAAATCTCTAGAACTTTTGAAATTACAGTTTCCGTTTTTCCACCATTATTTTAAATGTTCAACTTTAAACTTTTGTTAGGACCAGACCGAATGTACATAGTTTGTTGGTGAATTAGAACTCTGAAAAAGAACACAAAATTACTGACTCTATACAATAATAAACATCAACATCAAGAAACAAACACAATCTAAAAAATGGAACAAACAGAATTAACAGGAACACTGAATTACCGACTCTATACAATAACAAAAATCAGCACCAAGAATCAAACATAATTAAAATGAAATAAACATAATTAAAATGAGACAAACAGAATTAAAATGAATCAAACATAATTAAAATGAAACAAATTAACCTTATTTTGAAACATAAATTGGGCTTGAAACGCTGTTACGTAATTGTCATGTCATGCAACTAAATTCCGTTGATCTGTTACTTCTAAAAATTGTTCTATATTGGTTTGATTCCCCAAAACCGTTCTAATTAATAATTACTTCGTAAATTTCATTCTCTCTCTCTCTCACTCACACGTCTGATTTCTACGACTACCTGGCTTTACCGTTACCCGGTCCTCTGTGTTTTCTACCGACTCCCTTTCTACTTTGCTTTGTTACTTTTCTAACTAAAAGTGCAAACGATTCTAGTTATTTTCTACGATAAAGCGCTCTGTTTTTAATTTGCAATTCTCGCCCTTTAATTACAAATATGCCATAAATTTGAGAATGCTAAAAAAAGTAAATTAACCTAATGAACATTAATTTTGTTGTTCTCTCAATTTGAAACCTGCTAACATCAAATTCATTAATTCAATTATCCCCTGATTTTAACTGGACTCCCCAAATTGTCGAACGAGTAAATTTTGTAATGTTTCTTTTCCCATAAAAACTGTTATCTCTGTGTTGTTTTCGGACAGGACGTGTACCTGCATTTTCAAAGAAAGGTTGGCAGATTTCACTTGAGGAATGTGGTGCCGACACGGCTTCAATAAAATTTACAACTGGCCAGCATTTCCGTCGCAAATGAACGGTATTTAAAATATTTCGTTGAAATTATTTTAAAATTAAAATTCTTAATTTATCGAACCTATTCGGACCGTTACACTATGTAGACTAAATGGTTCGTGTTCGTGCTTGTGTGGGCCTGCATAACTATAGTTGATTCAAGTTGCAGAAAACCACTTTACCTTTGCAACAACACTTTTATGGCATTAGTCATTTGAAATTACTTTAAATCTGTACTTATACGGAAAATATTCAATCCAAACTATGATTTTCTGGTCCCTTTGTACCTTTATTTGGTTCAAAAATATTGAAAAAATGCTGTTGCAAATGACAAGTGGTTTTTTGCAACTTGAGTCAACTATACAGGGCGAGTGGTGTATAAGCTGCAATACTTGGCACACATATACTGAGCGATACAAAAGTCTTTCTATCAAGTGGCCATGACAGTGGAAACGTATGTCGTTGGGTTGCAGCATATTTGGCTCATATTTAAATAAAAATCATAATATGTTTTATTAGCCTGTCCGTATCCTTTGATATTTTTAATTTCACATTTTTTTATTTTATGGTGTAATTATAATAATGTCACAGCTCACTTGATAGAAAGACTTTTGGATCGCTCAGTACTACTTGTTAAGCTATACAAAAAAGCCGTATGGTATTTTGGGCTTTGACATTTTTTTTTTTGCCGAAAATGCCGTATTTGAGGTCCACTGCTTCACTCGCATTTTTGTTGAAAAACAAAAGTGTATTGGAAACTTTTTGCCAGTCGGGACTTATCAATGTTTTTGTGCATTTTTGTTACCTTCATTCGCTGGAATAACTGATAAATTAGTCAGTTGGTAGAAATTCACTTGTCGATGACAAATTTATTCAAAATCATTCCTTTTTCGAATGTTGAGTACGCGGATATGTATCTACTTTACGGAGAATGTCGCGGAAATGCATCTGCAGCGATTCGTTTGTATCGCACTCGGTTTCCTAACAGAAGAGTGCCCAACTTTTGTGGAAGTTGCCCAAAGGTTGCGAGAAACCGGATTAATTCAGCCTTCAATGCGTGGACGAGGTCCACAACGATCAAATCGCGTGTTAAATGTTGAAGAGCAAATTTTACACGTAACGGAAAAGAATCCAGGGTTAAGTACCAGACAATTGGCCAGGCAATGTAATGTGTCACAATGGGTCGTATTTAGGACTTTGCATGAACAACTACTTTATCTTTATCAATTTATCATGTACAAAGAGTTCAAGGATTAAGTCCTGCAGACTATCCAGTGCGTCGTCGTTTTTGTAAATGGTTTTTACCAAAAAGCGCTGGTGATCGTGACTTTCCTGCTAGAGTTTTAGCAGCAGATGAAGTGTGTTTTACCCGAGATAATCCAATTTCCAGCAGCGATTTTCCATCAACATTTGTGCAGGAATTGTTGAATCTGCTGCTTCTTATTATCGTTTTTTTATGGCGACCTGCCCCTACTGTTAGATAATGCATTGGACAACATGCCATTAAATCGACATGGTTTTTACATGATGGTGCATCTCCACATTCCATACCCTCGACGGTGGATTGGATGGAATGGCCCTAGAAGGTGGCCGGCACGGTACGAGAATTTATTAACCTCACACACAGTAGATGAAGTGCGTAACAGAATTTTTGCTGCCGCTGAAACCATCCGGATCGAAATGGGCAATTTTGATGGTGACCGTCAATCGTGGTTGAGACGTGCTAAAGCTTGTATCCGCGCCAATGGCGGCCATTTTGAACATTTGTTGTAACTGCACCCGCCACGGAGTGGGAGGGTGTGGACTCCAGGTAAATTAGTAATTTGAATCAGCGGTTTCCCACAGTTCTTCCGTAGGGATTTTCCCTTTTATCCCGTTAACCGTTTGCCGGAGAGTTAAATGCCATAAGACTTTTGGATTCGGTTGTCTGTACACTACCTTTACCCAAAGTATTTCAGGTTTAACACCACTCACCCTGTATAGCACACACGACTTCATTCTTCATTATTACCTATTTTGGTTAAAGTATAACGGATGTTCCAATAGTTTTGACACAAAATATTTGACCATATATTTTTGTAATAAATAACTTTTTTAAACAATTAATATTTGTTATAATCAACGGCTTAGTAACTAACAAAATTATTAACTTAGAGCCCGATTTCAAGTCAGGGTGACAAATAGGTGGTGCAGCGCAAATGTGTAGCTATCTGTGTCCTACACATTAATTACTAATATGCATCATCTTTCTCAAACTTGCAATTTTGTGCCCTTTACCATGACAATACAAGTTGCAACTCAACTTGAAATCGGCCTCTTAAACTAAATAACAGGGCCCGTGATCCTCAACTAAGCGCAATTTTCTGCGCATTAGGTTCTGGACGGTTTGAACATCTATTTTGCGTATCTTTCTAAAAATTCTACGCCGTAGTTGTTTCTCATTTTCGGCTTGCCATCCTCCATCATACACTTTGCGAGATAAATGTGCCCAAAAAGCTTCTATTGGGCGGGCCTGAGTTAAATTATGGGGGTTATCTTGTTTTGGTACAAAAGGTATGTACGTTATTTTGGTGACGCCAATTTTGAGTTGCTCTTGCGTAATGCCAGGACGTCAAGTCGGCCCAAAACATTATATCGTCTTCAACGTGATGTGGGTGTATAAAATCAACCAATTTAGTGAGGCAGTTGTTAATACAGGGTGACTGACGAAAAACCTTTGATGCTGTATCTTGCTTATTTTTTATCCGATTTGAATAAATGACACATCAAGTGAAATAATTTTCAAAACACTTCGATACCAACTAAATTAAAAGAAAAAATTGCATCCAGTTTTTGACATATGAACATCAACTTGTATTTTTCAAATGGCACTGTACATTTTTTTTAGTTGATTATTGCAGAGATTTATTTTCTGAATATAAAAATGCAAAGAAGTATACCCATACATTAAACAAAAGTCAAGAAATTAAAGAGTAAATGTACAAAACTTAAAAATCAAGTGATCAAAGTAAACAAAAGAAAAGTTTATTCTAAATGCTCGAAATGACTACGTGAGCTCTGGATATTTGTCAGTCACACTATTTGTCAAAACTATTTGATTCTTTGGTCATAAATAGTAACGATTTTTAACGTTTAACCATTACAATGGATAACGGCGAATGTGTGGACATGATACAAACTTATTTTGAATGCGGTAGTAGCAGTGCAAGAGCTTTGCGACGCTATAGAAACCGTTTTCCTGATAGGGTATTGCCAAGTGTGGACAAATTTCAAAGACTGGTTCGGAATTTAAGAAATTATGGATCATTCAAAAAACCTAGAAAAACTGCTCGTGAAATCCAAGATGAAGATTTGGAATTAAATGTTTTGCTTCATGTTGAAGAAAACCCAAACACGTCTACCCGAGAAATTGCTCACCATCTGCAAGTATCTCAACAAACAGTTCAACATATTCTCAACAAACATAATTTTTTTCCCTACATACCACGAAAGGTACATGCTCTTTATGAAAACGACCCTCAGCGTAGGATTGAATTTTGTACTTATTTTATTAATAAATTAAGAGAAGATCCTATTTTTTACCGTCGTGTGCTTTGGTCAGATGAATGCACTTTTGGCAAAAATGGTGCATTTAATCGAAACAACCATCGTCATTGGAGCCGAGAAAATCATCATGTACTCGTAGTTGTGGAACAAAATTTTCAAAGACGATTTAGTGTAAATGTGTGGTGCGGCATTCTTGGAGATAGACTAGTTGGTCCCTTTTTTATTGATGGCTGTCTTAATCAGGCAAAATATCATGCTCTGTTATCAAACGAAATAAGCAACTTTCTAGATGAAATGCCGCTAGCAGTTTTGAACAGAATCGTATTTCATCAGGACGGCGCCACACCACATAATGCACGCATGAATGTTGCATTTTTAAATGATAATTTTGGTGCTCGATGGATGGGTACTTACGGACCTATTCGATGGCCGGCTAGATCGCCAGATTTGAATCCATTGGATTCCTTTCTATGGGGTTACATTCGAAACAATGTTTATTTGACTCCACCGGGTACTCGGGAAGAGTTAAGAAGAAAAGTAATGCAAGTCTGTCAGGAAATACCCCAAAAATTTTTACTTAATGCAACGATGAGCGTTTCTAGAAGATGTCGGAAATGTCTGGAACAGCATGGAGGCAATTTTGAGCAATTAGAATAGATTTTTATTGTTTATAAATTTGGTTACTTGATTTTTCAATTTTTTTTCAATTAAAATAAATTTTTTTGTTCTTTATTTTAATACACGGTTATTCAGAAGAAAATTCTCTATAAGAACGAATAAAAAAATTTAAGTGTAATTTGAAAAAAAAAACTTGGCTATCGTCTGTCAAAAAATAGATGTCGAAAAAAATATCTAATCAGATAATGTTGAAGTGTTGTTCGAACTACTTCATTTGATGTGTCACTTTTTCAAATCGGATAACAAATAAGTAAGATACAGCGTCAAAGGTTTTTCGTCAGTCATCCTGTATAACTTTCAGAATCTACAGATATTTTCATGCAACTGATATAAAAAAGCGACTTGTCTAACTAATGTCAAGAAAATAAACAATTTTTTGTTTCCAAAGCAGTTTTGATATTTTATCATTACAACATATGTATTTTTAGATCCTTGAATTTTGTGCCAAAACTATTGGAACATACGTTAAGTATAGTCGAGTCAATGAAGGTTTTTACTTCTTAATCCTCAGAAACAGCTCCGATTTTGATGATTTTTTTTTAAATGTGTGTATTTATATATTATTTGAAATCAGAAACATTTTGTTTGGGGCACGTAAATATTTATATTGTTTAAACAATAATTTGCTATTTATGGAAAAAATTCCGTTTTCCAGGATATTTATTTCAAAGTTTTTTTTTATATGGAAACTGAAGTATAAAGAATAGTTGTTAAGTTAAAATTTCTAGTAAAAAAACAATTTTTACAACAAAAAAACTTAATAAAAATGCAACATAAAACCAAATTCAGAGAACATTTCTTACCCATTCGTGTCTTTCTGAACAGCTTAAGCAATGACATATTTGAATCAAACAGTGCAGTTGTTCTTAAAAATAAATTACAAAAATATCCTCTGGAAATTCATAGCCATAATTACAATTAAGTAGTACTTATGGCGGCCCGGCCGCGACTCGAACGGAGCAAACAGTGAAAATCCTACACTAAAGATTGCTAAGTTAATTTCTGGGAATAAAACAGGCTAATGCCTCTATTCCTCCAATTAATAATAAAAATAATAATAATTATTATTCTCCTCCAATTAATAATATGTTATTTCAGCAACGGGAATAGTACCGCAATCTCTTTTTAAAAATTTAAAAATTTTGGACTTAGAGAACACATTGGTGGTTGAAATTCAAAAAGGTATATTATTATACTCATGTCATATTGTGAGGAAATTCCTTAACATCGACACAGAACATAAAACACAAAAAAGTCAAAATGTGGAGGCGAGACGCCGGTAATTATGTTGATAAGCACTGCACTATTACTTGATAGTATCGAGCGATCATTTAAAAAATAAATCGAGTTTGCTTTGGAGCCTATGCTATAGCATGGGTTGCCATAGGTAACACGCCGACTCGATTTATTTTTTAATTGATCGCACCGTATTATCCGTAATAGTGTATGTACTCCGGCAAAATTGCCGTGCCTCCGGGTGGTGGAAGGTTAAGATGTAATAATAATAATAATAATAATAATAATGTTGAAAATGTTGTTACACAGTCTAGGACTGGTTTACAAATCTATGAGGGGCGTGATGACCAACTCAATAGACCGGGACCAATGGCTTAACGTGACTTCCGAATCACGAGATAGAACGTAGCCTTTTTTTTAAATAATAATTTACTATCCCACCTCCACCCGGCGGCACGGCAATTTTGCCGGAGTACATACACTATTACGGATATTACTATCAAGTAATAGTGCAGTGCTTATCAACATAATTACCGGCGTCTCCACTCCGCATTTTGACTTTGTTGTGTATTATGTTCTGTGTCAATGTTGAGGAACTTCCTCACGATGTGACATGAGTATAATAATATACCTTTTTGAATTTCAACTACCAATGTGTTATCTAAATCCAGAATTTTTAAATTTTTAAAAAGAGATTGCGGTACTATTCCCGTTGCTGAAATTACAAGTGGTAAAATCGAAATTTTTTCTAAACACCAAAGATTTCTCATAGCAATGGAGAGCTCTAAATATTTATTAATTTTTGTGTTATATGTCTGTGTTATATTATGTGAATTTGGAACAGCTATATCTAAAAGATATGCTTGCTTTTGTTGTTTATTTAAAATTATAATGTCTGGTCTGTTATGTTTAATATGAATGTCAGTTAAAATTGTTCTATCAAAATATAACTTGTAACTGTAACTTTCTGGTGTATAACTATAATGTGGTTGTGTATTCTTTAATAAATTTAATTTAACAGCTAAATTCATGTGTATAATTTTAGCGAATATATCGTGTCGTTTTTTATATTCGCTTTGAGCCAAAACGGTGCAAGAAGAAATGATGTGTTCAATTGTTTCCCCTTCAGTTCCGCAAATCCTACATTTATCAATTATCGATTGTAAACCGCATATGTGTTTTTTATAATTTCTTGTATTCATAACACGATCTTGTATTGCAAATATAAAACCCTCCGTCTCAGGGTGAATATTTGATTTCTTAAGCCATGCATGAGAGGCCTGAATATTAACTTCTGGTTGTTCCAGTTCTTTAAAGTATCTCCCATGTAAAGACTTCTGTTTTATATTTGCTATAGTGTCAGGTATATTTGGCTTAACAATATCTGAAATTATATTATCACTTAAATTTAAAGGTGTGTAGCCTTTATCGGCTGAAACCAAAGCATTAAAAAAGGTGTTATCACGAGCTCTATTGAGGAAATAATTTTTTAGTGAAGCAATTTGATTTTTTAGCAGTATTTCTAGATTTGAAAAACCCCTACCACCGTTTTCGCGTGGTAAATTAAATCTTTCAATAGCAGATTTAGGATGGTGTTTACTAAATTTGGTAAAAAGAACTCTAGTTTTAATGTTTATGTTCGGTAAATTAGTTTTGGACCATTTTATAACACCGAAAGAATAGGTCAGTAATGGAACAGCATTTGTATTAACTGCTTTAATTAAATTATTACCGTTTAATTTTGATTTTAAAATAAATTTAATTCTTGAATAAAATTGCTTTTCTAAATTGTCTTTTATAATTGAATGTTGAATATGATTTGATTGATTAATACCTAAATATTTATAAAATTCTCCTTTATTTAAATTTTTAATTATTTCTCCTTCTTGAGTTATATATTCTAAATGTTCGTAATGACCGCGACATATTGATTGCATTTTACACTTATCAATACCAAAACTCATCCCAATATCATTTGAGAAATTTTCAGTTATTGTTAGTAAAGATAAAATGTGATTCTTTTTTGATGCATAAAGTTTTATGTCATCCATATAAAGAAGGTGATTTAATTTGGATAGTGTGGTATTATTAAGTCTAATATTGAAACCATATCCAGTGCTATTTAATAGATTTGTCAAAGGATTAATGGCTAGACAAAACCATAAAGGACTTAAAGAATCTCCTTGATAAATTCCCCGTTTAATTTGAATAGACTCGGATTTTAATTTAGTATTGTTTATTGATAAATTTAAAGTAGTTCTCCAAAATGTCATAACATGAGATAAAAAGTTAATCAAATCCAAATTAATTTTATAAATTTTAAGAATTTTAATTAACCATGAATGTGGTACTGAATCATAGGCTTTTTTGTAGTCTATGAATGCTGTATAAATATTTCTATTATTTTTTCTAGCTTGTTCCATTATTACCGTATCTATTATGAGTTGTTCTTTACAACCAAAACACTCTTTAACACACCCTTTTTGTTCTTCATTAAGTATATTTAATTTTTGACAATGGTCGTAAATTATTACTTTAATGCAAGATGTCATAATTTTATAAATTGTAGGTAGACATGTGATTGGCCTATATTTTGATGGAATTTTAGTATCGGAATCTTTTGGTTTCAGATATGTTATACCATGGGCCAAAAACTCTGGAAATGTGTTAGGTTCCCTAATAAATCCGTTAAAGTGATCAAGTAAGCATTTATGAATACAAGTAAATTTTTTTAACCAAAAGTTATGAATTTGGTCACCTCCAGGGGATTTCCAATTATGTGAACTATTAATATTTTTAACTAAAATAATAATAATAATAATAATTATTATTAATTAAAATTAAAAATTAATTTTTTTTTAAATTTTAATTTTTTAATTATTATTAATTGGGGGAATAGAGGCATTAGCCTGTTTTATTCCCAGAAATTAACTTAGCAAGTTTTAGTGTCCAACAGATGTATTTCACTGTTTGCTCCGGGCGGCCTATAAGCACTACTTAATTGTAATTATGGCTATGAATTTCCAGAGGATATTTTTGTAATTTATTTTTAAAAACAACTACACTGTTTGATTCAACTATGTCATTGTTTAAGCTGTTCAGAAAAGCACGAATGGGTAAAAAATGTTCTCTGCATTTGGTTTTATGTTGCATTTTTATTATGTTTTTTGTTGTAAAAATTGTTTTTTTTTACTAGAAATTTTAACTTAACAACTACTCTTTATACTTCAGTTTCCATATAAAAAAAATCTTTGAAATAAATATCGTGGAAAACGGAATTTTTTCCATAAATAGCAAATTATTGTTTAAACAATAGAAATATTTACGTGCCCCAACCAAAATGTTTCCGATTTCAAATAATATATAAATACACACATTTAAAAAAAAATCATCAAAATCGGAGCTGTTTCTGAGGATTAAGAAGTTTCGGCGATTTTTCGGCTTTATTGACTCGACTAGTAGTAGACTTTATATTTTTAAACTTTGGTTGAGATAACAAATTGATCAAAACAAGGTGCTCATAACAATTTTTCCATTACATCCAGATAGTATCATTTTATCCGTACTGATAAAAACATATTTGGAAACAAACACCAGTAAAGACAAAAAATAAAAAGAACGATCAAAAATAGCAACTCAGAATTGGCTAATTACGCTCAAGAAGATAATGAGATTTTATCGTCATGTACAATACAAAATTTTATTACATCCTCCATTATTTCGATTGAATTACTGAATTATTTTGATTGACAAGTATTATAAACGTAAAAAAAATTCAACAATCAAAAAAACCTCAAAAACAGAAAAACAACAATGGACGTTTTAGAAACTCAAAGCGGGGGCTGTTGGAATGGGAGTCGGTTACCGTGATAATTTGTTTATCAACAAAGTTAAAAGGAGTTTCGTGAAAGTGTTTCAATTTTGAGGAAATAATGGCCCAATCTTTCCTTAATGAAGATGAATTGTATGTTCCTGAAAATATTATTAAAGAAGCCAGGTTTGTTGTTGAAAATTTATTTTCATTGTATGAAAAAGAATGCAATATTTTTTTAGGCAGAATATAGCCTAAGGGAGTCCGTTTCGGCTCAGGGACGCGAGGGTCGCGGGTTCGATTCCGACCCAGGGCGGAAAAAAAAGGCTATATTCTATTTCGTAATTCGGAAGTCACGTTAAGCCATTGGTCCCGGTCTATTGAGTTGGTCATCACGCCCCTCATAGATTTGTATACCAGTCCTAGACTGTTTAACAACATTTTCTGTGCCTGGAGGAAACGCAGACACATAAAAGGTGTATCAGAAGAAGTCCTGCTATCGTACTTCGCAGAAAATGTAAAAAAGTATAAGGCTTCAACATTGTGGAGTTATTGTTCAAAGTTGAAGAATACCTTTCTGATCAAGGAACAAGTAGATATATCAAAGTAAGAAGAATGATTATTTTGAATATTATAATTGAAATGTTTATTTTTTTAGTCTGAAGGCTTTCCTTAAGCGAGAATACCCAACCTACATATCAATTAAATCAAATGTGTTAGCGAGGGAACATTTTAAGAAATTTTTGGAGATTGCACCTGATAAGATTTACTTGTTGATAAAGGTAAGTGTTTTTATTATGGTAGTTTCACTCAATATTAAGTAAATTATGTAAAGGTTGTCTTGGTCATGGGAATCGCCGGAGGGTGCAGAATGGACAAATTACACAAAATCAAAATTGACGATATCGAAGATTGAGATAATATTTTGGTAATACAAGTTCCCGAAACAAAAACGAATAAGAAGCGCATGTTTACTATTGTGGCTAATACGAAAAATAGTTAGCAAGTTATTATTATTATTATTTTTTTCGTATCCCACCTCCACCCTGCGGCACGGCAATTTTGCCGGAGTACATACACTATTACGGATAATCCTTCACATGATAGGGTCTCCAAACCGATATTGCATACTCTAAGTGAGGCCTAATGTAAATTTTAAATAACCTTGAGCATAATTCAGGACTTGGTTTAGGGAAAGCTCTTTTGATTGAATGAAAAACCCCAGAAGCCCTTCTAGCGGCTTTGGCGCTCTGGTTGCCCCAATTCAACTTGTTATTAACGAGGACGCCCAGATCATTTTGATTTTCAACTACAGTGATGTCTCGGTTTCCAAGTTGATATATTTTTTTTGGATTGTTGAAACCAAGATACATGACGGAACATTTGTCCGGATTCAAGGGTAAACACCACTGATCACTCCATTCAGTCAGAAAATTTAAATCAATTTATAGCTTGTTAATATCTCTACATTCATTGGATGAACTAAATATTTTTACGTCATCTGCGTAAGCTGCAAAAGGACATTGTAATCTGGCAAGCAAGTCAGATGTGTAAAGAGTGAACAATAGCGGACCAAGCACCGGGCCCTGCGGCACGCCACTTATAACGAGTTTCTTGTCTGAGAGCACAGAACCCACATTAACTGCAAACGGTCTAGAGGACAGAAATGCCGCAATCCAGTTCAGGACATGTCCATTGATGCCATAGCTTTCGAGTTTATGTAGGAGTAGAGAGAGTGGCACTCTGTCAAATGCTTTGCTAAAGTCTAAGTAGACAATGTCAACAGTTTTTCCTGTGTCCAGCAGTTTGGTCCACTGGTTACACGAAGTAAGCAAGTTTGTTATGGCAGAACGGCCAGGAATAAACCCGTGTTGGTTTATTGGTACAACGTTTTTATTTCGTAGAAATTCGAGTAATTGTCTAACAAGCACTTTCTCAAATAGTTTACACGTGCTAGATGTTAGACTAATGGTCCGGTAGTTTTCTGCCTTGCACTTGTCTCCCTTTTTGAATATTGGCGTTACAACGGCTTCAAGCCATTGTGTGGGCAATTTGCCACTTGTTAACGATGTCTGAAAGATTTTGCATAGAGGGCCAATCAAATTTTGGGAGCATTTGGCTTTATACAAAAAATATAGTGATTTAAGAGACCTGCAAATACACCAAGCAAGAGCTTCTTTTTGGGTTATCGCAATGAAAAATGTACAAAGCAAATGGTGGGAATTAACACATTTTATAAGATGCCCCGAATGATAGCGGAATTTTTGAAGCTGCCATTACCTGAATATTACACTGGTCATTGCTTTAGGAGATCAAGTGCTACTCTTTTGGCGAATACTGTAGCTAACACGCTTATGATGAAGAGACATGGTGGCTGGAAATCTAATTCGGTTGTAGAATCGGTTGAAGATAAGAAGGAAATTTGTAACAGAATTTTGATGGGAACATGCAGCACAAAGAATTGTCAAGGATTTTCTCTAAAGATGTCGCTAACAAGAATATTGTCAAATGTGGTGGAAAAGTGTTTAAAAAGTGCATATTTAATTTTTTTTAACAATGTTATTCCCGGTTATTTCAATTCAGATGTTTGTAATTTTGATTAAAAAAAAATAAAGAAACTTGTGAAAATGTACTTATTTTATTTTTCTAGACGATAAAATTTCATTTTACCATGAAAAAAACAGTAGATTATTTCCTTCATGTGTCTAGCAACCAATTGTGTGACAAATATTGACCAATCAAAACGAGAAAACAAAAAATAAATTTCTCGAAAATGCACACTGTGCTATAATCGGATAAAAAATTTCGGTACCTAATTTTTTTTTTATTATTTTGAATTGGAAATAATGCGTTTGTTTCATTATATTCAGGAAATAATCAGCCGTATACCCCTAGTGCAAAATTTTAATATCAGCAAATTTTTTGCTAATGAACTCACACATCCATAAATTATTCGGTCAGAAGACCAATTCCTATCAAATAAATCGACTTCGTCTCGTGCTCTTATTTGATAATAACTGGTCTTCTGACCTCATTTATGGATGTTCTCGTTCATTAGCAAAAATTTTTCCGATAAAAAATGTTGCACTTGGGATATACATAATATGTGATAAAATACCATTTTATCGTTTAAGATGGAATAAATTATAATTAAGGAATGTTTAATTTAACGATGGGTACTGTTACAAACCCTCTTATAAAGAGGCCCGGGGTTTGTACGTGACGCTGTGTAACTCCGCAGGGAGGGGGGATGGGAATACACATCCGTTTGATTTTAACTATGTATATTGGCAATATTGGTCAACTGATTAATATTTTACGATATATTGTTAACACTGGGATTGCTGGGCTTCCGGTGCTGAGTCGCAGGTGGACAGCTCCGTGTTCGCCCGGAGCAGTCTCCGGCTAGGGTCCGTGTCGGGGCTGAGTGAGTTGGGCCGGTGGCCTTGATCGGTGCTGATGATGGATCGAGGTGGACCCGGTGGAGGAAACGGCGTCTCTCGCCCCCGGTGGTGGTACTGCAGAAGGTGAATCCTGCTCGCCACAAAATGGCGTGGTTGTTTCGTTCCGGGATATAAGGACCCCCCTTGATCCGCTCGATAGCGATATACTCTACAAGTGTCCCAGGGTTGATCCGCACGACGGCGCACAGTGGGGCGAATGGCCTGTTTCGCTGGGCAAAACTCGAAAATTGAAGGTGGAAATTTCGATGTTTTTTCTGTACAGTCTTATAGAGGAGGCTTTGGTGCATCTAAATCCGAAAGACTTAGGTCAAAATGTTGTACCGGGCGTCCCATCACTTGTGTCAAGAAGAAAAATGACTTTAACACTAAATTATATTTACATGAAGGCATTATAGATGCATAAATACTGTTCACCGCCACAAAAATTGGGTATTACTTTTTTGTTAAAACTAATTACCTAGGTACAGCGTCCCGGAATCGAAGGTCCATCGACCGATCGATCGAACCGGCGGAAGCAGGGACCTCGAGATACCAAAATGGCGGCTCTCGCAACTAGAAAATTTATCACGCAGGGCGACCAGCAGAACTTTCCAGGATTTCTCCAACACCTTCCAGGATCCTGTCAGAGAATCTCTAGGATTCACAGAATCCCTCAGATCACATTCCGATCTTCTCCAGATCGTCTCAGGATCTTCCCCAGACGCAGTCGACGTCTGCACCACCAGCTCCGCATCACCTCGTATAGACACCACCGAGCACCGCACCGGCCAGGGAGGCGAGCCTCGACTCCGGAAGAGCTCCGCCAGGCTGCCACAACAGCCGCCAAAACCTTATACGGCTCTCCTCGACCACTTCTCGGCCCCACCGAAACACCCGAACGAATTTCCGAGCGAGGAGCAACCGATACACCACTGTACCGCATCCTGCGAGGTGCCGAAAATAAAATAAATGTTGTTTTGTCCCCGCGCTTCTGAGTCTCACTCTCCTGTCCCGCTCCCCGATCCAGACAACCGGAGTTTGTTTGTGGCCGGCCCCTTTGGGTCGTAATAGTACAATTTGATTTATGATTTCGTCATTTCGAAAGTTGTTAGGAATGTAATTACCTTTATAAAAGTAACTTTTGTTAAAGTCCATTTAAAAAACATCTGGACTGTCAAAATCAAAATTGCAGTTGTTAGGTGGGTTAAATCATTAGTTATTTTCATATTTTAATTGTTCACCCTTGTCTCCGCTTGATCCTGATTCGCCACTTGAAGAAAATGCATTTTTAAAATACATCAAGAGCATTGTAAATTCAGCTCTTAGGCCGCTTCGTGATGAGATTTCGCTATTACGTGAGACCATTAACACGATGAGCCTAACTAGTCAGCAACATGCCAAACCAGCCACTTTTGCGGATAAAGTTAAACAGGCAAATGAAAGTAAAATAATTTTTAAGCCCAAGGGAGTGAAACAACCTCTCAATCAGACAAAATCTGATATTTTGAAATTCATTAAACCTTTAAATGAAGACATAGAAATTAATAATTTTAGGTCTGTCGCGAACGGTGGTCTGATCATAGGATGTTCCAAGCAAGTTGACGAACAGAAACTCTTTGAAATTGCGGAATCCAAATTGTCGTCGAAGTATGAGATCAAAAAGTTAGATCCTGTTCTCCCACGCGTTAGAATTGTAGGAATTTCTAATGAATTAACAGAATCAGAAGTCTTAATTTATGTGAAAAAACAGAATCCTAATGTAATTACTGAGAATTCTACCATCAATATGCATAAGTTCTGGGCAGTTAAAAAGAATGACAAAGTGTTGCAGTGTGAACTTTCTCTCGATCTTGATACCTATAAGCGCATTCTCGAACTAGGGCATGTTTTGGTCGGTTTAAGCAGTTGTTCTGTATTTGATGCTGTCTCTGTTGTGAGATGTTACAAGTGCAATGGTTTCAACCATACAGCAAAATATTGTAAAAATGACTCCTCCTGTCAATTATGTGGTAAGCATCATCCTGATATTCCTTGTGCAGTGTCTGAAAATAAAGTCAGTCCTACCTGTCGTAATTGCAAAACCCTTCGGATGTCTCAAAGATTAGATGTCGATGCCAATCATGCAGCTTATGAGCATGGCAAGTGTACAGCTTTTCAACTAGCATCAGCTAAATTTAAACAGGATCTGTTTGGTATTAAAACCGTTATAAATGTTCCTAAGATAAAAGACGACTCGCCTCCGGCCGTGGATGTTGAAAACGAGACCGCAGGGGTGTCCTCTCAATAACAATTACTCTCTTCGCCCCAACATATAAAAATAGGTTCTGCTAATATATCAATTTATTATCAAAATGTGCGAGGGCTCTGTACCAAAACACATGAGTTTTATCTATCTTCTCTAAGTTCAACATCTAATTTTGATATAATTGCCCTTACTGAGACTTGGCTGAATGATAGTGTTAGTGATGGAGAATTGCTTGACCTGGATAGATTCAATGTTTTCCGGAAAGATCGAAATAGTTGTAGACACTAAAGAGGCGGAGGGGTTCTGTTAGCAATAAATCCAGCTATCAAGGCAACTGTGTGCAATGGTTGCGATAATGTATGTGATATTTTACATAGTATTGACTTTTTGGTTGTTCCGTCCAATTTTTATTTCAGTGGTCTATATACCACCATCTTGCAGTAATACTGACTATTCAATTCACCTGTTATTTTTCAAATATTAACCAATAAAAGAGCAGACATGTACTTTCGTAGCCTAGCAACAGAAAATTCCAGCGAATATTCCACTCGTGAAAATATAACTGACTATTCCACTAGTGGTCGAGGTGAATATTTTAAACAAACCTTGATTATTATTTTTATTCAAAGAAATTATTACTTTCTTACGAAGTTAACTGAACAATGAAATCATGTGTAACGCAGATTTGCGAACTAGCTTTGAAAATTTTTATTTTAATCATTGATTTGGTTCATTGAATAGTCTGTTGAATACAACTCGTAGTCAAAGATAGTAGAATATTTTTCCGATGGTATCACTTATGGTCATTACGCTTTTGAACACCATTCGTGATACCACCACAAAAATATTCGACAATCTTTGACTACTCGTGGTATTATAACTGATTATTGTGCGTTTGTTGATTTTTTGATCTCATTGTCTTGCTTGTATGGGTCTGACATGCTTATTCTGCTTATGCTTATATTATTTTAATATCACTGAATTTGCGTCCTGCTCATCGGGTGATTTGAAACTAACCGCGCTTTATAATTATATAGATAACCTTATGAATTTCTACTGTCTAAAACAGTTAAACGATGTTACTAACCACAACAACAGACTTTTGGATTTGGTGTTTTCGAATGCACGCAATGAATGTTGGGTGTCCAGAAGTCATGAGCCCTTTGTATCTGAGGATTTTCATCACTCTATGAATCACTGTTAAATGTTGATTGGTCGTTTCTTGATTCTGAGTCGAATGTTGAACGTGCTGTCTCCCAGTTTTATTCGGTGCTGTATCAAACTTTCCAAATGTATGTACCCAAGAAATCACCTTCCTTATCTCGTGAATATCCCACTTGGTTTACGATGAGCATCATAAAAGGTTTGAGAAAGAAAGATGCAGCTCGCAGAAGGTATAACTCAACGAAATCGACTGATGACTACAACCACTTTAGATCTCGTAGATCTTCAATAAAATCTGAAATTAAGATTGCTTATTCTTATTATCTACAGCATGTTAATAAGTCACTGAAGCAGAATCCTAAAAGTTTTTGGTCCTTTGTAAAATCGAAAAGAGATTCCAACGCTATTCTGTCAGCAATGCGCTATGGTAATAAAAATCTCAGTGATCCGGATGAAATTACTGATGCCTTTGCTGATCACTTCGCTCAGTCTTTTATTAATAACAATAACAACAGTCGATCTTATAATCAGGATGGTCTTAATCTTAGTTTAAATGCTAATATTATAAGTATCACCTCGGTAACTGAAGATGATGTAATTAAAGCCTTTAAGCAATTGAAACCGAAATTAACAACAGGTCCAGACAAAATTCCTGCCTTTATAGTGCGTGACTGTATGTATGTTTTCGTTAGACCACTAACAAGGATATTCAATCTCATTCTCAATTCAGGTAAATTTCCTAGTCAATGGAAAACTTCAAGAATTTGTCCAGTCTATAAAAAAGGTGAGAAATCTGAGATCAATAATTATAGACCGATCGCGATCATTTGTAATTTTGCCAAAATTTTTGAACTACTGCTACATACTTTCTTTCATAGGCATGTCTCTCGGACATTATCCCCACACCAGCATGGATTTATGAAAGGGCGCTCTGTTGAAACGAATCTTGTCTCACTCACGCAGTTTTTGGCTGAAGCTTTGAATGAAAATAAACAGGTCGATGTAATATATACTGATTTTTCCAAAGCTTTTGACAGGATTGACCATCAGCTACTATTACATAAGTTAGATCGGTTTGGTTTCTCCGATCAGTTGATAAAATTAATCTGTTCCTATCTGTGCGATAGATATCTCTTTGTACGAGTGAATGGGTTCAAGTCAGGACTTTTCAGGCAGGGCACTGGGGTTCCTCAGGGTTCAGTGTTGGGACCCTTTCTCTTTAATATATTTATAGATGACATTGCAGATCACCTCGACACACCATTTCTTCTGTTTGCTGATGATTTAAAAATCTATAATATGGTTAATTCAATTGAAGACTCTATGCGCTTGCAAAAGAATTTGGATGCAGTATATGAATGGTGTGGGAGAAATCAGCTTCTGCTAAATATTTCTAAATGTAATGTGATGACCTACGCGAGAAAAATGAACCCACTCTACACGGTGTATAAGATAAAATGGATCAATGCTTGAGAAACCGGACTCCATTCGTGATTTGGGTGTAACTTTTAATTCAAAGCTTTCGTTTAATGATCACATTGATCTTGTGGCCCAATCAGCATTTAAGTCTCTGGGGTTTATAATGAGGAATAATCGAGAAATATCTGACGCTGATACGCTCAAAACCCTGTATGTGACGTACGTTCGATCGCGTCTTGAGTATTCTTCGCTAGTATCTATCTAAGAACTCTCTACGAGTTGCTCGACCTAATTCCAGAACTAAAAGTGTATTTTACATTCCGACTGTCAGAACTAATGTAGGAGAGAGCTCTCTACTGATTCAGGTGCTCAAGAACTACTCAGAAGTTGAGGAGTTGTTAGATATTTTTGTCTGCTCAATTCCAAGTATTAGGAGTTGCTTGAAACATTGGCGAACAGATCATAGCTGCTGTCTTGTAAAGAATAATAATAATAATAATAATAATATTGCCCGGTCGGTATCTATGATTTTTTGATTTTTCAAACTATTCATTTGTTTAAATTGACATTGTCAAATAAATTGCAAATTATTTAAGTGCATTTTGTAAAAAGGTTAAAATGGAAAGTTCAAAACGAACTATGGTAGTTCTATTGGCGCGAGAGAAGAGGGCCATAACAAACGTTTTTGATTTTAACCCAACTGTGGAGAAACAGCATCTTGCATTGTGAAAATAAAAATAGTTATTTACATTAGAGTACGGGATGTGAATTTTCCGGCACGACAACTGGTTTCGGGCACGATGGCGCAGCCGAGTGCCTGATTAGTTGGAGGGCCGGAAAATACGTCCCGTACGACATTTGTATTAGACTTTTCGGCTGACCAAAATATTAAATCTTTTAAAAATCAAGACTAATTTTATTGTAGAATTTGACATCGTCAATAAAGAATCGAATGCTGTGGAATCAATTCCTTGACGACCGTGACCGCTCATTTGTTTTTTTCCTAACAAATTATTTGCCGGCTAAATTTTCACGGTCGTGCTTCAAAATTTGATTTTGGTATATTAATCGAGTGAAAAAAATGTCTAGTATATAATATAGAGTGAGTTAAATGTGACACCAGAGGCAGTACAACTAGTGGCAGGACTATATTCTGAATTATTACCACAAAAATCGAAACAACGTTACATAGGATAATTTTTTCTCACGAAAGTATGTAATAACTATTCTTTAATTCACAAATTTTTAATAAACCATATTTTATTACAGGCAGTTTTATTAATAGGTGTGTGTGGTGCCTGTCTCCGAAAGGAGTTATATACTCTGAAAATGGAAAATGTCAAGACAAGATATTATATTGATAACTGACACAAAAACCAATATTTGTAGATCGTTTGCCATTACCAATCCAAACTGGGTTGAAACAGTGAAGAAATATATGGAAGTCAGGTTAAATTCGTATTAATACAATTAAAACAATTTCAAATAAAATTGACAAATATTTGAACCTTGATTGCCCTATGGACACAAGATTGAAGTTCCTAAAACGATTCGTGATGACTGATGGCCTTCCTTCAACATCAAAAACAAAATGTACTGTGTTGCAGCTACAGCTCAAACAATCGTGAGTTGTGTTACAAACTTCGATACAGTGCTTTAATCTACTTGAATTTTTAGCAGTTGCTTCCAATGTAACCATCCAACATTGAGAATTCCATCATCAGCACCAGTACAACATATTGACATTCAACCCAGAAGTAATAAAGCTGACAGTTACCAAATTGTTTCTGCATTGTTCTCTAAAGTGGAGAATTGTAACAATAATGTTTACAACTGTCATTTTACAAAATAAATTATGTTAATAATGTTGCAAATTATTAAAATGTCTTGTACTTAACCACTACTTCCTGGTGAAAACGAATCATCTTTCTTCAGGTGAATACAAGATTTTGGGGTTAGAATGTTTTGTTTATTTTTATTTTCCAGTTGCACTTTAGCACTAACAGCTAGTACTGGATAAAGTAGGTACACAAAACCATATATCAACTTCTGTGGTTTAGTTTTATTGTGCAATTTTGCAGATATTTATGAAATACCTGACAATTGTCAAACTTTTTGACATATACAGCTGCCAACCCAATAGATTGTATTTTCCCTGTTACGATTATTTTCTTTTTCGATCGATATAAATCAAACAAACACATTTATCGGAAAAATTATACAGGGAAATGTGTTTTTTTACACCAAATTAAAGTAACGTATGGACACTTTAATTTTAAATTAACTGTGAAAAGAATAAATCAACGGTGTCCGCACATTTTTCCCGTACTCCACTAGATTTTTCCCACATTCCACTAGAAATTTTTGACATTGTACGGGAAATCGCACCTCCCTTGACCTAAAGTGTAAGGTAACGCTATATTTCCCAGATTGGGAGGCCGAAAACCTAATTAAAGCTGATTGGTTAACTATGTGGGTATTAAAGATGTTCCATCCAATATATCCTTAGCGAAATCGGGGAATCTGACTCAGACAAGTATGGGAAACGCAATTGTTTAGTGTGTGTTTAGTTTTTACCGGTTTTCAGTTTGTCGTGTGTCACCTTCTGTTTTTCTTTGTGTTTTTTATAAACCTGATTAAATTGCTCTAGTTATTTAAGTTGCTGCATTTCGTTTCAAATGTTCAAAATATCTTTAGTTCAATGATTAAAAAGGAAAACACTCGGGAAAACATAACCTAAATAGATTTTGTGACTAGATTTTGACGTGGATACACTCTAGCGAAAATTTTTTATACCCCATTACAGTCAAAACAAGCATTTTATTTAAAATTCAATTTTGACAGTCCAGGAGTTTTTTGAATTTACTATACCTTCAGTAGTAAATTATTGACAATAGATGTGACTGGGTTCTTAGCTTCAAGCTACACATGTAAATTGCAATAACACTCTTGGAATTTTAAAAAGAGTTTTTATTGTCACGGTTGTCAAGAATGTATAGGTAGGTAGGAGTATACACGTTTACATGTGTGGACGAGAAATAGTGGATAAATTAAAACATTCAAAACCAAAACATTAAAACTTGTTTGTATCATAATATTCAATGGGTTAATAAAGTAAATAGTAGATTATGCACCGAGGGGTGAACTGCATGATTTTTACCCAAGGTGCATAATATAGGTACTATTTTTGCACGACCCAATGATTTTAACTCAAAAACCTAAAGTTTTTAAATGATTTTTAACTGTCAATTTAAGATTAAGTGTCATGTTAACAGTTGTGTCAAGTTAAGTTGAAGTGTCATGTTAACAGTTAAAAATTATTTAAAATCTTCTGGCTTTTTTCAATTAAAATCGTTCAGTCGCGCAAAAAATATGTAGTACCTATATGCACCTCCTGAGTGCATGATTGTTACCCTCGGTGCTTTGTAGACCCTATAATTTTTATTTCATTATATTCAATCACATTTTCCTTACTCACGTAACTTTCATTATTACAATTTTGCTGCACTCAGTAAGAATCGATAAATAAAAACATAGAAATGAGAAAGAAATCATGTTTGAAGATTAAAGGTATAGTTATTTGTGTATCAAGGCTCAAAAAGTGCATCTTTTTCGTCCGAGTCTGGGATTTCTAGTCGAGGCGGAACCGGAATCTTCCACTCGTAGATCGAATTTTCATTGTAACCATTCAAGAATATACTATTCTTGAGTACCGTTCAAGATGGAAACATTTTTCTTTAGAATTATTTATTTGTTCTTTTATGAAGATTTTTCCTCTTTTCTGAGGGGAGCGAGTTCTGGGACACCTGTGTAACAAAAATTATCAAAACGTTAATAGCAAACGATTACAGCTTACAATTGTTTACTTTTTAAAACTGAACGGTCGGTATTTTTGATTTTGACTTCTGGCTTGAAGATAAAATAGCTATTTATGCACCAAGGGCGTTACAACGATGATTACGCCCGGAGAACGATGAATCCAACTCGAGGGCTTTAGCCCGAGAGATGGATATCGTTCGATAGGCGTAATCATTCGGTGACGCCGTGGTGCATACAAGATTTTATTTTTCACTGTGTTCTTAAAAAAAAAAAACCTGGCATCTTTGCAATTATGAATTGATAAGGGCGTTATGAATTCATTACACCCGCTTATTCTTATTACGCCCTGTATTATGCTCCGGTTGTTATGGACATGTTTACGTATTTCGTATCCTAGGAGTTATCATGCAATTATACTAAAGTGAAAAATAAATAATTCAATGGCACTGATAAACTATTTTGAGAATTTTTACTTGTTAGATTTTCAGGTACACACAATACTTGTTGTTATATGGCTTAATCAACAATGCAGTTTGCTGCAAACAATAAACGATATCGATACCTATCTAATGAATGGTGATACTCGTAGATAAAACAAATTTAAAAGCCAAGATTATAGTAATTTAAAAAAGGTTTCTATGGAAGGGGGAATTTATAACTGTGGTAAAGATTCTCTATTCAATCATTATTAATTTGTTTAAGTTGTCGATTTTAAAGTTTGAACAAAAATTTCAAATGATGCCCGCTCGAAGGGTGAGTTCTTACACATATGTTACTACGGCGTGATCAACAATGACTGAGTCTGTTGGCAATGAAACAATTGAAAAATATTGGTGTTTTTTTTTCTCGTAATTGGCACTGATCGGATGTTTTAACTTAACACGACATTAAAATAGTATATTCTGATACAAGTTTATAATGAAGCCTTCAAAGCACTAGTGACGAGATTAAGAGCACGACGCCTAGAGAAGTGCTTTTAACGTCGCAAGTGCTTTAAAGGCCCTTATACAAGTGTATCATACGCTATTTTTATTATACCTGCATTGCAATCAGAAAATTATAACAAAAAAAGTAAATTGATACACCTTTTGCGAAGGAATTTTAGTGTCAAAAACAAAGATTACGATTCAGGAATAATAAAAAGAAAATTATGTTATGTCGGTTATGTTTATGTTATTACAAAAATTAACCTATGATGATAAATTTCAAATTTGCGTGACAACCCTATCAAAGCTGACAATCGGAAATGCGTTTAGATTACAGTTAAGTGGTACCAAAATAATTCAAATTTTCATTGTTATAAACAGATTCAATCATCCTTGATCAGACGGTATGTAATGTTTTTAGAATATTTTACAATGAATAGTAGTTTATTTAACGAGTTCGTGTGGAAATTGTAAAATGTAAAATTGTAAAATGTTGTATTCAACTCGTTCGTGTGTAAATTGTGCTTTTTTTGGCATGAGTGGTCCAGACCCACAAGCGCCAAAAAAAGACCAATTTACACACGAACGAGTTGAATACAACGTTTTTTTGTTCGACGAGCCCCTTAAAGGCTCCAAATCGCTTAAAATCTATAAAATTAGCTTGACGTTTCGTGTTGTCAAATTGTGACATTTAGGAAAATCCGTTCACACCGGAGAAAATTCTCAAATTCTGACAGTGTCGAACAGAAAAGTTGGATTGTTTAAAATATGTGTCAAATTATATTTTAAAGGTCCAAGCGGTTAACCTAAGTACAATAATTACTTAGGGTAAGCACATTATTTTCAATAGAATCGATACTTCTGCAAACACAAAATCTTAACTAATATCTATACAGGGTTATTCACGTAAGATGACGAGCCTGACCAAGTATAAATACAACCCAAAATACACTTTACAAAGCATTCATTGTATTCTATTAATTTGAAAGGTATGTATATCTGTCATTGCATTTTTCGTTCATATTTAGGATTTGAAAAGGTTTTCGAACGATGACAGAACCGATGTGATCCTACTTACCCACTACTTTTGTGATTTGAATTGTTTATTATTGTTATTAAATCATATTTTGCTGAGAGAGATATTTTCTGTCAGAACTTGACATTCATTGGGCTGACGTTAAAAGCTGTCTATGTTTTATGCGCATTGTGATAATGACGGATAATATAACAGGGATCGAGATTGCTTTGTGATTTGTCTTTTGGGTTGCATTTTTACCTGATCAGGCTCGTCATCTTACGTGAATAACCCTGCATAATCAAAACACAAAATTTCATGTAATGCCTTACTGAATTTTGGCTTTCTTTAAATTCTTGCAATCTTTGTTGCTCTACAATAACACTATCAACCTTAATAATTTAATTATTTTTTAGTTCCAAATTATACTCATCTGTATGTATCTCTCCTTGGACAAATATGTATGCAGTGATATCATTACTCTACAAAAAGAAAATGAAATTTCTTGTATAACGAACAATTCTGAGTATCCGATCTTTATTGATCCTCCAGCAATTATGACAAATAATAATGAGCAAGTGAATTTTTTAAAGCAAGATAACTGGGACAATGCTAACTGGGTTCTAAAAGACGTAAGCAATATTAGCCACGGTGTTGTTACAGATAAAAGATGGGAAGGTGAGTTGCTTAAAAATGACGGAACAATTAATTTTGAAATAGTGTAGATCTTGGACATCAAAGCAATTAAAGCTCTTTGCTATGCGTCAATTTTCTAGTCTCAGTACACTCCAAATAATTGTTTATCGACAGAAAAGTAAAAAATAAACATTGTAGTAGAACGGCGGCAAATGCTTTTTGAATAAATTTTGCTGTGATTTGAATATGTCAAAGAAATAAAAGAATGTAAAGTCGGTCTTAATTCTAAATTTCCACCAACACTGCATTCTACGTTGGAAATACAACCGGCAACACTGTTTGGTGAAAAATGCGTCAGATTGTATTTGTTAGGTTATCTGTCGATTTCCGTTTTTACAACTCAAAATTTTAGAATAAAGGAAAAGAACGAAAACCTTTTCTAAAATGCAGCACATAAGTAGGTAGAATATCAAATTTTAAAAGCAAAATAAACTTATGAACTAATTTTAATATTTTCGAATCATGTTTATAATACAGGGTGAGCAACAATAACTGTTTCAGTTGGCAATAACAAATTTTACATGAAATTTTCAAAACTGTGAATTGTATCTATTTCGGTTTGTTTTATTGACATTATTGACAGCTGGCATACTTTTCAAATTTAAACGTCTTAATTTGTGTAATCTTTTATTAATAAAATGGTTTTCTCGTTGGAACATGACATAAAAGTCACCAAAAGTCACCAGAATTTATTGCCAACTCAATCAGTAATTGTTGCTCACACAGTAGTATAGTATGCAACAAGATTTATAAACGGCACTTTAGACACGCGTTTTATGTTAGGCACGAGCGAAGCGTAGCGGAGCGAGTGTTTAATAAACAAGTGTCTAGAGAAGTTTATAAACGAGTTGAATACTATACTTTTTCTACGACCAAATTAACAAATGGAACACACAAACGAAACAAGCAACTTTTTTATTAAACATTAATTTAAACATACAAACTAAATGAACATACCAAATAAGAATACATATATATATTTCTCAGGATACAAACTGTTGGTGGCTTCAGGTCGATATTTGAAAAATACAACGAATTATTCCACTGCAATGACGTTTTCTTTCACGCCGGATGCGAAACTGATAAACGTCAAAATACCAACTTGATCTAGAGCTAAATATGTCCAAAAAATTCAAGCCGTGTTTAAAGAAACTTCGAGCGTGTTTAATATGCCGAAAACGCCCGAATTACACGAAGTGACTAATGAACAATCGTTTTTAAAGTGACGTTTTATACACTATTTGTCAGTGCAAAATGTGACACTTTAGAGAAGGAAGTAGAAAAAATAATTATATTGCCAACTTTGGTTATACTCGTAAGAACTCCCAATTTAGAAATATTTTTATTTTGCCAACATAATTCAACAGGTGGTGGAAATTTTGAATTGAGACAACTATATGCTCAAATTGTAACCTAGGATAATGATTTTGAAAAGCGATCATTAATCTCCAAAAATGTTCTATTTCAGACTTTCCAATTGTTAAAACCAACTATCACCGATTTAAATCAGTAACTTCTGTATCATTCTCAGTCTACTCTCCATTTGAAATTAAATTTTATACAATTAACGACGAGAATTTCTATTACTTTAGATGGAATCGAGGCGACAAAAAATGGTTCAGTTTTACTATTCTTTTACACAATAATAATGTTTTGTATTTGGAAGATGATGAAATTATAGAAACAACAACCGATTTCAAACCATATGAAATTGTGGTTAAAACTAGAAATGAGACTTTTTGGAAAATCCATAAATGTAAGTACTTTACGCCGAGTTTAATATTATCCGTCTACTAGATAAATACTGTATGTTTCAAAAAATTTCTGGTCAAGTAGGTCCTGCAAAACAAAAGCATTAAAAACGTATGACGCAGCTTGTCAAATAATAATTGAACTGTCAGAAACGTCATTAATTGCCGTAATCATTTTGTTCGCAAAATGTTATCTATGAAAATGATTTCACTCCTGAACAAAAGATATTCATGATTGAACCTTATTTTCGCAATGGCCACACACTTCACACATTTCGAAAAAGTGTATGACCAAAAGTTGGCCAGTAACAGCACCGGGCTCTCAGCGGGTTTTTCGGGGCAGAGGGCGTGGGTTAGGATATAGGCGCCAGGCAACCTTTTTGAGCTGGTTTCAACTTGTCCAGCTGCCGGGACAAGTGCTCAGATTTTACTCGTCGAGGGAGTATGAACAAATGCTCGTGAACGTTAAAATAAAATCGGTTTATTCGGTTAAATGCAAGATTACGCACAAAACAGTCTCGGGGGTTTAGCACTGGTTCACACGAATGTGACAACGGTTCGCTTGTAACCGAATGATGAAAATTGGAAGATGCGGAACCAGTACTCTTAGATGGTCTTATAATTATTTTGGTCTTAACCAGAAAAGCTTTTCTTTCACAAGTGACCGAATCTTAAATTAAACATGATATTCTATGACGAGATAAAATGGTTTTGATTCTTGAAGGGAAACTTCCCGAACTTAAACTTCCTTCTGGTCCGGTTAAATAATGAAATTAAATCGAATTAAACCCATGGTCAAGATTTGGGTGTCACCTTGACAATAAATAAAAATCGATCCTGATAGGAAGGTGTAAAATCGGTGAAGTTCCGAAACGTTGAAATTTGATTAAAAATTCTTTATTTTGACATTGAATGAAAATGACTGAAAAAGTGTTTATAAAAAAATTCTTAACATTTGCAAAGATTCTAAAAAATTCTGAACATATGAAATGGTTAACGTGAGAAGCGGGAAATTCGAGGCGTTCTTAAATTTTTCAATGATCCGCAATAAACATGTGGCGACTTATCTTATGCCGGTCGGGTTGTGTCCTCGAAGAGCGTCCCTTCGGCTTGCGGTACGGTACGGTTCCTTAATTGCTGGCGTCACGGCGTGACCTTGACGTTTTCGAAAATTGCTTGGCCGGAAACGAAATGATGATCCTTACGGACGGTAAATGGTCTGGCGAACAGTGGCCCTAACGAACGATGCTTACAAACGATGACCCTAGCGAACAACGAATGGTCTGGCGATAGCTGACCCTAAGGGACAATGATCCTCAGGAACGACCCCTTACGAATTGACGTTAGTGTTGCGAAAATCGAGCGATTCGGTAATTACCTTTCAGCGTAAAAGGTGGTTCTTGGCGATACTGGAAGTCCTTCCGGTACTCCTCTGTAGCGTACGACACGGTACTTTTCGATACGAAAATGATGCGGTACGATAAGATGCGGTACGATACGATACTGGTCGATACTGGATCGAACTACCCCTAATAAATGGTATTAGTGAAGTGAATTCGCTATTGAACAATAATTACCTCTATCAGTACGAGGGGTCACTCGATCACGACAAAACGGCAAACGGTAAAACGGTACGGTAACGGTAATTCTTCGGTCTCCTCGACGGCCCCGAAGCCTGGCAGCGCCGGACGATAAGCACCATGGCGATCGGCAATCCGCTCTCGGGGATGATTGCGGATCCCGAACGCCACGCACGTGATTCGCAGCTCGCGACTTGCGGCACAGCCGCCCGCTCGGCGGTCGCCGACCGAGTCCTCTAATTTCCGCTCGCGATGGATTTTTTTCTGTTACCCTCGAATCTAGGATTGCGCACACGAGAGATCTGGACCTTATTCCGTTGCGCGATAAGGCGTCCGGTAATTGTACGAACAGCACATCTTGATGACCATTTCCGGCGGTACTACACTTGCGCGCTAAATGATAGATGGTCGATCATGGCGCCGGTTTGTTTACGTTGGATATCACCGATCGGAAAATTCAGATGTTGAAGCGGTAATGTGTCGGTGAGTCCGCGCGTAATTAACGATAGATGGTGACGGCTATTTCCCGCAGGATCTCGAAAGGTTGAACACCACGAACAAAGGGAGGAAGGTTGGGGAAAAGAAGCGAAGAAGATAACTTTCCGGCAAGTTACGGGAACAAAAGGGAATCGGAACTGACTTTGCCGTACGGTTACCCGAGCTGAGAAGAAGAAGAGAGGAATTGAAGCAAAAGGAAAGGAGAAAGAAGAAAGAAAGAGAACGATAAAATTTAGGGGCCAACATGTGTGGTTCCAGCCGCCCCAAAAATGGCTGGCACAGTCTCTACAACAAAATGAACTCTAAATGAAAACCGCAAAAGAACTCTGAACAAACGAAAACCGAAAGTGAAACTGAAAGCGAAACTGAAAGAAAACTGAAAGTGAACCGATAAACAAAAAATAAGCCCTGAACCGATAAACTAAAAATGAATTGATTGACGACACAAACAAAACTGAATGATCTCGAAATGAGCGTCCCGAAAAAGGTTACAGCAGGGTGGGCGCGTCGCGACGTCATGTGCCTTGCATTGTCTTGCTAGCTCCAGGTCTTGGCATCCTACCCCGGCCAAAACGAATAGTGGCAATTTGACATGCTACAAGTGGCAGTGTTCAGCGGAAGAGCTCGATTCAAAGTTCGAATTGAGGAAAATATTGAGACTGTCGAACGTCAAATGGAAGACAAACCCCAATTATCTCTCAGGCAACTGTCGCAGCAGACTGAGTTATCAGTGTGGACTTGTCAAAGAATTGTTCGAAAAGATCTTGATTCTTGATGATTCAGTAACAGCTGAAAGGTACCGAAACAACATTCTTGATGTTTTCATCACTCAACTCCAACTCGCTCAGGGGTATTTTCAATAAGACGGGGCTACAGCACGGGAGACTCTTCGTCATTTGTGGCAATTTTTAGGTTGATCCATCGAGATCTCTGGCCTGCACATTCTATGAGCATCGATGCTTAAGGCTATCATTTTCAACACTTGCTCTAGAGTAATTTAAAACACATTATTATTAATTGTTGTTTATTTATTATTTTTTATTACATTACTTGTTTACACATATTGCGCTGATTTATTTGTTTGTTTTATTGGTAAGCTATTTTGCTCATTTAAAACACGCCTGAGCGTGTATAAATCGAACTTTTAAAAAAGCGCCTTTTTGAAAGTTTCCATGGCATCATCAACAATCCGAGAGGACCGGAGAAACGTGAAGTCTAAGTATTAACTTATTAATGATTGATCTGACAGGAGTACCTTGTAACATCAAATAAAATACTACTAACAAACGTTTCAAAAGCTTTAATCAAATATTCAACAATCTTAGGGCCAGTTTACAGAAGTGAAATTAAGTTAATCGTAATCAAATGCGAGATTAATTGAACACGTGACCAGATTGAACCAATCGAAATTGCGGATTCATGGGTTAATCGCGCATTAAAATTTAATTCGAATTAAATATTTTATCCAATTTTGCCTTATAAAGTCATGTTTAAATACTTAGATACAGGGGATAAAAGCACTTGTTTAATGATTAATCGAATAAAATTTTAATTGCTCTAGCGGTTTAAAATTTTTATTTCGCTAGCGGTTTAAAAATGTCAAGTAAATGTCAAAGAAAATAAATAAAAATGTATTAAACAATATTTATACATACATTACAGGTATTGGGAAGCAATTGTTCATAATTGTATCATCCATTTTCTAGATTTTCACCTTCTACACGTGTATACGCCGTAAATACCTAATTTTATTAGAAGTAATATTGGATAAAATAATTCACTGTCACACCGATTTTTTTTTCTCGTGTCAATAAAGCCATGGCAACAAAAAATCACACTCAGCGACTCGACAATCATAGGTGATTAGTGACACAAGCTTCGGACTTGATTTTAAAAAAATTACACTCAAATTGGAGAGGTTTATTAGTGTAAAATTGGATAAACAGTTGTATTATACTCACGGGCTAAATGAATGTTTAACTTGCGATGTTAACGCGCTTGCGGCTTCGCCGCTCGCGCTGTTAAACGCATCGCTCGTTAAACATTCATTTAGCCCGCTCGTATAATAAATAACTATAATTCTCTTTCTATAAACTGGCCCTTAATCTTTTAAATGAATGTAAATAATATAGTTGAGATTAAGTGACAGATTGGAAATTAATTTTGGTTTTTTTCATTTTCCATGACAACGAAAGGTATATTCATGTCATATCACTAATGTATTCACGTTCTTATTTCCATTTTTTGTAATATTTATGATTTCAAAGTGTACCCCTAAAAAAAATAGCGTAAAGTATTCGTGGATAACTGGTCTTTAACACACTTGCTCTATTTCGAACACTCCGGCTGCGCCGTCGTGCCCGAAAAATCGCGCGTGTTTTAAAGACCTTTTTATCCACTTATACTTTAATATACCTACTATTTTGTTGGTCTGGATTCATAACCTAACTTTAACCCCTTTAATCTGTTACACGAAGGTCGAAGACCGTTCCTGGCGGCAATATTAAATGTTTAGCCAACGCAAATTCTCGTAATCGTAAGAAAATAACCGTTCTAAAGCTTTTCCTGAAATTGTCATTTTATGACAGTTCCTTCGAAACAATTATTGTGATAAACTCATTTACGCCTGGATTATTTAAGTTACGCCATACGTTTTTGATGCTTTTGATTTTCAGAATGTACTTGACCAGAAATTTTTTGAAACATACGGTAGTATGGTTGTCCCCAAAGCAAAATTTACTCCAATTATTTTTTAAAATTTACAATGTGAATTAGATGAATTGTAATGCCCCGGAATATAAAAACCTTATAAACATTATACAGGGTTATTATAAATTACTGTAGTCCAAGTAGGCGTAAAAACTGAATATAAAATTTATGGTTGCCACTCCATATAAAAAACATCAAAATGATGTATTGATGTGAATAAGTGAGTAGGTACACATCGTTCACACACAGGAGTTTAATTGGGTGCAAAACAACTCAATATTTTTGGATTCAAGCGTTAATTTAGAAAAAATAAATACTTCGACTACAAATCATTAATAATAACCCTGTATTATACAGTGTGGAACAAAATGATTTTCATCTACTTTGCTTTGGAATTTTTGCACATGTATATATTCCTGCACCGCCCTACTTTTTTTTTGAAGTGCCTAACTATTAGTTCTGTCAATAAATGTCATCAATCGAATTGAAAATTCTTACAACAATTCACTAAATTGGTTGGTGGCCACTTTCAACACTAGCTCTGATTTGCTTTTGTTAGCTCCTTTTCAATTTCATTCTCAACTTTGCATTCATATCATCTCCTCGCAATAAATCACATTTGGAATTTGCAGTTTGGATATATATTTTGAGGTTAGGCCTTTTTTTTCAGAGCGGCATTTCGTATTTTTACAAGGGTAATGCAAAGGTAACTAAAGTTGACTCGAGTTGCAAAAAACCACTTTGCATTTGCAACAGCGCTTTTATGGCATTAGTCATTTGAAATTACTTTAAAACTGTACTTATATGGAAAATATTCAATCCAAACTATGATTTACTGGTGCCTTTGTGCCTTTATTTGATTCAAAAATATGAAAAAGATGCTGTTGCAAATGATAAGTGGTTTTTTGCAACTTGAGTCAGCTATAGATGAAAATCATTTTGTTCCACGCGTACATACATACAGAGTTGCAAAAATTTATGGATACAGCTAAATATTTTTAGAACGGTTTAGCAGGTTTAGTTCAAATTTGGCGTACACTTATCATCTGATATTTTTTTCTTTTTTCTAATATCATTTATTTTGAAGATACAAGACTAACTTGATTTTCTTAAATGGCATGGGGGGTCAAATTTAATATTTTTTAAGAGCATTTTTTTGTTTTAGTGATGTAACACATGCGTATCTTATTTTAATCGAAACTTTATACAAAATTACCGAATTGGCAAAATTTGAAAATAATATAATAGTATATTATATCATTAAGAGTAGAAATGAGTCTTTTTGTGGCTAGAACAGAGATTGAAGGCCGAAACGCAGTTGAGGCCGATAACTGGGCGAGGCACAAAAAAACTTTCTACTCTGAATGGTACCTATATTAGCTATTTATGCACCAAGGGCGTTACAACGATGATTACGCCCGGAGAACGATGAATTCAGCTCGAGGGCTTTAGCCCGAGAGATGGATATCGTTCGATGGGCGTAATCATTCGGTAACGCCGTGGTGCATACAAGATTTTATTTTCCACTATACGTGTTCTACTTTATATTCAAGCGGATCAAAAAAAAAAAATCGAACATAAACTCACTTACAGGTTGTCCCAGAACTGGCGTACATCCCGTTAACCACGTGCTCTTTCTGCTGAGAAAGATTTCACTAGAATTTTTTTGTTTAACCTTATAGTTTTTAAACTACAGCAATTTTAAGTTAGCCAATCACAACAGAAAGATTACAGATAACTCTACCGTGAGCTGTTGTTTCCTAGGAATTCATATTTGTCTACGATGATGATTGGTTAAATTAAAATCGTTGTAACCTAAAAACAAAATGGATTTAAACAATTTTTCTTGCAGAATCCATTTCAGAATAAATATCTACATTTGCAGTTAACGGTATGTACGCCAGTTCTGGGACACTCTGTATTTATTTATTTTTTCCTGCAGTTACAATCTTCAAATTTTAACGCACTAGTACTACTTCCCTTGTTATTGCTACTTGAATACGACAGTATTAGTAAAGTCTACAATGCTATTCAATCTATCCAATGTACTTTCTGCAAATTTCCACATAAAACTTTCCCAAAATGGTGAATGATCGCGATTGGTAATTTTTTGTATCCTGAACTTTTACTACGATAGCAGAGCCTAAATCTTCGATATCTCTTATTGTCAAATTGGTGAATTCATCGCATCACAAGCTCCGGTCAGACATAACTCTACGGACATAACCTACTAGTACAATAATTTATAATTCTTCGTCTAGGGAACTCAGAAATTTTACCTTTGTAGCCAGATTATCATGAGCATTTTTGTACATACACAATTTTACTCCTATACTTTTCGGGACTTTGATGGGACTAGATCCTACATGGTGGTTTGCACCGGACTTCAGTTATTTGCTAAATACAGGGTCTTTTAGGCAATTTGACATGCTACAAGTGGCAGTGTTCAGCGGAAGAGCTCGATTCAAAGTTCGAATTGAGGAAAATACGACTGCCTCAAAATCATTTTTTTAGTGTACGCAAAAAATATACTTTATCTTCAAACGCCATAAAAGTGACAAATTGTGTGACTCAAATGACAAGGTAAAAGTGTCATTTTATGTGATTAAACACATAGACATAAAATAGCAAAATTGACTATTTTATGTGCCAAATCACATAAACTACAAAAATCAAAGAGTTCAGCAAAATCATTTATTAATATTTATTGTGTACAATTATTTAAAACTGGGTTTTGAAAAAGACCACTTTCACTCACTTCACTTAAGTTATTGTTAATATTTCCCAAATTAAGTTTTGCAATCACATCAGATCTTCGGTCAGATCCACTAGTACTGGGTTCACTATTCGACTAGATTAGATTGCTTAAAGGTTGAAGAATTCTACGAGCAATATCCTTTTATTTGTTGATAGATTCTTCTATATAACCCTCAGCGACGAAACTAGAGCGCCACCCTCCATGGCGTTTTAATGTAGTAAGATCTCCTCCTTCGTCTACAAGCAACGTCGCTGAGGTTCGTCGTAAAGAATGTCCCGTGTATTCCCCATGCCCATCACCATTCTGTAGCATTTTCCATTTTGGTATTTCAAAAAGAATCTCTGTTCCTGAAAGTCAACTGGGCGCAGATTAACGTATTGTCTATATTTCATTATAAACTCCTCTCCCACGATGGTAAACGATCGATTCTTCCCTGTTTTGCTTTCTGGAATTTTTATTAGAAGTAGCGATCCAAGATCTTCAATGTCATTGATCTTCATTTTTGCCAGTTCGTGGCATCGACATGCCCCAGAAACACCAAATAATAAAACAATCTAAAAATATTGGCAATTTAGTACACAAAATAAAATAAAACATGGTGATCTTTACCTTTGTTGCCAAATATTTTTCATCTGAAGCATCAAACATGAACTTATCAAACTGTTCTTTCGTGAAAACCTTTGCTTTTTTGGGTCGATAATCTTCCCCTTGCTTCTTTAGAAAAGCACGCAGCTTCAAATATTTCGTGATATTAAAATTTTTCTTGATATTTAACAATGCTTTTATCATGGCATAATGCGACCATAATTAGAAACTTTTCATGTTTTAGCCAGTTCCCAAAAATGGGCGAGCAAAACATTTTCGGAATACACGGTCACTTTCTTCTCTACACACCATTTCAAAAACCTTTGGTAGGACATCTCATAGACGAAACTCGATTTGGATGGCAATAAATTTTCAATTGATGCTTTTGCTGTTTCAGAAACCTCGGGCGGCGTGCATTCTAATTCGAATTCTGACATCATTGTCAATTTCTTTTCGGAATCACTTGAAAACTCTTGTAAACTTATTACACAGCTGATGACACTTAGAGTTTTTTCAAAATTTTGTTTTTGTTGACAACGTAACCACGGACAAATTGTATTAGGTATTACGATTTATCATGAATAATTACACAATACGTATAATCTATTTTTCCCTACCGGTTAAAAATGTAGGCTGTGGATACCTCATTTGAGGTGAGAAAATTCAACTTTCTCGCTAAGGTAAGAAAGTTAATCATGAAATGTTTATGGTAAAACTGTACCAAAATACAAATGTCAAAAGTGTCAAAAGTGAAATAAGTTATTGATAAATGAAAGCCAATTCAATAAAGCAAGTTGGTAGATCAATTATATAATCTCGAAAATAAACAGATAAGCTAGGTACGTAGATTACTTTACCCTGTTTATATCAAATTTTCGAACAAACGTCAAATCTTCAAATGCGATGACAAGTTAATTAAACAAATAACCCAGCCTACGATACAGTTCTCTAATTTTTCGTTTTAATCAGGAATATAACCATCTTTTTTTGACTTTTTTCAACGAAGTGGTGCCGGTAGGGAAAAAAATAGTATTCAAACCTTGTTAAGAAAGTGCCCTTGCAGACCTTAGGCACTTACACACCTCGCCTACGGCTCGGTTTATAATCTTTGCCTGCGTTCTGCAAGAAAGCACTTTCTTACCTTGGTTTGAAATGTACTATTCCATCTTTAAAAAAACGATAGGTTGCCATGCTTTAATTTTGTTAAATTGGCAGTGCTGAGGAAAGCAGTAGTTATATTTCATTTCATTTTGGTTGTAAATCTTTTGTAACTAAATTTGAAGTGCTATGTTGCAAGATGATTCTAAAACAAAAAGTAAATAAAGTTGTCATTAAATGTCATTTTGACGTTTTTCCAATTTATTTTAAATTAGACAACACAAAGTAATAATTTAAAGGGTTTATTACAAGTGCATAATGCCAAAAGTTGTGTTTGTCAAGACAAAACGTGGTGTGTTGATGGGCTAGACACATTTTAAACGAGATAAACCCGATCTAAGTAATGATGCGATTATTAACTGATTGATGGATATCTTCAATGTGAGAACAATGAATTTGTATTCGATGAAATCCTGAACTGTATAACTAATTTCTAGGTGGGATCTGTTATATATTGCATAATTACAAAAAAGGGTCTGGAGGATACTAGAACTACAAAAAGAGGAAAATCAGAAAAGTGGAACCATTTTTAAAAGAGATCTGAACGAAATTATTCGTGGGCTAAACATTAGAAGATGATTCGGAATCTAATGATGAAGATAATTCTGAAGATGAAATAATGGAGGAGGTTAAAGTGTAGATGTCTTTTAAAAAAAGTGGTTCCATTTTGGAGAACTTATCCGTTTTCTGCTTGTTAAACTAAAGCAAGCTTTCTTGAAACTCATTCAACGACTAAAGCCGCCACCAGATGTTTATATTTTGATTTGTCTTTTTTTTCAATTGCTATTTTTAATAAAAAATGCTGGGTTCTCTATTAATCTCTTGTAATAGAGTTTCAATCGATTCGCAAAAAAGCGGAACCTAAGTATGGCAACACTGTGCCTTCAAAATTTTCAAAATTCCTAACCAAACTTTTATTCAGATATACAGGATGAAATCTGTCAGATTGTCATGGCCAAGCATCGTTTTTTTAAAGTTGGAATACATTATATTAATAGTTTTATTTGTTCCCTACTTGTAAACATCAGTTTATCAAGTCACTGTATTCACCTTGAAAATGTCTCTTAACTGGCTAGCATGTAAAATTATACTAGCAAGCGTGTAAAATTTTACTGGCTAGCCAGTAAAATTTTACACCCTTTTTACCATGCTAGTAATGTTAAATACTATATTGCTTTCAACTGTCATAAATTCTCATTTTTCTCCTTTGTAAACTGCCTCCTAAGTGCTCTAAAGCAAAAAATAGCAGATAACCAACCGTTGCCCTAGACAACACATTCAAAGTGACATTTCTCGAAAAAAATTTCAAAACTGTCAAAAGCAAATGCGAAATCATTTTAAATAGATTTGGAAGCTTTGGAGCGTCGTTTCAAACAATAAAAGTTTGTATGCAACTCGTTTCTGTGCAAATTGGGCTTTTCTAATTGTCCTCGAGGCCTTAAAATCCTCGCTGCGCTCGTATTTCAATCTGGCCTCTCGGACAATTAGAAAAACCCAATTTACACAGAACCTCGTTGCATAAATAACTATTATATCCGATCGGGCTATTTTTGCCTACTTATGGACTAGTTTTTAGGGCGTCATTCAGTATATTATAGCCCAGGGCTGTAAAAGTTTTTGCCGCCCTTGTTTATGCCGTTTATGCTCGACTGACGTCTCGAGCCCTAATGTCACGCCGCGGGCTACAAACGCCTTCATTACGCCCTTAATACATAAATAACTACACTCACCGGCACAAAAAGCGACTCATTATAATTTCTTTAATAAATAATCTGTTCCAAATTCACTTAATTCACAGACATATAACACAAAAATTAATAAATATTTAGAGCTCTCCGTTGCTATGAGAAATCTTTGGTGTTTAGAAAAAATTTCGATTTTACCACTTGTAATTTCAGCAACGGGAATAGTACCGCAATCTCTAAATAAGTGCGACAAAAAAGTCTGCCAGCAGCAGCTAAGGCGAAGGCTCACTTTTTAAAATACATTATTAAATAAAAATTTTCTTCAGCAACGCCTTTCCTTAATATTGTGATGAACCAAGTGGGCAATTCAAAAATCCCACCAAGCGGCCATCTTTTTTTTTTCTCTACTAACATAAGCAATGAAAATAAAACCCGCGAAAATTAAAAAAAATGGCCAAGAGCGCGTGATCGTACCTCGTTAATTTCCCTACGTTGTGTTTTTTTTTATACAAATTAAACATTACCAGATTCGTTCCAACAGGGTTCGTGAACCACACAGAAGAGTGCAAATAAAACAACACAATAATTATAACCAGCTATTTATTCAATGTTATGATTTGTGTTAACGCCGGGATTAATAAATAATAAACGTCTCGGGAGAGGGCACCCAAGTCTCCCCAAATGTGAGAAGACTACTCATTTAGAACTCTAGGAAAATAGTGAGCTCTGGCCATTCCCCTAGAACCCCGAATGAGGCTCTGCTAAAAACCTCCCCTGAAAATACGAACAAATCCGAAGTGACCACCTGAACGGGACAGTTATTGTAAGTTGAGCAAACCTGATTTCATAAACAACACAATTCAAAATTCAGGAAAAACAGAAGGGTCATGTACATTACAAACAAAGCAGTTACTTCGGACCGTTCGAGCGGGAGCGGGCACTAGACGAGAACTTTAGCATGTTTTTTTTTTCAAGTTAATTGCGGCAGATACGCTATAGAAGGAGTTAAGTGCGGCAGATACGCTATAGAAGGAGCGAGTGGCTTTGTGTGGTCCGGTGGTCTGTGGCACCTATCCTTACGACTTTAACATTTCCCGCCTACCCGTGATTTAGTGCTAAGGGAAAAATCCTAACTGCTTTACGTTAAGTCAACAAATTGAGGTACTCTAAGTTCATCGGTTGAAGTGAACATGACTTTTCCAAAGCAAAATAAAAACAAAACGGGCTTGTCAGGCTACACAGACTCAGGGAAAACAGACCTGATCACATTTCCGGAAGTGTGCCATGGAGCTCGGGTATAACCCAGCATTCAAGTCCTGCCAAGCGTTAGGTTTTTGGGTCCCACGCTAAAACTTGGTCTTGGTGCCCTTTTTCTTTTAGGAACGTTAGTGAATTGTTACACCTGAGTTTACAAAAACGTGATCCATACGATTTTATAAAATTTGCAAAGCTAGAACCAAGCTGCCTTACGCTCCTTCGCAAGCTTACAAATGTTAAAAACGTAATACATGGGGATGGTCGAGATAATTATGGATTTTGTAAAACATTGTGGAAACATCACAAACCCACGTGCGACCCATTTGTGTCTTATTATTGTTAAACTACATTTCGGGCGAAACAGAAATAATTTTAGTACCCCAAACACATACCTAGTTCAAAAACAGAAGCTAGACAGCAACATTTAGCACAGTTCAATAATAAAAAAAAACAACTAAAAACGCACAATTTGAACACAGAAAAATACACCGTACTTCTGCACTACTCTGCAGTCAAGACCAAAGTGTCTCCAAAAAAAAACATGGCCGTTCATCCTTTGTCGACTTTCACCCCCGCCCCTAGTGCTCGCTGATGGTACCGACATCGGTACTGCCATAGCTTTTATTGGCGGTTAGTTTGAATTCAAAAGCGGGTATCTCAATATAGAGCTTATATCTGCTTAGATATTCTATATAATTGTATTGTCAATTATATAAAAAATTTGCTTAAACTGTGCGAATTAATATTGTCTGAATTAACGTTACATATGAAAAAAAAAATCATTAGATTAATTTCAGATTAACAGAAACAGCTAGTACGAAGATCTATCAGAAAGAGAAGAAAAAAGTGGAGGTTGTCCTTTAACTTTAAAAAAATATTGATAACGTCATAATTAGGAGACGAAAAGCTATCACCATAAGTAAAGTACTGAACAATATGCACTTTTTAAAACAAAGTTGACCTCTTCGAGAAATTAATACTTACAGTTTTATCGAATTTATTTCGAACTTTACGAACGCACTGTATATTAAACTAATTTTAATATAAAAGCCATCAATTTATTAACGAACATTGGAAAAATATTATTTCTAAACATAGCAATTTGTTTCTGTTAATCTGAAATTAATCTAATGATTTTTTTTTTCATATGTAACTTTAATTCAGACAATATTAATTCGCATATTTGAAGCAAATTTTTAATATTAGGTAATTGACATCACATCTATATAGATAGAATATCTAAGCAGATATTCTGGGTGCCCCAAAATTCGCGGAACAACCCAATGGGGCAATGTCAACTCATGTTAGAAAATAATGAGAAAAATAATTAAAAAATTCTATCCCTGTTAAATTTGAAGGTATGGGGGTTCAAAAGGTGCAGCTTTGATCTCATTTATTTTAAATATTAAAAAATATTTTGACTATTTATCTTTTACTAGCCAGTGGCATGATAATTCTGAACGGTTGTGATCAGGTTTGCAATTATTTTTTTCATTACTTACAGCATTTCCAAATAGTAATTTTATGTCCGTTTTACCTCAAATAACGTACGGCAACATGGCTTTGATTTTTCTCTCTCATTTCCATAGATACAACAAAAATGAAATATTTGCAGATTATTGGGATCATGGCCTCCTTGATCGAAAGAGACAAAGTCTCTTATAAGGCCAGCCGCATTAGCTAGTTTCAGGCCTTTTTCGTGTTTTTAAGAGGGCAGCACTATAAGGGGTCTGGAGGGTTGCCTATCTTCAATAATATAACCTCAAATAATTGGCAGCGTAAGGTTAGATTGGTAAGAATCTATAAATTTTGGGATTCTGATATGAGAACGATAAAATCACCATAATTTTTTTTTTAATTACAATAGATAAGCCAGTTATCAAAAATTATTTATTGAACAATAATAATGTACCTAACAATAATCATGATTATGTAATTCTAAATTATTTTCTTAATTAATTTAATTCCATAAGTTTTCTTTTTTTGGTAAGAATATTTGTCTTTTTAAAAAATTGTGTCTTCGAATTACAATAATTACTTAGTACCGGAGATACTAATTTACCTATTATTATACTGCAAACAGTGTAATTATGAATTTTACATCGAAAAATGGGGTTGATATAAAGGTATGAAATTAAAATTTTGTTCAAAATATAATCGACTTTTTTATGTGGAAGATATGGCAAGATTTCCTGTATAATTTGGACCAAAAATTCTACTAATTTTCATTATCTGTCCCGAAATATTTTTTTAAGGTTGTTTTGCAAGGTAATTTTAACAGAACATTTCTAGGAAACTCATATCCTTTTGAAGAACAAAATCTCACATTGGCGGATTGTCATTTCGGACCATACGGTTTTTTTTTTTAATTATAATTGTTAATTTGGTCTAACAAAAATATTGCCTTGGGATTCATGTTAGACGCATCTTTTTTAATCTGGTGTAAGCTTCGATACTCGGAATTACTAATATTTTTTTCTTTCTCCAAATCTAATTCAATTTTTAGATTATGATTATGATTTCGTATACGTTTTAATTTTTGTTCCAAACATTGCTTTGTATAAAGCAAATCTTTTATTTTTGCTGACGTAATATTGGTTTGTATATTCTTATCTAAAAATTTTTGTGGATTGATTAAATTTAGAAGATCTGAACCAGTATGAAAATTTGGATCTTGGTCTGAAACTACAAAAATATTACTAAACTAATTTTTGAAAATTCACTTTTAACAAACATTAAATAAGGAAGGAATTGCTCCCTTGTCTAGTCTACGCTGTTTTATTTTGGTACAAAACTATCTGCAGTAAAATGTTGACTACATATAACTGCAGAGTCCGTTATCTGGTCCATGTCTACGAAATAGAGAAGTAAACTCTACACTTTTAAATTCATATTACATACCAGTGTTCTCTAGTAAAAAATTTTTCCACAATAAATTTAAATTTGCGTCTGCAGGCATAGAATGAAAGGAAACATTATCATCAGGATTACTTGAATTACACGATTTTATGCAGCACTTTCTTACGTATGGCATTTTGTAATAATAAATTGAGAAATATTTTTGATTTTTCAAAATTAGCCGCCTATCATAATGTACATGACTGAAAAATAGAGGGAGCTACTATAAGGGATGTCAATGAAAGACATTTAAAAACAGACATTTCTACGATGCGACTGGCCTCTTTCGATCCAGGAGGCCATGATTGGGATACATAGAATGTTTTTAAATGTTGCCACATTTAGTGTAACAAATAGGTCCATATCTTCCACAAAAAAGAAGATTGATTTTTTTTAAACATTTTGACCTGATATTTTAATGACTACGTAACAACGTACTGCTAAGTTGTTCCGCGAATTTTGGGGCACCCAGTATAGGCTCTATAGTAAAGAACGGCGTTGCTGAAGAAAAGATTTGTTTAACATCTATTTTAAAAAACGAGCCGGGACCTTCCTTAGCTACTGCTGGCAGACGTCGATAAACTATCTCTCTCGGAACTATGTATACGCATAAGACATTTTTGTCGCACTTATTTATAAAATGTTTATCCGCGTCGGGGAATTATTTAAAACCCTCGTATTCGTCTGGCTTTTTTGCACATATTTTTAATATCAATAAATAAATCTGCCATAAAAATTTCAGACTGCCTATAATAACAGGTGTTTTTTTAAATTTGGCGTCGAAGTAGGCGTTGAACTGTCGATTGTGAACGCACTATACAGGCTACGGATCACGGATCAGCTGTTTAAATCTTATGCTTTACACGAGCGGTGCGATCTCAATCGACTCTCCAACGCCTACTTCGACGCCAAATTTAAAAAAATACCCTTTATATTCTTTGCGTATACAGAAAAAATGACTTTGGGGCAGTCGAACTGTACTTTAAAACCGTCCAAATAATCTGGGATTTTTATTTCTGTAATATACAGTGAGCGGCAAAAGTATGGAATAAATTCCTTAAAAATTAAAAAAAAAAAATTTTCAAGAAAATATTTGGACAGGTCAATTTTAGTTTATAAAAATACATGTTTTAGTACCAAAGAAAATTCCAAGCAGTCATTTGTTTTCAAGTTATGACGTGATCGAATATTTTTTTAAATAGAAACTCCCTATTTTTTTTCTTGATTCTGATAGCCCTTTTAATTGTCTAAATGACAGTGTAAAAATTTTGTTATCTTACATAAGAAAATTTTTGAGAAAAAAAATAATAAATTCGGAAAATAATTATTTATTTAACGAGTTCGTGTGTAATTTTGGCTTTTTTTGGCATGAGTGGACCTGTTTAAAACTCGAGTGAAACGGGAGTTTTAAAGGTCCACGAGTGCCAAAAAAAGCCCAAATTACACAAGAACGAGTTGAATACAACGTTTTTTTGTTCGACGAGCCCCTTAAAGGCTCCAAATCGCTAAAAATCTTTAAAATTAGCTTGACGTTTCGTTTTGACAAGTTGTCAAATTTATCAAAATCCGTTCACACAGGAGAAAATTCTCAAATTCTGACAATTTCGAACAAAAAAATAAATTTTATAACGAACAAAAACAAGTCAAAAAATCAAGTAGGTAAATCAAACAGTCAAATGTTACTGTCAATTTCATTCGTATGTGTTTTTTGTTTTACAAAACGTTTTCGAAAATGACTCATTTAACAGAAACACAACGTATTGAAATTTTAATTTTGATTGGGTGCGGGGATAAAACTAGATAAAACTAAAACAGGGGGAATTTCTTCATAAACTTGCTTATTGTCAACAAGCTGGGGGATGGGAATTCGAACATTTAATTCCATAATTTTAAGTACTTACTAACACAGTTTTTGACTTGTTTTTGTTCGTGATAAAATTTATTTTTTCCAACTTTATTATTTTTTTCCCTTATGTAAGCTAACAAAATTTTTATACAGGCGTTTAGACAATTAAAAGGGCTATCAGAACCAAGAAAAAAAATAGGGGGTTTCCACTTAAAAAAACTATCGATGACGTCATAACTCGAAAACAAATGACTGCTTGGAATTTTATTTTGTATTAAAATATGTATTTTTATAAACTAAAATTGACCTGTCCAAAGATTTTTTTGAAAAAAAATTTGTTTAGTTTTTAATGAATTTATTCCATACTTTTGCCGCTCACTGTATAAATATGCTAAACTAAAAAATCTGTATAATTTCAAGTTGCCTAAAGTATGTTTTTTGGAATTAATTTTTTGCAAATGTCATATGCTGCGCAGTAGTAAAATAACCGCAAACGCCCTTAGCGACTCTCGATTCCAGATTCACTAACATTCAAATAAACTGATCGAAAAAAGTTAGGGATATTACTAAATATTTAAGTTAACTTTATCACAATGCATCAGTAAGTTTTTTTAAGAAGAATTATTGAAATGTTTTTTTGATAAACGTTTTCACAAATATCATGAATTTTGACTTATGTCAAACTTTTACTCTTCCTGGGATACGTTATAAATTATAATATCAATATCCCTAACTTTTCTCGATCACTTTAGTACTTTTTTAAACTTCTGATTGCCTAAAATACCTTCCCAAAAATTCGTCATTAGCTCTCGGAATAATAGCCCAAGGGGGACAAGTATTCAAGGGAAAAAAATATTGCAATGAATTACTCGTTCGACAGTTTGGAAAGTCCAGTTAAAATCAGGGGAAAATTGTATGAATAAATTTAATGTTAGCAGGTTTCAAATTGAGAGAACCACCAAATTAATGTTCATTATATTAGGTTAATCTACTTTTTTCAACAGTCTCAAATTTGTGTCATATTTGTAACTAAAGGGCGAGAATTGCAAATTTATCGTAGAAAATAATTAGAATCGTTTGCACTTGTAGTTAGAAAAGCAAGGTAGAAAAGGAGTCGGTAGAAAACACAGTCAACAACAGGAGGAGATCGGAGTAAAACTGTAGATTTGCATACAAAATATATAAACAGACATTCAGTTTTATATACAGGCTGACTGACGAAAAACCTTTGATGCTGTATCTTGCTTATTTTTTATCCGATTTGAATAAATGACACGTCAAATGAAATAATTTTGAAGGCACTTCAATACCAACTTAATAAAAAAAAAATCGTGTGTCCAGTTTTTGACAGATGAACATCAACTTCTTTTTTCAAATAGCACTGTACATGTTTTTCTATTCAGTATTATAGAGATTTATCTTCTGAATATAAAAATGTAAAGAACTATACCCATTCATTAAACAAAAGTCGAAAAATTAAAGAGTAAATGTACAAAATTTAAAAATCAAATGACCAAAATAAACAAGAGCGAAGTTTGTTCTAAATGCTCCAAATTTACTAAGTAAGCTCTGAATATTCATTTGTCAAAACAGTTTGATAATAATAATAATAATGTTGCTGTGGAAGAAAATTTCCAAAGACGATTTAGTGTTAACGTGTGGTGTGGCATTTTTGGAGATAGAACGGACTAGTGGGTCCCTTTTTTATTGATAGCAGTCTCAATCAAACAAAATATCATATTATTTATTATCAAACGAAATAAGCAACTTTCAGGATGAGATACCATTAGCAGTGTTGAATAGAGTCGTGTTTCATCAGGACGGCGCCATACCACGTAATGCACGCATGAATTTTGTATTTTTAAATCATTTAAATCATTTTGGTGAACGATGAATGGGTGCTCATGGAGCTATTCGATGGCCCGCTACATCCCCAGATTTGAATCCATTGGATTTCTTTATCTTCATTCGAAACTTTCGAGAGAATGTTTATTTGACCCCACCAGGTACTCAAAAAGAGTTAAGAAAGTGGATAGTGCCAGTATGTCAGGAAAAACCCGGAAATTTTTTACTAAATGCAAAAGTGGGTATTTCTAGAAGGTATCGACAGTGTCTGCAACAGCATTGAGAAAATTTTGAGATTTTGTATTGTTTACAAATTTGATTTCTTGATTTTTGATTTTCAATTTTTTTTTATATAATACAATAAGTAGTCTAATTTTTTTCGACAAAATTTGTCATTTAAGACATGAGTAGCTTTTGCAACGAAAATTACACGAGTCGACGAAGGAGACGAGTGTAATTTTCCAAAAGCAAAAGCTACGAATGCCTTAAATGACAAATTTTGCAGAAAAAGTTAGACCACGAATTGTATTCGACTTGACAATCCACCGAGAAAATTTTTCTCGAGTTGACCCAATCAATTTGACGTTTCATTTTGACATAAATTTTTTCGCTGAAAAACCACTAGTTGTTTTTTCACTCAGCTGGTTGTTTTTTCACTCTGCTCGGTGTTTTTTCACTATAAATCAATTTGATTAGTCCAAATTTAAAAAATGCTGCAATTCGATTGGTTAAAAATTTTCGAGTTGGATTGTCAATTAAAATTCATTTTTTGTTTTTTCTTTTAATGCACGAATATTCAGAAGAAGATTCTTTATAAGAACGAATAAAAAAATATATAGAGTGTAATTTGAAAAAAAAAAGTTGGCTATCGTCTGTCAAAAAATAGATGTCGAAAAAAATATCGAATAGGATAATAATGGAGTGCTTTTCAAACTATTTCATTTGATGTGTCATTTATTCAAATCGGATGAAGAATAAGTAAGATACAGCGTCAAAGGTTTTTCGTCAGTCACCCTGTATATAGATTTATCTAATTCTGATACTCTAATTATTATTATAGTCGCGGTCTATCTAGTCAAGCCGCGTTTAGTTCTTTATCGTGCTAAAGTAAAGATTCAATTATTTTCTTCGAGCATTTGGTGACCACGTGACTCTCTAGAATCTTGAATTAAATTCTTTATCGCGAAGTATGTGATCTTCTTGCATTTACCGTTGGGAAAAACGCGTTCTCGCCAAGGCGATCTATTTTAAATTATTATATAAAATAAAACATCATAATTCATTATCCGTCGCTTTGGAACTTTCTCTCAGTCGGGGAAATCTACCGCCAGTGTCCATCGTCCATTGGGGAAACAAGTCACATCTAAATCTGATCACATAGCTCGCATCTTAAACTCGTATAAATAATGCTGTTCGCGCCATAAACTTCTGTATTTGCCCACCTTAGTCATTTATCAATTCGCGGGTCGCGAGTCAAAATGTCCACCAACGTCTGTTATTAAAGTCATTTCTTTATTTATACCGCTTTATTGGGACCAAACACCACCATACACGATTATTTGTTAAATTAAATTTAAGTGAGGTGTGCTCAATCGTTTTAATTCTATTTTTGAAAACCTTCCGAAGGTACGGCCTCTCGTTAGAACCTAATTAAGCTATAGTAGTTTATTCAACGAGTTCTTGTGTAATTTGGGCTTTTTTTGGCATGAGTGGGCCAGTTTAAAACTCGAGTGAAACGAGAGTTTTAAAGGTCCACGAGTGCCAAAAAAAGCCCAAATTACACAAGAACGAGTTGAATACAACGTTTTTTTGTTCGACGGGCCCCTTAAAAACTCCAAATCGCTAAAAATGTTTAAAATTAGGTTGACGTTTCGTTTTGACAAGTTGTCAAATTTATCAAAATCCATTCACACAGGAGAAAATTCTCAAATTCTGACAGTGTCGAACAAAAAAATGATAAACAACACAATGTAGGATCCATAAATATTTCTTTTCTCATTATTTTTGTTTCGTATTTCTCCACAAAAATATCATGTGGGGGAATGCGGCAACCGACAATACACCAAATGAGGGAGAAAGTTTCATCGAGGAAGAGTCAAGGAAGCCGAAACGTTTCAGTAGAATAAATAAAAGTTAATAATAAGTGTAAAAATAAAACATTTAACTGAAACGAAATGCATTTTGATAAAGAAAATAAAAAGTTTAAACGTGAATACATATTTTTTATGTCAAAAAGATTTTCAAAATGGCAACGATGTGGGCATGTGTTACATCACTGAATTCACAAAAGAATACTTTTTTCAATTTTTTTTAAATTTGACCCCTCGTGCCATTTAAAAAAAATTAAGTTGGCCTTGTATCTTCAAAATAAATGATGTTAGAAAATTTGAAAAATTTTGTGCCAAATTTGAACGAGCTCCGCTAAACAGTTCTAAAAATATTTTTGTAATATCTAGTTGTTAAAGGTGGCTTTCCGGACTGTTTGTAACCATGTAAACAATCTCATAACGGCCGGAGTCCGTTAAGGGTGTCCGTTATGAGCGGGAGCGGCCGTTATGAATGACTAAATAACTATAGAAACGTAGATCTAAACTTTATTTTTCAACTTTTTTACAATTGGTACAATAATTAATGTTTAATGTGACACACCTTGAATTAATCTAAATCCGTATGCCACTAGCAGATGTAGACGAGATCGAAGATGATGCTTCAGACTTTTAACACCAACACAAGCGCGATTTTACAGGGAATAACGATGACCTCACTTGCTCTGCGGCCATCCGGACATCGGGAATATCTTGATTGTGATTTTTTATTGATTTCAGTCGTTTATTTTCAACGGAAAGTTAAGTGTCGAACAAATCTGACAAACAGCAGCAAATGGAGACAAGATCGAAGATGATGCTTCACTAACACAAGCGCGATTTTGCAGGCAATAACGATGACCTCACTTCCGGGCATCGGGAATATCTTGATTGCAATTTTTTAAAGATTTCATTCACTTATTTTCAACGGAAAGTTAAGCGTTGAACAAATCTGACAAACAACATTGAAACAATTTTTTTTCACAAACAACGGTTGACATGACGACGTCCTCCGCACACTTATTAATCATTCGGTTTTTTCGATGGCGGTGAAAAAAATGTATTTCAAAAAGATAATTGTGAACGAATCGTAGAGATATTACAAAAACTATTGTACAATACACGTCCGTTAGGGCCTTTACAGCCTCGCCAGTATTATTTGACTCGCTCTGCGAGCTCGTCTCACAAAATCTCTGGCTCGGCAGTAAAGGCTATCCTAACGGGCTTCTACTGTAAAATACTATTAGCTGTATCCATAATTTTTAACGACCTGTATATTATGGATGCAAGAGATTACCTGTTAATTTCAGATCAATTTATGTGGTCCGATAGTGCTGACTATGAAAAACCCACTACTGTAACAATTCCACACACAGAAAAATCGTGTTTAATGTTTTATGTTTCTTTATGTGATACGTGCATTTTGAAGATTCCAAATTTACACCATACCTTCACATCAACAACACAACACAACACAACAAACGAAGCAAAAGAATATGTTGTACAATCTTGGCAATCTCGTCGATTGAACTTGAAATTAAACGAGAGAACATTAACTTTCGTCAAAGAAAAAACTGATAGTGATACCAAAGGCTACTGGGGAATTGACATCAGAGAGTGCCCCGAAATTTTAGATGATAAAGGTAACATTTTATATAAAGTGTGGAAATTACTTATGGAATAAATTCAGTAACTTCAAAACTAATGATATGTGTCGAAAACGCTGAAACAGGTCAATTTTTGTTTTTCATAATGCTTATTGTAAGTTGTTGGAATATTCAGCAACGATTCTGCGTTCTGCGCACCCCGGCGCGCATACACCGCGATAACGCGCTCGCGCAGAAGGAAGCCATCTTGATGCAACACTCCAACACAATACGTTGTACGTTGTACCGAATACATTTATTTAATAAACTTTTATCTCGTTACGCTTTACACGTTGTGCAGTTATTTTCTGGAGCCACACACGTTAGTTCCGGATCCACCACAACCAACATAAGTTGCCTCACTTGTTCATGACGTCATCCATTTTTGAGCTATGACGTCAACCAATTTCTTAAAATGACAATCCCCATTTTTTTCTTCTCTTTCTGATGGACCTCTCTACTACCTAAACGGTGAATGGAAAAAATTGATACCTTACATAACAATTTTACTTCAACAATTTAATTTAATTTTTTATGTACCTACTTAATTTTTTTTCTATGTGGTTACTTAAAATCAAAGGTTTATTTCAATAAACCAAACAATTTAGAAGATTTACGACAGAGAATTGGCGCTGAAATGCAACAAATATTCTTTGACATTATTGAGTGCGATGTACAGTGTTTACACTCTGTGTGAGTGCCAAATAGTGGCTGGGGGAAATTTCAACATTTGCGTTACATTTTATTGTTAACTTTAGATGTTTGCTTGTTTTTGTTTGAGGTCAATTAAATTTTTTACATTAAAAATTAAATTAAATTATTGAAGTAAAATTTGTCATTTTCTCATATATAATATACAAAGGGATAGATATATTGCCGGAAATTATTTCGAGCAGTCCTCACATACGAGTGTTTGTAGCAAGAAAATTACACGAGGGCGTCAGCCCGAGGGTAATTTTGAGCGACAAACACGAGTATTGGACTGCAAGAAAAAATTTCTGGCGATATATATCTGTCTCGAGGTATATTCGGAAGAGAATCGCCCGAAATTTTTTTTCCCTAGGTCGGAGTTGTGATTTGTCAATATAAATCATGTGACATTTGAGGGCGATTCTCAAAAAAATTGTTATGTAAGGTATCAATTATTTCCATTCACCGTTTAGGTTTTAGGTAGTAGGAAGGTCGATCAGAAAGAGAAGAAAAAAATGGGGGTTGGCATTTAAAAAAATTGGTGATGACGTCATAGCTCAAAATAGATGATGTCATGAACAAGTGAAGCAACTTAAAATAAGCATTATGAGAAATTAAAATTGACCTGTTTCAGCGTTTTCGACAAATATAATTAGTTTTGAAATTACTAAATTTGTTCCATAAGTAGTTTCCACACTGTACAGGATTATTCACGAGAGGGGTATTTCTGAATTTCTTTTTGCCGCAACGCATTATACACATTGCAACAATATCTTGATTTCAAATTTTGAAATAGTAATTTACGTTATAAGTCCGGTAGATTACTTGTAACAGTACGAGTTAGACATTATGGACGAGGCGACGTTAGGAGCCGAGTCTAGAATGTCTAAACGAGTACCTGTTACAAGTACTACCGGATGTATATCGTAACGTATTTTATTTCATACTGGAAGTCTCTTGTGCATCATTATTTTATTTCAAAAATTAAAAAATAACATTATATTGTGAAAATAGCATCACCTTTTTTCCTGTGGCAACGGCCGTTGCTATTGTTTTTTTAGATGGAATATTTTTTGACTTTTTCACTTTTCAATGTCAGATTTGATGTATAAAAGGAAAACAGTCCGGTAGGTGTTGCTAAGTGACACTTTCCGGCTCTGATACCGTTATAACTCACCTACCGGACTCAAATTGATGATGCAATCGAGCATCTACCGGACAGTATGAAATAAATAATTATAACTGAATCCACAATGGCTCTTAGTCCTGTCTCTTGACGTTAAAGCAAAAAATCTTTGTTAATTTGGAAATTTTGTTTTTACAATAATCATGAAAAAAACTGACATGCTCCTCATTTATGGAGAGTGTGGAAAGAATTCTGTCGCCGCTGCGGATGTTTCCAAGCCGATGGTAGACACTTCGAACACCTTTTACATTAACTTAATTTGTTAATTTATTTGTTGAATTTTGATTAAATACAGGTTATCTGCCATTCTGACATTTCTGACAAATCTATCCAACTTACTTTGATTTCTAATTTAAAAGAAATAATACATTTGATTTATACTAAGGACAACGTAACATTTTATCTGCCCCGCCCATTTCATTTTCTTAGTTACCAATCAAATAGGTTGTTAAGACGATCTGATTTACACAGTAACAATTTCTGACATTCGAATTGTCTTAACAAACGTTGGTGGCCACTTTCAACACTAGCTGTGACTTGCTTTTGTTATCTCCTTTTTAATTTCAATCTCAACTTTGCATTCATATCATCCCTTCGCAATAAATCACATTTGGAATTTGGATATATATTTTGAGGTTAGGCTTTCTTTTTTTTGTAGAGCGGCCTTTCGTATTTTTACAAGGGTAATGCAAAGGTAACTAGATGTAAATCATTTTATTCCACACTGTAGTAGTTACTGCCATTGGTATTATTGGTTGCGGCAAAATAAAAATTCAGAAGTACCCCTCTCGTGAATAACCCTGTATATACATATTTGCAAAAGTACCTGTGTATATATCTGTTCAATTTTATTTCAGTAATTTACAGGACACAAACAACTGATAGAAATCCGACCAACCACATTTGCCAAATTATGTCACCCGTTGATAAAAGATCCAAAAGTCACGCTCCTGCAAAAGAACTAAACGAAGGATCTGAATGTGAAGCGGGAAAATTAGGACCGCCACACTGTGATGTCAGTTGTGAAACTGTATTGGGACCGAAGTATAAGTTTTGTCAACAACATCGCATTTGTGAAAACAGAAAATGCACTTGTGCTTGGGGATTTATGAGACTGCAGTGTAATACACGTTAGTAAAAATTTTGAATATACATGTAATATAAAGTTGTCCGCGCGAAATGTTAGGATGTCTTTTAAATTACAAAGTTTAAATTTTAAGGTGTAAATGAGTCCATAGGGGAACGTCATTTAATACATTTTTCATGTTATTATAAAAAAAATAAAATAAAAAATTTGTTACACAGTCTAGGACTGGTTTACAAATCTATGAGGGGCATGATCACCAACTCAATAGACCGGGACCAATGGCTTAACGTGACTTCCGAATCACGAGACAGAATATAGCCTTTTTTTTTAAATTTCGCCCTGGGTCGGAATTGAACCCGCGACCCTTGCGTCCCTGAGCCGAAACGGACTCCCTTAGGCTATATTCTGCCTTGATTTTCTAATTCACGATATATTAGATTTTTATACATAATAATTAAAATATATCAAAAATTCTGGAAGCCGAGTATGGCATGCCAACTGTGCTAAATTACGTCCTCACTAGAAATAGACGCATCCACTCTTTCCGCGTGGACACCCAGTATGATATCTGTTTGATATATCGCATAAATTATAATTTTCTAGCATGCGAAAACGGAAAATGGGGACTTTCTTGTGAAAAATTATGCCAATCTGGTTGCGAAAAATGTGATGAAGTAACTGGAATTTGCAGGACCGATAACCTACGAGTACTAGGTAACTAACTTAGATTAAAATTTTTACTGAATGATTGTGTTTCAAGTGTTCTGCTTTAATTGATAATTATTTAAATGCACTCCAACTCCACTTTATAAAGTTGTCCGCGCGAAATGTTAGGATGGGTCTATCTCCGATGTCTTTTAAATTACAAAGTTTAAATTTTAAGGTGTAAATGAGTCCATAGGGGAACGTCATTTAATACATTTTTCATGTTATTATTATTATTGATTTTCTAATCCACGATATATTAGATTTTTATACATAATAATTAAAATATATCAAAAATTCTGGAAGCCGAATGTGGCGTGCCAACTGTGCTAAATTACGTCCTCACTAGAAATAGACGCATCCACTCTTTCCGCGTGGACACCCAGTATAATATCTGTTTGATATATCGCATAAATTATAATTTTCTAGCATGCGAAAACGGAAAATGGGGACTTTCTTGTGAAAAATTATGCCAATCTGGTTGCGAAATATGTGATAAAGGAACTGGAACTTGCAGGACCAATAACCTACGAGTACTAGGTAACTAACTTAGATTAAAATTTTTACTGGGTGATTATGTTTCAAGTGTTCTGCTTTAATTGATAATTATTTAAATGCACTCCAACTCCACTTTATAAAGTTGTCCGCGCGAAGTGTTAGGATGGGTCTATCTCCGATGTCTTTTAGATTACAAAGTTTAAATTTTAAGGTGTAAATGAGTCCATAGGGGAACGTCATTTAATACAGTTTTCATGTTAAAAAAAATATATATTTTTTTTATTATTATTAGGTATTATTGATTTTCTAATCCACAATATACATATTAGATTTTTATACCTACATAATAATTAAAATATTTCAAAAACTCTGGGAGCCGAGTGTGGCGTGCCAACTGTGCTAAATTACGTCCTCACTAGAAATAGACGCATCCACTCTTTCCGCGTGGACACCCAGTATGATATTTGTTTGATATATCGCATAAATTATAATTTTCTAGCATGCGAAAACGGAAAATGGGGACTTTCTTGTGAAAAATTATGCCAATCTGGTTGCGAAATATGTGATAAAGGAACTGGAATTTGCAGGACCGATAACCTACGAGTACCAGGTAACTAACTTAGATTAAAATTTTTACTGGGTGATTGTGTTTCAAGTGTTCTGCTTTAATTGATAATTATTTAAATGCACTCCAACTCCACTTTATAAAGTTGTCCGTGCGAAATGTTAGGATGGGTCTATCTCCGATGTCTTTTAAATTACAAAGTTTAAATTTTAAGGTGTAAATGAGTCCATAGGGGAACGTCATTTAATACAGTTTTCATGTTATTATTATTATTGATTTTCTAATCCACAATATACATATTAGATTTTTATACCTACATAATAACTAAAATATCTCAAAAACTCTGGGAGCCGAGTGTGGCGTGCCAACTGTGCTAAATTACATCCTCACTAGAAATAGACGCATCCACTCTTTCCGCGTGGACACCCAGTATGATGTCTGTTTGATATATTGCATAAATTATAATTTTCTAGCATGCGAAAACGGAAAATGTGGACTTTCTTGTGAAAAATTATGCCAATCTGGTTGCGAAATATGTGATAAAGGAACTGGAATTTGCTGGACCGATAACCTAGGAGTACTAGGTAACTAACTTAAATTAAAATTTTTACTGGATGATTGTGTTTCAAGTGTTCTGCTTTAATTGATAATTATTTAAATGCACTCCGACTCCACTTTATGTGGATTTACTTTACGTTGTTTCGTTAGTTAGAGAAATCTCAGTTTATTCTCTAGCTTTGTGAGCGGGGCAGCGATTTCGTGACGAAACTTGCGTTAGCCTGGGACATGTCATGTATTTATGTCTAGCTAATGTATCGGTAGGAGGGTATTAATAACCCTTATTAATGCATGTATGCCTATTAAAATCATTGTTGAGTTGCTAGACACCCAACAATATGCACATCATAATAATGAATAAAGCTCGGAACTTTAGGTAATCACCTTTTTTTTTCTTTGTAGGCAGATTAAAAAGACATTCAAATAAATCCGTTTCATAAGATTCTCTATTGTTTAACACTAAATTTAAAAATCCTATTTCGCCTATTTTGCTATTTAACATTTTTAATGCCTAAAAGACGCCTAATGGAGCCTAATGCGCTGTTTTAGCACCTATTTTTGAGAAGCGCAAGTCCTTCAGAAATACTAATATAACCTCAAAAACTAGGAACGGTTAACGGTAACTGTGGGTGCTGCACGTGTCTGTTCTAAATCAATGTATCTTGCTAATTGATTTATAGGTGCCTTGTTCTAACGTCATGCGACGTTGAACGTTCTTATTCGGCATATAAAATGGTACAATCCGACAGACGACACATCCTTACACCGGAAAATTTAGAAAAAAGGATCATTGTTCACTTTAACTACTTCTGGAATTTTCGCATTTTTTCTGGCTAAACAGCTTCAGGGCGTCTTACTACATCGTTAACCACCACTCAAACCTTGTGCAAATGAATTTTCCTTACCCTTTAGTTATACTAAGACATTGGCGCGACCTTGACGCGACCTTGAAACACAACCAGAGAGAAAAAGGGCATTTGCACAAGGTTTGAACGGTGGGAAACGATCTAGGAGGACGCCCTGAGGCTGTCTAGCCAGAAAAACGCGAAAATTCCAGAAGTAGTTAAAGTGAAGAATTACCGAAAAAATAATGTTAGTTTATTGCAACATTAAATATGATGGTGAAATAAATGATTAGGTTATAATTGTTTGCTTTAATTTCCATTTTTATATTTTACAATAGCAATTATGTCCATTTAACTCACAATGTTTGTGTTTATTTCTACGAGGATTTGTTTTTGTAATTGTTTATAGGATATAACAATTTATTTTTTATTACTGCAATATCTTGTTGTGCAAAATACATTGTTTTTATGACATACGAGCTCACATTGCTTAATTTTTTAAAACCTACCGTATATTCTTTTTTATTTTTTAAAACCTATTAAAAACCTATTTTGTGTTTTTTGAGGACCTAAGAACCTGCCTATTTTAACAATTTTTAGTGCCTAAAGTTCCGATCTTTAATAATGAAACATGCAACGAAAACGTATTGCTTAGCACTTAGACGAGAAAAATTGGCACGATAAAACCATGACGGCCGTAGGCCAGAGTTGATTTTGTCGTGTCAATTTTCCGAGTATAATTGCTGTTAAGCAATTAGTTTGAGTTGCAAATAAATATTTTACCTGACTAAATGAAACTTCGAGTGTATTAGATGCATAGCAACTAAAGGTATAAGTTACCTGAGTGTTTTTGCCGGATAAAAGTTAGGGCAAACTTTTATCCGCTGTCAAAGTGACAAAATCAGCGTCTTATGAGATTTCTTATACATGAATTAAATTGTCAGATATAAAAAATTAGATCGTGTTATTTTTGGCAAGATTAATTCCAGAATACAGAATACTTTAACGTTCATTATTTATTTAACTACACTCACTTTCAAAATTATTGAACCACCACACAAGGAGGAAAGTTACAAAGCTGAAATTTTAGTACATAGAAAAAATCTCGTACATGAAAGATGAATTGATGAAGGTTTTAATAAGAAAAACCTAATAACAAATGAAAAAATTTAATGATGAGTTATATCGCCTCTGGCTCTAATACAGACATTAACACGCCGTGGCATGCTTTTTATTAGGTTATCAATGTCCGGCTGAGGTATCCCATCCCAGGCCCTTTGAAGCTGGTGTTCAAGATCTAAGTTCTCAGGTGGGTTAGAGAGAGCTCTTAAACTTTAATCCATGATATCCCACACATGTTCAATGGGTGAAAAATCTGGAGATCGGGCAGGCCAAGGTAAAATGTCCACCTGAGATTCTTCCAAAAGTCTCATTTTAACCCCTCCAATATGTGGACGGGCATTATCCTGTTGAACTCCCTTTCAGGGAGTGTTTCTAAGAAATCCAACACTATCGGTTCCAGAATCTCGTCAATGTATTGATGTGCATTTAGTGAACCTCTGATAAAAACTAGACACGATGGGGATCCGAAACACACGGCACCCTACATCATCACGCCCGACGTCTGGCCTGTATGGCCTCTTAAAGCAAATTGCAAATTTGATCTTTCACCATGACATCGACGTATGCGAATGCGCCATCATTGCGCCACAAACAAAACCTAAACACAATATGATCCCATTCGTCCACCCACTGTCGCCTTACTGAGCACCACTGCAGTGTAGCAGCTCTCTGTTGAGGTGTTAACGAAATTCTCTGATAAACGCCATAAACATGTAGTCCAGAAGAGTTTTTCTACGATAGATGGTACTTATTGAGATCTTGGGTCCTAATGCTCTTCTCCACTCGATACCCACAGATGCTGTTGATTGAACTTTGTCCCTGGTAGTCATGTACCGAAGAGGCCGATCTTCGTGATTTGTTGTAATTCGTGGACGTCCAGCTCCTTGTAAATGTTGACAGAGACCTTCCTCAGACCATGTACGGCAAATTCTTGATGGTGTGGAATGATGGATACCCAAACGTCTACCAATTTCTCTTAAGGAAAACCCACATCCTCTGATGCCAATTATTCCGCTCCTTTGAAACGCGGACATTTGTTGAAAATTGTTACGTCTTCTTACAGGAGGCACTTTGGAAATTAGCAAACATACGACGGAAGCAAAAAAGGTTGTTACAACAACCATAGTCTCTTTGAAAATTGATATTTTGTTGTAAGGATTTGACGCTAAAAAATCGTGATGACTACAGGAGAGGGCGACTCTTTGCTCTGTATAATTCATCATTTACAACGTGACAGTATATGAGTATTTTACTAAAATTTCACTTTGCATCTTACTTCCTTATGGGTGGTGCAATAATTTTGAAAGTGAGTATATATATCTTGCAATACGCCAATGATACTGTACTGATATCACACAACAATAATGTAGAAAACACAACTCGAATCACTCATTGATCCTCATTGAGATTAAAGACTAATTCACACACTTAAGTCGCAACTTCTTATATTCCACCACAAGATTTCAGAAAACTCTCCTACTATTAACATGTGCGGTAGAAAATCGATTCATTGCCGGCTTGTGAAATATTTGGGAGTTCACATCGACGCAAAGTTGAAAACTGAAAACAACAAACAAGGCTTGAAATTTACGTGTTCCACTTTGTAAAATTTTAAGACTAATTTCCTTGAAAATGTACTACAATGACAGTGGGTTACGCCTGTTAATAACCCACGGTGCTAATGGCAACGTGGGTTATAACAACAGACTAGTTATGCCCCAGTTTATTTAATTAAAACTAACTAGTTAAACAGGATATTACTATTGACTATATCATTCATTACTTTATAAACCAATAAGAATCTTTGATTTTCTTTAGTTACCATGTATTACAGCGGTTATTGTAGTAACCAGAGCGATTTCGAATATACGAACCTTTGTATATTCGAATATACCAACCTTTGTATTTTCGCTCGCCGCCTTAACTTACAAAAATTTTTGCGCTAGCCGTCACATTAAATCGCTCTGCTACTGAATGCGCCCAGTCGGTTTCGGGAACCTGTTTATTTATTTATTTATTTATTTATTTTATTCATGATATAGTCTACCCGTATACAACTCGAGGATGGAAAATTCTCGATTACTCGACGTGTTGCCGGAAACACCACTCGATCTACGATCTCGTGGTGTTTCCGGGCAACACGTCTCGTATAATCGAGAATTTTCAATCCTCTCGTTGTATAATATATGAATATTGGACAAATAATTTTATTTTCAAGCGGTCGAAAATCGTGTTCTTGTGTATCTATACAGAAATGTTTGAAGTGTTTTTTTTTGTAACCGGACTTGAAACACTTCAAATTCTAGGATGTACAATTTAGTATTTGTTTTTGTTCCTAATAATACTAAAAATAAACATTGCATTCAAAATTGAGTTGCTGTAGGTAATTTTTATGACCTATAAATTTGTTGTATGTACCTAATTGTATTAGAGTTAGCTAAATATCCATAATTTTCCAAAAATTCTATTTTCATTTATTTAGAGAATTTATATTATCCATTATTGTATGTACATATTATTTTCCTTAAACCTCGACCACCCGGCGGCACGGGAATTTTGCCGGAGTACATACACTATTACGGATATTACTATCAAGTAATAGTGCAGTGCTATTCAACATAATTACCGGCGTCTCGCCTCCACATTTTGACTTTTTTGTGTTTTATTATGTTCTGTGTCAATGTTAAGGAACTTCCTTACGATGTGACATGAGCAGTGTCTGGACGAAATAGTACCGGACAAGTCGACCAGTACAACTTTGCGTAATCCCTCGCTCGCACATAAACACGATTCAGCTGGTTCCCTGTTATTGAAAACGAACCAGCTGAATCGTGTTTATATGTGAGTGGGGTATTACTATTTCGTCCGGACACTGGACATGAGTATAATAATATGCCTTTTTGAATTTCAACTACAAATGTGTTTCCTAAATCTAGAATTTTTAAATTTTTAAAAAGAGATTGCGGTACTATTCCCGTTGCTGAAATTATAAGTGGTAAAATCGAAATTTTTTCTAAACACCAAAGATTTCTCATAGCAACGGAGAGCTCTAAATATTTATTAATTTTTGTGTTATACAGTGAGTTTTTTTTAAGACTGGCCATAGGATTTTACATGCTAATTTTTCAACGCCCTGTTTACTTTTATTTTTGTGAAAATTACAAAGCCTAGCGCTGTTTTTAGATTAAACAATAATATTATCTAATCATTTACTTCATTTTGTAATACCTAAATCGTTGTAATAGACAATTTACAAACAAAATCTAATTTGCAAAAAATAGTCTGAACATTAATATTTTACATTTAATAACGATAGATTCATTATTTATGTTATAACAAGTTTCTTTACTTCAATAAAAATTAAATGAAATGTTCAAAATGGCCTTCAGAGGCAGTTAAGCAATTACAGAATCAATTATATATCAAAATTACAAATGTCAGGTGAAATTTTAGCCTACTGAAAATTTAAAATTGAAGCAAACGGAATTCAAAAGACCTCTTTTTGCTAGCTTATTAAATTGAAATTGTTTCAATACATTTTTACTACAAAACTGGGTTGAATATTTTCATGAGGACAATAGTTAACAGGGGGTTGAAAAATTAGCATGTAAAACCCTATGGCCAGTCTTAAAAAAACTCACTGTATGTATGTCTGTGTTATATTGTGTGAATTTGGAACAGCTATATCTAAAAGATATGCTTGCTTTTGTTGTTTATTTAAAATAATAATGTCTGGTCTGTTATGCTTAATATGAATGTCAGTTAAAACTGTTCGATCAAAATATAATTTGTAATTATCATTTTCCAAACAACTTTCTGGTGTATAACTATAATGTGGTTGTGCATTCTTTAATAAATTGAATTTAACAGCTAAATTCATGTGTATAATTTTAGCGAATATATCATGACGTTACTTATATTCGCTTTGAGCCAAAACGGTGCGAGAAGAAATTATGTGTTCAATTGTTGCCCCTTCAGTTCCGCAAATTCTACATTTATCAATTATCGATTGCAAACCGCATATGTGTTTTTTTTATAATTTCTTGTATTTATAACACGATCTTGTATTGCAAATATAAAACCCTCCGTCTCAGGGTGAATATTTGATTTCTTAAGCCATGCATGAGAAGCCTGAATATTAATTTCTGGCTCTTCCAGTTCTTTAAAATATCTCCCATGTAAAGACTTCTGTTTTATATTTGCTATAGTGTCAGGTATATTTGACTCAACAATATCTGAAATTATATTATCACTTAAATTTAAAAGGGTGTAACCTTTATCAGCTGAAACCAAAGCATTAAAAAATATGTTATCACGAGCTCTATTGAGGAAATAATTTTTTAGTGAAGCAATTTGATTGTGTTGCAATATTTCTAGATTTGAAAAACCCCTACCACCGTTTTCGCGTGGTAAATTAAATTAATTAATTTCGTGCTCAACAGGAAAAATCCCATTTAAAAAGCACGCATAATTCGACCAATGCAAATTAAATATCAGACAGTTTCAATGATTTCAACCATTTAATATTATACGAGAACAGATCGACGAGATCACCGACAGAGTTGGTAAATAGAATAAGTTTTTTTGTGCTGCAATAGTTGCTGCAATTGACAAACGAGAAATCTAAGGCAAGAAAAAATAAACTAATTGTGGCAAATCAAGTATTACTGAAAGACAATTATGTCTCCAATGTTATAAAACAAAATGTGTTTTCTAAATAAAACAATGCTAAAAGTGTTTCTTTTAGGTTAGGGGAGTTTATTTATAGAAATTTCGGTGGTGACCTTACAAGCTATGCAAAGTTGAATGATCTGTTGACATCTGACAGGAAACAGCGATTTTTGCACAACACCGTTATTATTAAAGCATTATCGCGATCGCGACTTATAAGTGAATTTAGGTATGGGAAATCAGATTATTTAATTACGAAATAAACTAAACATATGCAGATAAAAACAAAACCAAATTATTTATTATGTGTGAGGGAATTTCCATTTTTTAAAATACAGTTATAAAATACAGATTGACATTTGACATATTTAGTGATAAATTGACTGTCAACATAATTTTGTTTAAGTAATATTTATTATTTTAATGAATCAAAAGTATATTTTGTTACAAAAGGCAGCACAAAAAATATAAATATTGTATGGTACTCTTGTGAAAACTTCTGCGTCTCGCGCCACATTACCGTTCGTAAAGCAATGGATCATTTTCAACACTCGTAACATAAATAACTATTTACTACGAGTAGTAGTAAAATACCTTCCAACATAAAAATTAATCTGACTGAGTAAAGAGAACAACAGTCAATCAAGTTATGAAGGATTTTGTATAAAAACAATAAATTCATTAACTTATTTGGTTCGGATAAACTTTTGAATGAGAAACGTTCCAATAAAGTGGTCCGAGAGTACCCAATAGGAGGATAGCGTCCATCCTCTCTGAAACACAAGTATTTTAAGAATCTATGCTGCAAACGTTCAATATTAGCAATGTGAACAGCATGATGAGGAAACTAAACAATCGACGCATATTCAAGTTTCCTTCTGACAAATGATTGAAATATTGTCGTAATCTGCGTAAACTAAATTTCCTACGCGTTATTTTGCCATGTGGTTACTTAAGTAAGTGTGCCTTTTGGTTCATAAATCCAGGAAACTAGTTAACTAGAATTGATAAAACAACGAGGCAATTTGGTTGCCTCTTCTTCCAGAAATTGTTTGGTTTCAAGTGACTTTGCCATTTGTTACATTATACGGTGGCCGGCAAAAAAAGTTAGCCATCATTTAAATGTCAGTGTCATTAAAGCATTAATTACACATTTGGATTTTGGTGTGACAGAAAAGTGATGGCTAATTTTTATTGCCGGTGTATTGCCGTTATAACTTTTCATCTGCTCCGCCCACATAAATTGACCAATGAGAATCAAAGCCAGATTTAATCTGTATAATTTTTCACCACATTTTTGCCACGTAAAAAACTTAAGGTTAGGATTTTGGTGTCAAGTCCACAATTATTGTTTAAGGTTTTCAAAAATAAAATGCCATTAAGACAATTCGAATGTCAGATTTTTTTTTCTGTGTAAATCAGATCGTCTTAACAACCTATTTGATTGGTAACTAAGAAAATATAATGGGCGGGGCAGATAAAATGTTACGTTGTCCTTAGTATAAATCAATTTACTAGATTATTGTGTTAAATAAATTAAAGAATGCAATTTCTGTAGCGATTACATTTAACATTGTTCTAGGTTATTTATAAACATTTTATTTACATATTTCTCATAAAATAATTTTTGTTATTTCAGTTGTTGGAAGCGTCGTGGCATCAGTGCTGGTTTTATCACTAATAATTATTATAACCACAAGAAAGCATAATTTAATTAAATGTAGGAAGCCAAGTTATCACGAGTATCAGTGTTGAAATTAATTTGTAATCGATTCATCCATGGATTTGCATCCATGTGTGTTGTATTTTAAGCTGGTTTTTTTTTTTGGAACGTGAAGTACAGGTAACGACATACGATTTCAGATTCATGGATAACTCGATTACAAATTAATTTGATCGCTCGATACTTGTCACGTGCGTTTCGGTTGAGTGTACCTACACCGATGAGCCTCCTCTTAAGGAGCGTAACCACTTGTAACAATTGACTCGTAACGTAACCGAGAACAAGTAACGGTACGGCTAGTGGAGACGTTCTCACGTTGCATGTCACACGTGACCAATTTGATACACATGACATTTTCGGACCGAACCATCAATTGTCGGTTTTTGCCCGTTGCATCAAAGGAAATGCAACAACACGCAACTTTGCAAGTTGGGACGCACCGACAGACCACTTCCGAGAGCCTTAGTTTTGTCACATTGTCTTGTGTTTAAATACGTGTGGCGACTAGCTGTGTCGTCGTGTCGTATCATATTGTGAATAATCATACCAAAACCACAATCGCTTTTGTAGCAAAACCTGTCATTTTTGTAACGCGACGTACGGGTTGTCACGTTACAAGTCAATTGGAACAAGTGGATACGCGTCTCTAGCGAAACGTGTCATTTTTGTAACGCGACGTACGGGTACCGTGTCACGTTACAAGTCAATTGGAACAAGTGGATACGCGCCTTTATTGTCGCCGAGTTCACTATACACTACAAAGTTCGGCAGGTGGTGCGGTGGTGGTCCCCCTTTCTTGGACAGCGCTTCGACGACGGTCGAAGACGAGGACAAGGGGTGACCAGTGGAGAGACCTGTGTTACAGGACCACTGTGAGGTGCAGTGTAGGTTAAGGCATAGTTTTAAGGTGATGGTTAAAGTTTAGTCTTAAGTTAGGGTAAGTTTTAGTTTCAAGTTTAGGTTTAAGTTTTGTAAATAGCTCTCGACGAGATAACTGTAAACCCGGAATTAATAAAGAAATTTATTAACGTAACATTCGGATGGAAACAGCCGGTGGAAGTCTTCGGAATGAACACCACCTTGTACCAGCGGCTATTTCCGGACGCACCAGAAATCAAGTTGATCAACCAGATGTCCTCACAAGTCCGTCCGACCCTGGCTGGACAGTGCCCAGCTGGTGGTGAACTTCAAGCGCGCAGCCAAAGAGGTTCTCACATATCTACGACCCACTAGGAAGCCGGAAAACTGCTGCAAGACCGACCGCAAATTTCCGTTGCGGTCCGAGAATAATTAGATTTTAGAATTATTGTCTACTTGATCTACTGTTTAATGTCTTTTTTTAATAAAATAGTGTTAGTAAGTGTGAAGTCAGTGTCTTTATTTCGAAACTTTACGTTGTTCGTTGAGGCACACAACACTAAGAAGCAACTCCAGAGCTTCTTAGGACTCGCCAACTGGGTACGGGAATATGTGCCGCGATTTGCGGAAACTGCGGCACCATTGACCGACTTCCCCCAAAAGAGAATAGTGTTCAAGTATACCCCAGCAACTCAGGAAGCGTTCGACCATTTAAAAACCGCCATAAGTTAACCTCTCGTGCTGCACCGCCTGGACCCGGAACTCAAATTCATCCTGCAGACCCATGCTAGTGGCGTAGGAATCGCAGCATTATTCTACCAAGAACACCAGGGTGCGCGCCGCATCATTTCCTACGCCACTACCCGCCTGAACGGGGCGCAGGGTCGGCACCATATAAACGAGCAAGAGTTTTTCGCCATCGTATGGGCTGTCAAGAAATACCGGCCCAACATAGAAGAGGGGCATTTTGTTTTAAGAACGGACAATAAGGCGCGTCTTTGGCTAAACACGACCAAGGAGTCCAACGCGAAACTCACGCTGGGTGTTCCTTCTGCAAGAGTTCAGTTTGACGGTGGAGAAAATGACCTTCCCGACTTGTTGTCGCGTCAACCCGACGAGGTGACCGTCCACGCGGAAGCGGAAGAGGACCAGCGAATGTTGGTTCCGAAGACGTGTCGACTCTCGACCGCGGCCACCAACACCATTGAGATCCCGACGCTCGTAGACGAAGTCAAGGCCGCTCAGTTGGCTGACACCGACACAATGTTAAAAGAATTTAAGACATATCACATGTGTAACATGGAGGTACTATTAACAGGAGGAAGCACAATTCGAAAAAAGCGGAAATGCCGCGTAAATGCGCACTGCTATAAAGTGGTACTAAATGCAGAGCGCAACATGTGCCTTTCCAGTAGCGTTTTTCACTTACTTTGTAATCCTCCAGAATTACAAAAAGTTCAACAATAACAAACAAATAATAACAACAAAGACAATAAAACAACATCCAAAGACGGAGAAAATTCAGGCCTGTACCACTCACACGTAAAGCCGAAACTAAAATGGCTGAAATGCCCATTTTGCCCAATTACCCTCTGTTGACACGCCACTAGAATGATCCTAACAGAGGGCCAACAGTGTCACTAATGCTGGCGCATAGTTTGAAAAGAGTCATAAAGTGGTACTAGAGAGTGGCCGACTGATACCACATCTAAAGTAACGGGTGACTATTAAAATTTTCACTTAGGGTGGGCTATGGATCATTCTTTGTTTTCCGTTGCACCTTAGACACTGACAAGTTTGACATTCAATAAATGTTTTTTCTCTTAATTTGGTTATGTTTCAATTGTACTGACTGACATTTGTCGTTCGTTCTTGCGTGTGTCTAAAGTAACACAAAAAATAAAAACTCGTTCAAAGCCAACTCCAAGTGAAAATTTTAATAGTCACCCGTTATTAACACAATAGGGAATGCTCCGTCCTGACAATGCTAGCTAGGTCCATGGATTCTACAAATACTTGAATTGTCGCTCTCTTAAGTTGATCTTTTGCGAATACTCATGGAACCTTTCGATCAAGCCTGGAGTAGTAACGGGCAGAATAAAAAGAAAAGGTGTCATCAGATTTATGATTAAAAACTCTTGTCACATGTCAGCTGTTTTGTCAACGATCCAGAACCCCATTAATATGTGCCGTGGCTTCAGTGTTCTGCGCCGCAACAGAGCTAATTGAGAGAAGTGGACAAAAGCGGAGCCTCCCCTACTACGAGAGTTCCAAGGAACGAAATTTAAAATTTGTTTTGGAAAAGGTCGTCTTGGTGAGAACGCGTTTCTCCGATCGTTAAATAAAAAAAAATCACATACTTTGCAACGAAGAATTTAAAACAAATTAAGTAAAAAAATTAATTAAAAATCAAATTTTCGAAGAAAATTATTTAGCATGACTTTTGTGCAGGCAGATTGGAATAAATTTACATAATTTGAAAATCTAAATTGGGTTTGAAACTCGTCTATATAAGTGCTAAAAGTTAAATTTTTGTCGTTCCTCTTTTGCTTGAATTTTCCAAATCTTTTCTAATGAGTTTGAAATTATTCATTGTATTTAGTTATTTTCTTCTTTTGCTCCATTGTAGTTAAAATGCATTAATATAATGAATTTGTAATGTTTCCAAGGATGTGTCTTTTGCTTTATAGTTCGTGCGGTTGCCTAAAAAATTTAATGTGCACCTCGGCCAAAAAGTGCCTTTTGTCCTCGCCTGTTTTCAAGTCTCGGCTCTGCCTCGACTAGAAAACCCAAACTCGGACGAAAAAGTTGCACTTTTTGACCTTGATACACAAATAACTATTCTATTTACCATTTTTTCGAAAAATCTTTCTAAACCCAGATAAATTTTAATCAATTTGATCATAAATTCTGATATCCGCCAAAGTGTCCGGGCGTACATTAAAAGCGGAAGGAGATAAAAACTTAGAGAATCAAGCAAAAATAATTCTTTATTCGTTGTGAGAGTGACATTGAAGTTCCGCACCATACTTGATCAAGGGCATAAACCTTTAAATTAGGCACGCTTGTGCTCCTCGAGCAATAGAAACTTAAGTTCTCACCATGTCGAAATTTTGTCGAATTGACTGGGCAGCATTATTCACACGAACAGTTCATTCTTGACGGTTCTAACTGGAGTCTCATACACAATGGGCCGTATCACGACACCGTTATTAAAGTTGCCGATAACTAAACTCGTGATTAAAGTAAACAAAAACGATATAGATTAATGCAGGTATAACATGCCAGAAAGAGATGAATTCGTCACCAAGGTAATTAGAGTAATGATTAAATTTAATAAGGGTGTCGTGATACGGCCCAATTTGTTTTAAGTAGCTCCATTAAATAAAGTCACTGGGATTCGTTCTAATAACAAGTGATAGAACCATCTCGGGGTCAGGTTAGACCGAGGTCCGCCTTCGCCAACCAACCGTTTACCGACAAACAACGAGTGCTAGAACTGTCGCGGGGCTTCACGTTAACATCCCAGAGCCGCATGAACAAAGCCTAGCTCCGCCTCCGCTAACTAACCATTAACCCCACGGAACTTTGCTAGAGAAGCCCACGACTTCTCTACCTAGCTCCCATTGGGTCGCACCTACAACATTCTGCCTCTGACTCATCAGAAACCTAGCGGTGCTTACTCAGCGACACATGGAACACCGAGTTTAATTCAACAGAACAAATATTACAATATCACAAATCCAGGGCAACATAAGTAACAACTGGGTGTTTCTCGAGAGAAACAGAATGCAACAAATAATATCTACAAACATACCCTCTACCACACAGTCCTAGCACGCTAAACACCACGAATGCGGGTTAAACCGCCTAATTTTCGAATCGAACACAAACTATCTACACTGGACGACAGCGGGGTTGATTCCCTTTCAGCTCACGGTATTAGAAATCCTGGATCTCTCTTAACACTGTAACGGTCCGAATAGGTTCGATAAATTAAGAATTTTAATTCTAAAATAATTTCAACGAAATATTTTAAATACCGTTCATTTGCGACGGAAATGCTGGCCAGTTGTAAAATTTATTGAAGCCGTGTCGGCACCACATTCCTCAAGTGAAATCTGCCAACCTTTCTTTGAAAATTCAGGTACACGTCCTGTCCGAACACAACACAAAGATAACGGTTTTTATGGGAAAAGAAACATTGCAAAATTTACTCGTTCGACAATTTGGGTGGTCCAGTTAAAATCAAGGGATAATTGAATTAATAAATTTGATGTTAGCAGGTTTCAAATTGAGAGAACCACAAAATTAATGTTCATTGGGTTAATAATTTACTTTTTTAGCATTCTCAAATTTGTGGCATATTTGTAATTAAAGGGCGAGAATTGCAAATTAGAAACAGAGCGCTTTATCGTAGAAAATAACTAGAATCGTTTGCACTTTTAGTTAGAAAAGTAACAAAGTAAAATAGGAAAGGAGTCGGTAGAAAAAAAACAGAGACAACAGGTTAACGGTAAAGCCAGGTAGTCGTAGAAATCAGATGTGTGAGTGAGAGAGAGAGAATGAAAATTACGAAGTAATTATTAATTAGAACTGTTTTGGGGAATCAAACCAATGTAGAGCAAATTTTAGAAATAGCAGGTCAATGCATGATATAACACTTGCGTAACAGCGTTTCAAGCCCAATTTAGGTTTCATTTTAATTATGTTTGTTTCATTTTAATTATGTTTGTTTTATTTTAATTATGTTTGTTTCATTTTAATTATGTTTGTTTCATTTTAAATTATGTTTGTTTTGTTTTAATTATGTTTGTTTTATTTTAAATTATGTTTGTTTCATTTTAATTATGTTTGTTTCATTTTAATTATGTTTGTTTCATTTTAAATTATGTTTATTTCATTTAATTCTGTCGAATTCTTGTTGCTGATTTTTATTATTGTATAGAGCCAGTAATTCAGTGTTCGTGTTAATTCGGTTTGTCCCAATTTTAGATTGTGTTTGTTTCTTGATGCTGGTTTTTATTATTGTATAGAGTCAGTAATTTAGTGTTCTTTTTCAGGCTTCTAATTCAAGAACAAATTTGTAAATTTGGTCTGGTCCTAACAAAAGTCTAAATTTAAACATTTAAAATAGTGGTGGAAAAACGGAAACTGTAATTTCAAAAGTTCTAGAGATTTCGAAAAGGCGTCGCGATCGGCGTAAAGTAGAACCGAGCTGATTGGTCACTTTGGTCAAGTAGGGGTTGCGAAAGTGGGGTGCGCCAGAAATGATAAAACCAATTGCGGAACGGGAAAGAGGGCTTTTTTGATTCACTCGGGGTTTGATCTCCAAAGTAGCCGGAGGTACGTTCAGTACTTCCAGCAGCCATTTTGTGACCACGTTCTTTACATTCACAAGGTAAATTATTTCTCTAATTCTGGTATACTATTTGTAGTCATGATTTAATTAGTCAAACAGCATTTAGTTCTTTATCGTTCTAAAGTAAAGATTTTCTTATATTTTTATATCTTATATTTATATATTTTCTTTGAGCTTTTGATGACCACGTGACTCTTTAGAATCTTGTATTAATTTCTTTATCGCGAAGTATGTGATCTTCTTGCATTTACCGATTGGGGAAACCGTGCTTTCATCAAGGGGAACTAGTATAAATTCATTATAAAACATTTTCATTTATTATGTATGTTTTGGAGTCTCGAGATCGGGAAGCTACCGCCAGTGTCCATCGCACTCAATTAGCTGTGGTCCGGCGTAAGAGCACAAAATTCAGCCGCGTCACCCCCAAGGGGGCCAGCGACCAAACTAGGCCAGCTGACACCTGAAGAGAGGTACCCTTTGGCCCTGTTAGAACCTTTTTTCCCTTTTATTTTCGACCACCGGAGTAGACCGGGGTGATCTATGAGATTCCAGGGCATCGCGTCGGGTTCAATTTAATTGGGGTAATTGAAATCTAAATCGGATCACATAGTTCGCATCTCAAACTTCCATAATGCTGTTCGCGCCAGAAACTTCTGTATTTGCCCAGCGTAGTCATTTATTCATGAGTCAGGTCTCAATTCGAGGGCCGCGAGTCAAATCTCATTAGGTCAAATTTCCACCAACTTCGGTTATCAAATTCATTTATTTATTTCTATAATTTGTTGGGACCAAACGGCACCACACTCGATTATTTGTTAAATAAAATTTAAGTGAAGTGTGCTCGATCGTTTTAATCCTATTTTTTTTGGAAAACCTCCGAAGGGACGGCCTCTCGTTAGAACCTAATTCAACAAAATAAAAATAAAACACAACGTAGGATCCATAAATATTTCTTTTCTCATTATTTTTGTTTCGTATTTTTCCGCAAAATTTCATCCGAGGGAATGCGGCAACCAACAATACACCCAATGAGGGAGGAAAAAAAATCATTTAGGAGAAGTCAAGGAAGTCGAAAGGTTACAACACCGTGGATTCTTTTCAAAAAAAAAACACCCTCATACATCGGAACCGCCAAAAAAAGGAACTCTCTCCCCCTATCTACCCTCTACCTGCAGTCTTCCCAACCCGGTCTCTAAGTTCCTAGTCTATCCGGTAGCACAATGAGGAGGTGCACTGTCGTGTAGGTACCACATGTCGCGTCGTGTGGCTAAAGGTACATCTTCCCACAGCTCATTTGACACGTTTTGACGAATTCCAAGTACGCTGTACCACTTAATCACGGGGGTTAAATTTGAGGTGCAATTAAACGAGATCCGATTATTCCCGCCCATACATTTATGGAAAATTGTTCTTTAAGCCTGCGCTCCATGACTTGATGAGGATTTTCATCAGACCACACATTGGTGTTATGGTTGTTAAATACTCCCTCACGTTAAAATCAGCTTCATCAGTTGCCTGAGAAAGTTTGGTGCTTCATGTATTTTTTGGAGAATCCACTGATAGCAGGCCATCCTGCGAGCTGAATCTCCAGGTTGAAGAGCTTGAACCCGTTGGACATGAAAGAGATGTAAACCTTGTTCACGTAATGTGCGATACAATAAAAGTAGAAACATCTACACGTAGGGCAAGTCTTCTTATTCTCAAGTTTGGCTCTTCGTCAATGATTCCTGTAAACAGGGGATACGCTTTTTGGGTAAAAACTTGTAAAAACTTTCGTATTTTTCATTGCGATTATTTTGAAATGGAAAGTTAAAACAAAATGGAAAGGGGTTTCAATGTATAAAAACTTAATGCTTTTAGAAAAATTATAAATAAATTCTGGGAGTTTCCTCCGAGCTGTACCGGTGATTAAAGTTTCCTCATGGACTTCCATAACAGCCTGCATTCAATCATGAATAAAATACTTACCTACTCGTACATATTTATTTCATTTTCAATACGGCCTGTATATTTCCATATGTCTTATCGCTGATATTTTTCAACATATACATTTTAACTAATGTATCTAGTTGGTAAATTGAGAATTTCACCTTCCCCAAAATCTTGATTGCGTCCGTCCTTGGAAGCACCCCACTAAATACCAAACTAACGCTGTTGTTATAATGATTCAACATAAATGGAAAGTTTTACCAGATACATCAATTAAGGGATACACTCTTCTTCTTTTATTTAATTGTTACAATTAAGCAAAATAACAATATGTATATTCTACAAAAAAATTGCAAATGATGTCAATAAGATTCTAGAAAAGTCTGTTATTCTTCTATATGCTCATAACCTTCAATATTTCGAAAGTAATGCTGAACAAAGGAATATATAAATGCTACTTGTTTCTAAAAAGAAAATTCGTTGAAAACTGTGGTTAAAATTTTACAGTTTCTTCATTACCGAATTATTCACAAAATTTTTTTCTTCTTGCGATACGAATGGCATTACACACATCAATTTCTACTTCGTTTTCATATTTCTCAAGAATGTAGCATAACACCACAAATCAACCGCAAGCTCTGACTCCATCGCTGTTTTAATAATACAATGTTTTTTTAATAGAAATAAATAACAATGTTATTAATTACCTGCATGCCACCAAAAGTGTCCAATTTTTTGCATAGTTAAAATCTTTTATAATTTGAAAAAATTATCATTTGCATTTGGAAGTTTTTCTTTATCATTCCAATCAGTAAATTCGAATACTTCAACAAAATTATCGTACAATATCTACAACAAACATGTCATTTCGTTTTTGGATTAAAAAATTTATAATTCTCACTGTTCCACCATTTTTCTTATACACTTGCAACTCTAGCTGAGTTTTTGTTACGTAACCTGTGTTCTCGCCTACCAAATATCTCACTGTAATTACTTTTGAAAAAGTGTTGCACCTTGTAGGCCACAGGAATTGTTTTCCCTAAATTTCGAACCAATTAATCTATTTTATTTTCATCGGTACGAAATGAGACTTCAAATTATATTTTTCTACGATATGCAAAAAGCGAGTGTTCATTGCATTGTTTTTAGTGGAAAAAGTCTTTATTGCACGCATCTGTTAACAGTCTGTCTACGATCGTGCAAAAAGTGAGTGTTCATTGCATTTTTCACACACGACGTACAGGACTGAACTGTTGTTTATCGTTGTTTTTTTCTCGTTTTTTTTGTTCGATCGTAGAAGAAATGTTGTATGCAACACGTGCAAAAAGTCTTATTGCACTTGACATGTTGTCCCACTCGGCTCTTGGGACAATTTTCACGTCGCATGCAATAATCATTCACTTTTTGCACTTGTTGTATAAAATAACTATTTACGCTGTGCCTACTTACTCTAAGTTTATTTAAAAATAAGATGTGAGAAATTTTGTTTTCTACTACCACATTCCAAAATCTGGAAGACATTTCCTTTTGTGGTTGCTGCATGACTAAATATTTTTTATTTCTCTTATAACCGTCAACTTAAAAACGTAAAACCAATAAAGGAGATCTCTATGTTTCAAGAAAACTAACCATATGTTGGAGACGGAAGGTTATTTTTAGGGGTTGGGGATTTGGGGTTCCAAGATTTAACTAGCTTATCGTGCCAGCTAAATCGTGTTAAGTAGCTGAGCTGCTGTTTAATAACATTATTGTCGAAATTGTCCGCAAGAGATTTTTTGAATGGAGTTTCTAATTCCATTAAACATTCCAAAACGATCAAGTGTGTCAGTAAGTAATGTTCCTAAAATTTAGTTTCGGTGTAAAGATTCCCTAAAGTGAGAAATCAGGTTTACCATCTTGTTGACCATATATGGTCTTTGTTCTCTCATGTGATTCATCAAAGCGTAAAAATTAACTTCATTCTCTGCACTCGCCATTGCTAACGCTAGATCACATAAAATTAAAATCCCAGTTCTGTTTACTCCAAACCTGAAACAATTAATTTTAAATTAATATTTCGTATATTTTTAAAATTTTGTACCCGGAATGAATTAAAACAACACTGTTTTCGGTAATTTGTCTTATATATTTTACAACTGGTACTACAACGTTAGGGTACAACGTCGTATCTGTGTCCCATCTGAGTTGAAGATGTTTGATTCTTCTACAGTGCCGCATGTAGTAGATTTGAAAAACTCGGACGTCATGGTACTCATAATTTTCTTGTTGAACTAATTTAATTGTCATCTCTCCACATTCAAACAAAGTGTTCAACTTTTGCGGCCAGTACTCGGCACACATTCTCTGAAAAGACATGTAGTGACCCAGTTTAAAATTTAAAATTTTTAATTCCCGGTACCGCCACGAGAGCGCGCCAAATGGGAAGGTACTAGCGGCTAGACTAGGAACTAAGGGATGGGGTTGGTACTCTTGGCGAGTTGGGGGCGCTGTTGAAAAGCGGAAATATAGGGGGGGATGAAACGGGCTCGCGCGGGCGGTTGAAGGGGGTAGGTCACTTTTGTTGAGTTTTTCGAAACAAACACACCTTGCGAAGAGCGATCCAAGTTTCCCAAATTTGTAAGTTAAATCCGAACAATTACACTACCGTCCCGGGTAGATATTTTGTGTCCCCGTGAAGAATCCGGCAGTTCCTTTTTTTATCCACACGGGCAATTATTTATCTCACGTGCGTTGTCCGTTGTTTTGTTTTTGGGACCAGGGCCACGTGGTAAGGGTATGTTGTAGATTTCATTTTGTTGCATGCTGTTTCATTAAGAAGCGCCCATTTGTTAATTTTAAGCATTATCCCTAAGTTTCTCCCGGGAGGTTCATTTTTTTTGCAATCTTGTAATTTCGGAAATGAGTAGCCGTCGTCCGGACCGCGTGCGTTCATTTTGTTTTTCTTTCACTAACATTGTTTAACGGCACGCGACCCGCCATATTTTTGTTTGGTATTGCCAGCGACTATTGTATTCCTGTTTAAAGTGTTTTTATTTTATCCTTATTTAACTTCGCGCTTTGTTCTCTTTTATTTCCTCATTGTTTAATGTTGCGTTTTGTTTTGCTTATGTTATCCTTGTTTAATGTTGCGTTTGTTTTGCTTATTTTATCATTGTTTGATGTTGCGCTTTGTTTGTTGGATTGTCAAATCGTTGAATGTTACGCTTTGTTCGATAGAGCTAAACTCGTTTTTTTTTTCCGTCGTGTTGTTGCTAGATTTCGGAAAAGTTAAAGTAAAATGTTGTAAGTGCGCCCCTGTGGGAGCTAGGTGACAATCAGGAAGTCGTGGGGTAGTTTAGTAAATTTCTGTGGAAGCTACGGTTATTTAAAAACCGTTAGCGGGGGCGGACCTAGGTCTTCGCTTATGCGGCGGCGGGATGCTTTCGTGAAGCTTCCGTCGAGGTTATAGAGATTTCGGGGGCTTGTCGGGAAACGGTTGGTTGGGGACGGTGGAGCTAAATATTCGCTTATGCTGTTTAGTGATGCTACTCGTACGACCCCGAAACGCTCTGTCACTCTTGCTTGGCCGGTGAAATAGTCTGACGTTCATTAATACCCCGAATATCTATAAACGTCGCTTGATTTCAAGATGATTCAGATTATTCTGCTGAGTCCCCTCGCGGCCGAAAGTTTGTTACCTCCAGCTCTAAGCTCCCGTTGGCGTACCTTGACCGCGTAGTTTCAAATAACCATTGTTTTTGTCATTAATCTAATTGTGAAATATGAGTAATACCTGGGATACGGTTTTTGAAGAGGGTTTTTCATCCGTCCCTGTCTGTAATAACTGCACCATAATTTGTTTACTTGTTTTGCAAGCTGTAACTGTCATTTTGTCTGTCATGTGCCCGTTTTTCTGTTATTTTAAATATTGTTGCATCCATCTAGTCGTTTAACTTTGTGATGTACTCAGCTAGTTAATTTCTCGTACTTCGTCAAACTTAATTTCTGTCCTATGTATTCGTTTCAATTTCTTTTTCATCAAAGTTATTACAGGCATTTTTAATAAAAGGTATTTTGCGTCCCTCACATGTGTGTTTTATTTGCGGCACTCTTCCAACTGGAACCCTCATCGTTTGCATTCCGAACCTTTTTCCGCCAAAAGAAAAATCACAACGTAGGGCTCCTCCGATTCGATGACGATCACGACCACATTTGTTACCGTTTTGCGCAGGTTCAAATATTTGGCGGAAAAAGTAATGTATCCAAATCATTACAGACAACAAAGTATAATTCTGTGACGACACCTTATTGGAAAACAAACCTTTTTATTTTCTATAAAATTCGTTGCCATTACAATTGTTTCTATTTCTACTTGCCAAATTAACCTCCAAAAGTCTTTGATGGTATAAAATTTCGGCTCTTGACAAGATATATAAGTTTTTGAACGGTCATATCCCTACAAGTGCACCACATTATGTCACGTTTATAGCGAAAACAGTAGATATTGTAAAAAAGAGGACCGCAGAAGAAAAGAATTCAAGTTGTCTTGCGATCTCGGCGTAAAAGGCGTCAAGTTTTAGATTTAAGTTTTGATATTGTTCGTTTTTTAAATTTGAGACAGTTGTAGAAGCGATCTTGTATTGAACTCGTGCATAATATGGCTATTAAGACATGAGTATGCGCGAATTACGGCACGAGCCGTAAGCGAGTGTCGTAACGAATACGAGTATCTCAATAGCCATTAAATGTGAGTTGCATACACTATTTTTTCTACGACTAGCTCTAATAATGAAAAAAGAAATTATGGACTGTCAAAATTGATAAATTCTAGATCTGTCAGATGCTCATGGCAATATTTGATATTGACTACATAGTAGTGCTGCACTTCTATTGGTTATAAACTTGTTTTAATGAAAAATCTGCATCTTAATGAATATCATTAAAGTACAGAGTAAATGTCTAATAAATCAATTAAAGTATAGGAGTAGAAAAAATGTTTTTTTCAGTTACAAAATTACCATGTCTAACTTCCCGTCCGTATAAAAAATATTACTTTATGCACTCGTTGCATGATAGTTACTTACATTACAAATGCGGCAGGCTAGATTTTACAGGGCGAGATCTTTATATTGAAGCACGACTGCGAAGGGGGAGTGTTTTAACAAAAACCGAACCATGTAAAATGCTTACCGCATTAGTATTGTAATAATTTTTTTGGCCGACGACCCATTACTCGTTTTCCCAAATTTGAAATTTGTTGTAACCAATAATTTCGCAAAACCTGTCAAAAACTGACATTTGATTAATGAAATGGCAGAAAGTTATCTATTATACGATTTACAGCACAAGATGGCGCCATCAGATTTTAGACAAAAATAATTAAATTATGTTAATTTTTTAAAACTGAACGGTAGCGGTATCTTGTCTTAGTATAAATGAACTATATTTATGATAAGCTCACAGTTTTTTTTTGAAGGTCCCTGTAAGCTTAAAATTTTAGTGTTTGTTTACTCACTCCGTGCGGTAAAATGACAGATAGTTTGGTTAGTGTGTAAAAATCAAAATACCGTAGCTGTTCAAAATGTGTAAACATATCTTTTAGAGTTAAGGAGGCCAAAAAATATTGTTCATGTTCTTACATTTATGTAGGTGGCGTTTATGTAATCATCCGTACCCATCCCTTCCAATGGCTGAAGAATAACTCTGGTGGCATCATCTGAAAATATATCATGTGTTTACGTAATTCTTCATTTATACAATTTTATGCACTACATGGAATGTACGACTTATCCTTATTCTTATTAATGTTTCTACTTTCCAAACCGACTGCACATGATTTGGTTGGTGTTTCTTGAAAAGACTTTATAAAAATCAATAACATTAATAATTTTATATTGGTGCCCCACTTACGGAAAACTGAGTTTCGATTTGCTTAATTGAAACCATTGTTTTTTTTAAGTAGCTTTCTAAAAACTCTATTTTAATATTCGTACCAGTTGCCCCATTTTCTTCGCTAGGCACTATCATTAGCATTATTTTCTCCATCGTATCAATTTTGTTATCATTATTATTTTTCTGGCGGTATCTCTTGTAATAATAAACATAGCCCACTAATGTAACGAACAAAGATAATGTAATTAATACTGTTATCACAATTAACGTGATATTTAAGTTTAATCCCCGGTTACCATTCTTGAAAGCTAGAAATTAGAAAAGTTTGAAAGTCACAGTAAACAATAAATTGTAGTCAAAAAACACTTTTCATCTTTGATGAACGTCACGTTAATTGAATACTAATCGAAATACATATCGGGTGTTTTTTTAAATTTTACCTCATAGTAGGCGTTGAAGAGTCGATTGTGAACGCACTATACAGGTTACGGATCACTGATCAGCTGTTTAAATTTTACATTTTTACACGAGTGGTGCGTTCGCAATCGACTCTTCAACGCCTACTACCAGGTGAAATTGAAAAAAACACCCGATAGTTTATTATACCAAACAAAGACAGTTTTAATGAAAGAGTTAGGGTTTCTCCACTTTTTTCAATGTTTTATCACCTATAATAATTTTTGTCAAGGCAACATGTTTTAAAATGTACGTGAATTATTTTAAAGGGAATGATTTAAATTTCTCTAATTAAATGTAAATCAAAATTCCAAAAACCAATCTTTAACTTCACTCGTTTATTTATGTGTATATTACACTGTAAGTGATGAAAGTGCCTGATTTTTCAACGAGCAATACATGATATACTCTCGAGCCGTCAGCGAGTGCGGATAGTATTGCGAGTTGAAAAATCGCACTTTGATCACGAATTGTGTATACTATTTTTTCCAACATCGTTTATGAAAACGAGTCTTAATTCTTTATAATTATTTTACTCCCCTATTTTTTTAATTTTCCGTATCTGGATTTCAATTAATGCAAATAACAGTGTTTTAAGTTTTTATATTAATAAGTAGGTAGTAGATTATTATTAATGTAGTAGATTTCCTCACTAGTGAGTTTACTTTCTCCATTTTCCTCACTAGTGATGCAAACGCCTACTTTCCTCACTAAATTGAGTGATGAAAGTATCATTTTCATTATCGATGTTGGAAAAAATTTTGTTGCCAACGGTTCCAACTCTCAAAGAACACAACGTGGGATAAATTGGGTTTCTTATTCTTGGAAATTTTCGGTTCGCTTTTTTGGTAAAAATATCATCATAATTCCAATACACTGCATTGTATAGAGTGAGGGACAATTTTTATGTTGGAAACTAACTAACAATTAATAAATGTTGTTAATTGGGGCAATATTCGATTCAAGATAATATGACCAATAAGCTTCTTATTTATTCTGACAATAACATTAATTTACCTGCAACAGGATCCTCAATGGTGAGTTTCTTGCATAATTTACATGCCCGTTTGCAGTCCTTTTGAGATAACTCACTTGCTGTAATAAATGTAAGCGTAATTTTTTTTACAATAGAGTAGTTTTCAGTGGAGTACACAATATGCAATTTTTTGTAAAAATAGTGCTTAACAATCACTTACTATGGTGGTATGTGTCAGTATAACCCCAAATGCACTTGCAGTTTGGATCTTCACATAATTCTACGTTCATAGTTTTCTTTTTGGGCTCCGTTAGACGTTCCATTTTATATTCGCGGTTCAAAATGTTACATAAATAATTGTTTTCGTCTGTTTCAGATGGATTTACCTTGTAGCTAACTAAATACAGATTTATTAGAAATGAAAGTTGCTTTTAACTTTATATTTCCACATTTTTATAAGAAAAACAACACAATTAATAAGAAATAAGATAGAAAACGTATTTATAAAAGCGAATTATACAGGGTATTTCACGAGTGATAATGAGCCCGATGGAATTGAAAATACAACCCACAATACATTTGCAAAGATTAACGTGTTTTTTGATTTAGAAAAGTTAAAACAGACTTAGCTATGAAGTTTTTTTCAATACGATATTGAAAATAACTACGTTAAGTTTGGAAATGTATTGTGGGTTGCATTTTTATTTCCGCCGGACCCGGTATTATAATTAAAACAGTGATTTAGAAGACCGGAGTGGACTAGTACTTACAATTTAAAATATTGTTCTCTCATAGGTATCTTTCTTTTCTCATAGTGTTTTATTGTATAAGATAACAATTTTCCATTATCTTGTAAAAAAAAATAAAATAAACAAATTTACCTATGTCAGACGTAGGACATTCGTGTAAATCTATCCCCCAGTATCCGAGCATACTGTTATCTGTTTTTGTTTTAAAAAAACTCAACTTTTTTGTACCAGGTTCTGTTTCAATATGATAGACTTGCCAAGAATTTAAAAAACTTGGGTAATTTGTGGAAATGTAAACTCGGTTCAATTCTGGAATTGCGAGAAGACATTTTTCACATAACGATAGGTACAACAAGAAACAAGAGTTTCCAGTATGGGGGAGTTTTAACGTTGTATGTTTTCCATGCGTAACTGTTTCCGACATCATAAATTGATCTGAAAAATAATGATTTAATACGTTAACTAACTAAATAACACTATGTCACATCACTCAAATCACTGCCTTCGTATTTGAATACTCACAATTGTGTATTTTCCAAAAGATGTCATTCTTAGTTTTAACAATAATTTGGTGTGGGTGAAATCCATCCTCTCGCTTAATTACTTTATTATTCAACAAGTAAAATAAGCTGTTATTTCTTATTAAAAACGAAATGTGATTCCATCCATTTTTTTGTACCTTTATATAGTTTTCGTATAATTTCTGGTCGTCACTGATAGTCATTTCCACTTTCTCTGGTGAATGTAGCGAAAATGAAACAGACTGGACGGGAGTAAATCTTTTGTAATTTGTTTTAATTACTTCGAAATCTAGAGCAGAAACAAATGGTAAAGCATATTTGCGTTAAATGGTTAACTCTTTTTCTCACGATTTTATGTATAAATTATATAATTGATAAATATGGCAAACAGTTTCATCCAATTTGCAGAATTAAATATAACAGGTTTTTTAATATTTGTTCTTTGTTAAGGATATTATACAGTGTGGAAACTACTTATGGAATAAATTCAGTAATTTCAAAACAAATGACATTTGTCAAAAACGCTGAAAAAGGTCGATTTTTATTTCTCATAATGCTTATTTTAAGTTGTTTCATTTGTTCATGACGTTATTCATTTTTGAGCTATGACGTCATCACCAATTTTTTTAAATGACAACCCCAACTTTTTTCTCCTCTCTCTGATAGATCTTCCCACTACCTAAACGTTGAATAAAAAAAATTGGTACTTTACATAACAATTTTTTTGAGAAAATGAGAAATTTTACTTCAAAAATTTAATTTAATTTTTAATGTAAAAATTTTAATTGAGCTTAAACAATAACAAACAGACATTTAAGACTAACAATAAAATTTAATGTGAATGTTGAAATTGTCCCCCGCCAACCATTTGGCACTCACCGACACTTTGTACACAGCGCTCAATAATGTCAGGGGTTATTTGCTCCATTTCAGCGCGAATTCTCTGCCTTAAATCTTCTAAACTGTTTGGTCTATTAAAACAAATCTTTTATTTTAAATAAACCCATACAAAAGAATTTTTACATTAAAAATTAAATTAAATTTTTGAAATAAAATTTGTCATTTTCTCAAAAAAAATTGTTATGTAAGGTACCAATTGTTTTCATTCGTTGTTTAGATAGTAAAAAGGGCTATCGGAAAGGGAAGAAAAAAGTGGGGGTTGTCATTTCAAAAAATTAATGATGACGTCATAGCTCAAAAATGTCATGAACACATGAAAACGTCATGAACAAATGAAGCAACTTAAAATAAGCACTATAAGAAATAAAAATTGACCTTTTTCAGCGTTTTTGACATATGTCATTAATTTTGAAATTACTGAATTTATTCCATAAGTAGTTTCCACACTGTATATGTATTTTATCGACTACCATAGCGAAAATACAATTTTCATAGACTGATTCAAGGAAAGTAAGTGTCACTTTGTCTATCTAGACAGCAAAGGGAAAGAAATTTGATAATGTTTAACGTCCCTGAACAGCAAACCGGAAATCTAGCTAACAGACGTGCAGCTGACCTACGTATGATATCGGAGATTATTAGCAATATTGCACCTGATATACCGACAGATTCCATTAATGCATATAGACTTGCAAAAAGGGGAAATCTGGACAAGCCTGTACCCTTAAAAATCGTATTAAGATCGCGCGACCACGTATTTGAGGTGCTGAAGAATAAACGCAAAGTTCGTGATGCTTATCCTAATATTAGTATCACCACTGATAAGACCGCCATGCAACGGGAACAGCTGAAGAAGACTCTGGGCAGCTTACGAGAACGTACGCAGCAGGGAGAAGAGGGGCTATATGTGAAATATATAAATAGTCCAGTCAAATAGGGATTCAACCTCGGAATGAAAGATAATAAGCTGCAAATTTGTATAAACCTTTGTTTTGACATTTTATAAGTTGGCTCAAAAGTCTCATAGAATCTCGTGTACGCGAGTCAAGATATTGAAGGTCAAAGGTCGCAAAAATCGTTTTTTTGTAAATATCTCTTTTCCTTCGCTCTAAATGACATTTAGAGTTATTAGAAAAGTTGTAGAACATGAAATTCTCTACAAATTTGGTCTTAAGCAATATTTTATACATTTAACCGTTCTTGAGATAGAGCACAAAGAGTGGGGAGCGTTTACCCGTATGTGTGATAACGCTAGGCTTCATTACATATTAGATACTACGATTTGTAAAGCTAATTATTTACTAAAAATATTATAATTATGAAGAAACCTTAGTTATTTACTAATTAATATATCATATTTCTAGATATTAATGGTATTATAAATGACAATTACAAATTATATTTTGATCGGACAGTTTTAACTGACATTCACATTCAGCATAACAGACCAGACATTATTATTTTAAATAAACAACAAAAGCAAGCATATCTTTTAGATATAGCTGTTCCAAATTCACACAATATAACACAGACATATAATACAAAAATTAATAAACATTTAGAACTCTCCGTTGCTATGAGAAATCTTTGGTGTTTAGAAAAAATTTCGATTTTACCATTTATAATTTCAGCAACAGGAATAGTACCGCAATCTCTTTTTAAAAATTTAAAAATTTTGGACTTAGAGAATACATTGGTGGTTGAAATTCAAAATGGTATATTATTATACTCATGTCACATCGTGAGGAAATTCCTTAACATTGACACAGAACATAAAACACAAAAAAGTCAAAATGTGGAGGCGAGACGCCGGTAATTATGTTGATAAGCACTGCACTATTACTTGATAGTATTATCCGTAATAGTGTATGTACTCCGGCAAAATTGCCGTGCCGCCGGGTGGAGGTGGGATACGAAAAAATTATTCATAAATCTGCTTAGTAATATTGACTTCATTTATATTAATATTACAATGAAATAGTTTAACTACATTTTAATTATATGGTATTTTTTATTTACCAACAGATTAGCGTAAATCTATTACGATTCAAGTTTAAATGTGAGGGGAATTTTTTCTGTTATTTTTATTATTAATAGCAAGCATGCAGCTTAATATTCCTCTTGTTCGTCATCGTCTTCCTTTTCTGGTCGCTCAACTTGAATTTCCAATTCATTATCATCATCCTCGTTGTTTGTTATATTCTGGCATATTCACTTTCTTCTTTAAGATCATCTAGATATGATGAAGCAATAAGGCATGGTTGTCCATTACACTGACCACAAACAGGAGCATTGCAAGCCTAATTTTCTACATCCGCAACTCGAACCACAGCCTTTCTTGCAATTGCAAGATATCCTATAGAGCAGTTCTTCTGGTGCTGGTGGTAATAATGTTGTTGTCGGTTCCAGGATGTCATTTTGCAATATCCACCCCCATTCCTGATGGTGATGACATGATTGAGCTGCTGCATTTGTAGGTGGAAGAGATGATAACTGCATCGGTTTGTTGAGTCTTGTTGATTTGATGAATTGCGTATATCGAAAATTGTCAATATTGTGTTCTGATTTTGGAGCATTATACATTGCTAAAAAGACACGTACCCCATTTTCAAAAATGTTTCTAGAGGACAGTTTTCTTGCTGAAATACTTGAGCTGATTGACCCAAATTGGAATGTTTTTCAAACATTTTAATAATTGATAGTAATCTACCTAGGTATTCAAGAGTTTACACATTTCAAAGAAAAAATACTTAATTTCTTTGCTACTTAAAATATAACTATGATAGATAAAAATATAATTAAAATGTACCTATTTAAACTATTTCATATTAATATAAATTAAGTACCTAAATATTATTAAAACGATGTCTGATTTGTATGAATAATACATAGGTATCTATTAATATAATACCTATATTAATTAGTAAATAATTAAGGTTTCTTCATATTATAATATTTTTAGTAAGTAATTAACTTTATAAATCGTACTATGTATTGGAGTCCATAGTTACCTAGCGTTATCATCATACGGCTTAACGCTCCCCACTCTTAGCGCTCTATCTCAAGAACGGTTAAATGTATCAAATATTCCTAAAGACCAAATTCGTAGAGAATTCTATGCTCTACAACTTTTGTAATAACTCCAAATGTCATTTAGAGCAAGGGAAACAAGATATTTACAAAAAACCGATTTTTGCGACCTTTGACCTTCAATATTTTGACTCGCGTACACGAGATTCTATGAGACTTTTGAGCCAACTTATAAAATGTCGAAACAAAGATTTATACAAGTTTGTAGCTTATTATCTTTCATTCCGAGGTTCACCCCTTTTTTCGCCTTATTTGACTGGACTAAAATGGAAATCCAGTAATTTTGAAGTCAAAAAACTAAACTTTAAGATCGGGTTTGTAAATATAAGGTCGATTGGTAATTGTTTTAATACATTTAAGGAAACGGTATTGCACAGTAACTTCGACATAATTGGTGTTGGGGAGACATGGCTAAATCAGGACGTTTTGGATACATCTATTCATATACCAAACTATAATATTGTCAGGGTAGATAGGGTTGGACGTGGTGGGGGGGTTGCTTGCTATGTGAAGTCATCTTACAAGTTTAAAATTTGTTACAAGTCGGCTCCCGAAGGGATCCTTGAACAGTTGTGGGTAATTCTTTATTTTAGAAAGCAAAAAATTGGTTTTGGGGTTGTTTATCGTCCTCCAAATGCAAATGTAGAATCTTCTCTAGATGAATTGTGTGATGTTATGGAAACTGTGTGTTTGGAAACCACGTCTATAATACTTAGTGGGGATATAAATATAAATTTCTTAAATACTAGGTCACAGGAATTACGGAAGTTTGTTAACGTTATGAACTCTTTTTATTTGCATCAGGTAATTAGTGAGCCAACCAGAATTACTGAAAACAGTGAATCGCTTATAGATGTAATATGTTTGTCCAATTCATTGAGTTGCACACATGGCGGTACACTGGATATGATAGGGTGCACGGATCATGTGCTGGTATTTTGTGAATTGCTCATCAAAAATGCAGAGGTAAGTTCAGGTAAACATTTTTATAGAAACATCAAAAATATAGATATGGGCAGTTTTGCATTTGATGCATTGCATAACATTCCATGGTCCCATACAGTTCACATTGATAGTATTGACGATAAGGTGAATTTTTTGAATAAATCCATAATTACATTGTTTGATTCACACGCACCGCTAAAACAATTTAATAAAAAGAAGAATCATAAGCCATATATAACTTACAATTTAAGATTAATGATTAGAGAGAAGAATAAGGCATACAAAAAATATCTACAGAAAAGGACGAATGAAAGTCGTAAATACTATGTTGAAATGAGAAATTATGTAAATGCTGCAATTAACCGTGAAAAAAGAGCTTACATGAAATATATTTTGGAGACCTGTAAAGGTGATACAAAAAAACTGTGGAAAAACTTATCAGACTGGGGTATAAATACTAAAAATAAGATTAAGAATCAATTACCAGATTCACTTTGCAAGCCTGAGGAATTAAATAACTACTTTTTGAACGTTGCAGGTTCATGTATAATAAATCAGGATACGGCAAATTTTTATAGCAACAATCCTTTAAGTAGCAGCGCCATGTTCTCATTTAAAGAAATAACGAACGATGACTTGCTAAAAAGTTTGAGAACAATAAAAACTAACGCATCAGGTGCAGATAATATTTCCATTGCAATGTTAAACTTGGTAATGCCGTATTGCATAGACACAATCAGAAATTTATTTAATGAATCTATTCGAATTGGCGAATTCCCAAAAATATGGAAAACTACAAATGTAATTCCCATTCCTAAAGTGACATCACCTACATCATTTAGCGATTTGCGCCCAATCAGTATTTTGACCGCATTATCGAAACTTTTTGAAAAGCTTTTGGCTGTGCAAATAGTACATTTTCTGGATCAAAATAATATACTACCTGACATACAGTCTGGTTTTAGAGGTAACTATAGCACTCGGACAGCTCTCTTACGCGTAACTGATGATTTAGCTCATGCGATGGATAAGTCAAAGCCCTCAATTTTAATTTTGCTCGATCAAAGTAAAGCATTTGATCTTGTTCATTTTGATCTCTTACTGATCAAGCTAAAACATATTGGTTTCCAGGAAGGTGCTTTGAGATTTATGAAAAGTTATTCAAATGGAAGACGTCAAAAAATATTTTTAGATGATACGATGCAGTCGTTGTTAAAAGCAACCACATCGGGTGTCCCTCAAGGCAGTGTCCTCGGACCCATTTTGTTCTCGATATACACTTATGATCTGCCAAAATACTTACAGTATTGCAAATTACACATGTATGCAGATGATATTCAATTGCAATATTCATTTCATATTGACCATGCATATGACGCTATAAATAATCTAAACTCTGATTTGGCTAACATTGCTGCTTATACAACGGACCATGGCTTGCGACTTAATTCGGGGAAGACTTTGGCTTTAACAGTAGGATCAGAGAGGCAACGCATAACCATTGAATCTAATTTTACCATTAAACTTAATAATGAAAATGTCAAGTGGGTTCAAAGTGTAAAAAGTTTAGGATTGGTTATTAATGGATCATTATCGTTTGAAGAACATATTAACAATATATATAGGAAGTCTATGCAAAAATTGAGAAGTGTATATGGTCTCAAATTTCAGCTTGATCAACAAACGAAGCTCCAGTTAGTCAAAACTATTATTTATCCACATTCCGATTATTGTTCTTTGGTGTACTATTATTTTTTAACAAATGAAAATTGCCTTAAGTTGCGCGTAGACATCATATCACACCACATCTTGTGCGACTCAATGAGTTGAATTTCAGATTGCGAACTTTATTCCAAGCAGCAGTCTTTTTGCATAAGCTCTTGTTAACCAAAGTTCCGAGTTATTTACATCAGCTGCTGCTTAGAAGGTCTGAGGAAAATTGTAGGAATATTAGATTCGATACATTTACGATACCACAACATTTTTACAAAAAATTTGAAGGTAGTTTTTCTTATATGGCTCCTACAATATTAAATAAATTTCTTGAATATTTAAATCTGCCAGAGGGGCAATTTAGAACTAAAATAGAAAAACTATGTGTTGGTTACCTGATTGAGTCATAAAACGATTTTTGTGACCAGTTTTATAGATTTGCTTATTTATTGTTATTAGTTCTAATGTGTGCGGTTTCTCGAGACGAATGTTAAGTTCTTGCTTTGTAATTAGATTTAAGATTGATTTTTCTTTTTTTTTCCTTTTTTTGTCATACTTTGTTATTTTCTTTTATTTTGTTTAATTGTGGAACGGTGTTAGACAGGTATTTACCTAACCGTTACCATTTGTATACATGTAAAACAGTGTACAATAAACAGTTTACTTACTTACTTACTTACTTACTAATGTACTTTTTGTACTCATAGCCTCAAAAGCGGTATTCCCGGTTGTTCTCGGAGTGCGGAAACAACGATTTCAATTAATTCAATTAATTGAATTAATTTCACTTTCCGCATACGTTAGGTAAATAACTATTACCTGACTCCGACTATACCTACTTACTTCCAAATATTTTGAAGTTTAATAAAAAATGAATAAATTCCATTCTCTATTTATAATTGTTATTTACTTTCTAAAATATAAATCTACAGCTTCTGAAGTAAACAAAGAGATTTACATTACATGGTAGTCGATAAAATCTTGTATGCAACACTGCAGTAAAGTGTCTATCGAACTCATTTGCTCGGCTCCGCCTCGTCTCGCAATCTCCAAACTCGTTCGATAAAGTATCACTTTACCGCCTTGTTACATAAATAGCTATTATCTCAATACTTTAATACCTACCCCTACAAAATATTTCATTATTTCTGTATACTATTTTATATTGAATATAAATATCACAATGCCTAAAATAGTAGATAATATGATCATTAGAAGAAGTAGAAAATGATTTGATATAATGATAACTAAATACCATAATATTTCCCTAAAAATTAAATCAAATTGTTTTGCTCCCTTGAAAAGTTTAGATACATACAGGATGTCTTAAAATTATCGTAGTCCGAGTTTGGGGCTTAGTAGGGGACATCGTGTTGACCAAGTAAAAATGTTAAAAAAAAAATTGCTGCCACTTTGAAAAAATATCAAAGTTGCCAATATTTGTTCAAAAGTACCTGATTAATATTCTAGCTATGTTGCATGTACTTCCCTTTTGAACAAAAATTACAAAAATAAAACATTTATTTTTTCGAGATAAAGCTTGTAGTGACCCAGTTTAAAATTTAAAATTTTTAATTCCCGGTACCGCCACGAGAGCGCGCCAAATGGGAAGGTACTAGCGGCTAGACTAGGAACTAAGGGATGGGGTTGGTACTCTTGGCGAGTTGGGGGCGCTGTTGAAAAGCGGAAATATAGGGGGGGAGGAAACGGGCTCGCGCGGGCGGTTGAAGGGGGTAGAGCACTTTTGTTTAGTTTTTCGAAACGAACAGACCTTGCGAAGAGCGATCCCAGATTCCAAAAATCTGTAAGTTACATCTGAACCGATTACACTACCGTTCCGAGTAGATATTTTGTGTCACCGTGAAGAATTCGACGTTTTTAATTCACCTGGGTAATTTATCCCACTTTCGTTGCCTTTTTTGTGTTTTGTTTTTTTTTTGGGACCAGGACCACGTGGTAAGGGTATGTTGTAGATTTCATTTTGTTGCATGCTGTTTCTTTAAGACGCGCCCATTTGTTAATTTTAAGCGTTATCCCTAAAGTTTCTCCCGGGAGGTTAATTTTTTTTGCAATCTTGTAATTTCGAAAATTAGTAGCCGTCGTCCGAACCGCGTGCGTTCATTTTGTTTTTTTTTTCCACTAACATTTTCTAACGGCACCCGACCCGCCATTTTCGTTTTGTTTAATATTGCCAGCGAGTATTGTATTCCTCTTTCCTGTTTAAGCGTTTTTTTTATTTTATCGTTATTTAACCTCGCATTTTGTTCTCTGTTATTTCCTCATTGTTTAATGTTGCGTTTTTGTTTTGCTTATGTTATCATTGTTTAATGTTGCGTTTTGTTTTGCTTATGTTATCATTGTTTAATGTTGCGTTTTGTTTTGCTTATGTTATCATTGTTTAATGTCGCGTTTTGTTTTGCTGATTTTCTCATCGTTTAATGTTACGCTTTGTTCGATTGAATTAAACTCGGTTTTTGTTTTTCGTTGTGTTGTTGCTAGATTTCGGAAAGTTAAAGTTAAACTGTTGTAAGTACGATAACACGGGGGCTAGGTGACATTCAGGAGGTCAGGGGATTGTTTAGTCAAATTTCCGTGGGGGCGACGGTTATGTAGGACCGTATAACGGAGGTGGTACAAGTTCTGCTGTATGCGACTCTGAGAAGCTGACGTGAAGCCCCCGTCGCAGTTATAGGGATCTCGGGAGTTTGTCCGGAAACGGTTGGTTGGGGAAGGTGGAACAAGTTCTGCTGTATGCGACTCTGAGAAGCTCATCGTACAACCCCGAACGCTTCTATCACTCGGAATTGGTCGGTACACAGTAGTCCGACACGCGATACCTCGAGTACCTATAAATGTCGCTGCTTTCAGGACGACTCAGATTTTTCTGAGTCCCCTCGCGGCCGAAAGTTTGTTACCTCCAGCTCTAAGCTCCCGTTGGCGTACCTTGACCGCGTAGTTCCAAATTAAACATTGTTTTGTCATTAATCGAATTGTAAAATATGAGTAATACCTGGGATACGGTTTTTGAAGAGGGTTTTTCATCCGTCCCTGTCTGTAATAACTGCCTTATAATTCGTTTACTTGTTGTGGAAGCTTTAACTGTCATTTTGTCTGTCATGTGCCCGTTTTTCTGTTATTTTAAATATTGTTGCATTCATCTTGTCGTTTATCTTTGTGATGTACTCAACTAGTAAATTTCTCGTACTTCGTTAAACTTAATTTCTGTCCTTTGTATTCGTTTCAATTTCATTTTCATCAAAGTTATTACAGGCATTTTTAATAAAAGGTATTTTGCGTCCCTCACATGTGTGTTTTATTTGCGGCACTCTTCCAACTGGAACCCTCACCGTTTGCATTCCGAACCTTTTTCCGCCAAAAGAAAGACACAACGTAGGGCTCCTCCGCTTCGATGACGATCACGACCACCTTTGTTACCGTTTTGCGCAGGTTCAAATATTTGGCGGAAAAAGTAATGTATTCAAATCATTACAAGCTGTTTATGCAGGAAATGTCTTTTCATTTATGTTTTAATATTTTACAGAATAATCCTCACCATATTTCAAAATAAATGTCAACCATTTATATTTTTTATTTGAAGAAAACATGATGAAAAGTTTGAACCTTCAGATCCATATGTCTTTGTAAAGACCCCCCCCCCCCATATTTTTTATTTTATTTTTTTGGAGATTCCTGAGATTTTTCCCTACAAGACCCCCGCCTTGGAATACGTTAATTTTGCGACACCCTGTATAATTTCCGACTATATTTTTTATGTGAGTATTTTTCATTTTCATTTACATTTTACTTATTTTAACGTGCCATCAAAATACAGTTTTCTAAATTTCTTACAACAAGTAATAAAAAGTATGTACTTACTTTCCCATCGTTTATCCGTTACAGATCCTAATAGAGACTTACTTCCGTCTGTCAAAGTCCAGTTGTCGTAACTCCAGTCTTCTCCATTTAATAAACTTAATGATTTTATCGAGTTCTCAATAAATGGCGGAGATATAAACGTAGGTAATGTTACCTCTTTTGTAATGCACAAAATTTTGTTTTTTTTTCGCAAAGTAACGATATCGCTAAGTGAGTTTGCGGCTCCTATCAATAGTAAAAGATACAGTCCTGTCTTTTCCATGCTACGTTAACTAGAACAATATTCTGATCAAAGACAATTTCTAAACTTATGGTAATCTATGGTGGCTAAAAATTATTGTAAATAAACGAATGCAGTACTTTGCAAATAACTCTGTTTTGTTGAAGAAATTACGTTTTATTTATATTTATGTTATGCCCTTTCAATAATTACCATTAAAGGTAATAACTAATAATAAATAATGAATCAATAACAGTTTATTTGTGTAAGTTTTTTTTGCCTGATTAATAAATGGCATTGACTAAAATGAACAAATTTTTTATTTCCTAATATAATTTTTGTAGGCTGATTATTTTGAGATCATTTTTCGACAAAGAAAATGTAACATACCTCAGCTAAAGCTCTACTGTAAAGCAACGAACACACTTTTTAACAGTAAAAGTAAAAATGTAAAAAGTAAGTGCGTACTCAATTACCTATCTAATACCAATAAGAGATAGATGATGATTTTTTTTATATTTCATTTTCACTATCTAATCTAATACAAGTCAACACGAACATCAAAGAATTATTACTAATGTATCTTAAAGAAAATATTTTTGGAGCAAAGGGTAAGTGTAAAAAGTTATCCTTTATTGCACGAAAGGGTTTTAAATACAACCGAGTTACGAGGGAGTATTTTAAAGGATGTGAGTGCAACAAAGGAACTTTTTACACGTATGTCTTACAACATTTTATCTACGATTGTGAGATCATCGCACAGTTTCAACATAAATTTGAATAAAATAATTATCATTGATTCAATATTTTATGAATAACCAAAGTCGTTTGAGAACTACGTCGTTTAGCAACCTACTTCTAAACAATATTTCCAACAAATTGTATGTATTGTTGTATTTTGTCAGTTCTGTGCCATAAAAGCGTGCACTAAAAGTTTTATGGCACGAATCCGTCAGTTCACTAAACGTCAACTTTGACAACGATTTTTAGTGCAAAAAGTGCCAACTTTTTACACGATCGTAGATAAAACTCTTTAAATTGATGTCGTTGATTTTCTCCAAAAATCTTTAGATAGGTTGTATTTCTAAATGGTCATCTTCTGACATAAATTACATTTTTCTGTTCCACCCAATGCCAATGCAACTCAAATATTTTGATTAAATTAAAACTTAAAGCTGCATCTTTCACTTTCCCCACTTCGTATGTATTGTTGAAAATCGGTATTTAGTGCAGCTTTAAGTGCTTATTCATAATGGACATAAGGCATAAGAAATTCATGATACATGCAGTGGATATACTATTAATTTTTACGTAACTTATGAGAAGTGACCTCAGTGAACATTATTGTTGTGTACAAAAAGGCATGAAGAAACATATTCGAGTTATATGGACACATAAATTATTTTCCAATTGCCCAAATTTACAAATTATTCTTAGGTATCTCCTATGTATTTCTTATGTCTTATGTCCATTGTGAATAAGCACTAACTTTCATTAATTTAATGACATGTTAGCGTTTCGCCTGAAGAAGTTTTCGCTTCAAAAAAATATTGTCGATTACTGCCATTTTTAAAATTTTATAATTGAGACTTTTATGAGGAATGTCCAAACCATACAAAAGTTTATAATTGCATTTAAATTTCGTCAAGGTCGGAAAGTTATCTGAATCGGTCTGTAAGTACGAGTATATATTGGTACAGCGGCACCTTCTCGAATGATAGTGTTAACAAATAGATACCAGAGTTGTGCAAATAAGTAAAAAAAATAAGATTTGGTAAAGTCTATTTGAATAAAGATGATAGATAATATGTCTAAATTCAGAAAACGATTATTTTATTTAATAGGAAATAATATATCCGAAATCTAATCATCCGTTTAGCAAATTTAATAGTGGAATTTAGTACTTATTACTGTTTGTAAAATGTTTAAATCATATTTATTCGAAGACTATTAATTATAGTATGTACCAAGTCCATCATACACTGTAATAAATAAGTAACGTTTTAAATAAAAACTCTACTCGGGATCTATCACCATTTTGTATGTGACAGTGTCATTTGTTTTCAGTAAAACCAGTTCGACAAATTTTTACTTTTTATTACAGATATATATTTGTATTCGTCTTCGCCAGTGCGAGGCATATTGAACTACATATATCTCTAAACTTATAACTGAGATAATTTTTTTAAAACAATAAATATCTTCAAAATCAGAATTTTTGTATGCCTTCATGTTATGACGCACAACTTTTGAGTTAGGACTAGCTCTGCACAGCAAGAGGGCTTCATCTTTTCTATAAAAATTGGGCTTTTCATTGGTATATTAATATTTAATAGTTATTTAAGATATAAGTGTAAAAAGTTATCCTTTATTGTACGAACGGGTTTAAAATACGACCGAGGTACGAGGGAGTATTTTAAAAGATGTGAGTGCAACAAAGGAACTTTTTACACGTATGTCTTACAACATTTCATCTACGATCGTGAGATCATCACACCGGTTTCAACATAAATTTGTATAAAATAATTATCATTGGTTCAATATTTCATGAATAACCAAAGTCGTTTGAGAACCACGTCGTTTAGCAACCTACTTCTAAACAATGTTTCCAACAAATTCGATTGTTGTATTCTGACAGTTCTGTGCCATAAAAGCGAGAAATCGTGCTCTAAAACTTTTAGAGAACGATTCCGTCAGTTTCTCTAAACGTCAACTTTGACAACGATTTTTAGTGCAAAAAGTGCCTACTTTTTACGCGATCGTAGATAAAAAACTTAATAATTCAGGAAGATATGAGCGTACAAAATTTGTACCGTTTTTTTCGGCCCACTGTGTATACTCAACGCGGTGTAAGGAACAGATCACACAAAATTCCATACCGAAAAACGATGATACAGTGATTAGCTGGAAAGAAATAAAATCTAATTTAACTAACGCCGGTGAAGAAGCTGTTGGTACTTGCGGTAAAACAAGACAAATCATTTAAGAAAAATGTTTGACCACCGAAATCAAAATAATAACGAAAGAAAAGAAGTGCGTATACTTAAAATACAAACATTATTAAATAGAAGAAAACCATGAAAATATGGTAACAAGAAAACGGGTCACCAATCGCATACGAGAAATAAACGAAGAATAATAGCGCCGGGTTAGCTCAGAAATGACGTGTATGGCTAACAAAAAGGGATTTAGCAAATATTAAGAGGTTGAAAGAAAACAACTAATGAAAGAATACAATTAAAAAATATCACAGAAGAAACATGGACAAACTATTTTGAAAAAATCTATGGGAGTGGGAGAGGAACTGCACAAGAGGAACATATGTATAATAGTACAGCAACTTTACTGAAGAACAAATAATAAACGCCGTACTAAAAGTAATAAACAAGAATGTACAATTCGCGGGAGAAAAAAGGGGATGGGTGTAGATGCAGAACGCCCTCATTATGGGAGAAGAGAGCTATGCAGAGCAAGAGGTCCGCCCCACCTGGACGAAAAATGAAGTTCCGTTATCAGTTCCAGCATCCCACTTCCTGCAAAATTGAATGCGCTTCGATATGTGCATGTGTGATATAAAATGGACAGTTTTGTATTTAGGTCGGCAGTTGACTTGCTACTCTTGCGTTAAATGCACTCATACAGGTGAGTGACGAAAAACCTTTGATGCTGTATCTTGCTTTTTATCCGATTTGAATAGATGACACATCAAATGAAATAATTTTGAAAACACTTCAATACCAACTAAATAAAAAAAAATATATTGCGTCCAGTTTTTGACAGATGAACATCAGCTTCTTTTCTTCAAATAGCACTGTACATTTTTTTTAATTCAGTATTGTAGAGATTTGTCTTCTGAATATAAAAATGCAAAGAACTATACCCATTCATTAAACAAAAATCAAGAAATTAAAGAGTAAATGTACAAAGTTTAAAAATCAAGTGACCAAAATAAACAAGAGAGAAGTTTATTCTAAATGCTCGAAATGACTAAGTAAGCTCAGAGTATTCATTTGTCAAAACACTTTGATAATAATAATATTATAATGTTGCTGTGGAAGAAAATTTCCAAAGACGATTTGGTAGGTATTAACCAGTGGTGTGGCATTTTTGGACAGGGTGACTGACGAAAAACCTTATAATATAAATAAATATATATATATAACCTTATATGTATTGAAAATAATTTTTTCTAATTAGGTATCAAACATTCTTACATTTCTACATTCATTTCGGTTAGGAAAAGTACTACTTTCCCTACCTAGTTAGGAAAAGTGAAACAAATGAAAATCAGCAATTATATTATTTATTATAAATATGTACTACAGCATTATTGATTCCGACTATCAACATCACCTGTAAAGAGTAAAACAGTTATTTTTTGAATTAAGGAAAAGTCACATTTACCTTCATCATTAAATAAGTGCCACTATCCGCTTCCTTCAGGAACGTTTCTATCTCCTGCTTGGTAGAAATGTCGGATTTCTTCGAAACCTGACCGGTTGATTTTCTTTTGATGAACGTTATCAGGCTTGCATATTTGTTGATTTCTATATTTTTCTTTAATTGGATTGTAGACGTCAGCATTAAGAAAGGGCTCCATAATGTCGAGCCTTTGAGTTTTCTTGATTCTTGCTCAAAATAGGCCAGTAGAACTTCTTCAGTAATATCACGCACTCGCTTTTCACGGCACCAATCCTCATATTTTTTTCCGCGATTTCACGGGTAATAGCGCATTGACTGCTAATGCTGCTGATTCTTCTACGTCCGAGCTAACAAATTCAGCATCTTCGGACATTTTTAACCACAAATACACTAACAACAAAATGAACTCTAATTTGACTCATGTAGGTACTTTCCAAGCAGGCATTGCTCGTCAGCCTTTTTGTCATCACTATTGATCTTCAGGAAGATTCTCGATTCGACAAAATATGTTGTAATCCGACACCTTCGGCAACTCTACGTGCAACCCTGAATAAGTTTCCTGGACTCTCCGGCATCCAGATGCCTTATGATATTTCCATCGGCTAGTTCAATATATCATCCCTTTCATCCACGCCTTTACCTCAGCGGATGAGTTGGACTGCACGCTTTTCCAAACCAAACATCGCTGTTGATCCTCAAGAGCAGCACGGAAGTGAAATGCTAGCCGCTTGGTTGTATTTCGAGCCCGTGCTCAGAGCAACGCTGATTTGAAATTAAAAAGGAAAAGATCACGTCCACCATCTTTTACATAGAGATTTGAGGAATGCCACCATTTTAGAGGAAATAATCACAAGTTACAATAACAAGACCGAAGATGATCAGGAAGGGAATTTACGGCAGACCGTTCTTCCGGTTACACAAATCAGAGTTCATCACGTCCCTTACAAAAAAGGTAATTTTGTATTATACCGTAAGATCGAAAAAAAAATAGATTTGGCTGTGACCAAAAATTTCAATTGGCAATTCGTTAAGATTTTAATTAAGTCTTAAAAGTTAGGTTAGTGATTTTGAGAACGTTGGAATCTTGATTTTCATAAAGGAGCAAATTATGTGTGACCTGTCGGTTGTAAAAGAATTTCCTCACCTAGTGCAATGAAACAAATAAACAATGAAATTTAAAATTCCCGCGTCTTTATTCAACGGTGAGCCCGTCGAAACTAGCAATTCAACGATCAATTCAGTGAGGTTATGTTTTTGGAGGCTCTGTATTGTCTCTTTCTGAAGTCAAAAAGACCAAAAGCTACGCCATAAATGACTGCAATTCGATTGAATTTTGGTAAATATAAAATTGATCAATGACATCAAAGAACAAATATTGTTTCCAGGATGAAGATTATCTTTATTACTAACTAAGTAAGGAACTCCAGTCGTATCCTTACAAAAACTAGGGTAAATGTTCGAAATGTCTGCCTTCAGCTTCCAAACATAATGTTACTCTTCGCTTCATGTTTTCAAATGACCTTCGCAAAGTCGCGACATCAATTAAATTGCAGTTATCAATAATTACTTGCATTGATTCAGGAATTGTGCCAGGCCTGTTTTTGAACACGTTGTGTTTCAGGTATGGAAAAACAAAATAATCAGGGCAGGTTTTTGGTAAGTGCCTTGAAAGTCCGGAAAGTTTTGTTGAAATTCCCCAAAAACCCGAGGGTATCGAATAGGACAATTCGCCGTTTTCAAGTCTTTCTCTATTTCTGAAGTAACACTGCACTGCAGAAGCGTATACAATCACGGTTTTCTCGATTTTTTTAAATTTCCGATCGCACGATACAAAACTAACGGATCAACTCTTCTTCCTTTATTTAACTGTCATAATAAAGCAAAACAATAAAATATTCCAATAAAAATTGAATTATAAAAAATATTGCAGAAGATGATGTCAATAAAATTCTAGAACAGTCTGTTATTCTTCTATATGGTCATAAATTTCAATATTTTGAACGTAATACCGAACAAAGGAATATATAAATTTAAGTTGTTTCTAAAAAGAAAATGTTTGAAATCGTGGTTAAAATTTTACAATATCTCAATTACCGAATTATTCACAAAATTTTTTTCGCTTCTTCTAGCAACTCGAATGCCATTACACACATCAATTTCCACTTCGTTTTCGTACTTTTCTAGAATGTAAGACAACGCCACAAACAAACCGCAAGCGGTGACCCCATCGCTATTTCAATAAAAGAAAGTCTTTTCAGTACAACTAAATACCAATGTTAATAATTACCTGCATGCGACCAAAGGTGTCCAATTTTTTGCAGAATTGTTAAAATCATGTATAATTTGAAAAAATGTGTTATTTGAATTTGGCAGTTGTTGTTTTTCATTCCAATCAGTAAATTCGAATACGTAAACAAAAGTTTCGTACAATATCTGCAACAAAAATATCATTTCGTTTTTGGACTAAAAAATGTATTTCTCACTGCTCCACTCCTTTTTTTAGACACTTGCAACTGTAGCTGAGTTTTTGTTACGTAATCTGTTTTCTCCTCTGTCAAATATCTTACTGTAATTACTTGTGACAAATTGCTGCATCTTCCAGGCCACAGGAACTGTTTTCCCTAAATTCCGAACCAATTAATTTATAGGTATTACTTTCACCGGGATGAAATGACATTTCAAATTATATTTTACGCTGTACCTACTTACTCTAAGTTTATTTAAAAATAAGATGTGAGAAATTTTGTTTTCTACTACCACGTTCCAAAATCTCGATGCCATTTCCTTTTGTGGTTGTTGCATGATTAAATATTTTTTACTTTTCTTATAACCGTCAACTAAAAAATGTAAAACAAATAAAGGAGACCTGCATGTTTCATGTAAACTAACCATATGTTGGGGTCAGAAGTTTATTTTTAGGGGTTGCGGATCCGGGGTTCCAAGATTTAACTACCTTATCGTGCCAACTAAATCGTTTTAAGTAACTAAGCTGCTGTTTAATAATATTGGTGTCGAAATTATCCCCAAGACATTTTTTGAATGGAGTTTCTGATTCCATTAAACATTCCAAAACGATCAAATGTGCCAGTAAGTAATGTTCCTAAAATTTAGTTACTGTGTAAAGATTGCCTAAAGTGAGAGGTCAGACTTACCATTTTGTTCATCATATATGGTCTTTGTTCTCTCATGTGATTCATCAAAGCGTAAAAATTAACTTCATTCTCTGCACTCGCCATTGTTAACGCTAAATCACATAAAATTAAAGTCCCAGTTCTGTTTACTCCAAACCTGAAACAATTAATTTTAAATTAATATTTCGTATATTTTTTAAATTTTGTACCCGGAATGAATTAAAATTGGAACAACACTCTTTTCGGTAATTTGTCTTATATATTTTACAACTGGTACTACAACGTTAGGGTACAATGTCGTATCTGAGTCCCATCTGAGCTGAAGATGTTTGATTCTTCTACAGTGCTGCATGTAGTAAACTTCAAAAATTCGGACGTCATGGTACTCATAATTTTCTTGTTGAACTAATTTAATTGTCATCTCTCCACATTCAAATAAGATGTTCAACTTTTGCGGCCAGTACTCGGCACACATTCTCTGAAAAGACAACAAATTATAATTCTGCGAAGACACCTTATTGGAAAACAAACCTTTTTATTTTCTATAAAATTCGTTGCCATTACAATTGTTTCTATTTCTTCTTGCCAAATTAACCTCCAAAAGTCTTTGATGGTATAAAATTTCGGCCCTTGGCAACATATATAAGTTTTTGAACGGTCATATCCCTACAAGTGCACCACATTATGTCACGTTTATAGCGAAAACAGTAGATATTGTAAAAAAGAGGACCGTAGATGTTATTATTTCACTTTGGCCTTATGCAAGTGCATGCACCGAAATAGCCGAATCATAGTAGCACATTGAAAAGAATTCAAGTTGTCTTGCGATCTCGGCGTAAAAGGCGTCAAGTTTTAGATTTGAGTTCTGATATTGTTCGTTTTTTAAATTTGAGACAGTTGTAGAAGCGATCTTGTATCGAACTCGTGCATAATATGGCTATTAAGACATGAGCATGAGAATTACGGCACGAGCCGTAAGCGAGTGTCGTAACGAATACGGGTATCTTAATAGTCATTAAATGTGAATTGCATACACTATTTGTTCTACAACCAGCTCTAGTAATGAAAAAAGAAACTGTCAAAATTGATAAATTCTAGATCTGTCAGATGATCATGGCAATATTTGATAGTGACTGCATATTGTCGTGGTACTGCATTTCTATTGGTAATAAACTTGTATTTTAATGAAAAATCTGTATCTTAATGAGTATCATTAAAGTTCAATAAGAATATTGCCATGTCTAACTTCCCGTTCGTATAAAAAGTATTACTTTATGCACTCATTGCACAATAGTTATTTACATTACAAATGGGGTAGGCTAGATTTTACCGTCTCCGGCAAATTCCTCGAATACAGTTGCTCGAAATCAAATGCTCGAAATCAATTGCTCGAAAATGAAATTGCTCGATTGTAACTTTTCTCGAAATACAAGTTCCCCGAACTGCACTTTCTCGAAAATGTTTTGCTCGAATTTATATGGTCAAAAATGTGCAATTGGAGTGTAATTAGTAATTATTAGTAATTACGGACTAGTCGTAATAATGACATTAATGCCTTCAAAATATTCCTGTAAAAAAATTCTCGATTCTGTTATAATGCACTTACTAACCTTATATCCCAATTGCATATTGCATAAACTTATTGTTTTATAAAAAAGAATCTGTTGCGGCCTTGGAGAAAATAATGGAATCTCAAATGCCTGCACCCGAAGATCTGTAACGGCCTTACCGCCTTACCGCAATTACAAATCCCACATCATAAAAAAAACCAGTCTTCAGATTTTTAATATCGTTTGATTTAAAATCTAATTCATATTTTCCTTCGGTAATTTCGTTTATAAATTTTAGAAATGAATTCTCTTATCAGTGTAAAAATCAGAAATTAAAATTTTTGTGTAAAACAGTTTTTTTTTTTAATTTATTAAATGCAATACGGATGTGGCCTTTGTAATAACAATCACCGCATTATCCTGTGTATGATAATTACTTTCGAGCAAAACATTTTCGAGAAACTGCCGTTCGAGGAACTGCCGTTCGAGGAACTTGCAATTCGAGCAAAGTCATATTCGAGCAATTGACTTTCGAGCAACTGATTTCGGGCAATTCGTCTTCGAGCAATTCGTCTTCGAGCAATTGCATTCGAGCAATTTACCTTGATTCAGATTTTACAGGGGGAGGTTTATAGATTGAAGCACGACTGCGAAGGTGGAGTGTTTTAACAAAAACCGAACCATGTAAAATAAAATGCTTACCGCATTAGTAATGTAATAATTTTTTTGGCCGACGACGTATTACTCGTTTTCTCAAATTTGAAATTTGTTGTAATTAATAATTTCGCAAAACCTGTCAAAGACTAACATTTGATTAATGAAATGGCAGAAAGTTATCTATTATACCGATGACTGGCATGCTTACGATTTACAGCACAAGATTTTAGACAAAAACAATTAAATCATGTTAATTTTTTAGTATAAATGGACTATATTTATTTTTTTGGAGGTCCCTGTAGGTATAAAATTTTTGTGTTTGTTTACTCACTCCGTGCGGTAAAATGACAGATAGTTTGGTTAGTGTGTAAAAATAAAAATACCGTAGCTGTTCAAAATGTGTAAACATATCATTTAGAGTTGAGGAGACCAAAAAATATTGTTCATGTTCTTACATTTATATAGGTGGCGTTTATGTAATCATCCGTACCCATCCCTTCTAATGGCCGGAGAATAACTCTGCTGGCATCATCTGAAAATATATCATGTGTTTACGTAATTCTTGATTTATACAATTTTATACACTACATGGAATGTACGACTTATCCTTATTCTTATTATTATTTTTACTTTCCAGACCGACTGCACATGATTTGGTTGGTGTTTCTTGAAAAGACTTTATAAAAATCAATAACATTAATAATTTTATATTGGTGCACCACTTACGGAAAACTGAGTTTCGATTTGTTTACTTGAAACCATTGTTTTTTTTAAGTAGCTTTCTAAAAACTCTATTTTAATATTCGTACCAGTTGCCCCATTTTCTTCGCTAGGCATTATCATTAGCATTATTTTCTCCATCGTATCAATTTTGTTATCATTATTATTTTTCTGGCGGTATCTCTTGTAATAATAAACATAGCCCACTAATGTAACGAACAAAAATAATGTTACAATTAATACTGTTATCACAATTAACGCGATATTTAAGTTTGATCCCTGGTTACCATTCTTGAAAGCTAGAAATTAGAAAAGTTTAAATGTCACAATAAACAATAAATTGTAGTCAAAAAACACTTTTCATCTTTGATGAACGTCACGTTAATTGAATACTTATCGAGATACACATCGGGTGTTTTTTTTAATTTTACCTCATAGTAGGCGTTGAAGAGTCGATTGTTAACGCGCTATCCAGGTTACGGATCACGGATCAGATGTTTAAATTTTATGTTTTTACACGAGTGGTGCGTTCGCAATCGACTCTTCAACGCCTACTACGAAGTGAAATTTAAAAAAACATCCGATAGTTTATTATACCAAACAAAGATAGTTTTAATGAAAGAGTTCTTAGGGTTTTCTCCACTTTTTTCAATGTTTTATCACCTATAATAATTTTTGTCAAGACAACATGTTTTAAAATGTACGTGAATTATTTTAAGGGGAATGATTTAAATTTCTCTAATAAGATGTAAATCAAAATTCCACCAAAAACCATTCACTAACTTCACTCGTTTATTTATACAGTGAGTTTTTTTAAGACTGGCCATAGGGTTTTTGTAGAGTCTTTATTTCTAGCTTTTTGTAATTAATACAACTTTTGTCATAACAAACTGTAGTTGCTAAGGCAACTTTAAACATATAACATGATTGGAGTTTGCATATTTCCAACACTCCCCCTCAAACTGCATCTTGTGTCTTTCTTCATGTAGTCGTAGTCATGCCAAGGGCATGGATGCACTTATTCTGCTTTGGCGATGACAATCCCTTTGTCAAAACATCGGCTGGCATTTGATCAGTGGGAAGGTACTCCACCTTGATGTTTCCTCTCTCCACGGCTTCTCGTATGAAATGGTGACGAATATCTACGTGTTTCGTACGGTTATGAAAAACGTGATTTTTGCTTAACTGTCCGGCTCCTTGATTGTCATTAAAAATGGTCGTCGTTGACGGCTGATCTAGGACTTCAGACAGGAAACGCCTTAAATGAATAGCTTCTTTCGTCGATTCAGAAAGAGCCATGTATTCAGCTTCCGTACTGGACATTGCAACCGTTCTTCGTTTTCGTGATTCCCAACTGACAGCGGCGTTAGCGAAATTGAAAACATATCCTGTGTACGATCTTCTATCATCTATACTTGCACCCCAGTCTGCATCGGCATAACCTACAAGTTCTTGTCCAGATTTTTTGAACATTAAGCCTAGATTTTCTGTGTTCTTCAGATACCGCAGTACTCGTTTCGCAGCTCTCCAGTGTTGTTCCCCAAAGTTTGTGTTGAATTGGCTGAGCATGCTGACGACGTGTGCGATGTCTGGTCGAGTTGAAACAGCCAAATACATTAGAGAACCAACGAGGCTCTGATATGGTAACATTTCAACTGCTTTCTTCTCCTCTTCGGTTTTCGGGCACATTTCCTTCGACAGTTTTTCATTCGGGTTAATCGGGGTTGTTACACCTTTACAATTTTCCATGTTGAAACGACTTAAGGTCTCCTTGATGTACTTTGATTGCGACATGGTAATTGTTTGTTTCTCAACATTTTGTGTGAATTCTATGCCAAGACAAAAACTCAAAGGACCTAAATCTTTCATCTCGAAGGACTTCGACAGTTCTGATTTTAATCGTTGCAGTTTTCTCGGGTTGTCCGATGCGACCATGAGGTCGTCAACATAGATCACGACTATAACGATCTTTCCGTCTTCTTTATTGATATAAACACAGGGATCGGAGTTCAATGGTTTCAGTTTTTGTTTTGTTTCCTCTGAATTTTCGTGACTCCTTTTCATTTAGTATGTCGTAGAAATCACTTGGAACCTCCATAAACACTTCTTCTTCGATTTCGTCATTCAAATAGGCACTTGTGAAATCCAGTTGGTGTACTTGGAGACCTAATTCGACTGCTATTGCCATGAACAAACGAACTGACCTGAGTCTTGCCACGAGGGCAAACGTTTCGTTGAAATCAATACCAGGTTTTTGAGTAAAATCTTTCGCCACGAGTCTGGCTTTGCGACGATCGACTGATCCGTCCTTCTTGAATTTTGTTCGTAGAACCCACCTCGATTGAACGGTTTTCTTTCCCTGGGGACGATCTACAATTATCCAAGTTTGATTTCTTTTCAGAGCTTCGTATTCTGCGTTCATTGCCTTTTTCCAGTCGGCAGCTTCTGGACTAGATAGAGCTTCTGAAATTGTCTGCGGGTCGCCAAACTCAATCAGACCAGCTACATCATTCAATTCTTCGTTCTCGTGGTTTTCTTCTTCTTCGGGTTCTACCTCCTCTTCGTTGACTTCTACCATGTTGAACAGTTTTCGCGGTCCCCCCCGGTAAGAACCTTCTTTGGTCGTCCTAGACTTTTCTTCATTATCACGGGAATTTCTTCTCCGTTTTCTTCTTCTACGAGAGTTTCTCCATCTGCTTCTAGATCGCAGGTTTCTGTTTGTTTATCTTCCTTTTGTGTTTCGGGTACCTTGAATTCAATGACGTTTTCTAGGTTTTTCTTGTAAATTTCTTCGTCGATGAAATCAGTGAAATCATTTTCTGCTTGATTACGTCATGTGAACATAACGTCTCTGCTTCGAATAACTTTTCTTGCTTCTGGATCCCAAAGCCTATACGCTTTCGATTATACCGAGTATCCGATAAAAATGCATTTCTTCGATCTTGAGTCAAATTTTCCCTTTCCAGGCGTTTTATCAAGTGCAAAGGCTGTTGTACCAAACTTTCGGAAATAGCTGACAATTGGGGTTCTTCTCGTCCACATTTTAAATGGAATTTCACCGCCCAGGCTTCGAGAAAGACACCTGTTCCTGATGTGATTTGCGGTTAAAATCGCTTCAGCCCAAAAATTTGCGGTGAGCCCCGATTGGATCATCAGGCACCTCGCCATCTCCACCAAGCTTCTGTTTTTCCTTTCGGCTACTCCATTTTGTTGTGGCGTGTATTCTACAGTAAGTTCGTGTCTGATGCCTTCTTGTTTCAGGAGATCTTCCAAGTAGTGACTTGTGTACTAGGTTCCGTTGTCAGATCGGACTGTTTTAATTTTTCGTTCCGTTTTCTTCTCAACCAAACATTTGTACTCCTTGAACTTCTCGATAACTTCACTTTTCTTTTTCATGAAATATACTTCGCACCATCATGACTTGTCATCTATGAAAGTGACGAAATATCTTGAACCAGCGAGAGAGTTCACGCGCATGGGTCCACAAACGTCTGTATGCACGAGTTCTAAAAGTTCTGTAGATTGAGATACCGATCTTGTGAATGGCTTCCATGTCTGCTTGCCCTTCACACACGTTTCACAAACGGGTAAAGCTTCGTCGGCCTTAATGTCAATTCCATCAACTTTCTGCTTGCGTATAATGTTCTTCAAATCCTTTTCGTTGAGGTGGCCAAAACGTTCATGCCATTCTTGTAATGACATAGATATCTGCGACACTCTGCTTTCTTCGGACAACTCGACGATGTAGTACATATCTTTATCTCGACGTGCTACTATTAGATTTTCTCCGGTGTCAGGATTCGTTACGATGGCTTCGTTTCTTCTGAAGATAACTTCAAAACCGTGTTCGGTCATCTTCGCGACTGACAAGAGATTCGATCGTAGGTCAGGAACGTACAGAGTTTCGTCTAGTCTCACAGTGAGATTTTCTTCCACACTCAGTTGTACAGTACCGCTTCCTACAATTTTCGTTGAGCAGCTGTTGGCCAAATTCAGGGTTTGCACTTTCGGGGTTTTCATTTCTTGGAATTTTGCCTTTTCAGAACACATATGTGAAGACGCACCTGAGTCTAAACACCACCGTTTATCGTGTTCGACGTGAAGTTTCATAACGACTTCTGCCTTTCGGGTTGATTCTGTGGGTTTCGTTTTTGGATTTTTTGGTTTAAAGAGTTTCGATCTGCAATCCTTGGCCATGTGGCCAATTTTTCCACATGTGTGACAAGCGAATTTGAATCGTTGAGTTTTAGAATCTTCAGATTTCTTGGGTTGACTTGACCTACAGGGATTTTTATTAATGAACATGGCATCTGAAACGTTTTCCTTTGAATTTCGTTTTCTAGCTTCATACTCTTCCAGGAGTTTTATCTTCAGTGCTTCTAATTGTGGTAATTTCTCTTGAGTTTCAATAGCAATTCGAAAAGTTTCGTACTCGTCGGGAATGCTGTAGAGCAGAAGGATGGCAAGAAGGTCATTGATGATACAAAGTTCCATCTCTTCGAGTTTGTCCACGACGTCGAAGAAGTTCCGGATGTGATCCCTCATATCCTCACCGTTTTTCATTTTCAGCAAAATTAATGTTTTCAGGAGCATCGCTTTTCGAGCGGGTCCCTGAGACTGGTAGACGCTGTGTAATTTGTTCCATATGTCTTTTGACGTAGGACAATTCTTGATCTGTTTAAGTTCTGATGGGCAGATTGTTAAAATTAAATCTGACCTGGCTTTCGCATCGTTTGATTCCCACGTGGTTACGGCTTCTGGTGGTTCTTTTGGTTTCGGAATTGTTCCGTTCACGTATTTCCAAGAATCATTCTTAATGAGCAAAGCTTCGATTTGGATTTTCCAAGTATCGAAATTTTCTTTTCCAAGAGGTTCGATTTTCACGCTTGTGTAACTCATTTTTCGTTTTTGTAGTACTCACAAATAGCTTCAAGTTACTTTTTCGTTGCGGAATTCGTACAATTTCTTATTTTTCAGCGCAGTGGGTCCATAACCTGTAGAGTCTTTATTTCTAGCTTTTTGTAATTAATACAACTTTTGTCATAACAAACTGTAGTTGCTAAGGCAACTTTAAACATATAACTTGATTGGAGTTTGCATATTTCCAACAGTTTTACATGCTAATTTTTCAACCCCCTGTTAACTTTTGTTCCGATGAAAATATTCAAACCATTTTTGGAACAAAGATGAAAGATTTTTTAAACTATCGGATAGATTACAATTCAATATCCCAAACTGTCGAAAAAGTTGTGAAAAAAAAATTTTTATGGCGCCGAAATAATAGTACGTCGAGCGGCCGCCAGAGTAGCGCCATTGTCGGCTCAACCAGCACCTGACGATCTCCTATTTTGGACGCTTTCGGCGCGCTAAAAAATATTTTTTTCACAACTTTTTCGACAGTTTGGGATATTGAATTGTAATCTATCCGATAGTTTGAAAAATCTCCCAACTTTGTTCCAAAAATGGTTTAAATATTTTCATCGGAACAAAAGTTAACAGGGGGTTGAAAAATTAGCATGTAAAACCCTATGGCCAGTCTTAAAAAAAACTCACTGTATAATACATTACACTATAAGTGATGAAAGCTCCTGATTTTTCAACGAGCAATACATGATATACTCTCGAGCGCCAGCGAGTTGAAAAATCGCACTTTGATCACGAATTGTGTATGCTATTTTTTCCAACATCGTTTATGAAAAAGAGTCTTAATTTTAAATTTCTTTATGATTATTTTACTCCCCTATTTTTTGAATTTTCCGGATCTGGAATTTCAGTTAATGCAAATAACAATGTTTTAAATTTTTATATTAATAAGTAGGTAATAGATTGTTAATGTAGTAGATTGTTAATAGTGATTTAATAAACTAGTTTGTAAATGAAGGCGATTAATAATCGAAACTGTTTAAAGCACGAACGAGTATAGCGAGTGAGTGCCTTTAATAGTTGAGATTATTAATCGCCCATTAACAAACGAGTTGATTACAACATTTTTTCGTTGACCCCAAACTTTTTTTTTGTGACAGAATTTCAAATTAAAGCCAAATCAAAACCAGTTTTATCTTTTTCGATAAAGATGAGACCTCATAAAATACCTTCATCCTTTTTTTGTCCTCAGGGTAGGCCATTTTTAAATTTTTCAACACTTTCTATTCACTTTTCCACAAAGAGTGTCAGAAGAAGTCAACTCCATTCACATTCAATTTCATAATTGAGTTGGTCATCATGCCGCTCATAGATTTGTAAGCCAGTCCTAGACTGTGCAACAAATTTTTTAAGGCAGAATATAGCCTAAGGGAGTCCGTTTCGGCTCAGGGACGCGAGGGTCGCGGGTTCGATTCCGACACAGGGCGAAAAAAAAAAGGCTATATTCTATCTCGTGATTCGGAAGTCACGTTAAGCCATTGGTCCCGGTCTATTGAGTTGGTCATCACGCCCCTCATAGATTTGTAAACCAGTCTAGACTGTGTAACAACATAATATTCAGCGTAACAGACCAGACATTATTATTTTAAATAAACAATAAAAGCAAGCATATCTTTTAGATATAGCTGTTCCAAATTCACACAATATAACACAGACATATAATACAAAAATTAATAAATAAACTAGGCAAAAATGAATAGGGAATTCCACAATTTTTCTTGGAAAGCAAAATAATTGCCCCAATCCTCCCACGTATTCTTAAACACAAGATAAATTTAAAATGTTACAAGTACTTGAAACATTACATTTAATTGTTTATATTAATATATTTTTAATACATTTCAACACATTTTAAACGGTATTTATAAAAAAATGCAAAGACGGAAAAATTCCCTATTCATTTTTGCCTAGTTTATTTAGAACTCTCCGTTGCTATGAGAAATTTTTGGTGTTTAGAAAAAATTTCGATTTTACCATTTATAATTTCAGCAACAGGAATAGTACCGCAATCTCTTTTTAAAAATTTAAAAATTTTGGACTTTGACATTGGTGGTTGAAATTCAAAAAGGTATATTATTATACTCATGTCATATCGTGAGGAAATTCCTTAACATTGACACAGAACATAAAACAAAAAAAGAGGTCAAAATGTGGAGGCGAGACGCCGGTAATTATGTTGATAAGCACTGCACTATTACTTGATAGTATTATCCGTAATAGTGTATGTACTCCGGCAAAATTGCCGTGCCGCCGGGTGGAGGTGGGATACGAAAAATAATAATAATAATTTCACTAAAAATCACGGTTGCTAAGAAAACCTAGTTACCTTTGAAAAATATGACATGCGAATTATAACAAATAAGGTCGGCTTTTGAAAAAGTGAATTCGTAATTGTGCAGTTATGGAGCTATAAAATATAGAAAATCCTGCTGCACTACCTGCTGCAGTGTTGGTAAGTGCAAACAGTGCATGTTCGAGGTTGTTTATACATCAAAATATCATCAAAACGTCAAAATCGCAAAATCGTTGATTAATGAAAAATAGTGTATTAATGAGGTCCATTAATACACTATATTTTGGACAAAGTAATTCATTAATATTGAAATTATCAAGCAGTCAACGGAAAATAAATTTTCCTCACTAGTGAGTTTACTTTCTCCATTTGCCTCACTAGTGATGCAAACGCCTACTTTCCTCACTAAATTGAGTGATGAAAGTATGTATCATTTTCATAATCGATGTTGGAGAAAATTTTGTTGCCAACGGTTCCAACTCTCAAAGAACACAACGTGGAATAAATTGGGATTCTTATTCTTGGAAATTTTCGGTTCGCTTTCTTCGTAAAAATATCGTCATGGTAATTCCAATTCACTGCATTGTATACAGGGTATTTTTGAAATGCGGGCAGAAATTTTAATCACGAGCTACTGGCTTCATGTAGAACTCGAAAAAAATATTTAAAAAATTATATGTCAAAAAATAAAATGACATTTCGTTCATGCAACTGCAATATGTCACAAGCCACAAAGCTGAAATTTTTCAGGAGACGATTAAAACTTGTTCATTTTAGTTTAATTCGTAGTTAATTTGTAGTTTTCTGTCATTGAAAGCACATTAGCATCCTCTTTATATTTATAAAGCAAAAACTTAGGAAAGTTGGACAAGAAAAAATATATGTTCTCTGTCCAATTATACAATAAAGTATATTTTCACATTTTTGAGGGTTACGGCAAATTACGGTTGCATGAACGATGTGTTTTTTGAGCTACAATTTTTTTTTATTGCTTTTAGTTTTCTACCTTGTCCTACAACCTCGTAGGTAAAATTTCGGCACATTTTAAAAGTACATCCTTGTATATCATGTTTTATAAAATGTACGCCAATGCGAAGTAACCTATTGGAAATATGCTTTAAAACAAGGAAACTGCATTGGTGTACGTTTTATAAAATATGATATACAGAGTGTAATTTTAAAATGTACCGAAATTTTACCTACGAGGTTGTTTGACAACGTAGAAGACTAAAAGCAATTAAAAAAATTATAGCTCAAAAAATAATTGTCATTTTATTTTTTGACATAGAATTTTTTAAATATTTTTTTCGAGTTCTACATGAAGCCAGTAACTCGTGGTTAAAATTTCTGCACGAATTTCAAAAACACCCTGTAGAGTTAGGGACAATTTTTATGTTGCAAACTAACAATTAATAAATGTTGTTAATTGGGGCAATATTTGATTCAAGATAAGGTAATGGTTCACTTTAACTACTTCTGGAATTTTTGCGTTTTTTCTGGCTAGACAGCCTCAGGGCGTCCTCCTAGATCGTGTCCCACCATTCAAACCTTGTGCAAATGCCTTTTTTTTCTCTCTTGTTGTGTTTCAAGGTCGCGTCAAGGTCGCGCCAAGTCTTAGTATAACTAAAGGGTAAGGAAAATTTTCATTTGCACATGGTTTGACCGGTGGGAAACGATGTAGGAGGACGTCCTGAGGCTGTCTAGCCAGAAAAAACGCGAAAATTCCAGAAGTAGTTAAAGTGAACAATTACCCAAGATAATATGACAATAAGCAATAATTTACCTGCAACAAGATCCTCAATGATGAGTTTCTTGCATAATTTACATGCCCGTTTGCAGTCCTTTTGAGATAACTCACTTGCTGTAATAAATGTAAGCGTAATTTTTTTTACAATAGAGTAGTTTTCAGTGGAGTACACAATATGCAATTTTTTGTAAAAATAGTGCTTAACAATCACTTACTATGGTGGTATGTGTCAGTATAACCCCAAATGCACTTGCAGTTTGGATCTTCACATAATTCTACGTTCATAGTTTTCTTTTTGGGCTCCGTTAGACGTTCCATTTTATATTCGCGGTTCAAAATGTTACATAAATAATTGTTTTCGTCTGTTTCAGATGGATTTACCTTGTAGCTAACTAAATACAGATTTATTAGAAATGAAAGTTGCTATTAACTTTATATTTCCACATTTTTATAAGAAAAACAACACAATTAATAAGAAATAAGATAGAAAACGTATTTATAAAAGCGAATTATACAGGGTATTTCACGAGTGATAATGAGCCCGATGGAATTGAAAATACAACCCACAATACATTTGCAAAGATTAACGTGTTTTTTGATTTAGAAAAGTTAAAACAGACTTAGCTATGAAGTTTTTTTCAATACGATATTGAAAATAACTACGTTAAGTTTGGAAATGTATTGTGGGTTGCATTTTTATTTCCGCCGGACCCGGTATTATAATTAAAACAGTGATTTAGAAGACCGGAGTGGACTAGTACTTACAATTTAAAATATTGTTCTCTCATAGGTATCTTTCTTTTCTCATAGTGTTTTATTGTATAAGATAACAATTTTCCATTATCTTGTAAAAAAAAATAAAATAAACAAATTTACCTATGTCAGACGTAGGACATTCGTGTAAATCTATCCCCCAGTATCCGAGCATACTGTTATCTGTTTTTGTTTTAAAAAAACTCAACTTTTTTGTACCAGGTTCTGTTTCAATATGATAGACTTGCCAAGAATTTAAAAAACTTGGGTAATTTGTGGAAATGTAAACTCGGTTCAATTCTGGAATTGCCAGAAGACATTTTTCACACAACGATAGGTACAACAAGAAACAAGAGCTTCCAGTATGGGGGAGTTTTAACGTTGTATGTTTTCCATGCGTAACTGTTTCCGACATCATAAATTGATCTGAAAAATAATGATTTAATACATTAACTAACCAAATAACGCTCGCTCAAATCACTGCCTTCGTATTTGAATACTCACAATTGTGTATTTTCCAAAAGATGTCATTCTTAGTTTTAACAATAATTTGGTGTGGGTGAAATCCATCCTCTCGCTTAATTACTTTATTATTCAACAAGTAAAATAAGCTGTTATTTCTTATTAAAAACGAAATGTGATTCCATCCTTTTTTTTGTACCTTTATATAGTTTTCGAATAATTTCTGGTCGTCACTGATAATCATTTCCACTTTCTCTGGTGAATGTAGCGAAAATGAAACAGACTGGACGGGAGTAAATCTTTTGTAATTTGTTTTAATTACTTCGAAATCTAGAGCAGAAACAAATGGTAAAGAATATTTGGTTTAAATTGTTAACTTTTTTTTTAGAGTCTCACTATTTTATTTATAAATTATACAGGGTGATTTACGAGGAATAATGAGCCCGATTGAATAGAAAATGCAACCCGCAATTCATCAGGAGAAAAACCCGGACATTTACCGCTTCGATGTCCGGCCTTTTGTTCCAATGTATTGTGGGTTGCATTTTCTATTCCATCGGGATCATTATTCCTCGTAAATTATCCTGTATAATTGATAAATATGGCACACAGTTTCAACCAATTTGCAGAATTAAATATAACAGGTTTTTCAATATTTGTTCTTTGTTAAGGATATTATATATTTTATCGACTACCATAGCGAAAATACAATTTTCTTGGACTGATTCAAAGAAGGTAAGTGTCACTTGTCTATCTAGGCAGGTAATGTACTTTTTGTACTCATAGCCTCAAAATCGGTATTTCCCGGTTGTTCTCGGAGTGCGGAAACAACGATTTCAATTAATTCAATTAATTAATTTCACTTTCCGCATACGTTAGGTAAATAACTATTACCTGACTCCGACTATACCTACTTACTTGCAAATATTTTGAAGTGTAATAAAAAAGGCATAAATTCCATTCTCTATTTATAATAGTTATTTACTTTCTAAAATATAAATCTACAGCTTCTGAAGTAAACAAAAAGATTTACATTCGTAAGTAGCAGTGAGTGGTAGTCGATAAAATCTTGTATGCAACACGGCAGTAAAGTGTCTATCGAACTCATTTGCTCGGCTCCGCCTCGTCTCGCAATCTGCTCGTTCGATAAAGTGTCACTTTACCGCCTTGTTACATAAATAGCTGTTATTTCAATACTTTAATACCCCAACAAAATATTTCATAATTTCTGTATACTATTTTATATTAAATATAAATATAACAATGCCTAAAATAGTAGATAATATGATCATTAGAAGAAGTAGAAGAAGATTTGATATAATAACTAAATATCATAATATTTCCCTAAAAATTAAATTAAATTGTTTTGCTCCCTTGAAAAGTTTAGATACATACAGGGTGTCTTAAAATTATCGTAGTCCGAGTTTGGGGCTTAGTAGGGGATATCCTGTTGACCAAGTAAAAATGTTAAAAAAAAAATTGCTGTCACTTTGAAAAAATATCAAAGTTGCCAATATTTGTTCAAAAGTACCTGATTAATATTCTAGCTATGTTGTACTTGCCTTTTGAACAAAAATTGGAAAAATAAAACTTATTTTTTCGAGATAAAGCTGTTTTTTCAAGAAATGTCTTTTCATTTATATTTTAATATTTTACATAATCATCCTCATCATATTTCAAAATGAATGTCAACCATTTATATATTTTATTTGAAGAAAACAGAAAACATATGAAAAGTTTGAACCTTCAGATCCATATGTCTTTGTAAAGACCCCCCCCCCCCCTATATTTTTTATTTTATTTTTTCGAGATTCCTGAGATTTTTCTACAAGACCCCCGACTTGGAATACGTTAATTTTGCGACACCCTGTATAATATCCGACTATACAGGTGTCCCAAAAATGGCGTACAAACTACTTACTACCTTATCGAGGATGTTTAAATGTACATGAAAAAAATATGGAAAGAATGTTTCCGACAAAAAAATAAATTATTTTTATTATTATTATTAACGGTAATACAATGTAAACAAAGGTATATTCGTACATTATTACCTTGAAATGTTACCGTAGTGGATTTAAAATAATTTTTTCGATTTTAAAGCTTCTAAATTCTCTATTATGCAAGATTAGATATTGGTAGTGAGTGATCTTGTACTTTGTGATAATATGTACGATAGAGGTAGCTGTCATAACAATTTCATACAGATATTTCAAAATAATTGACCTGTTAAGTGCCACTTTCAAAGACCGCCAAATTAGCAAATAAATTCAATAGAATTTTTTTAACATTTTTCTGACGTTTACGGTAATTCTACACCGTAGTGCACCGTTAGTACGCCAATTTTGGAACACCTGTACTTTTATGCGAGTATTTTTAATTTTCATTTTCATTTACATTTTACTTATTTTAACGTGCCATCAAAATACACTTTTCTAAATTTCTTACAACAAATAATAAAAAGTACTTACTTTCCCATCGTTTATCCGTTACAGATCCTAATAGAGACTTACTTCCGTCTGTCAAAATCCAGTTGTCGTAACTCCAGTCTTCTCCATTTAATAAACTTAATGATTTTATCGAGTTCTCAATAAATGGCGGGGATATAAACGTAGGTAATGTTACCTCTTTTGTAATGCACAAAATTTTGTTTATTTTTCGCAAAGTAACGATATCGCTAAGTGAGTTTGCGGCTCCTATCAATAGTAAAAGATACAGTCCTGTCTTTTCCATGCTACGTTAGCTAGAACAATATTCTTTCTGATCAAAGACAATTTCTATACTTATGGTAATCTATGGTGGCTAAAAATCATTGTAAATAAACGAATGCAGTACTTTGCAAATAACTCTGTTTTGTTAAAGAAATTACGTTTTATTTATATTTATGTCCGTTCGGGCGATTTTTGCCTACTTATGGACTAGTTTTTAGGGCGTAATTCAGTATATTATAGCCCCGGGCTGTAATAGTATATTAAAAGACAAGTTTCATAAGACCAGTCTTGAAGCACGAATTCAAGATTGAAAAACGAGTGGGTAGGCCACGAGTTATTTTAAAGAATGAGTGCTTCAAGGTCTTATGAAACTAGTTTTTTATATTATTTTTTGTAATTTGCCGTTTTGAAGCCGTTTTTAAACAAAAATGTTTACTTTCCTCGATTTAGGGATTTTTGTGGCGGTTGGTAATGTCTTAATTTTAAAAGTGAAAATTTGATCAAGTCTTCAAAGTCGCCTTTTGTTTTATCCAAATTCTGTCACAAAAACGAATATGGAAGATAATCTTTCATGTACGCCCGCTGAAATACTTGAAATTGCCAAAAATACGGTCTCGAATTTGTTTCCTGATAAATCCTGATAAATGATTCTTTGCACATATTGTAATTTAAACTGACACGCATGACGGATCAAGTTATGCCAACCTAAAAATTTTCGTAAAATGTTCCGTGAAATAATGGCTATAAGGACATCCCAGATGATGACGTCGCGTTCGTTAATATGTCTATTAGAGAATCAAAATGGAGGAAAATTACAAAAAAGTTTTTATGGTCCTTGTTTATGCCGTTACTACAGTAATAACAATAACTGGCTTATTCCACCTTCCTGATTTTTGTGTCGTTATTTTAAAAGTGAATCTACCTAAATTATTATATAATTCAAAACTTCGACCGATGTTATGCCCTTTCAATAATTACCATTAAAGGTAATAACTAATAATAAATAATGAATCAATAACAGTTTATTTGTATTTTTTTTTGCCTGATTAATAAATGGCATTGACTAAAATGAACTAATTTTATATTTCCTAATATAATTTTTGTAGGCTAATTATTTTGAGATCATTTTTCGACAAAGAAAATGTAACATACCTCAGCTAAAGCTCTACTGTAAAGTAACGAACACACTTTTTAACAGTAAAAGTAAAAATGTAAAAAGTAAGTGCGTACTCAATTATCTAATACCTGTAAGAGATAAATAATCATTTTTTTTATATTTCATTTTTACTATCTAATCTAATACAAGTCAACACGAACATCAAAGAATTATTACTAATGTATCTTAAAGAAAATATTTTTGGAGCAAAGGGTAAGTGTAAAAAGTTATCCTTTATTGCACGAAAGGGTTTTAAATACGACCGAGTTACGAGGGAGTATTTTAAAGGATGTGAGTGCAACAAAGGAATTTTTTACACGTATGTCTTACAACATTTTATCTACGATTGTGAGATCATCGCACAGTTTCAACATAAATTTGAATAAAATAATTATCATTGATTCAATATTTTATACAAAAGTTTATAATTGCATTTAAATTTCGTCAGGGTCGGAAAGTTATCTGAATCGGTCTGTAAGTACGAGTATATATTGGTACAGCGGCACCTTCTCGAATGATAATGTTAACAAATAGATACCAGAGTTGTGCAAATAATTAAAAAAAATAAGATTTGGTAAAGTCTATTTGAATAAAGATGATAGATAATATGTGTAAATTCAGAAAACGATTATTTTATTTAATAGGAAATAATACAGCGTGTGATTGAAATGCGTTAGGAAAATTTAAACGGTGATAGAACTCATCAAAACAAATTACTTTTGTATTTACCATTTTTTCGAAAATTCAAATTTATGCTCGATTTTATTTTCACCGTATTCCGTGTCATCGAGTCGTTTATGGATGGGACGGTGAAAGAACAACGGCTTCGTACGAAAAACGTTAACGCAAAAAAAGTAAGTACGGCAAAAACCCAGGCGGACAGGTCCTGCAAAAACTTACGGACACAATTTAGTCACGTCCTTCACCTGCATGCGGTCGTGTTTACGATTTATTAGAAAGTGAATTTCCCGTAATTATCGTTAAAAATGGTGCAGTATACTAATCCGGAGTTAACAGGAAGCTTTATAAATGGTGATGCAACCAGGCGTTTGTATGTAGGTACAAGTTCCCTGTCCACGTACTATTTGTGAATGCTGAATTATGGTACTTTTAGTCCTGCCCTGTCCTGTTGACGAAGAAACGAATTACGAATTAACGCTTCCAGTTTTACAATTTGGAGAACGCTGCACGAACAGGGATTACATCCTTATCATCTTCAACACGTCCAACACTTAAAATCAGAAGATCCACCACGTCGAATTGCATTTTGTCAATGGCTTCTTCAATATGTCGTAATTGACCAGTTTTATCGCCAGCTCGTTCACCGGACTTAAACCCTTGTGACTTTTTTTATGGGGCCATTTAAAACAGATTGTGTATGAGACTCCAGTTGACACCCAGGCAATTCGATAAAATTCTGACATGTTGATGAGAACTCAAGCTTCTGTGGCTCAAAGGGCACACAAGAGCGTGCATCGATTACGGAGGGCGTCATTTCGAACATTTAATTTAAAGGTTCGTGCCCTTGATCAAGTGTGGTGCCTAACTTCAATGTCACTCTCACTTACTACGAATAAAAAATTGGTTTTTGCTTGACTGTCTAAGTTTTTATCTTTATCTAAAAAATGGTAAATAGAAAAGTAATTTGTTTTGATGAGTTCTATCACCGTTTAAATTTTCTTAACGCATTTCAATAACATACTGTATATCCGAAATCTAATAATCCGTTTAGCAAATTTAATAGTGGAATTTGGTACTTATTAGTTTTTGTAATAATATTTTACCACCAAAATCAAAATAATAACAAAAGAAAAGAAGTGCGCATACTTGAAATACAAACATTATCAGATAGAAGAAAACCATGAAAATATCATAACAACAAGAAAACGGATCATCAATCGCGTACGAGAAATAAAAGAAGAATAATAGCGCCGGGTTAGCTCAGAAGTGACATGTATAGGTAACAAAAAGGGATTTAGCAAATATTAAGAAGTTGAAAGAAAACAACTAATGAAAGAATGCAATTAAAAAATATAGAAGAAACATGGGCAAACGGCAAACTACATATTTTGAAAAAATCTATGGGGGAGGAACTGGACAAGAGGAACATATGTATAACAGTACAGCAAGAGGCAGAAGAAAAAGAAATACAAGAACTATCAGATTACTTTACTGAAGAACAAATAATAAATGCCCTACCAAAACTAATAAACAAGAAGATACCTAACGGGTGACTATTAAAATTTTCACTTAGGGTTGGCTACGGATCATTCTTTGTTTTCCGCTGCACCTTAGGCACTAACTAGTTTGACATTTCAATAAATGTTTTTTCTCATTTATAGGTTATGTTTCAATTGTACTGGCTGACATTTGTCGTTCATTCTTGCGTGTGTAAATAAGTGTTTAAGTAAGTAACAGAAAAAATAAAAACTCGTTCAAAGCCAACTCCAAGTGAAAATTTTAGTACTCACCCGTTATAATTCGCGGGAGACAAAAGGGGATGGGTGTAGAAGAGAACGCCCTCATTATGGGAAAAGAGAGTTAATATGCAGAGCAAGAGGTCCGCCCCACATCGACGAGAAATGAATTATTGGCTGAATAGAGTCGCGCCATGCACCAGCGCAATGGTTCGTCAGAGCTCTAACTGAATCTAATTTTTTATTTGATGACCACGCCCTTACTCAAACTCAGTTCCGTTAATTATTATAAGTTCCAGCATCCCACTTCCCGCAAAATTGAATGCGCTTTGATATGTGCATGTGTGACATAAAATACACAGTTTTGTATTTAGGTCGGCAGATCCTAGTTGACTTGTGACTCTTGCGTTAAATGCACTCATATATGTATTGAAAATTATTTTATTCTATAATTGATTCAAAAAATTGAAATTCACGCATAGTTATCTGTGCCTGAAGTGGGTCATTTTCTAACGTGTATTTTTTTTTGCATTGTTAGTAAGATCGAAACCATAGAAACCATACAAAACAGTGTGTGAAATGCAATTTCACGCATACGACTATTTCTGTTTTTCATTTCACGCACTGTTTTTTATTAGTTACCTAGCAACATGGTCACTGCATTGAAACTTCAGAGTTCCTTCAAAAATTTGAATTTTTAATTTCAATTTTTTGAATCAATTATAGAAAAAATATTGTTTATATTTCGTGCGCGAAGATGTTTTTGTGCATTCAAAGGCTTATACTGCCTCGACCTTCGTCTCGGCGTAAAAGACCTTTTCATGCACAAAAAACACTCTCTTCGCGCACTTAATATAAAAATAACTATTTTATACAACTGACATTAAAAGTGACGTTTTTAGTGGAAGCTAATTTGATTAAAAATTGCTCTTTATAACTTACTGTGTTAATAGTTATTTAAGATATAAAATAAAAGTCTTTACATGGGAGATATTTTAAAGAGCTAGAACAGCCAGAAATTAATATTCAAGCTTCTCATGCATGGCTTAAAAAATCAAATATTCATCCTGAGACTGAGGGTTTTATATTTGCAATACAAGATCGTGTTATAAATACAAGAAGTTATAAAAAACACATAGGTATGCGGTTTACAATCGATCATTGATAAATGTAGGATTTGCGGAACTGAAGGGGAAACCATTGAACACATCATTTCTTCTTGCACCGTTTTGGCTCAAAGCGAATATAAAAAACGTCATGATATATTCGCAAAAATTATACACATGAATTTAGCAGTTAAATTCAACTTATTAAAGGATACACAACCACATTATATTTATAAACCAGAAAGTTGTTTGGAAAATGACAATTACAAATTATATTTTGATGGTACAGTTTTAACTGACATTCATATTCAGCATAATAGACCAGACATTATTATTTTAAATAAACAACAAAAGCAAGCATATCTTTTAGATATAGCTGTTCCAAATTCACACAATATAACACAGACATATAATGTCTTGCTATGAGAAATCTTTGGTGTTTAGAAAAAATTTCGATTTTACCATTTATAATTTCAGCAACAGGAATAGTACCGCAATCTCTTTTTAAAAATTTAAAAATTTTGGAATTAGAGAACACATTGGTGGTTGAAATTCAAAAAGGTATATTATTAGACTCATGTCATATCGTGAGGAAATTCCTTAACATTGACACAGAACATAATACACAACAAAGTCAAAATGTGGAGGCAAGACGCCGGTAATTATGTTGATAAGCACTGCACTATTACTTGATAGTAATATCCGTAATAGTGTATGTACTCCGGCAAAATTGCCGTGCCGCCGGATGGAGGTGGGATACGAAAGTGTAAAAAGTTATCCTTTATTGCACGAACAGGTTTAAAATACGACCGAGCTACGAGGGAGTATTTTAAAAGATGTGTATGTCTTTCAACATTTTATCTACGATCATGAGATCATCACACCGGTTTCAACATGAATTTGTATAAAATAATTATCTATAATTGGTTCAATATTTCATGAATAACCAAAGTCGTTTGAGAACCACGTCGTTTAGCAACCTACTTCTAAACAATGTTTCCAACAAATTCGATTCTTGTATTCTTGACAGTTCTGTGCCATAAAAGCGAAAAATCGTGCTCTAAAACTTTTAGAGAACGATTGCGTCAGTTTCTCTAAACGTCAACTTTGACAACGATTTTTAGTGCAAAAAGTGCCTACTTTTTACGAGATCGTAGATAAAAGTATTTTTAGAATCTGCGTCTCTAATAGGTCTATTGTTGTATTCAATTTGGAGTCGTTTATGGCTATCTCTTAAAGCACTCGTTGTTTAATAGATCTCTAAGAAAATTTTTATCAATATTTCAGTGTATTATTGTCATTTACACCAAAAAACTTCCAATATTAATGTTTAAACTCCACTTTTTAACATATGTTGCAGATGTAGTTGCATCCGTTACCTTGAATTACCAATTAATACAAAATTCCCTAGAATTTGAAAATTTAATTTTTTTATTTAAAAATTAAAACAAGGGTGCAAATTCTAAAAAATAACATAAAAACTTGTTTTATAAGGGCATTGGCGCACTCGTTCCATACAAAACTCCCCTACGGGTCGTTTTCTACACCTGGAACTCGTGCGCCAAATCAACCCTAATAAAACTCGTTCTTTAATATACTATTTTAACACTAGTAAAAAAAAACTTTTAACACTAGTTATTTTTTATTTATTTATAAATGTTAAAGTGGCTCTATTTGCCGCTTTTTCAATATCTGCGGGAAATCTGTCTTCGATATCGGCATCGTTAACGTCGTTTTCTTTGCATTCCATGTTTACGAATGCAATAATGAGGAATTGAAAGTGTTTTACAAAACGTAATGAAAACTTTTTTGACGTTTCTAATAAACAAATGTCAATACAAGACTAGCTACCTGATTTTTGCCGCAGAAATTAAAATAAACATCAAAAATACGACGGCGTTTTTTAATGCAATGCAAACCAGTTGTATAAAAAATAGATGTATGATGGACGTGTTAAAAGTGATTTTATTTTGTTCGTGGGGTTGGTCAACTAGCTGCGCTCGTTTCCCAATCTACCCCACTTACAAAATAAAATCTCACTTTTAACACTTACATCATAAATAACTATTTTCTACTGGAGTTTGGAAAACTTTAACATTGCAATAGTAATTTGAGTTAGGAAAAGTGAACAATTTCCTACTAAGGGTGGAAATAATATTTCAACACTAATAGTTCAATTTTGGTCGTTTCCTGGGGTACCTACGTAACGTAAAAAGTGGTATTTAATTGAGAGAATAGTATATTATATACCAAGGTGGAGAAGTTAATGATTATAGCCAGAGCGCCAAGATTAGAGTCCGAGGCGCGCCGAGGGTTGTAAGGTGCGAAGGCTATAAGGGACTTCTCCACCGTGGTTTATATACTATTTTTTTCACTACTAGATTCGTTAAAACCCTTTCTGGTAATAATTATTAATCAAATTATTTTGTCAGATGCGACGGGTCCGAGTCGTCATTTCTTGACAGTTGGTATGAAAATCCTCTACGTTAACCAATGAAATAGACGACAATCTTTCGTTGCTAGGTGACGGTTGTTCCATTATTCACCACTGGTTAATAATGAAAAATTATTTACCTGTCACTGAGCCAACGTAGAAAAACGAAACTTCTCAGTGTTCTATGACAACCGATAACGCTAGACTTTATTACTAGTAGTGAAAAAAAGCTTTTTCATTAATAAATTGTTTCTCTATGGTAACGAAAGCAGAACAATTTTGATTTCGCTTTTTAATTTAGAAATAATTAATAGAATATTAAAAATATACAAATTTTATGTATTTTCCAAACTCCAGTAGAAAAAAACATGTGTGCAATACGTAGGAAATCCATTTTTTTCGTACACTGCATGTTTTTCATCTCGGCTATCGCCTCGATAAAAAATCCCATGACTAATACGAAAAAAAATTGAATTTCCTAACTTATTGCACAAATAGCTATTTTCTAATTAGGCATCGAAAACTATTACATTTCTACATTCATTTCGGTTAGGAAAAGTGACACAAATGAAAATCCGCAATTATATTATTATTTATTATAAATATGTACTACAGCATTACTGATTCCAACTATCAACATTACCTGTAAAGAGTAAAACAGTTATTTTTTGAATTAAAGAAAAGTCACATTTACCTTCATCATTAAATAAGTGCCATTATGCACTTCCTTCAGGAACTTTTCTATCTCCTGCTTGGTAAAAATGTCGGATTTCTTCGAAACCTGACCGGTTGATTTTCTTTTGATGAACGTTATCAGGCTTGATTATTTGTTGATTTCTATATTTTTCTTCAATTGGACTGTAGACGTCAGCATTGAGAAAAAGCTCCATAATGACAAGCCTTTGAGTTTTCTTGATTCTTGCTCAAAATAGGCCAGTAGAACTTCTTCAGTAATATCACGCACTCACTTTTCGCAGCACCAATCCTCATATTTTTCCGCTATTTCACGGGTAATAGCGCATTGACTGCTAATGCTGCTGATTCTTCTACGTCCGAGCTAACAAATTCAGCATCTTCGGACATTTTTAACCGCAAATACGCTAACAACAAAATGAACTCTAATTTGACTCATGTAGGTACTTTCCAAGCAGGCATTGCTAGTCAGCCTTTTTGTCATCACTGTTGATCTTCAGGAAGATTCTCGATTCGAAAAAATATGTTGTAATCCGACACCTTCGGCAACTCTACGTGCAACCCTGAATAAGTTTCCTGGACTCTCCGGCATCCAGATGCCTTATGACGTTTCCAACGGCTAGTTCAATATATCATCCCTTTCATCCGCGCCTTTACCTCAGCGGATGAGTTGGACTGCACGCTTTTCCAAACCAAACATCACTGTTGATCCTCAAGAGCAGCACGGAAGTGAAATGGTAGCCGCTTGGTTGTATTTCGAGCCCGTGATCAGAGCAACGCTGATTTGAAATTAAACACGAAAAGGCCACGTGAACCACCTTTTACATAGAGATTTGAGCAATGCCACCATTGCAGAGGAAAGAATCACAAGTTCTTCGGGTTACACAAATCAGAGTTCATCACGTCTCTCACAAAAAAGGTAATTTGGTATTATACCGTAAGATAAAAAAAAAAATAGAGTTGGCTTTGACCAAAAATTTCAATTGGCAATTCGTTAAGATTTTAATTAAGTCTTAAAAGTTAGGTTAGTGATTTTGAGAACGTTGAAATCTTGATTTTCATAAAGGAGCAAATTATGTTTGACCTGTCCGTTGTAAAAGAGTTTCCTCACCTAGTGCAATGAAACAATGAAATTTAAAATTCCGGCGATTCAACGATTAATTCAGAGCGGTTATGTTTTTGGAGGTTCTGTATTGTCTCTTTCTGAAGTCAAAAGGACAAAAATCTACGCCGTAAATGACTGCAATTCGATTGAATTTTGTTAAATATAAAATTGATCAATGACATCAAAGAACAAATATTGTTTGCAGGATGAAGATTATTTTTATTACTAACTAGCTCAAACATTGTGCAAGAGAGTCATACATCAGGAACTCCAGTCGTATCCTTACAAAAACTAGGGTAAATGTTCGAAATGTCTGCCTTCAGCTTCCAAACATAATGTTACTCTTCGCTTCATGTTTTCAAATGACCTTCGCAAAGTCGCGACATCAATTAAATTGCAGTTATCAATAATTACTTGCATTGATTCAGGAATTGTGCCAGGCCTGTTTTTGAACACGTTGTGTTTCAGGTATGGAAAAACAAAATAATCAGGGCAGGTTTTTGGTAAGTGCCTTGAAAGTCCGGAAAGTTTTGTTGAAATTTCCCAAAAACCCGAGGGTATCGAATAGGACAATTCGCCGTTCTCAAGTCTTTCTCTATTTCTGAAGTAACACTGCACTGCCCAAGCGTATACAATCATGGTTTTCTCGATTTTTCTTTATTTCCGATCGCACGGTACAAAACTAACGGATCAACTCTTCTTCCTTTATTTAATTGTCATAATAAAGCAAAACAATAAAATATTCCAATACAAATTGGATTATAAAAAATATTGCAAATGATGTCAATAAGATTCTAGAACAGTCTCTTATTCTTCTATATGGTCATAAATTTCAATATCTCGAAAGTAATACCGAACAAAGGAATATATAAATTTAAGTTGTTTCTAGAAAGAAAATGTTTAAAATCGTGGTTAAAATTATACAATATCTCAATTACCGAATTATTCACAAAATTTTTTTCGCTTCTTCTAGCAACTCGAATGCCATTACACACATCAATTTCCACTTCGTTTTCGTACTTTTCTAGAATGTAAGACAACGCCACAAACAAACCGCAAGCGGTGACCCCATCGCTATTTCAATAAAAGAAAGTCTTTTTAGTACAATTAAATACCAATGTTAATAATTACCTGCATGCGATCAAAGGTGTCCAATTTTTTGCAGAATTGTTAAAATCATGTATAATTTGAAAAAATGTGTTATTTGAATTTGGGAGTTGTTGTTTTTCATTCCAATCAGTAAATTCGAATACGTAAACAAAAGTTTCGTACAATATCTGTAACAAACATATCATTTCGTTTTTGGACTAAAAAAATGTATTTCTCACTGCTCCACTCCTTTTTTTAGACACTTGCAACTGTAGCTGAGTTTTTGTTACGTAATCTGTTTTCCCCTCTGTCAAATATCTTACTGTAATTACTTGTGACAAATTGCTGCATCTTCCAGGCCACAGGAACTGTTTTCTCTAAATTCCGAACCAATTAATTTATAGGTACTTCGTCAACAAAGTCATAAAAATTTTCCATTTTGCGATAGATAAGTATTTAATGCTTACCTACATCTAAAATTCAAATTTGAACATTAGTACCTATCCATATAATTAAAAAATAGCAGCTGTCAGACAATACAGAGATAATTTTGGACCGCTAAACTCATGTAGGCAAGACTTGAGTCTGCCCAACCCCTAACTTGGGCTTGAGTCAAACTTGAGTGCTCATCAATGCTCAAGTATTGTTTATAAAACACAAATCGGAACTCAAGTCTGTCACAAGATTGAGTCCAACTTAAGTTTGGTCTATAAATACCGGCCTTAATTAATTAGCTCGACATCTTGGCGCTCAGTTATATAAAGATTAGTAATCTCACCAAACTGTCATTATGATTCGATTCAAATTAACAACACCATCCCATCGCCCTCAATCGTAAAAACAATGTCATCCCAAGCACAGTTCAACATACTCATTATCACCGACAACGGTGATCTCAACATATCATTCTCATGAGTCAGAATAACGGTACTCAAACAAATAGTGGTGATCACCTATTTTCTATCTTATATCTATCTATATACAGGGTGCAGAATGGATTTTGGTACATAGGCACTTTACGTGTAATAGTAAAAATCCTCGGATATTGGCTCCCCTAATTATTTTACAACAAAACATACGAAAGTTGTAGAGTAAAAAAATTGTATTTAAATTCTTTTTTAATTATTTTCTAATACCTTCTGGTTCTGTTAGAGAAGAAAAATTAAATATTAAAAATCTATCGATAAAATAGTAATACCCATGACTCCCGACAACAATAAAGTTCATTTTTGGACAAACGTAACGAGTTTGCTAATTCCTCAAAGAATGAACTCTTTTAACAAAGAAGAAAAAGTTAACTTCGTAAAATGGTATTACTCCGGATTGTCTTTTAGAGACATGCAAGCAACATTTCATGCATTCTATCCTGAGCGACCAATTCCAAGTTTGACATGTCAAATATCATACATTGTCATCTTTGGTTGTCACCTCGGTTACACTTCACAGCTATTGCTACTTTGACAAATTCTTCAATTCTTTTTTCCATTATTGTGTACTTCCGGAAGGTGTTAAAAAAAAAGAGTGTGTGCTTAAGACCGCACGACAGAAGTGAAAACTTCTATGATGCTCGTTACTGATTTTAAGTAATATGTACCTATTCTATAAAAATAGGTATATTATGGATGACTTGGAGGAATAAGGAGCAAGGCATAAATAATTAATATTTATTATTTAAATCCAATGCTGTTTTTAAATAAACACCAAAAATCTGTATTTTTCAATAGAAACTGCTTTTAGAGTCCGCTTTTAGCGCTCTAGCAAAATTTGTGAGGTTAGGTTTGGATGTTTAAGTTTTATTTTCTTGACGATGATATTGAATACAACACAAGTTTTCATACCAATGCCAATACCCTGTATTATGATAATTTGTCTATTTTCCTCTTCACATTTTGCTGCACAAATTTTTCCAATAGATGAATATGTAATTGTTGAAGCCATATAATTGAGAATTATAGGTACGTATTAAATCCTACATTCATCTGTAAACTTACAATATTTGTCGTGTCTTTATCGTTTATATTATAGGTACCGGGTGTCCACTCTCAAAGTCGAACATAGGCAATTAACACTGTGTATTCAGTTTATAGATATTATGCCATTATTTCGATACATCAATAATATTAAAGTCTTTACATGGGCGATATTTTAAAGAACTAGAACAACCAGAAATTAATATTCAAGCTTCTCATGCATGGCTTAAAAAATCAAATATTCATCCTGAGACTAAGGGCCAGTTTACAGAAGTGAAATTAAGTTAATCGTAATCAAATGCGAGATTAACTGGCCCTAAGGGTTTTATATTTGCAATACAAAATCGTGTGATAAATACAAGAAATTATAAAAAACACATATGCGGTTTACAATCGATAATTGATAAATGTAGGATTTGCGGAACTGAAGGGGAAACAATTGAACACATCATTTCTTCTTGCACTGTTTTGGCTCAAAGCGAATATAAAAAACGTCACGATATATTCGCTAAAATTATACACATAAATTTAGCTGTTAAATTCAATTTATTAAAGAATACACAACCATATTAGGTATAGTTATACACCAGAAAGTTGTTTGGAAAATGACAATTACAAATTATATTTTGATCGTACAGTTTTAACTGACATTCATATTCAGCATAACAGACCAGACATTATTATTTTTATTCTATTTTGGTCAATAATCGTCTTTATACGCCCCCAAATGAGGGCATAAATTGGCCTTTATAGCCCGGATTTTTCAAAAATCTGCCAAGCAACGGTTGGTTTAATTATTCAAACAATGGTATCAAACATTATTTGATTAAAGAAAATCATACATTATATACACAGTAACCCTAACAACATCAAAATAGCTAATTAAATTTGCATGGACACAACTTTTAGTTGATTTCCTTCAAGGAATACTAAATCTTGAATCTTTTAGAAATTATAAAATAGAATAAAACGTTGTATGTACCACGGGCATAATTGTCGATTATGTCCCTCGAGAATTTAAAAGCCCTCGTTCCTCGGGCTTTAAACATTCCCTCGTGCCATAATCTCCTGATTATGCCCTTAATACATAAATAACTATAAATAAACAACAAAAGCAAGCATATCTTTTAGATATAGCTGTTCCAAATTCACACAATATAACACAGACATATAATACAAAAATTAATAAATATTTAGAACCTCCGTTGCTATGAGAAATCTTTGGTGTTTAGAAAAAAATTCGATTTTACCATTTATAATTTCAGCAACAGGAACAGTGTACCTACAGCAATCTCTTTTTAAAAATTTAAAAATTTTGGACTTAGAGAACACATTGGTGGTTGAAATTCAAAAAGGTATATTATTATACTCATGTCATATCGTGAGGAAATTCCTTAACATTGACACAGAACATAAAACACAAAAAAGTCAAAATGTGGAGGCAAGACGCCGGTAATTATGTTGATAAGCACTGCACTATTACTTGATAGTATTATCCGTAATAGTGTATGTACTCCGACAAAATTGCCGTGCCGCCGGATGGAGGTCGGTTACGAAAATTATAATATTAAAGTTTAACATTGTTTGTGTTGTAAATAATTTATTTACATAAAGGTGAACAAAGTTAACAAAGGTTTGCGGTGAGACTCTTGAGGGAGCTCGAATGATTAAATGAATAATAATGAATTATTGTCCATGCGTGCATCCCTTTTATAGCCTGACTGGAGATGGTCCGGCACGGTTCGACGGCGCGCAGCTGATGGGATGGTAGGGGCCCAGCGATTAGATTCTCGCTGGTGACGGTAGCGCTTCGAAAGGGTTAGTACAGGGCGCTTTGGTACTACATCCGTGATTTATGCTACATCCTCCCCCTCAGGTCTAATAGAATCGGCCCGATTATTGGACCTGATTCTTTCGGGGTCTGCCGCGCTTCTTGATGGGGTGAATCGGTTCGGGCGCGGCGTCTTCAGATTCTGGATACGGGGTGAGTTGCGAGATGTGGTAGGTACCAAGGGCTCTGCTGGTTTGTCTCGGGCGGCTAGGACATAGCTTGTGGGATTGTTTGAATCCATGTTGTGCGTTGTTGAAGGCATGGAGGTTGGCGTACGCGAGAACACCGGGCTGGAACGGAGCTGTAAGCCGGCGTTTGGAGTCGGCGTATTGCTTACGGCGATCTTAGTCCTTTTCATGGGTCTCTCGAGCTTCCTTCCAGCTTTCGTGGAGTTGTAGAAGTCGGGGGGTGGCTTCAGGGCGATTAACCAAGGTAATGGTCGGCAATCAATGATGACGACTATGCTGGTCTCTTTGACGTAGCTGCGAAATTTATTAATTGTCCATACATTGGCCAATACTTCTCTTTCTCTGGTTGAGTAGTTCCTTTCCGTCTTGGTGAGAAGGCGGCTAGCGTACTCGATGGGGCATTCCTCGGGCGCCTCCCCTTGGAGTAAGGCTGCGTCAAGAGCGCAGGTACGATCAGCTGTCCGGAGGACAGGGGTGCTAGTGAGCTGCTTCTTTAACGTTTGGAAGGTTTCTAACATGGCGTGAATTTCTGTCTGGGTAGTCTCTTACCCGTAGTGAGTCGATACGGGGGAGAAGCTATCGGGGTGCTGTCTCCGGTGTCGATCTGGTGCTCTGCGAAGGGGGTCGGAGGTCCAGTTTTCGCAAATAACTCGACGTGCTGGTCCAGCAGAGCGTTGAGTCGTTTTCTTTCGATCTCTGGGTCTGGGAGCGAGGCCTCCTTCACAGGGCGAAGGTGCAAAGTGGCTAGGTGGATTCTTATCGGGCTGTCGTACCCGGAACTAGATTCCATCTCGTAATCCATCAGAGCATCGGCTGCGTCTTGCATAATGTAGTCAGTACTACCTTGAGCCTGGTATACATTCCAGACGTTTCGTCCGTCGTGTATAGCTGGTTGCGTGATTCTACTTGTTGGAGGCAGATAGTCTCTAGCGTGGTTGTCGGCGCGAGTGGCTTTCACGATTACCTTTTGCGTTGGGTGGCCGGTTGCTAACAAGTGCTTGTCGAGACCGGCGCTGGCGACGCTGTAGCAGACGACGGTATCTACGATGGCGGACTCTTGTACACCGGATATAGATACCGAGACTGTGGAGCTTCGTCGTGGTACCATGGGGTTCACGTTCAGGACGCAGAACCCATTGAGCGCACTGGTTCCGGAGTCGGTTACGTTGCAGGTTGGACAATTTTTCCGGTGGATACCAGGACGTTGGCATCCGTAGCAACAAACCGGCGACCGGCGTCGTCGTCGCTCCAAGTCCCAGTCCAAGTCGAGTCATCCACTGCTGGAACATTTGTATGGCTATGACGTCGTTCAGTCGCGGACTGCGACGTTGCAAAGAGACGGGCTTTTGGTGGCGATCGGTTTTGGATTGGTAGAGTAAGACCGGTTGGACCGTCGTCAATGCCTTTCAGTGCTTAAACTCTGTCGTTCAATTTTGGACGATGGAGACTCTTAGAGTAAGACTGGGTGGACCGTCTTCAGTGCCTGTCAGTGCTTAAACTCTGTGTTGAGCCGTGAATTTTGGATTTTTAGAGTAAGACCGTGATCAGTGCTTGAACTCTGTTGGTGGGTCGTGGATTTTTGGCCCGAAGTTGGATGTCACTTTCAACATTGGGCCTCACGTTGTGGCGCCACTTTTAACATTGTTTGTGTTGTAAATAATTTATTTACATAAAGGTAAACAAAGTTAACAAAGGTTTGCGGTGAGACTCTTGAGGGAGCTCGAATGATTAAATGAATAATAGTGAATTATTGTCCATGCGTGCATTCTTTTCATAGCCTGACTGGAGATGGTCCGGCACGCTCCGACGGCGTGCAGCTGATCGGATGGTAGGGGCCCAGCGATTAGATTCTCGCTGGTGACGGTAGCGCTTCGAAAGGGTTAGTACGGGGCGCTTTGGTACTACATCCGTGATTTATGCTACAAAAGTAATTAACAGTTTAAGCAGTTTTTATTATAAAGTCTTTGAAAAAATTACAATGCAGTTCCTACCTTAGTTAATAATAAATCTAAATAATTTGCTGAATTTAAATTTCCCTTTATTTCAAATGTTATTAAAAATCCCAGCCCAGATAAGAATTTTTTGGGGATACCGAGTTCTGGTAGGAATATTTACTCGAGGGTTTTCTTGAGCTCAATATCGCGTGTTTTGAACATTTGGTTCGTTATTTAGTGTAAAAGTAGATTCGTCTGTGAAGCAAATTGTCGACAGAAAGCGACGATCATTAGCACGCTCCTGTATTTCATAACAGGTTTCACTCTTACTTTCTTCATCAACAGCAAAAATCTATTAATGACACTGTGTCTTGTAGGGATGATATTTGTACTTCCTGAGGATATTCAGTATCCGCGATTTACATAAACTTACTTCAAGAGAAATTTGTCTTAATCTGTATGGAGTAAATATTCATTTTTCCGTAAATAATTTTGACAGTAATTTACCAAATTTCGCTGACTTAACCCAACAAATTACTAAATTTTTTGACAAATGCTGTGCAATTTGAAAATCATGGCATGCCATATTTAAAAATCGCTAAGTTTTAAATTAGTATTTTAAAATAAAAATAGCACCTTTAATCTTATTATTAGTATCATTTCAAGCGCAATAATTTTATCTTTCTATTGATACCATTACCTTGCCTGTAAGTTCAACTGGCGAGCAGGAATTAGCAAAAACGTTCAATACAATGCTAATTGCCTATGTTCGAGTTTGAGAATGCACAGACTGTATAAAACTATACAGAGTATTTCACGAGTGATAATGAGCCTGACGGAATAATAAATTCAACCCACAATACATTTAAAAAAAAAACGGACATTTTAATTTCAGTAGCCAGCTTTTTACGGTAATATAGTACAGCTCTGCACTGAGGTCAGTCAGGTCACAACACAACGTACAATGAAAATTTAAAATTGACAAATGACGCACAGTTGATTGTTTTTCGCTCGCTCCGCTTGTGCTGAGAACGATTTTACCGTGTCGGATGAAACTAATTCACTGCCCGGGAATAAAATGTATGCGGCACGCCTAAAGAAGTTTTCACTTTAAAAATAGAATTGGGAACAATTTTTAAAACTCTACAACTTTTGTATTTAAGGCTTTGTTCTAAAATAATTAGGGGAGCCAATATCCCAGGATTTTTACTTTTACACGTAAAGTGCCTATGTACCAAAATCCATTCTACACCCGGTATATAAAACTGAATGTCTGTTTGTTGGTTGGTTTGTTTGTTTTGTATGCAAATCTACAATTTACTCCAATTTTGAAATTTTGCACACTTGACCTTGAAAACAGGAGGAAAATTACTGTCTACTTTCATTTTACAAGAACCAACTCCTACTACCATTTGCAACCTTCTTGAACACAGAGTTTTTTCGACTTGGAAATCTGGTTTGCATGATATATTCAGGTTTCATAGTTACATTTGGTTGTTTATACAAATAGACATTTTGCAAAGTCAGTTTGACTGATAGTGTTTTAGCGCAAGACGTTTTAAATGAAGCAGAACAAGCTTTAAATAGCTTAATACTGGAAAAATCAAAAGGCAGGTATCTGAAATAATACGAGACAATCGAACAATGGCAGGATCTAAATAAGTTTACGACTGTAAATGAAAGTGTTATGTTGGCGTATTTTCATGAACTGGAAAGTGTTCGTAGTATTAAGTAGTTATCTTTTTGTTTATACTGTCAAAGAAACATAGCCCCTCATCATTGTGGACGTATTACTCGATGCTGCGAAGTACGAACACAAAAGGCGTCTGAAAAGCTTGCATTACTAGGAATTAATTAATTAATTATATTATATTTGCTTTAGATTAATTATTACAGTAACACTTGAAGTGTGAACATTATCGTCGATCAATTTTTTATCTTTATGTCGCAAAAAATACTGGAGAATGGTGTCAATGACAGCAAAATCGTAGGATAAATATTTCAAAGTCTAAAGTCATTCAAATTTAAAACCTCGAATCGACCACCAGAATTTAAAATAATTACCCTGACAAAGAAACAGCACGAATTAACATTTGTGGCATTTTGACCGAATCTGGCTAAATTAACAATAGGTACATGGACAGGCAGTTGTTACTTTAATGGGATCTGTCTTGGAAATTCCATAAGATTATCATATCTACTTGTATTAGTATGATGACGCACTGAGATACTCGAAACCGTGTTTGGCGTCAGATATAATCGACCATCTGCAGGAAAAATCAAGAGCCTTCCAATAGTTGATAATAATCTATGAAATAATTATTAACTGTCCCAATGTAAAGTAAGAAGTATAATTCCTTAAATTTCTATTTCGCAAAAATGCTCGGACAGGTCAATCTATATTTCTAAATCATCACCTCTTGGCTTTCAATCCTCTGGCCTGACTTTTAAATTCCATCGACTTGATATTATAGAAAACTAGCTTTTACCCGCGGCTTCGCCCGCGAATTTCAGAATGTTTTAAAATTATGTTTCTACTTTCATGTATTGTGATAAACGCAGTAATTTCAATATGAAGTTTGTCTTTTTACGAAGAATAATTAAAACTTTACTGTAGACTACTTTTTTCTTCGACTATATAAACAAAAAGATCAATACGATAAGAAACTAACACTATGATCACTTACCAATTCATGAAAACACGCCAACATAACACTTTTATTTTCAGTTGTAACCTTATTTAGATCTTCCTATTGTTTGATTGTCTCGTTTGATTTCAGATACCTGCCTTTTGATTTTTCCGGTATTAAGCTATTTGAAGCTTGTTCTGCTTCATTTAAGACATCTTCCGGTAAAACACAATCATTCAAATACATTTTGCGAAGTTGCGACTTTTATTAACAACCAAATGTAACTATGACAACTGAACATATCATGCAATGCAAACGCGATTTCCAACTCGAAAAAACTTTTTTTGTGCTTAACGGGCTTAAAAATGATAATAGGGGTTGCTTTTTGTGGGTGTCAAGCGACGAAAGTGACGATATACTCAGAGGATGAAATTGGGGTGAAGCGGCGAAGGTGAGGGTATTTCCAACTCGAAAAAAACAGTCTTTTTTCTTAACGGGGTTGAAAATAGTAGTAGGGGTTGATTTTTGTAAAATTAAAGTAGACATTAATTTTCTTCTTGTTTTGAAGATCAAGTGTACAAAATTTCATCAAGATCGGAGTAAAACTGTAGATTTGCATACAAAATATACAAACAGACATTCAGTTTTATATATATAGATAAACACAAATCCTTCTGAATCCCTGCAGTTAACCCACTGAAACCTGAATCTGAATCCCCTTACCCTCTTGGCATCAAGTTTTTATATGTTCGGGGATAATAAAATTCCACCCCGTGGTAAAACAAGTAATTTTCAAAAACTTACTATAATAAAATTTTCAACTTTACACGTAGTCGATGAGACTCCACCATTGTCCATGAGACTCAAGTAGCTTTGGCGCCACACTTAAAGGAAAACGGATCATTGACAAACAGCTGACACGTGAAAGAGATTCTCATAAGGCTGGTGACACCTTTGCTTTTTGTTCTTTGCGATATTATTCTAGACTTGACCAATGGGTTCTATGAGTATTTGGGAGGGATAAATTTATCAGAGGAGACAATTAAAATCTTTGTAGATCACATAGGTAGTTCGTATCTTAAGATTTTTAATGCTGTTTCATGTTCATGAATTGATTTATTTAGCTTACTCACTTATCTACGAGTAGGTATTAGTCAAATTTAATTCACTGGCGGCAAGTCAAATTTGATTCAATTGGGGATCACCAAATGTTAAAAAAGCATGTTCAGTCATTTCATTTAAAATCTTTGTAACGGTGCTACCTCTCGTAGAACCTTGAATTCTTGATGAAATAAAAATAAGCAACATAACACAACGCAGGATAAATAGGATTTGTTTCTCACAATGTTTACATAATATCTAACTAGGAAATATTACAAAACTTTATTTAAAATCCTGATATAATTTTTGAATCATGAGCTCAGTATCAATTACTTAGTTTAAATCCAAAATACAGTGGCGGACAAAAAAAAGTAGGACAATGTTTTTTCGCTAATGTAAATTTGCTTGCCCTTTCTATGGTTACTGTGAAAATATTTATTTATTTATTATAGTAACCCCGGTTTACTCAACTCAATTTTGGCTAAATTTCTTAATAAGACTTGTCCTACTTTTTTTGTCCGCCACTGTATGTTTGGTTCGAAATATATTATACAGAGTGTCTATAAATGAATGTGGGATCCAAGTAGGGGTTGAAATTTTGCCGACTGTTTTGGTGATTTCGAACAATGTTAGTCTGATCTACGATACGCAACCCTCAGGACAGATTGGTTTTACTAGTTGCCTATTGCCTAGCTTGACAAAATGATGCTTTAAAAAAATAAAATAAAAATAAAATAATGAAATGCATTATTGATTGGTCTCAACGCTCTCAACAAATTACGTATTTATTAACACTTAAGGTGAAGGTAAATAACATCAGTGACTCAATTAAAAAAGTAACAATAAAAATTAAAGAAATGGCTCGAAGTGTCCTCCATTTTGCTCTGAACATCTACTCACTCTCACTTTCTTGTTTTCAAAACTATTTTGTAACATCTGTTAATTGATGTTAGGACAACAGTTGGTAATCACTTCTATTAACTCGTAGCCGTAGCCGTAGCCGTAGCCTAAGGGAGTTAAGTCAGGTGAACAGTTACAGTAATTTATGCGGGATCATTATGGAGGAGAAGTTCTCTTTTGACATGCACTGCGATGCATACCAGTTTGCAGAGACAGTCTACTAAGAGATGTTCTTCTAAATGATCTCGTATGTTTTCAACTACATCTTGCATCACTTTGGAACGGCCTGACGATTTTCCCTTTTCAACACTACCGGTAGCAACAAAACGACTAACAATTCGATGTACGTGAGCTGCGAGGGACTTTTCTAAAACATTTTGGTCCGGGTAGTTGACTAAAAATTCTTCTTTGCAAGCTTGAACGCTGTATGTCCATTCTCCATCTCTTTTAACACCGTTGCGGTAATAAGACATTATAAGCAACTTATGTTGTTCAAGTGTGAAGACAATTTTAGCAATTACTTCTAAAATATTTGCGAAGTTATAAAATTATGCTGATATTAGGCAAATATCTAAATGAAAAATTGTCATTGTTATTTGCATTTTTAAAATTCCCTCGAAACCGTTTTAGAACGGCTGTAATAGAAACTAAGGAATTGAAAAATGACACTCAACAAAAAGGGTTTTTCGGCCCCATTGTGTTTCGGTAGCTTCATTCGCTTTTAGTCGGAGAGTTGATGGATGACGAATTTTGGGAAGGTATTTTAGGCAATCAGAAATTTAAAAAAATGTACTATTTGAATGTTAGTGAATCTAGGATCGAGAGTCGCTAAGGGCGGTTGCGGTTATTTTACTAGTGCGCAGCATATAACATTTGCAAAAAAATAATCCCAAAAAACATACTTTAGGCAACTTGAAATTATACTGATTTTTTAGTTTAGCATTTATAGATTACAGAAATGAAAATCCCAGATTATTTGGACGGGTTTAATGTACAGCCCGACTGCCCCAAAATCATTTTTTTTTTTTTTGATACGCAAAAAATATACTTTAAGCAGTCTGAAATTTTTATGGCAGATTTATTAATCGATATTAAAAATATGTGCAAAAAAGCCAGACGAATACGAGGGTTTTAAATAATTCCCCGACGCGAATAAACATTTTAAATAAGTGCGACAAAAAAGTCTAATGCGTATACATTGGTCCGAGAGAGATAGTTTGTCGACGTCTGCCAGCAGTAGCTAAGGAAGGCCCCGGCTCGATTTTTAAAATTGATTGTTAAACAAATCTTTTCTTCCGCAACGCCGTTCTTTACTATAGAGCTTATATATCTGCTTAGATATTCTATCTATATAAATGTGATGTCAATTATCTAATATTAAAAATTTGCTTCAAATATGCGAATTAATATTGCCTGCATTAAAGTTACATATGAAAAAAAAATCATTAGATTAATTTCAGATTAACAGAAACAAATTGCTATGTTTAGAAATAATATTTTTCGAATTTTCGTTTTTGTTTTTTTTTTTAATTTTATTCTTTTTCCCCATAACGGCAAAACTGTATTTATGAATACAGAAAGATACGCTTGTTTGAAAATCACACAAAAAATGTACGGGTGCTACTTAAAAAACCAAAGTTGGTTGCCATAGCAGCGAAACAAAAGAAGATAATAACAAACTAGGAACACCAGATGATGCAGGATATTACACCAATCAACTTTTATATTAAACATTTTTTCATAAATTGTCAAATTAAAAAGTTACAGCCAATATTTGATACTTTTGTTTCACCCTGTATACAAGGCATAACAAAGAGTCTTATTCCAAAACTGCACAACGTCTTTCTACTGTTAAAGACATTAATTTTGATCAGATATTAACTTACGGATCATTAAGCCTTATTGATAAACTCTTCAGTTAAAGCATTAGGCTTTGTTATCCGCAACTGCAACAATTTCTATCACCGCCGTACGTTTCATAATTTATATTGGGTGTTTTTTTTAAATTTCACCTCGTAGTAGGCGGTGAAGAGTCGATTGTGAACGCACCATTCGAGTAAAACGTAAGATTTAAACAGCTGATCCGTGATCTGTACCTGTATAATGCGTTCACAATGTATGTACCGTGCCTTCAAATAAATTCGGAATTAGAGTAGGCGTTGATTTTATTATGAGGTTGGTATACTCGGTTTTCTACATAACGTGAAACAATTGAGATGAAGAGTTTAGTATTTTGCACTGCTTTATGTTTTGGAACTAGAATTTAAATCACCGTACGGAGTATACCATGGAATTTTTAAAGGCACAACAGTGACCTTGGACAGCACAATACACGTGTTTAAATGCCTATTACCAACCGTTAATAGACAAAATATATAAATCACAGCCTACTCTAATTCCGAATTTATTTGAAGGCACGGTAGGTATATGTATACCACTCAATATCTACCTACCCTTGATAACAAAAAAAATAAAAAAATAAAATGGATTAAGTACGTACTTGGCCCTTCAAACTGTCGGGAATTCCAGACTCGGGTAATTAGTGAACCGGTTGCAAAAGATTTATGTTCCGTCCAGCTAGCTGGTCCGTGATCTGTGTGCACAACCCAGAATTTAATCTTTTGAGTTTTTGACCACTTGAGGAAAATTTACTAACATGTAATGCAAAAAACCCAAAATATGCAAGGATGCATATGCAACTTTAACAAAATATGCAGCGAATGCCAAAATATGCAATATATGTAATTACTAATTATAGCGTTAATTAACTCTTATCTGTGTAATTTGTCCACATAATTGACTATAGTTAAAGATATGCAAAAATTGAAACAAATTCCGCTCTCTAGTGATGGATAACGAATCCACCGAATTAATTACCTATAATGATTGAAAGAATTAAGGTAAGATGACGTTATTTTCGGGCCAAATGATATTCGAGAGTATTCTTGACATGAAATGTATTTTATCAGATACATTTCATTGCAATCACCGATACAAAATTTGTTTTATCATAATATTTTATATACGATCACAGTGCAAACGTTCAACGTTTGACCTAGTCGTACTGCTTTTCATCCGCACAATCTTATAAAACATAAATTATATAATATCAACTAGTGTTGCAAAATGTCCGGTCATTTATTTTTTGTGACATGACCGTCAAATGTGACCGAGAAATGACCAGTCACTTATTGGTCATTTATAGAATAACTTTAGAGTGACGTCATTTTATTGGTCTCATCAAGACCTTTAATTCGATATGTGAATTATATGATCTGCTAGGGTTAAAACTTTCGAAAACCCATATTAATAAATACACAACAGAAAAATAAAAAATATCCAAACTGTGATACGAATATGAGAATTATGACTTTTTGAAGTGAAACCGTAGAGGGATATGGAGGGAGCACTGCCTATGCTGGCAATGTAAAGAAAGCGGCACGTCGCGAGACCTGTGCGGAGACCTTTTATGACGCCTTTTAAAATGACCGCCAGTACTTCGTGAAATTTCGTGACGAGGGTCGTTGGGCATCAGATGCTTCATAGGCGTCGGTGTTCCGTCATTTTACTGGGATTTGCTTTTTTACACGTGAACCGGTTGGTGAATTGTCTTTGTATTTTTTCAGTTGTATAACTCTGATCTGTTTTTATTTTGAACTAAATATTTACGGCCGTCTTCCTACAATTCCTACAAAAATTGTCCACAGAAAAAAGTTAAAGGGACGCCACTGGAAAAATGAAATATCTGCGTTAACTTCGGTTTCGCTCGGCTCATCTGGAGACCTTTTATTAGGTCTACAGAAAAGCGCGGTTGTATCCACTTTTTTGAAGAGTGCTCCCTCCATATCCCTCTACGAGTGAAACTTTTTATGGGAGGGTCTTGAAATTCTGATCGGCAACCTTTTTGTGTGACGAAAAGTGGTGGGGGTAAACACTATTGGGTCGAGTGGAAGCAGTGTCTCTGTCTTTGTCACACTCACGGCATTTATCGATAATGTCCTCTCTTTGATTTGGAGGCTTAAAAATGAACAATGAGTTACGCATTTCGATATTGTTTAGTGTTATCGTTGTTTATAATTTATTTTCTTGAATAATTACAATGTTTCCCTGTAATACAAAAGTTTCACTTCTATCGTGCGTCTTTACGACACATTCTGTTTTTTTTTTATTATAAATAGAACTAAACAGTAAAACACAATTAACAAACCTGTAAGACGAAAAACAAAAAAATATAATGTTAGATTGCCCATTGGGCGCACATTCATAAATGTACAGACATTTATCAATATGACATGTCCGATAAATGACCATGACCAGTCATTTATTGGACGGATATTTAAATGACCGACAACACTAAAATTAACCAAAGTGATTCTCATATCCACCACATACGATTACGTAAAACAAGTTAAAAATCAAATTTGTGAATAGAATAAATTTAGTTCTCTTCGAAAATACCACATCAATAAACTGGGCCAGAAACCAAAATTTGAACAGCCAGGGGTCATTTTTTTATTTCGGGGAAGTTAAGTTGATATTTTTTTCTTTGTCAGTCATAACTAGAGAGCGGATTTTATGCAGTATAAAATGTCAAAATATGCGCATAAATATGGAGTCAAATCCTTTGAAATATGCACTCGAATCTTTGAAATATGTATCTAGCAATATGCACTATTAATCCAAAATATGCAAGTATATCGAATAACCTAAAACTAGGATTTTGAAGTTTTTAGCGAAATATTGGCTTTGACAAGAGGATCACATAATGAAATATTGAATTCTTCTTGTTCATTTTTCCCCAAGTAACGATTTTCGTAACAATATTTGAGAAATTTTTAAGGTTAAAAATTTCTAATTTTCATTATGTGCACGCAGCACATATATGTGAACGAAAATTTCAAATCACGCAGATTTGATTTTTTGCGTGATTTGAAATTTTCGTTCACATATTATGATCTAAAAAAATTTAAACATTCAAAAAATTTAAATTCTACATCAAATTAATTTCGTAATATGTATTACATTTAGAACTTTTCATATAATATTTTGTAAAAGCTTAAATTAAAATATTCAAGCACAAAACAATAATCAACACTAATGGAATTAATATGACTTCATTATCATTTTAAATTTTTATGAAAACCACTAAAAACAATAACGAACGTAACGTAGGTAACTTATCATTTTTCCACATGCTGTACAAAACACCTTTTCGTCGTCTATAGGGAGCTCGTTTATATCTTTGATCCACACCGCAACCAAATTGTTTTTCACTTTCAGCAGTTTAACGTTAGAAAAACTGCAAATGTAGACTTCTTGTTCAGATGATTGTTTTCGAATCAAAGCTTAAATTTTGTGCAAGAACATTATCTTCATGAATTGCGAAGATTTTTTCCAGAAATTAAAAGTGGAAGTGGATGATCAAAAAATACCGATGCATAAATTGTTTACTGCAGGGTTTGTATCGTCATTTCCGTGTGGCCGCCAGATGTTGGGGTCCTAAACAGGTTTTTACCTGTGACTCAGATTTGCAGCAAGATGAAAAACGCACGTTTGCTTTTTACTAAAACAGATCCCGTGGAAAAAAAAACTTGAAATGTACTAAAATATGCTAGAACATGCATAAAAAGGCGAAATATGCATTATTTCATTAAATATGCAAAATATGCAAAAAATAATGATTAATGAATGATCACTTTTAGTGCCATTCGTCTGAAAAATGAAGGAAACTGCTTAACTATTGAAAATAAGCGATATGCATTTTGCATGAACTCCGCTCTCTAGTCATAATTTTCTTTAAAACTATCTTAACAAAATTAAAAACAAACAAAAATTTGCGGCCTTCAAGAAACGCACTTGTGAAGCCTCTGGCAAAAAACCCTTTTTACGCAGTACAAAATTATTTTATTGTCTGTCAATCATTGGAAGACTTGACTGTGCCTGTATATGGTTGTTTAAAACGCCATTTCTAGTATATCATAGTGGCACATCATCAGATCAAGAAACAAGATGCTTTTGGTGCTAAAGCTTTAAGAACCTGTAATGTTAATTCGTGCTTATTTTATACTCTGTTGTACAATGATTCAATTGTCGATTCAAGATTTTAAACTTGGACTTTAAATTTGGAGATTTTATTTTACGAGTCGATTGCCATTCACCCAGATAAAAAAAAATAATCAATTTAAGGTAATGAATTTACCTCTGTGGAGTCCCTGAATCAGTGATTCTATCAGTAAAATTGAATTCGAAAACAACATTTCTACGAATGAATACGTATAGATATAAATGGACTATGGTTTGAAACTGAAGTTAATGTTGGGAAAACAATAAATAACGGAGATATGAAGTGGGACATGTTTAAAAGGATTTATCATGAGCCTATTATAATTTATAAGTATTTAATTTCATATTTATGTTACTAGCACAAATTTTTTGATTGTGTCGTTCCAAAATGTGTGGGGAAAACAATGACAAATAACTGACTAAAATAATGTTGTTTTACTGAATTGTACCATTTTGTATATCGTGATTAAATCGTAAAATGCTTGCCTTAAAATTGATGATTATAACACCAGTGAATTGGTAGATTTTAAAAAGAATACATTTTTATTTAATTATTTTGAATCACATTCTCTTTTATGACTTTTTCGAAATAGTACGAGTCAGTGAAATGAGATAAACCCAGGTATACAAGGCTAAAAAAATGTTCATGAAAAAAATTTCGACATTTTAGAAAATTACAGGTAATTCGGGGAATAACTGAATGAATTATTTTGATTCAGATAGTGAGACACCAAATTTTATGTTCGCTAGATAAGTGACTCTTTTATCATTCTATAAGTTTTGTCAATTGTAGAATCAAATAACGAGATCTGTAGATTAGAAACAAAGTGCTTCATCGCAGAAAATAACCGAAATCGTTTGCGTCGTAGTTAGAAAAGTAACAAAACAAAGTAGAAAGTAAAATGCAGATTTAGAGTCAACATACAGATTGATTTGTCCAAGGATTTTTGGGCAAAATCAAGGACATTAATTTAAAGAATTTTATTATTTATTGAATAAGTCAACTAACAGACTACTGTCCAAATAAAAGTTGGCTAAAACAGGAAAAAAAAAGAAAACAAAAACAGAATTCAGCAACACTCACCACAGTTATTACTAGAGAACGGATTTTATGCAAAATGCATATCCCTTATTTTTAATAGTTAAGCAGTTTCCTTCATTTTTCAGACGAATGGCACTAAAAGTGATCATTTGGTGTTACTTAATTTTTGCATATTTTGCATATTTAATGAGATAATGCATATTTGGATTTTTCATGCATAATTCGCCTTTTTATGCATATTCTAGCATATTTCAGTACATTTCACATTTTTTTCACGGGATCTGTTTTAGTAAAAAGCAAACGTGCGTTTCCCACCTTGCTGCAAATCTGAGTCATGGTTAAAAACCTGTTTAGGACCCCAACATCTGGCGGCCACATGCAATTGACGACACAAACCCTGCAATAAACAATTTATGCTTCGGCATTTTTTGATCATCCACTTTCACTTTTAATTTCTGGAAAAAATTTTCGTAATTCATGAACAAAATGTTCTTGCACAAAATTTAAGCTCTCATTCGAAAACAATCATCTGAACAAGAAGTCTAGATTTGAAGTTTTTCATGTGGAAAAATGGTAAGTTACCTCTGTTAGGTTATTGTTTTTAGTGGTTTTCATAAAAATTTAAAATGATAATGAAGTCATATTAATTCGATTAGTGTTGGTAATTGTTTTGTGTTTGAATATTTTAATTTAAGCTTTTACAAAATATCATAATGAGAAGTTCTAAATGTAATACATATTACGAAATTAATTTGATTTAGAAGTTTAATTTTTTGAATGTTTAAATTTTTTTAGATCAAAATATGTAAACTCAAATTTCAAATCACGCAGCACATAATGAAAATCAGAAACCTTGAGAAAACCAAACTTTTCTCAAATATTGTTACGAGAATGGTTACTTGGGGAAACCTCTAGAAAAAATGAACAAGAAGAATTCAGTATTTCATTATATGTAATCCTCTTGTCAAAGCTAATATTCCGCTAAAAAAAACTTCAAAATCCTAGTTTTAGGTTATTCGATATACTTGCATATTTTGGATTAATAATGCATATTGCGCATATTTCAAAGATTCGAGTGCAGGTTTCAAAGGATTTGACTCCATATTTATGCGCATATTTTGACATTTTATACTGCATAAAATCCGCTGAATGAAAACCATGTCTAATGTATATCAAGCAAGCCGATACAATCGATCCAAATTACAAAACATAACACCCAGTATACTCGGAAGTGGCATAGATAGCATGAAGATTACAAATATCATTAAAACAGTTAAACATGGAACACATCCTGAACGAAAGCGTATTATTAAGAACATTTGCATTAGCTCTAGGAACATTGAAATATCAATGCGATCTTGACAAAATCTGAGGGACACTGATGAACAGACCATTCAAAAGACTGGAGCAGTCTACTTTATTGTGGAATAATTTAAAGAGGAAGGTTACCGTATCAAGTACCCGTCTAACTTTGAGGGGGGGTGAAACTAAACCTGGAACACAAGAAATCATAATCAACACCAATCGGCGGATAAATTCCGTCTTCCTTGAAAGAAATGTACTTTAGAAATTTACGTTGCACAGATTCGATAGAGTTAACATGGAAACCATATTATAGAACCATATTCCAAACTAGATCTTACAAGCGAGGAATAATAACAAGAGATTAATAATTTTTCAGATCGAGTAGTACGAAATTTTTTTAACGTATAGTAAAGATTGATTTGCTTTGTATTAGATTAGATAGTGACAATGATATATAAAAGATATTTCATTATTAATTGAGTGCATATTTACTTCTACATTTTGGCGAATATTGTCACCAGTGTTTTTTTTTTTGTTTTTACTTTTGACTTGTACGGTTAAAAAGTGTCTTTGTTTCCTTGCAACGAAACTTTAGTTGAGGTATGTTACATTTTCCTTGTCGAACAAAGGACGCAAAATAATCAGTTGACGAAAACTATGAATTCAAAAATAATTAGAAAATAAAATAGTTATTTATGATGTAAGTGTTAAAAGTGAGATTTTATTTTGTAAGTGGGGTAGATTGGGAAACGAGCGCAGCGAGTTGACCAACCCCACGAACAAAATAAAATCACTTTTAACACGTTCATCATACATCTATTTTTTATACAACTGGTTTGCATTGCATTAAAAAATGCAGTCGTATTTTTGATGTTTATTTTAATTTCTGCGGCAAAAATCAGGTAGCTAGTCTTCTATTGACATTTGTTTATTAGAAACGTCAAAAAAGTTTTCATTACGTTTTGTAAAACACTTTCAATTCCACATTATTGCATTCGTAAACATGGAATGCAAAGAAAACGACGTTAACGATGCCGATATCGACGACAGATTTCCCGCAGATATTGAAAAAGCGGCAAATAGAGCCACTTTAACATTTATAAATAAATAAAAAATAACTAGTGTTAAAAGTTTTTTTGTTACTAGTGTTAAATAGTATATTATGTACCGAGGGAGTGAAGTGGATGATTTTTACCCGAGGTGCAGTTTGGCTACAAAGCACTGAGGGTAAAAATCATTCACTCCCGAGGTCCATACACTATTTTTTGCACGACTCACCGATTTTAATAGAAAAAAGCCGAAAATTTGTAAATTATCACTAACTGTCAAGCTAAATTTAAATGTCATGTTGACAGTTAAAAATAATTTTTAACCTTTCTGCTTTTTTCAATTAAAATTTTTGGATCTTGCAAACAATAGTATCTGCACCTCGGGATTGCATGATTGTTACCGTCAGTGCTTTGTAGGACCCTCGGGCTTCGCCTTCGGGCTACAAACTGCATCTCGAGCGAAAAAATAAATTAATTCGAAATAAATATGTACCATAAAAGGTTGAAGAGGCTATGGTTTTTTGCCCAAGGGGAAAAAAGATGACTAAAAGCTTGAGTTGGCTTCGGTTTTTTGCCCAAGGGGAAAAAAGATGACTAAAAGCTTGAGTTGGCTTCGGTTTTTTGCCCAAGGGGAAAAAAGAGCCACTTCACTCCATACAATGGGGGAGTAAAGTTGCTCATTATTTACAGGTCGTGCAAAAAATACTTTTAACACGGTAAGTTATGAAGAGCAATTTTTAATCAAATTAGCTTCCACTAAAAACGTCACTTTTAATGTCAGTTGTATAAAAAATTATTTCTGTTTAGTGAATATGTGTTTTCCCACTTAATACACTTACGGTGTTGTCGTACCTGGTTAGAAGACCAATGTTTTATCTTAGTTATGGCCCAAATATTGTACAAGGTTTCACCAAATTTTCTATTTCTGGATGTTGCATTTTCCATGATAAGTAGTATATTCATTATTTATTATTACCTACTTACTGAAAGGGCATATCATAAGTTTCATGTTATTTCATCAACAAAATAGAAATTTATACATGGTACAGGTTCAATAAGACTATAATGAAAATAATACTTATGAATAGGGAGCAGAATATATGGAAAGGGCATATATTTTAATTTTTGCATATCATTAAAACTATAGTCAATTATGTGGACAAGTTACATTGATAAGGTGATACGATAAATAACGCTATAATTAGTGATTGCATATATTGCATATTTTGGCATTCGCTGCATATTTTGCAAAAGTTGCATATGCATCTTTGCATATTTTGGATTTTTTGCATTATCCGTTCGTACATTTTCGTCAAGTGGTCAAAAACTTAAAAGATTATGAATATTGCCTATGATAATGAAATTCTATATTGTGCACACAGATCACCGACCACCTGGACGACATATAAATCTTTTACAACCGCTTCACTAATTACCTGGGCTTGGAATTCCCGACAGTTTCAAGGACCAAGTACGTACTTATACCTTTTTATTACTTGTTTCTTGTTATCAAGGGTGAATGGAAATTGAGTGGAGTATGTAATATATTTTCTTTGTAGTTTTCAAAGTATTTTCTCTTGCCGTTTCATCGTGTCCAATGTGTTGATCTCTTGAACATTCTACATAAGGCACAATGAGCAAAGCGGACAAAACTACTTTTTGGATTAAACCATATCCTGAACTAGTAATGAATGGTGACCAAATATTTTGCAGAGCTTGTAACAAACCGGTAAGTTTTATCATTTTCGTATAATAGTGATAGAGAAAGAAGTGTTTGTTCTGTTTTTAACAAGTATCAAAAGTTCTCATATTAATATTTAATTATTTGTCGTTGTAGGTATCTTCCGAGAGAAAATCCTTGGTAGATCAGCATGTCAAAACTTTTTTACACATTTCAAAATCTGACAAATTGAAGCGAACAAATTATTTTAAGGAAACCTTGGCTCAATATTTCTCACACTGAGTTCCAAACCATCGGAGCAAGAAGAATTTAATAAGGAGTTATGTAAGGCACTAATCTCGTCTAATATACCATTAACCAAGGTGAATAACATTAATTTAAAATCTTTTTTGCAAAAATTTTGTAAACAAAGTGTACCTGACGAAAGCACCTTACGAAAAAATTATGTAAATTCCTGTTACAAAGAAACAATGTCTCAAATTAAACAAATAGTGGGTAGTAATTTTATTTATATAATAGTAGATGAAAGTACGGACAAATTTGGCCGTCATATTGCTCATTTATTGATAGGAATTCTTCATGAAGACATTTTAGGCAGATCATATTTAATATCTTCCAAACAACTTCCAAATAAAAATTATTCAACAATTGTCCCATTTGTGCAGGAAGGTCTGTCAAGATTTTTTCTTCCCGACAGTGTACCTTGTGAAAAAATTTTCCTAATGTTGTCTGACGCTTCTCTTTACATGACAAAAGTAGGGCAACATTTAAAAACTTATTACAAAAACATCACTCACGTAACATGCTTAGCTCACGGTTTAAATCGTGTAGCCGAAGATATTAAAGGTCAATTTCCCATTGTTACCGATTTAATCAATAATGTAAATAAGGTATTTTTAAAAGCCCCCTTGAGCGTCCAGTTTTATATGGAGCAACTTCCAAATGTTCCTTTGCCTCCCGACCCATCAAGATGGGGTACATGGTTAGAGGCAGCAATTTTTTACGCCGATAATTTTGAACGTATTAAGAATGTAATTCTTCAAATTACTGATTCCAGCACCGCATTGGATACTTGTAAAATATTAGTGCGGTCAATAGAATTGCCTCAGTATCTTCGCAACATTAAATCGAAGTATGGCTTAGTTTCAAACTTACTTCATAAACTGGAAACCCAAAGGATGACACTCTCGGAGTCAATTAAAATAATAGATACATTTGATAGATTGTGTATTATAGATGATTCTATACGTCAAAAATTTAATGATGTCATTCATAAAAATAACGGGTACCAATATTTAAAACGAATGAACCAATTAAATTTCAGCGTTAAGTTTAAAAATGCGCCCATCACTTTTGTCGGCGTAGAAAGAAGTTTTTCTATTGATGAACATATGTTTTCCGACAGTAAGAATAATTTTCTGTTGGAAAATTTTGAACAACTTCTTATCATAAATTATTTTAGAAATAGTTCTTAGGCTAGTGGTTAGGTTTTCACATATTTAATACTAGTAGATTAAGTAGTGTATTTGTCCAATAAAGATTATTATTCTTCAATTTACAACTTTTACTAATTATTTTCGTAAATTTTGCATATTTTACTGCATATATGGTCCAAGTGTATGCATATTTTCCAAAAAATCGTTGCATAATACAGAGTGATTCACGAATAGCGTCTGATTTAGCACCTTTATTCCTGCAACATGAATTACTCTCTCATAGAATACTTCGCTGTTTTTCAATTTGAATAAAATTTTGTGATCACAGTAATCCGATTTCAGAAAAACGAAACAATATTGTCAATCAAATGTATCAAAATAATTATATTTCATTGCGCTAATTCAGACACTATTCGTGAATCATCTTGTATAATAACAATATAACAACACGCGCCTATTCGAATGAAACGTCTTGTTAAAATTTCAAAGGAATCGGTGAAGAACTTTCGGAGATCTTAGATTTTGAACAAACGAACACTTACATTTTTATTTACTACTAGCTGACCCGGCGAACTTCGTACCGCCTCAGAAGCAATAAATGTTGTGTTAACTTATTAGGTGAATTAAATTAATTTTTTTTATTAAGATAAAATGAACAATTAAAATGAATTGAAATTTAATGATTTAATGCATACACAAACAAATTTAATACAGTTGGTTGCAAAAAAAAACGGGAAACTAAAATTTTTCTAATGTAAATTTGGTTTTGTCCATTTGTCAATCAATTGTCTACTCGACAATAATTTCTAAAAATGTCTGAATTTTGACACTAATTCTAACCGATCTCTCGTAAGAAGGTTTCACACTATGAAAAAATTGTAAAAATGTGTGAATTTTATTCTGACAGGAGATTATTCATTCGTAATCACGTCACGTGATGTGTAATTTCTGCACGGATGTTGGCCTTCAGGTCTTGTAGGGTCCTTAGATGGTTGATATAATCGCAAGGGGCCAAATCTGGCGAGCGAGTTCTCTACTACAAATTGCCCCTTATTGAAGTGAAACTCCAGTTCTTCGTCTTGTCGCACTCCCGGTTTATCGAACGTAGTGACCCATGTAACAATTGATTTCTGGTTCGGGACACGACCCAATATTGAAGCGATTTAGGAAGGGATGCGATCATAGAATATCAGTTTGAAAAGTAGACCTCGACGGCAAACGCGGGGTCTCCCATCTCCACTCTTCCAACCACTGAGGTAGTAGTAACAGGAGGGAGCATTCCCTATAGCCTTATACTGTGAATGTTTTAGATGCGGTATCAGTCAATCACTCTTTGGTAGGTACCACTTTATGACTCTTCTCAAATTACGCGCAAGCGTTAGTGACACTGCTGGCCCTCTGCTGGGATCTTTCCACATGGTGCGCTCTGCATTTAGTACCACTTTATGGCAGTGCGCATTTACGCGGCATTTCCGCTTTTTTCAAATAGTGCTTCCTCCTGACAACGCATGATGGCAGCTGACAGAGATAGGGAACAAATCTTTAAAACCACGGGACCACGGCTTCCGAATGAGACCACCCCATTACAGTCTGAATGGCGCGCATTTCAAAAAAAAAAGTTATGTTGTCGCACCCTGTACAATGCAAAAATAGGTAAGAGTAATACGTGTTGATCACATATATCACCATTGATCACACTTGGTGTCAAAACTCAGCTGACGTTAAATATCAATTAAGTTCAATGCGCGTACAATGACAGATGACATAACCTTACGAAACGAATTTTCTTCATAATTTTTTTTTCGTTAGTTATTCGATGTTTTAATAGTTATTATTCTTTATTAGTCCAACAGTTGTACAAAACAACCCTTTATAGGACACAAATACAAGGCTTAATACATATAACAAAAGAACATGAAACTGACCAAATAATTGATAATTAATAACATTTGAAAGAAAATAAACGAAACTATAGTCTACTAACAAGGTCAATCTATAATCTAAAAATACTACCTACAAAAACAGTCTTTATAATTGAGAATACCAATAACACTATCTCTAAACAACATCGGATTTTTACGGAAAATATCTACCCCATCACATATGCTATTGTATAAACTACACATTAGAATAATTGGACTTCTGGCTAACGCATTTGTTCTGGGAGTGGTGTACGCAAACGTGAGAGGAAATCTCGTTTCAATACGAGGAACCAAGAAATCGATTTTGTTGAGAATATCTGACGAGTCAATTTTGTTGTGTATGATTTTGTGTAACACAGTTAAGGCAGTAAGATCTCTTCTGATTCCTAGAGGCAAAACATTGAATTCGGACCAGAGTAACTCGTTACGATAACCAATGGGCGGGTAATATTTATGTTCTTTAAAGAAAAGATACTTGAGAAACTCACGCTGTATGTTTTCAATCACTGCTGTGTAACATTGCTGGATTGGATAAGAAATTAGAGACCCATACTCCAGTTTGGATAAAATAAGTGCAGAAAAGTTATTCTGCTAATCGGGGCGGAGACAAATCCAACAATGTGTAACACAATAAAAATCATTGGTGTGAGCTCGTGACACATGTCGAGTACTTTTTAGGTTATATGAAATCACTGAATTAACTGAACGATCAAGTTATCGACCGGGGTTGAAAATTATTGAATTACTAATATCGCTATTAAAAAATAGGGGTTGATGGTAGAAGGGTGAAGATTTAGGGTTGTATGTATTTTTTAATGCCTCATCATAAAAAAATAAAAATAAACAATTTTGTCCAAAAAATAAAAAAAAGATTTTTGGGGTGGACCACCCTTATCACTTAGAGGTATAAAAAATAGATAACAACCTATTCTCAGACCTACTGAATATACATATAAAATTTCATCAAAGTCGGTCAACCCGTTTCGGAGGAGTATACCTGGTGTCCCAACGGTTTGGCAAAGTAGATTTACTAAGTTAATATAAGTTCTTTGAAAAATGTTATTATTTCATGTTGTACATACAAGTTATGAGCACGGTTTAAAAATATTTTAGATTATACAGGGTGTTTGGTGTCTCGGTGGCAACACAAACTTATATTTTTTTAAATGGAACACCCAGTATTTTTTTGCGTTTTTGGAAAGCTCTCGTCAAAACAAAGAGGGAGATACCACATTTGATGGGTCTAACTTTTACTGTTAGTAAACTATTCGCTCTTTTGTGTCCGGACAAACCAAACTTTGAAAATTTGTAAAAAATATAACAGATGATAATTATTTAGATTCGGTTTTTTTAGAACATTGTAAATATCGTCAATTTTATTGCCGTGTTGAAAAACATTAAGATTTTTACTTAATTACGTAGAGGGCGCTTCAAACGCAAACTCTTTAATTAGTCAATTTTTTTAAATAGAACAGCCTGTATTTCGATATGCCATTGGATAGCTCTTTCAATGAGCGTTCAAAAGATATAAGGTATTTGGCATCTAAAATAAATAGTTTATCCACAAATTTCATTTAAAATATCAAATATTTCAGATTTTTTTTAATTTAACTGAGCCAAAAAAATACATTTCATCGAGTTTAATATTACTATAGATTTACAAAATAATTCAAAAGAGAATAAATTTAACCTTTAATTAACTTAAAAAAAGAAATAAAAAGAACTGGCGATAGTACACTTTCAAAAAAAAAAAAAAAAAACACAATAAACAAGTTATCCAAATTTGTGGATAAAATATTTATTTTAGATGCTAAACACCTTATATCTTTTGAACGCTCATTGAAAGAGCTATCCAACGGTATATCGAAATACAGGGTGTTCCATTTAAAAAAATTGACTAAACAAAGAGTTTGCGTTTGAAGCGCCCTCTACGTAATTAAGTAAAAATCTTAATGTTTTTCAACACGGCAATAAAATTGACGATATTTACAATGTTCTAAAAAAACCTAATCTAAATAATTATCATCTGTTATAATTTTTACAAATTTTCAAAATTTGGTTTGTCCGGACACAAAAGAGCGAATAGTTTACTAACAGTAGAAGTTAGACCCAACAAATGTGGTATCTTCCTCTTTGTTTTGATGAGAGCTTTCCAAAAACGCAAAAAAATACTGGGTGTTCCATTTAAAAAAATATAAGTTTGTGTTGCCACCGATACACCAAACACCCTGTATAATCTAAAATATTTTCAAACCGTGCTCATAATTTGTACGTATAACACGAAATAATAATTTTTTTGAAAGAACTTATATTAACTTAGTAAATCTACTTTGCCAAACCGTTGGGACACCCGGTATATTAGATTACGAATCTTTTGTATGGGAGTATAGAAAAGTGTTCTTTTTAGATTTTTTTAGGCAATTTTTTAAATTTTTCTCTTCGTAAGAACCATCCTCGTACCTCAAGGAATATTCTAAAAAAAGAATTAGCAAAATCGGTTCAGCCGTTCTCGAGATTTGCGCTTACCAACACATTTAGCGATTCATTTTTATATTATAGATACATAGATTTAGAATTTAGAAAAAAAGGTAGATTTTGAAAATATTTTTTATAAATGATTTCTCAAACAAAACAATGTAGGAAAAGAACCAACAATGGTTGTGAAATCACATCTTAAACATAAATAAAAGATAAGGAATTGGAAAATAATTTACCCTGAAATTTACAATACGTGCACACAAAGAACGACTTCTTTCGATACGGAAAATACCTCCAGCTACTTCAGAATTCAAAACCTGAGTCTCTCTTGTATCCTGTATTTTTTTTTCCGAAACTGAAACTCTGAAACTTTGGGGTTCTAAAATATAACGGAGGTGGCATTAAAGAAACGTACTTAAACGATTAGCTTTTCTGAGGGCTCTAAACGATATAGACTCTCATTTCATTACATTTCCTTGCAAGCCAATTTCGGGCGCTTATGTCTGTGGGGTGCGTCTTCATCCTTATTCATTAGCGTACGCGTATGCGATTAGGGTAATTTTCTGCGTTGGAAAAAGTCTTGACTGCGGTTTTCCTCATGACCTCTTCCACTTGTAGTTGAATTGCTATGTCGTCCGCGTAGAGAGTCGTTGTGGAAGCGACGTCTAGTTGTAGCCTCGGTGTAACGCGCGTCGGACTATGTTACCGACCAATAACGAGTGATAGAAGCGTCCGCCTCCGCTAAGGGCCCTAACTAACCGTGGCCTCCACAGAAATTACTAGACAACTCCACGACTTCCTGAATGTCACCTAACTCCCATAGTGTCGCATCTACAATATTCTAACACGCACCCCGAGACCTAACGACACATTGAAAACCGATTTTTAATACAACAAACAAAAATTACAACATCACAAATATAACAACTATCAACCTAAGAAACGAATACGATAATCGTTGGCTGGACTGAACTAAAAATTGCGGGTAAAGTACCGCTAGAAAATGATGGCAAAAATGGGCATGTCAGATGAGAGCTACTGATTTCTCTCCCGGGAGAAACTTAGGAGTGCAGACTTAAAATTAAACACTGGGCGCTTTTCGAGAGAAACCACATGCAACAAAACAACATCTACCAACATACCCTCTACCACGTGGTCCTGGTACGAAAACAAAAGCAACGAACGCGAGATGATTTACTTTGTGTCGATTAAGGAGTCTGATTCTCAAACGGGCACAACGCACAAATATCTAGACGGCACGGTAGTAATTGACAGTGACACGAATTGACATTAATGCATTTATTGTGGCATATGGCACCATGGATTGAAGTAATTTACAAAACTGAAATAGGAATCTAGTGAACTATTGAAAGTATACAGGGTGGTCCCGATATAACCTGCCAAAAAAATTCTGGGTCATTAGAAGGATCTAACAAGTCCAAAAAACCCATTTTCATTAGGTCCAAAATAATGGGGATAAATTAACCCCTATCCACACACATTCGACGCTGCTGACCACAAAAATACCTACCGACTCAGGAGTTAATTGTTGGTGTTTGTAAGGATGACAGTATCTAAGCAACATAGGTACCTGAATCGTTTATGTATGACAAATCTCAAATCTGACAAACTAAATCAAATTAATGACATTTATTGAAACCGCTGTACCTACACTGTACGTTAATTCACCAGCTTATTTAGGTACAAAAGCTGATTTTGTAGACTGAGATGAATGAGTAATAAATAAAGTGGTGTTTCTCAATGCGTAGAGGTAGTGTGTGCAAAATTGTGGAAGAACTGTGTAATAAGAGTATCGTCTTAATTGTGGTTAAATAGCCAAAATCATGTATTGAATAAATTTATTTACACTTTACATATTCGTACTTTCACCTCTGAGAATATCTGCTAACTAATGAAAGGTAAACTAGACTAGAAAAATTATTTTATAATAAATGTTCTGTGTGCCTTCCGTTGGAATTTAAGCACATTTGATACGCCGGTATCAATTTTCATAAACAGAATTCAGCATTTTTGGGTTTTTACGAATCTGGTTCGTAGCGTCTCCCATGCGTTCCCGAAGTTGTATTTATTTCAACTTCCTACACTAAATCTTTCGTGTGGCCCCAAAAATTAAAATCCAGAGGGGTTAAATGGAGGATCGAGGACGCCATCGTATTGGAATCAGTTAGAACCAACCTCACATAAATGCAGATGCAGCTCCACAAAAGTACAACGGGACGGAAGGACTCCTTCAGGAAAACGCTCGCCGTATGGTCGCCTTGCCGGCCTTGAATTACCACGTGTGTCGCCATAGAGTAAATGCAAATCGGCGTATTCTTGTTTTGTGAATTTCATAACTTTTTGAAGGATTCGCACATTGACAAATGTCATAGGTGTTACAGGTACCGTTGCTAAAGAAATTGCAGCCAAGTAACCAGAATTACCTTTTTAAAACCGATTAACTCATTAGCGTACAGCAAATTTTGACCAAATTTTCAATTATTTTTATCTCGAAAACGAAAAGACTTTTATTAGAAACATTTTTTGTGTATGAGTTCTACTCATCGTCACCTATTACTGGATTTCTTCTGGCAGGTTATATCGGGGCCACCCTGTATATTTGGCTACCTGACTTTTTCTACATCATTAAAAAATGAACTATAGGTAAGAAATAATTTTATTCATAATTAAATAGGTATAGTTCTCGGTATATAGTTACTCGTATTTATTTTAACAAATTATTGCTAGGGTTACCTGTACGAAAACAGCTTACAAAAACTGCTGTGCCTAGTTTAAATAATATAATAATATAATAAAATATCGAAAGATGAAAAGAATGTTACAGTACGGGAGGAAAGATATTTAAAAAAAAAGAGGAAAATGAAAGGAAAGAAGAAATAAATCGCCGAAGAGTCGATAGCATCTTCTTCAACGGCATTGCTTACTTTAGACGAACCGTTGGCAGCATCTTCAGCAGACGAATTTTTGATTTTTGATTTTAATGTTTGTGTATTCAGAAGATAGACATCTATCAGAATAAAAATAAAAAAATGTACCGTGCAACTTAAAAAAACAAAGTTAGCTGCGGTCTGTCAAAGAATATAATGTCAAAAAAAATCATAGCATGTCGGGCTATAGTGTTTCTAAAGCGATTTTGTTTGACGTATCATTTATTAAAATCGGATAAAAAAGTAAGGAAGTTATATCACCAAAGTTTTTTCATAATACACCCGGTATAAAATATAAAATACTAAAAATTACAGAGGTTTTAGGGCCAGTAACTGAACACGTGATCAGATTCAACCAATCGAAGTCTCGGTTTCATGGGTTAATTGCGAATTAAAATTTAATTCGAATTAAATATTTAATTCTTTTTCTATAAACTGGCCTTTAATTTAATTAATGCGCTGAATACGCGTAATTTAGTAATAGTTGCATGTTATTAATCATTGCTATTATAGGTTTTTTTTTAATATGCATCTAAAACAGCTCTATTTTTGGTACGCCTGGGATCAATTATTATTTCAGGTAACAAAGCGCCCAGATAAAATTTTTCTAATTGTTGTACCATATATTTGTCCAAAAGTCATCATCTTTTTAGACTATCCCATTCTTCAAATCTTTTGTGTAGACGACAAAATAACACTGCTTCCGCTTTGTAATATGTAACTGGCCTTCCTCTTGATACATACAGGTGTCCCAGAACTGGCTCCCCAGAGAAAACAGGCATGTGCCGACAACAAAAGAGACTCCAAATTGACTAAAATAAATTTTCTGCTAGCTCAAATTACCGAGTTATAAAGTTTTTAATTTCACCAATCCCGGAAGCTCGTCCTCAGGTATTACTAAAAAATCCGATCGGTTGCTAAACAAAACAAAAAATCTCTGATATCGCAGAAATCAATAAAATGTTTGGGCAACTGGAATTTTGACGTTTTCCGATATAAAAATTTGTTGACGTTTATCTGTCGTCAACATCAAGACTTGACAATTGCAAAATTCGAAATAAAACAATAAAAATGGCGATTCTATAAAGAACCATTTATTTAAATAGGTAACAATGTTAAAGCAGATGTTCGAAATGACCACTATTCATTTGTATGCACAATTGTGCTCTACGTAACAAACTTCTTGTAGTAGCGTTAGTTATCATTTCTTCAGTAACTGAAACAAAGCCTCCTGAATTCGAACTCTCAGATCAGCCTCTGAATTTATGGGCCGCCGATAAATGATTCAGATCTGGAGACCTGGCAGGCCAATGATGCGGTCCTCCTCGACCGATCCAGCGCTGTGGATATTGGTTATCCAAAATTTCCCGAACGTTTCTGCTAAAATGTTGGAACCAGTCATTTATGCGATAAGCCAGAGGTACAATTTCAAGTAAATCAGGTAGCTCCGTGCCAATGAACTGAGCATATCTTGCCCCCGTTAATCTTGCGGGGAATTCAAACGGTCCAATCTAGAACCGGGGAATCGAAATTTTAACAAATGGAAGGATCCACCACGCTTATACTTGCCAAACGATCGCCCAATAGCCTAGTCCACAAATTAACAGGAAACCTATGTTGAAAACCTCTGGGAAATAATTCTCTTCTTGGATTTTTCTCTGCCCAGATATGAAGGTTGTGATAAAAAATGAAATCAAACTCGATAGGTTTCATAAAAAAAAACATAACTTTAGTGTTTTTATAATATTCGGACACTCTGTATATATACCCCAATATTTTCCGAATGTGCAGTAGGAGCGTAGCTATCATATAGAAAAAAGGAAAAGTTGAAATCTTTAATAACGAACAAGTTATGGAGCTTTTTCTCAACTCTGTTACACGCTGTATATCCAAATTGAAGTTGTAGCACTACAAATCAGATAAACAACGTTTCGAAGCTCACGTATTCACATAGAAAGAAAACTTTCAAACTGCAAATAACAAGTAAAGGCTTTCTTACATTCATAATGTATTTATATGTACTTGTATTAGAGACCCCCTCTGTAGCTATTCGCTCATCCCCAATAATAATCAAGAATTTAGCAGAAATGATCTTACTCATTAGTATTAGGTAGGTATGAAGGATGTAAGTAAATAAAATCGGGTGATAATCCTTTTTGGCAAATAAATAATCGTTTCTGAGAAATAATCCCTAATTACAAATCAAGAAAAAGATTACTATCTAACATGATATTTCAGTCATTTAGTTGATTTCTAATCTATTCATTTAATATTATCTGCTTCAAATTTTTGAAATCTATTATTATTATTTAAATTCTTAGCCTGTGATCCGAAAATAATCATGGTCCCATAAGTTTTCATAATTTTACCTGTACCTCTACCACTAGACCACTGTCTAGTAGAAACTATGAGATATCTCCAAAACTAAAGAAATAATATTTCTCGCCAAGAATATTTGCATTTTACAATCAAACTACCTGGAAGACCGCTCTCAGCGCACTGCACTTTGTGACCGTAAGGAACTCCCGCTGAGAAGGTTCAGCTGTCATGATAGATGCACCATTTACAAAGTATGCAACCCAAATTCCTCGAAATTCGAGTTTTTACTTCGAGATGAGGACCCTTAATAGCAATAACTCGGATAAACCTCTAACTGTCTCAGCCGAAAATATATCAGAACAATATTCGAAGCTTCGCGCAAGTCACACAAAATTATGTAAAGAGATGGAAATTATGAAACGGAAGTTGAGTTTGCAACGGAAGCAACTTCTGTATTATAAAAAGAAGAATAAAGAAGACAAACCTCCACAAAGTCAGGAGGCGCTAACTTTATTAAAAAAACTTTTAACAGAAAATCAAATTGCTATTCTTCTAAACAAAAAGAAACGCGTCAATTGGACTACTGAGGAAATTGCAGTTGCTTTCACTGTTCGTTACCTTAGCAAGAAATGTTATATATTTTTGCGGACCAAACTTAATTTTCCCTTGCCAGCGTTATCTACTTTAAGAAGCTGGGCATCAAAAATCAGCATAAAGCCTGGGGTTTTGAAAGATGTATTAACTTTTCTAAAGGTAGCAGGAGAAAATATGTCTGCAAAAGAGAAAACTGTAGTCCTTTCTTTTGATGAAGTCAAAGTTTTATCGACTTTTGAATACGACGTTGGTGAAGATCAGGTTCTAGGTCCCTACAATTTAATGCAAGTCTGTATGGTTAGAAGCCTATTTTCTACTTGGAAACAACCTATTTATCTAGATTTTGACCAAAAAATGACAAGGGATGTGTTAATGGATATAATCAGTCAATTGCACAAATTATCATACAACTGTGTTGCAATTGTCAGTGACTGCGGAAGCAGTAATGTTGGTTTATGGAAAGACTTATCTGTTGATATAAATAAAACCTATTTCGAACATCCTCAAGTCAAAAAAAATATTTATGTTTTCGCCCACATTTTGCCCCACATTTACTAAAACTTCTCCGTAATTGGATTTTAGACAAAGGATTTATCCTAAAAAGTGATGGAAACAAAAAAATACGTAAAGAACCTTTAGAAAGTTTAATACAGTTAACCAATACAGAGGTAAATTCTTGTTATAAAATTTCGGAAAAACACATTACAGTTGAAAAAAGTAAACGACAAAACGTAAGACTAGCGGCACAATTACTGACTGGTAACACTGCTCAGGCTTTATTACGGTACAAACCAGGCCCTGATGAAAAACTCGTAGAGGATTTAGGGATGTTCATAGACGACATTAATTCTTGGTTTGTGGTTATTAACTTTATTAACATGCTGCGCTACTAATATCACTAATAACCTCAATCTTTTATGATGAGATTTTTCACCCTATGTCAAAAGTGTACAATGTTGTCAGCTCTATTTTGGGTGTAAATTGCAGTGTTGTGGTTCTTTTATTAAAAAATAAACTATATGTTCTGTGTCAATGTTAAGGAACTTCCTTATTATTAATTATTGACTAATTTATTGACTATTAAAATTTGCTATTATAATATGTTCACTTTAGAGCAACAAATTTTCATTGTCCAGTGTTTCTTCAGCAATGGAGAAAGGCTTGGTCCTATTCGACACCTCGAGTTTTTGAGGAATTTCAACAAAAGTTTCCGGATTTTCAAGGCACTTAACCAACAACTTGCCCAAAAAGTCTACAAATGCGTAAACATGTTTTTGGAAACAGGTAGTGTTCTGCGCAAAAAAGGCAGTAGACGACCGACAGAAAGATCTGCTGAAAATATTGAAGAGGGTGAACAAAGAATTATTGCAGAGATTAACCCAAGAAACTAACCTATCATTTGGTACAGTTCAGCTTATCCTTAAAAAAGATTTGCACTTTTTTCTCTGTCGTGTGTCTGTGTGCATGAAATCAAGATTTTAACATTCTCAAAATCACTAACCTATCTTTTAAGGCTGAGATCAGATAATTGAAATCTTAACGAATTGCCAAATGAAATTTTTGTTCAGCGCCTACTCTAATTTTTTTTTCGATCTCACGGTACTTTGTACACTTCATTTTTAAACCAACCAAATGTTTTTTAGCGTCAAACAAATGAAAAAAGTTTATTTAACATTATTTTCACGTGTAAATACACTCATGAAGTCATGAAGTTTCGACTGTTCCTATTTTATGGCTGTTATTTCTCAATATATAAATTTTAGCTAATGTAGTTGACAAATTGACAACTACATGCTCCTCAAAAAAAGTTGATTGCTTCCTCTTTTACACAATCTGTCAAACTCATCCATTATTTCAATTGTGTCTAAAGTGATATCCCTTACGTTTTTGGTTTATGAATTGAGTTTGAAACGAAGCTATACTATAGTTCGATCTAATGTAGTAGCGAAGCTGAGGCAACCAAAATATGCAGCGAATGCTAAAATATGCAATATATGCAATCACTAATTATAGCGTTAATTAACTCTTGTCTGTGTAATTTGTGCACATAATTGACTATAGTTAAAGATACGCAAAAATTGAAACATATGCATTTTGCATATATTCCGCTCTCTAGACTGATGGGTACCGAATCCAATAAGTTAATTACGTTTATTATTTGAAAGAATTAAGTTTGTCATCAAGTTTCTTCAAATATTATTTTATGAATATACATCCATATAAATGGAACACCATTTTATTAATTTCTTCAGGTGACGTTGTTTTCGGGCCAAATGATATTCAAGAGCATTCTTGAAATGAAATGTATTTTATCAGATAAATTTCATTGAAATCACCGATACAAAATTTGTTTTATCATATTTTATATACGTCCACAGTATGGAAACGTTCAACGTTTTACCTACTCATACTGCTTTCCATCCGCACAATCTTATAAAACATGAATTATATAAAATTAACCAAAGTGATTCTCATATCCACCACATACGATTACGTAAAACAAGCTAAAAATCAAATTTGTGAATACAAAAATTTAGTTCTCTTCGAAAAAAGCACACCCATAAACTGGGTCAGAAACCAAAATTTGAACAGCCAGGGGTCATTTTTATATTTCGAGGAAGTTAAGTCGATATTTTTTTCTTTGTCAGTTATAACTTTCTTCAAAACTATCTTAACAAAACAAACAAAAATTTGCGGCCTTCAAGGAACGCACTTGTGAAACCACAGGAAAAACTCTTTTTACGCAGTATAAAGTTATTTTATTGTCTGTCAATCATAGGAAGACTCTTGACTGTGCCTATATACGATTGTTCAAAACGCTTTTTCTAGTAAGTATATCACATCATCAGATCAACAAACAAGATGCTTTTGGCGCTAAAGCTTTAAGAACCTGTAATGTTAATTCGTGCTGTTTCCTCGTCAGTGTACTTGTTTTATAGACTCGTATTAAACCGTAAAGGACCTGAGGGCGGAGCTTAGCTGCGCGGCCTTTAACACGTCAGTAGCGTAGGGAAAATGAGAATCGCTGGGAGCCACAACAGTGGCGCACCATGCAATGGGAAATTTTCACCGTAAAAAAAAGTTTGAGCAGTTTGGGACTTTTGACATATTTGAGAGCGAAGTCTAGCATTGTTATTTTATAACTAATGTAATTTATGCGTGCAGAATTGAGGATAAAAGTATTAACACGTAAAATCAACTTTTTATTAAATTGAATAATTTATTGATACATATTTTAACTGGCGACTGATTTCTTTACACATTTGCCACTTCTATCAGTCCAAGAGTGATTTGGTAAATGTGTAGTGTGGACATAGCTCTCATCTGTGTAGAAAATTGGTCGGCCTTCGTCTCTGTATTTTAAAATCTGCTTCAAATACTTTATTCTGAGCAGTCGAATGTCATAGGACTCCATTAGTACTTTTCTGTTGTCCTCAGTTTTGCGCCATCTAGAAAAAGTTAATTTTTATATAGACTTTCTTAACTGTAAAAGTACATGCTTAAATCCCAGCTCTTTAATTAATCCTAGCAAAGTGGATTCGCTACCAGAGAATGGAATTTCCATATCTTGCATTCGATATAAAATCCCTTTCACGGTAGTTCGCTTTTCCGTAACTGATAGATTATTTCTCTAACAGCATGTGTCTCAGCTTCCACTAATTCATGTCGTTTTTGCTGTGGTCGCTTCTTTCTTGGGGTTGAAAAAGAAGTGGAAGCTCCAGCAGGTTTTGATTCTTTTACAATCGTTTTGTACATCTTCTCAGATATACCACAGGACGCTATAATTCGCTGTTTGTAATTGACGATTGGAATAGTCAATTCCTGATGGTTGCTAACACACTGATTCATGTCTCATGAATGCGATAACGTTGGCGACAATTTCGCGAGCTTGACTGTAAAATTTTCCCACACTGACCAAAAGTAAGATGGAAAGCCATGTCAATCAGCTACTAAAAAAAACCTGCAAAAGTCCGGTGATGTTAGTTAAGTTTATATTTCATTTCATTTGCAAGTCAACTGTTATTGAAAGTGAGGTTATGAAATTATTTTTCCTTTTAATTTTTTTGTACTTACGAAAACACTGTAAAGATATCTTCAGTTGTCTCGAGAAACACAGATTTACAGCCTTGGATGAACTTGGTAAGCGTAAAAAGTAAAGTCGTAAATAAAGTTGCAGTACATGAACATGTAAACAACTCTCTGACAAATCTACCCTATTTTCGGCCGAATGGACTCGACCACACAAATTGGTTTTGCGCGCAGATCACGTGACCGTCCCTTTACACTTTACGGCAACTCTACTCTGTTGTACAATGGTTCAATTATCGATTCTAGATTTTAAACTTGGACTTTAAATTTGGAGATTTTATTTTACGAGTCGATTGCTATTCACCCAGATAAAAAAATTTATCAATTTAAGGTAATGAATTTATCTCTGTGGAGTCCCTGAATCAGTGATTCTATCAGTAAAATTGAATTCGAAAACAACATTTCTACGAATGAATACGTATAGATATAAATGGACTATCGTTTGAAACTGAAGTTAATGTTGGGAAAACAATAAATAACGGAGATATGAAGTGGGACATGTTTAAAAGGATTTATCATGAGCCTATTATAATTTATAAGTATTTAATTTAAAGTACAATTTCATATTTGTGTTACTAGCACACATTTTTTGATCGTGTCGTTCCAAAATGTGTCGGGAAAACAATGACAAATAACTAACTAAAATAATGTTGTTTTACTGAATTGTACCATTTTGTATATCGTGATTAAATCGTAAAATGCTTGCCTTAAAATTGATGATTATAACACCAGTGAATTGGTAGATTTTAAAAAGAATACATTTTTATTTAATTAGTTTCAATCAGATTCCCTTTTATGATTTTTTCGAAATAGTACGAGTCCGTGAAATGAGATAAACCCAGGTATACAAGGCTAAAAAAATGTTCATAAAAAAATTTTTGGAGTAAAACACGAGTTCGACATTTTAAGAAAATTACAGTTAAATCGGGGAATAACAGAATGAATTATTTTGATTCAGATAGTGAGACACCAAATTTTATGTTCGCTAGATAAGTGACTCTTTTATCATTCTATAATTTTTGTCAATTGTATAATCAAATAACGAGATCTGTAGATTAGAAACAAAATGCTTCATCGCAGAAAATAATCGAAATCGTTTGCGTCCTAGTTAGAAAAGTAACAAAACAAAATAGAAAGTAAAATGCAGATTTAGAGTCAACATACAGATTGATTTGTCCAAGGATTTTTGGGCAAAATCAAGGACATTAATTGAAAGAATTTTATTATTTATTGAATAAGTCAAATTAACAGACTACTGTCCAAATAAAAGTTGGCTAAAACAGGAAAAAAAAAACATGAACAGAATTCAGCAACAGTCACCTACAGTTATTACGGATTTTATGCAAAATGCATATCGCTTATTTTTAATAGTTAAGCAGTTTCCTTCATTTTTCAGACGAATGACACTAAAAGTGATCATTTGGTGTTAATTATTAATTTTTGCATATTTTGCATATTTAATGAGATAATGCATATTTTGATTTCTCATGCATATTTCGCCTTTTTATGCATATTCTAGCATATTTTAGTACATTTCACATTTTTTTCACGGGATCTGTTTTAGTAAAAAGCAAACGTGCGTTTTTCACCTTGCTGCAAATCTGAGTCATAGTTAAAAACCTGTTTAGGACCCCAACATCTGGCGGCCACACGCAAATGACGACACAAACCCTGCAATAAACAATTTATGCATCGGCATTTTTTGATCATCCACATCCACTTTCAATTTCTGGAAAAATTTTTCGTAATTGATGAACAAAATGTTCTTGCACAAAATTTAAGCTTTCATTCGAAAACAATCATCTGAACAAGAAGTCTAGATTTGAAGTTTTTCATGTGGAATAATGGTAAGTTACCTCCGTTAGGTTATTGTTTTTAGTGGTTTTCATAAAAATTTAAAATGATAATGAAGTCATATTAATTCGATTAGTGTTGATATTACAAAATATCATAATGAGAAGTTCTAAATGTAATACATATTACGAAATTAGTTTGATTTAGAAGTTTAATTTTTTGAATGTTTAAATTTTTTTAGATCAAAATATGTGAACGAAAATTTCAAATCACACAGCACATAATGAAAATCAGAAACCTTGAAGAAAACCAAACTTTCTCAAATATTGTTACGACAATCGTTACTTGGGGAAACCTCTAGAAAAAATGAACAAGAAGAATTCAATATTTCATTATGTAATCCTCTTGTCAAAGCTAATATTCCGCAAAAAAAACTTCACAATCCTAGTTTTAGGTTATTCGATATACTTGCATATTGTGGATTAATAATGTATATTGCGCATATTTCAAAGATTCAAGTGCATATTTCAAATGATTTGACTGCATATTTATGCGCATATTTTGACATTTTATACTGCATAAAATCCGCTCTCTAGTTATTACTGCTGTCCCATGTCGGGAGATAACACTGAATGAAAACCATGTCTAATGTATATCAAGCAAGCCGATGCAATCGATCCAAATTACAAAACATAAAATTTATTTTAGCATCATTATTAGTAAAAATTTAAGATCAAATTTTATAACTAAACGATGTAGAATGCAACAAATGAAACATGCAAAATAAAAAGAATAATTTATAACAAGTGTTCAAAATGACCACCTTTCATCTGAAGGAATAGGCGAGCTCGTTTTATTAAATTTTCCCTTGCCAGTCTAAGCATATTAGGAATAACAGTAGCCAGCGTTTCGTGAATTTGGTCATTTACTTCTTCTAAAATATTGATAGGTTCGCGGTAAATATAGTTCTTCAAATATACTTCTTCTACCGTCGTCATCAAAGGACTGAAGAACAGCATTTTCAGTCTCTGGCGTTCTAACTTCTCGCGGGGGACCACCAATTTCTTGTCAGATAGGCACCAAAGACCCAGTGTCTCGAGCACGGTACACCAGCCGTAGAAATACGTTATATTTTGGATGTGGCAAACGTCGTGGAAAACGTATTGCATATTCCCTTGCATCCTCACGTGCATTGCGCCGGCACTCTCCATAGATTATTAGCATTTCTGCATACTGTGCAGCTCTATACATGATTTCAATACGAAGAGTGACAATTTCGAATCAAATTATAACTTGACGTTGTCAAAATCTTCACAGTTGCCCAAACATTTACTTGAAATTCCATACCATTCTTACTAGAATTATGTTGCTAGGCAATTCAAACCTTTGGTTAAATTTACGTAAAATTCAAATTAACAGCGTCCTTCTGATTGGTCAACTTTAATTATTCATTAAAAAAATTGATTATACCCTATCCTTTTTTTAAACGCTATTGCTGTCAGTTATCACCAAGGAAAACGCACTGTAAGTTTGATCCGCGAGTTCTGGGACACCTGTATGTACCATAATATGGAAACCATATTATAGAACCATATTCTAAACTAGATCTTACAAGCGAGAAATAATAAAGAGAGATTATAGCTATTTATGCACCAAGGGCGTTACAACGATGATTACGCCCGGAGAACGATGAATCCAGCTCGAGGGCTTTAGCCCGAGAGATGGATATCGTTCGAGGGGCGTAATAATTCGGTGACGCCGTGGTGCATAAAAGATTTTTTTTGTTCGACACTGTCAGAATTTGAGAATTTTCTCCTGTGTGAACGGATTTTGATGAATCTGACAACTTGTCAAAACGAAACGTCAAGCTAATTTTAAAGATTTTCAGCCATTTGAACCCTTTGGGGGAGCTCGTCGAACAAAAAAACGTTGTATTCAACTCGTTCTTGTGTAATTTACGCTTTTTTGGCACTCGTGGACCTTTAAAACTCTCGTTTCACTCGAGTTTTAAACTGGCCCACTCATGCCAAAAAAAGCCCAAATTACACACGAACTCGTTAAATAAATAACTATATTTTTCACTATACGTGTTCTTAAAAAAAAAATGGCATCTTTGCAATTATGAATTGATGAGGGCGTTATGAATTCATTACGCCCGCTTATTCTTATTACGCTCTGTTATTATTCCCCGGTTGTTATGGACATGTTTACGTATTTCGTATCCTAGGAGTTATCATGCAATTATACTAATGTGAAAAATAAATAATTTTTCTGATTGAGTAGTAAGAATTTTTTTAACGTATAGTCAAGATTGATTTGCTTTGTATTAGATTAGATAGTGACAATGATATAAAAAGATATTTCATTATTAATTGAGTGCATATTTACTTCTACATTTTGGCGAATATTGTCACCAGTGGTTTTTTTTTTTGCTTTTGACTTGTACGGTTAAAAAGTGTCTTTGTTTCCTTGCAACGAAACTTTAGTTGAGGTATGTTACATTTTCCTTGTCGAACAAAGGACGCAAAATAATAATCAGTCGACGAAAATTATGAATTCAAAAATAATTAGAAAATAAAAAATTATTTCTGTTTAGTGAATATGTGTTTTCCCACTTAATAAAAGAGAAATAATACAAGTATTTCATTAGGTTAGAAAAAACTACTTATACAAATAAATTATTATTTATATTACTTTCATGGAAACGGAAAACACCCTGAAATAGTGAATATATTTTGATGAAACTTGGTACTGTATTTAGGTGTTAACTAAAGATAAAATGATGATAATGTGAAAGAAATACCTGAAGAAAATACCCGTATCTTTTGGATTATTCTTATCCGAGCATTTCTTTTTATTCTTGATGATCACTTATCATCAACAGCTTGAGGATAACGCACCACTTAAAGCTATACTATGCCTCCAATACGAAGACAGGCCCATTAGCAGCACGTAACTCAATTTGCAAGAGGCCGCTTTATCGGAATGCGAGAAGCATGTCTTTCCTATAGGGCAATCGCTCATCGTGTGGGACGAAATGTGGCCACTGTGTTACGGTGTTGTCGTACCTGGTTAGAAGACCAATGTTATTGAAACTTTCACGGTTTTATCTTAGTTATGGCCCAATTGTTGTACAAAGTTTAATCAAAATATGCTATTTCTGGATGTTGCATTTTCCATGATAAGTAGTATATTGATTATTTATTATTACCTAGTTACTGAAAGGGCATATCATAAGTTTCTTGTTATTTCATCAACAAAATAGAAATTTATACATGGTACAGGTTCAATAAAACTATAATGAAAATAATACTTATGAATAGGGAGCAGAATATATGCAAAGCGCATATATTTTAATTTTTGCATATCATTAAAACTATAGTCAATTATGTGGACAAGTTACATTGATAAGGTGATAAGATAAATAACGCTATAATTAGTGATTGCATATATTGCATATTTTGGCATTCGCTGCATATTTTGCAAAAGTTGCATATGCATCTTTGCATATTTTGGATTTAATGCATTATCCGTTCATACATTTTCGTCAAGTGGTCAAAAACTTAAAAGATTATGAATATTGCCTATGATTATGAAATTCTATATTGTGCACACAGATCACCGACCACCTGGACGACATATAAATCTTTTACAACCGCTTCACTAATTACCTGGGCTTGGAATTCCCGACAGTTTCAAGGACCAAGTACGTACTTATACCTTTTTATTACTTGTTTCTTGTTATCAAGGATGGAAATTGAGTGGAGTATGTAATATATTTTCTTTGTAGTTTTCAAAGTATTTTCTCTTGCCGTTTCATCGTGTCCGATGTGTTGATCTCTTGAACATTCTACATAAGGCACAATGAGCAAAGCGGACAAAACTACTTTTTGGATTAAACCATATCCTGAACTAGTAATGAATGGTGACCAAATATTTTGCAGAGCTTGTAACAAACCGGTAAGTTTTATCATTTTCGTATAATAGTGATAGAGAAGGAAGTGTTTGTTCTGTTTTTAACAAGTATCAAAAATTCTCATATTAATATTTAATTATTTGTCGTTGTAGGTATCTTCTCAGAGAAAATCCTTGGTAGATCAACATGTCAAAACTTTTTTACACATTTCAAAATCTGACAAATCGAAGCGAGCAAATTATTTTCAGGAAACCTTGGCTCAATATTTCTCACCGAGTTCCAAACCATCGGAGCAAGAAGAATTTAATAAGGAGTTATGTAAGGCACTGATCTCGTCTAATATACCATTAACCAAGGTGAATAACGTTAATTTAAAATCTTTCTTGCGAAGATTTTGTAAACAAAATGTACCCGATGAAGGCACCTTACGAAAAAATTATGTAAATTCCTGTTACAAAGAAACAATGTCTCAAATTAGACAAATAGTGGGTAGTAATTTTACTTATATAATAGTAGATGAAAGTACGGACAAATTTGGCCGTCACATTGCTCATTTATTGATAGGAATTCTTCATGAAGACATTTTAGGCAGATCATATTTAATATCTTCCAAACAACTTCCAAATAAAAATTATTCAACAATTGCCCCATTTGTACAGGAAGGTCTGTCAAGATTTTTTCTTCCCGACAGTGTACCTTGTGAAAAAATTTTCCTCATGTTGTCCGACGCTTCTCTTTACATGACAAAAGTAGGGCAACATTTAAAAACTCTTTACAAAAACATCACTCACGTAACATGCTTAGCTCACGGTTTAAATCGTGTAGCCGAAGATATTAAAGGCCAATTTCCCATGGTTACCAATTTAATCAATAATGTAAATAAGGTATTTTTAAAATCCCCTTTGAGCGTCCAGCTTTATATGGAGCAACTTCCAAATGTTCCTTTGCCTCCTGACCCATCAAGATGGGGTACATGGTTAGAGGCAGCAATTTTTTACGCCGATAATTTTGCACGTATTAAGAATATAATTCTTCAAATTACTGATTCCAGCGCCGCATTGGATACTTGTAAAATATTAGTGCGGTCAATAGAATTGCCTCAGTATCTTCGCAACATTAAATCGAAGTATGGCTTAGTTTCAAACTTAATTCATAAACTGGAAACCCAAAGGATGACACTTTCGGAGTCAATTAAAATAATAGATACATTTGATAGATTGTGTATTATAGATGATTCTATACGTCAAAAATTTAATGATGTCATACATAAAAATAACGGGTACCAATATTTAAAACGAATGAACAAATTAAATTTCAGCGTTAAGTTTAAAAATGCGCCCATCACTTTTGTCGGCGTAGAAAGAAGTTTTTCTATTGATAAACATATGTTTTCCCACAGTAGGAATAATTTTCTGTTGGAAAATTTTGAACAACTTCTTATCATAAATTATTTTAGAAATAGTTCTTAGGCTAGTGGTTAGGTTTTCACATATTTAATACGAGTAGATTAAGTAATGTATTTGTCCAATAAAGAATATTATGCTTCAATTTACAAAATTTTGCATATATGGCCCAAGTGTATGCATATTTTCCAAAAAATCGTTGCATAATACAGAGTGATTCACGAATAGCGTCTGATTTAGCACCTTTAGTCCTGCAACATGAATTACTCTCCATTTTTATCTACTATAGATTTAGAATTTAGAAGAAAAAGATAGATTTTGAAAATATTTTTTATAAATGATTTCTCAAACAAAACAATGTAAGAAAATAACTAACAATGGTTGTGAAATCACATCTTAAATATAAATAAAAGATAAGGAATTGGAAAAATAATTTACTCTGAAATTTACAATACGTGCACACAAAGAACGACTTCTTTCGATACGGAAAATACCTCCAGCTACTTCAGAATTCAAAACCTGAGTCTCTGTTGTATCCTATATGCTGTATTTTTTTTTCTATTTCCGAAACTGAAATTCGGAAATTTTGGGGTTCTAAAATATAACGGAGGTGTCATTAAAGAACCGTACTTAAACGATTAGCTCTTCTGAGGGCTCTAAACGATATAGAGTCTCATTTCATTACATTTCCTTGCAAGGCAATTTCGCGCGCTTATGTCTGTAGAGTGCGTCTTCATCCTACCCATTAGCGTAGGGGAAGCTCGGTGATGATGGCACCCTTTTTTTCAATCACTGGATTCAATACCTAAAGTAACTCGTATTTGTGTAAAATCGAGGACACAAGTCAAGGATATCATAGTCTAGATAAATATGAGTTCAAAACACACTAGAATCCAAAAATATGATTTTTATTAATTTTTTTTCATTTTAAGACAAAGGTGCCATCATATATACTCACTTGATATGATGGCACCCAGTGTTAAGATACGATGGCATTCAATATAAAAGTAGCTAAGTAACAGCATAAAATACCTATATCTAAGCTAAATAAATCTATAATTCTGTAAATTAGTTGAAATAACCCACATAACAAGCACAAAAAGAAAATGTCTTATAAAATTTGGGAAGAAAATTAATTTTCACAAATTTGACAGGTGAAATTTTTGGTTTTTCGATCCTGTCCCGCGCAAGCTACATGGGCCCGTATCCCACATGATTGACATTTTGGCCTACGGCTTTCCGCATGTTTTCATCACTCCGAGCTTGGCAAGGACGCTTGAGACTGTTAGCTTTTGGCATTTTGAAATTGAGAATTCGCATTAACCTTGTGAAAAATCATCACCAATCGACCAAATCATCACCATCAACCAAACTGTCGCCAAATTCACTACATTTTAGATTAATTTGGTATGATGGCACCCTATGCCATCATACCAAACATTTGGGGTGCCATCTTATCAAAAGTACAAAATTATATCTTTGTTAATTTGTAACATTCTAACGGAAACTTGGCTTATGGAGTTAATCATATTTAGAAAGTCTAATGTTCATACTATCATATGGGCCCACCACATTTAGCAAAATATCTCGGCGTGCGACCACAAATTAGTAAAATTAAAAGATAAGGAAATACTTCTGTACTCGCAAATAATTTCAACATCAATCTGTAACGGCTAAATGAACTCCACTGGGACACAACTATTATAGCAGTACCACGGTGTTCTATGGCACCACCAGTAAGTGTCAAATTGGATAAATTCAAATAAATAGCGCCAATATTGGAAGGGTGCCATTGTACCTGAGGTGCCATCATAGCGACATTTCCCCTACACGTAGGCGATTGGGGTAATTTTCTGCGCGCTTATGTCTGTGGGGTGCGTCTTCGTCCTTAGATATTAGCGTACGCGTAGGCGGTTGGGGTAATTTTCTGCGTTGTAAAAAGTCTTGACTGCGGTTTTCCTCATGGTCATGACCTCTTTCACTTGTAGTTGAATTGCTATGTCGTCCGCGTAGAGAGTCGTTGTGGAAGCGGCGTCTAGTTGTAGCCTCGGTACATCTGCTGTGAAAATAGAGAACACGTATGGTGACAGGAGCGAACCTTGGGGTATTCTTGGTAACCTTACGTTCCAATGACCTAATTTCTCCGATCTCTAAAAGCTCTACAAGTCCGGTTTTGCAGATAGCCGAACGATTTTTATCAGTCCGATCGGGAATTCGGATGAGCTTGTGGAGGAGCGTTTGGTGCCAGGCTTTGTGGAATACCTTGGCTACGTCCAGAAATATGTCTACCTTGTGTTTTTTCCAGTTGAAACTGATGATGATCTGTTCGACCACTCTCAACACTTGGTCCGTTGTGCAGTGATGTTCTCTGAAATCTCAGAAATTTTTCGTTACGAGTAACGTTCAACTCTTATTTGTGCTCCTGGAGTCTCTTCGCTCCAACTTTTCAACTATTTTTCTCAAACTGGGAAGTAAGTTGCCTCAACGGTGAATTGTCTAGTTTGTGGTGAGAGGTGTGACCATATAAAATAATACTTACAAGTGAAATGAATGTACAATGTATTTGGACTGACAATTCCTGAGATAACGATTTTCAAATGGGAAAACAGGTGGGCAGTGATATTGTAATTTTATAACAAATTTTGCAAAAAAAAATTCCTCAATAAGATGACATGATACTCACATACAGTGAGGATTTTATTTCGCTGAACATCAACACTATTAACCCTGCACTGCGTTTTTTATTTCGCTGAACATACAACGTAAAATGGCTATGTTCAATTCTAAAGTTGACAAGTCAATTCATTTGAAATAGGCAACCAAACTTTCAGATCCATGAATCCTATGTTCAGTAAAATAAAAAAGAGTATCCTTAAATTGAGCAATTGATATTCAACAACATTCATGAAATGAAATTTATTTTATCACACAAGATAAATTTCATTGTAAACACCAATACAAAATTTGTTTTTTCTACAAGCAAGTTTACATAGCTCATGCAAAACTAGAATGAAAAATGAAGTTTCTGTGTGAAAATGACAATTATGTGTGAAAACAACAAACTGTATTGTGTGTTGCCTAGTAAACAATTGTAAAATTGGCCGGTTGGCAATGTTCGCATAGTTGCATAGTAGGCATTTTGCTTTGACATCTTAAAATTACAATTAAAAACTAACTACAGGGTGTTTTCGAAATTGAAGCGTTCCTTGTAACATGAGGTACTACACATTATTCTTAAGAATTTTAGCCTAAATCTTCTTAGTAAAATGTTTGCATTAACGGAGATTTTATTGTTTTCTAAAATGTTGAGTCCGGTCCTGTCCATTTCTCCACTGTACTAAACTGGCCCAGGATGGTATGTTCTGGAAATCGTTCTGCAGTACTCTCTGGACGCCGCAGCTGCATTCTGATAACGCGATAACGTTGCCCATACATTTGCAACATATCTGTGAGCTCATTATTTTCCTAATAATAAAGCCATTTCGACTAATTAGATAACAACTCGTGACAATATTTTTGATTAACGTCCATGTTCATTAGATTTTTTTTTGTCAATTCCAATTTCTAATAAATCAGCGCAAATTTGAGCAGGACCGGTTTCAAAAATTTCAAAAAAATTAACTTATTGTATCTTCATTGCCGTACACATTTTACTAAGGTGATTTTGACTAAAATTCTTTAGAACAACGCATACTATCACATGTTAAAAGGAACGCCTCAACTTCGAAAACACCCTGTATAGTAAAGATTATGTAAGAAGTACCATGCCAAATTTGACAGTGACGCTAATATTTCTGTAAGTACACTCAAAAGAAAAATTGTAATTTCATAGTAAATTATGTGGTTGTTTTTTTGCGCATTAAATAACAGCAAGCAATGTTTACAAAATTTAGGTAAATAAGCAGAAAAATAGCGTCAAGTTTTAGGTTATGAAAAACAAAAGCATTAGAAACGTATGGCCCAGCTTGTTAAATAATAGTTGGACTGTCATAATAATTTTGTATGCAAAATTTTATCTATGAAAATGGTTTTCACCCCTGAACAAAAGATATTCATGATTGAATCTTATTTTCGCAATGGTCACACAGTTCACACATTTAGAGATAGTGGCAGTGTTCAGCGAAAGCCTGGAAATGGTCGACTTAAAGTTCATTCTGAGGAAAATATTGTAATGATCTAATATTCTAATATATTACTTCTTTCCGCCAATTAATATTCGAACCTGCGCAAAACTGATACACAAGTGTCCCAAACGGGTGGTGGTCGTCATCGAAGCGAAGGGCCCTACGTTGCGTTTTTCTTTTGGCGGAAAAGGTTCGGAATGCAAACTATGGGAAGAGTACCGCAAAATAAAACACACAAGTGAGGAACGAAAAATACCTTGGATTGAAAAATGCCTGTAATAACTTTCATTTTCGACGAACAAATGAAACGAATCCAAGATAACGGGAATTAAGTTTAACGAATTAAACTAAATTAACTAGCTGGGGGCCATTGCAAAGCCAGCTAACAATATTAATGTGGTTACACTTAAAATGAACGGAAACGGGTAAATGACAACAAAAAAATACAAGTTAAAATTCGCACAAACAAGGAATCAAATTATAATGCAGTTATCACAGAAAGGGACGCATAAAAACCCTCTTCAAAACCGTATACCAGGTATTACTCATATTTTACAACTCGATTAAGGATAAAACTATACTTAATTAGTAAATACGATGTTAAGGTACAGCAACAGAGGGGCTTACGAGCTTGAGGTAACACACTCTCGGCCGCGAGGGTACTTTGAATCGCCTTGAGATCAAGCGACGTTTATAGATACTCGAGGTAACGCTCGTCGGACTATGTTACCGACCAATAACAAGTGACAAAAGCGCCTCGGAGTTGTACGATTAGCATTCCTAAACCGCATAAAGCAAGGCCTAGGTCCGCCGTCCCCAACCAACCGTTTACCGACAAACCCCGAGGTCTATATAACCGCCGCGGGGCTTTACGTCAGCATTCCAGAGCCGCATACAGCAAGGCTCAGGTCCGCCTTCGCTAACTAACCGTTGACCCCATAGAAATTTACTAGAAAACCCCACGACTTCCTGGATGTCACCTAGCTCCCATAGGGTCGTACGTTCAACATTCTAACTCTGACTCATTCGAAACCTAGCGACACATTGGAAAACGATTTTTAATTCAACAAACAACAAAAATTACCATATCATAAACACAGAGTGTCTACAAATGATTGTGGCATCAAAAGGCTTTGAAAGTGTGCCGACTCTTTCACCAGAAATCGAAGAATATTAGTCTGATCTACGATATGCAACCCCAGAACAAACTGGTTTTACTGGCTGTCTATTACCTAGCTTGACAAAATTAATACTTACAAAAAAATTAAATGAAAATAAATTAATGAAATGCATTTATTGATAGGTCCCAACAGTCTCAACAAATTTATTAAACACTTAAAAAGAAGGTAAATAACATCAGTGATTCAGTTAAAGAAGTAACAATGAAAATTAAAGAAATGTCTCGAAGTATCCTCCATTTTGCTCTGAAAATCTTCTCACTTTGTTGTATTTAAAAATATTTTGTAGCATCTGTTCATTGATGTTACGGTAACAGTTGGTAATCTTTTCTAAATTAGTTAAATTATTAATTTGTTGTTTATGCACTTCGTTTTTCAAGTAGCCGAATACAGAAAAGTTTAAGGGAGTTATGTCAGGTGAACAGATTATTCTGAAACCAATTACAATAATTTACGAGTATGCGGCTTTCAAGATCATTAGGGAGGATCTATTGTACAGTTGTTACTTTGTATGGATGTAAATGCTCTAACAATTTTATGACATGTACTGCAGTTTGAAGAGACAGTCTAGTAAGGGATGTTCTAGGATGTACTTCTAAATGATCTCGTATATTTTCAACTACATCTTCCATCACCTTGGGACGACCTGACGATTTCCCCTTTTCAACACTACCGGTAGTAAGAAAACAATTACCAATTCGATGTATGTGAGCTCCGAGGGACTTTTCTAAAATATTTTAGTCCAGGTAGTTGGCTAAAAATTCTTCTTTGCAAGCTTGAACGCTGTATGTCCATTCCCCGTCTCTTTTAACATCGTTGCAGTAATAAGACATTACAAAGGAACCTTATTTTGTTCCAAGTGTGAAGATCATTTTAGCAATTACTTCTAAAATATTTGAGAGGTTATAAAATTATTCTGATTTTCAATAAAGGTATAAACAGACAATACTTTTGTAACACCACCGGAAATTATCTAGCTTTGGAAGATGCTTGTCTTTTAAGAATAAAAAGACCAGGAACGCAAGAAACAACAAAGCAGCACTTCGAAAGCGGAAATGAAGTTAAGTTGACTGTTGACTTTTTATTTACATTTTGTGAATATTTGACAATTTGCAATTAGTAATGGATGAATTTAAAGGGAGTGGCAAATTCAAATTCCAGAGCGCTCTGCGATTCCACATTTTTTATAGTATGCTGTAGGTATGTCAATCGCGGTACAATGACAGATCTTTAAAAATGTTTCTATATTTAAAAAGAATGCTAAAAAACGGGAATCCACATAACGCCCTCCAAAATAAGATTTTTGTGTTGAAATTACATTCAATGTGTAGCTGTTAATGTTTCCTATTAAGTTACGTTTGTACATTATTGTTTAAGGTGATATTTTTCAATTAAAGATTGTAGGGATACTCAAATCCTACTCGTTACGCCGAATTGGTAGTACAAAATAATGCGCCCCGCTATTACCCTCATGGTGTCGCTAATAATATCTTGCGGCACTACCCTCCCTCACAGTCCCCATTGGCATTGCCATCTCGAACTCCAGGCCTTAAGCCAGACAGCGTGTGACGTCACGAGGAAGGCCAAACGTCAAAATTTGACATTTGTTTACATTTTCAGAAAGTATCAAATACGGTGTTTTAATCATTCTTATGGAAAATTGTGAGATAAGCAAAAGCTTGGCGGCAAGTGTATATAATAGTTTCAGTTGATACCAGGGTGTTTACTGTTCATAGGACGTCGCAAGAGAGGTTGAAACCTGGGAAGTATTTTTATACCCTATCAACATTTTCGTGATTACAAGTCGTTGTAAGGGCAATTTAGTTGAAACTATATTTGCTACACATATAATTAAGACGTAAGAAGCATTTCTTGTGATTTGGTGTTATTTAAATTATTCACAAAGTAAAAATTACGCAAAAACAATAAATACACAAACTTAACCTCACTTGTAAATGACAATTTTTACGTTATTAATGGCATTTTACTCCACGACGCAGTAATTGTAAAGCCTAAACACATCGTTCTACTAAAAAAAAGAGTGCTAACCAAAAATTTTACTGTTTTTGTTAAATTCTGGAGGTTTAATGCGTTTTTCGATGAAGCCTTTACTGTGACGTCACGATCAAAAACAATTGCTGCCTTAAGGCTTTGTGTTCTAGATGGCAATGCCATTGGTCAAACGTTCCCGCCGATGCCACATCATAGAGGGAACTCCAACAGTCGTCAAAACGGCGCCAATCGACGCCTATAAAAGATGCACACGCAGCCGAAATTTACAAACCGAGTAGTGTGGCCAAGCGCCTAGCGCGCCACTTTACATTCGGGAGGTCCCGGGTTCTAACCACGGTGCCGCCTGACCAGGTATGGGATTTTTTCAGAGGTTTCCCCACACCATCACATCGTGGTATGTCTCATATTATCACAGATAAGGCGAATGCTGGGTCAGTATCAACCTCTGCAGTACCTACCACCTTCCTTCTGCACCCATGCACACCGTTACCCATCCCGAATCTTCCCGTCAATGTGGCTGAAAAGGCACTGGAAAGCCTCAGCAGAGAAAATAAAAAGAATCTGACATTTTAAATTAATTTTGTTCACAGCCGGCTAAAATTACGCCACATAAAAAATGTCATCAACTACTGCAAAATTCCCTACATTTAAAATTTTTATTTTTTTATTTATAAAATAGCATAAAGCGGCAAAATAGAAAAAATAGTATAAAAGATTCGTTGCAGAAGGTCCTTCAAGCACTCATTTGTTCCTCAACTTGCCGCCACGCGGCTCGTTTCGGAATTTCAAATTCGTGCTTGAATATGTAGATGCCTGCTGCAACTTATATTTTAATATACTATTGCTTCCGCGGGGACTCAACTCCTACATGTACAGCTTACTTTTTGTGACTTGTATTTAGTGCCTTTGTTAAATAAACAGCGATTATATTTAACCCAACAAGTTAGAATTTATAGATAATAACTAATTTTAAAATAAAATAAAAAATAAACAACATAACATAACGACAAGTGGTTTGTATTAGATTTTATTCCATCCTAAACGATAAAATGGTATTTTATCTACTGTTTTCTTCATGGTAAAATGAAGTTTTATCGTCTAGAAAAATAAAATAATTACATTTTCACAAGTTTCTTTATTCTTTTTTAATCAAAATTACAAACGTCTGAATTGAAATACCCGGAAATAACATTGTTAATAAAAATTAAATGTGCACTTTTTAAACACTTTTCCACCACATTTGACAGTATTCTCGTTAGCGACATCTTTGCTTTTGATGAAGTTAACGACATCCTCACTTTTGATGAGGTTAGCGCCACTGCAACCAGGTAATTCGTTTGAAAATCCTTGACAATTCTTTGTGCTGCTTGTTCCCATCAAAATTCTGTTACAAATTTCCTTCTTATTTTCAACTGATTCATCAATGTAGCCTTCTACAACCGAATTCGATTTCCAGCCACCATGTCTCTAAAAAACTAAACGTTTTAATTATAATATTCAAAATAATCATTCTTCTTACTTTGATATGTCTACTTGTTCCTTGATCAGTAAGGTACTCTTCAACTTTGAATAACAACTCCACAATGTTGAAGCCTTATACTTTTTTACCTTTTCTGCGAAGTACGATAGCAGGACTTCTTCTGATACACCTTTTATGTTTCTGCTTTTCCTCCAGGCACAGAAAATATTGTATTCTTTTTCATACAACGATACAGATTTTCGCGGCAATAAATTTTCAATAACAGATCTGGCTTCTTTAATAATATCTTCAGGAACATACAATTCATCTTCATTAAGGAAAGATTGGGCCATTATTTCCTCAAAAATGAAACACTTTCACGACGCTTTCACGAAACTGCTTTTAACTTTGTTGATAAACAAATTATCTCGGTAACCGACTCCCATGCCAACAGCCCCCGCTTTGAGTTTCTAATGTTTAACATCCATTGTTGTTTTTCTGTTTTTGACGTTTTTTTGATTGTTGAATTTTTTTGACGTTTATAATTGTCATAATCAAAATAATTCAGTAATTCAATCGAAGTAATGGAGGATGGAATAAAATTTTGTATTGTACACGACGATAAAATTCACCATTATTTTCTCGAGCGTATTTATCGAAGATAAAATAAAATTTTATCGTCTTGTATAATAAATAACTATTATTTATAATGATTTCAACAGGTGACAAGTGAAACGGTTTTTCCAAGTATTTGCGCAAAGATAAGATAAGTGGTAAGTAATGCGCAAGAAGGTAGATAACATCGGACTTAAAAAAATGTTTACAATATTTTTCAGATTATTATCAACTTATCTACTTTTTCTTATACAAAAAATATTATTAATTTTGAAGTACCTCAAATACGAACTGATTCTAAGAAACGTACAAATTTATCATTAGCTAAGAAAGTAGAAGCAAAAGTAGCCGATTTTGATATCAGAGGAGCTGTTAAATTATTGTCCTCGGATGACTCATTAGCTTCATTCAACGAAGATGTTGCTGAAGAACTTAAAAAAAAACATCCTTTACCATCTCGCGAACTTTTTTTTCCAGACCCTTCCAAACCAGGAGACATTAGTTTAATAGTCAATGAGCAAAACGTTCGAGAAGCTATCAATTCATTTCCTGCCGGTTCTTCACCAGGTTTAGATGGCATGAGACCACAATACTTGAAAGATATCATATCTTTGTCAGCGGGTGAAGCAGGTCAGAAGGCACTAAGAGCTTTAACCAAACTGTGCAATTTTTTATTATCTGAGCAACTTCCTTCAGAAATCTGCCATTTATTGTATGGTGCGTCTTTATGTGCCCTTAACAAGAAAGATGGAGGACTTAGACCGATCGCTATCGGAAACTGTTTGCGAAGATTGACCTCAAAGCTAGCCTGTTTTCAAAGTCGAAATATTGTAAATTCGTATTTATCTCCACACCAACTTGGAGTTGCAACTAAACTAGGATGCGAAGCAGCAATTCATACCACACGAACCTTTGTTAATAACGATCAAAACCGTGGCAAAGTTCTTCTTAAATTAGATTTCAAAAATGCCTTTAACTCAGTCGAACGGGATTGTATTCTGAAAGAAGTCCAATGTCATACCCCACTTCTGTACCCTTATCTTTATCAATGCTATAGAAATCCTTCAACTTTATTTTTCGATAATCATTTAATTTCTTCTTCTGTTGGAGCCCAGCAAGGAGATCCTTGCGGTTCCATGATTTTTAGTCTTGCCATTCAACCAATTATTTTATCTTTGGATTCTCAAATGAATATATGGTATTTAGATGATGGAACCTTAGCTGATTACCCAGAAGTAGTTTTATCCGACTTTAAGAAAGTTATAAATTTATCTCAGGAAATTGGCCTTGAATTAAACTTTTACAAATGCGAGATCTTTTGCTGTTCTGGAGACACAGATTTAAAAGTCATAAAGGAATTTCAAAATTTAGCACCAGGCATTAAAACTTGTGACCGGGAAAGTTTATCTCTTTTAGGCTCTCCAATCTTTGACCAAGGTTTCAAAAACACCGTCGAAAAAACTATAATTACAGTTGAAAATCTTTTAAACAAAGCTGAACTCCTTAACAGACACGTGGCTTATACTTTAATCAAAAACTGTCTTTTCATACCAAAATTTAATTTTTTATTGAGAACAACTCCATTTTGGAAATTTTCTAATTATGTTAATTCAATTGATTCTTCTTTAAAGTCTTGTTTAGAGAGAATACTTAATTTACGTTTAACTGATTTACAATGGCGTCAGTCCACTTTACCGATTAGATTTGGTGGTCTGGGAATTCGTCGCATTTCCGATATTTGCCTCCCTGCTTTCCTATCTTCAATTAATGGGGTTAAAAAGCTTGTTTCTTTATTACTAAATTCAAAGGATAATGAGCTTAATATTCACCATTATGATGAAGCTTTAGCAGTCTGGGGTGTAGCAAATGAGAACGAAATACCAACAATTCCACAATTTCAGAAGAATTGGGATAATATTAATATCAAAGGAATAATTGCCAATGACTTAATCTTTAATTCACCTAGAGACTTGGCTCGTTTTAAAGCTTTGCAATACAGAGAATCAGGATCTTGGTTACATGCAATACCTTCTCCTAATATTGGTATTCTTTTAGATAACACTTCCTTTCAAGTTTGTATTGGTTTAAGATTGGGTTGTAATCTTTGTACACCTCATATTTGCAAATGCAATGCGAAAGTTGACGAAATTGGCACCCACGGTCTAAGTTGTTTCAAAGGCAGTGGTAGATTTTCAAGACACACTGAAATTAATTCCATTATCAACCGGTCTTTAACTTCTATTCATGTGAATTCAACTTTAGAACCAAACGGACTGTCTCGGGATGACGGAAAACGCCCAGATGGGATGACTTTAGTACCGTGAATTAAAGGTCAACCTTTGGTTTGGGACGTTACTGTTGTAGATACACTTGCAGACAGTTACGTATTGAAATCATCTGAAGCCTCAGGTTTTGCCGCTGAAATGGCTTGCAAACGCAAACATAGCAAATATAGTTCAATCATTTCGTCAAACTACGTGTTTAAAGGTTTAGCATTTGAAACCTTAGGCCCTTGGTGCAAAGAAGGCATCGATTTCATTAATTTCATCGGAAACCGACTTATCGCTGAATCAGGCGATTCAAAATCAAAGAAATTCCTTTTCGAGAGGATTTCCCTTGCCATTCAACGTGGAAATGCTGCAAGCATTCGGGGCACTTTTCCAGATTCCGCAATATTATCGGAAATTTTTGTATTGTAAAACAAAAATGTTTATGTAATTATGTTATTAATATAAGCTTTTTCCTTTTATTAATTTTTATAAAACTATTTTAATACCTCATAAAGTATGTAGATAATAAAAATGCCAATTGAATTAAATTTAAAATTTAAAAGATTAAACAATGCAACATTATAACTCTTTTTATGTATAGTATTTTTCTAATCGGCTGTCCTTTCTGATGTCTAGGATTCACTAATTCTGGAAGTAAAGCCTTAAAATAAAAATTTTCTAAGTGATTTTCCATAATTTAATAAGTACCAAAATCTATCGTCTTTTTAATTATGCAATATTTTAATAAGTGTAAGGAACGAAGAACGAAGTACATAACGCGCAAAAAATTGCTGTCTCTAACCGTGCACCCTATCTTGTAACAATTATTGGTTCAGGAGGCAATGCAACATTTGACAGTTGCTCCTCATAAAACTGGACTCTCAAGGAGGCTTTTAAAAATACCTTTTTTCACATTACTAATTAAATCGTTAACAATGGGAAATTGGTTCCTTATATTTTCCTCCTCACGATTTAAACCGTGACCTAATCAAGTTATAGTTTGTCCAGTGAGAGATTGGTTGACATAAAAATCACTAAATTCTACGCAGAGAAAATAGTACCTAGCGCGCCTAAAATTTGAAATATATCCTTCAAGCAGTAACATTTTGTGCCCTGAAATTATAATCTAATTAAAGAAGTACCTTAACGAATAAGAGATAAAATGAATGAAAATATTACAGTTGGCACTATTCGTTTGGCCGGTGTAGGAGGCCCAAGAGATCCTACTATTGCTCGCGGGACAATTAGATCGCTGCTCAAACAGCTGGAGCTAGCAAGATAACGCACGGCACATGACGACGCGACGCGCCCACCCTGCCGTAACCTTTTTCGGGACACTCATTTCGAGATCATTCAGTTTGTTTCGTCAGTCAGTTCATTTTTTGTTTATCTTTTCAGCATTCATTTTTACTTTCAGTTTTCTTTCGCGTTTCCTTTCGGTTTTCATTTAGAATTTTCTTTTGTAGAGACTGTGCCAGCCATTTTTGGGGCGGCTGGAACAACACACGTTGGCCCCTAAATTTAAGGCTGAGGTGGCTTTACGCCTCTAGGCTGTCTAGCTGCCCCCTATCTTTTTATCGTTCTGTTTTTTCTTCTTTCTCCTTTCCTTTTCCTTCAATTCCTCTCTTCTTCTTCTCAGCTTCGGTAACCGTACGGCAAAGTCAGTTCCGATTCCCTTTTGTTCCCGTGACTTGCCGTAAAGTTATCTTCTTTTCTTCTTTTCCCCAACCTTCTTCCTTTTGTTCGTGGTGTCCAAACCTTTCAAGATCCTGCGGAAAATGGCTGTTACCATCTATCGTGAGATACGCGCGGACTCACCGACACTTTACCGCTTCAACATCCGTGAATTTCCTGGTCGGTGAAACCAATGTAAACAAACCGGCTCCATGATCGTCCACCTGTCATTTTAGAGCGCACATGTAGTACCGCCGGAAATGGTCATCAAGATGCGCTGTCCGTGCAATTATCGGGACGCCTTATTGCAGCGGAAAATAAGGTTCAGCTATTTCGTTTTGCGCGCTGCTAGATTGGGGGTAACGAAAAAAAACCTATTGTGAGCGGAAATCGGGGACACGGTCGGCGACCGCCGAGAGGGCGGCTGTGCCGCAAGTCGCGGAAAGCGAATTACGTGCGTGGCGATCGGGATCCGCAATCATCCCCGAAAGCGGATTGCCGATCGCCATGGTGCTTATCGTCCGGCGCTGCCAGGCTTCGGGGCCGTCGAGGAGCCCGAAGAGTTTACCGTTACCGTTACCGATTACCGAATACCGATTACCGAATACCGATTACCGAATACCGAATACCGATTACCGATATCGAGAGACCCCTCGCCATCTAGAGAGAAAGAGGGGTAGTTTGATCCAGTTACCGTACCGTACCGTGAGGGAGTACCGGAAAGTCCTTCAAAATTTATCGTGGAGCACCCCCTTTCAGCGGAAGGGCGTCATTCCTCCAGTTCAATATCGTCTTTCGCTTATGGTCCATTTTGTGAGGACACGTCAGGATCACGCTGTGATGCCGCGCCTGGTGTCGCAAGCGTAGTCGTATCTCGGCGAGTCCTGTAGCGCATCGGGATCATCTGCGAATATCTTCAGTATCGTCGTTCATCCAGACGCTGCTCTTCCAGTGGAATTGTTCGCTAAGTTGTTCGCCCATTCATATCGTCGCTCGTTAGGTCGAAAATATCGTCTCCAGATCAGTATCGCCGTTAGTACCGTCAGCATCATTTCGTTTCCGGCCCAGAATTTAAGAGAAAACTTCAAGGTCACGCCGTGACACCATCGCATCGGAGCCGTACCGTACCGCAAGTCAATGACACTCATTCGAGGAAACAACACTCGGCTATGAAAATAAGTCGCCATTTTTTATCTCGGCATTGTCTAATTAAGAAACGCCTCGAATTTCCCGCTTCTCAAGTTTATAGTTTCTTGTACGTTCACAATTTATTGATACCTTGCATTCTGTAAGATTTGTAAAAAATTTTGCATTCAAATTTCACATTTTCATTGTCACAATCATTCAGATATTTATAGAAATCAACATTTTCGGAACCTTCCCGAATTTAACTTTTCTTTACTAGAATTAAATCATTTATTTTCGTCAAGGTCATGGCCTGACATCAACCTTGTATATTATTTCATTTCATTCATTTATTTATTCAATCATAAAGGATTTTAAGTTCAGAAAGTTTTTTTTAAAGAACAAAAACCATTTTATTTTGTCGGAGAACCAATTGTTATAATTTAAGTTTTCGGTCCATGTAAAGGAAAGCTTTTCTGGTAACGACCAAATTAAATTTAAGGCCATCTGATTGTACTGGTTCCACAAGTCTTTCATTTTTACTCACCAGTTACAAACGAACCATTTTCGTTGTCGTGCGAACCAGTACCAGATTATCGAAACCAGTTCAAATGTCAGAAGTTTTGAGAGTGACCGAATAAACAAATCTTTTTAACTCAAAACTAATTTGTTTTTAAAATCCTCCGACGAATAAGAATTGAGCACTTGTCCCGGCAACTGGGCAAGACAAACACCAGCTCAGAAAAAGTAAGTTGCCTGGCGCCCTTTTCAGAACCCACACCCTTGCCCCGAAAACCCCCTGAGAGCCCGGTGCTGTCACTGGCCCATTTTGGGTCATAAAGTAAAACCTCAACCAACAAGATCGTTTATATATCAATGCGAAATCAAACGACTTAATTTTGCTGGTCGTGAAATGTCTACGAAATTGTTGTGTTCAAAATAGCGGAAGATCAGTTCGTGAAGCAAAATATGGGGAACTTCTCAGGGGTCTAGGAGTTAAAATAAAACAATTCCTTGGGTTGAAGGACGCCTGTATTTAATTTTTCAAATAAATAAAATCTTGTTTTCACCTGCAGTAACTGGTTAATTTCAAATTAAATTTCTGACTTACACAAAATTATGGACAGTGCTGCTCGAGTATATCCTTAAGACATAATACGTAGGTAATATAAACATAAAACAAAAATGGACAACGAGATCGTCAAGGTTAATTTAAATTAAATCCTGAGACTTCCTGCAGACGTTTGTCTGAATGACAAAATTATAAATAGGTTTGGGTAAACGCGATGACCAAGGCAAGTTGTTATTATGCATTAAAAAAAAATCAGTTCTCGGGACAATTCCCCAATCACCCGATTTGGAAGAAATTTTTTATATTTAGAAATAAAACTATATTATGTATAAATAAAATAATATCTACAATCCCACATAGTGAAGAAAATTAGCAATTCAATAAAAATAAAAATTAAATTCAATAAAATAGAAAGCTCTCATTAAAATTTCTAATTTCCCCTTCAATATTTTCTGCCGCTGACACAACACATTAAATAAAGTTCTAGTCACTACATTTTAACAACATTATTTTTTTATAACACGACATAGGTACTGTTATTTTTTGATCCCATGCATATCAGAAATGGTGTGATATTGGCTACCATTCCAAACCAGTGAAGAGCTATATGTAGGTACTACATAATTATTGTTTAGCAGTAATAGCTAACAGCCCCACTTCTTCAGCTATTATGTAGAATCCTGTAACCTATTTGTTCTAACAATTTCATTTTTTCTGCGGGCAATCTAAACCGCTCCAAAAACTCTATTCTTGATTCAAATGAAAAATTAATTCGAGGACGAAAAATGTTAGCCCTATGCTACCTTATTCGATCTGGAAATGCTTCGTCTTCACTGCTTGATTCATAGAATAAGTCATGTAACATTTTGAAGAAAATTATTTCAACTTGTAAATTCGGATATCAATATTTATTAGCGACGTTTTGCTTGTAAAAATTTGACATTAAAAACTACAAAACTAATATACAGCGTGTTTATAAATGTCTGTTATCACGTTGCCTTTGAAAAAAGCTAATTCTCTACAAAATCGTGAACTTGACTAGCAATGCACGTCAAAATAATTATACGTCAAGTAGACAGATTGTGAAAGATGGAATTCGAACAAAATAAATTCATTTTAGAGGCTTATTTTAGGAACGGTATAGATAACGATGGTGTCTGGGCATACTCTGTCGAGCCTTATCTCGATCAATTCCGCATCAGATTTCCAGATTACCATTGTGACGATCATTGTCTACGTCAGAAAATCAGACTAACTTTAGAACGCATTCAGGAAACTGGGAGCGTCGTAAAAAGCAAGTCTTCAGGTAGGCCACCAGTTGCTCAAGACATTGTGGAAGATATCCGCGAAAGAATTGAAGATAATCCAAACATTTCTTTGCGGAGATTGGCACTTCAGTCTAAATCCATTGATCTGCTCCTCTGCTCTCGTTTGCTTTTCTCACCATTCGTATGTTCATCTGGTAACCCTAAGCTCTTCTAGGGTGCTATCATCCGGACCAGATGAATCCTGTTTTTTTTAGAGATGGTTCTTCCTCTAACCTTCATTCTTTTTCAACCTGGCTTAAGACAGACTTGACTGAAATCAAATCTGCCTGAAATGGATAAGTCTATTTCACGTTTACCTACCACTTATACTACGGCTATCACTTTATTGGTAAAAGGGTAAAACATTGATGGCATTGACATTTTGCTCTGACATTTGTTGTCAGATTACACTTAACCTCAAATTTATTATAGTACTGGTTACCATTTGTATGAATCTAATTTCATGGCAAACCGGGATCACAGACATTTATAAACACCCTGTATTAGTTGATTTGTGTCTGCCATTGTGCAACAGCTACTAGTAAAATCAATGTAAAATACACTAATATTTTTCATTTTACAACTTGTAACTTGAAATTACTAGAGATGAGATTGTGCAACATAATTTTACTAGTTACAAGTTACAAGACTAATATTATTACTAATAAAATGATTGTGCAACGCGGCCCTGAACTTGCAATGTAATGACAGCTCTAACATTTCAGATGGTTAACCTAAATTTGTTGAGAATGAAAAGTCAAATCTAATAGTGTCAAAATTACAGTAATGCAAACATTTTTTGTAGCTGATGGTATTATTTTTGAAACCTAGCAACTGGCTTTATTTGGTTGAAATAACATCACACCTCGAGATGCCCTTCTGGGATTGGTAGAATTACAAGTCTTGTAACTCAGTTATGAAAGCAGTAGTAAATTCTTTGTTTCTATTTTTTGACAACTTATTGTCTCTAGGGAGCGAGTTGTGAAAGGCCCTGTATTTGAAATCAACTTTTTCGAGTAAATACCTAGATGGTTATTTATTTTGTTTTTAACACATAAGTTCTAACACCTTCAGAGTATTGGACATGGAGATTAAATTCGTTCTTTCTTAAAATAATTCAATTAAGTAATTACAGCATTAAATGACTGCAAATAGGTTGTAGTGACCCAGTTTAGAATTTAAATTTAAATTTCCGGTACCGCCACAACAGCGCACCAAATGTGAAGGTACTAGCGGCTAGACTAGGAACTACGAGCGGAAATATAGCGGGGGTTGAAGCTCGCTCGCGCGGGTGGTTGAAGGGGGGTAGGTCACTTTTGTTGAGTTTTTCGAAACGAACACACCTTGCGAAGAGCGATCCAAGTTTCAAAAATCTGTAAGTTAAATCTGAACAATTCCGAGTAGATATTTTGTGTCCCCGAGAGGAATTCGACGTTTTTAATTCACCTTGGTAATTTATCCCACTTTCGTTGCCTTTTTTTTTGTGTTTTGTTTTTGGGACCAGGACCACGTGGTAAGGGTATGTTGTAGATTTCATTTTGTTGCATGCTGTTTCTTTAAGAAGCGCCCATTTGTTAATTTTAAGCGTTATCCCTAAGTTTCTCCCGGGAGGTTCATTTTTTTGTAATCTTGTAATTTCGGAAATTAGGAGCCGTCGTCCGAACCGCGAGCGTCCATTTTGTTTTTTTACTAGCATTTTCTAACGGCACTCGACCCGCCATTTTCTTTTTGTTTAACATTACCAACGATTATTGTATTCGTTATTTATGCTGCTTACCGATATTTGTGCCAGTTAAAGCGTTTTTTTATTTTATCGTTATTTTACTTCGCGTTTTGTCCCCTTTTATTTGCGCATGGTTTAATGTTGCGTTTTGTTTTGTTTATTTATCATTGTTTAATGTTGCGCTTTGTTTTGCTGAATTTTCTCATCGTTTAAATGTTACGCTTGTTCGATTGAATTAAACTCGGTTTTTTTCTTTGTGTTGTTGCTAGATTTCGGAAAGGTTAAAGTAAAATGTTGTAAGTGCGCCCCTATGGGAGCTAGGTGACAATCAGGAAGTCGTGGGGTTTGTTTAGTAAATTTCTGTGGAAGCTACGGTTATTTAAAGCCGTTAGCGGAGGCGGACCTAGGTCTTCGCATATGCGGCGGCGGGATGTTTTCGTGAAGCTTCCGTCGAGGTTATAGAGATTTCGGGGGCTTGTCGGGAAACGGTTGGTTGGGAACGGTGGAGCTAAATATTCGCTGATGCTGTTTAGTGATGCTAATCGTACGACCCCGAGGCGCTCTGTCACTCTTACTTGGTCGGCGAAATAGTCTGATGTTCATTAATACCCCGAATATCTATAAACTTCGCTTGCTTTCAAGACGATTCAGATTATTTTTCTGAGTCCCCTTGCGGCCGAAAGTTTGTTACCTCCAGCTCTAAGCTCCCGTTGGCGTACCAGGACCGCTTAGTTCCGAGTTAAACATTGTTTTGTCATTAATCGAATTGTAAAATATGAGTAATACCTGGGATACGGTTTTTGAAGAGGGTTTTTCATCCGTCCCTGTCTGTAATAACTGCACCATAATTTGTTTACATGTTTTGCAAGCTTTAACTGTCATTTTGTATGTCATGTGCCCGTTTTTCTGTTATTTTAAATATTGTTGCATTCATCTTGTCGTTTACCTTTGTGATGTACTCAACTAGTTAATTTCTTGTATTTCGTTAAACTTAATTTCTGTCCTTTGTAGTCGTTTCAATTTCTTTTTCATCAAAGTTATTACAGGCATTTTTAATAAAAGGTATTGTAACCCTTCGACTTCTTTGACTTTTCCTCGATGATTTTTTTTTCTCCCTCATTTGGTGTATTGTTGGTTGCCGCATTCCCTCGGATGAAATTTTACGGAAAAATACGAAACAAAAATAATGAGAAAAGAAATATTTATGGATCCTACGTTGTGTTTTATTTTGATTTTGCTTAACTAGGTTCTAACGAGAGGCCGTACCTTCGGAGGTTTTCCAAAAAATAGAATTAAAACGATTGAGCCCACTTCACTTAAATTTTATTTAACAAATAATCGAGTGTGGTGGCGTTTGGTCCCAACAAATTATAGAAATAAATAAATGAATTTAATAACAGAAGTTGGTGGAAATTTGACCTAATGAGATTTGACTCGCGGCCCACGAATTGAGACCTGACTCATGAATAAATGACTACGCTGGGCAAATACAGAAGTTTCTGGCGCGAACAGCATTATGGAAGTTTGAGATGCGAACTATGTGATCCGATTTAGATTTCAATTACCCCAATTAAATTGAACCCGACGCGATGCCCTGGAATCTCATAGATCACCCCGGTCTACTCCGGTGGTCGAAAATAAAAGGGAAAAAAGGTTCTAACAGGGCCAAAGGGTACCTCTCTTCACGTGTCAGCTGGCCTAGTTTGGTCGCTGGCCCCCTTGGGGGTGACGCGGCTAATTTTGTGCTCTTACGCCGGACCACAGCTTATTGAGTGCGACGGACACTGGCGGTAGCTTCCCGATCTCAAGAATCCAAGACATAAATAATGAATGGAAATGTTTTATAATAATTGCATACTGGTTCCCTTTGACAAGAGCACGTTTCCCCAATCGGTAAATGCAAGAAGATCACATACTTCGCGATAAAGAAATTAATATAAGATTCTAAAGAGTCACGTGGCCATCAAAAGCTCAAAGCAAATAATATAATCTTTACTTTAGAACGATAAAGAATTAAATGCTGCTTGACTAAAAATCGCGACTACAAATAATGTACAAGAATTAGGGAAATAATTTACCTGGTGAATGTAAAGAACGTGGTCACAAAATGGCTGCTGGAAGTACTGAACGTACCTCCGGCTACTTTGGAGATCAAACCCCGAGTGAATCAAAAAAGCCCTGTTTCCCGTCCCGCAATCGGTTTTATCATTTCTGGCGCACCCCACTTTCGCAACCCCTACTTGACCAAAGTGACCAATCAGCTCGGTTCTACTTTACGCCGATCGCGACGCCTTTTCGAAATCTCTAGAACTTTTGAAATTACAGTTTCCGTTTTTCCACCACTATTTTAAATGTTTAAATTTAGACTTTTGTTAGGACCAGACCAAATGTACAAATTTGTTCTTGAATTAGAAGCCTGAAAAAGAACACTAAATTACTGACTCTATACAATAATAAAAATCAGCATCAAGAAACAAACACAATCTAAAACTGGGACAAACCGAATTAACACGAACACTGAATTACTGGCTCTATACAATAATAAAAATCAGCAACAAGAATTCGACAGAATTAAATGAAATAAACATAATTTAAAATGAAACAAACATAATTAAAATGAAACAAACATAATTAAAATGAAACAAACATAATTAAAATGAAACAAACATAATTAAAATGAAACAAACAAAATTAAAATGAAACAAACATAATTAAAATGAAACAAACATAATTTAAAATGAAACAAACATAATTTAAAATAAACAAACACAATTAAAATAAAACAAACATAATTTAAAATGAAACAAACATAATTAAAATGAAACAAACATAATTAAAATAAAACAAACATAATTAAAATGAAACAAACATAATTAAAATGAAACAAACAGAATTAAAATGAAACCTAAATTGGGCTTGAAACGCTGTTATGCAAGTGTTATATCATGCATTGACCTGCTACTTCTAAAATTTGCTCTACATTGGTTTGATTCCCCAAAACAGTTCTAATTAATAATTACTTCGTAAATTTCATTCTCTCTCTCTCACTCACACGTCTGATTTCTACGACTACCTGGCTTTACCGTTACCGGGTCCTCTCTGTTTTCTACCGACTCCCTTTCTACTTTGCTTTGTTACTTTTCTAACTAAAAGTGCAAACGATTCTAGTTATTTTCTACGATAAAGCGCTCTGTTTCTAATTTGCAATTCTCGCCCTTTAATTACAAATATTCCGCAAATTTGAGAATGCTAAAAAAGGTAAATTATTAACCCAATGAACATTAATTTTGTGGTTCTCTCAATTTGAAACCTGCTAACATCAAATTTATTAATTCAATTATCCCCTGATTTTAACTGGACCACCCAAATTGTCGAACGAGTAAATTTTGCAATGTTTCTTTTCCCATAAAAACTGTTATCTTTGTGTTGTGTTCGGACAGGACGTGTACCTGCATTTTCAAAGAAAGGTTGGTAGATTTCACTTGAGGAATGTGGTGCCGACACGGTTTCAATAAAATTTACAACTGGCGGTATTTAAAATATTTCGTTGAAATTATTTTAAAATTAAAATTCTTAATTTATCGAACCTATTCGGACCGTTACAGTATTTTGCGTTCCTCACATGTGTGTTTTATTTGCGGCACTCTTCCAACTGGAACCCTCACCGTTTGCATTCCGAACCTTTTTCCGCCAAAAGAAAATCACAACGTAGGGCTCCTCCGATTCGATGACGATCACGACCATATTTGTTACCGTTTTGCGCAGGTTCGAATATTTGGCGGAAAAAGTAATGTATTCAAATCATTACAAAGTATAACAATATAAGTAATAAAATATGGCCCACAAAAGGGGCGGCATGAAACTCCGCACGTATCCCTTACCAGCGGGGTGTCATAAAATTATGGCTTATAATCCCTAAACGAATCTCCGCACCGGTCGAGCACAGGTAATCTGGACGGGCGGCGCCCGGTAGGTAATCCTTAATCAAATATATTTAGAGAAACAAATTTTAAGTTATCAGAACAGTGACATCACTACTTTACAGTTTGTTAAGCTAGCTTCCCATTATTATGCTCACATTTGTACATCATAATATTATAGGAATAATATACTAAGTAGGTATACGTACTACTCCTATTAATTTTACTGTAGTGTAAGTAACATTAGTATATGAATCTATGAATTTATGTAAGTAATAATATATTTCAATTTTTGTAATAAATACTCTGTTACCATCTTGCCATTTGTTTTCTCTAAAATAGGTAAATACAGAACAATTTTAAAGAAATATTTAGGCAGGTATATCTTTAATCCTTTTTACCTGTCCTTCGTGCGGAGTTTCGTGCACCCAAAAACGGCAAATTTTTGTAACGTGCGGAGATTCATGCACCTTTAATCCCTTTACCTGAATCCGTGCGCAGTTTCGAATCGCCCCACAAAAGTACTCGAAAGAATTAATCTTAATCAAATCTCAATATGTACTTATATTTTAGACATATTTCTTGTTATCTGTACAACATAGAGTCATGATAATTTAAAAAGGTTTTGTGGAGGGGCAATTTATAGTACCTATATAACTAAGCTAAATTTTCGCTAAAATCCAGCTCCAAGCTGTTGCGTTTATTATGTTCAAAATACTTTCTCAACAAAAAAAGTGTGAAACGTAATTATGCCCGCCCGAAAGGTGAGTTCTTACACGCAGAGGTATCGGGTGTTCATTTAATATTCTGGTAGCATTACCTATGCAAATATTATGTGTTTGTTAAGACATGTCGTCATTAGAACTTCCGGTTAGTAAAATTAGAGTAGAACTGTCATATTTTGACATTTGCGTTCAGAGAGGTTTATTGTTTGTTGGTGTTCAGGTTATAGCAGAAAACGTTTTTGATTGAAAGTTATTTTTGCAATGGTTTGAAAGTGAATGCTTCATGGATTTACTCCTTACAAAACTGCTTAAAAGAGTTTATGGCCGAATTTCTCAATATTATTGTTGACCGAAAAATTTTCAAAGACACCCTGAGCAGGAGTGTAAATCTGTTTCGTGAAACTGGAGGCATTTACCGAAGAAAAACCACAGGTCAGCCGCTAAAACGCACTGCTGCAGTTATTGAAACTGCAAGAGAAATAATGCAAAATGCTCCCCACACTTCAATACGTTAGTTATCGCAACGCAACAGACTGAACCTTGTTACGAAAAGAAGAAGGTAGACATTTCCAGGACCACATTTAATAAATTAATTAATTCGTGCGTGAATTGTAATTGTGTTACTTTTTTATCATGCTGTTATTTTATAGTGAGGTTATGTCATATTTTAACGCTGCGACATCCGTTTTTCAAAATAAAAAATTTCTATAGGTGATGCTACCAGAATATTAAATGAACACCCATTACTATGTAATGTGTTTAGTTTAGAACATTTTACAATAAAAGTTTGATTCTTCCAAAGAAAGTGTTAAATAAATTTATCCACAACGGATACATTATGAGGTCATAATTATACTGTTTTGAGACGTTTTATGGGATTAATAATACACTAATGTCTTATATTATAAGACACTAATGTCTTATTATAAGTAAACTAGGCAAAAATGAATAGGGAATTCCACAATTTTTCTTGGAACGCAAAATAATTGCCCCAATCCTCCCACGCATTCTTAAACACTAGATAAATTTGAAATGTTACGGGTACTTGAAACATTAAATTTAATGTGCATATACATATATTTCTAACACATTTCATTACAAATTTTAAACTGTAGATATAAAAAATTCAAAAATGGAAAAATTCCTTATTCATTTTTGCCTAGTTTAATAATAAGACACAATAGCGCTAAAGTCAGGATAACTTTATTTAGAACTACAGGGTCTCTATAAATGATTGTCGGGTCCAGCCAGCCATGGAAACTAGTCAAATTTTGAATGAGCCGTTTTGTTCGACAAATAATGAATGTCACATTTTCAGGTTAGGTTGTTGGCTTTTAATGTTTTAACCAGAGACAGGTTGACAGGTTTCAACTGTGTTTTTCCTTAATCCTGCTAAAATTAATATATTTATTTTTTAGTAACACGATATTGTTTCTTTTCGTCATAGATACAGATTGTGAAAAACAACTCATATCTCCTTTGGGATTTGTCAAATTTTTTTCGCCCTCCACATTGTTCACAATAAACTCATGAGAACGAAACTATAGCAATCTTCCCTGCTAAATATTTTTAATAAAATTTTAAGTTTTAAGTACAGAGACTAAAAAATAAAATATTGTATGCACCACGGGAGATATTCATGTTTTTCCCCTCGGTTGATTTATAATTCCTCGGGCCAAAGGCCCTCGGATTATAACCACGTCAACCTCAGGGAAAAATCATGTTCATATTTCCCTTAATGCATAAATATCTATTATTATTTAATATCAACACCAAAAGGGGAACAATTATTGCCCCCCATCGTACCGCCACACAGTGTACAGGAATTGGTATGAGAACAAATCCAAACAGATAAATATTGAGAACACCTTGTCCCCGTATGGCACTACACAATACTGCCTTTTGTCTGCTTTCACATTTCTTGTTTTATGCTAGTGACAATTTAATTCATACACTAAAATGCCTATAAGCAGCGGTGTTTTTGTCATTATGACAGCGAAAAAAGTTTGCCCTAACTTTTTCCAGCGACAAAACGGAACCTAACGTTTGAAAGCGTCTTCTAGCAGGTTTTGCATCATAGTGATTTACGTATTCATTAAATTGTCTTACCGAATTACGCTCAAGCTTTTTCTTTTGGGACCGCACCAACTACTTGTAATCGTATAAAGTAGTGAGAGGAACGTCAAAAAAATAATAATACAAATGTTCTCCTGATGCTTTTTTGTTTTTTCTTATTTTTCGAAATTATGATTTTTTTTGTTGACATATACAAGCACATTAATTCACTAAGATTTATTAAAAAATTGTGTAACAAAAATTTTAAATTTCGGTTTTTAAAAAGGCAAACGGACTAAAAGAAATAGTTATTTTTATATTAAGTGCGCGAAGAGAGTGTTTTTGTGCATGAAAAGGTCTTTTACACCGAGACGAAGGTCGAGGCAGTATAAGCCTTTGAATGCACAAAAACATCTTCGCGCACGAAATATAAACAATATTTTTTCTATAATTGATTCAAAAAATTGAAATTAAAAATTCAAATTTTTGAAGGAACTCTGAAGTTTCAATGCAGTGACCATGTTGCTGGTAACTAATAAAAAACAGTGCGTGAAATGAAAAACAGAAATAGTCGTATGCGTGAAATTGCATTTCACACACTGTTTTGTATGGTTTCTATGGTTTCGATCTTACTAACAATGCAAAAAAAAATACACGTTAGAAAATGACCCGCTTCAGGCACAGATAACTATGCGTGAATTTCAATTTTTTGAATCAATTATATAAAAACTAATTTAATTAGTGAATGTTATTGCAATTGAACGAAAACTCCGTCTAATGTACCTAATTGGAACAAAAAAAAAAATTTTTCAACATTTTTGATTAAAATTTTCTAAATTTAACACGCTGTAACTTTTAATTGAAGCTGCGAAAAAAAATTTTCCAATTTTTTTTATATTCTTCTCCCTCTATTCTGTACAACTGCTAATAGTTGGTGCGTTCGTTTTGATCACCCTGTATAATTCGAGTTTTGTTGTCTGGCAATTAAACTCAAAAAACTGCCAGAAAAAATTACTCGTTCTACGGACTCGTAATTTTTTATTATAAGTAATTTTTTCAGAGACAGTTTTTTTTCGTTAAATTGCCAGACAACAAAATTCTCATTGAAATGTCAAGTTTATTTCGACAAAAAAAGCTGTCGTGATAAATAGTGATAAATACGACATCGATTGAATTGTCGAATACGGTATTGACTCCGACTCCCATTTTTTCTTCCAATATAAATAACAGTGTTTTTCATGACAAATAAGTCTTACTGGTTTTTCAATAAAATCAAATGTATTCAACAACATAATTCACAACACTAAATAACGATAACAAATTGGTATTTTTTTTATAAAATAGATTGATGCCCCATTAACTTCTAAACACTTCTTCATTTATTTTCAAATAAATAGTATATTTCAAACCAAAGTAAGAAAGTGCTTTCTTGGAGACCGCAGGCAAAGATTATAAACCGAGGGGTAGGCGAGGTTTGCAAGCGCCCAATATCTGCAAGGGCACTTTCTTAACAAGGTTAGAATACAATTTTTTTCCCTACCGGCACAACTTCGTTGAAAAAAGTAAAAAAAAGATGGTTATATTCCTGATTAAAACGAAAATTTTGAGAATCGAATAGTAGGCTGGGTTCTTTGTTTAATTAACTTGTCATCGCATTTAAAGATTTGACGTTTGTTCGAAAATTTAATATAAACAGAAGTTGTAGTACCTACCTAGCTTATTTGTTTATTTTCTAGATTATATGATTGATCTACCAACTTGCTTTATTGATTTGGATTTCATTTATCAATAACTTATTTCACTTTTGACACTTTTGACATTTGTATTTTGGTACAGTTTTACCATAAACATTTCATGATTAACTTTCTTACCATAGCGAGAAAGTTGAATTTTCTCACCTCAAATGAGGTATCCACAGCCTACATTTCTAACCGCTAGGAAAAAAAATATTTTGCGGCATTACTTGGTTAAGGGTACAGCAACACTGCTATCCACAGTTCCACACACCAATTTTCAAAACATGTAAAGGAGTCTCTACAAATTGATGTGGATTCTCAGCACTCTAAATTCTGAAATTGATGTGATTTTGAATCTGATTACAATATTAAACACAACTTTGATAATCTGCAGGTTGGAGTTCTTGTACCTACAACACTTATTTTATAAGGTTGCAGTTGTAGCCTGTTTTTAATGATTTTGTGACAAGTACTTCCTGGTACACCAGATTGTTGAGATAAACAGGCTCTCTGTAGAGTCTTTTCCACAGTTTCTTTCAAATCCTCGAGTATTTCATCAGATACTGGTGGTCGTCTTGATGATTTACCCTTGCTAATTGTTCCGATTGTTAAAAATCTGTACACAATTCGCCCAATGCGACTTAACAAACAATCATCTTGAATGTTGTCCAGATAATTTGCTTGAATTCATTTTATTTCATCCTGTGTCAAATTTCAATACTTTACGTCATCAGTTTGAATCCGGGAAAACGCAAAAAACGGCCAGACGCCGGTTAATTGTTGCTATTGGAAACACAAAAGTAACAATCGCAATAACAATTATTCAGGTTTAAGAAATGTTTTATTCAAAACTAGATCTAAATATAAATTAACAATTTAACTATTTCGGCCACAAAGAAGATGATGCACTTACTTTCTCAGACTAAAAACTAGTTCACAAATAAAATAATACAACCATTTAAACCAAATCTAAAAAATATGCCAGCCAGCATAACCTCTTCCGTAATTTTCTTCACATTATTTTCTGATTTCCATTTATAAAAATGGCTGAATTGTTTTTGATACCTTTCACCAGACTTGCTACTCTTGCTAGGTATTAATTCAGCACAGGCGTCTGCAGATTTTCTTACAATTTCTGGAGGATTTGCTTTAGAAGTCATTTTGATGCACCAAATTATTTCAACAAAATAAACAATTGCCAAACAGGCGTTGCTAATCATGTTCCAAAAATGTGACTAAATTTGGAGCATTTGTTGAATTATTTTGAAATTAATTTCAATGTTTCTTTTAAACGAAATTTGAGGCAGGATGAAATAAAATACATAACGAAATTCGTCCGTGAACTCTTTTTACAGTACTCGTTTCGAGTTTCAAGACTCGGCTCCTTCTTCGCCTCGTCCTAAATGTCTCACTCGTACTGTAAACTATGAGTTCCCGGACTTATAACGTTAATTACTATTTACAAACAGATAATTCCCCATTAATAAACCTTCCATTTTGAAAGTGAAAAACAACAATGAACGTGTTCTGTTCAACAGAATAAACCGTTGTAAAGAAAATAAAGCTAAAATAATACATAAAACATTAAAACATAACCTCACAAATTTTACCTCTAAAAGCGGACGTACTTGCAATTTTTATTGAAAAAATAAAGATTTTTGATGTTTATTAACTGTGATTAGCTGCGATAAAACGAATATAAGGAACGAAAACTCGACTGACAAGCGCAAACGAAACGTCATTAATGTCAGAAGTGACCGTGAAAGGTAAAAACGAACTAAAATTTGGCATCGGTTTCAAAAAAGCGGAACAGTAAAAATTTTTTCCAAGGTTGGCTTGACCAGACAATCATTTATGCAGACCCTGTACTTAAGATTTACATTAATATTCACATTAACAGACAAAACATTGGCGTTGTTTCCTTTAAAAAAAAAATATTATCGGTCTTTTTTTTGTTTCATTGGCGAAGACTGATTAACTGCAATAGTAGATGGAACTGTAGCCTCACCAGAAGTTTCGGTGCACTTTCAAAGTTGCTTTTAACATAGAGACATTTGTCTACGACGATGAAGGTAGGTACATACTTTTTTTACTGACATTGAAGAATTACGCCCATAGGAGCTCTTCGGTTATTATTATCACTGATGTTACTCTCCTTTTTTTCTTTCCAATTAATAAAGATTGCAAATTTTTGTAGCCTTCCTTCGATTTTCTCGGTACTGACTCTGAAGTCGCTTTTTCAGTTTCTGAAAGTTTTTCCGCTGAAATATTCTGATTCTTGCCAATACAATCGGAAACGAATAGCAACCGTTCCATAACAAACGTCATTTAAAAACATCAAATAATAATTTTCCAAAAAAATAAAGGAAACACCTGATTCTTTGTATGTACAGCTGCGGAATTAAAATTTTTTACTCTTGTCATGTTTTTGTCTTTTGGAATTCAAAAATTGTCATTTGTAGCATAATAACGGGTAGGCAACATATCAAAGCGATGATTTAATTACACTCAGTGCAACTAACTAAAATCTAAAAATTCAAAATTGATTGGGTGACTGACACAGAAAAGTTTAATTTTTGGATGTCAGTCATGATGACAGTAGAAGGTGCTTTACAGAGATTTTATTGAAGTGGCAGAAAAATAGTGCCCGAAATTTTAATTCCGCAACTGTACTATTGGGAGCACGGAATTTCGGGCAGACTTGAAATTTGACTGATATAATATGTGAAATACGCTTTAGGTGCTAGACGTATTAATAACCTCATTTTAATATTTACCATTGTCACATATCATTTTGATAAATTGCATTCATCAATCCTGAAAAGTTGCAAGTGCTTAGATGTGATTTTCTGAAAACTGAACAGTCTTTTATTAAACTTTGGAAATCAATAACTAAAATGTAAAATAATTGTGCATAATTGTGACAGTTAATTTTGAAGTTCGGTCAAAATTAATTATAATGACATTTGTGACAATAAAGCTTAGACTACATTGGGTTTTTTAAAATGACATATAAATTGCTGCCCGAAATTCCATGCTGTGATGAACCAAGTGGGTAATTCAAAAATCCCACCAAGCGGCCATCTCAATTTTTTTTTCTACCAACATACGCAATGAAAATAAAACCCGCGAAATTCAAGTACAACAAACTTCGGGAACAGATTACCATTCCGGAAGTTCTGTGCCAAGGAACTCGGATTCAACTTACACCATGAGCGACGTTGCGGACCAGCATTCAGCAAGCCCCGCCAAGCGTTATGGTTTTCGGGTCTCTCTTGGGGCACAACATGTTAAACGAGGGGCCGCGGGGTCGTGTTCAACGATTGGATGTTAAGAGAAACCAAACCCCTCAAACAGAGAGAGACCCTCGCGATAAGGAAGAATTGACATTTACAGCAACTGGAAAATGCAAACGAAACCGCGACAAAGCTTTGTTGACGGAGTAATCTAAGAACACTTTCAGTTGGGATGGAAAAGTGGTAACAACCAATAACACATACATAACAACATAAAAAAAAACACAGTCCGGTCGACCCTAGCTTAATTGAGCCGGTTTATCGACAAGGGGGCGCCCTGAATAATATGGAGCGCGCCCCGGGACTAAACGATAGAAATACGTAAATGTAGAAGATCCCTGGATAAGGAAACGCCCGCGCAGATACCTGAAATATAAACCCAATTGGTTGCTACCGGGATGGAAAGTGGAAACTTTAAAATTTTGATTAAAGTGTTAAGAAATAAATAGATACTTGTTACACCAAAAGCGTCACTCGGAATAATTAAAAAGGGGATCAAAAATGAGGGAGTGCGCTTATAAAAAGTGAAAGCCACAGACCCACGCTAAAACTTGGTGTCCTTTTCTTTTAGGAAAATTAGTGGATTGTAAAACCTGCTTTGACAACAAAAGGAAAACGTGATCCGTACAATTTTATAAATTTAGCAAAACTAGAACCAAGCTGCCTTACGCTCCTTCGCAAGCTTATAAATGTTAAAAACGTAATACATGGGGATGGTTGAGATAATTGTGGATTTTATAAAACATGGTGGAAACCCACGTGCGACCCATTTGTGTCTTATTATTGTTAAACTACATTTCGCGCGAAGCAGAATGAATTTTAGTACCCCAAACACATACCTAGTTCAAAAACAGAAGCTGGACAGCAACATTTAGCACAGTCCAATAATTAAAAAAAGCAACTAAAAACGCACAATTTGAACACAGAAGAATACACCGTACTTCTGCACTACTCTGCCGTCAAGACAAAAAGTGTCCCCAAAAAAAAACATGGCCGTTCATCCCCTGTCGACTTTCACCCCCGCCCCTAGCGGTCGCTGACGGTACCAACAGCGGTACTATCATGGCTTTTGTTGGCGGTTGGTTTGAATTCAAAAGCGGGTATCTCAATGCTCCCAATAGTACCTGGTTGTGGATAAAATTTTGTATTGCATTCGTTGTCTTATTAGCTTAAAACACTCAAGCAAAGCGTAAACAGCTCGAGCTAACGCTCTCGTGTTTACCTTTTTTTTTCGTGTTTTATATGCTTACTAAGACACTTATATGTACAATAAATAACTACTATAAAGTTCCAAACAGCGTAATCCTTTATGGAAAAATACGAGTGACGAATTATCGAGATGCGTTTGTAGCTTTACCGAATCCGCATTTGTATCGCGAACGGAGTTGATATTATTAGGTGTTTCCTGAAGAGCTTCATTCGGATAGGAGGAGACGATGCGTGGCATTAAGACAATAGTTTTTTGAGAATTTAAAGAAACATAATGTTATACCGAGACAAATTTTCTGCACCTTAAATAAATACATAAAATAAAGATAGCCATTATGGGATGTCTTTTAATCTTTTTGTTTGTATGTAACAGTTGAAAGTAGTGTGCTACTGTGGTTATCTTAACTACAATAGTTACTTAAGGTAATCACATTATTTTCAGTACAATGCAAACACCTATAATCAATTCACTTTTGTAATGACGAAATAGAGTTACTAAATTTAGTAACTTTTGTCTTGTAAACACATCTTTTTACCGCGAATTTGGGCTTTTAAAAAGTTAGGTTATGGGTCACGTCAATTCTCATTTGTTCTGTCAAAACTGGTCCAATTCAAAGTATAGTGAAATTAAATGTGTTTAATTATTTTGAAGAAAAAAGCAAAGTTGCACTAAACAAATACGAAAAGGCAGTTGAACGTAATAATGAAATAATTTTGCATTTTGCTACTCATCCTCGTCGCTATTTTCCAAGTCCGAATCTTCAACCAAATTAACAATAATTTGGGATATGTCATGGATGCTAAAGTTTTCCATAAGCCTTGTTCTTATCCTTCATTTAAAATTCTATACATACTTCTGGGACTGAAGCCTGTGCAGCACTTAGGAAGAGTTTTATTTTAGATTAGGATTTACCGAAAAAATATTCGCTACTGCTTCTATAATTTTGTACTTTACGTATTTATGTTTCTATTGTCTCCATGAGTAATTTCTTTCTTAATTTTGTTGAAAGCCTTTAAAATGTGCTGCTTCGTCTGCTTGCTTATTGATGCTTTACTCAGTGACAATAATATGACATTTTAAATCATTGCCAACTGTCGAATTTTCATATATTTTGTAAAAAAATTTAACAAAAAAAAAGTTCCAGTTAGTTCGTCATTACAAAAATGAATGCATTATAGACTTAACTAATATCTATACGGGATGTACTGAAATACGTGTGTTAATTTTAACCAGTGCAAGAACTCGCCAATTTATGAAACTTTTCTCTATAACATTTTGCAAAATTCGCAGAAGTATTCCAATATTTTTTGCCCCCAATTTTTACTAAACGAGTCGTTTTGTGTGGTTAACTAGTTTCATTTTTTTTTGTAACCATGAGAATTTTAATTGTAATTATTTAATTTTTTCTATAACAATAAAATTTGTTGACAAGGCTCCGTTTCTATCACAGAAAATTTTCGCCCTTGCCCATAGGCGGGTATACACTTTGATGGATAATTTATTGCAAATGTTACATCAATTTGTAATGTTTTTTCGTAAAAATGTTGTAGAGAAACGTTTCATAAATTGGAGAGTTCTTCCACTGGTTAAAATTAACACACGTATTTCAGATACATCCTGTATAACCAAAACACAAAATTTTATGTTTTGCCTAAAAATAAAACGTGTACTTAACTGAATTTTGGTTTTCTTGAATTTCTTGTAATCTTTGTTGCTCTACAATAACACTATCAATCTTAATAACTCATCTCTTTTTTAGTTCCAAATTATACTTATCTGTGTATATCTCTCCTTCGACAAATATATATACAGTAATATCGTTACTCTACAAAAAGAAAATGAAATTAGTTGCATAACGGAAAATAGTGATCATCCGATTTTTATTGATCCTCCAGCAACTATGATAAATAAAGAACCAGTGAAATTTTTAAAGCAAGACAACTGGAACAATGCTAACTGGCTGCTAAAAGACGTAAACCAATTTAGCTACGGTGCTGTTACTGATAAAAGATGGGAAGGTGAGTTGCTTCAAATACAATTTGTAACAATGTTGATGTAATAAAACTGTCACAGAATACTAATATGTATTATAAATTGTTGGATTGAAACAAATACATTGTAATAATAGGAAATAACTAATTTTGAAAATTTGTAGATTTTGTACTATCGCGGCCATCCAAAAGTGAACGGTTACTTTTTACAGTTTGATTTTTACTTTAAATCATAGGCGTCCTAAAATGTCAAAGTTTGACACTAGCGATAAAAAAATTATTTAAACTATTTTTTTTTTAAATGCCACATCCCACTCCGATGCAGACAGCTAGGGCTATTGCAAAGCTAGAAGAAAATTGGTCGTTTGCTGCTGTGGCGAGAGAATTACATTGCAGTAAGACTTGCACCGTCAATATAAAGAGGGGTTGGCAAGAAAAAAGGCTTGAGAGGCCAATGCGAATAGGTGTTGCAAAGGTTTCTTTAGTAAAGTTTACTTTCACTTTAATAATGTATTAATTACTTCTCAGTCTCATTTTTATTAAAAATTATTTATTACTTTTTATTATTAAAATAGTAACGCCTGCTGCACGAACGCCAATGAATACAGCCTGATTTAATCTAACGAAAAATACGGAAATTTTCGCAAGCTATTGTTCACTTTTGGATGGCCGCGATTGTACATACAAAGAGTAAAAAAAAAGAGTATGTGCTTAAGTCCGCACGACGGAAGTGAACAGTTCTATGATGCTTCAATAACCAATAACTTGTATTATGATAATAATTTGTCCACAATAGATGAATTGTTGAAACCATATAATTGAGAATTACGTATTAAATCCTACATTCATCTGTAAACTTACAATATTTGACGTGTCTTTATAGTTTATGTTACATTTTCAAAAAAAAGCCGGACATTTTAATTTCAGTAGCCAGCTTTTTTCGGAAATATAGTGTGGGTTGCATTTTAAATTATCATTATCACTCGTGAAATATCCTGTATATATCGGGCCTTCAAATAAATATATATTTAGAGTAGGCGTAGACGACATTCTAATTCTGTTAACAGTGTAAAGTAATTTTTGTAGGTAACCAATAATTCTCCGGAGTTACACAGGTTACATAGTAAGCTTTTTACCAATTTCATATTGTCATATTCCGTGGAAGGGGAATAGAGAAAATACACTACAAAAATTCAACATATTTTCTAACCTAATTTTATTTCGTTAAAATGTCAGACGTTTCTTGTCATTTTCTACACTGGAAAAATGTTGCAAACAATTGAATTTCCATAGGTTGCTCTAAATATAAATTTATTTGAAGGCCCTTTATATACAGTTACTCCTACAGCTCTGCACTGAGGTCGGTCAGGTCACAACACAACGTACAATGAAAATTTAAAATTGACAAGTGACGCACAGTTGATTGTTTTTCGCTCGTTCCGCTAAAAAACTCGACTCCCTTGATTTTAGCTTACCGTGTCGTGCTGCAAACGATTTTCGCTCGTGCTGCGAACGATTTTACCGTGTCGCATGAAACTAATTCACTGCCCGGGAATAAAATGTATGTGGCGCGCCTAAAGAAGTTTTCACTTCAAAAATAAATATTATAGTAGAATGGCAGCAAATAATAATTTGTGAATAAATTTCACTGTAATTTTAAATATTACAATAGTAGTTATTTGTACAACTAGTCTACTTTCTTTCACGAATTTGCAGCAAATAATTGAAAAAAAGAGACTTTCATAACGTGTTGTACACACAATTTTTTTGCATATCGATGTAAGTTGAGAAATATGGCCTAAAAGAATTTATGAAAAAAAAAAATAGGTATGCTTTGACAATCATCTCCAAAGAGAAGGAATAAAATGATGCAAAAGGTACTACTTGCACTATGATTTTTTATGTAAAAAAGTGCTACTTTCATTACGATATGCAAATAAGATTTTTAAAATGTTTATCCTTAAATTGTAAAGCCAGGATAATGTTTTTAAAAAGCAAACACTAATCCCCAAAAATGTTCTGTTTCAGACTTTGAAATTGTTAAAACCAACTATCACCGATTTATATCAGTAACTTCTGTATCATTCTCAGTCTACTCTCCATTTGAAGTGGAATTTTTTACTAATGACGACGACAATTTGGATTACTTTAAATGGAATCAAAGCGACCAAAAATGGTTAAGTTTTACTATTCTTTTACAAAATAATAATGTTTTCTACTTGGAAAATGATGAAGTTATACGAACAACACCCGATTTCAAACCATATGAAATAGTTGTTACAACTAAAAACGAGACTTTTTGGAAAATCCACAAATGTAAGTACTTAAAGCCGAGTTCATTATAATCCGTCTACTCCAGTTACACTTACCTACATGCTTTAATTAGGTATTATTGAGATTTATATGAAAATTGTTGTTTGTATATTTAACACTTCAACAGATTTGTTCCCAAAGAACAATTTACACCAATCAATTCTTTTTAATTTACAATGGGAATTAGACGAATTGTAATGACCCGGAGTATAATATAAACATATGTATATTTTAGATATAGCTGTTCCAAATTCCCATAATATAACACAAACATATAACACAAAAATTAATAAATATTTAGAGCTCTCCGTTGCTATGAGAAATCTTTGGAGTTTAGAAAAAAAATCTATTTTACCACTTATAATTTCAGCAAAGGGAATAGTTCCGCAATCTCTTTTTAAAAATTTAAAAATTCTGAATTTAGATAACACATTGGTAGTTGAAATTCAAAAAGGTATATTATTATACTCATGTCACATCGTGAGGAAATTCCTTAACATTGACACAGAACATAATACGCAACAAAGTCAAAATGCGGAGGTGAGACGCCGGTAATTATGTTGATAAGCACTGCACTATTACTTGATAGAAATACCTATCCGTAATAGTGTATGTACTCCGGCAAAATTGCCGTGCCGCCGGATGGCGGAGGGACATTATACACATAGGGGGGATCTCACGAATGATAATACGTAAAGACCGGATTTTAGGCCTTTTTCCAGCCATTATCCGGAAACTTAAAAATAAATCTCTTCCGCCAAAAATTACGTATTTTGGAATGCATTTGTTATCGCCTAAAATGCCTATTTTTCAAAATAAACGCCTTAATTGCCTAAAGGGCCTAAAAAGTGTTTTATAGGTCTTAAAGGCCCTTATTTTCGACCTAAAATAGGATATTTTTATAAATAATATTTTTCATTAATTTACAATTTTTTAGTGATAGTGATTTTGATTTAGTGCGGATGTGATTTCGGTACTTTTGACACAATCGACAATCAAAATGAGACTGCGGCTTCCTTTAGCCACCAACCTAACGTTTTGTATGATATCTACAAGTGCGCAAGCAAAAACAAACGAAATGCCAAAAACAAAACGAAATTATAAAGACAAGTTAGCCCAATGGACTGATGACAAAAAATATAATTTCAAAACTGATAATTTGTTTGCCAGGCGAACAGTCGCTAAATTCAATGTAATCCATAATTACAATAATAACTAAATAAAATAATTTGACTACTACTTTTATATGCGTGTAAAATACTGTTAACTTTCAAATTTTTTGTTTGTTTTTTTTTTATTTTTTTTTTTAAATTTGAAAAATTTTTGTTATATCTTTTAATAAAGTACTACTGGGATTTTCTTGGCACAAGAGTGAGACGTCGCCAACTCCGACCGGAGACGCTGAATGGCTTAAGAGTGGCTCTGGAGGAAGAATGTGCTCAAATACCTCAAAATTACATTGCCACTCTCATTCAAAGTATGCCAAATCGTTTAAGAGACGTTATAAAAGCTCGTGGTGGTAACACCCGTTATTAATGTTGAATTAGTAGTGTTATTGTAGGGCTTAATTGTTAATTGATCAAATATTCCATTATTTTTGTAAATTTAACTTTTCTTCATTTCATTTTTTCATTGTAAAGATGGTGTTACTTAGTTATTTAAACACAATTTAAGAGATTTCATGATTTTTCATGTACCACAATAACAGTTTTGTTGGTGTCCGGAATTTTTTGAGCGGCAGTGTATTTCAGTGACGCCTGTTTTTGTGCCTTTTTTGATAATTTTAGCGCCTAAAAGTGTGTTGTAACGACCTATTTTAGGCGCCTATTTCTATAAATTTTAACCGCCTAAAATCCGGTCTTTAAAATACGTCCTACGGAATTGAAAATGCAACCCTTAAGTCATTTACAAAGTTAACGTGGATATTTGCTTTCTTATAAATAACACGAAACATACAGGGTGATTTACGAATAGTGTCTGATTGATTTACAAAAATATAATTACATTTTTTGACACATTTGATTAATACTATTGATTTATTTTTCTGAAATCGGATTACTATGATCCCAAAATTTTATTCAAATTGAAAAACAGCGATGATTATGAGAGAGTAATTTGTATTGCAGGAATAAAGGAGCTAAATCAGACATTATTTGTGAATCACCTAGTATACAATTCATCCATTTTCAATATACATTACTGTTAGGAAATTTTCTTTTTTTGTTTTGCAATGAAAATGTTTTATTTTTTCTAATGTTGCACATTCAAAGTGGGCGTTTTAAATTTTGTCAAAAAATTTGACACTGTCAGATTATAACGGGCCTTCAAATAAATTTATATTTAGAACAACCTATGGAAATTCAATTGTTTGCAACAGTTTTCCAGCGTAGAAAATGACACAAGAAACGTCTGACATTTTAACGAAATAAAATTAGGTTCGAAAATATTTTTAATTTTTATAGTGCATTCTATCTATTCCCCCTCCACGGAATATGACAATATGAAATTGGGAAAAAGCTTACTTTGTAACCTCTGTAACTCCGAAGAATAATTGGTTACTTTACGCTGTTAACAGAATTAGAATGTCGCCTACGCCTACTTTAAATATATATTTATTTGAAGGCCCCATATTTATTATTGAAAAAAACACAATTAAGTAGCGATATCATGGCAGGGCCCTAGGCAGGGTTATTAAGAGAAAATGCCTCATTTTAGAGACAGAACAAAGTGTTCATCGGTGTTAAAAAAAATTGGTAAGTAAATGATCAAAGTTTGGGGAAGATGCTAGTTGACCGAATGGTTGGGGAGATTTTTGCCGTAAGTTGATAAATCCACTTAATTTAAATTGATCTATTTAAAATGTTAAATTCAATCTTATGCTTCCGCTCTGTGTCCTGCTCTGAAATTTTTTCGGTAAAATCTATTTACGTACACCTACTCACCTACTGATTTCAATGCCGGTATATAATATTAACCTGTAGATACCATATTTTAAGTAAAATATTGAAGACTATAATCGATTCACGATGAATGTGGATAAGGGGTCGCTGTGATTTATTTTTATCATGTTGGATAAACTGACTCAATTTTATATTTTTTCCTGTCAGAAATATGACATGATTGTTCCGACGTTTAAATTTGAACAATGTTGTTTAATTTAATTAAACCTTGCACATTTGTTTTTTTAAATATTCAAGTTCAAATTTCAGAGGCTTTCATTCTCAGATTATGATTTAATACGAAATATGTTCCAGCTGGCAACTCTGTTACCGTTTCCATCACATAATTTAACCTTAATTAAAGTCAAACTAACATAACTAAGGCTGGGACTTTCTTGGATTTTGGTATTCGAATAGTTATACACCGTTCACGTTGTATTGATCATTGGTAAATTCGCATTATGTTGGTTTTCTGCACGTCACTATTTACAAACATAACCACATAGCCAAAAAATAAAATTATTTGACCTTGAAATACTGAATTTACTACGCTAAATTCGCATTATGTTGGTTCCCTACATCTCACTATTTTAAGAATCACATAGCCGAATATTCGAATAGTTATTCGAATTTTCGACTATTCGAATATTCGAATTTACACTTGTTCGAATTTTACATAGTCACCTATTCAAATATTCGAATAATTCGAATACGATTCCCAGCCTTAAACATAACACGAAAGCCATCAATTTCTATTAGGGAATTTTATTTGCTCCCTAGCTATTACCAACAATGTTACCAGATGTCACAGCCACCCGTTATCCACATTCATCGTGGATTGATTATACATATACACTATTCTTTATCTTGGTGAGTGGTCGATGCGATTAAGCAAGCCATAGGTAGCTTTGTAAGTTTTACTTTTTCCACCAAATTTTTGTGTGGTGTAAATCACATATTAACTGTCATCACTGTCATTCAGATTCAGAATAATAAATTATAAAGGTGTTTTTTTTTTCGTTGCTATGATATGTTAGCAATGATGCCGTGTTTGTGATCTAGTCCCCCAGGCTAAATTTCATCATATTTAACACTGATGAAGAAACGGAATTCAAACGTATTCGTGAAAGAAATGTTTGGATATGTGTTGAAACCACCTTTGAAAGTTGGCTCATTGAATTATGTCCCACATCAATAACAGAATCATTTAATTTTACAGATAGTTCAGTTGTAACTTCCAAAAGCTCTTGCGCGTTAATAAAAGGCCAAAAAAAAAACAAAAACAATTTCTTCATGTTCCATGATTAGCCTAAATTGTGTACCTTCTTTGGTATCCGTCTTTTTTAACACACCCAATATTATAGATATAAGGGATTACATTCATTTCAGATCAACATATGTGGTCCGATAATTCTGCCGATGTAAAACCCACTACTGTAGCAATTCCATCCAGAGAAAAATCATGTTTAATGTTTTATGTTTCTTTATGTAAAACATGCGTTTTGAAGATTCCAAAATTAAACCATACCTACACGTCAACAAATGTAGCAAGAGACTATGATGTACACTCTTGGCAATCTCGTCAATTGAACTTAGAATTTAAGGAAAAAACATTAACTTTTTTCAAAGAAAAAACAGATATTGATACCAAAGGCCACTGGGGAATTGACATCAGAGAATGTTCCGAAATTGTAGATGATAAAGGTAACATTTTATTATTTATTTATATTTGCATAAGTATCTGTTCAATTTTATTTCAGTAATTTACAGGACACAAATAACTGACAAAAATCAGACCAACTCTATTTGCCAAATTATGTCATCCGTCGGTAAAAGATCCAAAAGAAATGCTCCTGCAAAAGAACAAAAAGAAGGATCTGAATGTGAAGCGGGAAAATTAGGACCGCCACACTGTGACGTCAGTTGTGAATCTGTATTGGGAAAGAAGTATAAGTTTTGTGAAGAACATCGCATTTGTGAAAACACAAAATGCAGTTGTGCTTGGGGATATACAGGACTGCGGTGTAATACACGTGAGTAAAAATTTTGAAAATAACATACAGGTGTCCGCACGAAGTGTTTGGATGTGTCTATCTGATATCTGTAAGGTTATAGTCTAAGATCCCACTGCATGATTTCTACGTTCATCTGTTTTTTAATCAAAATACCATTATTATAGATAATATTGAATAGAGAAATATGTTTCTGCAGGATTGCCTATCAAAATATGGCCGCAAGTATTTTTTAATTAAAATTAAATTAATTAATTTTTTCCAAACAGTTTCGTTCACTTGTTTTTTACATAAATTATAATTCATTTCAAAGAGAGATGTGTAAAGAACTTGAAAAGTTTGGGTTGCCATTTCTCAGTTGGCCGCAACCCTTTGGCAACCGGGTGTAAACATGCACCTCTCTGTTTAATTTATAACTTCATAACGTATCCTCATAAATTATACATCAAATTAAAGCTAATTTTTTTCTCTACACGATGGAATACGGTTGCTTATGGAAAAGCGGCCGCAAATAGGGGTAACTGTTAAAGATAGATAAGAGCGAAAGAGAGTTAGCGCACCACACCGTGCATCAGATAAGGATGCATTGTGCGTGGTTAAAATAAAAATGACGCTATCTAATTGAGCAAAAATGACGTGAAGTTGGCAACTGAGAAATGGCAACCAAAACTTTTCAAGTTCTTTACACATCTCTCTTTGAAATGAATTATAATTTATCTTAAAAACAAGTGAACGAAACTGTTTGGAAAAAAATAATTAATTTAATTTTAATTAAAAAATACTTGCGGCCATATTTTGATAGGCAACCCGGCAGAAACGTATTTCTCTACTCATAATCATCTATAAAGATTGTATTTTGATTAAAAAACAGATGAACGTAGAAATCATGCAGTGGGATCTCGTACTATTACAAAGTTAGGATTTAAGTGAATCCACATGGGGACGTAATTTAGTACAGTTTTGTTATTGTTATGTTATGTTATGTTATTATTCTCGATTTTTTTATCCACAATAATATTACATTTTTATACATCAAAATTAAAATATCATAAGAACTCTGTGTAATTTAAAATGTTGCAAATGGGAGTGGCTGATGGTTGAGTAGTAGCATGACACCTGTCTTAAATTACGTCCCCACCAGAAATAGACGCATCCACTCTATTCCCCTGGACATCCGGTATAATATCTACCTGTATAACACATCAATTATATAGAACTATGACAATTTTCTAGGGTGCGAAAACGGAAAATGGGGACTATCTTGTAAAAAATTATGCCAATCAGATTGCGGGACATGTGATAGAGTAACTGGAACTTGTGGGAACCATTACTTACTATGTAAGTAACTTACTAGTAGATGTACATTTTTTAGTGTGCGATTGTGCTCCAAGTGTTCTGCTTTAATTGATAAAAATTGTTTATATGCACTCAGACTCCACTTTATGTGGATTTGCTCTTCGTTGTTTCACTAGTTAAAGAAATTTCCGTTTATTAAATAAAATAAATACATACATAGACTTCTGAACTACGTCATACGAGTTTAGTTATAACGTCTTTTCCTTTATCTACCGAAAATCTAAAGTAATTCGAAATTTTTGCTAAATTTGTAAATTTTTTTCTTCAGTTTTTCGAACCCTTTAAAAGGTTGGAAAGTGAGCGATTATATGTGTACTTTTGAACCGGTCAGAAACAGTGAAAAAGGAGTCAGTAATCGGTTAGTAATGAAACCCAATACTGACCTGTGAGGGCGCTACTATCGCACCAGTCGCGAAAATCTTTGTACGTTTTTTCGTATCGTAGTTTGTTTTTTTCAGGTAAGAGATTGAGTGTAAATTTTTGTGCGGATTCCCGCAATTCTGGGGGGTACATTCTATTTTACTATGGCATATTTTGTTTGTTAAAAAATCTGGGCAAATGCAAATTTGGTGGCTTTTGTGAACTCAAATTTAATAAAATCTCAATCGTGCAGCCCTACTAAGTGTTAATATTTTGCCGAAATAAACAATAATATTATGGAGGTAGATTTCTATTTATATTTTATTATTATAATGTTGCTTGTTATTAACGAGAACTAGCTCACCTCGAGTCAAGTCTCTCGGTAAACTACAGTTCTCTCGACAGGAATGGAATACTTTTCCCCTCGGTATGTAATGTACTATAAATGTATTCAAAAATTAGAAGGAAGATAAACTAGGTATGCATTCAGATTTTTATGGGCCATAAATTTGTTTTAAAAAGATTTTTTAAAAATAAATAAAAATATGTCGGGAATATCACTGTGTCTACTTATTTCGGCACTCATCATAATTGTTTTTTTACATGTTTTTCACTATAAAAGCACAGCAAGACTGTAATTGCGTAAAATGGCGGTGGTGTGTTTACTAAACACCAGGGAAGCGCGTGTAATGTGATTTTGCTTTATACGTTTTTGTGAAGCCAGTGTGCAATATCTTCAATATCTTGTGATATGTATTAGGTATTTCTCCAACGCCTCGTTATTTAAACTTGCTCACGTGTGCAAAAAAATGGCGCTTTAGAAACTCGTTGTTTCGGCTCGACGCGAGGGTCGCAGGTTCGATTCCGACCCAGGGAGAAATTTAAAAAAAATAGAAAAAAAAGGCTATATTCTGTCTCGTGATTCGGAAGTCACGTTAAGCCATTGGTCCCGGTCTATTGAGTTCGTCATCATGCCCCTCATAGATTTGTAAACCAGTCCTAGACTGTGTAACAAATTTTACTAAAGTCCATTCAAAAAACATCTGTACAGTCAAAATTAAAATTGCAGTTGTTAGGTTGGTTAAACCACTAGTTATTTTCATATTGCCCAGTTGTTATTTATGATTTTCAATTTTTCAAACTATTAATTTTTTTAAATTGACATTGTCAAATAAATTGCAAAATTATTTAAGTGTATTTTGTAAAAAGGTTAAAATGGAACGAACTAGGGCGGTTCTACTGGCGCGAGAGAAGAGGGCCATAAGAAATTATTATGAGAAAAAAACAAAAAAGTGGTAATAAGGGGAAGAAATTACAAATTTGTGCCAAAGCTTCTCCAGTATTGTTAACTAATAATTGATGTTCATTCTTGTGACTCACAAATCAAAATTTTGCAGATAAGTGTTAATCATGTGTTAAATAATGTTCTTCTGATTCTGAATAAATGAAACAGATTAGTTTATTTTGAATGATTTTGGTTGTTGTTTAATTTGTTACCTGTTTTCAGCTTGTCGTGTGTTTTTTATAAACTTTATTAAATTGCTCTAATTCATTTAGTTGCTGCATTTTGCTTCAAGTGTACAAAGTAATGAATGATTCAAAACATAACCTAAATATATTTTGTAACTAGATTTTGACGTCGGTACACTCTAGCGAAAATTTTTAATACCCAAATACAGTCAAAACAAACATTTTATTTAAAATTTAGTTTTGACAGTCCAGGAGTTTTTTTTAAATTTACTATATGTACTATTGCGGGCAAAAAAAGTGGAACATCAACGTCATTGTCTTGACTTTTAATGTGAAATAACCCTTATCTGATTCTAACCCTACTTTGAATTGATTGACGTTGTCATTAAGTATTGTAGGTTGCAGGGAATAAATGTAAGTAAGCACACGTAGTGAATATTTATTTAATTCAAAGTTCCAATCAAAATCTACCTTTATCAAAAGAAGAGGGCATTTGGAAAAGGAAAATAGGAGTATAAAATAAAATTTTAAACTGTCAGCTTGAATAGTGTCAAATTTCTATGACAATAATCAAAGGCAAAATGACAATAAAGCTTGAACTACATTGAATTTTTCAAAACTGACACAAGTTTGATGTCCCACTTTTTTTGCTCGCAATAGTACATATTTGTTTATTTGTGATAAAATTATTTTTGTTATTTCTGTTGTAGTTGGCAGCGTAGGGATATCAGGGCTGCTTTTATCACTAATAATAATTGTCAGCATGAAACGGCATAATTCAATTAAATGTTGGAAGCAAAGATATCAGGGGGTCTCCACAGAAATCAACCAGACATGGATTTAATAAAAGAGTCAAATCTAAATGCTGAAGTTTATACGTGTCTCAGAAATAAGTTCATTGATTTTAACTTTAACTCGCGCAGATAACGATCTTGCTATCGCTCGCTTGTTAGATACTGTGCTCACATGTAAAGTTCTATGTAATGGTAAATAACTTTTTCGTGTTCGTTTCCTGGGATATATAACCGGGAAAGTGGTATATAACTATATATATAAACTTTCCCGGTTATATACCTAACTTGATTTGTTGCATTTCGTTTCAAGTCTTCAAAACATTTTTAGTTCAATGATTAAAAAGGAAAACATAACCTAAATACACTCACCGGCACAAAATTCGATCTATGTGCATTATTTGAATTAACTTTTTTAATTAAGTTTTATTTTATCTACCAAATTTTATTTTTGGTTTATTGATGAGTTTAGAAGGATTGTAACTCAATTTTAACGTAATTAAACCAAAACTTACACTTTATTTCTCTAATAACAAAAAAGAAACAAAACCTCTTAAAAATTTAACACGAAATGTAATAAACTAAAAACTCATTATCGTATATTGCCTCTTCTAGATTGAATTACAGTTTCCATTCGTCTTGCCATTCTTGAATGACTGCTGCACTTAGGTTTCTCAAGTTTGCAGGAGCAGGAGTTCGGACTTTAACTCGTCTTCCGACCATGTCCCAAACATGTTCGATTAGATTAAGATCGGAACTTCTTGCAGGCCAAATCATATGGTGGATTTCAACTGTGTCCAAATACTCATTTTTATGATTTGAGCAATGTTTGGACGGGCATTATCGTGCATTAGAATGGAGTCATTACCAATAAATGAGGCAAAGGCCAAAACATGTGGTTCCAGGATGTCCCTAATGTACCTGTTTGCTGTCATTGCCCCTCCATTTACCACCACTAATTTGGTGCAAGCTTCCATACTAATGCCACCCCACATCATGATTGAACCACTACCAAAACTGATCCCTGGCACAAAATTGCACTGAGCAACCCTTTCGTCAGTCCTACGCCATACTCTTTGACGGCCGAGGCAAAATCTTGACTCATCAGTGAAAAGAATTCGACCCCATTCTTCAATTCTCCAGTACACTAATCACGAAGCAATGCGTGTACGTCATCGATGACGGTTTTGCAGTACCAATTTAAAACTGTAAAACTGCGAATTCTATCGTTCAATTGTTGGTAATTTTTATCGTTGAGGATTGGCATGTCGAGGAACCAGTTTTTAGTTTACATCATCATTTAATTTACATCATCTTGTTAATCGACAATGATTAAAGCAAATTGTGAGGTTAGAAGAAATCGTCGCTGTTGTTTAGTGTTTACGTCCCTTTTGAGATCCTCGTTTCATTGCTTTCCTACGTGTAATAAAACAACTCTTTTCAGAGCTAACTTTTGCCTGTGTTTTTTACGATCCCTGCAAGTTTCAAAACATTCGAAAATGGCGAATATTCCCGTTGACTAACGCAGATAAACGTAGTAATGTCGTGACGTCATGGATGTGTACACGTGTGTACACGTGTGTACACGTGTGTACACGTACACGCATTGCTTTGTGATTCTGACTACCTATATTTAAATTATGTTATAACTGTAGGGGTTAAGATGATGGGGGTTAGCGATAGTGTAGAATTGTAGGTTGTTAAATGTAAGTGCTTATTCACAATGAACATAAGCTTTACATAAGACATAAGAAATTTATGATACATGCAGTGTATATGCAGGATGTCCCAAAATTGGCGTACAAACTACTTACTACCTTATCGAGGATGTCTACATGTACACTTGCTTTCAAAACTTTCGCGTACACATTCAAAATCAAGTAACAACGATTTTGCAAAATTTAAGCAGTGTGAACGGGTAATTTTGAGATTAGGTTAAAGGTGACATTGACAGCAATTAAAAAAATTAAGATCGGTCTTGTACTCACGGTCCCTTCTTGTTCCCACCTCTTCTTTACTTATTATCTGTAGAACAGTGCTTTTATTTAGCCCATTATGAGTAGCAACCCTACTTATGGACCACTCCTCTTCTAATTTGGAAAGCATCAAAACTTTATCTTGCTCTGTCAGTCGAGGCATTTTGACTTTTCAAAAGTTTAAATGTCAGAATTGATTAATTACAACCCTGATTTAAAATAGGTGTACGCGAAAGTTTTGAAAGCAAGTGTACATGAAAAAAATATGGAAAAAATGTTTCCGACAAAAAAATTAATTATTTTTATTATTATTATTAACGGTAATACAATGTAAACAAAGATATATTCGTACATTATTACCTTGCAATGTTACCGTAGTGGATTTAAAATAATTTTTTCGATTTCCAAAGCTTCCAAATTCTCTATCATGCAGGACTAGATCTTGGTAGTGAGTGACCTTGTATTTTGTGATAATATGTACAATTTGACGTAGCTGTCATGACAATTTCATACATATACATATTTCAAAATAATTGACCTGTTAAGTGCCACTTTCAAAGACCTCCAAATCAGCAAATAAGTCCAATAGGATTTTTTAAACATTTTTCTGACGTTTACGGTAATCTCTTCTACACCGTAGTGCACCGTTAGTACGCCATTTTTGGGACACCCTGTATGTACTATTAATTTTTATGTAACTTATGAGAAGTGATCTCAATGAACATTATTGTTGTGTACAAAATGGCATGAAGAATCATATTCGAGTTATATGGACACATAAATTATTTTCTAATTGCCCAAATTTACAAATTATTCTTAGGTATCTCTTATGTATTTCTTATGTTTATGTCTTATGTCCATTGTGAATAAGCACTAAAGGGCCAATAGACCAACATTTTCTGTAAACTGGTTTACTCCTGAATTACAAGGCATGAAAGAAACCGTTCACTTCTTAAAAGGTGCTTATTATAACTTACATAAAACACCTCAACTTAAAAGAATGTTTTGTACTTACAGGAACAAATACAGTAGTGCCGTAAAAAATGCCAAAATAAAAGCAAACGAGCTGTACATACAAAAAAATCATAAGAACTCTCGTGCTATGTGGAAGGTAATTAATCAATACAGACCTAGTTCTTCTAATGATAATCCTTCTTTATCCCCAAATCAATTAAATTATTATTTTGTAAACATCGCTGAAAACCCGATCCAGTCATTACCAACCTGCTCACTAGATCCGATAAAGATTATGAATAATGATTTGAAGGCTGTCGACAAACTATTCAATTTTAGGGAAGTTACCTTCAACGAGGTGAGAACTTGAAATCTTCTACTACCAAAGATATATATGGAATGAATCACGAATTATTAAAACAAATTAAGGAAGTAATAATTGCCCCCTTCACTAAATTAATGAATTATTGCATCCGGACAGATATTTTCCCAAACTGTTTGAAAAGATCTATTGTAATACCGATTTTTAAAAAAGGTGATAGAAATGATTGCAAAAACTATCGTCCTATTTCCTTTCTGCCAGTGTTTTCAAAAATTTTCGAAAAACTCTTACTTCTGCAAATCGTAATTTTTTTCAATAAAAACAATTTATTTTCCAATGCTCAATTTGGTTTTAGAAAAGGTCTTTCTACATCCAGTGCAGTGCTTTCTTTTATTGATAATATTGTCAGATCTTTTGAAAAGAACAACCATTATAAAGTAATATTTTTGGACTTAAGTAAAGCGTTCGACACGGTGTCCCACGATATTTTAATTAAAAAACTTGGATACTATAAGTTCTCTTCTAGTAGCATTTCCATGATAACTTCGTACCTTAGTAATAGAACTCAAAAAGTAAAAGTAAATGGTGTTTTTTCAGAAAAATCTAGAACAATTCACGGTGTTCCGCAAGGATCCATCCTCGGTCCCGTTCTTTTTTTGATATACAGTGAGCGGCAAAAGTATGGAATAAATTCATTAAAAATTAAACAATTTTTTTTTTTCGAAAAAATCTTTGAACAGGTCGATTTTAGTTTATAGAAATATTTTAATACAAAATAAAATTCCAAGCAGTCATTTGTTTTCGAGTTATGACGGCATCGATAGTTTTTTTAAATAGAAACTCCCTATTTTTTTCTTGATTCTGATAGCCCTTTTAATTGTCTAAATGCCAGTATAAATTTTGTTACCTTACATAAGGAAATTTTTAAGAAAAAAAATAATAAATTTGGAAAAAATAAATTTTATAACGAACAAAAACAAGTCAAAAACTGTGTTAGTAAGTACTTAAATTATGGAATTAAATGTTCGAATTGCCATCCCCCAGCTTGTTGACAAAAAGCAAGTTTATGAAAATTCCCCCTGTTTTAGTTTTATCTAGTTTTATCTCCGCACCCAATCAAAATTAAAATTTCTATACGTTGTGTTTCTGTTAGATGAGTCATTTTCGAAAACGTTTTGTAAAAAACACATACGAATGAAATTTACAGTAACATTTGACTGTTTGATTTACCTACTTGATTTTTTGACTTGTTTTTGTTCGTTATAAAATTTATTTTTTTGTTCGACACTGTCAGAATTTGAGAATTTTATTCTATGTGAACGGATTTTGATAAATGTCACAACTTGTCAAAACGAAACGTCAAGCTAATTTTAAAGGTTTTAAGCGATTTGGAGCCTTTAAGAGGCTCGTCGAACAAAAAAACGTTGTATTCAACTCGTTCGTGTGTAATTTACACACAAACTCGTCAAATAAACTACTATTTTCCGACTTTATTTTTTTTTTCTCAAAAATTTTCTTATGTAAGATAACACATTTTTACACTCATTTAGATAATTAAAAGGGCTATCAGAATCAAGAAAAAAAATAGGGGGTTTCCATTTTAAAAAAACTATCGATGACGTCATAACTCGAAAACAAATGACTGCTTGGAATTTTGTTTGGTGCTAAAATATGTATTTTTATAAACTAAAATTGACCTGTCCAAAGATTTTTTTGAAAAAAATTTTGTTTAGTTTTTAAGGAATTTATTCCATACTTTTGCCTGTATATTAACGACTTACCATCTTATATTCCACAAGTTGATACAGTTCTTTATGCAGATGATACTACTCTCGGTCTGTCAGAGGCATCAGCTGTCAGCTAAATTCAGAAATAAATAGCATTCTTTCCAAAGTACGAGACTGGTTATTGTCAAATAAATTGCATTTGAATAACGAAATAGTTATTTACACTACGAGAGAGGAAGGTAAAGCTTTTGTTCACGCGAATTGCATGTTCGGCCACGACGCGCAGCGGAGTGGACGATGCAATTCAAGTGAACAAAAGCGGCCTTACTCTCGAGTGCTGTATTTGATTTTGTTCGATACCAGACATAACTCCTTAGAAAATGAGTCTGTAACTTTATATTCAAAATTTTAAATAAAATTAAAATAAAATAAATAAATCACATTTTCGGAGAGATCTGTTGCTATGGAAAAAAATAAAATACATAATAAACAAAGTTTTGCAAAGTCAATAAAGTGATTGTGCACACCACGTTGTGGAAATGGATGACGAAGAATTCTGTGTTCCTGATGACGTCCTGGAAGAGGCAAGTGCCGCGAAGTACCAAATGGTGCCTACGAAATCAAAATTACGATACCAGAAAGAATTGGAAATATTTACACAATGGCAGACCGAGATCAAGGGAAAAGACGAAAGCAGCATCAGCGCGGTTATTCAATGTTGAAGAGTACTATGGCGGCCAAAAAATTTTGGCCGTCACTTTCTTGACATTCAAGTAAAGTGTAAATAAACCTTTAGAAATCGTAACCCCACTTTCGATTCTTGTCATTTTGACAATCAATTTAAACTGTTTGAAGCTCAGATATTCCAAAAATCCGACATGAATGAACAAAATTAGAGCAATCGTACATAGATAACCCGAGGTAAACGTTCTGTGTAATAGAAATGACAAAATAATTTTGAGTTTTGAAATTTACCATCCAAAAATAACGTACATAATCAAGACGGTAATCATGATGACAATAAAGTACGGATTACAATTTTCTTTTTTTGAATTGACAGACAATGACGGCCAAAATTTTGTGGCCGGCATAGTACACTGTTTGTACCGTGCGATCATTTAAATTATAAATTAGAGTAGGCGGGTTTTTTTTTATACGATTGCCCAGAATGCCAATTGACTGATTAAATAAATGTGAGGTTACGGTTAACTTTATAGCGTTTATGTGTATTCTCTGGTTTATGGTTCCCATATTCAATAGTTTTAATTTAAAGGAAATGAAAGCAATAAAGAATAATGTAGTTTTATTGAGAATTACAGAAAGTGTTCAAAGTGTTCTCCCCCAGCTTCAATGCAACTGTTAACCCTCCGTTGCATATTTTCAAATGCATTACAGAAAGTGTTCAAAGTGTTCTCTCCAAGCTTCAATGCAACTGTTAACCCTCCCTTGCATATTTTCAAATGCATTTTCCAACATCTGAACGGTTATAGCGTTGCATGCCTTAAATAGTGCCTAGAAATAATCTAAATTAGAAATTTAGATGATTCAAAAACCACTGACTGTATCTTATTCGCGTAGGAAAATCTCGTGGGAGTAGCTCTTAAATGACGGTAATTTTATAGGAATGAAGATTTAAATTTTGTTTTAATATTTTGTGACGAGTTCCATTTCAGAGGTCCATCTCTTGGGCTAACCTGCAGTGAGGTTTTTTTAGGAGACTGCTTCGTTCTTGCTGAAACATCTGCCACAATCTCAGGAATTTTTTTTTGGGCGCTCCGCTACCGGCTTTTTGACCAACAGTCCCAACATTACAAAATTTCGCCACACATTTATAAATTTGTTGGACCAATTTTTGGTAATCTACAGGAAAATTAGGGAATGTGTTTTGAAAACGATTAACGCAGTGCTCTACAGAATACTTCCATTCGTCATTCTCTTGTTGTTCAGCGTTTATAAAATAATTCTAAGTAAGAAAAATGTTCTGTTCGAAATAAAAAATTTTGAAACATCACTTTGACAATTCAAATTTTAAATCAAATTGACAACAGTTAATAATGCCAACCTTATTTAAAATTCACAGCCCGCTCTAATTTATAATTTAAATGATCGCACGGTATTTCAAAACGTTTATATCTCCAGGTATCCAGGTAAGAGGTTTTTTTAATAAGCTATTAGTTGTTTTAATATAATAAATTGTACAGGTTCAACAGTCTCACCTCCTTTTTGAAAACAAAATGTAGAAACTATAAGCCGAAAAAAGCTACAACTTCTTGAAGAAACGATGTTTGCAAGTGTTTACTGGAAGCGGCGGACCAAGAGTGGATCCTTCAGAAAGTTGTACTGATGATGGGCATATTCGGTGGCCGTCGTGATTAATTATGTAAAGTGATGAATTGTTATACAGTGAGTTTTTTTTAAGACTGGCCATAGGGTTTTACAAGCTACATTTTTCAACCCCCTGTTAACTTTTGTCCTCATGAAAATATTCAACCCAGTTTTGTAGTAAAGTTGTGGGATATGATAATGTATTGAAACAATTTCAATTTAATAACCAGAATCAAGGAATAAGTTATAGCAAAAAGACATTTTTTGAATTCCGTTTGCTCTAATTTTAAATTTTCAGTAGGCTAAAATTTCACCTGACATTTGTAATTTTGATATGTAATTGATTATGTGATTGCTTAACTGCCTCTGGAGGCCATTTTGAACATTTCATTTAATTTTTATTAAAGTAAAGAAACTTGTTATAACATAAATAATGAATCTATCGTTATAAAATGTAAAATATTAATGTTCACACTATTTTTTGCAAATAACATTTTATTTGTAAATTGTCTATTACAACCATTTAGGTATTACAAATACAAAGTTAACAGGAGGTTGAAAAATTAGCATGTAAAACCCTCTGGCCAGTCTTTAAAAAACGCACTGTATACGTTATTCACGTTGAATTGAACATTTCAAGGTCAAATAATTTAGCAAACAGTGACATGCAGGTAAATACCGTTCACGATGGATTGAGCATTGCTAAATTCGCATTATGTTGGTTAGCTGCATGTCACTATTTACAAAACATAATTACAGAGCCAAAAAATAAAATTATTTGACCTTGAAATGTTCAACTCCACGTGAATAACGTTTAGTTATTATTGGTATGTAATTATTTTCAATATACAAATTCTTTTTCATAAAATCGAATTTCAATTATGCGTGAGCGAAAGTGCGTGAGCGAAAGTACGTGAGCGAAAGTGCGTGAGCGAAAGTGCGTGAGCGAAAGTGGAACCTTCACTCACTGGTAACTATGGATACAGACCCACTTTCTAGGGAGGTATCGAACAAAAACAGTTAACGTAAGTTTTACCTTGAAAAAAACATAAATCTCAAATGACGAAACTGAAAGCGCCAAATTTCTTGGTATTTTCGTAGACTCACATTTACTTTGGCATAAACATATTGATTTCCTGGCAAGCAAAATTTGTAAAAATATTTTTCTTTTGAGGAATCTGTCAAATTGTGTTTCACAAAAGACGCTAAGAAGTGGATATTTTCCTTTAATACAGTCTCAGCTACAATACTGCATCACCTTGTGGGGCCATTCTCCCGCTTCAATACGTTTGTTTAAGCTCCAACGTAGAGCAATAAGAATAATGGCAAATATAGGATATCGCACAGATTGTCGCCTATATTTTAATAAATTAAAAATTCTTACCCTCCCTTGTTTATACATATTAATATGTCTGCAATATGTCAAAAACAATCCTGATCAATATAAAAAGTTAAAATCCTTTCATAACTATTCTACAAAGAAAAGCGACTACAGTTTCGACCTTTTCAGATTGAACAGATCGAGACACGGTCTTAACTTTTATTAAATAAAATTTTATAATGTGTTACCTCATGTGTTAAGAAAGATGTCTCCAGACCTGTTTAAGATGAAAATTGAAAAATACTTTCTTGCGAAATCATTTTACTCGGTGGGGGAATACCTGAATGATAACTTTTCCGACGTCTTATAGGCTATAAGACAACAAGGGTTTTATAGACTATTTAAAAATCGAGGTCGTAGTTTAAATCAGAGCGACCGCAGGGAGCGAGGATTTAATAGACCGAGATTTTTAAACTATAAAACACGCGTTGTCTTCAAGATTTTTTCTAACACTAACATCTTATCAGAAATTTTAATAAATTTAGAAATTATTCGAGGCGCGTGACAATACACAAAATGTCAAGGTTGCCGTGGGTACTGTAACGTTTCGACTTCCTTGACTTTACCTCGATGATTTTTTTTTCTCCCTCATTTGATGTATTGTTGGGTGCCGCATTCCCTCGAATAAAATTTTGCGGAAAAATACGAAACAAATATAATGAGAAAACAAATATTTATGGATCCTACGTTGTGTTTTATTTTTCATTTTGTTTAATTAGGTTCTAACGAGAGGTTGTACCTTCGGAGGTTTTCCAAAATCTATATATTAATACGTGAAGGAAAACCTTTGTACCCCTTTTTAAGCAAATTGCGCGCACGGAGGGTTGTGAGATTTGGCATAGTTAAAGTTTATGTGGAGAAGGAGTGCAGAAAGATAAAATGTATGTATAATATACGGGGCGTCCCCAAAAAAAGAGACAAATCCATAGTGTAACGGTCCGAATAGGTTCGATAAATTAAGAATTTTAGTTTTAAAATAATTGCAACGAAATATTTTAAATACCGTTCATTTGCGACGGAAATGCTGGCCAGTTGTAAATTTTATTGAAGCCGTGTCGGCACCACATTCCTCAAGTGAAATCTGCCAACCTTTCTTTGAAAATGCAGGTACACGTCCTGTCCGAACACAACACAAAGATAACAGTTTTTATGGGAAAAGAAACATTGCAAAATTTACTCGTTCGACAATTTGTGTGGTCCAGTTAAAATCAAGGGATAATTGAATTAATAAATTTGATGTTAGCAGGTTTCAAATTGAGAGAATCACAAAATTAATGTTCATTGGGTTAATAATTTACTTTTTTTAGCATTCTCAAATTTGTGGCATATTTGTAATTAAAGGGCGAGAATTGCAAATTAGAAACAGAGCGCTTTATCGTAGAAAATAACTAGAATCGTTTGCACTTTTAGTTAGAAAAGTAACAAAGCAAAGTAGAAAGGGAGTCGGTAGAAAACAGAGAGGACCCGCTAACGGTAAAGCCAGGTAGTCGTAGAAATCAGACGTGTGAGTGAGAGAGAGAGAATGAAATTTACGAAGTAATTATTAATTAGAACTGTTTTGGGGAGTCAAACCAATGTAGAGCAAATTTTAGAAGTAGCAGGTCAATGCATGATATAACACTTGCGTAACAGCGTTTCAAGCCCAATTTAGGTTTCATTTTAATTCTGTTTGTTTCATTTTAATTATGTTTGTTTCATTTTAATTATGTTTGTTTTATTTTAATTATGTTTGTTTCATTTTAATTATGTTTGTTTCATTTTAAATTATGTTTGTTTCATTTTAATTATGTTTGTTTCATTTTAATTTTGTTTGTTTCATTTTAATTATGTTTGTTTCATTTTAATTATGTTTGTTTCATTTTAAATTATGTTTGTTTCATTTTAATTATGTTTGTTTCATTTTAAATTATGTTTATTTCATTTAATTCTGTCGAATTCTTGTTGCTGATTTTTATTATTGTATAGAGCCAGTAATTTAGTGTTCGTGTTAATACGGCTTGTCCCAATTTTAGATTGTGTTTGTTTCTTGATGCTGATTTTTATTATTGTATAGAGTCAGTAATTTAGTGTTCTTTTTCAGGCTTCTAATTCAAGAACAAATTTGTACATTTGGTCTGGTCCTAACAAAAGTCTAAATTTAAACATTTAAAATAATGGTGGAAAAACGGAAACTGTAATTTCAAAAGTTCTAGAGATTTCGAAAAGGCGTCGCGATCGGCGTAAAGTAGAACCGAGCTGATTGGTCACTTTGGTCAAGTAGGGGTTGCGAAAGTGGGATGCGCCGGAAATGATAAAACCAATTGCGGAACGGGAAAAGGGGCTTTTTTGATTCACTCGGGGTTTGATCTCCAAAGTAGCCGCAGGTACGTTCAGTACTTCCAGCAGCCATTTTGTGACCACGTGCTTAACATTTACAAGGTAAATTATTTCTCTAATTCTGGTACATTATTTGTAGTCGTGATTTAATTAGTCTACCAGCATTTTGTTCTTTATCGTTCTAAAGTAAAGATTATATTATTTTCGTGAGTATCTGATGACCACGTGACTCTTTAGAATTTGGTATTAATTTCTTTATCGCGAAGTATGTGATCTTCTTGCATTTACCGATTGGGGAATCGTGCTTTCATCAAGGGGAACTAGTATAAATTCATTATAAAACATTTTCATTTATTATGTAAGTTTTGGAGTCTCGAGATCGGGAAGCTACCGCCAGTGTCCGTCGCACTCAATTAGCTGTGGTCCGGCATAAGTGCACAAACCGCCATGTCACCCGTAAACGGGACAGTGACCAAACTAGGCCAGCTGACACGTGAAGAGAGGTACCCTTCGGCCCTGTTAGAACCTTTTTTCCTTTTTATTTTCGACCACCGGAGTAGACCGGGGTGATCTATGAGATTCCAGGGCATCGCGTCGGGTTCAATTTAATTGGGGTAATTGAAATCTAAATCGGATCACATAGTTCGCATCTCAAACTTCCATAATGCTGTTCGCGCCAGAAACTTCTGTATTTGCCCAGCGTAGTCATTTATTCATGAGTCAGGTCTCAATTCGTGGGCCTCTCGTTAGAACCTAATTAAGCAAAATCAAAATAAAACACAACGTAGGATCCATAAATATTTCTTTTCTCATTATTTTTGTTTCGTATTTTTCCGTAAAATTTCATCCGAGGGAATGCGGCAACCAACAATACACCAAATGAGGGAGAAAAAAAATCATCGAGGAAAAGTCAAGGAAGTCGAAAGGTTACAATAGCTCCCTTATTTATGGGAGGATGTTAATTATCTATACACCAAATTAAATGGTTATGAATAAACTATTAAATGGCATACTAAATTCACGTAAAACCCAAAGTGCTTCAAGGTTAAACTGTGAAAATATTTTTTCAAATACGGACACATACTTTTTTTTACTAATTCTGATAGAGATTCTTATTCTGAAAACAACAATGTATGACATGTGTAACCTCATATAAGAAATTTTGTTTTTTAAATAACAGTACATTTTGAAACAAATGACGAGCACCAAGCGAGAAGCTATCAAAATTCATTGCGTTACAATGTAATAAACTAACCAAATTAAGTTAGTTGGAAAAACAAAAAAATGACAAATGTGTAATAACATTTGGGATTGCACGCAGAGAGCGCAGTTTAAGCATCGACGATAGTAGCATTTTTTAACATTTTTTTGGTTTTTGGGTAAGTAACTGTACACTTGTGATACACTGTTCTTTTTAGAATAAAAAATCTCTATCAGAAGTGTTAAAAAAATTATATGTTCGCATTTGAAAAAAAATATTTTGACAGTTTAGCCCTGAAATCCTTGGACCTATATGTGAATTTATTAGGGCTTTTTGTAGCCTATTTAGGGCCATTTAATTTGGTGTATAAATAATTAAAATCCTTGGATAAATAAAGGAGTGAAATACAAAATTCTTTGACTATTAGTGGTTTGCCACAACATGAGTTAGTATTGAAAGTTAATTGGACGTTTTACCGATCAGAAACTTAAATACAAAGGAAGCATTAGTGTATGGAACAAGAATACGCATCAAGTTTATGCATCGCAATGCTATTGATTGCGAAGTTTTAACTGGAACCGAACGCAATAAGAGAATTTTTATTCCACGTATAAATTTAACATATTCAGGTACTATTTTACCATTTAATTTTAAAAGAAGTCAATTTCCAATTGTAGCAGCATTTGCGATGACAATAAATAAGTCTCATAAACAAACATTCGAAAAAATTGCAATTTTATTGAAGCAGCCAGTTTTCAATTGTACGTTGCAGCAAGTAGCGTTCGATCATCATTCAATGGTTTGAGATTTTATATTTCCGAATATGACGGCCAAGGCAGGCGTCAAACCTGAAACAAGAGGATAACCTCCGACCACAAAACAATGTACCATACGGCGAACGATACGACAAAAAGGCTTTCGGCTTTTTCTCCCGACAACCACGTGGCTGATCCGCTTGAGCGTGGTCGGTCCTGACGAGTCCAGAGCTCCACGTCCCGATTCGTTCGACGAGGGAAAAGACGACACTTAGCCCGGGAACGGCGGCAGTGGAGTTCCTCCGGGCGGTCAGAAATTTTCAGGTCTTTTAACAGGGAGTGAACGGTAAGGGATTAGCACTGGTGATAGATAAGAATGATCCGGTAATTAGGAATTACATTGCCTTTCCTAAAATTTTAAATTAAATATTTCTTTATAAGAAGAAATACTTTTTGCGACCAATGATTAAAACCATCTCTTTTTTGGTGGGATGCAGGGGTAAATCTCACTTATAAATAGGCCCAATTCAAAGTAAAATTTTTAGTTTAATTATTTCTTTAAAAGCGTCACCATGGAAACTGAGTGAAAAAGGCAAACTTGTAGTGAATGGTGCAAAATTTCGTCAAGCCAGAAAGTTATGTAATAAGTGATAACCGTATACGTTGGAGATGTAAAACCCCATGGCCAGTCTTAAAAAAAACTCACTGTATACTCATATCATGTACATAAATAGAGTACAATTCCTAAATGCCGTATGTCATTTTAATTTACCCTTGTAAATAAAATTGTTTCTCCCTCTCATCAGTGTATTTATTGCCAATTTTAAGCAAAATACTCGTCATTATAATCTAATCCGGCTACCACCCGTCGACTACCTATCGCAGTAATCCCCGATAACCTCGGGAGGAACTCGTCCGTTAAAAAGGGTTATGCAGGTAAAGAAGTGACCACCGGGAGGAACTCGGATACGCCCCCGGGAACACTCCAACACGGTTCCAAAGTAGGGTAGACTCGGAGGAGCAGCACACGGGTTGTCTCGGCTCGTACTTCCACCGATCACCCAACAAGGAATGCCCGGTGGCGCCTTCCGGTACCGACCACGCAAGTGCCCTAGGTACTTGTTACAACGTCATCCCATTAGTCTTATGGAAACGGATGGCTCGAACGTCCACAGACATACTCAAAAATGACCGATGAGGTTTCACAACCGTATCAAAATAAATAAATGAATTTAATAACAGAAGTTGGTGGAAATTTGACCCAATGAGATTTGACTAGCGGCCCTCGAATTGAGATCTGACGCACGAATAAATGACTGACCTGGGCAAATATAGGAATTTATGGCGCGAACAGCATTATAAGAGTTTGAGATGCGAACTATGTGATCCGGTGTAGATTTAAATTACCCCAATTAAATTGAACCCGACGCGATGCCCTGTAATCTCATAGATCACCCTGGTCTACTACGGTGGTCGAAAATTAAAGGGAAAAAGGTTCTAACAAGACCAAAGGGTACCTCTCTTCACGTGTCAGCTGGCCTAGTTTGGTCGCTGGCCCCTTTGGGGGTTACGCGGCTAATTTTGTGCTCTTACGCCGGACCACAGCTAATTGAGTGCTACGGACACTGGCGGTAGCTTCCCGAACTCGAGACTCCAAAACATACATAATGAATGAAAATGTTTTATAATGATTTTATACTAGTTCCCCTTGACGAGAGCACGTTTCCCCAATCGGTAAATGCAAGAAGATCACATACTTCGCGATAAAGAAATTAATACAAGATTCTAAAGAGTCACGTGGTCATCAGATACTCAAAGGAAATAATATAATCTTTAATTTAGAACGATAAAGAACTAATTGCTGTTTGACTAATTAAGTCACGACTACAAATAATGTACAAGAATTAGAGAAATAATTTAACTTGTAAATGTAAAGCACGTGGTCGCAAAATGGCTGCTGGAAGTACCGAACGTACCTCCGGCTACTTTGGAGATCAAACCCCGAATGAATCAAAAAAGCCTTGCTTCCCGTCCCGCGTTCGGTTTTATCATTTTTGGCGCACCCCATTTTCGCAACCCCTACTTGACCAAAGTGACCAATCAGCTCGGTTCTACTTTACGCCGATCGCAACACCCTTTCGATATCTCTAGAACTTTTGAAATTACAGTTTCCTTTTTCCACCATTATTTTAAATGTTTAAATTTAGACTTTTGTCAGGACCAGACCGACTGATTCTATACAATAATAAAAATCAGCACCAAGAATTAGACAGAATTAAAATGAAACAAACAGAATTAAAATAGAACAAACACAATTAAAATGAAACAACCAGAATTAAAATGGAGCAAACAGAATTAAAATGAAACAAACAGAATTAAAATGAAACAAACAGAATTAAAATGAAACAAACAGAATTAAAATAGAACAAACACAATTAAAATGAAACAACCAGAATTAAAATGGAGCAAACAGAATTAAAATGAAACAAACAGAATTAAAATGAAACAAACAGAATTAAAATGAAACAAACAGAATTAAAATAGAACAAACAGAATTAAAATGAAACAAACAGAATTAAAATGCAACAAACAGAATCAAAATGAAACAAACAGAATCAAAATGAAACAAACAGAATTAAAATGGAACAAACAGAATTAAAATGGAACAAACAGAATTAAAATGAAACAAACAGAATTAAAATGAAACAAATAGAATTAAAATGAAACAAACAGAATTAGAATGAAACAAACAGATAAAACAAACAAACAAATTAACCTTATTTTGAAACCTAAATTGGGCTTGAAACGCTGTTTCGTAGGTGTCATATCATGCAACTAAATTTCATTGGCCTGCTACTTCTAAAAATTGTTCTACATTGGTTTGATTCCCCAAACTGTTCTAATTAATAATTAATTCGTAATTTTCATTCTCTCTCTCTCACTCACACCTCTGATTTCTACGACTAAAGTCCTCCTCAAGAAATAGTCAATTTTGACTTAAATTGTAAATCATTTTACAATAGGACAGCCAACCATCTTATAACTACCATAAATTATTCCATTATACCCTCTAATTTTATTGCCCCTTTGTTGTGCAGTGCCGACTCAAGGAAGGACAAACATCAGGTAAATATTGCTGTTTGCTGTGTTCTCACACTCACTTTCTTATTATTATTTTTAAATAATAATTTCGGAATTACTTGATATATGATATCCCTAATTGCATCCAATTCAGCTGCAGAATAATTACTATCGTTTGATTCCCTTTTTTTTCCTTTCCAAATTTTCCGGGTTTCGGTTCCAAATTTTTGAAACGGTGGTTTCGTTGACTCCCGTTAATCGGGCTGTTTCTTTACCGACAGCTTTACATCCCGATTCTAATACATTTTTGTAGACATTTCTTACAATTTCTTTAGCATCGTTAGAGTAATGCTTCCTGTGTTTCTTTTTCAGCCCTGCTCTAAAAATTACAGATACCACTGTTATAACTTGGCATTAAAATATACCACCCTTATCTAAATTTTTTTACCTTCATTTTCCTCGTTATTATCAAAAATTGTTTCAACGTCAACCATCTCCTCCTCCTCGCAGTTCTCTTCAAAAGGACGCCACATATTTAAACACAGGTTATAAGTTGCAAAATACACTCTTTTTATTGTGGCGAATTCAAAATATTTCTATTCGCAGTGTACGAAAATCAATCGACAACTGAAGACAAAATTTCTTGAACAAATGCTTTAGGTAGACTTTCTCTAAGTAAGGGTTGCTAAATATACCTGATGCTTGTCCTTCCTTGAGTCGGCACTGCACGACAAAAGGGCAATAAAATTAGAAATTATTTATGGTTGTTATAAGGCGCTTTGCTGTCCTATTGTACAATGATTTACAATTTAAGTCAGAATTGACTATTTCTTGAGGAGGACTTTACCTGGCTTTACCGTTGTCTGGTCCTCTGTGTTTGCTACCGACTCCCTTTCTACTTTGCTTTGTTATGTTTCTAACTAAAAGTGCAAACGATTCTAGTTATTTTCTACTATAAAGCGCTCTGTTTCTAATTTGCAATTCTCGCCCTTTAATATTACAAATATGCCACAAATTTGAGAATGCTAAAAAAGGTAAATTAACCTAATGATGATTGATTTGGTGGTTCTCTCAATTTGAAACCGCTAACATCAAATTCATTAATTCAATTATCCCCTGATTTTAACTGGACCACCCAAATTGTCGAACATGTAATTTATTGCAACGCTTCCTTTCCCCTGAACACTTGTTCCCCTTGGGCTATGGTTTGCCCCGGACGCGTACCTGCATTTCCAAAGAAAGGTTGGCAGATTTCACTTGAGGAGTGTGGTGCCACTCTTGTGGACAAAACAACAATAAAATTTACAACTGACCAGCATTGCAGCATTTCCGTCGCAAATGAACGGTATTTAAAATATTTCGTTGAAATTATTTTAAAATTAAAATTCTATAGTATTGCCGTTATAACTTTTTATCTGCTCCGCCCGCTAAAATTGACCAATCAGAATCAAAGCCAGGTTCAATCTGTACAACTTTTCATCACATTTGCCACGTAAAAAAGTTAAGGTTAGAATTTTGCTGTCAAGTCCACAATTATTGTTTTAGGTTCTAAAAAATAAAATGTCATCAAGACAATTCGAATGTCAGAAATTTTTACTGTGTAAATCAGATCGTCTTAACAACCTATTTGATTGGTAACTAAGAAAATGAAATGGGCGGGGCAGATAAAATGTTACGTTGTCCTTAGTATAATTTATGGAACCTATTCGGACCGTTACAATATCCTCCAATCAGATCGCTTGACATTATTGCCGATAAAACTGACCTTCTAAGAAGGTACCGTTGGGGTGGTAGGGGATGAAGATGGGGTGTATTGAAGACATTATTTTACTTATTACTTATTAGTTATTTGCATCCACTCTTGTTATTATTGTGCCGACATCAACATGAGTTGCCAAAACGTCACAAGTGCAAGAGGAAATGTAAATGGTTTTACGTTTTCTCGTAAAAAAGTGTTAAAAAGTGGTGAAACTTTTTGGACGTATAGCAAGAAAATGTGCAATGCTATAATTTTCACAGTTGGTAAAGAATATACAGTGTGGAAATTACTTATGGAATAAATTAAGTAATTTCAAAACTAATGACATTTGCCGAAAACGGTGAAACAGGTCGATTTTTGTTTTTAATAATGCTTATTTTAAGTTACTTCACTTGTTCATGACGTCATCCATTTTTGAGCTATGACGTCATTACCAATTTTTTTAAATGACAACCCCCACTTTTTTCTTCTCTTTCTGATAGACCTTCCTACTACCTAAACGATGAATGAAAAAAATTGGTACCTTACATAACAATTTTTTTGAGACAATAACAAATTTTATTTCAAAAATTTAATTTAATTTTTAATGTACTTATTATTTTTTCTATGTGGTTATTTAAAATCAAGGGTTTACTTTAATAGACCAAACAATTTAGAAGATTTATGACAGAGAATTCGCGCTGAAATGGAACAAATCAGCCCTGACATTATTGAGCGCGGTGTACAGTGCCAAAAGTTGGCGGGGGGATAATTTCAACATTTGCGTTACATTTCATTGTTAACCTTAGATGTTTGTTTGTTTCTGTTTAAGGTCAATTAAAATTTTTACATTAAAAATTAAATTAAATTTTTGAAATAAAATTTGTCATTTTCTCAAAAAAATTGTCATCTAAGGTGCCAATTTTTTTCATTAATCGTTTAGGTAGTAGTAGGGTCTCTCAGAAAAAGAAGAAAAAAGTCAGTGTTGTCATTTAAAAAAAATGGTGATTACGTCATAGCTCAAAAATGGATGACGTCATGAACAAGCGAAGCAAGTTAAAATAAGCACCATGAGAAATAAAAATCGACCTGTTTCAGCGTTTCTGACAAATGTCATTAGTTTTGAAATTACTGAATTTATTCCATAAGTGGTTTCCACACTGTATAATTTTTCAACGAAATGAAATACATAACGATCAAGAAAATCTAGCAAAATTAAACACTCAAATACTACAGCGAATTTAAAAATTCCGTTGGATAGTTGACAACATCATCTTGGTTAGTAACGCAATCAACCGATTTATATGTCATCAATTCGCCAGCTATCTTATTTTGAAAATTCATTTCGTTGATATCAACGTTTTTTGCAACCAACGTATTTTGCACCAACCACATGGTGGTAAAATTTTATTGTTTCCCATTATACTTACTTTGAAAGTAGGCATAAAATTATCTTGAATAACTTTTGTTGCGCCAAAAGACGTCATTTGAAAGCAATTATTGTATTGCTGAATATGAGTCAAAAAATGCATAGAATCTGGCCCAAATCCGGAAACCAATGAATGTAGTGGCTCTGGTGGCGGTATCAATAGCGTCAATTTGACTTGGCCACTGGCATAACACAACGTTCATTGGTCCAATAGCAACGATTTGCTGTGAACTGTAATGGATTGCCACGTTATAATTGAATGCAGCTCGATGGCGATTAAACGCAACATTTCTACGTTGTTGATTTCGATTCCATCGATTCCGTTCAACTTCATTTCGCGCTTCGCGTTGCTCGTCAGTTTGACTTGCTCGTATATATCTTTGACTTGCAGCACTCCGAGTTCTGCGACTTAAGTTCGTACGTCTAATGGGTTGCATTTTGAAGAACCAACCAGTGAACTAACTGCGATGAACAAATACTTCTCAAAAAATTCACTAGACAAACTGAAAAATGTCGATTGTGCAGTGTGCACTAAGAAATGAATAGGTACATGAATTTTTTGATCGGTAGATGCCGACCGATGTAACTGTTAAAGTCTATGCTGTTAAACGACATTTGCAGCGCACGAACTGTCAAACGCGATGAGCGTGTATGTAGACATCTGACAATTTTTAAGAAATTCATAGACAATTTGTTCAATACCGTCTATTTTTTTTGTTGTTATGTACCTCTCTTTCTCTCTGCACCTCAGGGGGATTAGCATCCCCACCCACTTATATAAAAGGGTGGGCGTCCCCCGAGTGTAGGAGTTGGTCAGTGTTGCTGTACTTAGTAAGGTCTAAGTGAATATCGAAAAATCACACGAATTTGTTTTATTCACATCACATTTCATATTTAACTAAGTCGTTTGGAAACTCCAGCGACTTTGTATCTCCGAGACGATACACAATTCGTTTGACATTCATCAAATGCGCGAACTGTCAAACGCGCTAAGTTTTCTCAAATTTTCCAATTTTCTGCGCAATTTTCTTAATTTTTCGCTCCTTAAGAACCTTCTACAAAGTATTAAAAAACATTCAAAAAAGATGAATGAAATTGGTCCAGCCGTTCTCAAGTTATGGCGTGACCAAGGGAAATAGGGATTTATTTTTGTATAAACAGGGCCTTTCACAACTCGTGCCCTAGAGAAAAAGGGCACCTGCCGACGACAATAAGTTGTCAAAAAATAGAAACAAGGAATTTACTACTGCTTTCATAACTGAGTTACAAGACTTGTAATTCTACCAATCCCAGAAGGGCACCTCGAGGTGTGATGTTATTTCAACCAAATAAAGCCAGTTGCTAGGTTTCAAAAATAATACCATCAGCTACAAAAAATGTGTGGGTTACTGTAATTTTGATACTATTAGATTTGACTTCTCATTCTCAACAAATTTAGGTTAACAATCTGAAATATTAGAGCTGTCATTACATTGCAAGTTCAGATGTCAACTGCTTAAGCAAAGCCTATGGGCGACTCTAGGAGATGCTTAGAGTGTAGCGACTCCACGGACCTGAGCTGAGCCACCAGCGTCGGATCTTACAATAAATCGGTTATAGAGGCTCTGATGCGCAAAACCCACCGATGATTTTTGGCTGGTATGATCAGGTCGGCCGCGGTCATAAGTTTTGTCTTGGACGGGCCGGGGGTCTCAGACTCGTGGGGTAGTGATTGATGCTTGATAGTCGCAACTAAATGGCATTCTAGGTCATTTCAATTATTATTACAACGTATTGTAGCAAAAAATAAAAAAAAAATGTTTTTTGTTCGACACTGTCAGAATTTGAGAATTTTCTCCTATGTGAACGGATTTTGATAAATCTCACAACTTATCAAAACGAAATGTCAAGCTAATTTTAAAGGTTTACACACAAACTCGTCAAATAAACTACTAGTTGCAAACGAAAAAATTATTGTCATTTCTGCCCGGAAAACGTTCTTCGAAGACTCTTGCTGCCTCCCTGCCCTTACGTTCACATTCCTCAAAAATTATTATCATTTCTAAATAATCAGCGGCTGAATACATGATTGTAACCAAATAAACAAAGGTTTTGGCTTTTTTTATTACAAATTTAATTTGACAGTGACATCTTTCAAAAACAACTCCAATCGCCCAAATATTTTAAAGATGTTTTTTTCTTAAATGAAATCCTTGCAACGTAAAATTACGGCAAATACACCTTGGAGGTGTAGATCTCTGATTGGTTAACTTTAAGTTGTCTTTTCTCGAATATCTTTTAAGCTACTTTTTTTTTTCTTCAAAATTACACATCCAAATGCGATATCTTGTTTCCTCTTTTTCTCTAGGGCGCGAGTTGTGAAAGACCCTGTATAGATAAATATTTACAATAACACTTTTTAGCTCACGTATTAAACACTATTACAGAAAAAGATACAAGCAATATCAGAAGAAATATTTATAATAAACGCAGGCAACTGCATCCAAAATTACCATGAAGTGCCCAAGAAGTGTTTGATATTTTAGAGAGCATTAGCTTACAAACAATTAAAAATGAAAACTTTTTGTTGATCGCTGACAAAGAAAGAAAACTTGTATTTGCTACACAAAGTAATTTAACCCATCTTTGCGAAAGTCACAAACTTTACTTAGATGGAACTTTTAATTACTGTACAAAGTTTTTTTTGCAACTTTTTACCATCCGTATTATTAAAAATGGGCATTACATACCCTTACCCTTTTGTTTACTACCAGATGTTAGTCCGGTCAAAATAGGCATTTCAATTTACAATAATTCGCATAGAGCTAAATATTGGTATAGGTCTTTAGTAGACTATTATAAGTAAAATATTAAAAGTCCCCACCGATCTCATGTGTGCTAAAAAATTTATTCATGGTCACAAAGTCGCAAATATCGGTTTTTTGTATTTTGCTCGTAAACGGTAAGTGTTATCATAAAAATTGCTTAGACAAAAGTTGTAGATCATACAATTGTCTACAAAAATTGTTCTAATAATTTTGAAGTGAAAACTTCTTTAGGCGCACCATATACCTACATTTAAATACTGGGCAGTGAATTAGTTTCATTCATCACGTTCTCAGCTGGCAGCCCGTCACGTTCGCGGCAAGCTAAAATCTCGGGAGTCGAGTTTAGCGGAGCGAGCGAAAAACAATCAACTGTGCGTCACTTGTCAATTTTAAATTTTCATTGTACGTTGTGTTGTGACCTGACTGACCTTAGTGAAGAGCTGCAGGAGTAACTGTACAGGGTGATTTTGAAAGTTGTGCAGATATTTTAATCACGAGCTACTGGTTTCATGTAGAACTCGGGAAAATATTTAAAAAATTCTGTCAAAAAATAAAATAACATTTATTTTGTGAGCTACAATTTTTTTAAATTGCTTTTAGTTTTCTACGTTGTCCTACAACCTCGTAGGTAAAATTTCGGCACATTTTAAAAATATGATGATAATGACCCTGAGGAACAAGAGGAAAATTCTCAAGAGGAATTCCCGAATTCATAAACTCTGATGAACCGATCGATCCAGATCATTTGGATCCGTCTACGTTACAAAAAGATCAAAAAGAGTAAAACAGTAAACTTCTACTGCATCGTGGACTATGCCCATTGGGGACACCACGTCAAAGAAAACGCACCCTGTTGCTCTACCTCTGTGGTGGTGGTGTGGAAAAGAATAAGAAGTACAAAAATAATTGAAATTCTCGATTTCTATAGGTACTCGAAACGTTTTGGATATGGATTGTCAAACTCAAGGTCGCTTAAAACTTATGATTGAACTGTACATTAGTGAGATCTGTCATAAATTCTAATAACCTTATTGGCGCGCCTAGTTACTTTTGCTGGTAGTGCCAACTTAACGACAAGTCCCCAATCCATATCTATAACGTTCCGACTGTACACGCTGTAACTACGAAACTATTGATGTGACAAAAAAATATAAATAACAAAAAATGTAGATAATTGTACGCTCTACATTTTCTATAATAACGTAGATAGACGTATCTCGCACGGATAATGAAATAATCGCATAAATGTGATTTTACACCCCTATTCTCCAGTATGGCGGGGCGAGCGGCAACCCCCCAAGGTCGCAAACTCGGCAACATTAATAATATGCCTAATAGAAGATACCTGCCAAGTATAAACTTTTCTGTACTATGCCGGCCAAAAAATTTTGGCCGTCATTGTCTGTTAATTCAAAAAAAATATTGTAATCCGTACTTTATTGTCATCATGATTACCGTCTTGTAGTGACCCAGTTTAAAATTTAAAATTTTTAATTCCCGGTACCGCCACGAGAGCGCGCCAAATGGGAAGGTACTAGCGGCTAGACTAGGAACTAAGGGATGGGGTTGGTACTCTTGGCGAGTTGTGGACGCTGTGGAAAAGCGGAAAGATAGGGGGGATGAAACGGGCTCGCGCGGGCGGTTGAAGGGGGTAGGTCACTTTTGTTTAGTTTTTCGAAACGAACACACCTTGCGAAGAGCGATCCAAGTTTCTCAAATTTGTAAGTTAAATCCGAACCAATTACACTACCGTCCCGAATAGATATTTTGTGTCCCTGTGAAGAATTCGACGTTTTTAATTCACCTGGGTAATTTATCCCACTTTCGTCGTCCTTTTTTGTGTTTTGTTGTTTTTGGGTCCAGGACCACGTGGTAAGGGTATGTGGTAGTTTTCATTTTGTTGCATGCTGTTGCTTTAAGAAGCGTCCATTTGTTAATTTTAAGCGTTATCTTTCTTCTGGGAGGTTCATTTTTTTTAACAATCTGGTAATTTCGAAAATTCGGAGCCGTCGTCCGAACCGCGTGCGTCCATTTTGTTTTTTCTTCACTAACATTTTCTAACGGCACTCGGCCCGCTATTTTCTTTTTGTTTAACATGACCAGGGATTATTGTATTCGTGATTTATGTTGTTTACTGATATTTGTGCCATTTAAAGTGGTTTTATTTTATCGTTATTTAACTTCGCGTTTTGTTCTCTTTTATTTCCTCATTGTTTAATGTTGCGGTTTGTTTTGCTTATGTTATCCTTGTTTAATGTTGCGTTTTGTTTTGTTTATTTGATCCTTGTTTAATGTTGCGCTTTGTTTTGTTGAATTTTCGCATCGTTTAATGTTACGCTTTGTTCGATTGAATTAAACTCGGTTGTTGTTTTTTTTCTTTGTGTTGTCGCTAGATTTCGGAAAAGTTAAAGTTAAAATGTTGTAAGTACGATCACATGGGGGCTAGGTGACATTCAGGAGGTCGGGGGATTGTTTAGTCAAATTTCCGTGGGGGCGACGGTTATGTAGGACCGTATAACGGAGGTGGTACAAGTTCTGCTGTACGCGACTCTGAGAAGCTGACGTGAAGTCCTCGTCGCAGGTATAGGGATCTCGGGAGTTTGTCGGTAAACGGTTGGTTGGGGAAAGTGGAACAAGTTCTGCTCTATGCGACTCTGAGAAGCTCATCGTACAACCCCGAACGCTTATATCACTCGGAATTGGTCGGTAGACAGTAGTCCGACACGCGATACCTCGAGTACCTATAAATGTCGCTGCTTTCAAGACGATTCAGAGTCCCCTCGCGGCCGAAAGTTTGTTACCTCCAGCTCTAAGCTCCCGTTGGCGTACCTTGACCGCGTAGTTTCAAATAACCATTGTTTTTGTCATTAATCTAATTGTAAAATATGAGTAATACCTGGGATACGGTTTTTGAAGAGGGTTTTTCATCCGTCCCTGTCTGTAATAACTGCACCATAATTTGTTTACTTGTCTTGCAAGCTTTAACTGTCATTTTGTCTGTCATGTGCCCGTTTTTCTGTTATTTTAAATATTGTTGCATTCATCCTGTCATTTATCTTTGTGATGTACTCAACTAGTTAATTTCTTGTACCTCGTTAAACTTAATTTCTGACCGTTGTATTCGTTTCAATTTCTTTTTCATCAAAGTTATTACAGGCATTTTTAATAAAAGGTATTTTGCGTCCCTCACATGTGTGTTTTATTTGCGGCACTCTTCCAACTGGAACCCTCATCGTTTGCATTCCGAACCTTTTCCGCCAAAAGAAAATCACAACGTAGGGCTCCTCCGATTCGATGACGATCACGACCACATTTGTTACCGTTTGCGCAGGTTCGAATATTTGGCGGAAAAAGTAATGTATTCAAATCATTACAGTCTTGATTATGAAAGTTATTTTTTGGGTGGTAAATTTCAAAATTGAAAATTATTTTGTCATTTCTATGTACTACACAGAACGTTTACCTCAGGTTATCTATGTACGATTGCTCTAATTTTGTTTATTCATGTCGGATTTTTGGAATATTTAAGCTTCAAACAGTTTAAATTGATTGTCAAAATGACAAGAATCGAAGGTGGGGTTACGATTCCTTAAGGTTTATTTACACTTTACTTGAATGTCAAAAAAGTGACGGCCAAAATTTTTTGGCCGCCATAGTACCTTATGCAAGGTGGAGCCATTTTTATGTGTCTATTGACTGGACTAAAATACAAAGACAAAAACAAATAAGATTTACTTTAATTTAATCAGTAAAAAGACGTAACATTGCTTTTGAAATCAGCAATGTTAAAATGGACAAAAACTGAAAAATTAGTCAAATCGGGTTCGCGCAGAGCAAGCAACTTTGAAAGTCAGCTTTAGCTTTAATACCAACAGAAAATCAGATTTTCATGGCTTGCTTAGATGCACATTTATATGAAATTGAGTATATTTGCATTTTCTGTTGAAAAATACAGATTTTTGATGTTTATTTAAAAACAGCTTTGGATTTAAATTAATAATATTAATTATGTATGCCTGAAACGACGCTCTGGCTTCGCGAAAACTAAACATTTTTTCTATCACCCTGGCCTTGATCGTCACGGGGCGGTCGACGTCTCTGGAGACCTGGACTTTCCTCGGGGACTTCCTTGGGCCCACGGCAGACGACGAAATCCGGGCGTGGAATTTGACTCCTCACTCCGGCGTTTGGTTCTTCACGAACCTTCTGTCAGGGATCCGCAAATCCGCTCCTCGGCGTCTGGGTTTGGACTTCCTGGACTCTTCCTCCAGCCTCACCCCCTTCGGACCCTCGACGTCTCCACACCCTTTTCTCGCCGTTCAACCACTCGCCGTTTCAGCCCCTTTCACAGTCCCGCACCGATCTGACCTTCCTGACCAAAGACCAAAAACAAAGAGCCCCTCTTCACACTCTCTCCTGTCTTTTATAGTTTCGCCCCTCTCAATTCGGGTTATTATTATTTTTGGCGGAAAACGTCGTGCGTACGATGATCAAATCATGGAGAAAACTTGCATTATTTTAAATGTAACAGTACTTGTTTTTTGCAAACTTTAACTTGTATTTTTTGTTGTCATTTATCCGTTTCTGTTCATTTTTAAGTATTACCACATGAATACTGTTGGCTGGCTTAGAAATGGTCCCCAGCTACTTAATTTACATTAATTCGTTAAACTTAATTCCGGTTATTTGGATTCGTTTCATTTGTTCGTCAGAAATCAAAGTTATTACAGGCATTTTTCAATAATAGTATATTATATCATTCAGAGTAGAAGTGTCTCTTTTTGTGCTAAGCCCAGAGATTGAACACCGAAACGCAGTTGAGGTCGACAACTGGGTGAAGCACAAAAAGAGCTTCTACTCTGAATGATATATGCTATTTTACCTTCAAGCGGATCACAAAAAAAAAATCGAACATGAACTCAACTTATTTATTTTTCTTTTCCTGCAGTTACAATCTTCAAATTTGAAGTCACTGGTGATTTCTGCCTCTCTTGTTATTGGTACTTGAGATTTCAATAATATTAGCAAAGTCTACAATATTATTCATTCTATCGGATGTACTTTCTGCAAATTTTCACGTAAAACTTTTTAATTTTTTGTATCCTGAACTCTTACTACGATAGCAGAGCCCAAATCTTCGATATCTCTCGTTGTCAAATTGGTGAATACATCGCATTACAAGCTCCGGTGAGACATAACTCTACTGACATAACCGACAATAATAATTTATAATTCTTCATCTAGGGAACTCAGAAATTTTACCTTTGTAGCCAATTCATCGTGAGTCATCAGCATTATTATTCATACACAACTAAATCATACACTTTTCGGGACTTTGGTGGGGCTAGATCCTACACCGCGATCTGCGTCAATTTTCGAGATCTCGGCACCGGACTATAACAAAAATTATCAAAACGTGAATAGCAAACTATTACAACTTACATCTGTTTACTTTTCAACAATGAACGGTTATCTTGCGTTATTTTAATTAATTTTGACATCATGGCATCTGACATCTATGTATAATCCACGCCGTGACCACACCCACAACGGGCCTACAACGGCGGCTCGTGACATAATATAAGGGACGCAGTTAAATATTATGTAATAATTTTGTTATTTCGCTTTTTTAGAGGCTTTTCTTTAGTAGGAATAATTTAATTATTACATATTTCGTGTAATTGATAATTGTATGTGATAAATAAATCGTGTCAAATATTTCAAATGACCTTACATTGGACCCGGTCGAGCCGCCTGTGGGACACTTCTACTCCTAGGACTTGAAGTACTTCTATTCGGCTCAGAAAAAATGACAGTTTAACCGTCTCTATGGGGATACACAAAGGTGCGATTTTCGACCGCTTGAAGATAAAAGGTATTCTGGGTCCCGCACTCATGTGTTTTATTTGCGGTACTTTTCCAACTGAAACCCTCATCGTTTGTATTCCGAACCTTTTCCGCCAAAGAGAAAAACACAACGTAGGACCCTCGCTGCGATGACGACAACCACCACACTTGTGTCAGTTTTGTTCACGTTCGAATATTTGGCGGAAAGAAGTAATGTCTTAGTGCTTATTTACAATGGATATAAGCTTGACATAAGGCATAAGAAATTCATGATACATGCAGTGGATATACAATGAATTTTTACGTAACTTATGAGAAGTGACCTCAGTGAACATTATTGTTGTGTATAAAAAGGCATGAAGAATTATATCAAGGCGATCTTCATTTACCAGGCCATGATACTGACCGAAGACAGTGTGCTATGGAATGGCCTACCACAGTGTGGCAACATTGCTTCACCAATATTTGGTGAAAAAATTCGAAATCCACGAAACCTGTCATTGAATTTGAATTTGTCAAATATGAGTGATCTAATTTTGCGACGGTTCAAAAATGCATTATCGCATTGTAATATACAGTTTAAATCCACTTTGGGGACAAAAAAATAAGGGTGCTCATTACTGATAATATTTCAGATGTTCTGCCGTGTTCCGGGCTATTGAAACTGTTTGGTTATAAACTAACGCGAGGTGGGCATTTCCAACTTAAATATGTATAACAATTTTGTTCTCTCCATTGCCTAAATCCCACCCCATTTCTTGTAACTTCCTTCCCAGTCTCATTTCAATATTCCTTTTGAAAGCCAAAAGATTTTGCCCAGTGATTGTGTGGTAATTACTAATTTTAATTATTTCCAAATTGGGTTCGTTCCCTCATTTGATGGAAACTTAAATACAGGTACCTACGTAATTTGAAGAAGAAGACGCATAATTTGAGTTGCAATTTGGTACGCAACACTTAAATGACATTTTTAATTCAGTTTGACGAATTTGACCAAGGACTTGTCAAAATTTATTTTAAATGTCGAATTGCTTTCAAAATTTTAGGAATATCGTAGGTCATGGAATGGCCTACCAGAGAATGTGGCAACGTAGCCAGTGTCCTGGCCTGTAACTTTAGACCGCCTTGATTATATTCGAGTGATATGGACACATAAATGATTTTTCGGCCTCACAATCTGGGAAATATAGCGTTACCTTACACTTTAGGTCAAGGGAGGTGCGAGTTCCCGTACAATGTCAAAAATTTCTAGTGGAATGTGGGAAAAATCTAGTGGAGTACGGGAAAAATGTGCGGACACCGTTGATTTATTCTTTTCACAGTTACTTTAAAATTAAAGTGTCCATATCTTACTTTAATTTAGAATAAAAAAACACATTTCCCTGTATAATTTTTCCGATAAATGTGTTTGTTTAATTTATATCGATCGAAAAAGAAAATAATCGTAACAGGGAAAATACAACCTATTGGGTTGGCAGCTGTATATGTCAAAAAGTTTGACAATTGTCAGGTGTTTCATAAATATCTGCAAAATTGCACAATAAAACTAAAACACAGAAGTTGATATATGGTTTTGTGTACCTACTTTATCCAGTACTAGCTGTTAGTGCTAAAGTGCAACTGGAAACTAAAAATATACAAAAAATTCTAACCCCAAAATCTTGTATTCACCTGAAGAAAGATGATTCGTTTTCACCAGGAAGTAGTGGTTAAGTACAAGACATTTTAATAATTTGCAACATTATTAACATAATTTATTTAGTAAAATTACAGTTGTAAACATTATTGTTACAATTCTCCACTTTAGAGAACAATGCAGAAACAATTTGGTAACTGTCAGCTTTATTACTTCTGGGTTGAATGTCAATATGTTGTACTGGTGCTTCTCTTACGGTACTGATGATGGAATTCTCAATGTTGGATGGTTACATTGGAAGCAACTGCTAAAAATTCAAGTAGATTAAAGCACTGTATCGAAGTTTGTGACACAACTCACCATTGTTTGAGCTGTAGCTGCAACACAGTACATTTTGTTTTTGATGTTGAAGGAAGGCCATCAGTCATCACGAATCATTTTAGGAACTTCAATCTTGTGTCCATAGGGCAATCAAGGTTCAAATATTTGTCAATTTTATTTGAAATTGTTTTAATTGTATTAATACCAATTTAACCTGACTTCCATATATTTCTTCACAGTTTCAACCCAGTTTGGATTGGTAATGGCAAACGATCTACAAATATTGGTTTTTGTGTCAGTTATCAATATAATATCTTCTCTTGACATTTTCCATTTTCAGAGTATATAACTCCTTTCGGAGACAGGCACCACAAACACCTATTAATAAAACTGTCTGTAATAAAATATGGTTTATTAAAAATTTGTGAATTAAAGAATAGTTATTACATACTTTCGTGAGAAAAAATTGTCCAATGTAACGTTGTTTCGATTTTTGTGGTAATAAGTCAGAATTTAGTCCTGCCACTAGTTGTACTGCCTCTGGTGTCACATTTAACTCACTCTATATTATATACTAGACATTTTTTTCACTCGATTAATACACCAAAATCAAATTTTGAAGCACGACCGTGAAAATTTAGCCGGCAAATAATTTGTTAGGAAAAAAACAAATGAGCGGTCACGGTCGTCAAGGAATTGATTCCACAGCATTCGATTCTTTATTGACGATGTCAAATTCTACAATAAAATTAGTCTTGATTTTTAAAAGATTTAATATTTTGGTCAGCCGAAAAGTCTAATACAAATGTCGTACGGGACGTATTTTCCGGCCCTCCAACTAATCAGGCACTCGGCTGCGCCATCGTGCCCGAAACCAGTTGTCGTGCCGGAAAATTCACATCCCGTACTCTAATGTAAATAACTATTCCAGTTGCCCAAATTTACAAAGTATTCTTATATATCTCTTATGTATTTCTTATGTCTTATGTCCATTGTGAATAAGCACTTAGATCATTACAAATTTAAAAAAAGCTATATTCTATCTCGTGATTCGGAAGTCACGTCATTGGTCCCGGTCTATTGAGTTGGTCATCATGCCCCTCATAGATTTGTAAATCAGTCCTAGACTGTGAAACAACATTTTATAATAACAATAAACGTCATGATATAGTCATTTATAATATCGGGTGTTCATTTAATATTCTGGTAGTATTACCTCGTTTCACTCGCGTTTTAAACTGACCCACTCGTGCCAATCTACACAAGAACTCGTCAAATAAACTACTATATTTTAGCACAGATTTACACTATTTAAAAGGAACAACTGTATTGCCAAGATGTGCAGGGAGAATGTTTCCAACTTTTATTAAACTGATCGTATTTATAAAGATTAATAAAAATGCAATTTGTTGTATTATTTATTAATCACTCTAATTCACTTATTCCTTGAAGTAACCTCTAATAACCCTAGGTGGCGGACAGGGGACTGCCTTCCAGATGTACAAGGTAGGAGGGAAATACAAATAAAATATCCACCTCAGACCAACAGGTTAGAAGAAGATAACTATACCCTTCAATATTAAAACTGGGAGCAAGAAAATGTCTTTAAATACTTTCCATAAACAGTATACCACAGACGAAACGAAATTACTTCGACAGTTGGTTATACGGGGTCATTATAAATGTTTGTAACAACTAGTGGACGTACCGGCGCACCTAAAGCATAGCGCACAGCCACCTACGATGGGACAATCATTTATAATGACCCTGTAGTTCTGCGATGCAGAGAAATACGGGAACCCACTGCATTAACACTCGCAGATTAACCACTACGTATGATTGTATGGATAATAACTAATAAGAAATCCTCAAACTTGGTTGACAACCGGCGCTGCTTCAAGTCATGGTTGAACATGGGTGGAAACTATGATACTGTCAGAACAAATGCATCAACATCTTAGGATAGAAGTATTGACCTATAAAATCTAAATAACAGGAAATACACTTCACTTCATCAGACGCCGTTTTCACTGAAATCCTATTTGAATTTCTAAAATGATACTTAATCTATTGTATCTAAATGTAAGACTGTCATTCACTTATTCCATGGCAAAGCAACGAAATAAAAAACACAATTTAAAAAAATTATAATACTATTTAACATACAACTCACAGAAAAATACACTTACAGTGAAACTTTTGGAAATTCGAAAAGGATGTTCATTCTTCGCTTATTCCTCTATATAGTGATATTTATCATATCCATGGAAGTACGCATCAATGAACATATAAATCACTCTCAGCTGTTTCTGGAAAAGAAATGCTTTACTTAATGAAAAGGTAAACTAGAGCATATTTAAATAGATGGACTAGGTCATGAAATTCAATAACGATAAAAAAGATCTAATGCGAACTAATACAGGGTTATTATGATTGTCCCATCGCAGTTGGCGTTGAAAACCCACATAACTATTGTAATGATTTGAATACATTACTTTTTCCGCCAAATATTCGAACCTGCGCAAACGGTAACAAATGTGGTCGTGATCGTCATCGAATCGGAGGAGCCCTACGTTGTGATTTTCTTTGGCGGAAAAAGGTTCGGAATGCAAACGATGAGGGTTCCAGTTGGAAGAGTGCCGCAAATAAAACACACATGTGAGGGACGCAAAATACCTTTTATTAAAAATGCCTGTAATAACTTTGATGAAAAAGAAATTGAAACGAATACAAAGGACAGAAATTAAGTTTAACGAGGTACAAGAAATTAACTAGTTGAGTACATCACAAAAATAAATGACAAGATGAATGCAACAATATTTAAAATAACAGAAAAACGGGCACATGACAGACAAAATGACAGTTAAAGCTTGCAAGACAAGTAAACAAATTATGGTGCAGTTATTACAGACAGGGACGGATGAAAAACCCTCTTTAAAAACCGTATCCCAGGTATTACTCATATTTCACAATTAGATTAATGACAAAAACAATGGTTATTTGAAACTACGCGGTCAAGGTACGCCAACGGGAGCCTAGAGCTGGAGGTAACAAACTTTCGGCCGCGAGGGGACTCAGAAGAATAATCTGAGTCATCTTGAAATCAAGCGACGTTTATAGATATTCGGGGTATTAATGAACGTCAGACTATTTCGCCGACCAAGCAAGAGTGACAGAGCGCCTCGGGGTCGTACGATTAGCATCACTAAACAGCATAAGCGAATATTTAGCTCCACCGTCCCCAACCAACAGTTTCCCGACAAACCCCCGAAATCTCTATAACCTCGACGGAAGCTTCACGAGAACATCCCGCCGCCGCATAAGCGAAGACTCAGGTCCGCCCCCGCTAACGGTTTTAAATAACCGTAGCTTCCACAGAAATTTACTAAACTACCCCACGACTTCCTGATTGTCACCTAGCTCCCACAGGGGCGCACTTACAACATTTTACTTTAACTTTTCCGAAATCTAGCAACAACACGAAGGAAAAAAAAAACCGAGTTTAACTCTATCGAACAAAGCGTAACATTAAACGATGAGAAAATCCAACAAACAAAGCGCAACATCAAACAATGATAAAATAAGTAAAACAAACGCAACATTAAACCAGGATAACATAAGCAAAACAAAACGCAACATTAAACAATGAGGAAATGAAAGAGAACAAAGCGCGAAGTTAAAACGATAAAATAAAAAACACTTTAAACAGGAATACAATACTCGCTGGCAATACTAAACAAAAATATGGCGGGTCGAGTGCCATTAAACAATGTTAGTGAAAGAAAAACAAAATGGACGCACGCGGTCCGGACGACGGCTACTAATTTCCGAAATTACAAGATTGCAAAAAAAATGAACCTCCCGGGGGAAACTTAGGGATAACGCTTATAATTAACAAATGGGCCCTTCTTAAAGAAACAGCATGCAACAAAATGAAATCTACAACATACCCTTACCACGTGGTCCTGGACCCAAAAACAAAAACAACGGACAACGAACGTGAGATAAATAATTACCCGTGTGGAATCAAAAAAGAAACTGCCGGATTCTTCACGGGGACACAAAATATCTATTCGGGACGGTAGTGTAATTGGTTCGGATTTAACTTACAAATTTGAGAAACTTGGATCGCTCTTCGCAAGGTGTGTTCGTTTCGAAAAACTAAACAAAAGTGACCTACCCCCTTCAACCGCCCGCGCGAGCCCGTTTCATCCCCCCTATCTTTCCGCTTTTCAACAGCGTCCACAACTCGCCAAGAGTACCAACCCCATCCCTTAGTTCCTAGTCTAGCCGCTAGTACCTTCCCATTTGGCGCGCTCTCGTGGCGGTACCGGGAATTAAAAATTTTAAATTTTAAACTGGGTCACTACACTATAGTCTATTTTTTTCTGGTAGGCGGTTGCGCGCGCCATTTACAAAACCTTGCAACGAAATGCGACCCCCTGTTGATTACTCTATTCCACTAACCAATAGGGAGGTCGCATTTCGTTGCAGGATTTTGTAAATGGTGTGCGCAACCGCCTACCAGGAAAAAATATACCACGACCTGCTGTATAATAACCGGCCTCTTCCTTTCATTAAAAAAGCATTGCGAAAATGTTTCCGAGAAAGAACCAATTTTCGTCGATGAGGGCGCCAGAGTACGGGCGCTTCTAAAGAACAAAAATGGGGAAAAATATGTTTAGACATGTTTTTAGAGTTAAGATTGAGTACAGTAAGTTCATATTTTCTTTCTAAAACAATACTGAATACAATCGTATTTTTGTATTTTTGATTTTAAATTCGAATGTCATTTGAACGAGAAAAACTCTCGGTGACAAAACTTAAGATGAATAATATCCCCAAAAAGCGCCCGTACACTAGCGCTCTGCGGGGATCACTCAAATTACACTTTTGAACAAGCCGGTTATAATACAGCAGGTTGTGAAATATACTATAGTAGACAGATTTCCACTACCGCCAGGAGCGCCACCTATCGGCGATACTAGTCTCATTCATGTTATGAGGCTTGCGGCACATTCAACTACGTCATCAACGCCTACTGTGATGGGACAATAATTTATAATGACCCTGTATAATATTAACAATAACATAGATTAAAGACAGACTTGTATGACATCAATAAAAGAAGACGGCGCGCTGTATAATCAATTCATTGGAGTTGCTGTATTTACTAGTTGTATTAATTGTTTACACGTGTTTCGTCAACGATGTTGGCCTCATTGGAACAAGGAAGAGAACATTTAAACAACCAATAAAAAATAGTAATGAACTGTTTTTGTTACAAATCCGCGCCAGGTTCCGATATGCGATATTTAAGGTAGCTTAAGTCTTTTTATTCTCGTACCGCACTGTCGATAAATTCTGTTCCATTTCTTCTCGCAGTACGAATAGCGTTGCATACGTCAATTTCCAACTCTTTTTCGTGTTTTCGGAAAACATAAGACAACACTACAAATAAGCCAGAAGCGCTGACTCCATCCCTAGTAACAAAGATTTGGAAATGAAATTACCTGCTAGAAGTGGAAGGAAGAACTTACTTGCACGCAATTAAGCATGGTTCACGGTGTTCACTAACTCTGTTAAATTTTAACATAATTTTAAGAAAGTGATTAGAATTTTTTAATGGCCGTTTTACGCTCCAGTTGTACAGTTCGAACAAACAAATATTGGTTTCGTAAATTATCTGGAAGAAGGATATTATTCATTTATTTATAAAATTGTAACTTTTACTTTTCCGGTTGTTTTAGTGAATCTCCGCACTTGCAAGTAATTTATGATGCCATAAGATTTTCTACTTCGCTCCAACCATCTAACTGAAATTATCGTTGCAGAACCAACACTCCTGTGAGGCCACATGGGAATATTTTCCTAAATTTTGAGAAAAATTACATATTTCCAGGTAACGTAAAAAAGTCAGAAAAACTCTCATTTAACATATCTCATATTGATTGAATTTATATGGATTTTATGCATACTATTACGCTACCAGAAAAAAGCAAGAATAGTAACAGTAAATTTAATATTTTACTGCAGGACTTACTTTAAGTTTTCTTAAAAATAAAATGTGAGTAACTCGTTTTGTTGTAATTAATTTCCAAAATTCTGTAACAGTTTGTTCAGTAGGTTGTGGTATAACTAAATAGTTTCCACTCGTCGCATATCCATCCACTTGAAAAATATATAATTAGTAGCAACACTTAAGATTGTGTTTTACCCTAACTGACCAAAAGGGGTGTGCTGTTCTGGACTGGTGACACATTGAGAATGCTGGTATTTAACAATGCTGTCATTCCACTGTAATCTTTTTAAATAATTGAGTTGTCGTTTAATGGCATTTACATCAAAATTTTCTTGACGAGAATTTTTAAATGGATTTTCTGTTTCCATCAAAACTTCTAAAACAACTAGATGTACTAGTAAATAATTTTCCTAAAATGTTTTGTTATAGTACATGTTTCAATTAAAACATTAGCTTTTACCATTTGATTTACCATATGAGGTCTTTGCTCTCTTAAACTTTTTGTTAAATTATAAATATCAATTTCATTTGTTGATTTTGCCATTGCTAAAACTAGATCGCACAAAATTAATGTTCCAGTTCTGTTTACCCCAAACCTGGAAAAATTACATCAGAAAGTGATTAAATTACGTTAGATGATAATTTTCACATACCCAGAATGAATTACTATTGGCACGTTACTGGTTTCTGTAACTTCCCTTATATATTTTACTACTGGCACTAAAGTGTTTGGATAAATTGGATTTTCATCATCCGAACCCCATTTGAGATAGAAATGTCTAACTTTCCTTGTGTAGCTTTCATAATATATTTCGAATTCTCTGATGTCGTGATGCTCAAAGTCTTCTACCTTAGTTAACTTAATTATCATATTTCCGTATTCATTCAAGGTATTTAATTTCTGCGGCCAGTACTCGGCACACATTCTCTAGTAAAAACAAAATAAACGTATGTTAATTTAGTTTGATAATTTTACATAGTGGACAACAAACTTTTTTATTTTCAAAAAAATTAGTGGCCATTATGACTGTTTCAACATTCTCTTGCCAAATTAACCTCCAAAAATCTTTGATTGTGCTAAACTTAGGTCCTTGACATGCTATGTAAGCTTTTTCTCTGTTATAACCCTTTAAATAATGATTGAGAAAAAATACCTATGTTTTTGTTATACTCTTACATTTATGTAACTGGCATTTATATAGTCATCATTTCCTACTCCTGGTAACGCCTTTAAAACAACTCTGGTATGGTCATCTGAAAAACATGTTTTTTCCAGGTTCACTTATTTAGTACAGTTTAGTATATTTTACATGGAATATATGTTTCATCTTTGTTTTTATTAAAGTTCATACTTTTCTTAGCAATCGCACATGAATGAGTTATTACCTCTGGAAGAGACTTAAAAATATCCAAAACTATAATTTTATTAACAGCGAGTTTATGCTACTTACGCGAAACTGATTTTCAAGATCCTTGGTTGTTGATCTTAGATTTGTTACGTAAGTTTCAAAATCTTGTAATTTTATGATTGTATTATTCGTTTGTCCGTTCGCAGTCACTACATCCAACAAAATCATTTCCTCTGGTACATTTCTCTCCTGTTCTGTATTTTTTCTCGATATGTAATAACGGTAAATAATACTTAAAATTGCAATTGCCACGATCAAACCGCAAAGTAAAATTAATATCCAACCATTGCTAAAGGCGTCCATTGGTTTGTCAGACTCTATATAAAAAAAAAAAAAACAGTAGTTAATATTTTGCAAAATTAAGGGCCAGTTTTAAGAAGCGAAATTAAGTTAATCGTGATCAAATGCGAGATTAACTGAACACGTGATCAGAGTGAACCAATGGAAGTTTCGCATTCATGGGTTAATCGCACATTAAAATTTAATTCGAATTAAATATTTAATTCTCTTTTTGTAAACTGGCCCTAAGAGTTACCTTGAAATGCGGTTGTCAAGTCCAAGGAGGTTGCAGTCGTTTCAAAAGTTAAAGGTTTGAAGTTGCTTTTGGTGTCGGTTGTTATGTTTTGTTGATAACGTGTGGTTAACGTTGGTAAAGTCACAGTTGCTTCAAAAGTGGAAGATTCAAATTTAGGACTGCTTTTTACTTTTTTTGTAAAATGTTCACTTGCTATCGGTGATGGTTGGGTGAATAAATGTGTTTTTACTAGATTTAATGGATTAATTGAAATGTTATCCAATAATTTAGTTTCATTTTTAATGATGACCCATAATCTTATATTGCAAGTTTTATTGGTTGTCACATTTTTAATAATTCTCCTTGTTTCTGTTGGAAGTATATTCTTTTCAACAGGTTTGTTTGATCCAGCGCACTGAAATATAAAAATTATGTGCAAAATAATTTTTGAAACTTTACTGCATAATTTGTCGGAATATATCCAGTTATTATTATGATATACTCGTAAATGATTTAATTAAATTGTCATAATCAGTGTAAGAATTCTGCAATACTTACTTCACATTCCACAGAGTAATTGAAAGATCTTCCTTTTTCAATATTTTCCCAGTCTATTAATAAACTTGCAGAATCGACAAATGTTGCGTGAAGTGTTTCTAAAATGTCAATATCATGATATAGGGTAAAGTGTCTTTTGTTTAACGCTGGCCATTGGCATTTACATGATAATTACTTTGGATCGCGTTATAATAAGCTTTTAGCAGGAATTTTTAAGTGAATGTGACAAAATATTAGACTAGTATTTTATAAATCAATTTCAGTTTAGTTTATACTACAGAATAAAATAATTACGGAACTATTTGTTTCCCAGAAGATTTTATAACCGTTAGACAGTTACAAAATGTTCGACGAAATTTTTATGATCGTCTTGGTTAGTCTCTTGCAGCCTATGGAAGACAGTTTGAACAATTTATGAAATGAAAATTCAAAAATAATTAAAGTAGTTTAAAATTGTTGAAGTAGAATTTTATTTATTTTGATGTAATTATGATTTTCTATGTTTTATATTTATGAAATAAAACTGCACATTTTTCAAAGTCTATCCCATTCAATCATTTCTTTATTTGAAAAGGTATCCATTGAAATTATTACTGTTTAATGTTTGTTGAGTTTACATTATGTCAGCCTACTTGGCAAGCCTCGTGGTAAATTTAATAAATTTTATCCACAATCACATTTTAAAACGACTTTTTTTAGAATTTGCGTCTCTAATAGGTTTATTATTGTATTCAATTTAGAGTCGTTTATGGCTATCTATTAAAGCCCTCTACGATTAAAGCACTCCTGGTTTACTAAAAAAGCGTTAAAAAAAGGCACTGTATTACAATTGATGTTAAAAATGTTACGTAGAAAAATATAAATTTAGAAGTACCTACGGAAGAACTAAAATATGAGGCATCAGCAAAAATTTACTCAAACACATTCTACACGCACATAATAATAAAATAGAATAGAATACTATTTTCTACACGACTGTCAAAGCATGAATGCATTCTTAGGTAATTATTCTTGTTGGATATTCAATGAAAGAATGATATCAATTCCACGCCCCGTGTTAGAATCTACTGAAATCCACGGTTGTCGGCCAATCACAACCCTCGTATTTTCATTCTACAACGGCAGATCGCCAATCGGATGCGTTTGTAAATAATAAGTCGCGCATCGCGTAGCAACTGCTAAACGAGACAATTTTAATTGTCAAATATTAAAAATCAAATTAAATTCGGGGCACTTTTCCAGATTCCGCATTATTATCGGAAATTTTTGTATTGTAAACCAAAAATGTTATGTATCTACTTAAGTTTATTATAAAATAATTTTTCTGATTAAATTCAATTTTCTAAAATTGTTTTTTCTTGGTACAGTCATAGAAAAAGTATAGTTTTCAACTTGCGTATAATGGCTATTATATTATTTTTATTATACCTGAATCATAATCCCTGTTTTTGACACTAAAATGCGTGCGAAAAGGGCCTTTAAAATACTAAAGCTTTAAGGGTTGCTTAGGTAACAACAAATTCACGTACATTTTGAACAATGATAAATAGACATTTATACACAATTTATGATAGCAACGAAACAACAACTATTGACCATTTCTATATCAACTATTAATGACACAGATTACTTCGCAAAAGGTATTTCAATTTACTTTTTTTGTTATAATTTTCAGATTGTAGTGAAGGTATAATAAAAAATAGCGTATGATACACATTTATAAGGGCCTTTAAAGCACTTGCGACGTTAAAAGCACTCCGCTACGCGTCGTGCTCTTAAACTCGTCACGCGTGCTTTAAAGGCTTCCTTATAAACTTGTATCATAATATACTATTATTATTTATTAAAAAAAAACAGAAATTGAGATAAACAGGGTGCATCCTAAAAAACGCCGCAAGCCATATCTCCGTTATTTATGGCTCGATTTAAATGAAACAAAAACTAAAATAAATCAATTTAAAAACACTATAAGCACTTTTTTTTTTCAAAAAGTCATTCAAGGTGAGATGATAATCAACTTTGTTTTTTCAAATAGCTTGGTATAATTTTTTTTATTCCGATTTTGAAAGAGATTATTTTTCTGAATGCAATGATATGCCACATGTTAGAATGCATTTAATAGTAACCGCGCAAATAAATAAATAAAATAGCATTATTGGAAATTTTTTCTTCGAAAAAAATCAGGAATTCTATGGAAAACAATCCTAAGCGCAATATTCATTACCCGCTCTATTAGATTTGTTGTTTCTGCTTGTTTTTTCTTTAAAAAATATAACTATGAATAACAGTGAGTTAACCGACATGTTACAAGTCTACTTTCAATGTAATAGAAATTAGCTATAGATTACACAGTGCACCTAATTAATAATCGTAAGTAACGTGAATTAACAAAGTAACAATGAATTAAAAAAGCTATGTACTTAGCTGGGTCACGTACTTCTATATGTCGATAATTCAGGGACATTATCTGTACAAGATCTATTCTGAACTATTAATATTACTCTTATTTTATAAGCCTGCGTCTTTGTTGTCAGATTATTAATTTCATAAGTATTTATGCTCAGACTCGGTGAAATTGGCTTTACATCTGAAAAGTTGGTGTAGATGCTTTCATCAACCTAAAATTTTAAGACATAATGAACAGTTTTAAAATTCCCTTGTTTTACTCACTCGTTTATATTGTATTTGATAATATTCTGGTTTTGCTTCATCAGCACCAGACTGCAGATTTGTCAGCGATATTGTCACTGAGTTCTCTTCAAGAGAACTCAGCAAAGGAGGTGCCAATGCAACTGGTAATTTTTCTAAAGTTTAACAGATTAAAGGTCGGTTAAATTCAGATAGTTTTGAACACCTACTTGAACATTCTTCTCCGAAAAATTGTTTTTTGCATTTAATGCAACCATCTATAATGTCGCAAGTTTCACAGTTGGGATTGCATAATAAACTGCAATTTGGTCCCCAATAACCATGACCACAACCTAAAAACGAACGGTTATATTTTGTTCTATTTTGTTTTTAATACTTACTCTCATTACAAAATGACCCGGTGTGTCCCCAACTACAATAACAAATTTCATTTTCCAAACAAATTTTATGATTTGAACAATCCGAATATGATATTCCTAGTATCTCTTCACAACTTATGTTACAATTTTTTCCTAGATATCCAATTTTATTGCAAAATGTATAATTATCGTCAGATCTGTATTCTGGAGTTAAACTTTTACAGAAGGTTGTATTGTTATCGTCAGAAGACAATTTTGTTGAAAAAGTTTCTACGAATATTCGTATAGATAAATAACACAGATTAATTGTTCTCTACAATTACTACCTATTTTTTGATTGCAAAAATGTATGTCATCGATTGCCCAATAACCCTTGATTTGATTATCTGACCGTTTACGATAAAAAATTAGTTCTCCTTTTCCAGAAGTATTACTCCGTAATTCAATTTCCCTCCACATTTTCAAAGAGTTATATTCATTAAATCCTTCAACTGTTTTGTTATCAACGATGTTTTCGTTTATTTTTAAAATTATATTTAGGTAACAGTTCTTGTCTACCGAGACAAAAAGGGACAAACATAAATTTTCGGAATACTCAATGGTCAAGTCACTCGGTCTGCTAGAGGTGACTTGGTCAGAATAATGAAAATAATCTAAAAAAGATTCATATGGCGATTTATAATGTTTACAATAAACAAGAATCAAACGAATGGTTCAATTTCCATATTTTTCAGTCTTGATAACTTGTTTAGTTTTATTAGTTTCCAAAAAGTAGAGAATGAAATTTTCTATTTTATTACCAGTTTGCAAATGAAGGTCACTGATTATTATGCTCGTCTGATCATTCGCCTTATCTGTAATATGAGACCTGTGCTCATATCAAAATGCGGTGGTGTGGGAAAACCCTTGAAAAAAATCACACTAGGTCAGGCGGGCCTGAGATTTGAACCTAGCATCTCCTGAATGCAAAGCGGCGCGGTAAACGCGCCTTCAAACTTTCAAAATTCACAAAATTTTATTGCAGCGAAAAATTTAACATGGTAAAGGTGAATAATTTAAACTGCATCAAACCGAGCAATAGTTTAAGGGACAGTTTACAGAAGCAAAATTAAGTTAATCATAATCAAATGCGAGATTAACTGAACACGTGATCAGATTGAACCAATCGAACTTTCGGATTCATAAGTTAATCGCGCATTAAAATTGAATTCGAATTAAATATTTAATTCTCTTTCTATAAACTGGTTCTTAGTTATGATAATAATTCTCAAGATCTATAAATATATGGACATTAACCATAAACAAATTCTTACAGTCGTGAAATTTTAAATTGTTCTTGTGTATTGCGACCGCGTGTGGAACAAAATCTATTTTTATATTTTCCGTTATGTTATCAATTAATATCTTAAGATTATTATTTTTTGCCAATATGGCATAATGAAACCACCGAAAGGGAAAGTTCTTTTTCTCAACCTATAATCAAAGAAATGGCCATATAGCTGTTAATCTCTTATATAATACTTGCGTTGTTATCATCTTGTCCCAAAGTAATTGTTCTTCGAATTTTTTTATCTTTAGAAGTAAAGGTGAGATTTATATTGTTGTTATCAGAATATGTTGAAAAACATTGAGTGCTTTTTATGATAAAGCCATCACGTATCGTGGTCGTAAAATCTACATAAATAATATACAAAATGATATTCCAACACAAAGACTTTAACTTACTTTGCCATCGTTTATCTGTAACAGGAGCATGAAATGAATTTCTTGAGTGTATTTCGTCCCAGTCACTATAAATCCAATTGCTAAGTTCACGTGATTCTCGCTTCACCTCTACGTTGTAACTATATTTGTGTTGTACAAGTTTTAAAACAAATAATATATCTTACCTGGAACTCCTGATGATATATAGATAACTGAATTTTGAGTTACTACACATGTGACGCTGTGATCTTTAATTAGTGTAATTACTTCACCTGAAGTAAATGTTTTCACTAATATGCAATTCAACATCACCCACAATAACATTTCTGTATATGTATGTATATTATTAAATTCAGTTAAAAAATAACTTATCACTCTTATCAGCCAAATGATGGCAGATACATCTTATCTTTGGCAGAAAGAATAAAGTATTCACAAATGATTTATTGGTATTTTTAGTTAACTAAATAGTAGTGTGACGTCACTTCGGTGGTGACGTTACGGTTCGGCTCGGTCGGTCGCCATATGCCTCGAGCGCCAGTCCCTTTTTTCGGCTGTGCCTGTGGCGGGACGCCACACTGCCGGGGTAGCTTTTGCGGAGCTACGGTGTCCAGGGGTCGGCTGTCAGGGTGCGGGGAAGGGGAAGTTAAACCAATAATTACCGCTTAAATCTTTTATCTTCAAGCTGTCAAAGATCGCCCCTTTCTTTATCTCCATAAAGACGGTTAAAGTTTCATTTTTTTCTGAGCGGCGTAGAAGTACTTCAAGTCCTAGGAGTAGAAGTGTCCCAGAGGCGGCTCGACTAAGTCAAATGTAAGATCATTTGAAGCATTTGTCACGATTAATTTATCAATTACAGTAATCAATTATACGAAATATTTAATAATTAAATTATCCCCCATTAAAATAAAGCCTCTAAGAACGCGAAATAACGAAATTATTATCCAATATTTAACCGACCCCACTGTCGTATTTCACGAGTCGTTTGTTTTGGGCGTGTCCATGAACTGTAAATTGTAATCGTTTGCTAGTTACGTTTTGGTAATTTTTGTTATATTTAGCGAATATCTGTCTCCGGTGCCAGTAAAAACGAAATGCGTGGCACGGGGCACGGCTCAAAGACTTGTGCAGACCGCGGCAAACTCTATGGACATCTAATCGCACTAGTCTCCGGCGAAAAGTGCATGATTTCTACATAGTGCTGTGGTTCTGATGAAAAGTATCTGGCTACATAGGTAAAATTTCGAAAATTTTATTTAATTAGTAGCCACGATTTCTCGCGTGCGCATATACGATGCCCGACCCTGTACAACCGAAACTACGAGTACAATTTCCAATAGTTTCTAACTTTCTAAATTTATAAAAAGTAATACTGTGGCGGGCCTCACGTTGGGCGACACTTTGGCAGTTGTTTGTCACATAAATGATTATTTACAATTTGGTAAATACAAGGAATTCAAAAGGTAACTATTCAGAGAGACCGGGTGGACGGTCTTCAGTGCCGTTCAGTGCTCTGCCGAATGGTTCGAGGAAGTGTTGTTTTCAATCAATCAATCAACTTCATTTATTTTCTTGTTTATATAATACATTTCATTTGTTCTTAGGGCTATGGCAAAATTTTATAAGGGGGGCGCTGCTGAGGCTTAAGGCCTTTTCAGCGGTGGGATTATTCTAATTACAATGTTATGCTTAATGTTAGACAGTGATTTGGGTACAATACAATAAGAATACAGTAGAACGGAAAAAACAAAGCAGAGTACAATGGAAGTAGTTATATAGTGCTGGTTCTGGCTCACTCAAAAATCACGTTTTTGAATCATGTGTTTTGCGCTTGTAGTTTAGTCAAAACATAGTTTTTGATTCAGAGTAAATTATCTGATCATTACATCCGTTTTGGTTCCATCAAAAACATGGTTTTTGATTCATGTAAGTAAGCGGTATTTTGCGTGACCTATATTTTTCCAAACAGGTGTTGTGTGTGTGTTCATGTACATAACATTGAGGTAGGTAATGGAGTTTCATATCTCTGTGCGTGCATTGCATTTTATAGTAAGTAAATCATAAAAAATATTTTCAATGTACCTAATTGTTGAATTCTAATAAAAGATAAAAAATTTACATTGTTTGTGTCTTGGAAAAGTGTTTTGTTTGAGGGTAGGGTATTGCGTAAGAAATAGTGGGCGTTATTTTGTTAACAAGGAGGGGATATGGAGTATTAATTAAGGAAGATTTATCGTTTGATATCAGTTTAATATCAACAGTAAGAATATTTTGCTAAAGACTTTTAATATGAGTTTATTTTTGCAAAGTGTTAATGAAGCAACTTTTTTCGTGCCGTTTGTAAAATCAAGCCAGCTGGAAGTTAATAAAAAATTTCAAGTTAATCAGTTTAGTAAAGAGGATTCACAGTTTGGTAAACAAGTTGTGGTTGATTGTGGGGATTTTAAAACATCCTTATCCCAGCGTTTTACATCGCAATTCACTGAAGAGGCCATTACAACTCTCAACCAGGAGTTAAGAGACGGAAAAACAATTTTTATGATTAGTCGGGGGAACGTTGGCAAAACAACAAATATATCTTTCATTCAAGAATAAAGGTGACAACAATGAAAAATCAGAAGAAATTTGTTCAAGTAGTGAATAAGAAGAAAAAGTTGTTATTATTGTCACATATACAGTCAATAAAAAACTTAAAATATTTAATTGCAATGTATGAAATATTTAAAATAAATGTATAAATTAATGTATAATATTTATATGATATGTAAACTAAATTTTAAACAAATAAAAAACTTCTTCAAGTCCTGAGCTTTTGGCCACAGTTTCCAAAACACTAGCAGCATTTCCTCTTTGGATAGCAATACTTATTCTTCGCTGGAAATAGCTAGGGGACTCAGAAACACCAGATTTTTCAAGCAGCAACTTGCTTATTTCTTTAAAAAGCTCTTTAGCATCTGGGCTCCATGGGCCAAAGGTTTCTAACGAAAAGGCGACAAAATTATGATTTTCTTTAATTGTACAATATTTGCCGTGTTTTAATTTTTCGGCTGAAAGAGCAGCGGAACCTGATTTTCTTGAACAACCATCTAAATGTGTTGCAGCCAAGGTATCAACACATGTTATATCCCAAACAAGTGTTCTACCACGTTTCCAAGGAATTAAAGTAACCCCATCTGGTCTTTTACCATCTTCACGAAGCAATCCGTAAGGTTCAATAATACAAGGAATGTTGACTGAAGAGAAGGTACGCTTTAAAATATCATTTAAAGCACTGTGGCGTGGAATTCTACCAGCACTTTTTAAACACGAAAGACCATGATGACCCCATTTATCCACCTGAGAGCCACAAATGCAATTGTGTGGATGACAGATTTCAGATCCAATTCTAAGAGCAACAGCTATTTGAAGTGTTTGATGGTCCAATAAAGTACCAAGGTTAGAAGATGGTAGAGCTTTTAACCAGGCTCCAGATTCCAATTCAGAAACAGCTAGCAGTCTTGCTTTATTGCGATGATCAGAAGAATCCAAAATTTCATTAAAGTTTTTGTTGATAATTGGAGCATCCCAAAGTCTTTGCAAATTAGGTGAATCAGGTATCTCAATGCCGGGACAGAGGAGCTTCCAACAATCCAAAGCTTCTGACAAAAATATTTGATCTCAAATGTATTGTTTAAAGGAGAGAGTATACATCCGATGAGAGCAATTGAAGAATGTATTGAAGCAAGGAATGCTACTGAAGATAAATCAGTCACTGAACGGATACCTAGTCCACCAAAATTCAATAGAAGAGATGCTTGATTCCATGAGTTTGAAGATAATTTAATGTTCAAAATTTTTTCCAAGGTTGATTGAATTTTTTCATCAAAAGCTTTACAATAATTTTTGAATTTTCAAAAAGGACAGCAACGAAGAAAATAGTTAAGTTTCGGAATCCAAAGACAATGACGTAGCAGAAATAAAGCCATATGTGGTTTTATGTTTTCGATATTTTTCACTAACAAGTCGAATTTTTCCAAAATTGTTGAGAAAAAATTAGGCATTGCATCTTCAAATAACGGCGAACCAAATAAAGATAAATCTTCTGCAGAGGTGTTTCTAATATCTGGAGAAAGAGATTCAAATTTATTTAAAATGTCGATTTTGCGTTCTTCAGAAACATCAGGAGAGAGGAATAATTCACATTTAGAGTAATTCAATGATAATCCAATTTTTTCAAATTCAACTATAATGGTTTCCAGATCTTTTAAAACAGTTTCAGCTGAACCTCCTAAAGCGCCATCATCCAGATACCAAACATTAAGGTGCGACGAAAGTCTTTCAATGGTCGGGTGAATTGATAAGCTGAATATAGCAGGACCAAGGGGGTCGCCTTGTTGACAACCAACTTGAGAATAAATTAAACTTCCATTGTAAATCAGATATGAAGGAGAAGAGTAACATTGCCATAAATAAGGATAAATCAGGGGAATCTTGTTGTTAACCATTAACAGCAGGGAGTCACATTCAACAGAATTTAAAGCATTTTTAACGTCAATTTTCAAAAAAACTTCGGCTGAATAGTTTGTTAAATATGATCTTACGGAATGCACAGCTGCTTCGCAACCACTTCTCGTACCGAAACCAAGTTGTTTTGGTTTAAGATAATTTGAAATCTCTCCAGAAAGATAATAACATCCTAATTTCGATGCAAGGCGTCTAAAAGTTGATCCAATAGCGATTGGGCGTATTCCACCATCTTTCTTAGACAGAGCGCATAAAGAAGCTCCATAGATAAAAGGTGTAAAATTCGAAATTATTTTCCCAGAGAACATAAAATTGCCTTAGCAGGATTTTAGAAGAAAATGCTAATTATTATATTGTACTCTTTAGCGCAACACCTGCAGTAAGTGATTTTCGCACTTTATGCGTATCTAAAACTATTCATTTACAAAGTTGCTTTATGTTTACATTGTGTTTTCTTTTCAAAGCTACATTTCAGATTACAAATTTGGCTCATTTGTGTACCATGCTACCTGAAATTGCTGCCCAAATTGTAGCTTTAAACAACGATGGCCGAAGTGTGCGGTATATTGCACAACACCTTAATATACCGCGAAGTACTGTGCAAGACGCACTCTCGCGGTTCCGTGAAACACATGGATTCACGAGAAGGCCGAATCTGATCATAGCAGGTCAACAACTGATCGAGATGACCCTTTTCTGTGTCTTTCTGTATTGCGAGATAGGGGATTGCCATCAACTATCCTTGCTGGACGATTAGCTGATGTTCGTGGAGTTATGATTTCAGCCCCAACAGTCCGAAGGAGACTGAAGGAAAGAGGTTTGTCTGCGAAAACACCAGCTACAGGCCCTAGATTAACGGTAGGACATCGAAGAGCTGGGCTTGACTTTGCACACCAGTATGTGAATTGGGGCGACAACGAATGGAAGAACGTGCTCTTCACAAATGAATCCAGATTTAATCCTAGATCACCAGACGGTTGTGAGAAGGTGTGGCGAAGACCAGGAAAGCGATACAGTCAATGCTGCATATCTCCCAGAAGTGGATATAATGGAGGCAGTATTATGATCTGGGCTGGTATATCTTTAGAGGCTCATACCGATTTGGTGTTTGTTGAAAACGGCGCAATGACGGCACATAGGTACATCCTGGAATGTGTAGAATCTCATGTGGTTTCCTATGCGCCATTCATTGGCGAGAATTTTCTTTTTATGGATGACAATGCTCGCCCGCACATGGCGAGTATTGTCGGTCGATATTTGGAACAAGTTGGTATACGACTTCTTTCGTGGCCAGCCAATAGTCCCGACTTGAATCCAATAGAGCACGTCTGCGATTTTCTTGGCAAAAGAGTGAGACGTCACCAACTCCGACCGGAGACGTTGAATGGCTTAAGAGTGGCTCTGGAGGAAGAATGTGCTCAAATACCTCAAGATTACATTGCCACTCTCATTCAAAGTATGCCAAATCGTTTAAGAGACGTTATAAGAGCTCGCGGTGGTAACACCCGTTATTAATATTGAATTAGTGGTGTTATTGTAGGTCTTAATTGCATGTTAATTGATCAAATATTTCATTATTTTTGTAAATTTAACTTTTCTTCATTTCGTTTTTTCATTGTATAGATGGTGTTACTTATTTAAACACAATTTAAGAGATTTCATGATTTTTCAGGTACCACAATAACAGTTTTGTAGGTGTCCGGAATTTTTTGAGCGGCAGTGTAGGTTAGGTAAGTTTGACATCATAAAATGTCGCTGATATTTTAGAAGACCATAATATTGTCTGTTTTATCCCCTCCACGGTGCTCTTCGCAATGTTATAATACTGGGCTACCCTCTGGATCGACCACCCTTCTTCTAATTTAGAAAGAATGTGCACTTTCACGTTTTCAGTTAGATTAGGCATTTTATTTGTCAAAATTGATCATTGACAAGAAATGTAAGTGCATTTTACACTGTAGAAAATTAGGTGTACTCTATAATTTTGAAATTAACTGTACGTTTTTGAAGTGAAACTTTTTATGGGAGAGTTTTGAAATTCTGATCGGCAACCTTTTTGTGTGTGACGAAAAGTGGTGGGGGTAAACACTGTCCGGTCGAGTGGGAGCAGTGTCGCGCATAACGGTTGCGCCAATATTTCCATCTCACTTAAATGTGAGTTAATCTGTTTGACACGATACAAACATCCCTTAAAATTGGGTATACTTATGTCTTTGTCACACTCACGGCATTTATCGATAATGTCCTCTCTTTTAATTAAAAATTAACAGTGAGTTACGCATTTCGATATTGTTTAGTGTTATCGTTGTTTATAATTTATTTTCTTTATTAAAATATACAATTTTGTTGTGAATATGCCTAAGTCAGGCGCAGAACGAACGAGAGCGTGGCGTGAGAGAAAACGTTACGAGTGAAGTGACAGTTCAGAATGTGAAAAAAAGAAAAAATAGATCTGAAATTGAACGAGATAGTAGAGAAAGGAGTAGAATACGTGCTAGTTTGGACGGTGTAAATAATAAAGACAATGAACCAGCAACTAGCACCTCGGCTCAGCCACCTCCTTTGCACTTATCAGTGATAATTTACAATATTCTGATTTTAACAAATTCAAGACTGGACATAATATTTTCAATCGAGATTTTGTAAATAATCCATTCGGTTTTAAGTGTTGTGTGTGTGACAGATTGTAGTTTAAAAATGATTTGAAACCTTTATCCATTGAGGAAGAAGAACTCATACAACAGAAATTTCCAGAATTCGAAGGCCGTAATGGCCTGGCATGTACAACTTGCCGCCAGGCTCTCGGGAGAAACACCATTCAACAATTAGCAGCATTCAATGGCTTTAAATATCCACCAATCCCCGTTCATTTACCAAAATTAGATTTGGTTTCTGAAAGACTTATCTCTCCTCGAATTCCATTTATGCAAATTCGCCGATTGCGTCATGTGCAAGGACAATTTGGAATTTTAGGACAGGTGATCAATGTTCCAGTCAGTGTAAATAGAATAGTTAACCAATTATTGTAATACAAAAGTTTCACTTCTATCGTGCGTCTTTACGACACACTCTCTTTTCTTTTTAAGTTATGCTGTCCATACGTCTTGCCAATAATTACCCACTTAATAAATTATTGCATTGAGTTTGGTGTTTTTCCGGATAGTTGGAAGGAGGCTGTCATAATTCCATTGCCAAAGAAATTCAGACTCTTGGAGCTTAAAGACCTAAGACCAATCAGCATTTTTCCAGTAATATCGAAAATCTTCGAGAAAGCCATAGCACTGCAAATTAAAATGCATCTAAAACAGGAAAATTTATTGCCGTTGCTACAATCTGGTTTCAGAAGCAACCATAGTTGCGCCACTGCTTTGCTTAAGATATCGGACGATATCTTTCATGCTTGTGATAATGGTCAATTGACTCTCTTAGTTTTATTGGATTTCAGTATAGCCTTTGATACCATTAATCATGAAAAGCTCGGAGTCTATGCAAATTGCATATTTGTTTCTATGACGTATACTGGGTGCCCCAAAATTCGCGGAACAACGTAGTAGTACGTTGTTAAGTAGTCATTAAGAGATCAAGTAAAAATGTTTAAAAAAATCAATCTTCTTTTTTGTAGAAGATAGGGACCTATTCGTGATACTAAATGTGGCAACATTTAAAAACATTCTATGCATCCCAATAGTCTGCAAATATTTCATTGTTCTTGTATCCTTGGAAATGAGAGGGAAAAATCAAAGCCGTGTTGCCGTACGCTATTTGAGGTAAAACGAACATAAAATTACTACTTGGAAATGCTGGAAATAATGAAGAAAATAATTGCAAACCTGATCAAAATCGTTCAAAATTATTAGGCCACTGGCTAGTAAAAGACAAATAGTGAAAATCTTTTTTATTATTTAAAATAAATGAGATCAAAGCTGCACCTTTTGGGCCTACATATTGTAACTTTTCGACTTCCTTGACTTTTCCTCGATGATTTTTTTTCTCCCTCATTAGGTGTATTGTTGGTTGCCGTATTCCCTCGGATGTTATTTTTGCGAAAAAATACGAAACAAAAATAATGAGAAAAGAAATATTTATGGATCCTACGTTGTGTTTTATTGTTCATTTTGTTTAATTAGGTTCTAACGAGAGGCCGTACCTTCGGAAGGTTTTTCAAAGATGAAATTAAAACGATTGAGCACACTTCACTTAAATTTTATTTAACAAATAATCGAGTGTGGTGGTGTTTGGTCCCAACAAATTATAGAAATAAATAAATGAATTTAATAACAGAAGTTGGTGGAAATTTGACCCAATGAAATTTGACTCTCGGCCCACGAATTGAGATCTGACTCATGAATAAATGACTAAGCTGGGCAAATACAGGGTTATTCACGAGAGGGGTACTTCTGAATTTTTATTTTGCCGCAACTAACAATACAATGACAGTGACTACTAAATCAAATGTGTTATTTCTTTTAAATTAGAAATCAAAGTAAGTTGAATAGATTTGTCAGAAATGTCAGTTTGGCAGATAACCTGTATTTAATCAAAATTCAACAAATCAATTAACAAATTAAGTTAATGTAAAAGGTGTTCGAAGTGTCTACCATCGGCTTAGAAACATCCGTAGCGGCGACAGAATTCCATCCACGCTCTCCAAAATGAGGATCATATCTTTTCGTCGTTATTGTAAAAACAATTTTTTCGAATTGACAAACATTTTTTGCTTTCACGTCAAAGAGACAGGACTAAGAGCCGTCATGGATTCAGTTATAATTATTTTCAAAATTTGAAATCAAGATATTGTTGCAATGTGTATAATGGGTTGCGGCAAAAAGAAATTCAGAAATACCCCTCTCGTGAATAACCCTGTATATGAGTTTATGGCGCGAACAGCATTATACGAGTTTGAGATGCGAACTATGTGATCAGATTTAATTACCCCAATTAAATTTAACCCGACGCGATGCCCTGGAATCTCATAGATCACCCCGGTCTATTCCGGTGGTCGAAAATAAAACGGAAAAAAGGTTCTAACAGGGCCAAAGGGTACCTCTCTTCACGTGTCAGCTGGCCTAGTTTGGTCGCTGGCCCCCTTGGGGGTGACGCGGCTAATTTTGTGCTCTTACGCCGGACCACAGCTTATTGAGTGCTACGGACACTGGCGGTAGCTTCCCGAACTCGAGAATCCAAGACATAAATAATGAATGGAAATGTTTTATAATAATTACATACTGGTTCCCCTTGACAAGAGCACGTTTCCCCAATCGGTAAATGCAAGAAGATCACATACTTCGCAATAAAGAAATTAATATAAGATTCTAAAGAGTCACGTGGTCATCAAAAGCTCAAAGAAAATAATATAATCTTTACTTTAGAACGATAAAGAACTAAATGCTGGTTGACTAATTAAATCACGACTACAAATAATGTACCAGAATTAGAGAAATAATTTACCTTGTGAATGTAAAGAACGTGGTCACAAAATGGCTGCTGGAAGTACTGAACGTACCTCCGGCTACTTTGGAGATCAAACCCCGAGTGAATAAAAAAAAACCTTGTTTCCCCTCCCGAAATCGGTTTTATCATTTCTCGCGCACCCCACTTTCGCAACCCCTACTTGACCAAAGTGACCAATCAGCTCGGTTCTACTTTACGCCGACCGCGACACCCTTTCGATATCTCTAGAACTTTTGAAATTACAGTTTCCGTTTTCCACCATTAATTTAAATGTTTAAATTTAGACTTTTGTTAGGACCAGACCGAATGTACATAATTTGTTGTTGAATTAGAACTCTGAAAAAGAACACTAAATTACTGACTCTATACAATAATAAACATCAACATCAAGAAACAAACACAATCTAAAAAATGGAACAAACAGAATTAACAGGAACACTGAATTACCGACTCTATACAATAACAAAAATCAGCACCAAGAATCAAACATAATTAAAATGAAATAAACATAATTAAAATGAGACAAACAGAATTAAAATGAAACAAACATAATTAAAATGAATCAAACATAATTAAAATGAAACAAACAGAATTACAATGAAACAAATTAACCTTATTTTGAAACCTAAATTGGGCTTGAAACGCTGTTACGTAATTGTCATGTCATGCAACTAAATTCCGTTGATCTGCTACAGCGTGATCAACAATGACTGAGTCTGTTGGCAATGAAACAATTGAAAATCCTAGTGATTTTTGTCTAGTAATTGGCACTGACCACGCACTGACCGGATTTTTTAACTTGAGATGACATTATAAACATTCTTGGTTATGCAGGTTATGTTTATACTGTTACAAAAATTAACCTTCGTTGGTAAATTTTAAATTTGCCAAATTTCATTGTTACCAACAGACTCAGTCATTCTTGATCACTCCGTACTTCTAAAAATTGTTCTACATTGGTTTGATTCCCCAAAACCGTTCTAATTAATAATTACTTCGTAAATTTCATTCTCTCTCTCTCACTCACACGTCTGATTTCTACGACTACCTGGCTTTACCGTTACCAGGTCCTCTGTGTTTTCTACCGACTCCCTTTCTACTTTGCTTTGTTACTTTTCTAACTAAAAGTGCAAACGATTCTAGTTATTTTCTACGATAAAGCGCTCTGTTTTTAATTTGCAATTCTCGCCCTTTAATTACAAATATGCCACAAATTTGAGAATGCTAAAAAAGTAAATTAACCTAATGAACATTAATTTTGTTGTTCTCTCAATTTGAAACCTGCTAACATCAAATTCATTAATTCAATTATCCCCTGATTTTAACTGGACTCCCCAAATTGTCGAACGAGTAAATTTTGCAATGTTTCTTTTCCCATAAAAACTGTTATCTTTGTGTTGTGTTCGGACAGGACGTGTACCTGCATTTTCAAAGAAAGGTTGGCAGATTTCACTTGAGGAGTGTGGTGCCACTCTTGTGGACAAAGCAACAATAAAATTTACAACTGACCAGCATTTCCGTCGCAAATGAACAGTATTTAAAATATTTCGTTGAAATTATTTTACAATTAAAATTCTTAATTTATTGAACCTATTCGGACCATTACAATATCTTCACATCTAAGAGGTATAGAATTTTTAAATTATTTTTCTCGTTGTTTTCTAACATGAATTGACATTGCCTCATTGACTTGTTCCGCAAATTTTGGGGCACCCAGTATAGACAAAATTTTGGATTTTCTGGGCGTATTAACAAATTTTGAATGAAATTACGTCATTTTGAAAATGCATATTTTGCATATTTTAAGCACCTTGAGCATATTTTGGGGAAAAATGCATATTAGTGCATATTTCTCCAATTTTCCAGATTTTTTTGTCAAAAGTATGGAATAAATTCATTAAAATTTATTTTTTTTTTACTCTTTGGACGGGTCAATTTTAGTTTATACATATTTTAATACCAAACAAAATTCCAAGGAGTCATTTGTTTTCGAGTGATGACGTCATCGGCATTTATTTTTAATAGAAACCCCCTGTTTTTTTCCTGATTCTGAGAGCCCTTTTAATAGTCTAAACGAGAGAATATAAAAAATTTGTTATCTTACATTAGGAAATTTTTGAGAAAAAAAAAATTGGAAAAAATAAATTTTATAACGAACAAAAACAAGTCAAAAAATCAAGTATATAAATCAAACAGTCACATAGTACTGCCAATTTCAATCGTTTGTGTTATTTGTTTTACAAAACGTTTTGGAAAATGACTCATTTAACAGAAACACTCCGTATAGAAATTTTAATTTTGATTGGGTGCGGGGTTAAAACTAGATAAAACTATAACAGGAGAAATTTCTTCATAGACTTGTGTATTGCCAACAACCTGGGGGATGGCAATTCGAACATTTAATTCCTTAATTTTAAGTACTTAGTAACACTGTTTTTGTGCGTTATAAAATTAATTTTTTCAAACATTTTTTTTTTCTCAAAAATTTCTTTATCTAAGATAACAAAAATTTTATACTGTCGTTTAGAAAATTAAAAGGTCTATCAGAATCAAGAAAAAAATACGGGGTTTCCATTTAAAAAAAAACATCGATGACGTCATCACTCGAAAATAAATGACTTCTTGGAATTTTATCTGGTTTTACTTTTAAAATATGTATTTTTTGTTCGACACTGCCAAAATTTGAGAATTTTCTCCTGTGTGAACGGATTTTGATAAATTTGACAACTTGTCAAAACGAAACGTCAAGCTAATTTTAAAGATTTTTAGCGATTTGGAGCCTTTAAGGGGCTCGTCGAACAAAAAAACGTTGTATTCAACTCGTTCTTGTGTAATTTGGGCTTTTTTTGGCACTCGTGAACCTTTAAAACTCTCGTTTCACTCGAGTTTTAAACTGGTCCACTCATGCCAAAAAAAGCCAAAATTACACACGAACTCGTTAAATAAATAATTATTTTATAAACTAAAATTGAAGATTTTTTTGAAATAAAGTTTGTTTAATTTTTAATGAATTTATTCCATACTTTTGCCGCTCACTGTATATTAATAAATTTTGAATCAATAGATCAATTCTGTGAAATTTGTCTTTTTTTTATAAAAGTGATAGAGCATATTATAGCATATTTATGCATATTTCAGTGCATTTTTAGCTAAAAAGTGTGCATATATATGGGTAAAAATCACCAAGGTGGTAAATTACAAGTTTGGTTTTATGATGAAAAAACTTGGAAGCTATGATTATGAAAATTAGCTTAAATCGTCACTAAACTTGTGTATAAATAATATTTAAATAGGGCAAGCACAAAACACATTAATTTTTTTGTAAGGGCAAAAGTCGAAATCCGCGTCACAACGGGAAACTGGCCTAGTGTAGGAAACTCGGCAGCGGTCTTTACCTCAGATGGTGGTCGGCTTTCACGTGGTGGTGTTCGGCGTGGTGGTGTCTTCCCTATCCGACCTGAAGTCGCGTGCTCAACCTTCTCAAGGTTGCGAAATAACCGGTATAGGACGATTGCGCCGGTATTACCTGAGTTGTTTTAAGCTGATGGTACGATTGCGCCGAGGCGACCCAAGTGGTTGTTAATACCTGGGCACGATTGCGCCGCACCCCTGATTCTTTAAGCCCCTCAATAAAATATAGGTAGTAGGTAATGGTGGACCCCAACGATGTTTAAAAGCAATTATGAAAACCAAATAATATAAAAGATTTTCAACAAATCATTTATTTACAACAAAAAATATACCTACAACACCTTTTTCCGTGCTTCCGCAATTACGGAATTTAAAATTTTCGAAAATGACAAGAATCTTGCCACGTTCACTAAGCATGTTCTCCATTGTAGCGTTTATTCCAGCGATCATTTGAATATTGTTGGACGAAACTAATGATTTTAGTAAAACGCTGTCCGAATATTCCCAAGTACGCCTACTTTATTTGCAAACAGATACAGGTACCTTCCTAATTACCCTTCCCGTTAAGGGATTAAATTTAGTACCGGCGCAATCGTACCTGTGAATTACAGGTAGTTTGAGAGACCCCGGATTATAGCAGGTCATATCGGCGCAATCGTCCCCTGCCCGAAATAACAAAATGTTCGCCCAAGCAGCACAATGGAGGTTCGCTGGTGACCTAATCCGACGTACCTATCGTCGATGGAACCAACCGGCCAAGATTGCGGTTGCAAAATCCAATTCGTCACCAGGACCGACAAGACACGCACTCTCACTTTTAGACCAACAAAACCACAAGTGACATGGCCGCCCTTCCGCCCATGATGCTCGACGGTTCGACCCAAAAAAAACGGAAAAAGGAGAAAATTGGTGACATCAATCAAATCACTAGAAAAGTGGGTTGGTCGAACTGAAGAGACGCGGCGTCAAGGTGGAGGTGGAACAGGAGGTCAGAATCGCTGACGGAGTCCGCGACACGGGACAAATCGCGGAGGTTTGAGGTTATGGGGCTATCCGATGTAAACAAACAAGATAACCTCAAACCGAGCCTCAAACGGCTCTGACGACGGGGTGGAAACGACACGTTACAAACTAAAAGGTATTTTTTCAATATTCCAAACTTATAAACGCATCCCCGGAATGATGACCTATTGATGTACGCTTTGTAAATAGTGAATTGAAAGGTACTTATCACGTAATTATAATTAATTTGGCGAAAAACACTTATGACAGCCGGTTATAATATCATCTCCTACTACAAACTGCGGCTAGCACCTAAAGGCTGTGTTCATTATAAATTCTTTTCAGCTAGTTACAACTGCGTTCACTGAAATGATGCATACTTTGTCGGACAAAATATTTAAGCATATTTCTATTTGAATTAATTAGATTTTTTTGAATAATACTTATAACAAAATTGGCCGCTGAGAAGTAGTGGAAACTGTTAAATATCGTTTATTTTATGCGAATTCCTGGTGTTTGTTTCTAAGGATCGATCCTTGGGACGCGTTCTCGAAATGATTTTCCATACATATATCTTGAAATAATATCAAATATTATTTACTTTTGAAGTATATTGCATGATGTACAGTTAAAACAAATAAACTTTAGTATTTACTAATGTTCACTTGTGCAATAAAATGGTATTTATTGTAATTTATTTGCTGCCGAAGCAAATTTTCCACCTTGGTGATTTTGAGCCATATATACATTTTCTTTGTTTCAATAGCAAGGCTCAAACACAAATTAGAAATTATCTTGCTAATCGGACACAGAGAGTAAAACTCGACAAGAATATTTCAGATAGGATCGCAATTGTTCAGGGTGTGCCTCAGAGGGCTCTATATTGGGACCTATTATATACTGCATGTATACGGCCTATTTTGAGTCACAAATTTCCCACTGCAAGTATCATTTTTATGCTGATGATACTCAGCTTTACTTATCTTTTAAAAGGTATGATGTGAGAATTGCGTTGAACCAGATCGATAACGACTTGAATAAGTTGTCCACGATTGTAAATAAACATGGTCTAGCTATAAATAAGAATAAAAGTGTTCTAATGGTGATAAAACTGCTCGTTTATCAGTCTTTAATCAGATAAAAATTACCACTAATGGTACAGACTTAGGTATTGTTCCAGTCGCTAGAAATGTAGGTCCATTTTTTGACTCTGATTTAAGATTTGAAGCTCACGTAACAAATTACATAAGACAGGCTTATTGCAACTTAAAGCTGATGTTTTAGCTATTTATGCACCAAGGGCGTTACAACGATGATTACGCCCGGAGAACGATGAATCCAGCTCGAGGGCTTTAGCCATCGTTCGATGGGCGTAATCATTCGGTGACGCCGTGGTGCATACAAGATTTTATTTTTCACCATACGTGTTCTTAAAAAAAAATGGCATCTTTGCAATTATCAATTGATGAGGGCGTTATGAATTCATTACGCCCGCTTATTCTTATTACGCCCGCTTATTCTTATTATGCCCTGTATTATGCCCCGGTTGTTATGGACATGTTTACGTATTTCGTATCCTAGGAGTTAACATGCAATTATACTAAAATGAAAAATAAAATCATAAAAAATTTCTCAGTCGCAAACATCGCATCCTCCTGTGTAATGTGCTAGTATTATCTTATTTTTCGTTTTGTGATGTCGTTTATAGATTTCGAAGACACAAGAAGAGTTCAGGTCGTTCAGAATTCTTGTATGAAATTCATTTTTGGCATATCGCGTTATGACCATGTATCCTACAAGCTGAAGGAACTGGCTAAATATGAAGAATGGACGTCTTTTGCATTCTGCATGCTTGTTCCATAAGCTTCTCTCCACCCAGGAACCGCAGTACTTGATACATTTAATTAGGTTCAGGACTGATGTACACAATATTAATATCAGAAGAAAAGACTTATTAATCTTATTATCTTTTCCTGTTCACACAAAGAACATATTTAAACGTAGTTTTTCCTATAATATTGTGTACATTATGAACAATATCAATCCAGATTTTAAATCTCTACGACCGGCTTCGTTTAAATTGAAAAAAAAAACAGAGTGTCTCGTAAAGACGCACGATAGAAGTGAAACTTTTGTATGACAGGGAAACATTATAATTATTCATCAATCACTTTTAAATAGCATATTCACAATAAAATTGTATATTTTAATGAAGAAAATAAATTATAAACAACGATAACACTAAACAATATCGAAATGCGTAACTCATTGTTCATTTTTAAGCCTCCAAATTAAAAGAGAGGACATTATCGATAAATGCCGTGAGTGTGACAAAGACAGAAGTATACACAATTAAGGGATGTTTGTATCGTGTCAAACAGATTAACTTACATTTAAGTGAGATGGAAATATTGGCGCGACCGTTGTGCGAGACATTGCTCCCACTCGATCCGACAGTGTTTACCCCCACCACTTTTCGTCACACAAAAAGGTTGCCGATCAGAATTTCAAAACCCTCCCATAAAAAGTTTCACTTCAAAAAAATTTAATACTTTTGTTACATTTTTGTTTTTTTTTTCTCTTTGTAAATGTGGAGACAAATAAATATTATTATTATAAATTTGTTTCACAGTCTAGGACTGGCTTACAAATCTATGAAGGGCATGATGACTAATTCAATAGACCGGGACCAATGGCTTAACCTGACTTCCGAATCACGAGATAGAATATAGCCTTTTTTTTAATTTCGCCCTGGGTCGGGCTCGAACCCGCGACCCTCACGTCCCAGAGCCAAAACAGACTCCCTTAGGCTATATTCTGCCTAAAGCTACGGTTTCTTAGAGAAGTACGCCGCGCACAACTCACGGTAAGTCGAGCGCCGCGCACAACCGCGTAAATCCAATCAGTTGATACTGATGGAAGCGTTTTCTTAGAAAAAGTTCAGCTGAACGCATTGTCGGCGTATGAGTTGGGTGGTGTACGTCGTAATCAGTTTCGACTTGATTTGGACGCAGTCGTTGACTTGAGCGCACTGTAAATTGTGAGTCGCGTACTTTTCTAAAAAACCGTAGCTTTATCGGAAGCGTTTTTTTAAAAAAAAGTTCAGCTGAACGCATTGTTGGCGTATGAGTTGGGTGGTGTACGTCGTTATCTGTTTCGACTTGATTTGGACGCAGTCGTTGATTTGAGCTGACTCGACCATAATAATTATAGTGTGAACAATGAACCAAACAATGAATGACATAGTTAACAACTTGTAGTGACCCAGTTTAAAATTTAAAATTGTTAATTCCCGGTACCGCCACGAGAGCGCGCCAAATGGGAAGGTACTAGCGGCTAGACTAGGAACTAAGGGATGGGGTTGGTACTCTTGGCGAGTTGTGGACGCGGTTGAAAATCGGAAAGATAGGGGGGAGGAAACGGGCTCGCGCGGGCGGTTGAAGGGGGTAGGTCACTTTTGTTTAGTTTTTCGAAACGAACACACCTTGCGAAGAGCGATCCAAGTTTCTCAAATTTGTAAGTTAAATCTGAACAATTACACTACCGTTCCGAGTAGATATTTGTGTCCCCGTGAGGAATTCGACATTTTTTTTAATTCAGCTGGGTAATTTATTCCACTTTCGTTGTTTTTTTTTGTGTTTTGTTTTGGGACCAGGACCACGTGGTAAGGGTATGTTGTAGATTTCATTTTGTTGCATGCTGTTCCTTTAAGAAAGCGCCCATTTGTTAATTTTAAGCGTTATCTTTCTCCCGGGAGGTTCATTTTTTTGCAATCTCGTAATTTCGAAAATTCGGAGCCGTCGTCCCAACCGCGTGCGTCCATTTTGTTTTTTTTTTCTTCACGAACATTTTCTAACGGCACTCGACCCGCCATTTTCTTTTGTTTAACATTACCAGCGATTATTGTATTCGTGATTTATGTTGTTTACTTATATTTGTGCCATTTAAAGTGGTTTTATTTTATCGTTATTTAACTTCACGTTTTGTTCTCTTTTATTTCCTCATTGTTTAATGTTGCGGTTTGTTTTGCTTATGTTATCCTTGTTTAATGTTGCGTTTTGTTTTGTTTATTTGATCCTTGTTTAATGTTGCGCTTTGTTTTGTTGGATTTTCTCATCGTTTAATGTTACGCTTTGTTCGATAGAGTTAAACTCGTTTTTTTTTCCTTCGTGTTGTTGCTAGATTTCGGAAAAGTTAAAGTAAAATGTTGTAAGTGCGCCCCTGTGGGAGCTAGGTGACAATCAGGAAGTCGTGGGGTTTTTTTTTTTAGTAAATTTCTGTGGAAGCTACGGTTATTTAGAGCCGTTAGCGGGGACGGACCTTAGTCTTTGCGGGAGCGGCGTCGGGATGTTTTCGTGAAGCTTCCGTCGACGGTTATAGAGACTTCAGGGTTTTGTCCGGAAACGGTTGGTTGGGGACGGCGGACCTAGGTCTTTGCGGTTGCGGTCTAGGAATGCTAATCGTACGACCCCGAAACGCTCTGTCACTCTTGCTTGGTCGGTGAAATAGTCTGACGCTCATTAATACCCCGAATATCTATAAACGTCGCTTGATTTCAAGATGATTCAGATTATTCTTCTGAGTCCCCCCGCAGCCGAAAGTTTGTTACCTCCAGCTCTAAGCTCCCGTTGGCGTACCTTGACCGCGTAGTTCCAAATTAAACATTGTTTTGTCGTTAATCTAATTGTGAAATATGAGTAATACCTGGGATACGGTTTTTGAAGAGGGTTTTTCATCCGTCCCTGTCTGTAATAACTGCACCATAATTAGCTTACTTGTCTTGCAAGCTTTAACTGTCAAATTGTCTGTCATGTGCCCGTTTTTCTGTTATTTTAAATATTGTTGCATTCATCTTGTCATTTATCTTTGTGATGTACTCAACTAGTTAATTTCTTGTACCTCGTTAAACTTAATTTCTGTCCTTTGTATTCGTTTCAATTTCTTTTTCATCAAAGTTATTACAGGCATTTTTAATAAAAGGTATTTTGCGTCCCTCACATGTGTGTTTTATTTGCGGCACTCTTCCAACTGGAACCCTCATCGTTTGCATTCCGAACCTTTTTCCGCCAAAAGAAAGACACAACGTAGGGCTCCTCCGCTTCGATGACGATCACGACCACATTTGTTACCGTTTTGCGCAGGTTCAAATATTTGGCGGAAAAAGTAATGTATACAAATCATTACAAACTTGACACTCATTCTCATTTTTAATGATAATACAGACATCTTAAGTCAAAATTTAATTATTCAAAATACAGTATTAAAACCTGTTGAAAATATAATTATCGACATGGAAAATGAAACGATTCACTATCAATATAGTGAAAATGAACTAGTAGACAGAACTTATGAGACAGAAGAAAACGTTGAAACTGAGAAGCAAAACAATACAATAAATCCGAAGAACGAAAAAAATAAGGGCAATAAGAGAGTTATTAATAAAATGAAAAGAAGGTTAGGAAAATCTTATATAGGCTATTCAAAACCACGAAACCAAAGAAATACTTTTCACAATGCGCAGAGGGACGAACGCAAAATGGGAGACAGATGTAAATGTAAAGCAGCTTACTATAAGTGCAATGAATTTTCAGATATCCGCACAGAAACCTTTACGAATTTGTAGCAGTTAACAACTTGGGACCAAAGAACAACTTTCGTAGCTAATACAGTAGTAGTTTCAGAACCCAAGAAACGACGTGATCCAGAAACAGAAAACAAGCGACGATTAAATACACTAAAACTGAAGCATAACCTGTGGAACCAGAATCGATTGTTGTGAAGAAAGCAGTTTAAAAAATATGTCATTAACTAGTTTCATGAAAGCAATGGATGAAAAAAAGATAGGTGTTTTTACACCCCGTAAAGACAGATGCGACTTGTGCGAAAAATATAAACATCAAAATTTAGATCAAGAAGAATGGGAGAAACACAACCAAAAGAAGATAAGAGCAAGAATCGAAAAGGACAGTGATAAACAAAAGGCTGAATCTGGCACATGTCATGTTATCACAGTTGATCTCCAGGCTGTAAAGTTGTCTCCACAAACTAAAGCTAGTGCACTTTATTACAGAACCAAATTATGTTGCCACAACTCTACAATTTATGATTTAGAATCCCATGATGTGAGATGTTATTGGTTCGATGAGACGAATGCCGATTTACAGGCCTCTACTTTTGCATCGTGCTTAGTAGATTTTCTACAAGAAAAATATTTAAGCATTGACAAAAAGCCAACAATAATATATTCACACGGGTGCGCAGCACAGAACAGGAATGCAACTATGGCAAATGCCTTACTTTATCTTGCCGAAAAATATGAAGTGTGCATTACGCAAAAAATTTTGGAAAAGGGCCACACTCAAATGGAGTGTGACTCCGTTCATGCTATCATTGAAAGGAAACTAAAAAATCAAGACATTTATCTGCCATCAGATTATGCAAGATTGTGCGAAAAATCTAGGCGAAAACAAAAACTCCAAAATGAAAAATTAATAAATCCTTACGAAGTTAAATGTCCAGATTACACGTTTTTCATCAATTATGGTGATAAAAACAATCTCAAATATGAGTCTATCCGTCTAGGGACAACTGTAAAGGATCCCGTCGTAACTGACCTGCGGGAAATTCAATATCTTCCATCTGGAGAAATTTATTTCAAAATTGATTTTGATGATGAATATAAACTGTTACCACGGCGTGCGAAAAATATTAATTTGCGATAATGCCAATTTGGAAATTTATTCTCGACGGCCCGCAAAATAACAAAAAAGAAATTTGAGGACCTGCAACAAATGAAGCTAGTCATTCCTAAAGATTGTTGGCCGTTTTATGATGCCTTGATGACATTATAATAATTGAAATAATTGTTATTTAACAATGTTAATTTTTTAATAATGACTTGTATATTATAGTTTCTGTTTCCATACTAAGAAAAAATAAAATTTCGTTTCTGTTTTGACTATATGTATTTAGTATTTTTCATTTAACGATAATATGTATTTTTAAATTTTTTGTTGACATATTATGATTATTATGCCACTTGCTAAAGAGTCAGCGTTAAAAAAAATAAACAAAATTGATACAATTTTTTTTTGTTATTTAAATATTTCAACCTTTTGCAAGGCAGTACCTCGCAAGTTCTTTAATTTTGTCTAAACAAATATGATAGGAAAAATTATTATAGAAACATGATTTGTCTCTATTATATAATTATACTCATATAACATAATCTTCAAAATCTATTAAAAATTGACTGTCAGCATTTTTTCGATTCCTGCACAATTTACTTTTAAGCACTTACAAGGTACTGCGTTGGAGCCGTCGAATGGCGATAAGAAACCACATCGACGCAAAATGCACTGTCTGTCGATGATGGCGTTTTCAGTCGTGCGTCGCGCACTGTGAGTTGTGCGCCGCGTACTTCTCTAAGAAACCGTAGCTTTAGATGTATGGGAACCTATTGACTACTTAAGAGAATTTTTTGCACTTAGTTTGCCGTGATCCTTCACACTTGCGTGCGAAAAAATTATAATTCTTTAGAGAGGCATATAAACAACATAAAACTCTAGAGTTAAAAGTTGTAATGAACAAATGTAATCAGAGTTATAACTTTGCTATCAAAAAAGCAAAGATTAAAGCAAATGACGAGTTTATAAGATCAACTAATAACATTACTAAGTCAATGCGGCACGTGATAAATCAGTGCAGGCCTAAATCAACTCAAACAGTACCCCAAGCGAGTCCGGATGATTTAAATATCTTTTTTTTATTTTGCACATATAAAACAGTCAGTATAACACTCAAACGGGTTTCGAAAAGGAAGTCTTTTCGATACGCGTTTCAGGAACATTTACTTCAATTTTTAATGTTGGCAGTGACTGATAGTGAGTTGTGCTACGTGATCGGTGCACTTCATGACACTTTAAATTCAAAACTTACAATTGTTCCTCTATTTACCAGCGTTACCAACCCTTATATTTGCCAAATATAATTTTCCTAGCATTATGTTTTGAACTTCTACTAGTTAATAATTTTTTATTATTAACCAGTGGTTAATAATGAACAGCCGTCACCTAGCAACGAAAGATTTTCTTTGATTTCATTGGTTAACGTAGACAGAAGATTTTCAATTTTCATAGCAACCGTTGAAAAATGAGAACTCGGCTCGTCGCATCGGACAATAGTTATTTACATTAGAGTACGGGATGTGAATTTTCCGGCACGACAACTGGTTTCGGGCACGATGGCGCAGCCGAGTGCCTGATTAGTTGGAGGGCCGGAAAATACGTCCCGTACGACATTTGTATTAGACTTTTCGGCTGACCAAAATATTAAATCTTTGAAAAATCAAGACTAATTTTATTGTAGAATCTGACATCGTCAATAAAGAATCGAATGCTGTGGAATCAATTCCTTGACGACCGTGACCGCTCATTTGTTTTTTTCCTAACAAATTATTTGCCGGCTAAATTTTCACGGTCGTGCTTCAAAATTTGATTTTGGTGTATTAATCTAGTGAAAAAAATGTCTAGTATATAATATAGAGTGAGTTAAATGTGACACCAGATGCAGTACAACTAGTGGCAGGACTAAATTCTGAATTATTACCACAAAAATCGAAACAACGTTACATAGGACAATTTTTTCTCACAAAAGTATGTAATAACTATTCTTTAGTTCACAAATTTTTAATAAACCATATTTTATTACAGACAGTTTTATTAATAGGTGTTTGTGGTGCCTGTCTCCGAAAGGAGTTATATACTCTGAAAATGGAAAATGTCAAGAGAAGATATTATATTGATAACTGACACAAAAACCAATATTTGTAGATCGTTTGCCATTACCAATCCAAACTAGGTTGAAACTGTGAAGAAATATATGGAAGTCAGGTTAAATTGGTATTAAAACAATTTCAAATAAAATTGACAAATATTTGAACCTTGATTGCCCTATTAACACAAGATTGAAGTTCCTAAAATGATTCGTGATGACTGATGGCCTTCCTTCAACATCAAAAACAAAATGTACTGTGTTGCAGCTACAGCTCAAACAATGGTGAGTTGTGTCACAAACTTCGATACAGTGCTTTAATCTACTTGAATTTTTAGCAGTTGCTTCCAATGTAACCATTGAGAATTCCATCATCACTTCATCAGTACCGTAAGAGAAGCACCAGTACAACATATTGACATTCAACCCAGAAGTAATAAAGCTGACAGTTACCAAATTGTTTCTGCATTGTTCTCTAAAGTGGAGAATTGTAACAATACTGTTTACAACTGTAATTTTACAAAATAAATTATGTTAATAATGTTGTAAATTATTAAAATGTCTTGTACTTAACCACTACTTCCTGGTGAAAACGAATCATCTTTCTTCAGGTGAATACAAGATTTTGGGGTTAAATGTTTTGTAAATTTTTAGTTTCCAGTTGCACTTTAGCACTAACAGCTGGTACTGGATAAAGTAGGTACACAAAACCATATATCAACTTCTGTGGTTTAGTTTTATTGTGCAATTTTGCAGATATTTATTAAATAGCTGACAATTGTCAAACTTTTTGACATATACAGCTGCCAACCCAATAGGTTGTATTTTCCCTGTTACGATTATTTTCTTTTTCGATCGATATAAATTAAACAAATACATTTATCGGAAAAATTATACAGGGAAATGTGTTTTTTTACACTAAATTAAAGTAACGTATGGACACTTTAATTTTAAAGTAACTGTGAAAAGAATAAATCAACGGTGTCCGCACATTTTTCCCGTACTCCACTAGATTTTTCCCACATTCCACTAGAAATTTTTGACATTGTACGGGAAATCGCACCTCCCTTGACCTAAAGTGTAAGGTAACGCTATATTTCCCAGATTGGGAGGCCGAAAAATAATTTAATTAATAATTATTATTAGAAAGGGTTCTAACGTATCTAGTAGTGAAAAAAATAATATACATATATATACAGTATTTTGCCCGCATTATCGAAACTTTTTGAAAAGCTTTTGGCTGTGCAAATAGTAAATTTTCTGGATCAAAATAATATACTACCTGACATTCAGTCTGGTTTTAGAGGTAACTATAGCACTCGGACAGCTCTCTTACGCGTAACTGATGATTTAGCTCATGCGATGGATAAGTCAAAGCCCTCAATTTTAATTTTGCTCGATCAAAGTAAAGCATTTGATCTTGTTCATTTTGATCTCTTACTGATCAAGCTAAAACATATTGGTTTCAAGGAAGGTGCTTTGAGATTTATGAAAAGTTATTTAAATGGAAGACGTCAAAAAATATTTTTAGATGATACGATGCAGTCGTTGTTAAAAGCAACCACATCGGGTGTCCCTCAAGGCAGTGTCCTCGGACCCATTTTGTTCTCGATATACACTTATGATCTGCCAAAATACTTACAGTATTGCAAATTACACATGTATGCAGATGATATTCAATTGCAATATTCATTTCATATTGACCATGCATATAACGCTATAAATAATCTAAACTCTGATTTGGCTAACATTGCTGCTTATACAACGGACCATGGCTTGCGACTTAATTCGGGGAAGACTTTGGCTTTAACAGTAGGATCAGAGAGGCAACGCATAACCATTGAATCTAATTTTACCATTAAACTTAATAATGAAAATGTCAAGTGGGTTCAAAGTGTAAAAAGTTTAGGATTGGTTATTAATGGATCATTATCGTTTGAAGAACATATTAACAATATATATAGGAAGTCTATGCAAAAATTGAGAAGTGTATATGGTCTTAAATTTCAGCTTGATCAACAAACGGAGCTCCAGTTAGTCAAAACTATTATTTATCCACATTCCGATTATTGTTCTTTGGTGTACTATTATTTTTTAACAAATGAAAACTGCCTTAAGTTGCAAAAAATACAGAATGCTTGCATACGGTTTGTGCGCTGTGTACCGCGTAGACATCATATCACACCACATCTTGTGCGACTCAATGAGTTGAATTTCATATTGCGAACTTTATTCCAAGCAGCAGTCTTTTTGCATAAGCTCTTGTTAACCAAAGTTCCGAGTTATTTACATCAGCTGCTGGTTAGAAGGTCTGAGGAACATTGTAGGAATATTAGATTCGATACATTTACGATACCACAACATTCTTCCAAAAAATTTGAAGGTAGTTTTTCTTATATGGCTCCTACAATATTAAATAAATTTCTTGAATATTTAAATCTGCCAGAGGGGCAATTTAGAATTAAAATAGAAAAACTATGTGTTGGTTACCTGATTGAGTCATAAAACGATTTTTGTGACCAGTTTTATAGATTTGCTTTATGTATTGTTATTAGTTCTAATGTGTGCGGTTTCTCGATACGAATGTTAAGTTCTTGCTTTGTAATTAGATTTAAGTTTGATTTTTCTTTTTTTTTTCCTTTTTTTGTCATACTTTGTTATTTTCTTTTATTTTGTTTAATTGTGAAACGGTGTTAGACAGGTATTTACCTAACCGTTACCATTTGTATACCTGTAAAACAGTGTACAATAAACAGTTTACTTACTTACTTACTTACTTACTATACGCCACGGTAGAGAAGACAATTTTAAGCCTCGCTTCTTTATTCTGAATAAACTACCTCGGCTTAAAAAAATGTGTTCTCTACCTTGGTGTATAATTACTATTTCAGTAGTATTGCCCAAAAAAATATTAGATTCATTAACTTCCAATCTGTTTGATCCTATTAGTTTTTTGACCTCCAGTCAGGGCAAAACTCAAACTCACTTCTCTTTTCATGAAGTCACTTACAACGAAGTACGAAAATGTTTTGATGGACTCCGGGCTTCTAGGAGTAGGGACATTTATGCCCTAAAGCCCTAAATATTGATGTAATACGTTCGATAAAAAAACATCTTAATTGTACCATTTACAAAGTTAACTAATCTATGCTTAAACTCAAGTGTTTATCCGAACTGCCTACAAATAGCTTTAATACAACCTGTTCATAAAAAAGGTAATGTAAGTGATAACAACAACTTCCTCCCAATTTCTCTTCTTCCGATTCTTCCACCTCACATGCTATTTTAACACTTATTGATAAAATGACTCAAAGCTTTGAGGAAAAGCGCTAAGTAGTTATCATGGGGGGGTTCTGGGACAGTTCGATGGCGTGTCCATCCGCATCTAATGGTAAGGTGACCTCAAGGTCGCGAAGAAGTCGATCGTCAATGACCAGAAGCTGAAGAAGTTCTTGCAGCCGAAGAAGTGGTCAACAATGACCAGAAGCTACGTCACAGTGGCCGTTACCACACCCAAAAAAGGGCGTGGTCCCAGGTGTAATTAAAGGTGTTTTTGAGGTGTTTCCAAAACAGGTGAAAAAAATTATTTTTACCTGTATTACCTGTACAGGTAATTACACCTGGTCCTGTGACGTATTATTTGAAGGTCGGGTGCGGTTAGTGGGCGTGTACTAATGAAAAAAAGTTTTTGTTGAACTTGGTCGGGATTCGAACCACGTAGATGCGATTGCGAATACGGATGCATGATCCATTGAGCTACAAAGTGTTTGCAACTTGCGTATGTGATTATTGGGTATATAAGTTCGAGTTTAGCCTGGATGAGCTTAGCCTCGATTATACCTCATTTTAATAAAAACAAAAAACAAGCGTTGTTTTATTATAAAAATAAAATAAAAGATTTAGTTTTACTATGTATAGTTCAGTTATGTTAAAATCGTTATTACACAACCTACTAAAACAAAAAAACAAAAAATGAGTGATCGTCGTCACATCAGCGGTAGTGGAATATTGGAAAAAACTTTGTATAAAATTCCGTATGAATTTCATATACCTGGTTATCAATTTTGTGGACCGAATACGAAACTTGAGGAACGTTTAAGACGAGGTGATGTAGGTATTAATGGTCTTGATATGGCATGTAAAGATCATGACATTGCTTATTCACAAAATAAAGATTTAAAATTACGTCATGATGCTGATAGGATATTAGCGGAAAAAGCCTTGCAACGTTTCCATTCGAAGAATGCATCTTGGGGTGAAAAAGCTGCAGCATTAGGTGTAGTTGGAGCGATGAAAGCAAAAATAAAATTTGGTATGGGAATATCAACACGAAAAGTTGGTTGTGTAAAAGTTTTAAATCAGTGTGAAAAAAGTCTGGAGAAAACTAAAACAACAATTGAAGATTGTTTAAAGAAAATATCAGAATTTAAAACGAATGATGCAAGTGAAAATAAATATCGACGATAACAACAAAACAAGCCTCCTGTGAATCGAAAGCGAAAAGAAAAAGAAGGTATTGCTGCTGCTGTTGAAAATATGATGATTAATAATAATTCAGATGATCAGATTGTAACAAATCCAATATCAAAATCTTCATTTAAACGAAAATTAGAGTTTGATCCGTTTGAAGACAATAAAAAACCAAAGTTAGATAACCGAATTAAACTTAAACCGTTTAAAAGAAAACAACAAAATAAACGTAAACTTGATATTGAAACTGATGATGATGATGATGATGATGTTGCTGATGGTGGTATTATTACTAAGACGTTGAAAATTACTTAAATATTCAATACATGTAGAAATTGAACGTAGTCCATTATTTGCTTGCATACAATAAACACACACACAACATAGTTATGGTTAGAATCAAAAGAAAAAGTAAAAAGAAGGTTAGCAAAACGAAGAAGAAGAAGAACTCAAAAAATAAATGTGGGGGAATAAGTTTTCCAACAGTTTTAAAGAAAATCAAAAATAAACTTATTCGAAGCAAATCAAAAACAGCCAATGATGCTATTTTTGCTGCATTAAAGGCAGCACATCAAGAGAAAAAAAAGAAGAATGGTATTAAGCCATCACGTATAATAAAAATTCCAAAATCTGGTGGTATTTTACCATTAATTCCAATATTTGCTGGATTGAGTGCACTTGGTGCACTTAGTGGAGGTGTTGGTGGAATTGCTAAAGCAATAAATTCAGCCAAAGAAGCACGTAAACAATTAGAAGAATCCCAACGTCACAATAAAACCATGGAAGCTATTGCAATGGGAAAAGGTTTATTTTTGAAACCGTACAAAAAAGGATTGGGTCTTTTGTTTAGATTAAAGGATTTTCAACAACATTCAAAGACAATAATGAATTTACCAAACAAACCACTATCAAATGTTGATATAGAATCATTTGTAAAATGGAATAAAATTCCATATTTTCGAGGTGTATTTTCTCGTGACATTCTACCTAAAAAAATACACAAGAATGAAAGTGGTGTGATTAATTTGGATAAAAACAGCGGACGAGGAACTCATTGGGTTGCTTATAAAAAAATTGGAAATGTTGTGAAATATTTTGATAGTTTTGGAAATTTGCAACCACCCCAGGAAGCAGTACAATATTTTACTTCGAATGGTCCATGTAGAATATTTTATAATCATGAACGTTTTCAAAAATTTAATACATTTAATTGTGGCCATCTTTGTTTAACCTTCTTACAAAAAAATAAATAAATTGTTCACCAATTCGAAAAACAACAGTTCTTTTTTAATCCTATAGCCTACAACATGTCTTATTACTTTTTCTTTAGTGATCAAGAAACATCAGAATTATCTGAAGATTTTAATCCTCCTATTATCTTAGAAAACGATGGTTTTTACGAAATTGGTTTGACTAATTTTAGTGTTAACAATGCAATACCGAATGTTGATGAGAAAAATAATAAATTCCATTATGGTGATAAGGACGATGTGATCGAAATACCTGTTGGTAGTTATGAAATAGCCGATATAAACAAGTATTTAAAGACTATTCTTACAAATAAAACATCTAAAGAAGAGAAGGAGAAAATATTTTTACATTTGCAAGCAAATTTTAATACTTTAAAATGTGAAATTAAATGTAATAAAACTATAGATTTCTCAAAACCCAATTCTATAGGGCAACTATTGGGTTTTGAACCCCGAAAATTGACAAGTAACAAATTACATACGTCAGATTTTCCTGTTGATATTATGCGCGTAAATATGATTAGAATTGAATGTAATATTGCAACTAATTCATATAAAAATGGTGAGCCCGTTCACATCATTCATTCTTTCTATCCAACCGATCCACCTGGTTATAAGATAGTTGAAAATCCTCGAAATGTTATATATTTACCAATAAATACACGCATAATACATAACATTTCTCTTAAAATAATCGATCAGAACGGTTTTCCAGTTAATTTTCGAAAAGAAGTTGTCACGGTAACATTGCATTTGAGAAAAGTGTAAAGTGTAGTGATGGTTATTAGATTCAACACACCTTATCAGTATTTTTCACAAGATATAAGAACGTTTCCTGCCAGAAAAAAGAATATTAACGAAAGAAAATTGATCAAGTTAACATCACAGAATATTTTATTTTTGAAATCGATCGGTTTACAACCTAAATAAGAGAAATAATGGCATCCATCAGTTTGTTGAATGTGAATGAAAAAGTGATGTTCGATAATGCAATCACGAATGTTGAGTATCATTCATATCAATCATATATACCAGGTGAATTAAAATACAACGATGAGTGTCGAATTGTTATTCAACAACAAGAATTACTAACTGCTCCAGGATTAAGTCAATTACACATACAAGGAAGGATATTGAAACATGATCAGTCAGCCGTTTCAACTAAAGTTCTACCAATTAATAATTTCATTGCTCATCTTTTCGATGAGATTCGTTTGGAATTGGGAGGTGTTATCGTAGATCGTATAAAAAATCCAGGTATTACAACAACAATGAAAGGATATGTATCACATACACCTAATGAGAGTACAGCATTAATAAATGCCGGTTGGAGTCCCCTCGAAGATACTTATACAAATTTTGATGCACAAACAGGTGCTTTTGATGTATGTTGGCCACTTTCGAATATATTAGGCTTTGCTGAAGATTATAAAAAGGTTGTGTTGAATTTACGTCAAGAACTCATACTGCTTCGTTCAAGTACTGATTTAAATGCTACTCTCGAAGCAACAGGATTAGAAAAAGCATATATAAGAATTACAAGAATTGTGTGGCAAGTTCCACACTTCACCGTTTCCGATGAAGAAAAATTAAAATTGTTTAATATAATTGAGAAAAATAATCCCCTATCAATTGCACATAGACGATGGGAATTATTTACTTATCCTCTTTTACAAGAAAGTCATTCGTTTACGTGGGTATTAAAATCATCAACGTCCTTGGAAAAACCGCGATTCGTTATAATAGGTTTTCAAACTGATCGAAAAAATAATCTGAGAAAAGATGCATCCAAGTTTGATCATTGTCATTTAAAAAATATCAAACTATATTTAAATTCTCAATCTTATCCATATGAAAATTTAAATCTAGATTATAGACATAACCAATATGCTTTGGCCTATGATATGTATGCACGATTTCAACAGTCCTATTACTACAATAAAAAAATGATTTGTGAACCGTTGTTCAAACCTGCAAAATTCAAAACGGATGCACCTTTGCTTGTTATTGATTGTTCGTATCAAAATGAAACGTTCTAAAACGGAACTGTAGATGCGCGAATAGAATTTGAAACTCTCGCTGATATGCCTGCAAATACTTCAGCTTTTTGTTTAGTCTTGTACGAACAGTTCGTGAGTTACGAACCTCTAACTGATAGAGTAAGAATTTTGTAAAAATAATAATAATTAAAAAAAAAATGTTTATCGTTGACGTGCAAGGTTTCCAATATGGAACATCCTCTTTTATATGCAAAGAAATAGCTCTAATAGATACCATAACAGGAAATGTTGATCATGCAATTTTAAAATTACCCTTCGATAAGACATTATTTAATCATCGAACCGAAAAACAGTGGGACTGGTTGACAAACAATGTACATGGACTTCAATGGGATTGTGACTGGCATTGTAACATCAACTTTGAAAATTTAACTGGTTTCATTGAAAATTTTATTAACAACAATAAAAACGTCACCGACTATGATGACATTATAGTTGCAGTGAAAGGTGCTCAGAAAAAGGAATGGTTAAGCAATCTACTCAAAATAGAAGTCATTGATTTGGAAGAAGACTGTTATCCAGCACTTAAAAATTTAAAAGAAATTTTCAAATCTCAACACTGTCAAAAACATTATTTTAATAATTTATACTGTAGTTTAGAAAATGTGTATAATTTATATAACTGGTGTAAATATTGTAAAAAATAATATAGTAATTTTTAGAAACATTGTTGAATATAGGTATTTCAGAAAAATAAAATTTGAAAATTTTTTTAAAATTTATTTATTTAATTTAACATTTTGCAATATTTTAATTTTTTTTCTGTTGCCTTCTTCCTCATGATTTTGTTGGTGAGATGAACCAGCTTTCATCGCATTCCAATCATCATCTTCTACCCTGTTTATAAGAGAAAAGGTAAAAAATTAAGCAAAACTAAATAAAAAAGAAACTTACATAAACACTTGCCCATCTGGGGATGCGGCTCCATTTAAATTTTGAGTCTCCGAATCATCATCATCCTCACCACTCATTTGCGAGGGTTCCTCTAAGTAAAGTTTTTTCGTGGTGGTTTGGAGACGATGCATTTCTTCAAGGTCCTCATCCACTAAATTGAACTTATATCGTTTCACCACCTTTTCCAGCATCTTAAATTCGTCCTCATTATCAAGTTTCGTCCGCATATAGCGAACGGGTAAGTTTCCAAATTTTTTTTTTAGCGTTAATCCCTTGGGGGAGTAACTTAGGGAGATAAATATCTTGTCATTTTTCTCTCTAATTTCTTTAACGCCATATCTATATAAAATATAATATATATATATATGTATGGGAATCGTTTACTTCGGGGACAGTATACAGCTTGCATCGTATTTTTCAGGGACATTTGGTTATAGTTCGAGGACAGTCCTCAAAGTCACTGGCTACGGGAAGATTAGGAACTAATTTATACCAAAGTTTACATTTAGCAAAGTTACGAATCAAATGCAAACGGTGTAATTTTGGCTGCATAATTTTAACTCCTGCACATCAATATTAATTTAAAATATTAAAGAGAAACCTTTAATTGTTTGAAGTTACTTTTTCCTAATTACTGCAATCGTTAATTAATGGGCCGTATCACGACACCGTTATTAACGTTGCCGTTACTAAATTCGTGATTAAAGTAAGCATAAAACGATTTGTAAATTTATGCAATTATAACCAGCCAGACAGAGAAGAATTCGTCATCATGGTAATTAAAGTCATGATTAAGTTTAATTAGGGTGTCTTGATACGGCCCAATATGTCTCTAAATTTGTTTTAAAGTAACAAGTTTTACGAATTAGGTACCTAGTTGTTAATGATGGGAATATAATCCAGTTTTGTTAGCATCAAATTTCCAAAAAATGTAAATGTGTAACATAAGAAAGCACTGCCGTTCTTAGCCAGCTTGTCAGTTTACTTTTTTGAAAACGGAATTTTAAAAACAGAATGAGTGTTGGAAGAAGAATAAAATTATATTTCTCTGCGTCTGAATCTTTATTGAGCCCCATCATTTCCATAAAACGACCCTAATTTTTTTGCGTTTTTATTTTATTGAGGTTAGGTTCTAATGTACAGTTTGGGTACACGGCGAATGACTTCGGGGACATCAATATTAATTTAAAAAGTTAAAGATAAATCTCGCACTGATTGTAGTAACTTATTGCTAATTACTTTCAAATGTAATTAGAAGGCCCCATCACGACACTGTTCTCAAAATTGCCGTTAAATAAATTCGTGATTAAAGTAAACTTAAAGCGATATTTATTTATGCAATTATAATCTGCCAGAAAGAAATGAATTAGGTACCTAGTTGTTAATGATGTGAACATAATCTAGTTTCACTAGCATCAAATTTCCAATAAATGTAAAACTGTAACATAAGGAAGCATTCCCGTTCTTTTCCAGCTTGTCGGGTTAATTTTTTGAAAATGGAATTTTAAAAACAAAATGGGTGTTGGAAGAAGTCTAAAATTATTTATCCCTGCATCTGAATCTTTATTGAGCCGCCCCGTTGCCCCCAAACGATCCTCATCATTCACATTTCCTCGTTTTTATTTTGTTGAGGTTAGGTTCCAATGTACAGTTTGGGGACATGATCGATGACTTCGGGGACATCAATATTAATTTAAAAAGATAGTGATAAATTTCGCATTGATTGAAATTACTCATTCCTAATTACTTTCAATTGTAATTAATAGGCCGTATCACGATACCGTTATTAACGTTGCCGTTACTAAATTCGTGATAAAAGTAAGCATACAACGATATATAAATTTATGCAATTCTAACCGGCCAGACAGAGAAGAATTCGTCATCATGGTAATTAAAGTCATGATTAAGTTTAATTAGGAATTAGGGTGTCGTGATACGGCCCAACATGTCTCTAAATTTGTTTTAAAGTAACAAGTTTTACGAATTAGGTACCTAGTTGTTAATGATGGGAATATAATCTAGTTTTGTTAGCATCAAATTTCCAAAAAATCTAAATGTGTAACATAAGAAAGTAGTGCCGTTCTTAGCCAGCTTGTCAGTTTACTTTTTTGAAAATGGAATTTCAAAAACAGAATGAGTGTTGGAAGAAGAATAAAATTATATTTATCTAAAGTCCATTCACGTTGGATTTTCCTCTCAAGGTCAAATAATTTAATTTTTTGGCTCTGTAATTATGTTTTGTAAATAGTGACATGCAGCTAACCAACATAAGGCGATTTAGCAATGCTCAATCCAACCTGTACGGTGTTTACCTGCATGTCACTATTTACAAAACATAATTACAGAGCCAAAAAATTTAATTATTTGACCTTGAGAGGAAAATCCAACGTGAATGGATTATGAATGGATTATTCCTAATTACTACAATTGATAATTAATGGGCCACATCACGACACCGTTATTAACGTTGCCTTTACAAAATTCGTGATTAAAGTAAGCATAAAACGATATCTAAATTTATGCAATTATAACCAGCCAGTCAGAGATGAATTCGTCATCATGGTAATTAAAGTCATGAATAAGTTTAATTAGGGTGTTGTGATATGGCCCAATGTCACAAAATGTATTTTAAAGTAACAAGTTTTACAAATTAGGTACCTAGTTATTAATGATGAGAATATAATCCAGTTTTGTTAGCATCGAATTTCCAAAAAATGTCGATGTGTAACATAAGAAAGCACTGCCGTTCTTTGCCAGCTTGTCAGTTTACTTTTTTGAAAACGGAATTTTAAAAAAAGAATGAGTGTTGGAAGAAGAATAAAATTATACAGGTGTCCCAGAACTCGCGGATCAAACTTGGTGTGCGTTTTCCTTGGTGATATATGAAAGCAATAGCGTTAAAAACATGGTCTGAGTGTAGTAGATTTTTTGTAATTAACAATTAAAGTTGACCAATCAGAAAATCGTTGTTCATTTCAGGTGGTAAATTCAACGAACACTTTAAATTGCTTAGCAACATAATCTGATTCGTAATTTTTTTTTATTCATGCCTATTACACATTAGATACTGAGTAAGTGAAGGAAAGGACTCAGTTTTCTGGTGAAAATTGCTCGAACACTATTGCTCAATTTGAAAAATTCATAACTAAGAAACTATTGTACCCTGAATATTTTTTTGGACGTTTTTCACCTCCATTACAACTAAGGAATATGCCCTTTAAATATGATCCGCCAGTTCTGGGACACGCTGTTTTTCTCTGGTTCTGAATCTTTATTGAGCCTCCTGATTGCCCTAAAACGACCCTAATTATTCACATTCTCGCGTTTATATTTTATTGAGGTTAGGTTCCAATGTACAGTACATGACGGATGACTTCGGGGACATCAATATTAATTTAAAAAGTTAAAGATAAATCTCGCACTGATTGTAGTAACTTATTGCTAATTACTTTCAAATGTAATTAAAAGGCCCCATCACGACACTGTTCTTAAAATTGCCGTTAAATAAATTTGTGATTAAAGTAAACTTAAAGCGATATATATTTATGCAATTTATAACCTGCCAGAAAGAAATGAATTAGGTACCTAGTTGTTAATGATGTGAACATAATCTAGTTTCGCTAGCATCAAATTTCCAAAAAATGTAAAACTGTAACATAAGGAAGCATTCTCGTTCTTTCCCAGCTTGTCAGTTTACTTTTTTAAGTTAAAAACGGAATTTTAAAAATAACGTGAGTGTTGGAAAAAGTCTAAAATAATTCTTCTTTGCAATTGAATCTTTATAGAGCCTCCTCATTGCCCGAAAACGACCCTAATTATTCACATTTCCTTATTTTTATTTTATTTAGGTTAGGTTCCACTGTACAGTTTGGGGACATGATCGATGACTTTGGGGACATCACTATTAATGTATCACGACACCGTTATTAATGTTGCCGTTACTCAATTCGTGAATGATAAAACGATATATATTTATGCAATTATGATAACCTGCCAGAAAGAAATGAATTCGTCACCATGGTAATTAAAGTCATGACTAAATTTAATAATGGTGTCGGAATACGGCCCAATGACTCTAAATTGAGCTAGCAAAGTTTACGAATTAGGTATGTCCCTAGTTGTTAATGATATGAACAAAATTAAGTTTCGTTAACATCAAATTTCCAAAAAAAATGGGGAATTGTACCATAAAAGAGCACTCTCGTTCTTTTCCAGCTTGTCGGGTTAATTTTTTGAAAATGGAATTTTAAAAACAAAATGAGTGTTGGAAGAAGTCTAAAATTATTTTTCCCTGCAACTGAATCTTTATTGAGCCGCCCCGTTTGCTCCAAAACGATCCTCATTATTCACATTTCCTCGTTTTTATTTTATTGAGGTTAGAATTCAATCTACAGTTTGGGGACATGTCGGATGACTTCGGGGACATCAATATTAATTTAAAAAGTTAATGATAAATTTTGCATTGATTGAAATTACTTATTCCCAATTACTTTCAATTGTAATTAGTAGGCCGTATCACGACACCGTTATTAAAATTGCCGTTAAATAACAAAGTTGTGATTAAAGTAAACATAAAACGATATGTATTTATGCAATTATAATCTGCCAGCCAGAAAGAAATGAATTAGGTACGTATTTGTTAATGATGTGTAACATAATCTAGTTTCGATATCATCAAATTTCCAAAAAATGTCGATGTGTAACATAAGAAAGCACTGTCGTTCATTTCCAGCTTTTCAGTTTACTTTTTTGAAAATGGAATTTTAAAAACAGAATGAGTGTTGGAAGAAGTCTAAGATTATTTTTCTCTGCATCTGAATTTTTATTGTTGCTCCTTAGCGCCCGAAAACGACCCCAATAATTCACATTTCCTCGTTTTTATTTTATTGAGGTTAGAATCCAATCTACAGTTTGGGGACATGATCGATGACTTCGGGGACATCAATATTAATTTAAAAAATTAAAGAGACACCTTGCATTGTTTGAAGTTACTTATTCCTAATTACTACAATTGTTAATTAATGGGCCACATCACGACACCGTTATTAACATTGCCGTTACTAAATTCGTGATTAAAGTAAGCATAAAACGATAATATATAATAAATTTATGCAATTATAACCAGGTAAACAGAGATGAATTCTTCATCATGGTAATTAGAGTCCTGATTAAATTAAATAAGGGTATCGTAATACGGAATCATTTAAGTGCGAAAAAGTCGTGAATTCAGACTTCGATTTCTCAACTTTTGGCCGGCTTTTCGGCGATTTTTCCCACTGTGCGAAACATACTCGTACCTTGGACCTTGGCGGGAATACAATAAACAGGTTCTGCGATCTGCGGAGGACAGTCGCGAAGATTAATTATTGCATAGTGTCATAGTAAGTGAGATAGTGAATTTAATTGTTTATTATTCCACTCGATCTTCTCAGGTAAGTAATTCTTTACAAACCATATACGTCCTCATAGATCAATAAATATAATTAATTAATTACTCTTTGTGCCTGTTACATCTTTTGCATAGAGGTTAACTTGCCCCAGCTACAAAGTCATAAATTTACATTGTACATTGAGGGTTCGAATGACCTCTCAAAGGAGACCCCTCAATTGATAGTTAGGCTAATTTAATATTTGCCTATTTTGTTTAGTAATTTTATTGAAATTTTTCTAAAAAAAAAAAACAAAACATGAATTGGGGTTATGTTAACATCCTGTTGTGTTTATGCTCTAAGATCCATGTGGTTAATTTTCCTTAAACAAATGGGGTAACGAGATTCTTTGGACCAAATTCTTATCAAATACATACGAATTAAACAGCATTCTTCCGAAGTTTCGTCAATTCTATTGCAAGACAAAACCTAAACCACAGGGCTACGAAGGATCTTCTGTGTAAACATGTAACGTAATTCGAATACAGAAGAACCTGTCACGTGATATGCGTAAGAGACGAAATTTGGACAGTTTTTATTTTATTTAGGTTAGGTTCCACTGTACAGTTTGGGGACATGATCGATGACTTTGGGGACATCAATATTAATGTATCACGACACCGTTATTAATGTTGCCGTTACTGAATTCGTGAATGATAAAACGATATATATTTATGCAATTATAACCTGCCAGAAAGAAATGAATTCACACCACGGTAATTAAAGTCATGACTAAATTTAATAATGTTGTCGGAATACGGCCCAATGACTCTAAATTGAGATAGCAAAGTTTACGAATTAGGTATGTCTCTAGTTGTTAATGATATGAACATAATTAAGTTTCGTTAACATCAAATTTCCAAAAAAATGGGGAATTGTACCATAAGAGAGCACTCTCGTTCTTTTCCAGCTTGTCGGGTAAATTTTTTGAAAATGGAATTTTAAAAACAAAATGAGTGTTGGAAGAAGTCTAAAATTATTTTTCCCTGCATCTGAATCTTTATTGCCCCAAAACGATGCTCATTATTCACTCGGTTTTATTTTGTTGAGTTTAGGTTCCAATGTACAGTTTGGGGTCATGATCGATGACTTCGGGGACATCAATATTAATTTAAAAAGTTAATGATAAATTTTGCATTGATTGAAATTATTTATTCCTAATTACTTTCAATTGTAATTAGTAGGCCGTATCATGACACCGTTATTAATGTTGCCGTTAAATAACAAAGTCGTGATTAAAGTAAACATAAAACGATCGATATACAGTGTGAAAACTTTAACTGGAATAAAATTCATAACTTGGAAGTAGGCGATTTTTGTAAAAAATACCGAAACAGGTCAATTTTTATTTTTCCTTGCCCACATTTTGACGTATATGTTTTTTGCATATCTGCTCCCGGAAGTGCGCAATAACCCCCAACTTTTTTTTTCAAACATAAGGGTATATCAAGTGACACCTCGTTTGAAAGACCAATTTATAACGAATACAACGCACTATTTGTTTCTTGAATATTTTCAAAGCCTACGTGCTAAAAAATAAAAACTAATTCTATATGTTCAACACTATTTAATGCAACAAATGTTCAAAATGGGCACCGTTTCTCTCTTGGCAAATTACAAATCGATAGTAACATTCATCCCTTAGGTTTTGTAACATTTCCGGTGTGATTTGGCTAATTTTATGGTTCATGCCTAATATGTTGCTTAAGGTCCTCAATATTCTTCGGTTTTAGGCAAATCACACCGGACATGTTACACAACGTAAGGGATGCAGGTTACTAACGATTTGCAATTTGCCAACAAACAAACGGTGGCCATTTTGAACATTTTTTGCATTAAATAATGTTAAACTAATAAAATTGGTTTTTATTTTTTAGCACGTAGGCTTTGAAAATATCTAGGAAACAAATAGTGCGTTGTATTCCTTGCGAAGTGGTCTTTCAAACGAGGTGTCACTTGACATACCCTTCCATTTGAAAAAAAAAGTTGGGAGTGGTTGCGCACTTCCGGGAGCAGATACGCAAAAACCATATGCGTCAAAATGTGGGCAAGAAAAAATAAAAATCGACCTGTTTCGGGATTTTTTACAAAAATTGCCTATTTCCAAGTTATGAATTTTATTCCAGTTAAAGTTTCCACACTGTATGTATGGGAATCGTTTACTTCGGGGACAGTATACAGCTTGCATCGTATTTTTCCGGGACATTTGGTTATAGTTCGAGGACAGTCCTCAAAGTCACTGGCTACGGGAACATTAGGAACTAATTTATACCAAAGTTTACATTTAGAAAAGTTACGAATCAAATTAATTACATAATTACTCTTTGTGCCTGTTACATCTTTTGCATATTAGGTTAACTTGCCCCAGCTACAAGTCATAAATTTACATTGTACATTAAGGGTTCGAATGACCTCAAATGGAGACCCCTCAATTGATAGTTAGACTAATTTAATATTTGCCTATTTTATTTAAAAAAACAAAACATGAATTGGGGTTATGTTAACATCCAGGTGTGTTTATGCTCTAAGATCCATGTGGTTAATTTTCCTTAAACAGATGGGGTAACGAGATTCTTTGGACCAAATTCTTATCAAATACATACGAATTAAACAGCATTCTTCCGAAGTTTCGTCAATTCTATTGCAAGACAAAACCTAAACCACAGGGCTACGAAGGATCTTCTGTGTAAACATGTAACGTAATTTGAATATAGAAGAACCTATCACGTGATATGCGTAAGAGACGAAATTTGGTCAGACTTGGGCGGACTAGTCCATTTCTTTCTGCAGTTGGAGGTGGCGAGCCAGGTGCGCATTTGCGTAGGTGTGGCGTCATTTAATTTCAACTAGCAGGTTCTGAAATAGATATTGTTATGTCTAATAAATAATGTCTGTTAAAATGACGCATGCAAACTATTAAAATGTATTCAGTTTTTAGTATCAATAAATATTATCACATAAATCAATCTACAGTGAGCGGCAAAAGTAATGAATAAATTCCTTAAAAATTAAACAAAATCTTTTTCAAAAAAATCTTTGCACTGGTCAATTTTAATTCATAAAAATACATGTTTTACTACCAAAGAAAATTCCAAGCAGTCATTTGTTTTCGAGTTATGACGTCATCGATAGTTTTTTTAAATGACAATATAAAATTTTTGTTATCTTACATAAGGAAATTTTTGAGAAAAAAAGTAATAAAGTTGGAATAATTAAATTTTATAACGAACAAAAACAAGTCAAAAAATCAATTAAGTAGGTAAATCAAACAGTCAAATGTTACTGTCAATTTCATTCGTATGTGTTATTTGTTTTACAAAACGTTTTCGAAAATGCTTCAGTTGACAGAAACAACGTATAGAAATTTTAATTTTGATTGGGTGCGGGAATAAAACTAGATAAAACTAAAGCAGGAGGAATTTCTTCATAAACTTGCTTATTGTCAACAAGCTGAGGGATGGCAATTCGAACATTTAATTCCATAATTTTAAGTACTTACTAACACAGTTTTTGACTTGTTTTTGTTCGTTATAAAATTTATTTTTTTGTTCGACACTGTCAGAATTTGAGAATTTTCTCCTATGTGAACGAATTTTGATAAATGTCACAACTTATCAAAACGAAACGTCAAGCTAATTTTAAAGGTTTTAAGCAATTTGGAGCCTTTAAGGGGCTTGTCGAACAAAAAAACGTTGTATTCAACTCGTTCGTGTGTAAATTGGGCCTTTTTTGGCACTCGTGGGTCTTTAAAACGCTAAACGAGCGTTTTAAAGGCCCACGAGTGCCAAAAAAGGCCCAATTTACACACAAACTCGTCAAATAAGCTACTATTTTCCAACTGTATTTTTTTTTTTCTCAAACTGTCCTTATGTAAGGTAACAAAATTTTTATACTGGCGTTTATACAATTAAAAGGGCTATCAGAATTAAAAAAAAAATAGGGAGTTTCCATTTAAAAAAACTATCAATGACGTCATAACTCGAAAACAAATGACTGCTTGGAATTTAGTTTTGTATTAAAATATGTATTTTTATAAACCAAAATTGACCTGTCCAAAGATTTTTTTGAAAAAAAATTGTTTAATTTTTAATAAATTTATTCCATACTTTTGCGGCTCACTGTATATCGTCAAACAGCTGGGAAAAAACAGTTTGCTACGCTACTGCACTCGGTGCCCCTTCCACTTCAACGCGCAGCAATGGTCACGTGACAGGTTCTTCTTTATTCACATTACCTTTTCACTACTAAGTATTATTTTATCAGTTACGGTTAAGTTCGGTATAGATTAACATTTTTATTCACGCTTTTGTGTCGCTTCTTGGCTCATCCTCAGCGACCAAATTAACTTATAATAATGATAATAAAAATTAATTAAATGGGTAACTTTTAATAATATTTTGGCCTTTAAGACTCGTTTACATTTTTTTTTTACATACAACATGACGAAAGTATATCTACGGTTGAACAAAATTAACAATAAAAAAATCGGTTGTCATTTATAAAAAATATAATAAAAATATATTTAATAACAAATGACATAACAACATGAAAATGGTTGTAAAATATGTTCTCTAATAATTAAAATCGCTATACCTTTCGAGATTTATTAAAATTAATACTTTACGAAGTTAATGAATTTATCATGCTGTTGAGTGTGTTGACTTGACGAGATCAAACCTTATTGTCAAAATTTGTTCTGACAAATAAAAATTGACTTGTTCAGACTTTGGATTCTTTTATCTAATTTTAACAAATGTTTACATTTTGTCTCTCACTGTTAATTTTACATGTGTTAATTTTCAGAACGTCCAGAATGTTTGTATTAATTAAGTTGCCAGACGGGTACGATGTGTGTCAAAGGCAATATCTACAGTTAGACGAGACAGGATATTATTTCAAGAGAAATAGAGGCAAAATCCATGTCAATATACTAGCTACTAATGGTATCTTGCTCGTGCCTAGTGTTTGTGAAATATATAAATATACCTATTTTTTAGATAATGAAAACATTTTAGTAGACATAAAAGAAAAGAAAAACCGTAAATTACCTTATGTGGGTTAGTATAGAGTGCGTTTTTTTTAACTGTTGTCATATGGATCCACTGCAGATTTGGTGATAATTTTTATTTTAGTAATAAATTATTAATAAGACATACTGTTTGAACAACGCAAAGCAGTTTTATTTGAGTAATTTTACATTTCAAAGTTGAAATTAATGAACGCAAATAATTTGACAAAAAACGTAGTAGGCGAAATGGGAACAAAAATTAGATTTTATATGTATTTTAATTCATTATTTATTTCCCTCCGCCACCTGGCGGCACGGCAATTTTGCCGGAGTATATACACTATTACGATTTATTACTATCAAGTAATAGTCCAGTGCTTATCAACATAATTACCGGCGTCTCGCCTCCACATTTTGATTTTGTTGTGTCATATGTTCTGTGTCAATGATAAGGAATTTCCTCACGATATGACATGAGTATAATAGGGCGGCATCGAATTGCGGACCGGGAAGGTAATTTGTAAACCCACCCGCTCCAAGGAATTTTAATCCTACCACCAAATTGCGGACCAAGCCATAAGTCAATTCCGGGAACGGTACAGGGAGGTTGACTGTAATTACCTCCCCTCACCCATCAACCCCCAGATTAATCTTAAGCATTATCAGGGTTCATTTTTCGTATTTATAGAGAAAACCCAGAAGGAAAATGGATGCGATATTTCTTTGGTTTACCTTTTTTGGATCCACAGGAAGTTGGAGACACTTTTGCGTTTGGCATATCCTCTGTCCAACCACATGGTCAAAAATTTGAAAAATTAGTTGACTACTTCGTTGACAATTTTATTAGTCAAGACGCTAGATTCCCTCCAGTGATATGGGCTGAAGCAAGTGCTTCTACTGAACTCAGAACGAATGCTTGTGAAAGTTTTCACTCCCGTTTCAATTACCGATTTTTCAATATATTGAAATATTAAAAATAATGCAAACGGAACCTTATATTAAATTAAACAGTTTACATGAAGGGAAAAAATAAAAAATAAAGATGTCTGTCGTAGACATGATATTCTAAACAATAAAATTCAGGAATATAACAATAATGTAATTGGGCACTTTGAATTTTTAAAATGTTTTATTTAAATTTCATATAAGTACTACTAATAATTATATTTATTTGTATCATGTACCGATTTTGTAATTTTGTTTGTAAATAAATAATAGTACAACTGTTCGCAAATAGCTTTTACTTTACAGACGAACTGTTGTTGTTCCTTGATAATCTAATAATATTCTTGACATCTTATTACCAAATTTTACCTGCCCTCGGCACCCGACCTCACTTGCACCTGGAAAGCTTAATCCCTTGTGCGGTCCGCAATTTGGTTGTGGTATTAATTTTACCTGGAGATTTGGTCCGCAATTCGGATCCCCCGGTATAATAATATACCTTTTCCAATTTCAACTACCAATGTGTTCCCTAAATCCAGAGTTTTTAAATTTTTAAAAAGAAATTGCGGTACTATTCCCTTTGCTGAAATTATAATTTACTTATTATTTATTTTAATCATAGCTTCAAGCAGATCTCGCTATTAATTTTTCAAATGAAAGTGACAAAAGTCTACTAATATTTCCGCCTGCTAAAAATGATAGTGGCAAGAAAACACTTTTACTAAAATATTTTTTTCACAATTTTTCCGACAGTTTAAGATATTGAATTGTAATTTATCCGATAGTTTAAAAAATCTTCCAAATTTGTTCCAAAAATTGTTTGAATATTTTCATCAGAACAAAAGTTAACAGGGGGTATAAATTTTAGCAAGCAATTCCCTAAGGCAATAGTTAAAAGAAATGCACTACATAACGTAAATTTTTAATTACATGTTTTCTTATGTAAATGCACTTCCAGCTTTAGATTATGTTACGGTGGGTAACCTTGAACTTACAGCTTCCGAGAATTTTACTGAGGGAAATCCTGAAGTTACAATTTCCCAGAATTGTACGGAGAGAAATCCCGAAGTTGCCGCTTCCAAGAATTTTAATGAGAGAAATCTTGAACTTACAGCTTCCGAGAATTGTACCGAGAGAAATCCTGAAGCTACAGCTTTCGAGGATTTTAATAAGAGAAACCCTGAACTTGCAGCTTCCGAGAATTCTACCGAAAGAAATCCTGAAGTTGCAGTTTTTGAGAATTTTAGTGAGAGAAATACTGTAGTTGCAGCTTTCGGGAATTTTACCAAGGAAAATCCTGAAGGTACAGCTTTTGAGAAATTTACCGTGGGAAATTCTGGAGTAAAAAGAACAGGTACGCAAATTTGTTTTATTATTTATGATGTGACTACTTACTTACTAATGATGTAACAGAATGTGAAAGGTATTTGAATGAAAGTTTATTTTGGACAAAAATCAGACCTACAGTTGGTATGCAAAAAAAACGGGAATTGAAAATTTACCTAATGTAAATTTGGTTTTGTCGATTTGTCAATTAATTGTCTACTTGACAATACATATCAAATATTTAAATATTTTTTTAAAATGTTATTGAATTTTGACCGTAATTTGCGTTAACATAGTTCCCGTTTTTTTGCAACCAACAGTACCTACTATGGCGGACAATAAATTCTGAACAACGAACAACGTGTCATTCCCCTGACATCAGATCAACTATCCAAAATTTCGATTTTTGCTTTTTTCATTGAAATTTGCCCGAAAGACTCTCTGGGCTGATATTGCTAGCAGTAATTGACGCGTAAAAAATATAGGTAGGTATGTCAAATTGCAAACGTTCAAATTCAATTGACAAACGATATGACAATAAAGTGTCATTTATATTGATTTTTTTGTAATGTCAGAAATTTGCTGTTCAGAAATTTTTGTCGCCCAATATAACAAGAACTAGAACTGCTTTATTACTTTCAAAATTGGCATTTTATTTTGAAATATTTTTATTCATATACATGTGTCTCAGAATAACCCCCCTTCTTTAAAGAGACACTATAGTAGATTTTTTTTAAATGGCTTTTCATTTGGAATTTCTAAGATAACTTACAGCGTCTGTTGGCAATGAAATATTTGAAATGTACTGGTGTTTTTTGTCTCGTAATTCGCACTGACTGAATTTATGCCGATTACGTTCATGCTATTACAAAAATGAACCTTTGATTGTAATTTTCAAATTTGTCAAATTTTATTGTTACCAACAGACTCAGTCATTCTTGATCACACCGTATTATCCACTTCTTCCATTTGATTAGCAGTTCATTTTTTAAAGAGCTCCTATTTTTTAAAAATCAATACAGAATCTATGCTTATATCCATTAAAATCAAATTTAAAATCCGCAAACTGAATTGTCCAGACTACCAATATCAAAGTACCTATGGAAACTATACTTCTGTTAAGTTCACAAATAAGAAGGCTATGGGCCAGTATACTGGGTGCCCCAAAATTCACGGAAGAGCTTAGCAGTACTTTTTTAAGTAGTCATTAAAATATCTGATAAAAATGTTTAAAATCAATCTTCTTTTTTGTAGAAGATATGGACCTATTTGTTACCCTAAATGTGGCAACATTTAAAAACATTCTATGTATCCCAATAATCTGCAAATTTTTCATTTAATTTTTGTTGTATCTATGTAAATGAGAGAAAAATCAAAGCCATGTTGCCATACGTTATTTGAGGTGAAACGGACATTAAATTACTACTTGGAAATGCTGGAAATAATGAAGAAAATATTTTCAAACCTAATCACAATCGCTCAGAATTATTATGCCACAGGCTAGTAAAAGACAAATAAATAAATAAATAAAATTTTTTTTAATATTTAAAATAAATGAGATCAAAGCTGCACCTTTTGAGCCCCGTATCTTCAAATCTAAGGGGTATGGATTTTTTTACCTAATTATTTTTCTCATTATATTCCAACATGAATTGACATTGCCCCTTGAATTGTTCCGGGACATCAATATAGAAGGGGAATTAAATATTAATTTAATTCGAATTAAATTTTAATGCGCGATTAACCCATGAATCCGAAACTTCGATTCGTTCTATCTGATCACGTGTTCAGTTAATTTCGCATTTGATTACGATTAACTTAATTTCACTTCTGTAAACTGGCCCCTATTCATTCAATGACCTGTAAAAATTTCCGCTCGTGTATGGCCAGCTAATGTAGTAATCTGTAAGAAATCCCAACGTCTCACTTGTTTTGTCTGGGAGTTCGGTTTGAAGGATAAGCAGCGCCAGCTCAATTCGTGGGCGCCACACGAGAACCTTAAGATGTTATGGTTCCGATTATTTCGCAGATAAAATTTAGGTGGATGCTAAAAAAACAACCTCAACATATCAAAATTTGAGACGAGTTGTTAGAATATTTATCAATAAAAGCAGGAGTGTGTCCGTTTATCAGGAAATAATCACTGAAAAATAACCACTCGCTGTTTTCACTGAAAAAAAAAAGAAAACACTCGTGTATTTTTCATTAAATATATACCAACGTGATTGATTCAAATTCAAGAAATCTTACAGTTTGATTGGTAAGGAAAGAAAATTTAGCTATGTTCCAGAAACAATGGGGTTCTAAATGTTTCGTTTGATTTCAGGCGTTAGAAGAAATCTTTTTGGCACGAAAAATAAATGCCATATTCAGCAATTTTCTCGCGGTTATAAGGTGCCAACATCTAAAGAAGGGTCAAAACGGTATTTCTGCATTTTCTGCAAAAAGTTGACAACTAAATTTGCTAGACATTTGTGTCTTGCTCATAAGGATAAGCCTGAAGTTCAAGATATTATATTTTTTGCCAAAAGTAAGTAAAAATGTATAGTTTGGGAACGAGAAATTGGAACTTTAGCTTCTTGACTTGCAATGGGTTTAGGGTAGCTTGTAAAATTTATAATAATGAAGATTTACGATAGTGGTCAGTTTTTGCCTGCCGACATGCTAGTCTAGTATACCTGCTAGTTATTAAAAAGGGATGCCGAATATCGGCAAAATGCGGATTGTTTGTGCCTCCAGGAATGAAGTGCTCACAGTCGTAAATCGTCATTATTTACAACCCGCCCTAAACCCATTGCAAGTTAAGAAGCTAAAGTTCACCTTTTTTATGTTAACAATTTTCTGTCAAGGATCTCCAGACCGATTGAAACTAATTGAAGAATTAAGAAAGAAAGGCACTTTTGAATATAACTGTTCTCCAGTTTACAATAACGAGAAGCAACTTCTAGTTTCAAGACGACCTCAATTGGAAAAACAACGCACAGATTCACATTATGAGTGCTGCCACAATTGTAAATCTTTTTTTTCAAAATTAACCCTCAGACGTCACTTTCGAAAATGTATGAAAACTTCCAGAAAGGGAGAAAGAAATATTATGCAATCAGGACGACAATCGAGAATGCATTTACTTGACATTGCAAGTCCTGTTCTTCGTGATGAAGTTTTTCCAATACTGCGAGATGATGCAGTGACAAACACTTTGCGACAAGACAAGTTACTCATACTATTAGGAAATAAGTTACTCAAGAAATATAGAGCCAAATATCACCATAAGGAGATTCGATCAAAATTAAGATCTCTTGGTCGACTTTTGCTTGCAATTAAAGAAAAAAATCCAGAAATTCTGAATTTTGCTTCTATTTATAATTGTCGATATTATGATTTAACTTTAAAAACAATAAATGAACTGGGAGGTCTAAATGAACAAACTGGATGCTATAGAGCACCATCCTATCCTTATATGATTGGTATCTTATTAAAACAAGTTGGCAAAATTCTAGTAAGCGAATGTATTAAAGACCAAAATAAGTATCTTAAAACTAATGTCGAAGAATTTTTACATTTACTTCATGAAGATTATGGAACATCTGTGAATAAAACAGTTCTTGAAAATCAATTGGAAAAGAAAAGAAATAAAGGGACTGAGATCCCTAACTTGGGAGATATTCAAATCCTAAAAAAATATTTAGACAAAAACCGCTCTAAATATTTTAACAATTTAAAAGAAAAGTTTTCTGTTTCCGACTGGAAAGCACTAGCTATGTATACTTTAACTACCCTTCAATTATTTAATAGAAGAAGAGCAGGAGAAATTCAAAGAATTTTAATTGCGGATGTAGAGAAAACTCATGGAATAAGAGATGGTACTAATGATGATTTGTATAATTCCCTAACAGCTGCAGGAAAACAGACAGCAGATCAGTATATGCGATGTGTGATACGTGGAAAATTGGCACGTGGTGTGCCTGTTTTATTTCATAAGACTCATTGGGAATGTATTAAATTAATATTAAAACATAGAAGTAGCGCAGGAATAAGTTCTGAAAATCCATATGTGTTTGGAGTGCCTAGTACAAACAACAAGTGTCAATTTTTAGATGCATGTGCTCTAATGAGAGATTTTTCGAATAAATGTGGGGCTGAAAACCCACACTCTTTGAGAGGAACAAAATTAAGAAAACATATTGCTACTCAATCAGTAATACTTAACCTTAATGAAACAGATGTGACAGATCTTGCCTCTTTTATGGGGCACGCGGAAAAAATACACAAAGACCATTACCGTATGCCACTTCCTGCTAGAGAGATCACAAAAATTTCTGCACTTCTGGAACTTGCTCAGGGTGATTCGGTGTCAGACAAAGACAATGAAGTACCTCAAGTTGGAAGTACGAATGCTACAGACCCCGAGACTCCGGAAATTAACACTGACAACACAATACTTGGAACTAGTACACTGACACCATGCGAGAAAGAAAATGATGAAAATTTCAGTAATGCACATAAAATAGGCAGAACTGAGACTCGATCTCCTATTCAACTTCGTAATTGTAAACTTAATAACAATAGTCTTCTAGTGGAAAATGATGAATTGGTTGACGATCCTGTACCACTTGAGGAGCCTTATCAATGGTCACCATCCTCATATCATCCTACTTCCGATGAAGAAACTTCTGTGAATGGTACTGAACATAATATATACCTATATTTCTTTTTCTTTGTAATCCTGTGTTTCAGGAACTCCAGAAAAGAACAGAAAAAATAAAAAGTCGACATGGAATACCCCAGAAAGACAAGCAGCGAGAAAGTACTTGAATAGGTTTATTGAAAAGAAAGAACTTCCACCTCTTTCACTCTGCAATAAAATTAGCAAGACTTATATACCAAATCGAACTGGTAAACAATTAAAGGCCTGGATTAACAACCAGATAAAAAAGGCATCAAGCTCTAATCGCACACCTCAGAAACGTGAAGGTAAATATTGTAGATGTAAAAACTGTTCAAAAATATCAGATAGGTAGGTAGGTATTAGTACTAGTTATCAATGTTATATACCGGGACATTTTTTTAACTCTGAACATAGTCCATACTTATTCCCTATGTTCAATTTTAAAAAACACAGATCAATGCATTGTGAACCGAACACCAGAGATTTTGAAATAATGTTAAAAATTGTTCCGATTGATGGAATTGATCTATCATGTGTTGCATTGGAAATGTCACGCACATTTCTAATGCTCTGATTGGCATAGAATAACTGCATTATGTGTATTTCTTCTTCAAACAACTTGACCATTTTGTTAAACTGTCAAGTACTTATTTTCGTTACCTTGGTTACGTGATTACATACATGCATTGACCTGTGTTTTTTAAAACTGAACATAGGGAATAAGTATGGGCTATGTTTAATGTTAAAAAAATGTCCCAGTATATTAGTAAAAATACATCAAAATGCAAATTTGACATTCTGTTAATTAATTATTATGATTTTTTTTTGAAAGGTCAGCGAATGGATTACCTAGGTATTGTGTTTATCATTTTTCGCACAATCGTGTTGTTATAGCTAGTTACTTGAACTTACACCCTTAATGCTGTAAGTAAATAACGACACCGATACCTACTGCGGTAAGTCATTAATGACTAATGTCTTCAAAATACTTCTGTCAAAAAAATTACTTCAAAGTCAATTCTTTTCGTAGTTATAAGCGATTGTGCGAAAAACGTTATGGACTAGATTCTGTTATAATGCACTTTCAAACCTTATATCCCAATATACTATTGTTCCTCCAAAAATAAATAATTAAATTTAATTTAGTTATTAGCCCTGGATTGTTGTTGAGTGCTTCTATTTGTATAGGCAGCTAAAGGAAAATACCTAACTAACCCGACTGCAATTTAAAAGCCCATTTGCCACTGTCACTATAAACATATAATACTTTCTGCTCAAAATTCACAGCGCCTTTGATTTGCATTTATTTTTACCTACGTGTTGCGTTATTAATATACCGGGACATTTTTTTAATTCTGAACAAAGACTATGTTCAGCATCAGTTTTAAAACGACAGGATCAATGCAATGCTAAAATTCTGGGTTATGCAACCAAAATTATTAGCGCCGGCAACTTGAATTTAAAAAAAATACAAATGCATTAACCGTTATTCAACAATATATTCAACTGAAGAAAGTAATTTTGTTAATATTTTTGCAGTTAAGCGAATGACTTGGCTCACTCCAGAAAGGGCTATTGTAAAACAAGAATTTGCTGAATGCTATCGAAGTGGAATTCTTCCAAGTTTACAAAGATGTGCAAATGTTATCGCCAAATATCCGGTTCTTAAAAACAGGAACCCCACAACATTAAAAGCAAAAGTGAATAATGAAATGCAAAGGAGAAAGAAATTAAGTACTTTTTAAATTAGAAAAGAGTGGTTGTTATTTTTATTCACAAGATGTTGACTACATTCATTTTAAGAGATTTCAAATTTAGTTTGTTATGTTTTAATATTTTTTTGTGTTCTGTCTGTAAGTGCATTTAAATGTTTTATTGGTTGCATTGTAAACGTTATGTACTACACTATAAGTACTAGGTGATTTACATTAACATTATTAGTGCAAATGTATTGTTAGGTTCATTATTACTCTTAAATCACCCTATATTTAAGCATTTGGTATGTATAACATATTTATGTCAGAAAGCCATTCAAATAAATAATTAGGTTTACTATTTATGTTCAACTACATATATTTTGTAAGTACATTTTTATAAATTTATAATATTCTTATTATTATTATTAAAATTATAATTAAATAAATGATTTCAAAATACAAAATTTCTTTATTAACCTCCGGGTTACATTTTACTCGTCGAGAGCAATTTACAAACTTATTAACTACAAACTTAAACCTAGAACTTGCCCTAACTTACAACCTAAACTTAAAACTACACAGCACCTCACGGTGGTCCTTTCACACGCGTCTCTCCACTGGTCACCCCTCGTCCTCTTCTTCGAAGAACAGTCCCGGAAAGGGGGACCACCAGCGCACCACCTGCCAAGCGGGATCCTGCATCTGCCCGCCGGCTCTCAACAAACACCGCGGCCGCCATCCGTGGAAGACTCAACCGGACTACTCCAGGAGAACTTCTTCCGGCCCCGGCCCTCGCCGTCGCCGTCCTGTCACAAAAACGAAAAACAGCAGAGGCAAAGCAAGATAAGGACACAGAAAGTTGTCCGTTCCGATAACGGCTCGTTTCCAGACGAGGTCACGTTATCATCGAGACGAACAACTCGTGGTAAAAAAATGAAATCCAAAGCGAATTTACCGAGTTCCTCCTTATCCCGCTGGAAAGCCGGAGACGAAGATCCTCCTTTCGGTGCGGGGTTGTGGATCTTGCACATAATTCCCTCCCCTATTATTTTGTGACCTTTCCATTCCATACTCAATTCAAATGATTATTATTTCTGAAAAAAGAAAAAGAGTCAATTATATGATAGACTTATTATTACATACTAGACGTTGGTACTACTTAATATAAATAAATTAAGAGGTAAGTATAAAACAGGTAGTTTTGTGTTTAATAAAGATCTCTTTTTGATTAGGTACTTATTACTAGTTTCATTTCATAAATTTTATTTGGTTGGTTGTACACAAAACTAAAGTGTGTCCTCAAATTAAACGAATTGTATATTTAGGGAGGCGCCACCTTCGTGTCCTTAAAGAAAACGATACACATACATATATATATATATACTAAGTGTTGATAATACCGCCTATGTCTGTTGAATCATTAGTATATAGATTGAAGTGTCTCTCATGTCAATTAAGATTCTGTAATGCTTTTCATAAGATAATTATGAATTTTTTTCCTTAGGTGCGTCATCTTCGGCACTTCTCCCCTACTAATTGATTTAAAAAAAAAAAAAAGAATTTTTGAATAAATGTTTCCGATTTGTCCCGCCAGTCATAATGGAATGGCTGACTAATAAGGACCCATTTTTTCAAAATAAATGCAATTTCGGATACTGGCGCAAAATGACATAAACTTGCTCTTTTCCGTGTTTTTGGGTACACTTCTAATGACATTTTCGTCAATTTCTCGTTCTGTGATTCATGGGTTTTCTTCACATTGATGTTTCTGCTGCATTGTAACAACAATGTATGAGTGAAATATAAATATAGCAAAAAATTGAATGCAGAACGGTAAGTTGGTAACTTGCACTCAACGAAGTCGTCTCCTTTATTCATTCAAATTGGTTGAAATGGTATGGATTCAGATCCGAAAAGAAAGCCCTTGTAAACTTTTTTTAAACATTAGACGTATTTCAAAATTACCCCAAACTCTTAAAATACTAATACTCCTGAAATGGATTCCAGAAGAGTATGAGGACTATTTCAAAAACTTGTGTTCTTGTTGAAGCTTTGCAATGTCATTTGATTTTAAATTATATTCATATCGACCTCAAATTGGACTTACCTTTTTTTAACCGTAGCCTTGTATTATGAAAATTCCGTTTACGTTCAGAGCAAAAAAGTATTAAGTCCGTTAATTTATTGCAACAGAATAAATTGTGAGGTGTACTTGTTCTCAATAAAATGATTCAGGATTAAACAACAATAAACTAAAAGTTCATTTTGATTAAGTTACATATACAGAAAATTAACGAAATTAATAATAATCAATCCAGGTATGTTGCAAAATTATTGAATAAAATAAACGTATTTTTCTTGAAGATTCACTTATTCGATTATAAATTAATTTGATCGCTCGATATAATAGAAAACCGGGGCAATATTGTGTTTTATATTATATTAGGTACTCACCCTTCGTAACGTGTCTCCACGAAAAAAAAATCGAGAAAACGTCACTTTCACACTAACCACCACCTTTCGTTTTAACTCTCGCAACGACAACTGAAATGTCGACGCGCGCCGGACAGATTCACGGACATACAACCACCCACCCACCCCGCGCCCCGGTTTCCGTCTGGACACCGGTTCTGTCGTCCGAGTGACTGCCAAAAATTAGCGTTCGTCTATTAAATGATTGTCGGATGATGATTATTGACGGACACTTTTATCGCACCCGATCACACTTTAGTACCTACCTACGTTTAGTATCGACGACGCATCCTTTCGATTATTGAAATTCGAATTGATTTTTTTTTTCTAGTTTTCGACGTAGATTCGCGTGACATAAATATTATGGGCCTTTTTGGCTCGATTTCGTGTCCATCACGCCATTTCTACGGGCGAACGTGAATGTGTGATGTTGACCTGATGGAAGCAACGTTTAGGCAACCCGCGAGACGCCTCGGTCAGATGGTGAACGAGCTCGCGCCTAAATTAAATACGTACATATTAGTATTTTCGGTCTTAACGACAAAAGAAAATGTAAAAAATATGCACCATTCCCTATGTTTTGGCATAATAACATTTTATACAACATTCAAGTTTTGTTAATTTTAGATTAAAAATGCGTGAGTATTGTTCTATTGCAAACGATGCCAAAACATCGCATATTCAATGTAAAAAGAACAAGAGCAACGGTTAAGTTAATTTAAAAATAACTCGTACCGGATGAGTCAAGTTTTACCGCCCGCACGACGATCAGGCCCTATTAAAAAGCAAAACAAAATATAGGGAAAATCACGAAACGTGAAGTGAACATGAAATTCTCGTATCCAAGGAAAATTTATTAATTTTAAAATTAACAATAAACGAAAAAAAAACACCTAGATTTCCGTCAGCTGTGTCATAAACGGAGACCGGCGGAAACAGGTTCTCGCCTCCTAGCACTTTAGTGTGGCAGCTTGGCAGCTATGAGTTCGCCAAATCAATTGTTTGAGCGAAATGTGAAAATTTTCTTTGTGGAAAAAACAGCAAAAAATAAAATATTACCGCTGACGAGTAATTGTACCAGTACCAGGGTACCAATGTACCAGTGGCGGCTGGTCAGAATAGGCCTTTACCGCGTCGGCGACAATCTGGAAGTTTTCAGATTTGTCTGTTTTATTTTCCACTACGACAATTACAAAATGAAAAGCTAGGCGATCTTACGCGAAATCAATGATTGACGTGTTGATATTCACAACAAAATAGTGGATATCAGGCGATTTCTTCGTTCGCCTCCGCCGCTGAAAAATGTATCGTGCTCGGCTAATTTCAACTTTATGGCAATTAATACTTTGTATATAACGACATTATATGTTTGATAGAAACGCCGTTTTAACGGCGAAATGAACAAGAACGCAGGGAAATTCTTAGCATGAATCGCTCCACACCGAATGAATATTAACATTCTGTCTTCGGATAAAAAACAAGGTCAGGTATTTTCTCGGTCATTTAAAGTAAGTTGGTATTAAAATCATAATTGGTTGTGTGGAAATTTATTTAAAAAAGCTTTATTTTGCTGGCCGTGTTTACTTTTATCTACCGCAAAACAAAATGTTCGGGTTTGTCAGGGGTATTCTGATTTAAAAAATTTGTCAACGAGCGTAAAAAAACATGAATCATCGAAAGAACATTTGACGAATATTTTAAGTCTCAAACGTTTGGAAAATAATTCAACAACAATTAAAGTGCTCTCTCGATTAAATTATACAATGAAGAAGTTCGGAAAAACCGAATTTTATTATCGTATTTAATTGACGTCACAGTTACTTTGGCGAAACAGGAGCTCGCTTTTCGAGGGCATGATGAAAAAGACAGACGAATCAATTTGATATATAAAACCTAACAGAAACGGCTGCTCCATGGGGTCATTTGGGTAATGACCCCCTAAAAAATAAAGGTTTTAAATAAAAAAAAAATTTGCTTGCGCCGAATTGCTCGGGGGGCTACCGCCCCCCGAACCCCCCCGCTGTCAGCGGCTCGCCACTCTAACCTATTTTGTTTTTACTTTGCTGAATACCGAGTCGCCTACCCAACACCAGCCGCGACTGCAATGTATACAAGATTTTTTAACTACAATCGCAACTATGACTGCTACATATTATTTTATTTCAACCAAATCAGAAACTAATTATTCACTTAAAAGTACAATAATTACAGTTTTTGAAAAGTAATCCATGCTCCGGAAGTGTGCAATGTTTTTTGTAAAAACACAAACTGACACAAAATTGAACAATGTTTCTTGTTCGCTCGTCGAATAAAAACATTATTTATACGAGCTACCGACTTGATTCTTTTTTTAAAAACTTTTCCAATCGTTACATTTGATTCGCAGCAGAGTGAAGTTTACGATGCGCATTTTTTATTAATCTAAATTTATTAATAATTTCTTTGACAAATTTTCAATTCACAATTCACTGTTGGAAGCGCTGTACTTTTTTGTATAAATATGTATACGAAAAATGAAAATTATAGCTTCAATAGTTGAATTAACACACAAAATTGTTTAGGTCTCATTTAGTTATACCTTGGAATTTCAGTCCGATATTACTCCATTGAGTCTTTGGACTCACAAATAAATACCTCGAAAAGCCGACAAACATCTGTCTAGAACTTTTCTAGTAACCAGAGGGGTATTGTAAACGACCCGTGTTTACACCTCTTTCGTGGAAGTGACCGACCGCCGGCGCCGCTCGATTTCGTCATAAATCTCAGCTAAATTTTACACTTCAACGTCAAATTCCATTTGATCTAGTGTAGTACACATTCTATTACGGGTTATTGAAATAAAAATTGTGTGGTAAGTACGAAATGGTGAGATAAAAAAACAAAACAAAAAAATTGCATTTTGCCGTCCAAGTCCCGATTCAAGCATTCCGTCGACGTCTAAGCCGGTCTGCAGTTGCACCCTCTCTCTCTTTCTCGCGATTTGTGTTTCCAACAAACCCCCCACGGGTACGGTGACACGATAATTGACAAGTCTGTCATACAGCCCTACCATTTAAAACCTTTATTCTCTTCGTTTTAAAAATAGTTTCGCATGGTTTTTCTCTCTTCTCGTTTTACAATGGTCCAGTGACTAATAAATGAGTGTTGTGTTATGAGTTTGTTCGAGCTCAAAAAAACGTAAGTTATTCTAGTTTTTATGTTGGTCTTAACGTGATATGTTGAATTCAGGCAATTACCAATCGATCCTATATTTCGGTACATCTTATCAAGATCTCTGATTAATTAAAAAAAAAAAAAAAAAAACAAAGCAGCAGTCAAAGTGGCATGTACGCGTAACCTAATATATTTTTTTTGACATTATAAGATCGCCGTCTTCCTCGTCGCACTTACGACATTTGCATTTGTTATCTTTGTTAAACTCACGGAAGGATTATAATGAACTTTGTTTACCCGAACGGTCACCCGTCCAAGTGCTGACCGCTGCCCGCGTGGCTTACCTTCGGTGATCGAACGACAACCACTACCGTTTGACGAGTTTTTATTCTGCAATTGTTTACAATAAATCGACAAAAAAAATGTTTTCTTAATTATCTAGTATCTACTTAAAGCTATGAATTTACATGATACATGTTTCCGGATACCTGCACGAAAAACAAATCGGTTCGGTCGTTGCCATGAATTTCAAAAGAAAAAAAACAAAAAGTGTTGGGGGGCAACGGCACGCGGTGTTCCCAAGCGGTCACCCATCCAAGTACTGACCGCCCCCGACGTTGCTTAACTTCGGTGATCGGACGAGAACCATTTACCATTTAACACTGTCTTTATTAAGTTTGTAATTACATAATTTTACAAATCAGATTTGTATTGTTATTATTATCACGGTTTACAATTGAGGTTTGTGCCCCTTCAGAGGCTTTGCCATCCTTATATAAATGTACATAACTATGTTTTCAAATAATTTACAAAGTTTTACATTCAGGTGCCTATAGTTTTTTTTTGTTATTTTTCCAGTTCTAATTGCAGGGCGGAGGTGCCCACGGACCAGCGACCGCCAGCAGTCGTCCCGCGTGCTTCCTCCGGTGACTCCGGGTTCAGAGATGCCTTCCCCGGTTAGCGTGTTGGCTTTGGTTTGATTATTTAGCGTACTTGTTTGACCTGTAATTGTTGGTGTCATTTGTTTTGTTCAATGTCAGCAGTTCAAATTTAGTGAGGTGTAGGGCAATTTATGCTTTAATCTGGAACAGAGTAGATTGTGTGTCTTTATTACCTTTCTAGTGAGGGGGTTGTGTTCGAGTCTATTTAGGTAAAAGCTGGTGGAGAGTCTGTTGACGTGGTCCCTCAGCATCTCTATGTTGGCGATGTCGTGAAGATCATTTATTTTAGTGTATCGTCCCGAGTTCGTGGCTAGTCGAAGACACTTGTTCTGGAATCTTTGCGGCTTGATCATCGTGGTGTTCGTAATGCTGCACCAGACCGGCGCGGCATACGTCAGTACCGGGCGTACGATTGTTTTGTACAACTTTAACTTATTGCCCGAAGACAGTTTGCTCTGTTTACTGAAAAGTGGATACAGGGCGTGTAGGGTTGCTTTCGCCCTGGTCAAGGTCTTATCAATATGGGTGTGGTACGTAAGACGGGTGTCCAGATGTACGCCCAGGTACTTAACCGAAGACTGAGTCAATACTTTTCGGTTTTTGACTTTAAGCGGGGTAATAATTTTTGTGTTCGTGAACTTTTTCGCGAAAAGTATTGCCTCAGTCTTGGCCGCGTTGATCTGGATTAGCCACTTATCGAAATATTTTTCCAACAGGTTCACCTGGATTTGGACTTGTCTTGTTGCCACCTCGGCGTTAAAGGAGTGAGCGTAGATTGCCGTGTCGTCGGCGTAGAGTGCAAGGCTGGTCTTCGCGAAGGCCGGGACATCATTGATAAATATTGAAAAGAGTTTCGGCCCGAGAATGGAGCCTTGCGGGACCCCTGCCTTAATTGGCCTTTTTCCGGACAGCGTCCGATTTACTTTTACCTGAAATGTCCTGCCGGTCAGATAGGAATAGAGTAACTTGACAAAATTGGCCGGAATTTTGTTTTCAATCATTTTGAAGACCAGTCCTTGCACCCAGACACGGTCAAACGCCTTCTGGATATCCAGTAGCGCCATTGCTGTTACCTTATCCTTGTTGTAATTAAACGCTATGTCCGTCACGATTCTCACTACCTGCTGGCTGGTGTCGTGACGCGGCCGGAAACCGAACTGTTCGTCCCTTGTCAGTTTTAATTGTTTGTCCAGTCTCGTCAGTCGCCCGAACAGTATTTTCTCTGTCAACTTACCTAAGGTGTTCAGGAGGCTGATTGGTCTAAAATTTCCCGGGTCGGATTTCTTGCCCGCTTTGGGTATCGGGATAACTATGGCGTTTTTCCAGGCCTGGGGAAAATATTGCAGCTCCACCACAGCATTAATTATGTAGTGGAGCTGCACTATTGCCTTATTTGAAAAGTTTTTGATAGTAATGTTTCGGATCTCATCCTCCCCGGGCGCTTTGTTGTTTGGCAGCTTTTTTATTGCCTCCTTCAGCTCGCTGGGGCTAGTCCTGAACTCCCTTAGGTAAGTCTCGTCACAAGTGATGTCCGTCCTGTCAAATGCCTGGACCGTGTCTATTACGTGCTTTTGCCCTTCGGTTAGTTGTATGTCTTCGATGTGCAGATCGTGTACATTTGCGTAATAGTCCGCTAGCATCGTCGCTTTGTCCTCGTCCGTCATCGCAGTTCGATTTCCGTCCACGATCTCCCCCAGTGGAGCGCGTTTCTTTCGCAATAGCTTCGCTATCTTGTAGAGCGTATTGTCGCCTTCTTGTATTTTGTTTAATTTTGCGTCCCAGGTGGTATTTCTGTGGGCTCTGATTTCATTTTTTATTTTGTGGTTTAGGCGCCTAACCTGATCTTTCAGGCCAGGATTCGCCGTACGCTGCCAAATTTTCTTTAGCTTGTTCCGATTCCGGATGTGCTCCTTGATCTGTGGGGTGACAGACTCATTGTTATTAGATTTATCGATAATTATTTTACGTGTGTTTTTTGCCAGAGCGCTGTTTACACTTTCAATGAATCTTATCACCTCACGGTCAAGAGCGTTTTTGTCCGGAATGTTGCGATTGATTTTTACGTTTTTGTCTAGCGTACGGCGAAAACTGACCCAATTGATTTTATTAATTCTAATTACGTTTGGCCCGCGGTCCTCTTTGTATTGATTTTTTAACATCGCTACCACCGGGTTATGATCCGATTCCAGCTCAGGTAGTGAGATCGGTTTAGTCAGGCCGCTCAGGTTTTTTGTGACTATCAGATCGATTGTCGTCGGGGTCATGCCGTTAGTGGGATAATGCGTCGGGTCGTCCGTGTTATGTATTTGCAAGTCATTGTCGTCCGCGAAATCTTTGAGCAGAGTGCCATTGGGGTTGCTACGGTTACAGTTCCATGTTGGATGTTTGCAGTTAAGGTCTCCCGCAACGAGCACTCTGCTCGCCGTTTCAAATATATTATGTAAATCTCTCCAGGCGAGCCTGTTGGAGGGTCTGTTGTATGCCGCAAAGACATGAGTGCCGTCGACTAGTCTGACTCCGACTACCTCGACGGAGGTGTCAATCGTGGTCTTGATTTTTGCGTGAGGGACGTTTTTATGAATTAGCAACGCAACTCCACCAGCATTTACCGCGTCCGGTCTGTCCAGTCTATATGTCGTGTAGTTTTTGATTTGTAATTTGTCCGTGGGGGTCAGCTTGGTTTCGCTGACTGCCATCACATCGACCTCGTGGGATTTTAGGAAGTCAGTCAGCGTCCCCTCGGCGCCCCTGACCCCGTTGGCGTTCCACGTCGCAATAGTTACGTTACAGATCATAGTTGTTAATTTTTGATGAAAACTCTAACATTACGTTAAATTTCTCTTCTTTAGTTTTTGCCGAGGAAAGCATCTTACTAAGGTCTTTGATGGCCCGAATGGCCTCTTTAATGTTAATTTGTTCATTTAGTTTTTTAAGCTCCGCAAAGAGACTGGTGGCGCTCGCTGGTTCGTCATTTTGTGATTTGGAGGACGTGGTGGCTTCAGCAGGAGGAGCCCTCACCCACGGATTGGTAGTCGGTTGCGGTGCCGGCACGAAATTAGTCGCGGTAGTTTTGTTGGCGTTGTTGGGGCGGTTTCCGGTTAGGTTCTGAACGCGACTTTTGTACGCGGGGCAGCTAACATGGGACGCAACGTGAGCCCCCCCGCAGTTGGCGCATTTCACCTGTTCTTCTGGGACCGTGTCCTTATGGGTGTAAGTAAAATGGTCCCCTGCACATTTGAGGCAGCGAGGCGCAGCGTTACAATTGCTGGTGGCGTGCCCCCAGCGTTGGCAGCGGTGGCACTGCGTAATTAATTTATTGTTGATGTGTCGAGCCCATTCAATCCTAGTATTCATAAGAGTCCTGGCCTCTGCCTCTAATTTGTTCAAGGTCACCGTCTTGTCTGTGACCACAAGGTAGGTCGGTCTTCTCGCTCCCTTCATTCGGTAGACTTTGTGCACCGTAACTTCGTTTTCGGCCTGGAGCGCGTCCCGGACATCTTCTTCAGTGGGTCCTTGGCAAAGTCCCCTCAGCACAAAAGCGTGCGTTTTTTCGTCTTTGTGGGTGAAAGTATGATAAGCGGTGTCGTTGGATTTAAGGATGTCCTTGATTCTTATCCAGTCTTGTTTGTTTTTCAGGTAGATGGTCGTGTTTCTTCTAGTAAATTTGACAGTATAATTGCGGCCTACCTGCTGTTGTAGGAGCCGCTTCAGATCATCAAAGTTTTCCACAAAGCCGTGGATTACGATTGGGGGTGGGGGTTTGGGCCTCGTTGTGTTTTCTACCTGGGTAGGTCTTGTCGTCCTGCTGGTTTCTTGGCTCGGGGCGGCTTCTGTATTGTCCGTCGCTCTTTCTAGCAGTGGCTGAAAAGAATTGGTAATTTTTAGTCTCGGGAAATCTGGTTTACTAGGTCTAGCGGCGCCACGGCCCGTGACTGGCCCTTGCCAGCCTCCGCTATCAGATCCCTCTGCTGATGTCCCTTCAGTGTCCATTGTCACTTCACTAATATCTTTTGTACTACACGGATTGTTTTGCATCACTGCACCGATGTTTTGGGGTTCGTTCACTTTATCGTTCCTTTTAATTCTTTTTAAAAGGACGTACGGCTCGCCCCGTGGGCATGTCTCCCCGGGCTGCGGCCGTTTTGTAAGGGTGTCTGTTTTCACTTTCACTGTTTAGTTTTTGGGTACTTTGTTTATACGAAACACTGCACTTTTCGGCACTAAATCACTCGGATTTTTCGCAAGGTTGCTCTTGTCTCAAGCGATGCGCTGACGCGTCTACACTCGTCAGCTGCTCAGACGAGAATGGACGAGAACCGGTGCTTTTCAACGTGGTATGGCCGTTGCCGTGGTGTTTAGGTGTGATCGTTGGTGTAAAATATATTGTTTTTAACATTCCGATGCACGAATATGAACGTCAAAACGCGATGCGTTTCATTTCCGTATGCACTTACCCTCTGACGACCGACGTCGGACCGAACTAACGGGAAATCCCACAACAACGACCACGTCACGCTCTAACGACAAGAGAGACTACTAGACGGACTGGCGATCTCCCGCATCGCACATTTTTCGACCGCCGGCGGCGGTGGAAAATCCAGAATTTCACCCCACCGCGCTGCTCCGACGGCGACGAGATCCCCACATTTGGATCGACCGAAATATGTAAGTAATATCAGGAAGTTCCGAGTTTCGAAAGGAGACCTGTGTTTCTATTTACCTATCTATAATAATTATCGTTATAATCATCATATCATCATCATCATCATCATCATTATTATTATTATTTTATTATTATTATTATTATTATTATTATTAACATTATTAACATTATTATTTATTACCATTATTATTATTATTATTTATCGTCCCCCCTCGAATTCGGCGATCTTCGAAAATCCAAGTTGGACCGTTAGACATTCGAACGCGGTGTGCTTGGCTGACGCGTTGTTATTTTTGGCGTTTCTTCTTCGATCTTCACCCCGACTTCGGACGACGCATGTTTGACACGAAATTACGAAGAAAGAATGACGGAATCAAGAAAAAAAAAAACCTGAAGATCAGTCGAAGAAAATATCGGAAAATTCGTAGATGCGGCATCGGTCGGACGATGAAGACAGTCTCCTTTCGGATGGTACTCTCGACAGACTTTCGGCCGTCCCGAAGGGTCCGGACGGCAACGGGACCCGTCGTCGACTCGTCCCGTTCCAACTTCCACCGAAAACGATCGACCTGAACGTCGGAGAGCCGGTTCGCGGCCTCCTGTTGTCGGAATTGTCTCGATTCGAACACCAGGTCCTTTCTGTGCTTCGACCGTTTCGGAAGCGTTTGGCGACGCGAAGATGTCGTAAAATCGAGAAGGTTGCGCGGTATTCCGGGAAGAGATGGACCAATCTTTCGGCGAACGAAATATGGACTCCCGGAATCGACGCGTCTACCCCGCACCGCCGACGTAAACCGTCGGTCCCGAATCGAAACCGTGACGACCCGGATTTAGGGCTGGTGGTTGGAGGGGCGTGTACCTGATTCGAAACCCACCGACGTTCCGAGACGAACTTCGCTATCTCCAGGGAAACTTCGGAAACCGAGTTCGGCCAGCTTGATCACACGGTGGCGATGGTGATCGAGGAAAGAGGACGATGCCATCACGCGGGCAACGATTCCGAGGCCTGCAATTTCTTCGACGGCGGACGCGGTGCGCGTTCAGTCTTCCGTCCGCAGTGGCGACTATTTTATAAAGACTTAGAAAAAATTTTTGTTCAATTCTCGATCACGAGGTGCTCGAAGTATACGTGTGTGAGCAAGTGTTTTTTCAATAATTATTATTAACTTTTAACGTTTTAACGTGAAAAATGGCCGACGTCGAAAATCAAACAGCATCATCGGTCACCACCGGTTCCGCTGCCACCCCTCAATCCCACGCGAAGAAAGAGAAAAAAGCGAAAAATCCCAGGGCGAAACCGTCCCATCCTCCGACATCCGAGATGGTCAACAACGCCATCAAGGGACTCAAGGAACGCGGAGGATCGTCTCTTCAGGCCATCAAGAAGTTCGTCGCCGCAAATTACAAAGTCGACGCCGAAAAGGTCGCTCCTTTCATCAAGAAATATCTGAAAGGCGCCGTGGCGTCGGGATCTTTGGTTCAGACGAAAGGTAAGGGCGCATCGGGTTCGTTCAAACTCGCCTCGTCCACCTCCGGTGGTGCCAAAGTCGCCTCCGCCTCCGACAAGAGGAAGCCCGCTTCGTCCGCCGCATCCAAGACGAAAAAATCATCCGCCAAACGTACCGCCGTCGCGACGACTTCCGACAAGGCTTCCTCGAAGACAGCCAAAAAACAAGCCTCCCCCAAAGCGAAGAAGACTGCTGCCGAAAAGAAGAGCGCTGCCGCTGCCTCCGCCGCCGCGGCGAAAGCCAAGAAATCGGCCGTCTCCTCGGCAGAAAAGAAAACTAGAGCCGCCCCGAAACCCCGATCGCCTTCCAAAGCGAAGAAATCTAACAAGGCTGGTCCGACTAAAAAACCCAAAGCTCCCAAACCCAAGACAGCCAAAGCCATTCCTGTCAAGGTGAAAAAGGCCGCTTCGCCGAAGAGGAAAAAGTGAGAAACGTGGATGGATACTCGACGACGAGAAGAAGAACCACGTTCGTTCGGCTGTGCCTCGTTCCGACGTCATCATCGTACTACCGGCAACGGGGCACGCACAAATGGCCCTTTTCAGGGCCACACGATAATCTACGACGAAAAAAAGAAATAAAACTATCCTTACGGCGAAACCAAATAAAATGACAAGATGCAATAAAATTTTACGAACGACCGCAACCCAACCCGAATCGAGGGGACCGATCGATTGACATTTTTAATTTTATTCATTTCCGGTTGAAGGGCGATTTTTTTTTTTTGCCTGTAAAGTTTGAGGTTCTGAAAAGAACCGATTTTTTTGTTATAAAATTCGTGTTTCGTTTTCTCGGGATGTTGTTGTTCTTCCGAAACACGATGTGGAAAAATTTAAGCGCGTTCACCCAGAATACGTCTGGCAAGTTGGATGTCCTTTGGCATGATGGTGACACGTTTGGCGTGGATGGCGCACAAATTCGTGTCCTCGAACAGACCGACCAAGTAAGCTTCGCTCGCTTCCTGGAGGGCCATCACGGCGGAGCTTTGGAAGCGCAAATCGGTTTTGAAATCCTGAGCGATCTCCCTCACCAAACGTTGAAAGGGAAGCTTGCGGATGAGCAACTCGGTACTTTTCTGATAACGACGGATCTCACGCAGAGCCACGGTACCAGGTCTGTAACGGTGGGGCTTCTTGACGCCGCCAGTGGCGGGAGCGCTTTTCCTGGCCGCTTTGGTAGCCAGTTGTTTCCTGGGGGCTTTTCCTCCGGTGGACTTGCGTGCGGTCTGCTTGGTCCTGGCCATTTCGTAGATACGAATGAAAAACAAAACTGACAATTATTAAAATCGACTCTGACGATCGTTAGACGTGCACGCGTCGAAAGGTAAACGGGTACTAAAAATTCCGCCATATTAAATTGTACTTTTATACGTGAACAAAGTCAACGGCTGACTCCGTCGATTGGTCGATGGTGAACCGTTGAATCTATATAAGGCTCCGTTAGTTGAAATTTTGCGGTAGTTGACTTCCTAGGGACGAGGTGTGCAGGTATTTTGTGTCAGTTGAAATAATCTGAAAAGATGACCGGTCGCGGTAAAGGAGGCAAAGGATTGGGAAAAGGAGGAGCGAAGCGTCATCGCAAAGTCCTGCGTGACAACATCCAGGGTATCACGAAACCCGCTATCAGAAGATTGGCTCGTCGTGGCGGCGTGAAACGTATTTCCGGTTTGATCTACGAGGAAACCCGCGGAGTCCTGAAAGTGTTCTTGGAAAATGTCATCCGAGATGCCGTGACCTACACCGAACACGCCAAACGGTAAACCGTGACAGCGATGGACGTCGTCTACGCTTTGAAACGTCAAGGACGCACCCTCTACGGTTTCGGAGGTTAATTTCCTGGCGTTCTTCCCCCGTTCGAGAATAAAATACGAAATACAAAATCGGTTCTTTTCAGAACCACAAAATAAAAATAAGAGGAAAAAAAAGAAACATGATGTTCTTCCGAGAAACAACGGACAAATTATTACTAACTGACGACTACTTCTTTTGGCATTGCAGTCGTAAATCTTCCTTCAGACAGACAGCATACCTACCGCAATGATGATGATAATAATAATCGCTACATTTTTCGGAAAAAGGAAAAAAAATAAAATATTCTTCCGTTAAGTTACGAATGCGGAACAGAATCGAAGTGAGATAGATATATATTGGTGTATTGGTGCAAAAAGAAAAGATGCATCGGTCATTTTACGAAAAAAAAAGCTATAGTGACCCTGAGAAGGGCCGATATTTTGAGTTTTCGCCACGGAGATGGATCGATCTTTCGTTTAAGGTTTCTTCTCGGTTTTTTTCGGTAAAAGTACGGCCTGAATGTTGGGTAAGACACCGCCTTGGGCGATGGTAACTCCGGACAGGAGTTTGTTCAATTCTTCGTCGTTTCTGATCGCCAGCTGCAGATGACGCGGTATAATACGTGTCTTCTTGTTGTCACGGGCAGCGTTTCCTGCCAATTCTAGAACTTCGGCGGCTAGGTACTCCATGACGGCGGCCAAATAGACGGGAGCTCCTGCACCGACGCGTTCTGCGTAATTTCCTTTTCTGAGAAGACGATGTATCCTACCCACCGGAAACTGGAGACCGGCACGGCTCGAACGGGATTTCGCTTTTCCCTTCACTTTACCTCCTTTACCGCGACCTGACATTTCAAGTTCGTTCGTTAGACACTACGAGAAGTAATAAAAATAACTGACGGGGGGACCGACAGCGGTGACTCGTCGATTGTAAACGTGCTTCAGCACGAGCTGTGCTTCGAATTTATAGCCTCCGTGATAGGAGAATCGGACGTGACTAGTGGTGGGAGCCCGTTTTTAGGTGGGGTTCTGGTGAACACACTACCTATCAGAAAGGTGGTGGTCGGTGTTTTGCGTCCGAGTTCCGATCTTGCCTTTGTGAGAGACGGACGTGATTTGCGAGTGCTGGTGACCGTCAAGTGTTCGGTGTTGTGGTGCTGTGCAGCGCTCCTGTGCCGAGACCGGTGTTTAGTCCCCGGTCCGCACCGGTTTGCGTTTATATGTGCAGTGTTGCGCTCGAGCCCGGTCATTCGACCAAACAATTCGCCGAGTGAAGATCTCATTGGCGGAAGTGTCGTTCATCGGCATTTTCGCCAAATAATTAATTAATTCACAACAACGCCGTGCTTTTGCACCGCATTTAATTCGAATTTTTCTTAAGCGCCTGAAATGGCAACAGCGAGCCAAACTCTTGTCCAGCTTCCACAGGAGGACCTGCAGAAGCTGCTCGACGAGGTGGCGGCGCTGCGACAGGAGGTCCTTTTTCTCCGCGAGGAGAGAGAAGTGCACCACCAACGACTCGCACTCTCAGATGCGAGAATCCACGTCCTCGAGGAGGGGCAGAAGGTGACTGATGTCTCCCCCCCGACCTCACCACCCCCAGCCCACCCGGAGCAGACCGAACCCTCCATCGAGATGGAGGAGGAAGTCGAGTCTGCAATGGAGACCCCCTTCACGGAAGTCAGAGGTAGGCACAGAAAGCGTCGAACCTCTCCTCCCACCCCCCAGGTCCAGACAGTCAAGCCTGGTACCAGCAGGGAGCCTCCATCAGCGGAGGCACCCAAGAAAGCCAAGCACGGCAACCCCCCGGCCCCTCAGGCCCAGCCACCCCGGCCCGCGCCCGCCAAACCAGTGGCGCAACAAAAGCCCCCGGCGGAGAGCAAAATTCCGCCAGTCATTATCCGAGACGCGTCAAAATGGCCGTCAATTTCCAGCGGCATGAAAGCCAGACACATCGCCTTCACGAAGGCAAAACCTTGCGTGGACGGTATCCGGGTCAATCCGGGTACCTCCGACGATTTCCGGGCCCTGACCCTCCTGCTCGAGGAGAGGAACGTCCCCTTCCACTCCTTCGCCCTTCCTGAGGCGAAAACGCTCAGAGCCGTTCTGAGAACCGTCCCCGTCGAGATCGGTCTCGACGATGTCCAATCAGACCTGGTGGACCAAGGCCTGGAGCCGATCAAGGTGTCCAGGATGACCTCCACCAGGACAAAGAAGCCCCTGCCACTGGTCCTCGTTGAGGTGCCAAAGGACAAGGGGCAAATTTTCCAGATGAAAACGGTGTGCCACCTTCTCATTTCTGTCGAGCGACCCCACAAAAAGGGGACCCCCAGCCAGTGCCACAAGTGCCAGCGCTTCCATCACTCACAACGTCACTGTCACGCACAGCCGAAGTGTGTGAAGTGCGGTGAGAGCCACGAGTCTCGGGCCTGTCAAAAGACCCGCGACGCTGCGGCCAAATGCGCCAACTGCGGCGGCCCCCACACGGCGAGCTACCGAGGCTGCCCCAGGTTCCCAAGAGGATATCTGGGCAGGAAAACCCCCCGGGAAGCCCCTCCAAACCCCCCGAAAAATCGCACCCCCGCCCCCCCCGCGGCCCCTGCGAAAAAATCACCCCCTGCCACTGCCCCCCCCAAACAACCAGTGGCAGCGACCACCAACGATCCGAAGAGCTTCGCGGATGCAACTGCAACCAAGAAGCCCGCGACCCCAACCCCCCGATCGGCATCCCCAAAACAAAATCCCGCGATCAAAAAAGTCGTCTTCGACTTGTTGGACGCGATCCAATCGTCGAGCTCCACCGAGGAGATCCTCAGGAAGGTGCTCGCGATCATTCCAAATCTTCTCTCAAACTGCTAAATGCCAGTACAAGAGAGGGTTAGGTCGCTGCAGATAGCATTTTTTAATGCGAACGGTTTGCGGGGCTCCCGCAACGAGCTGGAGACCTTCGCAGACGACCACGACCTCGACCTGATTTTGGTCGGAGAGACCAAACTGCAGGCCGGTGTCGCGGACCCCAAAATCAGGGGGTTCGTGCTCTATCGCAGCGACCGCGACCGCGGTCCTGGAGGAGGAACAGCCATCTACGTGCGCAACGCAACCCCACATTATCAGATCACGCTTCCCGTTCTCCAGAACTTGGAAGCCACCGCCGTGAGGATCGAAACCGTGAACGGTCCATTGACGATCATTTCATGCTACCACCCGCCGCGACTTCTGCTACGGGAAAATGATATCACCGAAATTTTAGATACCGGCACCTCGGTCATTGCCGCTGGTGACTTCAACGCGAAGCACCAAGCCTGGGGTAGCCGTGTGGCCAACCGCAACGGCCGAATTTTGTACGAGCTCGCGGACGCGATTGATCTCCTGGTTGAGGCTCCACCAGAGCCAACATACTACTCCCCTCAAGGCCACCGCGCCGACACACTCGACATTGCTCTTTTAAAGAACGTCCCCCTCCAAACGAGACTTCACGTCGTGAACGCGCTCGATTCAGACCACTTGCCCGTGCTGATGCACATCGGTGACGAGGCAAACGACGAGAACTTAAACACACAAGTTCAAACCACAAATTGGCCGCTCTTCGCGGAAAATCTGGAAACAGACTTCGGGCCGATTCCCCGGATTGAATCGGTCGAAGACCTCGAAAACGCAGCCGGCGTCTTCGAGGAAAAAATCACAACCGCCATGACAAACTCAACTCGAAATCGGGTCGAGCCGCGACAAAAAGAGTCTTTGCCGCAATGGATCATCGATTTAATTCGAACAAAAAATCGTGCCAGGCGCCTTGCTTTCCGAACTGGCGCCGCCGTTGACAGAACGGAGGCAAACCGGCTTGGCAACGAAGTCAAATACGCGCTCATCGATCATCGGAATGATCGATGGGAACGGAAACTCGAGTCACTCTCGACGGAGGACAACTCGATCTGGAGAATGGCGAAAGCGCTTCGTTCGGACAAAAAACCAATTCCGCCAATACACAGCACACTCGGGCTAGTCTTCTCGGACGATGAGAAAGCGGAGGCGTTCGCTGATAGTTTGGAGCTGCAGTGCAGACCAAACATCGTGGACGCCGACCTGGACCACATCGAGCGGATTGAGCGCCAAGTCGAAATCATTCTTTCGGGACAACACGACACACCAATCACACCCGCTTCACCGGAGGAGGTCCGAGGAATTATCGGATCTCTGAAGGTGAAAAAGGCACCCGGGCCAGACAAAATTCCAAACACAGCGTTGAAGTTGTTGCCGGTCAAGGTTGTCGTTGCCTTGACGGCGATAATCAACGCCAGCCTGCGACTCTGCCACTTTCCTTCCCGATGGAAAAACGCGAATGTCATTTTTATCCCCAAGCCCGGGAAAGATTTACTCTTCCCCCAAAACTATCGCCCCATCAGCCTCCTCTCCAATGTAGGAAAAGTTCTCGAAAAAGTCATTCTGGCCCGGCTGATCAGAGTGACCAACGAGAACCACGTTCTGCCTGACGAACAGTTCGGTTTCCGACCCAAACACTCGACCGCGGATCAACTCATTCACGTCACTGAATTTATATCGCAAGGTATAAATCAGAACGAATCGACCGGCGCGATCTTTCTTGACGTGGCCAAAGCCTTTGACACAGTCTGGCATGATGGACTTGTTCACAAGCTCCACACGGCTGGCGTGCCACTGGCAATGGTCAAACTGTTAAATTCATTTCTCGAGGACCGCAAATTTCATGCAAGAATCGGTAACGTCCTCTCGACGGTACGCGAAATTGAGGCAGGCGTCCCACAGGGCTCGGTACTTTCACCGACCCTGTACGCAATCTTCACTGCCGACATTCCCAAACCCGATGAAACAAAAATCGCGCTCTACGCAGACGACACTGCAATCCTCGCGCGCTCTGAGTCACCCGAACAAGTTTCGGAACTGCTTCGGAGGGCGGTGGAAAGTCTGGAGTCATGGTTTCGCCTCTGGCGAATCGATGTGAATCCAGACAAGAGCAGTGCGATCCTTTTCACTCGGCGTCGACACCGACCGGACGGCGAAATCGTCATGTTCGACCGTCCCATTCCGTGGAAAACTGAGGCCCGGTACCTCGGCATCACTTTCGACAATCATCTCCGGTTCAATGCTCAACTCGAGCACGCGAAAACTCGCGCTCAGATGGTTCTAGGGCAACTTAATTCGCTGGTAAATCGGCGAAGCAAGATGTCCATACAGAACAAAGTCACTATCTACCGAACGATAGTCCGACCAGCCATGATGTACGGCTCTGCGGTGTGGGGAAACGTGTGCAACACGCAACTCCACAAGCTGCAAGTCGTGCAGAACAAATTTCTCCGGGCGGCCTTCAAAGCACCCTGGTTCGTCAGGAACACCCAACTCCATCGGGAAGCGAAACTTCCAACCATCAGAGAATTCCTGCACGATGTTGCACGGAAATTCTTTGAAAATGCGGCAGCACACCCAAACCCACTCGTGCGCGATTCCGTCGACTATGACGAGAATGCCCCCCAAAGGCACAAGCGACCCAAGAGTCTGCTCCTCCGACAGGACTGAGGTTTCACCACCTCCCGTCCCCCGACAAATTTCGTCATGTTTTTGTTCCAGAGCAACATTAGTTCTCGAACAAAACTAACACATCACCACCAAGTGTGTTTCAGATTCCGCACCAGGGCCGACTTCAGTTCCGAGGACCAGGTAAACGGAATCCAACCCGGTAAATATTTGTAGTGATTAGGTTTCGATGTTTCATTGTTGCGTAGTTTCTGCATTTGTTTTCCGAGCGTTCCCCCATTCTTCTTCGGCTCCGACGAGGGGTTTTTTCTGCAGTTTTTTGCCCTCGTTGTCACGCAAAAGCGGGAGCATTCCGTCGACGATCTAGGTTCTCTGCAGTCCCCATTTTTCTCGCGATTTGTGTTCTCCACAACCCCACCCCCACACCGTGAACTCGACCTGCTGGATTCGCAACTGAAGGCCGATCAGCTAGAGCTCACGGTGACTCGATACTTGACAAGTCTGTCATACAGCCCTACACATTACATGAGTAGGTGACTGCCAGTCAGATTGGGGAAATAAGAGTCTAGGACTCGACCCCGTAAAAAGTCAGACATGTTCTCTACGGTGTTTTGCGTCCGTCATAAGTGTTAACGCACGCACGCACACGAGTCACAGCAGTTCGCGAGTTTGTTGAAATAATTGAATTGAAAAATGCCGCCGAAGACAAGTGGTAAGGCAGCCAAGAAGGCCGGGAAAGCTCAGAAGAACATTTCCAAGAGCGACAAAAAAAAGAAGCGCAGGAGGAAGGAGAGCTATGCCATCTACATCTACAAGGTGTTGAAACAAGTCCATCCCGACACCGGTATCTCTAGTAAGGCTATGAGCATAATGAACAGTTTCGTGAACGACATCTTCGAACGTATCGCCGCTGAAGCTTCCCGTCTGGCACACTACAACAAACGTTCGACGATCACCAGCAGAGAAATTCAAACTGCCGTGCGTCTGTTGTTGCCCGGTGAGTTGGCCAAGCACGCCGTCTCCGAAGGTACCAAAGCCGTCACCAAGTACACCAGTTCGAAATAGATGTTTTTCGTTTTCGACACATTTATAAACGGTTCTTTTCAGAACCACAAAGACTCTCGAACAAAAAAAAAAAAGACGTGAAACAGCGATTTTTAATTAACTTTTATTATGTCTTTAGCAATACTGCGAATTTGGCGACAATTTACGCTGTTTTGTGTGGAAAAAATAACTTCTATTTTATGTGACTGTTTACTTCGACAAAAAAAAGCTCTCGTGTAATTATGTATTGTTCATTGGAATTGAAATTAAAAAACAAAAATGTAATTCTGCTTCATTGGATCTATTAACTTTACGTGGAATAAATTATCATTGAAATTAATTTGTAATCGAGTCATTCAAAAATTCAAATTCTTTTAAGAACTTCATTCGTGTAAGTGTAAGTCCATTTTTTCAAAAATTGAGATAATGTACTTATTTTCTCATAAAATGTTGTTCTAAAATATTGTTCTTTTATTATAGTTGATAATGACAAGGTTAAAATAATATTAAGTTTTGCTTTTTCGGGGGTAATACCGCGAGTGCTTAAAAATTACCGATAATTTTGATAAAACTTTGTTGTTAATAAAGTAATTAAACAAGAAGTTTGAGCCATTCCACGATAAATGAAACCGTTTCAACAAAAAATGAATTTGAATCTGAACATTTAAATATATTTTTTTTGCAAAAAGCTTCTAATTCGCATCAAAATCTTGTAGCTGTGTAGCTACATACAAAGGTATGTCATGCAAAACTCAAAATAATTGAAAATAAACCATAATGTTCCGTCCGTCATAAAATAAATAATAATGTGAAACATGTGATATAAAAATTACTCCTATAATAGTTATTAGTTATTTACATTAACTTTTGCTACATTTTTTAGTTTTCTATAAACGAAATCTGCCTAATAAATGGTTTATGCTTCGCGGCGATACTGACACAAGATTACATCAAGTAATAAGGAAGAAGGGTTTCTATAACATGACGCTCAAAGAAAGAGAGTTTCATTGAAGAGTAATTCTGTTTTATCGAACAAGATTCAGGAAAAAGTTGAAGAAAGAAAGTGTGCGTGGAAATGTCCTCAAACATTGAGTAAAGCCTTCAAAAAAGTTAAAAACGCTTTACCGACAAGTACTCATAAACAGAAAGTTTTCTTATTACGATTTTTGAATTTTGAACTTTGTTTATAAAATGAAGTACGAATTATTGTTATTTTTGTTCGTTTTGTAGTTAAAAGTACTTGTTTATTGTAATGGTTGGTAAAATAAAGTATATTAAAATTGAAAGTAATTATTGTCCTGTCCATCATGATTTAAAAAAATCAATAATCACTTATTCATTCACCATTTCTTAAACGTGACTGTCACATTTCATTGATTTAAAAATTACAATATATATATATTTTGTAGATAATACACTTACAATTTATTTTAACATTATGTTCATGTCCCGTCCGTCATTCAACTTTGCAATTAAAAAAAAAAAAGAAGTAAACAATAAAGGCGATAAAAGTTAGCAATAAAATGAATCATTGGATCACATAATATAATATAACAATATAAGTAGGGGAGAATCGGGTAAGATGACGCAGTTGAAAAGATGACGCACCGACTTTAATCATCTATTGGCGAAATAATATACAGGAATTTGAATTTCCCGCATCCAAACACTCATAATAGTTGTTGGCATGTAAATACAAAAAGCGCGCGAAGTGTTAATTTTCTTGCAGAAGCGAAATCATAATAATCCTGTTTTCGATCTAATTTTTGTGAGCTCTTTTAATCGAGGTAAGTTGTTTATTTGGAGTATCTCAGTAAAACCAAATATATGGACGTAAAGTACGATCAATTGCAAGTATTTTACATCTAGTTTTGTTTGGAACATTGAACGATTATATCTTAATTAATCAACGTTTTTGTTTTTGTACACAATCGGGTAAGACGACGCTGTCTGCAACGGTTAAGTTGACGCGTGTTATCTTAGCCTGTGTTGATCATGTTTCTAATTTCACCTATATTTTTCAGTTTCTTAACCTTTTCCCAAGAATTTATGTTTATTTATTTCTAATTTATGTTGAATTTATTTGTTTGTTAACATTGAGACTTCCTATTTTGTTTATTATTTTTAATGGTTCCTTTTTTTAAATTATTTTTTTATATTTAATTAATATCTACTATTGAAATATTGTGTTATAACTTATAATTCACTTGCAGCACAAAAAACGAATATAGTATAATGCATTTTGAGATAGAAAAGGCGCCTCATCTTACTCTATCTGCATGCGTCATCTTTCCGACCATGGTTGCAAAGATGACGCAAATGCAAAAAAAATGTAATAACGTATATATATATACGTGCATAGCTATCCTACTCGCCTCCACACATGTACAGGATTACCTCGCCTCCGCCTTAAAGAACACAGATACAAGTGTGTATTTGGCAGAAATGTAAAGTTTAAAAGGAGACGAATCGGGGGAACTTGAGAGGGGTAAATTTTTTAATTATACAAAAATATGATACGTCGTTCCACTCAACTCGCCTCCGAAAAATGCAAGAGTAAACTCGCCTCTTTTGTATAACTTTAACTACAGGGAATTGTCAAATGGCCTCCAGCGCTGTTGTCAGGTTTTGTAAACAAATATTTCCACGAACTTATAAAACTACAATAAGCATTATTCCATTTTGTTTCTCATTCTGCTCCTATTCTTTGAGATGACATGATTGTGTATGAAGTGCTCCTGGATGTTTTTAAAAATGATTAGTACTCAAGAATGTCAGACCAAATCTCTTTGGTAAGTATCTATATAAATGCAAATAAGAGTACCTAATAGTAATTTAATAGATTATTTACCTGTATACAGAGTGCGTCCTAAAAAACGCCGCAAGCCATATCTCCGTTATTTATGGCTCGATTTAAATAAAACATAAACTGAATTAAATCACTTTAAAAACACTATAAGCACGATATAGATTAATTGATTGAATGTCAGATGATAGTCAACTTTGTTTTTTCAAATAACTTGGTATATTTTTTTATTCCGATTTTGAAAGAGATTATTTTTCTGAATCCAACGATATGCCACATGTTAGAATGCACTTAATAATAACCTCGAAAATAAATAAATAAAATAGCATTATTGGAAATTTTGTCTTCGAAAAAAAATCAGGTTACTGTGGAAAACAATCTTAAAAGCAATATTTATTACAAGTTCTGTCATATTACTTTTTGATTCTGCTTTTCATAAAGTATTGTTATTGCGTTTAAGATTATTTTCCATAGTATACCTGATTTTTTGTTGAAGAAAAAATTTCCAGTAATGCTATTTTATTAATTTATCTTCGCGGTTACTGTTAAATGCATTCTAACATGTGGCATTTCGTTGGTTTCAGAAAAATAATCTCTTTCAAAATCGGAATAAAAAATATGCCAAGCTATTTGAAAAAACAAAGTTGACTATCATCTGACATTGAATGACTTTTTAAAATTTTTTAATCTATATCGTGCTTATATTGTTTTTAAAGTGAGTTATTACAGTTTTCGTTTTATTTAAATCGAGCCATAAATAACGGAGATATGGCTTGCGGCGTTTTTTAGGACGCACCCGGTATGTCCCAGAAATAACAATCTTATAGGGGGAGATTCACGAAACTCGGTAAGGCTCGATAAGGCATTGCAAATTTAAAACCATGACAACTGACATTGTTGAAGCATTGTATTTGCCGTTTCGTTAACGATTTGCAAATTTGCAAAGTTTAGGTTTAATTTGGATTTGGATATTGCCGGACTTGGAATTTGATGTTCCAAATACCCACCGATCGATTATTTTGATTAAGAATTTATTTTACAGATTACCCGAAGATGTTTACCAAACAGCGAAGATATCAAAATTATTAATTCTAATGGACAAAGGTGTGGGCCATAAATTTAAGGGAAAATCTCTTAACGAAATTGATATAGATCCCCAATGTGAATTAGCTGAAACAGACAATGAGTCTGATAATAACGGCGACGAGCAAGACATAACTAATGTTCTTACATCTAATAATTTTAAAAAGTTGAAAACTTCTAATCGAGCTGTTTCAAAAGGTATTCAGCTTTATTCTTATAGGTATGAAACACTAGCTGTTAACTATGTTGCAGATGTATTTACGGCAGCAAATCCTTCCTACAGTCCACCTTCTCCAGACGAAGGAGCATTTTCTCAAGGTGGATATTTGATATTGCGCAAAATGTATGCCTCGAGCTTTATTCTGTAACAGACCTGATGATTTTAACGTCCCGTTAAGCAGTTATAACCATATGCAAACGCATTTAATCTCTTCATTTCTCTTCATCTCTTCATTTAGTGATTATACAGGGTTATTATAAATTATTGTAGTCGAAGTAGGCGTAAAAATTGAATGTAAAATTTACGGCTGCCACTCCATATAGAAAATATCAAAATGATGTGAATGTGAGTACGGTGTGTACTCACTTATTCAGATTCAACGGTGTGTTTACACAGAAGTTAAATTGGGTGCAAAACAACTCAATATTTTTAGGAGTGGTTGCAAAACAACTATTTTTGGATTAAATCCTTAATTAAAAAACCGCACCATACTTTTTCCAAAAAAAATTTCAGTGACAGCGACAAAAATTGACAGTTCACATGAAAGCGGCAAAAATGTAATAACATGGGCATGGCCTGCTTCGACTACAATCATTTATAATAACCCTGTATTATAACAGCCTGTTAAAAATAACATATTTATTTAACAGAATAAAGCTCTATATCTATCACATATGTTAACAATAGAGTTCTGTAGAAGTAATAAGGATGCAGTTATTAATTTTGATTGCCTATGTGTGTCATAAATGGGCATTTCTACAAAACACTTTTACTCAGGCGTAACATTATTGATAGAGAATAAGGATTTTAATGTTCGATCTGTTATACAAATTTAGGCACAATAGAATCGACTGATGCTCTCACTCCAATATCTTCCAAAAAAGTTTCGACTACAAAAGGTATACAGTTCCATCTATAATGATTAATAATAAATTCATTCTCCTATAGCTGAGAAAACAAATAAGTCTTCTGGTAGAACTCCTTGGACCGAGGAACAGACATCTGTTGTCAGACAACATTTTAGGTCTCATATCAAACATAAGAAAGCACCTAAAAAACAGGAATGTCAGGAGTTAATCGACAAACATCCTCGTCTTCTCCATAATAAAGATTGGGTGCGAGTGAAGACATATGTTTATAATGTTTACCGAGATAAATAAAATTTTCACTTTTTTTATTTTACTTTTTTCTGTTGCCCAAAATAATACGTAGGAACATATCTACTTAGCTAAAAAAGTTAGACATCTAACCAAATGCTTCTTATAGTCCAGGCAAAATAAACATTCAACTTCGGAAAAATTCGCATGCAGGTGAAAATTGGTACTATTAGAGACATAAAATTTAAAGCAACAGTGTCACCACACTGTCATAATGTGTAACACGTCCTTTAGAATCTAATAATATTGTTTCTAATTTACTAGTTACTTTAAGAAATCCGCATAATGTGAAAAGCGTAAAGCATGAACTACACCGAATTTTGGACAGAAACGTGCTGCATTAAATTTTATGTCCAAATAGTACAGACCTTAAATATGTCGTTACAATTATAAAGTCAAAAGTCGACTAAACGAAGCTGAACGTTTATTTACTTATTTTAAATAATTCAGTGGAGCCACATAATTCCTTTTACTCCGAATAATATACAGTGAGTTTTTTTAAGACTGATCATAGGGTTTTACATGCTGATTTTTCAACCCCCTGTTAACTTTTGTTCCGATGATAAAACCATTTTTGGAACAAAGTTGGAAGATTTTTTAAACTATCGGATTTTTTAGACTATCCTAAACTGTCGAAAAAGTTGTGAAAAAAATATTTTGTAGCGCACCGGAATAATAGTACGCCGAGCGGCTGCCAGAATAGCGTCCTTGTCGGCTCAAACAGCACCTGACCACCTCCATTTTTGACTTTTATCACTTTCATTTAAAAAATAAATAGCGAGACCTCCTCGAGTTTAGAAAATTGAGTTGTAATCTATCCGATAGCTTAAAAAATCTTCCAACTTTGTTCCAAAAATGGTTTGAATATTTCCATCGGAACAAAAGTTAACAGGGGGTTGAAAAATTAGGATTTAAAACCCTATGGCCAGTCTTAAAAAAAATTCACTATACACTATACATACTACACTCACCGGCAAAAAAACGGAACACTAATTAGTCAATAACAAATTTATTCCCATTATACCTATTTTGATGTATTTTGACCAGGAGGCGATGATAGCAAACATAACCTTGAGCATTAGCATAGGCTATTTTATTAGCAATTTCGTATAAAAACAAATGTTTTGCTTAAAAATCTTCTTTTCTAAATTTACCAATTTTATAATAATCAAGCAACCTGGTTAGATTTTTATAACTTTTGTAATTTTTTATTGTTGTTAACTTGGAATTTAAGTGCAGAACGTAAAAAAATACCTCTAGCTGGTGTACCTAAATATTGCCAGAGCAGTAGCTTTGGTTGAAGATTGTTGTTGTTTGCGTTATGCAGCTAATGCTATTGAGGCTCCTCTTGCTAGTGGTCACAGAGCTGTTAGAAGGTTTCAAGAGATTGGTCAGTACACAAAAAGACCTGGATCTGGTCGAAAAAGAGCAACCACACACCGGGACGATAGATTTTTAAATAATAAGGGTGTTCCGCTTTTTCTGCCGGTGAGTGTATTTTATCCGCAAACGCATTCAGATAAATTAAAAAAGTGGTGCGAAATGTTTCAAAATTGGTAAATGTAAAACTGCCTAGTCACAAAATTAGAACTTTGACTCCTAGGCCGAAAAGTAAAACTTTTACCTGTTATATGTAGTCACAAAAGTTCCACTTTTGTGAGTCTACGGATAAAAGATACCTATTCTTTAAAACCCGATTTTTTGAAAATGGAACTAAAAATTTTAGCACAAGTGGGATCGGTGGGGACTTTTCACTTTTTATTTCTAATGACATATTTAAGGTCTGTACCATATTTCAGCTTTATGGGAATTTGTACGAAGTTTATTTTGTCTATTTTGACTGGACTATTATACAGTTAATATCATACTAATATTATATCTCTGGACCCTTATACCTACTTTTAGGTGACTATTAAAATAGATTTTCGGCTGCATAGTTTTTGTGTGCCATTTCAAAGTGAAGTGCAGACATTCTTATTATGGCGGTTGGCACATAGAACATTTAACAGCAGTTATTTCCTAGCTGCCGCTGTAAGTTAAAAACGTACTCGTACTCGTAAGGTGCAAACGGATATTAGATTAATATTATAATTTATAATAATATACTTGCTATAATCGCGACATACAACCTGAAAAACACAACGTCACTTTTGCCTCCGTCCGGGGTTGTCATATTTCCGAGGCCAGTTAGCCGATTTCGTGGATGGAGGTGAGTCCGATGCATGCTTTTATTCCGTGTATAAAATGTATAAACCCCGAACGCCACCTGGTGTTAAATCGTCAAACTAACACGTATAACTGCATGCTGGTATGGTGTAAACTCGCCTCCACCCAAAATTTCGTGTAACGGCCTCTTGCGGTATTTTGTGACATTTAAGCATGTTATACACGGGGGTACCTAGTTGCCTCCGAAATTTCGCACTCGCCTCCGCTTTGGAGGCGAGTACGAATGTATAACTTCTGGAACGGAGGCGAGTTTGACGTTTTACACATATATATATATATGTATGGGGAAAGATACTTTTGAGGAGATTTGTAGCACGGAATGGTACTTTCGAGGAGAATTTGGGAATTTCGAGGAGCTCCTCGAAATTCCATGCAACGGAAAGGTACCTTTGAGGTATCAAGATCTCATTGGGATGTGCTGCCCACTACATGAACTAACACTGTATCGACACTGTAATGAGTTTAACTTGGCTATTGTCCCCTAGGTGGTGAAATACATTACGAAATTATTTTCAAATTTGGACAGCTATTTCATTGCCATAAAACTGGTTTTCAACCCTTATTTTAATTGACAAAATGTTTATAAATTATTATTATTATTCTTATTTTGGCATAATAAAAATCTGCCTTTAAATAAGTTCTTCCACATGATCAATCATATCCTTCATCCCGTTTTAATCAACAATTTGTAAAACTACCTCTTTTTGTGAAATAAATCCAATGAATAATCAATATTTTTTTGCAATATTTTTCGTTAACCCCAAGAATTTTTAGTTCTAATGTTAACAATTTTGATAAGAAGTTACCCTCCAACCTTTTTTTATGTTTGTGAAAGCAAAATACCACAAACGTTAACTGTCTAATTTCGGATAATGATCAACGGTATTTTTTTTAATTTTCACCCCCTGCGTTAACTTTCACAATTCCTAAATGTCGTAAAAGTTTTTTAAAGTGTTGTGATGATCTTAAAAACTGTCACAACACGAATGGCTAATCAAAAATTTTGTTTTGCTCATAACTGGCTTATTTACAAATCTGTGCCGCAACCCCCTACACACGAATTGGTACTTTTGAGAAACCGTAACTCCTTGAAAGTATCATTAGATACATAAACTCTATTATCAAGGGCAATTATATTTTTTTGTTGTTTTACGCTCAACCCTTTGAAAAACTACCCCCTTTTGTAAATTTGCTCCCATAATTTTTTTGTTTTTAGCATTGATTGTTCACACTAAGAATTCTTAGTTTTAATGTTAACAGTGTGACAAGAAAATACCCTCCCACCCCCTTTCAACCCCCAAACTTTTTTATGTACAAAAAAGGAAAATACTACAAACTGTCTAATTTCAGATGACGAACAAACAGTAACTTTTTTTCAAGTTTCACCCTCCACTTTTTTTTTCAAAATCCAAAATCTCGTAGAAGTTTTTTAAAATGATGCGATCATCTTAAAAACTGTCACAACATTAATGGCTAATCAAAAATTTTGTTTTCCTCATAACTGCCTTACTAATCTGTGCCGCAACCCTCTACATACGAATTGGCACTTTTGAGAAACAGAAACTCCCTGAAAGTTTCATTAGGTACATAATCTTCATTGACTGTATCTAATGATACATTCAAGGAGTTTCTGTTCCCTTACGGGAAAGGATATTTTTTTGTCGTTTTGCGTTCAACCATTTGAAAAACTACTCCTTTTGTAAATTTTGTAAAATTAAAAATTATTTTTGTGAAAACTGTTAAGAAAATAAAAAATGCAAGTAAAGAATTAAAATAAATTTCAATTATTGAGAGACACTTTATCCACTTTTGCAATCTTTAATTTATGTCAAGGAGACTCCAGGTGGTCTATACTTACAAAAAAGATTTGAATCAAAAACTTTGAAAAGACTTTTTAAACGAAAGGTTAGTCGACTCCATTTTCTATTTATAATTTCTAGTTTCTAATATCATTTTAGGGTCAATTTTGTCTTCAAGATTTGTTTTTTTAATAATATAAATTCATGTTTATGTAACATCATTTCGAATAGAACATAACCTTAAAAAATTGATATCATGTAAAGATACTTTTGAAGAACACGAATTCCCCAAAAGTACCTTTACGAGAATCGAAGGTATATTCGGAATCAGTGCTTTTTAATTCGTTTGTGATTTGGACAATTGCAAGTATTTTTAGTACTGTTTAATAATCACTAATGAAGTAAAATCGGATGTAAAAAATATTTCGCCAAATACTAGAAGAGTCACTCGATTCCATTTCATATTTAATATTTTCTTTAAATGGGGTTACTGCGGGATTCCTGTTGATAATAATTTAATGTCAACTTTGCCTTCAAGATAATTAGGTCTTTTTAAAAAGGCTCAGAGAGGCCGACATACTCTGTAACATCATTTCCAGTAGAACATACCTATATAACCTCAAAATTGATATGACGTAAAGGTACTTTTGAAGAACATAAATTCCCCAAAAGTACCTTTGCGAGAATTGAAGAATGATTCGGAATCCGGCTTTTTAATTCGTTTGTGATTGGGATAATTTCAAGTATTTTTCTTTTCACTAATCAATTAACATCCGTTGTAAAAAACATTTCCCAAATACTAGAGGGTCACCCGATTCCCTGTCATATTTAATATTTTTAAGAATGGGGTTGCAGCGACATTCCTGTTGATATTAATTTAATGTCAACTTGGTCTTCAAAATAATTAGGTCTTTATAAAAAACTCAGAGAGGCGGACATACCTACTCTGTAACATCATTTCCAGTAGAACATACTTATATAACCTCAAAATTGACACCACGTAAAGGTACTTTTGAAAAACACGAATTCCCCAAAGTACCTTTGCGAGAATTGAAGAATGATTCGGAATCCGGCTTTTTTGTTCGTTTGTGATTACGATAAAATTGATATCACGTAAAGGTACTATTAAAGAACGTAAGTTCCCCAAAAGTACCTTTGCGAGAATTGAAGAATGATTCGGAATCCAGCTTATTTATTCGTTTGTGATTGGGATAACTTCAAGCATTTTTAGTTTTTTTTATCACTAATCAAGTAATATCAGTTGTAAAAAATTGTCGCCAAATACTAGAGGGGTCACCCGATTCCCTTTCATATTTAACACTTGTAAGAATGAGATTGCAGCGGGATACCTGTTGATAATAATTTAATGTCAACTTTGTCTTCAAGATAATTAGGTCAGCACAGCCTGTAACATCATTTCCAATTGAACATACTCCTAAAACGCATATCACGTGAAGGTACTTTTGAGGAACACGAATTCCCCAAAAGTACCTTGCGAGCCATTGCAAGGACGGCGATGTTGAACACCTGATCGGTGCTTGACCCTGGTTTCGAGAGAATGAACTATTTATAGATTTAGAATCGAAATTTAATGTAGCCTTTGTTTAAAATGTGGGGCCTAATTAGGTGTTGTAAGGAGGAGTAAGTCGGGCAAGATTTTTAGGAACGATCTTGTACTCAGACGAAATAAATGTTAATTTTTTAGGTTTTGAGCAGTATTTCTTACAAGCAGTTGATTGTTTACTGAAAATAAAATTTGCATTTTGTTTTATTTAAATAATAACAATTAAAACGTATCGGTGTGTTATTTTATACAGGGTGTTATTTTTATTTTATTTTTGTATTAAAACGTCTCGGTGTGTTATTTTATATAATGTACAGTAAGGTGTTGAAATGCACATTCAGACTGGTACTGTTGAGAAAAAAGAACCCCTGGACTCCTTTCGATGTAAAGTGCACCCATAAACCGTGGATTAAATTCGATAAAATGCAAACAAACAATTTGTAAAAAAAATCATCTTCGGACAGATCAATTTCTATTTTCACGTGATGAACAATGACTGAGAGCCCGATTTCAAGTCAGGGTGACAAATAGGTGGTGCAGCGCAAATGTGTAGCTATCTTTGTCGTACACATTAATTACTAATATGCGTCATCTTTCTCAAATTTGCAATTTTGTGCCGTTACCATGACAATACAAGTTGCAAGTCAACTTGAAATCGACCTCTTAGTCTGTTGGCAATGAAACAGTTGAAAAGTACTGGTGGTTTTTTGTCTCGTAATTGGCACTGACCGGATTTTTTAACTTGAGATGACATTAAATAAATTTTTGGTTATGCCGGTTATGTTTATGCTATTCCAATCAGATTCCCTTTCATTCATTCATTTTCAAGAATGGGGCTGCAGCGGGATTCATGTTGATAATAATTTAATGTCAACTTTGTCTTCAAGATAGTTAGGTCCCTTTTAAAAAGGCTCACAAAGGGCAACATACTCTGTAACATCATTTCCAATAGAACATAACCTTAAAATTGATATCTCGTAAAGGTACTTTTGAAGAATACGAATTCCCCAAAAGTACCTTTGCGGATTCCGATGACATTAATGAAATCGATGGCTTCTTTGCACCAAGGGTCTAAGGTTTCAAAGGCTAAACCTTTAAATACGTAATTTGATGAAATAATTGAACTATATTTGCTATGTTTGCGTTTGCAAACTTCAGAAGTTTTCAAAACGTAACTATCTGCAAGTGTATCTACAACAGTAACGTCCCAAACCAAAGGTTGACCTTTAATCCCATCTGGGCGTTTTCCGTCATCCCGAGACAGTCCGTTTGGTCCTAAAGTTGAATTAACATGAATAGAAGTCAAAGCCCGGTTGATAGTAGAATTAATTTCAGTGTGTCTGGAAAATCTATCACTGCTTTATGAACAACTTAGACGGTGGATGCCAATTTAGTCAACTTTCGTATTGCATTTGCAAATATGAGGTGTACAAAGATTACAACCTAATATTAAACGAATACAAACTTGGAAGGAAGTGTTATCTAAAAGAGTACCAATATTAGGAGAAGGTATTGCATGTAACCAAGATTTTCGGCATTGCAAAGCCTAAAGGCGGCCTTACACCAAGGCAACAATTGGCAACATGTTGCCCGCAACATTTTTTAGTAATGACCGGCAACATTAATAGAAAATGTTGCAGACAACATGTTGCCAATTGTTGCCTTGGTGTAAGGCCGCCTTTGTAACGAGCCAAGTCTCTAGGTGATTTAAAGATTAAGTCATTGGCAATTATTCGTTTGGTATTGATATTATCCCAATTCTTCTGAAATTGTGGAATTGTTGGTCTTTCGTTCTCAATTAATTATTAATTCATTATTATAAGAAGTATTACTAGTTGTATAATTAACCCGGACAAGATTGTGTTTTAATGTGTTTGGATTAATTTATTTATTTTTAATTAAATTAATTCGACAAAAATATTAGTGCATAGAATCGGCTCTTCAAGTAATATTAAGATCGTGTTTTCTGTTTATCTTAAAAACGTAATCTTCATTCCAGGCCTGATAAGTATATATTGTATAGCCGGCGTCATTAAATCAAACGATCAGTTTTCGCCGAAGTTGTAAAACTTTCCCGCGCGATTTTTTTGTTTCGCTGTGGGAACGCTTGAAATGGAGCCTTTCCCGATGTTTACGCTATTCTTACCACTCCCGTTGATGTAGCATTTTTGATTTATTTTTGTACTACGCTTATAAACTGTCTAATTGGAGATGACATGAACAAAATGAAAAGTATTTTAGGACTTTCACCGCACACGTTCCACACCCCATCCCCCGTCAATTTATAAAATATTAAATTTTACATAAAATTATATTTTCGAAATTTGTTGCGCAACCCCTAGATACAGATTGGTACTGTTGAGAAACAAGAACTCCTTGAAAGTATCGTTGGATGTATAGTGCGCCCATAAAAGATGGATTAATTTCGAAAAAATGCAAACAAACAATTTTTGAAAAACAATCTTCGGACAGATCAAATTCTATTTTCTAGAAGACATATTTTAATGAGGAAGTTGACCTTAAAATGTCATTAGGAAGCAATTGGCAACCCTCATTTTAAAGAATTTAAATAGGAAATGGGAGCCAATAGCTGTTACAAAAAACATGCATTCTCTTATAATTAACCATTGAATAGTATATTGTATATCAAGAGTTGAAAATAAAAGATTTCACACGAGTTTGCAGAATTGAGCCACAAGTCGTAGGCGCGTGGCTTAAGCAAACGAGTGTGAAATCGAATTTTCAACACGTGGTATACACGATATTTTTCCGACGACCACAAAAAAAAACGCTAATATTCGGCATCCCTTCAAACTTCAAATATCATTCGACAGAGCTGCGGACAAAATAATTATGCCGTTGCGGGGAGATAGACATCGTTAATCATCGGCCCGTGTACAATATAAAAACACACAGCTGTCGGCCAATCAGATTTCTCAAATTTTTCATTGTACACGGTTAGGCTGTTCGTTCGTGTTCGTGTTGAAATCGTTTGCAATTTTAAATTTTCACTAAGGAGAAACCGTGTGAAATGTGTCATATTTCACAGTGGTCGTCTGAAAAGGATATTTTAAATTAGGGGTCACCCGATGTTCTTTCATATTTAATAATTTTAAGAATGGGGTTTCAGCGAAATTCTTGTTGATAATAATTTAATGTTAACTTTGTCTTCGTGAACGCGGCACTTCCAGAATTTTATTGAATATTTCCGTAAAATGATTAAAATATCCGGAACTGCAGCATCCTATGTATTTAATTACCGAATTAACGGATTTCACTTTGACAATGTACGAACTTGAAAAATTGCAAATCCGGAAGTGTAGCGTTCGAGGATAAAGAAAAAAAAAAGTATTGTCTGTCATCCACACAATGAAAAAAAAAAAAAAAAAGGCGCCTGCACCGAAGAGATGTTGTACATGCTAATTACAATATATTAGGCTTCTTTTAGAAAGCTCAGAAATGCCAGCATTCTCTGTAACATCATTTCCAATAGAACATAACCTTAAAAGTTATATCACGTAAAGGTACTTTTGAAGAACACGGATTACCCAAAAGTACCTTTGCGGGAATTTAAGAATGATCCGGAGTCCGGCTTTTTATTCGTTTCTGATTGGGATAATTTCAAAGAATTTTGAGTATTTTTTAATCACCAATCAAGTAAAATCGGTTGAAAAAATATTTCCCCAAATACTAGAAGGGTCACCCGATTCCGTTTCACATTTAACATTTTATAGAATGGGGTTGCAGCGGGATTACTGTTGATAACAATTTAATGTCAACTTTGTCTTCAAAATAATTAGGTCTTTTTAAAATGGCTCAGAAAGGCCAGCCTAGTCTGTAACATCATTTCCAGTAGATCATACCTATATAACTTCAAGAATTGTAAAACTGATACTTGGCTTCCGGCTTAATGTGAGTCATAAGCAAAAAAAATCAGTTGTTTGCAAACATTTTTTTAATAGAGAATGAAATTCAGTTTTAAGGCAAAAATGATTGAGGGAAAATTGATTGTATTTTGCATTAACATAATGTGGCGGAATATTTAACAAACACGCTGTATATTTTAGCTGTAGTAATTTGTAAATAACCATAATATTTTTTATTGCAAGCCATTGCAAGGACGGCGATGTTGAACACCTGATCGGTGCTTGATCCTGATTTCCAGAGAATGAACTATTTATAGATTTAGAATCGAAATGTAATGTATCCTTTGTTTAAAATGTGGGGCCTAATTAGGTGTTGTAAGGAGGAGTGAGTCGGGCAAGATTTTTAGGAACGATCTTGTACTTTGATGAAATAAATGTTAATTTTTTAGGTTTTGAGCAGTATTTCTAACAAGCAGTTGATTGTTTACTGAAAATAAAATATGCATTTTGTTTTATTTAAATAATAATAATTAAAACGTATCGGTGTGTTATTTTATATAATGTTCAGTAAGGTGTTGAAATGCACATTCAGACTGGTACTGTTGAGAAAAAAGAACCCCTGGACTCCTTTGGACGTAAACTGCACCCATTAACCGTGGATTAAATTTCATAAATTGTAAACAAACAATTTGTGAAAAAAATCTTCAGACACATCAATTTCTATTTTCAAGTGATGAACAATGACAGAGTCTGTTGTTAATAAAACAATTCAAAAGCACTTGTGGTTTTTTGTCTCGTAATTGGCAATGACCGAATTTTTTAACTTGAGATGACATCAAAAAGATTTTTGGTTATGTCGGTTATGTTTATGCTATTCCAATCAGATTCCCATTCGTTCATTCATTTTTAAGAATGGGGCTGCAGCGGGATTCATGCTGATAATAATTTATTGTCAACTATGTCTTCAAGATAATTAGGTCTTTATAAAAAGGGTCAGAAAGGGCAACATACTCTGTAACATCATTTCCAATACAACATAACCTCAAATTTGATATTACGTAAAGGTACATTCGAAGAACACGAATTCCCCAAAAGTACCTTTGCGAGAACTGAAGAATGGTTTATCCGTTTGTGATTGCGATAATTTCAAGGAATTTTGAGTATTTTTTAATCACCAATCAAGTAAAATCGGTTGTAAAAATATTTCGCCAAATATAGAGGGGTCACACGATTCCGTTTCATATTTTACATTTTTACGAATGGGGCTGCAGCGGGATTCCTATTGATAATAATTTAATGACAAATTTGTCTTCAAAATAATTAGGTCTTTTTAAAAAGGCTCAGAACAGCCAGCATTGTCTTTAACATCATTTTAAATAGAACATAACCTTAAAATTGATATCACGTAAAGGTACTTTTGAGGAACACGAATTCCCCAAAAGTACCTTTGCGGGAATTGACGAATGATTCGGAATCCGGCTTCTTTATTCGTTTGTGATTGGGAGAATTTCAAGGAATTTTGAGTATTTTTTAATCATCAATCAAGAAAAATGGGTTGTAAAAATATTTCGCCAAATACTAGTGGGGTCACCTGACTCCGTTACATATTTTGCATTTTTAGGAGTGGGGTTGCAGCGGGATTCCTGTTGATAACAATTCAATGTTAACTTTGACTTCAAAATAATTAGGTCTTTTTAAAAAGGTTCAGAAAGGCCAGCATAGTCTGTAATATCATTACCAATTGAACATACTCCTAAAACGCATATCACGTAAAGGTATTTTTGAGGGACACAAATTCCCCAAAAGTACCTTTGCGGGAATTGGAGAATGATTCGGAATCCGGCTTTTTTATTTATTTGTGTTTGGGATCATTTCAAGGAATTTTGAGTATTTTTTAATCACCAATCAAGTAAAATCGGTTATAAAAATATTTCGCCAAAAACTAGAGGGGTCATCCGATTCTGTTTCATATTTCACATATTTACGAATGGGGTTGCAGCGGGATTCCTATTGATAATAATTTAATGACAACTTTGTCTTCAAAATAATTAGGTCTTTTTAAAAAGGCTCAGAAGGGCCAGCATAGTCTGTAACATCATTTCCAATTGAACATACTCCTAAAACGCATATCACGTAAAGGTACTTTTGAGGAACACAAATTCCCCAAAATTACCTTTGCGGGAATCGGAGAATAATTCGGAATCTGTTTTTTTTATTTATTTGTTTCTGGGATAATTTCAAGGAATTTTGAGTATTTTTTAATCACCAATCAAGTAAAATCGGTTATAAAAATATTTCGCCAAATACTAGAGGGGTCACCCGATTCCGTTTCATATTTTACATTTTTAAGAGTGGGGTTGCAGCAGGATTCCTGTTGATAACAATTCAATGTTAACTTTGACTTCAAAATAATTAGGTCTTTTTAAAAAGGTTCAGAAAGGCCAGCATAGTCTGTAACATCATTTCCAATTGAACATACTCCTAAAACGCATATCACGTAAAGGTACTTTTGAGGAACACAAATTCCCCAAAAGTACCTTTGCGGGAATCGGAGAATGATTCGGAATCTGGCTTTTTTATTTATTTGTTTTTGGGATAATTTCAAGGAATTTTGAGTATTTTTTAATCACCAATCAAGTAAAATCGGTTATAAAAATATTTCGCCAAATACTAGAGGGGTCATCCGATTCCGTTTCATATTTTACATTTTTAAGAGTGGGGTTGCAGCAGGATTCCTGTTGATAACAATTCCATGTTAACTTTGACTTCAAAATAATTAGGTCTTTTTAAAAAGGCTCAGAAAAGCCAGCATAGTCTGTAACATCATTTCCAATTGAACATACTCATAAAACTGATATCACGTAACAGTTATTTATGTGACGAGCTTAGTAAATTAATCTTTACGGGCGCGCTGGCACTTGTTGGACGAGTGACGTAAGGAACGAGTCTCCATAAGCCAGTAAGCCCAGTAAAGATTAATTGCTAAGCGAGTTGCATACAAACTTTTATGTCCACCTTCAGCCTTTAAATTTCGTTTTTTAATTGTTATTTATGTTTATAAAAATTTTGTAATGAAAGGCGGTGGGGCAATTATACCTACGTCGTCATGGTGTTGAGATAAACAACAAAAATACAGTCAGAAGTTTAGTGAAATTTGTTGCAAAAAGAAAGAATGGCTTTAATGCCCGATGAAGACTTTGAAGGCGATTTTATTGAAATGCAAGAAAATAACCAGGGAATTACCAACGCTGCAAGTGCGGCTGTCTACTGATTAGATCCCATGAGCGATATGAAAATGACTTGCGAAACGAATCAAAATGCATTATTAACGTATGTAATTGCAACTATTGATAGTTAAATTTGTTTGTGTTTGTAATAAACTTTAAAAAAAACTCATTTAATTAGTTTTGGTTATTTATTTTTTGATGAGCCTTGTAAAGCCTTTACAGATCTCTTCTACGTGCCTGTTAAATATTACAGGGCTCTGCCTGTAATTACCCATTTACTTAGTTACCACAAATACCTATAAAGTGTCATTTACTTAGAAGGTTTTGAGGAACACGAATTCCCCAGAAGAACCTTTACGTGAATTGAAGAATGATTCGTAAACCGGCTTTTTATTCGTTTCTGATTGGGATATTTTCAGGGAAATGTTGAGAATGTTTTAATCACCAATCAAGTAAAATTGGTTGTAAAAATATTTCGCCAAAAACTAGAGGAGTCACCCGATTCCGTTTCATATTCTACATTTTTAGGAATGGGGTTGCAGCAGGATTCCTATTGATAATTAATTAATGACAACTTTGCTTTCAAAATAATTAGGTCTTTTTAAAAAGGTTCAGAAAAGCCAGCATAGCCTGTAACATCATTTCCAATTGAACATACTCCTAACACGGGTATCACGTAAAGGTACTTTTGAGGAACACGAATTCCCCAAAAGTACCTTTGCAGGAATCGAAGAATGATTCGGAATCCGGCTTTTTATTCGTTTCTGATTAGGATAATTTCAAGGAATTTTGAATATTTTTTAATCACCAATCAAGTAAAATCGGTTATAAAAATATTTCGCCAAATACTAGAGGGGTCACCCGATTCCGTTTCATATTTTACATTTTTAAGAGTGGGGTTGCAGCAGGATTCCTGTTGATAACAATTCAATGTTAACTTTGACTTCAAAATAATTAGGTCTTTTTAAAAAGGTTCAGAAAGGCCAGCATAGTCTGTAACATCATTTCCAATTGAACATACTCCTAAAACGCATATCACGTAAAGGTACTTTTGAGGAACACGAATTCCCCAAAAGTACCTTTGCGGGAATTGGAGAATGATTCGGAATCCGGCTTTTTTATTTATTTGTGTTTGGGATAATTTCAAGGAATTTTGAGTATTTTTTAATCACCAATCAAGTAAAATCGGTTGTAAAAATATTTCGCCAAATACTAGAGGGATCACCCGATTCCGTCTCATATTTTACATTTTAAAGTGTGGGGTTGCAGCAGGATTCCTGTTGATAACAATTCAATGTTAACTTTGACTTCAAAATAATTAGGTCTTTTTAAAAAGGTTCAGAAAGGCCAGCATAGTCTGTAACATCATTTCCAATTGAACATACTCCTAAAACGCATATCACGTAAAGGTACTTTTGAGGAACACGAATTCCCCAAAAGAACCTTTGCGGGAATTGAAGAATGATTCGGAATCCGGGTTTTTAATTCGTTTGTGATTGGGATAATTTCAAGGAATTTTGAGTATTTTTTAATCACCAATCAAGTAAAACCGGTTGTAAAAATATTTCGCCAAATACTAGAGGGGTCACCCGATTCCCTTTCATATTTAACACTTTTAAGAATGAGATTGCAGCGGGATTCCTGTTGATAATAATTTAATGTCAACTTTGTCTTCAAGGTAATTAGGTATTTTTAAAAATTCGTTTGTGATTGAGATAATTTCAAGAATTTTTAGCATTTTTATCATTATCACTAATCAAAAAAAAAATTAGCCCCGAAGAGCACCGTTTTACAACAATTAATATAAAAAAATCTCCTATGAATTGTAAAATTGGTACTTCGCTTCCGGCTTAATGTGAGTCATAAGCAAAAAAATTCAGTCGTTTGCAAACATTTTTTTAATATTTATGGGAGAATGAAATTCAGGTTTAAGGCAAAGATGACTGAAGGAAAGTTGATTGTATTTTGCATTAACATAATGTGCTGGAATATTTAACAAACACGCTGTATATTTTAGCTGTAGTAATTTTTAAATAACCATAGGAGTATATTTTGCGAGGCCTTGCAAGGACGGCGCCGGCGTGTTAAACACCTGATCGGTGCTTGCCTCTGATTTCAAGAGTATGAACTATTTATAGATTTCGAATCGAAATGTAATATATCCTTTGTTTAAAATGTGGGGCCTAATTAGGTGTTGTAAGAAGCAGTAAGTCGGGCAAGATTTTTAGGAACGATCTTGTACTCTGATGAAATAAATGTTAATTGTTTAGGTTTTGAGGAGTATTTCTTACAAGCAGTTGATTGTTTACTGAAAACAAAATTTGCATTTTGTTTTATTTAAATAATAATAATTAAAACTTATCGGTGTGTTATTTTATACAGGGTGTTATTTTAATTTTTTTTTATTAAAACGTATTGGTGTGTTATTTTATATAATGTACAGTAAGGTGTTGAAATGCACCTTCAGACTGGTACTGTTGAGAAAAAAGAACCCCTGGACTCCTTTCGATGTAAAATGCACCCATAAACCGTGGATTAAATTCGATAAAATGCAAACAAAGAATTTGTGAAAAAAATCTTCGAACAGATCAATTTCTATTTTCACGTGATGTACAATGACTGATTCTGTTGGCAATGAAACAGTTGAAAAGTACTGGTGGTTTTTTGTCTCGTAATTGGCACTGGCCGGATTTTTTAACTTGAGATGACATTAAATAGATTTTTGGTTATGCCGGTTATGTTTATGCTATTCCAATCAGATTTCCTTTCATTCATTCGTTTTTAAGAATGGGGCTGCAGCGGGATTCATGTTGATAATAATTTAATGTCAACTTTGTCTTCAAGATAATTAGGTCTTTATAAAAAGGTTCAGAAAGGCCAACATACTCTGTAACATCATTTCCAATAGAACATAACCTTAAAATTGATATCTCGTAAAAGTACTTTTGAAGAATACGAATTCCCCAAAAGTACCTTTACGGATTCCAATGACATTAATGAAATCTTTACCTTTACGTAATTTGATGAAATAATTGAACTATATTTGCTATGTTTGCGTTTGCAAGCCATTTCATTGGTAAAACCTGAAACTTCAGAAGTTTTCAAAACGTAACTATCTGCAAGTGTATCTACAATAGTAATGTCCCAAACTAAAGGTTGACCTTTATTAATCCGTGGCCATCTGGGCGTTTTCCATCATCCCGAAACAGTCCGTTTGGTTCTAAAGTTGAATTAACATGAATAGAATTCAAAACCCGGTTGATAATAGAATTAATTTCAGTGTGTCTGGAAAATCTACCACTGCTTTTTGAACAACTTAGACCGTGGATGCCAATTTCGTCAACTTTCGTATTGCATTTGCAAATATGAGGTGTACAAAGATTACAACCCAATCTTAATCGAATACAAACTTGGAAAGAAGTGTTATCTAAAAGAGTACCAATATTAGGAGAAGGTATTGCATGTAACCAAGAGTTTCTGCATTGCAAAGCCTTATAACCAGCCAAGTCTCTAGGTGATTTAAAGATTAAATCATTGGCAATTATTCATTTGGTAATGATATTATCCCAATTCTTCTGAAATTGTGGGATTGTTGGTCTTTCGTTCTCAATTAATTATTAATTCATTATTACGAGTATAAGAAGTATTACTAGTTGTATAATTAACCCGGACAAGATGGTGTTTTAATGTGTTTGGATTAATTTATTTATTTTTAATTAAATTAATTCGACAAAAATATTAGTGCATAGAATCGGCTCTTCAAGTAATATTAAGATCGTGTTTTCTGTTTATCTTAAAAAAGAAATCTTCATTCCAGGCCTGATAAGTACATATTGTATAGCCGGCGTCATTGAATCAAACGATCAGTTTTCGCCGAAGTTGTAAAACTTTCCCGCGCGATTTTTTTGTTTCGCTGTGAGAACGCTTGAAATGGAGCCTTTCCCGCTGTTTACGCTATTCTGACCACTCCCGTTGATGTAGCATTGTTGATTTATTTTTGTACTACGCTTATTAACTAATTGTCTAATTGGAGATGACACGAACAAAATGAAAAGTACTTTAGGACTTCCACCGCACAGTTCCACACCCCATTTAAATAATTTAATAATTTATAAAATATTAAATTTTACATAAAATTATATTTTCGAAATTTGTTACGCAACCCCTAGATACAGATTGGTACTGTTGAGAAACAAAAACTCCTTGAAAGTATCGTTGGATGTATAGTGCGCCCATAAAAGGTGGATTAATTTCGAAAAATGCAAACAAACAATTATTGAAAAACAGTCTTCGGACAGATCAAATTCTATTTTCTAGAAGACATATTTTAATGAGAAAGTTGACCTTAAAATGTCATTAGGAAGCAATTGGCAACCCTCATTTTAAAGAATTTAAATAGCAAATGGGAGCCAATAGCTGTTACAAAAAACATGCATTCTCTTATAATTAACCATTGAAAGGATATTTTAAATTAGGGGTCACCCGATTTTCTTTCATATTTAATAATTTTAAGAATGGGGTTTCAGCGGAATTCCTGTTGATAATAATTTTATGTTAACTTTGTCTTCGTGAACGCGGCACTTCCAGAATTTTATTGAATATTTCCGTAAAATGATTAAAATATCCGGAACTGCAGCATCCTATGTATTTAATTACGGAATTAAGGGATTTTTCTTTGACCATGTACGAACTTGAAAAATTGCAAATCCGGAAGTGTACCGTTCGAGGATAAAGAAGAAAAAAGTATTGTCTGTCATCCACACGACAATGAAAAAAAAAAACAAAAAAAAAACGTCCCCTGCACCGAAGAGATGTTGTACATGCTAATTACAATATATGTATTAGGCTTTCTTTAAAAAGGCTCAGAAATACCAGCATTGTCTGTAACATCATTTCCAATAGAACTTAAACTTAAAAGTTATATCACGTAAAGGTACTTTTGAAGAACACGAATTCCCCAAAAGTACCTTTGCGGGAATTGAAGAATGATCTAGAATTCGGCTTTTTATTCGTTTCAAAGAATTTTGAGTATTTTTTAATCACCAATCAAGTAAAATCGGTTGTAAAAAATATTTCCCCAAATACTAGAAGGGCCACCCGATTCCGTTTCACATTTAACATTTTTTAGAATGGGGTTGCAGCGGGATTCCTATTGGTAATAATTTAATGTCAACTTTGTCTTCAAAATAATTAGGCATTTTTAAAATGGCTCAAAAAGGCCAGCATAGTCTGTAACATTATTTCCAGTAGAACATACCTATATAACCTCAAGAATTGTAAAATTGATACTTGGCTTCCGGCTTAATGTGAGTCACAAGCAAAAAAAATCAGTTGTTTGCAAACATTTTTTTAATATTTACTGGAGAATGAAATTCAGGTTTTAGGCAAAAATGATTGAGGAAAAATTGATTGTATCTTGCATTAACATAATGTGGCGGAATATTTAACAAACATGTTGTATATTTTAGCTGTAGTAATTTTTAAATAACCATAGGAGTATTTTTTATTGGGAGCCATTGCAAGGACGGCGATGTTGAACACCTGATCGGTGCTTGACCCTGATTTCGAGAGAATGAACTATTTATAGATTTAGAATCGAAATGTAATGTAGCCTTTGTTTAAAATGTGTGGTCTAATTAGGTGTTGTAAGGAGGAATAAGTCGGGCAAAATTTTTAGGAACGATCTTGTACTTTGATGAAATAAATGTTAATTTTTTAGGTTTTGAGCAGTACATATTTCTAACAAGCAGTTGATTGTTTACTGAAAATAAAATATGCATTTTGTTTTATTTAAATCATAATAATTAAAACGTATCGGTGTGTTATTTTATATAATGTACAGTAAGGTGTTGAAATGCACATTCAGACTGGTACTGTTGAGAAAAAAGAACCCCTGGACTCCTTTCGATGTAAAGTGCACCCATTAACCGTAGATTAAATTCCATAAATTGCAAACAAACAAATTGTGAAAAAAATCTTCGAACAGATCAATTTCTATTTTCACGTGATGAACAATGATTGAGTCTGTTGGCAATAAAACAATTGAAAACCACTGGTGGTTTATTGTCTCGTAATTGGCACTGACTGATTTTTTTAACTTGAGATGACATTAAAAAGATTTTTGGTTATGCCGGTTATGTTTATGCTATTCCAATCAGATTCCCTTTCATTCATTCGTTTTTAAGAATGGGGCTGCAGCGGGATTCATGTTGATAATAATTTAATGACAAATTTGTCTTCAAAATAATTAGGTCTTTTTAAAAAGGCTCAGAAAGGCCAGGATAGTCTGTAACATCATTTCCAATAGAATATAACCTTAAAATTGATATCACGTAAAGGTACATTTGAGGAACACGAATTCCCCAAAAGAACCTTTGCGGGAATTGAAGTATGATTCGGAATCCGGCTTGTTTATTCGTTTGTGATTGGGATAATTTCAAGGAATTTTGAGTATTTTTTAATCACCAATCAAGTAAAATCGGTTATAAAAATATTTCGCCAAATACTAGAGGGTTCACCCTATTCCGTTTCATATTTTTCATTTTTACGAATGGGGTTGCAGCGGGATTCCTATTGATAATAATTTAATGACAACTTTGTCTTCAAAATAATTAGGACTTTTTAAAAAGGTTCAGAAAGCCCAGCATCGTCTGTAACACAATTTCCAATTGAACATACACCTAAAACGCATATCACGTAAAGGTACTTTAGGGGAACACGAATTCCCCAAAAGTACCTTTGCGGGAATTGAAGAATGATTCGGAATCCGGCTTTTTTATTCGTTTGTGATTTGGATAATTTCAAGGAATTTTGAGTATTTTTTAATCACCAATCAAGTAAAATCGGTTATAAAAATATTTCACCAAATACTAGAGGGGTCACCCGATTCCGTTTCATATTTTACATTTTTACGAATGGGGTTGCAGCGGGATTCCTATTGATAATAATTTAATGACAACTTTGTCATCAAAATAATTAGGTCTTTCTAAAAAGGCTCAGAAAGGCCAGGATAGTCTGTAACATCATTTCCAATTGAACATACACCTAAAACGCATATCACGTAAAGGTACTTTTGAGGAACACGAATTCCCCAAAAGTACCTTTGCGGGAATTGAAGAATGATTCGGAATCAGACTTTTTTATTCGTTTATGATTGGGATAATTTCAAGGAACTTTGAGTATTTTTTAATCACCAATCAAGTAAAATCGGCTATAAAAATATTTCTCCAAATACTAGAGGAGTCACCCGATTCCGTTTCATATTTTACATTTTCACGAATGGGGTTGCAGCGGGATTCCTATCGATAATAATTTAATGACAAGTTTGCCTTCAAAATAATTAGGAATTTTTAAAAAGGTTCAGAAAGCCCAGCATAGTCTGTAACACAATTTCCAATAGAACCTAACCTTAAAATTGATATCACGTAAAGGTACTTTTGAGGAACACGAATTCCCCAAAAGTACCTTTGCGGGAATTGAAGAATTATTCGGAATCCGGCTTGTTTATTCGTTTGTGATTTGGATAATTTCAAGGAATTTTGAGTATTTTTTAATCACCAATCAAGTAAAATCGGTTATAAAAATATTTCACCAAATACTAGAGGGGTCACCCGATTCCGTTTCGTATTTTATATTTTCACGAATGGGGTTGCAGCGGGATTCCTATTGATAATAATTTAATGACAACTTTGTCTTCAAAATAATTAGGTCTTTTTAAAAAGGCTCTGAAAGGCCAGCATAGTCTGTAACATCATTTCCAATTGAACATACTCCTAAAACGCATATCACGTAAAGGTAATTTTGAGGAACACAAATTCCCCAAAAGTACCTTTGCGGGAATTGGAGAATGATTCGGAATCCGGCTTTTTTATTCGTTTATGATTGGGATAATTTCAAGGAACTTTGAATATTTTTTAATCACCAATCAAGTAAAATCGGTTATAAAAATATTTCGCCAAATACTAGAGGGGTCACCCGATTCCGTTTCATATTTTAGATTTTTAAGAATGGGGTTGCAGCGGGATTCCTATTGATAATAATTTAATGACAACTTTGTCTTCAAAATAATTAGGACTTTTTAAAAAGGTTCAGAAAGCCCAGCATAGTCTGTAACACAATTTCCAATTGAATATAACCTTAAAATTGATATCACGTAAAAGTACTTTTGAGGAACACGAATTCCCCAAAAGTACCTTTGCGGGAATTGAAGAATGATTCGGAATCCGGCTTTTTTATTCGTTTGTGATTTGGATAATTTTAAGGGATTTTGAGTATTTTTTAATCACCAATCAAGTAAAATCGGTTATAAAAATATTTCACCAAATACTAGAGGGGTCATCCAATTCCGTTTCATATTTTACATATTTACGAATGGGGTTGCAGTGGGATTCCTATTGATAATAATTTAATGACAACTTTGTCTTCAAAATAATTAGGTCTTTTTAAAATGGCTTAGAAAGGCTAGGATAATCTGTAACATCATTTCCAATTGAACATGTTCCTAAAACGGATATCACGTAAAGGTACTTTTGAGGAACACGAATTCCCCAAAACTACCTTTGCGGGAATTGGAGAATGATTCGGAAACCGGCTTTTTTTTATTTGTGTTTGGGATAGTTTCAAGGAATTTTGAGTATTTTTTAATAACCAATCAAGTAAAATCGGTTGTAAAAGATATTTTGCCAAAAACTAGAAGGGTCACCCGATTCCGTTTCATATTTTACATATTTACGAATGGGGTTGCAGCGGGATTCCTATTGATAATAATTTAATGACAACTTTGTCTTCAACATAATTAGGTCTTTTTAAAAAGGCTCAGAAGGACCAGGATAATCTGTAACATCATTTCCAATTGAACATACTCCTAAAACGCATATCACGTAAAGGTACTTTTGAGGAACACGAATTCCCCAAAAGTACCTTTGCGGGAATTGAAGAATGATCCGGAATCCGGCTTGTTTATTCGTTTATGTTTGGGATAATTTCAAGGAATTTTGAGTATTTTTTAATAACCAATCAAGTAAAATCGGTTGTAAAAGATATTTTGCCAAAAACTAGAGGGGTCATCCGATTCCGTTTCATATTTTACATATTTACGAATGGGGTTGCAGCGGGATTCCTATTGATAATCATTTAATGACAACTTTGTCTTCAAAAAAATTAGTTCTTTTTAAAAAGGCTCAGAAGGGCCAGGATAATCTGTAACATCATTTCCAATTGAACATACTCCTAAAACGCATATCACGTAAAGGTACTTTTGAGGAACACGAATTCCCCAAAAGTACCTTTGCGGGAATTGAAGAATGATCCGGAATCCGGCTTGTTTATTCGTTTATGTTTGGGATAATTTCAAGGAATTTTGAGTATTTTTTAATAACCAATCAAGTAAAATCGGTTGTAAAAGATATTTTGCCAAAAACTAGAAGGGTCACCCGATTCCGTTTCATATTTTACATATTTACGAATGGGGTTGCAGCGGGATTCCTATTGATAATAATTTAATGACAACTTTGTCTTCAAAAAAATTAGTTCTTTTTAAAAAGGCTCAGAAGGGCCAGGATAATCTGTAACATCATTTCCAATTGAACTTACTCCTAAAACGCATATCACGTAAAGGTACTTTTGAGGAACACGAATTCCCCAAAAGTACCTTTGCGGGAATTGAAGAATGATCCGGAATCCGGCTTGTTTATTCGTTTATGTTTGGGATAATTTCAAGGAATTTTGAGTATTTTTTAATAACCAATCAAGTAAAATCGGTTGTAAAAGATATTTTGCCAAAAACTAGAAGGGTCACCCGATTCCGTTTCATATTTTACATATTTACGAATGGGGTTGCAGCGGGATTCCTATTGATAATAATTTAATGACAATTTTGTCTTCAACATAATTAGGTCTTTTTAAAAAGGCTCAGAAGGACCAGGATAATCTGTAACATCATTTCCAATTGAACATACTCCTAAAACGCATATCACGTAAAGGTACTTTTGAGGAACACGAATTCCCCAAAAGTACCTTTGCGGGAATTGAAGAATGATTCGGAATCCGACTTTTTTATTCGTTTGTGAATGGGATAATTTTAAGGAATTTTGAGTATTTTTTAATCACCAATCAAGTAAAAGCGGTTATAAAAATATTTCCACAAATACTAGATGGGTCACCCGATTCCGTTTCATATTTTACATTTTTACGTGTGGGGTTGCAGCGGGATTCCTATTGGTAATAATTTAATGACAAATTTGTCTTCAAAATAATTAGGTCTTTTTAAAAAGGCTCTGAAAGGCCAGCATAGTCTGTAACATCATTTCCAATTGAACATACTCCTAAAACGCATATCACGTAAAGGTACTTTTGAGGAACACAAATTCCCCAAAAGTACCTTTGCGGGAATTGGAGAATGATTCGGAATCCGGCTTTTTTATTTATTTGTGTTTGGGATAATTTCAAGGAATTTTGAGTATTTTTTAATCACCAATCAAGTAAAATTGGTTATAAAAATATTTCGCCAAAAACTAGAGGGGTCATCCGATTCCGTTTCATATTTTACATATTTACGAATGGGGTTGCAGCGGGATTCCTATTGATAATAATTTAATGACAACTTTGTCTTCAACATAATTAGGTCTTTTTAAAAAGGCTCAGAAGGACCAGGATAATCTGTAACATCATTTCCAATTGAACATACTCCTAAAACGCATATTACGTAAAGGTACTTTTGAGGAAAACGAATTCCCCAAAAGTACCTTTGCGGGAATTGAAGAATGATTCGGAATCCGACTTTTTTATTCGTTTGTGAATGGGATAATTTTAAGGAATTTTGAGTATTTTTTAATCACCAATCAAGTAAAAGCGGTTATAAAAATAGTTCGCCAAATACTAGAGGGGTCACCCAATTCCGTTTCATATTTTACATTTTTACGAATGGGGTTGCAGCGGGATTCCTATTGATTATAATTTAATGACAACTTTGTCTTCAAAATAATTAGGTCTTTTTAAATAGGCTCAGAAAAGCTAGCATTGCCTGTAACATCATTTTAAATAGAACGTAACCTTAAAATTGATATCACGTAAAGGTACTTTTGAGGAACACGAATTCCCCAAAAGTACCTTTGCGGGAATTGAAGAATGATTCGGAATCCGACTTTTTTATTCGTTTGTGAATGGGATAATTTTAAGGAATTTTGAGTATTTTTTAATCACCAATCAAGTAAAAGCGGTTATAAAAATAGTTCGCCAAAAACTAGAGGGGTCATCCGATTCCGTTTCATATTTTACATATTTACGAATGGGGTTGCAGCGGGATTCCTATTGATAATCATTTAATGACAACTTTGTCTTCAACATAATTAGGTCTTTTTAAAAAATCTCAGAAGGACCAGGATAATCTGTAACATCATTTCCAATTGAACATACTCCTAAAACGCATATCACGTAAAGGTACTTTTGAGGAACACGAATTCCCCAAAAGTACCTTTGCGGGAATTGAAGAATGATCCGGAATCCGGCTTGTTTATTCGTTTATGTTTGGGATAATTTCAAGGAATTTTGAGTATTTTTTAATAACCAATCAAGTAAAATCGGTTGTAAAAGATATTTTGCCAAAAACTAGAAGGGTCACCCGATTCCGTTTCATATTTTACATATTTACGAATGGGGTTGCAGCGGGATTCCTATTGATAATAATTTAATGACAACTTTGTCTTCAACATAATTAGGTCTTTTTAAAAAGGCTCAGAAGGACCAGGATAATCTGTAACATCATTTCCAATTGAACATACTCCTAAAACGCATATTACGTAAAGGTACTTTTGAGGAAAACGAATTCCCCAAAAGTACCTTTGCGGGAATTGAAGAATGATTCGGAATCCGACTTTTTTATTCGTTTGTGAATGGGATAATTTTAAGGAATTTTGAGTATTTTTTAATCACCAATCAAGTAAAAGCGGTTATAAAAATATTTCCACAAATACTAGATGGGTCACCCGATTCCGTTTCATATTTTACATTTTTACGAGTGGGGTTGCAGCAGGATTCCTATTGGTAATAATTTAATGACAAATTTGTCTTCAAAATAATTAGGTCTTTTTAAAAAGGCTCTGAAAGGCCAGCATAGTCTGTAACATCATTTCCAATTGAACATACTCCTAAAACGCATATCACGTAAAGGTACTTTTGAGGAACACAAATTCCCCAAAAGTACCTTTGCGGGAATTGGAGAATGATTCGGAATCCGGCTTTTTTATTTATTTGTGTTTGGGATAATTTCAAGGAATTTTGAGTATTTTTTAATCACCAATCAAGTAAAATTGGTTATAAAAATATTTCGCCAAAAACTAGAGGGGTCATCCGATTCCGTTTCATATTTTACATATTTACGAATGGGGTTGCAGCGGGATTCCTATTGATAATCATTTAATGACAACTTTGTCTTCAACACAATTAGGTCTTTTTAAAAAGGCTCAGAAGGGCCAGGTTAATCTGTATCATCATTTCCAATTGAACATACTCCTAAAACGCATATCACGTAAAGGTACTTTTGAGGAACACGAATTCCCCAAAAGTACCTTTGCGGGAATTGAAGAATGATTCGGAATCCGACTTTTTTATTCGTTTGTGAATGGCATAATTTTAAGGAATTTTGAGTATTTTTTAATCACCAATCAAGTAAAAGCGGTTATAAAAATAGTTCGCCAAATACTAGAGGGGTCACCCAATTCCGTTTCATATTTTACATTTTTACGAATGGAGTTGCGTCGGGATTCCTATTGTTAATAATTTAATGACAAACTTGTCTTCAAAATAATTAGGTCTTTTTAAAAAGGTTCAGAAAAGCCAGCATTGTCTGTAACATCATTTTAAATAGAACGTAACTTTAAAATTGATATCACGTAAAGGTACTTTTGAGGAACACGAATTCCCTAAAAGTACCTTTGCGGGAATTCAAGAATGATTCGGAATCCGGCTTGTTTATTCGTTTGTGACTGGGATAATTTTAAGGGATTTTGAGTATTTTTTAATCACCAATCAAGTAAAATCGGTTATAAAAATATTTCACAAAATACTAGAGGGGTCATCCGATTCCGTTTCATATTTTACATATTTACGAATGGGGTTGCAGTGGGATTCCTATTGATAATAATTTAATGACAACTTTGTCTTCAAAATAATTAGGTCTTTTTAAAATGGCTTAGAAAGGCTAGGATAATCTGTAACATCATTTCCAATTGAACATGTTCCTAAAGCGGATATCACGTAAAGGTACTTTTGAGGAACACGAATTCCCCAAAAGTACCTTTGCGGGAATTGAAGAATGATTCGGAATCCGACTTTTTTATTCGTTTGTGAATGGGATAATTTTAAGGAATTTTGAGTATTTTTTAATCACCAATCAAGTAAAATCGGTTATAAAAATATTTCTCCAAATACTAGAGGGGTCACCCAATTCCGTTTCATATTTTACATTTTTACGAATGGAGTTGCGGCGGGATTCCTATTGTTAATAATTTAATGACAAACTTGCCTTCAAAATAATTAGGTCTTTTTAAATAGGCTCAGAAAAGCTAGCATTGCCTGTAACATCATTTTAAATAGAACGTAACCTTAAAATTGATATCACGTAAAGGTACTTTTGAGGAACACGAATTCCCTAAAAGTACCTTTGCGGGAATTCAAGAATGATTCGGAATCCGGCTTGTTTATTCGTTTGTGATTGGGATAATTTCAAGGAATTTTGATCATTTTTTAATCACCAATCAAGTAAAATCGGTTATATAAATATTTCGCCAAATACTAGAGAGGTCACCCGATTCCGTTTCATATTTTACATTTTTACGAATGGGGTTGCAACGGGATTCCTATTGATAATAATTTAATGACAAACTTGTCTTCAAAATAATTAGGTCTTTTTAAAAAGGTTCAGAAAAGCCAGCATTGTCTGTAACATCATTTTAAATAGAACGTAACTTTAAAATTGATATCACGTAAAGGTACTTTTGAGGAACACGAATTCCCTAAAAGTACCTTTGCGGGAATTCAAGAATGATTCGGAATCCGGCTTGTTTATTCGTTTGTGACTGGGATAATTTTAAGGGATTTTGAGTATTTTTTAATCACCAATCAAGTAAAATCGGTTATAAAAATATTTCACAAAATACTAGAGGGGTCATCCGATTCCGTTTCATATTTTACATATTTACGAATGGGGTTGCAGTGGGATTCCTATTGATAATAATTTAATGACAACTTTGTCTTCAAAATAATTAGGTCTTTTTAAAATGGCTTAGAAAGGCTAGGATAATCTGTAACATCATTTCCAATTGAACATGTTCCTAAAACGGATATCACGTAAAGGTACTTTTGAGGAACACGAATTCCCCAAAAGTACCTTTGCGGGAATTGGAGAATGATTCGGAATCCGGTTTTTTTTTATTTGTGTTTGGGATAGTTTCAAGGAATTTTGAGTATTTTTTAATCACCAATCAAGTAAAATCGGTTATAAAAATATTTCGCCAAAAACTAGAGGGGTCATCCGATTCCGTTTCATATTTTACATATTTACGAATGGGGTTGCAGCGGGATTCCTATTGATAATCATTTAATGACAACTTTGTCTTCAACATAATTAGGTCTTTTTAAAAAATCTCAGAAGGGCCAGGATAATCTGTATCATCATTTCCAATTGAACATGCTCCTAAAACGGATATCACGTAAAGGTACTTTTGAGGAACACGAATTCCCCAAAAGTACCTTTGCGGGAATTGAAGTATGATTCGGAATCCGACTTTTTTATTCGTTTGTGAATGGGATAATTTTAAGGAATTTTGAGTATTTTTTAATCACCAATCAAGTAAAATCGGTTATAAAAATATTTCTCCAAATACTAGAGGGGTCACCCAATTCCGTTTCATATTTTACATTTTTACGAAAGGAGTTGCGGCGGGATTCCTATTGTTAATAATTTAATGACAAACTTGTCTTCAAAATAATTAGGTCTTTTTAAATAGGCTCAGAAAAGCTAGCATTGCCTGTAACATCATTTTAAATAGAACGTAACCTTAAAATTGATATCACGTAAAGGTACTTTTGAGGAACACGAATTCCCTAAAAGTACCTTTGCGGGAATTCAAGAATGATTCGGAATCCGGCTTGTTTATTCGTTTGTGACTGGGATAATTTTAAGGGATTTTGAGTATTTTTTAATCACCAATCAAGTAAAATCGGTTATAAAAATATTTCACAAAATACTAGAGGGGTCATCCGATTCCGTTTCATATTTTACATATTTACGAATGGGGTTGCAGTGGGATTCCTATTGATAATAATTTAATAACAACTTTGTCTTCAAAATAATTAGGTCTTTTTAAAATGGCTTAGAAAGGCTAGGATAATCTGTAACATCATTTCCAATTGAACATGTTCCTAAAACGGATATCACGTAAAGGTACTTTTGAGGAACACGAATTCCCCAAAAGTACCTTTGCGGGAATTGAAGAATGATCCGGAATCCGGCTTGTTTATTCGTTTATGTTTGGGATAATTTCAAGGAATTTTGAGTATTTTTTAATAACCAATCAAGTAAAATCGGTTGTAAAAGATATTTTGCCAAAAACTAGAAGGGTCACCCGATTCCGTTTCATATTTTACATATTTACGAATGGGGTTGCAGCGGGATTCCTATTGATAATAATTTAATGACAACTTTGTCTTCAACATAATTAGGTCTTTTTAAAAAGGCTCAGAAGGACCAGGATAATCTGTAACATCATTTCCAATTGAACATACTCCTAAAACGCATATCACGTAAAGGTACTTTTGAGGAACACGAATTCCCCAAAAGTACCTTTGCGGGAATTGAAGAATGATTCGGAATCCGACTTTTTTATTCGTTTGTGAATGGGATAATTTTAAGGAATTTTGAGTATTTTTTAATCACCAATCAAGTAAAAGCGGTTATAAAAATATTTCCACAAATACTAGATGGGTCACCCGATTCCGTTTCATATTTTACATTTTTACGAGTGGGGTTGCAGCAGGATTCCTATTGGTAATAATTTAATGACAAATTTGTCTTCAAAATAATTAGGTCTTTTTAAAAAGGCTCTGAAAGACCAGCATAGTCTGTAACATCATTTCCAATTGAACATACTCCTAAAACGCATATCACGTAAAGGTACTTTTGAGGAACACAAATTCCCCAAAAGTACCTTTGCGGGAATTGGAGAATGATTCGGAATCCGGCTTTTTTATTTATTAGTGTTTGGGATAATTTCAAGGAATTTTGAGTATTTTTTAATCACCAATCAAGTAAAATTGGTTATAAAAATATTTCGCCAAAAACTAGAGGGGTCATCCGATTCCGTTTCATATTTTACATATTTACGAATGGGGTTGCAGCGGGATTATATTATAATTTAATGACAACTTTGTCTTCAAAATAATTAGGTCTTTTTAAATAGGCTCAGAAAAGCTAGCATTGCCTGTAACATCATTTTAAATAGAACGTAACCTTAAAATTGATATCACGTAAAGGTACTTTTGAGGAACACGAATTCCCCAAAAGTACCTTTGCGGGAATTGGAGAATGATTCGGAATCCGGCTTTTTTATTTATTTGTGTTTGGGATAGTTTCAAGGAATTTTGAGTATTTTTTAATCACCAATCAAGTAAAATCGGTTATAAAAATATTTCGCCAAAAACTAGAGGGGTCATCCGATTCCGTTTCATATTTTACATATTTACGAATGGGGTTGCAGCGGGATTCCTATTGATAATCATTTAATGACAACTTTGTCTTCAACATAATTAGGTCTTTTTAAAAAATCTCAGAAGGGCCAGGATAATCTGTATCATCATTTCCAATTGAACATGCTCCTAAAACGGATATCACGTAAAGGTACTTTTGAGGAACACGAATTCCCCAAAAGTACCTTTGCGGGAATTGAAGAATGATCCGGAATCCGGCTTGTTTATTCGTTTATGTTTGGGATAATTTCAAGGAATTTTGAGTATTTTTTAATAACCAATCAAGTATAATCGGTTGTAAAAGATATTTTGCCAAAAACTAGAAGGGTCACCCGATTCCGTTTCATATTTTACATATTTACGAATGGGGTTGCAGCGGGATTCCTATTGATAATAATTTAATGACAACTTTGTCTTCAAAAAAATTAGTTCTTTTTAAAAAGGCTCAGAAGGGCCAGGATAATCTGTAACATCATTTCCAATTGAACATACTCCTAAAACGCATATCACGTAAAGGTACTTTTGAGGAACACGAATTCCCCAAAAGTACCTTTGCGGGAATTGAAGAATGATCCGGAATCCGGCTTGTTTATTCGTTTATGTTTGGGATAATTTCAAGGAATTTTGAGTATTTTTTAATAACCAATCAAGTAAAATCGGTTGTAAAAGATATTTTGCCAAAAACTAGAAGGGTCACCCGATTCCGTTTCATATTTTACATATTTACGAATGGGGTTGCAGCGGGATTCCTATTGATAATAATTTAATGACAACTTTGTCTTCAACATAATTAGGTCTTTTTAAAAAGGCTCAGAAGGACCAGGATAATCTGTAACATCATTTCCAATTGAACATACTCCTAAAACGCATATCACGTAAAGGTACTTTTGAGGAACACGAATTCCCCAAAAGTACCTTTGCGGGAATTGGAGAATAATTCGGAATCCGGCTTTTTTATTTATTTGTGTTTGGGATAGTTTCAAGGAATTTTGAGTATTTTTTAATCACCAATCAACTAAAATCGGTTATAAAAATATTTCGCCAAAAACTAGAGGGGTCATCCGATTCCGTTTCATATTTTACATATTTACGAATGGGGTTGCAGCGGGATTCCTATTGATAATCATTTAATGACAACTTTGTCTTCAACATAATTAGGTCTTTTTAAAAAGGCTCAGAAGGGCCAGGTTAATCTGTATCATCATTTCCAATTGAACATACTCCTAAAACGCATATCACGTAAAGGTACTTTTGAGGAACACGAATTCCCCAAAAGTACCTTTGCGGGAATTGAAGAATGATCCGGAATCCGACTTTTTTATTCGTTTGTGAATGGGATAATTTTAAGGAATTTTGAGTATTTTTTAATCACCAATCAAGTAAAAGCGGTTATAAAAATAGTTCGCCAAATACTAGAGGGGTCACCCAATTCCGTTTCATATTTTACATTTTTACGAATGGGGTTGCAGCGGGATTCCTATTGTTAATAATTTAATGACAAACTTGTCTTCAAAATAATTAGGTCTTTTTAAATAGGCTCAGAAAAGCTAGCATTGCCTGTAACATCATTTTAAATAGAACGTAACCTTAAAATTGATATCACGTAAAGGTACTTTTGAGGAACACGAATTCCCTAAAAGTACCTTTGCGGGAATTGAAGGATGATTCGGAATCCGGCTTGTTTATTCGTTTGTGATTGGGATAATTTCAAGAAATTTTGAGCATTTTTTAATCACCAATCAAGTAAAATCGGTTATATAAATATTTCGCCAAATACTAGAGAGGTCACCCGATTCCGTTTCATATTTTACATTTTTACGAATGGGGTTGCAACGGGATTCCTATTGATAATAATTTAATGACAAACTTGTCTTCAAAATAATTAGGTCTTTTTAAAAAGGTTCAGAAAATCCAGCATTGTCTGTAACATCATTTTAAATAGAACGTAACTTTAAAATTGATATCACGTAAAGGTACTTTTGAGGAACACGAATTCCCTAAAAGTACCTTTGCGGGAATTCAAGAATGATTCGGAATCCGGCTTGTTTATTCGTTTGTGACTGGGATAATTTTAAGGGATTTTGAGTATTTTTTAATCACCAATCAAGTAAAATCGGTTAAAAAAATATTTCACCAAATACTAGAGGGGTCATCCGATTCCGTTTCATATTTTACATATTTACGAATGGGGTTGCAGTGGGATTCCTATTGATAATAATTTAATGACAACTTTGTCTTCAAAATAATTAGGTCTTTTTAAAATGGCTTAGAAAGGCTAGGATAATCTGTAACATCATTTCCAATTGAACATGTTCCTAAAACGGATATCACGTAAAGGTACTTTTGAGGAACACGAATTCCCCAAAAGTACCTTTGCGGGAATTGGAGAATGATTCGGAATCCGGCTTTTTTTTATTTGTGTTTGGGATAGTTTCAAGGAATTTTGAGTATTTTTTAATCACCAATCAAGTAAAATCGGTTATAAAAATATTTCGCCAAAAACTAGAGGGGTCATCCGATTCCGTTTCATATTTTACATATTTACGAATGGGGTTGCAGCGTGATTCCTATTGATAATCATTTAATGACAACTTTGTCTTCAGCATAATTAGGTCTTTTTAAAAAATCTCAGAAGGGCCAGGATAATCTGTATCATCATTTCCAATTGAACATACTCCTAAAACGCATATCACGTAAAGGTACTTTTGAGGAACACGAATTCCCCAAAAGTACCTTTGCGGGAATTGAAGAATGATTCGGAATCCGGCTTGTTTATTTGTTTGTGATTGGGATAATTTCAAGGAATTTTGAGTATTTTTTAATCATCAATGAAGTAAAATCAGTTGTAAAAATATTTCGCTAAAGACTAGAGGGGTCACCCGATTCCGTTTCATATTTTGCATTTTTAGGAGTGGGGTTGCAGGAGGATTCCTGTTGATAACAATTCAATGTTAACTTTGACTTCAAAATAATTAGGTCTTTTTAAAAAGATTCAGAAGGGCCAGCATATTCTGTTACACAATTTCCAATTGAACATAACCTTAAAATTGATATCACGTAAAGGTTCTTTTGAAGAACACGAATTCCCCAAAGGTACCTCTGCGGGAATTAAAAAATGATTCGGAATCCGGCTTTTTTATTTGTTTGTGTTTGGGACAATTTCAAGGAATTTTGAGTATTTTTTAATAACCAATCAAGTAAAATCGGTTGTAAAAAATATTTCGCCAAATTGTACTAGAGGGTCACCCGTTTCCGTTTCATATTTAACATTTTTAAGAATGGGGTTGCAGCGGGATTCCTGTGGATAGCAATTTAATGTCAGCTTTGTCTCCAAAATAATTAGATCTTTTTAAAAGTCTCAGATAGGCCAGCATAGTCTGTAACATCATTTCCAATAGAATATAACCTTAAAATTCATATCACGTAGGGGTACTTTTGAAGAACACGAATTCCCCAAAAGTATCTTTTTTAAAGTGAATTCACAAAGAGGAATATTTTTTTATAAAGTTGGCCGAAATGTAATGCGGTATAGGCAGAGAATTGCCTGACGTATTTTTAATTAATTCAGAGGCTAATTAATACTGCTGATTTTTTTCTTGAAGTTAAGACTGCATAAGCTAGGCAACTATTTTCGCTTTAACTTAAGTTCTTCGAAAGTCCCAATAGAGTATACAAAGTTCTGAAATTTTAGGCAACCAATTTTGCTGCGAAAGTCCTCGAAAGTCTTGAAGGTTCCCCAAAATTCCTTCAAACGTCTAGCTTTGCTACAAACCAAAAAAAACTCCCCATAAGTATCTTTGCATACTTTTTTTACAAAAATTGTCTTTTCTTTACTTTTCTTTATAAAAATGGCTTCAGGTAAAAATTAGATGAATTTTAGTGAAATCCTCACCTTCGTACGACAACGAATAAAAAAGCTCCCCGAAAGTCCCTTTCTACATACATATATATATATATTATATATAATATAATAATAATAATAATAATAATATTTACTTACTGGAAAAATTGTTTTATAACCACTTTAGCCATTTTTATTGGGAAATGAAGTTTATCTTCGGTGAAGACTACAATTGTACAAGGTGTTGTTGCCATTATTATAATAGCACTAGTTGGAACACCAGTTGAAAACTGTGATGTGATTAATTTTGAATGCAGTATTTATAAGAAGATTTGTAAAAAATGTAATACGTATATCAAGCGGGTGAAATAGATATTTACTTTAAACATTCAGCAAATTTATTATAAAAATATTTGACTTTGCTTCTTCGCGGAAAGTTATATGATAAAATTAATGCCAACTGAGCAACATGTGCACATTTTTATAAAAGTATTTTATTATCAGTCAAATGCAGCACAAATTTTACACAAATAACTCTTTATTATTTAATTTGAAATCACATGTTTCAAACGTGCATTGTTAGCGCCAAAACGTACCGTCCAAGTGATGATTCTGCATAATAGTGTTAGTCTTACACATTCTTAAGTGCGGACCGCACCCCAACAGATTGATATAAATATGTAAGTGATTTAGAAATGATCTTCACTGTAACCATAAATACTCAACTGAACAGAAATGTAAGTATGAGTGGCTCCGTTTAATTTTTTAAATCTAAGTGTTTTTTTTTTTATTAGTTTGTTTCTTTAATTGAGTGAAATGAGTTCCCAAGTCGTTGAAGCCTATTCCACCAATATTTTGAAAAATATTGAACTGGTGAGTAGATTAATTAAAACAAAAGAAGAGTATCATAAATATGTTAATTATTTGAGAAAAACCATTTTAATTCTTAACAAATGTGTTAAAAATAGAAGTGACCGTGTAAAAAGTTTTAACAAAATTGAATCAGATCTATCTTATGTTGAAAAAATATCTTCAAAATTTTAAAGCTAAATTTGGTGAAATTAAATATTTAAAAAACAAAGAACTAATTTGGCAAGATGTTGAATCATGTTTTAAAGGTAGAATTAAAACGGGTGTTATAACAAACTTGAAAATTAAAAGCCCAAACGAATTTCTTAAAAAAGCTTTTCGAAGTTTTTCTCTAAGAATTAAAAAAGAAGTAAGAACGTCTTTGTTAAAAGTAAATGTTGTTTTTGCTGAATTGTTTGTTAAACCAAGAAACGCAGAAACATCCTTTAAATATTTTTCAACTAAAAATGGTGTTATTGATCAAAATACAAATTTAAACGAATGGTATAAAGTGTATGTAAATGATAAAATTTTAACTAAACTTGAAGATTTTCAAGAAAAAGATAGTGGTTGGGCATTATATGAAATCTTATACTTAAAAGTTAATATAAATAAATTTAATCCGATAAAAGTTGGTTTTTCAACTTATTGTGATTTACCCACCTTTATTCAAAACACGAAAAGTGTCATAAATATTAAAAATAATGATGAGTATTGTTTTCTATGGTCAGTTGTATGCGCTTTGTATCCAGCTGTAAAAAATAAAAACGTTTCTAGAGTATCATCATATCCTCATTTTAGTAATGTTTTAAAATTTGATAATATTTCATTTCCCATGGCTTTAAAGGATATTCCTAAATTTGAAATAATGAATAAATTGGCTATAAATGTTTTTACAATAGAAAAAAAGGAAATTTTACCTTTACTTTTGAGTAAGACTGATTTCTCACCACGTATAAGTTTACTTATGTTTTCAAAAGATTTAACTGATGGAGTTAGCAGCAAAAATACTCACAAAGATCATATGGATTTTACGAGCGGGGATGATGATGATGATGAGAAACAAGAAACAAACAAGACTATATTCCATTTCACATATACAGCGTGATCAACAATGACTGAGTCTGTTGGCAATGAAACAATTGAAAATACTGGTGATTTTTGTCTAGTAATTGGCACTGACCACGCACTGACCGGATTTTTTAACTTGAGATGACATTAAAAACATTCTTGGTTATGCAGGTTATGTTTATACTATTACAAAAATGAACCTTCGTTGGTAAATTTTAAATTTGCCAAATTTCATTGTTACCAACAGACTCAGTCATTCTTGATCACCCCGTATAAATAATTTATCACGTTTAATTAGTAAGCAAGTGGGTAATGTTAAAAAGAAGAAATGGTTCTGTGAAAGATGTTTAAATCGCTTTTTGAATGAAGGTGTATTGAAAAAACATTTAGATGATTGTAAAGTTTTAAATGAAACTAAAATGATTCTTCCTAACGAAAACAATAAAATCATGAAATTTACAAATTTTAAAAATAAAATACAGGTTGTTTCATTTTAATTATGTTTGTTTTATTCTAATTATGTTTGTTTCATTTTAAATTATGTTTGTTTCATTTTAATTATGTTTGTTTCATTTTAAATTATGTTTGTTTCATTTTAAATTATGTTTATTTCATTTAAATTCTGTTTAATTCTTGGTGCTGATTTTTATTATTGTATAGAGCCAGTAATTTAGTGTTCTTTTTCAGGCTTCTAATTCTAGAACAAATTTGTACATTCGGTCTGGTCCTAACAAAAGTCTAAATTTAAACATATAAAATAATGGTGGATAAACGGAAACTGTAATTTCAAAAGTTCTAGAGATTTCGAAAAGGCGTCGCGATCGGCGTAAAGTAGAACCGAGCTGATTGGTCACTTTGGTCAAGTAGGGGTTGCGAAAGGGGGTTGCGCCAGAAATGATAAAACCGATTGCGGGACGGGAAACAAGGCTTTTTGATTCACTCGGGGTTTGATCTCCAAAGTAGCCGGAGGTACGTTCAGTACTTCCAGCAGCCATTTTGTGACCACGTTCTTTACATTCACCAGGTAAATTATTTCTCTAATTCTTGTACATTATTTGTAGTCGCGATTTAATTAGTCAAACAGCATTTAGTTCTTTATCGTTCTAAAGTAAAGATTATATTATTTTCTTTGAGCTTTTGATGACCACGTGACTCTTTAGAATCTTATATTAATTTCTTTATCGCGAAGTATGTGATCTTCTTGCATTTACCGATTGGGGAAACGTGCTCTTGCCAAGGGGAACCAGTATGCAATTATTATAAAACATTTCCATTCATTATTTATGTCTTGGATTCTCGAGATCGGGAAGCTACCGCCAGTGTCCGTCGCACTCAATAAGCTGTGGTCCGGCGTAAGAGCACAAAATTAGCCGCGTCACCCCCAAGGGGGCCAGCGACCAAACTAGGCCAGCTGACACGTGAAGAGAGGTACCCTTTGGCCCTGTTAGAACCTTTTTCCCTTTTATTTTCGACCACCGGAGTAGACCGGGGTGATCTATGAGATTCCAGGGCATCGCGTCGGGTTCAATTTAATTGGGGTAATTGAAATCTAAATCGGATCACATAGTTCGCATCTCAAACTTCCATAATGCTGTTCGCGCCAGAAACTTCTGTATTTGCCCAGCGTAGTCATTTATTCATGAGTCCGGTCTCAATTCGAGGGCCGCGAGTCAAATCTCATTAGGTCAAATTTCCACCAACTTCTGTTATCAAATTCATTTATTTATTTCTATAATTTGTTGGGACCAAACGCCACCACACTCGATTATTTGTTAAATAAAATTTAAGTGAAGTGTGCTCAATCGTTTTAATTCTATTTTTTGGAAAACCTCCGAAGGTACGGCCTCTCGTTAGAACCTAATTAAACAAAATAAAAATAAAACACAACGTAGGATCCATAAATATTTCTTTTTTCATTATTTTTGTTTCGTATTTTTCCGCAAAATTTCATCCGAGGGAATGCGGCAACCAACAATACACCAAATGAGGTAGAAAAAAAATCATGGAGGAAAAGTGAAGGAAGTCGAAAAATTACAGTATACTATTTGTGTGAAGACAACGGTTAAAGCAACATTAACAAAAAATTACACAAATGGGTAGTCAAAATAGTACTGACATTGTGAATCTAAAAATGAAAGAATAGTTATTTATTATACAAGACGATAAAATTTTATTTTATCTTCGAGAGCGGTTTAAGCCTCGAGGCGTAAGCCGAGAGGCTAATACGCTCGAGAAGATAATGGTGAATTTTATCGTCGTGTACAATACAAAATTTTATTCCATCCTCCATTACTTCGATTGAATTACTGAATTATTTTGATTATGACAATTATAAACGTCAAAAAAATTCAACAATCAAAAAAACGTCAAAAACAGAAAAACAACAATGGATGTTAAACATTAGAAACTCAAAGCGGGGGCTGTTGGCATGGGAGTCGGTTACCGAGATAATTTGTTTATCAACAAAGTTAAAAGCAGTTTCGTGAAAGCGTCGTGAAAGTGTTTCATTTTTGAGGAAATAATGGCCCAATCTTTCCTTAATGAAGATGAATTGTATGTTCCTGAAGATATTATTAAAGAAGCCAGATCTGTTATTGAAAATTTATTGCCGCGAAAATCTGTATCGTTGTATGAAAAAGAATACAATATTTTCTGTGCCTGGAGGAAAAGCAGAAACATAAAAGGTGTATCAGAAGAAGTCCTGCTATCGTACTTCGCAGAAAAGGTAAAAAAGTATAAGGCTTCAACATTGTGGAGTTGTTATTCAAAGTTGAAGAGTACCTTACTGATCAAGGAACAAGTAGACATATCAAAGTAAGAAGAATGATTATTTTGAATATTATAATTAAAACGTTTATTTTTTTAGAGACATGGTGGCTGGAAATCGAATTCGGTTGTAGAAGGCTACATTGATGAATCAGTTGAAAATAAGAAGGAAATTTGTAACAGAATTTTGATGGGAACAAGCAGCACAAAGAATTGTCAAGGATTTTCAAACGAATTACCTGGTTGCAGTGGCGCTAACCTCATCAAAAGTGAGGATGTCGTTAACTTCATCAAAAGCAAAGATGTCGCTAACGAGAATACTGTCAAATGTGGTGGAAAAGTGTTTAAAAAGTGCACATTTAATTTTTATTAACAATGTTATTTCCGGTTATTTCAATTCAGACGTTTGTAATTTTGATTAAAAAAGAATAAAGAAACTTGTGAAAATGTAATTATTTTATTTTTCTAGACGATAAAACTTCATTTTACCATGAAGAAAACAGTAGATAAAATACCATTTTATCGTTTAGGATGGAATAAAACAATTTATTTAAAAAAATTAAAAAATGAAAAACGAGTAAAAACAAAATTACATTTTAGTATGCAATGTCGAAAACTCATTTCAAACGATAAAATGATGATTTGATAACTGGCGACTCCGTTCGGGGTATAAATCTAACGACTCTCCACTATAAATCCGTGTTGATTTCTGTGGAGACCCCCCGATATCTTTGATTCCAACGTTTAACTAAATTATACCCTTTCATGCTGACAATTATTATTAGTGATAAAACCAGCCCTGATATCCCTACGAAAACCAGCCCTGATATTCCTACGCTGCCAACTACAACAGAAATAACAAAATTAATTTTATCACAAATAAACAAATACATATAGTAAATTAAAAAAAAACTCTTAGACTGTCAAAACTAAATTTTAAATAAAATGTTTGTTTTGACTGTACTTGGGTATTAAACATTTTCGCTAGAGTGTACCGACGTCAAAATCTAGTTACAAAATATATTTAGGTTATGTTTTGAATCATTCATTACTTTGTACACTTGAAGCGAAATGCAGCAACTAAATGAATTAGAGCAATTTAATAAAGTTTATAAAAAAACACACGACAAGCTGAAAACAGGTAATAAATTAAACAACAACCAAAATCATTCAAAATAAACTAATCTGTTTCATTTATTCTTGATTAACACTTATCTGCAAAATTTTGATTTGTGAATCATAAGAACGAACGTCAATTATTATTAGTTAACAATACTGGAGAGGCTTTGGCACAAATTTGTAATTTCTTCCCGTTATTATCACTTTTTTGTTTTTTTCTCATAATAATTTCTTATGGCCCTCTTCTCTCGCGCTGGCAAAATCGTCCTAGTTCGTTCCATTTTAACGTTTTTACAAAATACACTTAAATAATTTTGCAATTTATTTGACAATGTCAATTTAAACAAATGAATAGTTTGAAAAATTAAAAATCATAGATAACAACTGGGCAATATGAAAATAACTAGTGGTTTAACCAACCTAACAACTGCAATTTTCATTTTGACAGTCCAGATGTTTTTTGAATGGACTTTAGTTATTTATACAACAAGTTTCTAAAGCGCCACATTTTTGCACGCGTGAGCAAGTTTAAATAACGAGCCGTGGGCGAAACACCTAATACATATCACAAGATATTGAAGATATTGCACACTGACTTCACAAAAATGCATAAAGCAAAATCACATTACACGCGCTTCCATGGTGTTTTTCATGCCGCCGGCAGTGATCGACGGTTTTGCATGATTCAAAATCCGCCGGAAACGTTAAATTCCCGACCTAGTACGTACAAAAGTGACCTTGGTTAAAAATTCGCTAGAGAATGGGCTGGCAGCATTGATTCTTAAATGTCAATAAAGTTTGACATGGAAGTTACTTTGGTTGAATTAATTAATAATAATTTTTTACTTTTTAAAAATGATTTAAATTTGCCGGCATGAAAAATTTTGTGGATTACACGTCCAGAAAATGTTTTGCGAGTGCTCGTGTCGCTCGCCGCGGCTAGTGCCTTGGCTATGCAATACCACTCACACTCGCAAAATATCATTTTCTGGACTATACTTGGGCCAACCAACAGATATAGTAATAAAATAAAGGGGATGTGACCTAGTTGTGTAGAACGATATACGCCGAAGCCTGTTTCACAATGAAGCAGGTTCTTTGCCATTTGTCATTCTCATAAGTAAAAAAATATTTTGTAATACAAATCGAAAAACCCCGAGGAAAACAAACAAACATAAACACATGGTCAAACTCCCGAAGCGAGGTTAAAACGAATGAGATGCCGGATGCCGTCAAGTAATTTTTGTGGATGTACATCAGGCTCTCGAAAATTTGCGCACGTTTTGAATAAGCCAATTGGAAGCTGCTATTTAAAATACGCGGGCACTAGGGGGCGGTTTTATTACTATATCTGTTGGTTGGCCCAAGTATAGTTATGTAAATAACTATAGTAAACGCACTACCGCCATTTTACGCAATTACAGTCTTGCAGTGCTTTTATAGTGAAAAACATGTAAAAACAATTATGATGAGTGCCGAAATAAGTGGACACAGTGATATTCCCGACATATTTATATCTATTTTTTAAAAATCCTTTTATAACAAATTTGTGGCCCTAAAAAATCATCTACGGGAACCAATTTTGAATGCAATGTTTAGTTTTATAACATTATTAAGAACGAAAACAACTACTAAACAGTACATCATACCTAGTAAGTTTAACTTCCTTCCAATTTTTGAATACATTTTATAGTACATTACATACCGAGGGGAAAAGTATTCCATTCCTGTCTAGAGAACTGTAGTTTACCGATAGACTTGCCTCGAGGTGAGCTACTTCTCGTTAATAAAACAAGCAACATTATAATAATAAAAAATAAATAGAAATCTACCTCCATATTGTTTATTTCGGCAAAATATTAACACTTAGTAGGCGCTGCACGATTGAGATTTTATTAAATTTGAGTTCACAAAAGCCACCAAATTTGCATTTGCTCAGATTTTTTTACAAACAAAATATGCCATAGTAAAATAGAGTGTAACCCCAGAATTGCGGGTAAATTTACACTCAATCTCTTACCTGATGAAAACAAACTACGATACGAAAAAACGTACTGAGATTTTCGCGACTGGTGCGATAGTAGCGCCCTCACAGGTCAGTAATGGGTTTCATTACTAACCGATTACGTCTCATTACTGACTCCTTTTTTCAGTGTTTCTGACCGGTTCAAAAGTACGCATAATCGCTCACTTTCCAACCTGTTAAGGGGTTCGAAAATCTGTACGTTACTAACCGATTGTGAATAAAAAAAATTGCAAATTTAGCAAAACTTTTGATATAGGTACTTTAGATTTTCGGTAGATAAAGGAAAAGACGTTATAACTAAACTCGTATGACGTAGTTCAGAAGTCTATGTATGTATTTATTTTATTTAATAAACGGAAATTTCTTTAACTAGTGAAACAACGAAAAGCAAATCCACATAAAGTGGAGTCTGAGTGCATATAAATAATTTTTTTAAGATTTATTATACCTGAATCATAATCCCTGTTTTTGACACAAAAATGCGTGCGAAAAAGGACCTTTAAAACACTAAAGCTTTAAGGGTTGCTTAGGTAACAACAAATTCACCTACATTTTGAACAATGATAAATAGACATTTATACACAATTTATGATAGCAACGAAACAACAACCATTGACCATTTCTATATCAACGACATTAATCACAAATTACTTAGAAAAAGGTATTTCAATTTACTTTTTTTGTTATAACTTTCAGATTTTGGTGCAGGTATCTATAATAAAAAATAGCGTATGATACACGTTTATAAGGGCCTTTAAAGCACTTGCGACGTTAAACTCGTTAAACTCGTCGCGCGTGCTTTAAAGGCTTCCTGATAAACTTGTATCATAATATACTATTTATCAATTAAAGCAGAACACTTGGACCACAATCGCGCACTAAAAAATTTACATCTATTAGTAAGTTACTTACATAGTAAGTAATGGTTCCTACAAATTCCAGTTACTCTATCACATGTCCCGCAATCTGATTGGCATAATTTTTCACAAGATAGTCCCCATTTTCCGTTTTCGCACCCTAGAAAATTGTCATAGTTCTATATAATTGATGTGTTATACAGGTAGATATTATACCGGATGTCCAGGGGAATAGAGTGGATGCGTCTATTTCTGGTGGGGACGTAATTTAAGACAGGTGTCATGCTACTACTCAACCATCAGCCACTCCCATTTCCAACATTTTAAATTATTACACAGAATTCTTATGATATTTTATTTGTTCCCTACTTGTAAACATTAGTTTATCAAGTCACTGTATTCACTTTAAAAATATCTCTTAACTGGCGAGCATGAAAAATTTTACACCCGTGCTCATATGAGTGATGTGCGTTTCCAAGGCAATACGTGTAAAGCTCATACGATTTTTTTTTCAAATACCGGATTTTTTAATAGTTTGTATAACTATTTCCAAGTGAGGAACAAATAAAATATTCAAAAATACACGCATGGTAACGGGTTTTACTGGCTTCAGAAGATGACTGGCTCGCCTTCGGCTCTCCAGTCATATCCTTCTGTCGCCAGTAAAAATCCTTTTTACCATGCTAGTAATGTTAAATACTATTAATTTTGATGTATAAAAATGTTATATTATTGTGGATAAAAAAATTGAGAATAATAATATGAAAACTGTACTAAATTACGTCCCCATGTGGATTCACTTAAATCCTAACTTTGTAACCTTACAGATATCAGAGATAGACACATCCAAACACTTCGCGCGGACACCTGTATGTTATTTTCAAAATATTTACTCACGTGTATTACACCGCAGTCCTGTATATCCCCAAGCACAACTGCATTTTGTGTTTTCACAAATGCGATGTTCTTCACAAAACTTATACTTCTTTCCCAATACAGTTTCACAACTGACGTCACAGTGTGGCGGTCCTAATTTTCCCGCTTCACATTCAGATCCTTCTTTTTGTTCTTTTGCAGGAGCATTTCTTTTGGATCTTTTACCGACGGATGACATAATTTGGCAAATAGAGTTGGTCTGATTTTTGTCAGTTATTTGTGTCCTGTAAATTACTGAAATAAAATTGAACAGATACTTATGCAAATATAAATAAATAATAAAATGTTACCATTATCATCTACAATTTCGGAACATTCTCTGATGTCAATTCCCCAGTGGCTTTTGGTATCATTATCCGTTTTTTCTTTGAAAAAAGTTAATGTTTTTTCCTTAAATTCTAAGTTCAATTGACGAGATTGCCAAGAGTGTACATCATAGTCTTTTGCTACATTTGTTGACGTGTAGGTATGGTTTAATTTTGGAATCTTCAAAACGCATGTTTTACATAAAGAAACATAAAACATTAAGCATGATTTTTCTGTGGATGGAATTGCTACAGTAGTGGGTTTTACATCGGCAGCATTATCGGACCACATATATTGATCTGAAATTAATGTAATCCCTTATATCCATAATATTGGATGTGTTAAAAAAGACGGATACCAAAGAAGGTACACAATTTAGGCTAATCATGGAACATGAAGATTTTTTTTTGTTTTCTGTTGGCCTTTCATTAACGCGCAAGAGCTTTTGGAAGTTACAACTAAACTATCTGTAAAATTTAATGATCCTGTTGTTGATGTGGGACATAATTCTATGAGCCAACTTTCAAAGGTGCCCTCAACACATATCCAAACATTACTTTCACGAATACGTTTGAATACCGTTTCTTCATCAGTGTTAAATATGATGAAATTTAGCCTGGGGGACTAGATCAAAAACACGGCATCATTGCTAACATATCATAGCAACGGAAAAAAAAACACCTTTATAATTTATGATTCTGAATCTAAATGACAGCGATGACAGTTAATATGTGATTTACACCACACAAAAATTTGGTGGAAAAAGTAAAACTTACAAAGCTACTTAAGGCTTGCTTAATCGCATCGACCACTCACCAAGATAAAGAATAGTATATATAATCAATCCACGATGAATGTGGATAACGGGTGGCTGTGACATCTGGTAATAGCTAGGGAACAAATAAAATTCCCTAATAGAAATTGATGGCTTTCGTGTTATGTTTAAGGCATATATCTATTAACTACTATATAGGTAACGTGGATACGAGAGTGAAGCAAAGATCTCGAGATACAAAACGCAGTCCACTTATGCGCAGGCTCGTTTTCTGGAGCAACTGATTGGTGGAGGGTGGAGCTGTTTTTCCCACAATCCGCAGCGCGCAGCAGCAACATCCTATACTTAAATTCCTGCCATGCGCATATTATACTTGCTCTTAACAAAGTAGTTGAGAAGATGTTTCTATACTGCTCCCACCCATGGCAATGTTTGCTTCACTCTTGAGCAAAGTAAAGATACGACGTTACCCATATAGTAGTTAATAGATATATGGTTTAAGGCTGGGAATCGTATTCGAATTATTCGAATATTCGAATAGCTGACTATGTAAAATTCGAATATTCGAATAGTCCAAAATTCGAATAAATAAATTATGACCAAAAAGTGGCCAGTGACTGCACCGGGCTCTCAGGGGGTTTTCGGGGCCTAGGGTGTGGGTCCAAAAAATAAAAAATGGGCGCCAGGCAACTTGCTTTTGAGCTTGGTTGAACTTGTCCAGCTGCCGGGACAAGTGCTCTGATTTTTACCGCCTAGGGAGTATTAACAGATACTCATTAAAGATAAAATTGAAGTTGGTTTATTCGGTACTTTGCAAATTATTCACACGAAATTTGTTGTGCAGTTTCAGTACTGGTTCACACGAGTGTGATACGGTTCGCATGTAACCAAATGAAGAAAAATGCGGAACCAGTACTTTTTGATGGTCTTAAAAATTATGTGGTCTCAACCAGAAAAGCTTTTCTTTTACAAACGACCAAAATTAACTTAAATTAACAAGATGTTCTAAGACGAGTAATTAATGGTTTTTAAAATCTTTGAAAGGAAACTCTCCCGAACCTTCAACTTCCTCCTGTAAATGCGAATGAAATAAACCCAAGGTCAAGGCTTAGATTTCACCTTGACGAGAAATCAAAATTGATTCCTACAGGAAGGGGAGAAGTCGGTGGAGTTCCGAAAAGTTGAAATTTGAATTTTTATTCTCTAAATTGATGACAAAAATTCTTACAGTTTACTAAATACAAAAAAATTACAAGAAATGCAGAAATTGTTTAACTGAGAAGCGGGAAATTCGAGGCGCTCAAAATTTGAAATTGTCCGCAATAAAAGTGTGGCGACTTATCTTATGCCGGTTGGTTGCGTGTCCTCAAAGTGCGTGATTTCGGCTTGCGGTACGGTTCTCTGAACGAAGGCGGCACGGCGTGACCTTGATGGATTCTTTATTCGAACGGTAAATGGTCCTTACGAACGATGACTCAAAACGATATGGCGACGAATCACCCTCAAAACGATAACTGGTCCGGCTGACCCTAAGGAACAATGTTCCCAAAGAACGACGACTGGCCCTAAGAAACAATATGGCGAACGGCCACCCTAAAGAACGATAGTCCAACTGGCGAACTGCCACCCTAAAGAACGATGATTCTGGCGAAGAACCACCCTAAGGAACGATCCCTTTCCGCTGAAAGGGGCTGCTCTGCGATAATCTGAAGGAGGACTTTCCGGTATTCCTTCACGGTACGGTAACGGTAATTGGCTCGAACTACCCCTCTATCTCGCTAGACGACGAGGGGTTTCTCGACCACGGTAAACGGTAAGCGGTAAACGGTAAGCAGTAAACGGTAATTGGCACGGTAATTTTCGGGCTCTTCGACGGCCCCGAAGGCTGGCAGCGCCGGACGATAAGCGCCATGGCGTTCGGCAATCCGCCCTCAGGGATGATTGCGGATCCCGAACGCCACGCACGTGATTCGCAGCTCGCGACTTGCTCGGCGGTCGCCAACCGAGTCCCCCAATTTCCGCTTGCGATGGTTTTTTTTTGGTTACCCCCGATCTAGGATAGCAACACGAAAGATCTGGACCTTATTCCGTTGGGCGATAAGGCGTCCCGGTAATTGTACGAACCGCGCATCTTGATGACCACTTCCGGCGGTTCTACACTTGCGCGCTAAATGTCAGATGGTCGACCATGGCGCCGGTTTGTTTACACTGAAAATCACCGATCCGAAAATTCAGATGTTGAAGCGGTAATGTGTCGGTGAGTCCGCGCGTAATTCACGAAAGATGTTGACGGCTATTTCCCGCAGGATCTCTAAAGGTTGAACACACAAGGATGAAGGAAGAAGGTTCGGGAAAAGAAGAGAAGAAGATAACTTTCCGGCAAGTCACGGGAACAAAAGGGAATCGGAACTAACTTTGCCGTACGGTTACCCGAGCTGAGAAGAAGAAGAAAGGAATTGAAGGAAAAGGAAAGGAGAAAGAAGAAAAAAGAGAACGATAAACAGATAGGCCGCAGCTAGACAGCCTACAGGCGTGAGGCCACCTCAGCCTAAAATTTAGGGGCAATGCAAAACTCTAAAATGAAAACCGCGAAACAAACTAAAACCGAAAGTGAAACTGAAAGCAAAACTGAAAGGAAACTGAAAGTGAGCCGATAAACAAAAAATGAACCCTGAACCGATAAACTAAAAATTGTCCTGATTGACGACACAAACAAAACTGAACGATCCTGAAATGAGCGTCCCGAAAACGGTTACGGCAGGGTGGGCGCGTCGCGACGTCATGTGCCTTGCGTTGTCTTGCTAGTTCCTGATTTTCGAACAGCGATCTAATTGTCCCGCGAGCATAAGTAGGACCTCTTGGCCTCCTATCCCGGCCAAAACGAATAGTGGCACTTTGACCTGCTACAAAATAAATAAATAAATAAATAAATTAATTAATTAATTCAGGATGGATTGGGTATTTCATGGTCAAATAATTTTATTTTTTGGCTATGTGATTCTTAAAACAGTGAGATGTAGGGAACCAAAATAATGCGAATTTAGCGTTTTAAATTCAATATGGATTTGATATTTCAAGGTCAAATAATTTTATTTTTTTGGCTATGTGGTTATGTTTGTAAATACTCGTAGTGACGTGCAGAGAAACAACATAATGCGAATTTACCAATGATCAATACAACGTGAACGGAATTTAACTTTAGGAAATGCAATCTTAGTCTGCTCTATTCTGCACTGCAAAGTGTTGAGTGGTCCTTTTTACGTGATGGTCAGGATGTTGATGCCGCCGTATCCAGCTTTTACTCGGTACTAAACGGCGTTTTTCAGCAGTATGTTCCATTGAAGAGATCCAAATCTAACAGTTATCCAGCGTTCTTCGATGGTAACATAATCAAGTCGCTGAAGTTGAAGGATGCTGCCAGGAAAAGATACAAAACTTCTGCGTCAACTGTCGATTGTGAATCATTTAAAGCCATAAGATGTAAACTCAAGACCGACATCAGAACTGCTTACAGCAGTTACGTCAAACGGATGAACAGCGATATAAGATCTAACCCCCGACAGTTTTGGGCATTCATTGAGGATAAAAGAAAATCGAATTTTATTCCGTCTGTCATGACTTACCAGTCTGAGACCATTACAGGTGCGCAAGAGATTGTTAACGGTTTTGCGGATCACTTTTCTAAGTTTTTTACTCCTGCTAAAAATAACACCTACGTACCTCCCGCGTCCAACAACACATTTAGTCTAGATTCGGTGACTGAGGAGCAAGTGCGGACTGCTATTAGGAAGCTGAAGCCGAATATGACCCAGGGTCACGATCAAATCCCGGCGTTCCTGGTTCGTGACTGTGCCTGTGTTTTCGTGGAACCGTTGGCAATCATTTTTAATCTGATTCTGAAGTCTTTTCAATTTCCGGAAAAATGGAAATATTCTAAAATTTGTCCTGTCTACAAGAAGGGTGTAAAAAAGGATATATGCAACTACCGGCCTATCTCAATTATCCCCAACTTCGCGAAGGTCTTTGAATATTTACTTTTTAATTTTTTTAGCTTCACTGTTCATCCAATGATATCCTGCCGTCAGCATGGTTTTGTCGGGGGTCGTTCCACTGTAACGAATTTGTGTACCATCACTGAATTTCTAAGTGGTGCTCTGGACGAACGGGCAGGTGGATGTGATTTATACGGACTTCTCTAGTGCATTTGATAGCATTGATCACGATATATTGTTCAAAAAACTTGATTCCTTTGGTTTCTCCGACAATCTGCGGTTACTCCTTCGGTCATACTTACATGACCGGTATTTATATGTATATTTGAATGGTTTCAAATCCTACTTTTTTAGACAGGATTCCGGAGTCTCACAGGGATCAGTTCTGGGTCCGCTGTTTTTCAACATCTACATAAATGACATCGTGGAATCCTTGGACTTGCCATGTTTGCTTTTTGCCGATGACATGAAGGTTTACTCGTTGATTGGTTGCTACGATAATGCCCTACGACTGCAGGATGGTATCGACAACATCGTTCGGTGGTGCGTTGACAATAATTTACATTTGAACTGCGCCAAATGCAAGGTGGTCAGTTTCACCAAGAAAACTAAACCTCTTCTGTTCAATTATAACATCAACGGCAGAATACTTTCGCGTAGTAATTTAGTTCGAGATCTTGGTGTTATTTTTGACTCCAGGCTGTCGTTCACTGACCATATTGAGTCCATCGTCAACTCGTCATTTAAGTCTCTCGGCTTTGTTTTGAGGAACGGCAGAGAATTCTCGGATGTTGACACGTTAAAGCTGCTCTACTTCACCTTCGTTCGATCTCGCTTGGAGTATGCATCATTAGTTTGGTCGCCTATGTACAACAATCACATAGCCTCTCTAGAACGTGTTCAACGCAGGTTTTTGAAGAACGGGGTACATATGTTAACTGGTAGTTACCCACCCAGAGGCCATCCAAACGATCTTCTTTTGGGACAGCTTGGAATGTCATCACTACTTTCAAGACGTGCTGAGCACTCAGTGGTTTTCCTGTTCAAATTGATCCATGGTCTTGTCAACTGTTCAGATTTATTATCGCAAGTTACTTTTAGGGTTAATCGTCCGGCTTGTCGCACGAAAAACACATTCTCTCTTCCGACTAGACGGACAAATACTGGACTCTCGTCGCCCGTCGTCCGGATGATGATCAATTACGGAAACATTGAGGATACGGTTGACATATTTTGTTGTGGCATCGATGCTATCAGGAAGTGCTATCTCAACCCTCTTATTCGAGACCAGCAATAGATTGCTAGTTGCTTGGTATGGCTTGAGATGGTTTTGTTAATTCTCAATGGTGGTTCCATCGTTTCCTTTGGTTTCTGCTTTAGCTTTGTCTCTTAATTCATCAGTGCTTAGTTGACCTATAATTGGGACATCCTGTTGGTCAACTTACCAAAAAAAAAAAAAAAAACTATTCGAATAATTATTCGAATACCAAAATCCAAGAAAGTCCCAGCCTTAGTTGTTATGTTAGGTTGATTTCAATTAAGGTTAAATTATGTGACGGAAACTGTAACAGAGTTGCCAGCTTGAATGTATTTCGTATTAAATCATAATTTGAGAGTAAAAGCTTCTGAAATTCTAACTTGAATATTTATAAAAACAAATGTGCAAGGTTTAATTAAATTAAACAACATTGTTCAAATTTGAACATCGGAACAATCGTCATATTTCTGCCAGGAAAAAATATAAAATTGAGGCAGTTTATCCAACATGATAAAAATAAATCACAGCCACATTCATCGTGAATTGATTAGTCTCGAATATTTTACTTAAAATATGGTATCTACAGGTTAATATTATATACCGGCATTGAAATCAGTAGGTGAGTAGGTGTACCTTAATAAACGCAAACAGATTTTAACGAAAAAATTTCAGAGCAGGACACAGAGCGGATGCATGAGATTGAAGTTAACATTTTAAATAGATCAATTTAAATTAAGTGGATTTATCAACTTACGGCAAAAATCTCCCCAACCATTCGGTCAACTAGCATCTTCCCCAAACTTTGATCATTTACTTACCAAATTTTTTTAACACCGATGAACACTGTTCTGTCTCTAAAGTGAGGCATTTTCTTTTTATAACCCTGCCTATGGCCTCCATGATATCGCTACTTAATTGTATTTTTTTCAATAATAACCATCGGGCCTTCAAATAAATATATATTTAGAGTAGGCGTAGGCGACATTCTAATTCTGTTAACAGTGTAAAGTAATTTTTGCAGATAACCAATTATTCTCCGGAGTTACACAGGTTACATAGTAAGTTTTTCCCAATTTCATATTGTCATATTCCGTGGAGGGGGAATAGGGAGAATGCACTATAAAAATTAAAAATATTTTCTAACCTAATTTTATTTCGTTAAAATGTTAGACGTTTCTTGTGCCATTTTCTACGCCGGAAAAATGTTGCAAACAATTTGAATTTCCATAGGTTGCTCTAAATATAAATTTATTTGAAGGCCCGTTATAATCTGACATATGTTTATATTATACTCCGGGTCATTACAGTTCGTCTAATTCCCATTGTAAATTAAAAATAATTGATTGGTGTAAATTGGTCTTTGGGAACAAATCTGTCAAAGTGTTAAATATACAAACAACAATTTTCATATAAACCTCAATAATACCTAATTAAAGCATGTTCGTAAGTGTATAGTCCTCCAAAGTAGCTAAGAGCTCATAAAATTTTAGGGGTGTAACGAGCCATTATAAAAATATTAATTTATTTTAAGCCGACTATTGTGGCTCAACCCTCAAACTACTAATAATTTTCTTTTTCTGAATCAGGTATGCAAAGAACAACGGTTCTTCTCTCTCTAACACAAAGGGTCTTCAGCTGTTCACTCGGGCGGTTTGTTAATCCCGTAATAAACCATTTGAAATAAGTTAATATTTTTATAATGGCTCGTTATACCCCTAAAATTTTATGAGCTCTTAGCAATTTTGGGGGGACTATAATTGGAGTAGACGGATTATAATGAACTCGGCTTTAAGTACTTACATTTGTGGATTTTCCAGTAAGTCTCGTTTTTAGTTTTAACAACTATTTCATACGGTTTGAAATCGGGTGTTGTTCGTATAACTTCATCATTTTCCAAGTAGAAAACATTATTATTTTGTAAAAGAATAGTAAAACTTAACCATTTTTGGTCGCTTCGATTCCATTTAAAGTAATCCAAATTGTCGTCGTCATTAGTAAAAAATTCAACTTCAAATGGAGAGTAGACTGAGAATGATACAGAAGTTACTGATCTAAATCGGTGATAGTTGGTTTTAACAATTTCAAAATCTGAAACAGAACATTTTTGGAGATTAGTGTTTGCTTTTCAAAAACATAATCCTGGCTTTACAATTTAAGGATAAACATTTTTAAAATTTTATTTGCATATCGTAATGAAAGTAGCACGTTTTTACATGAAAAATCATAGTGCAAGTAGTACTTTTTTGCATCATTTTATTCCATCTCCTTGGAGATGATTGTCAAAGTATACCTATTTTTTTTGTAATTTTTCATAAATCCTTTTAGACCAAATTTCTCAACTTACATCGATATGCAAAAAAATAGTGTGTACAACACGTTATGAAAGTCTCTTTTTTTCACTTATTTGCTGCAAATTCGTGAAAAAAAGTAGACTTTCATAACTAGTTGTACAAATAAAAATTAAATTTAATTAAATTTAAAAAAAGTAGACTTTCATAACTAGTTGTACAAATAACTACTATTGTAATATTTAAAATTACAGTGAACTTTATTCACAAATTATTATTTGCTGCCATTCTACTATAATATTTATTTTTGAAGTGAAAATTTCTTTAGGCGCGCCACATACATTTTATTCCCGGGCAGTGAATTAGTTTCATGCGACACGGTAAAATCATTCGCGGCACAAGCAAAAATCGTTCGCAGCACGACACGGCAAGCTAAAATCAAGGGAGTCGAGTTTTTTTAGCGGAACGAGCGAAAAACGATCAACTGTGCGTCACTTGTCAATTTTAAATTTTCATTGTACGTTGTGTTATGACCTGCCTGACCTCAGTGCAGAGCTGCAGGAGTAACTGTATATAAAGAGCTTTCAAATAAATTCATATTTAGAGCAACCTATGGAAATTCAATTGTTTGCAACATTTTTCCAGCGTAGAAAATGACAAGAAACGTCTGACATTTTAACGAAATAAAATTAGGTTAGAAAATATTTTTAATTTTTGTAGTGCAGTCTCCCTATTCGCCCTCCACGGAATATGACAATATGAAATTGGGAAAAAGCTTACTATGTAACCTGTGTAACTCCGGAGAATAATTGGTTACCTACAAAAATTACTTTACACTGTTAACAGAATTAGAATGTCGCCTACGCCTACTCTAAATATATATTTATTTGAAGGCCCGATATATACAGGATATTTCACGAGTGATAATGATAAATTTAAAATGCAACCCACACTATATTTCCGAAAAAAGCTGGCTACTGAAATTAAAATGTCCGGCTTTTTTTGAAAATGTAACATAAACGATAAAGACACGACAAATATTATAAGTTTACAGATGAATGTAGGATTTAATACGTAATTCTCAATTATATGGTTTCAACAATTCATCTATTGTGGACAAACTATTATCATAATACAAGTTATTGGTGATTGAAGCATCATAGAACTGTTCACTTCCGTCGTGCGGTCTTAAGCACACACTCTTTTTTTTACTCTTTGTATGTCCAAAATCTACAAGTTTTCAAAATTAATTATTTCCTATTTTTACAATGTATTTGTTTCAATCCAAAAATTTATAATACATACATATTAGTATTCTGTGACAGTTTTACTACATCAACATTGTTACAAATTGTATTTTAAGCAACTCACCTTCCCATCTTTTATCAGTAACAGCACCGTAGCTAAATTGGTTTACGTCTTTTAGCAGCCAGTTAGCATTGTTCCAGTTGTCTTGCTTTAAAAAGTTCACTGGTTCTTTATTTATCATAGTTGCTGGTGGATCAATAAAAATCGGATGATCACTATTTTCCGTTATGCAACTAATTTCATTTTCTTTTTGTAGAGTAATGATATTACTGTATATATATTTGTCGAAGGAGAGATATACACAGATAAGTATAATTTGGAACTAAAAAAGAGATGAGTTATTAAGATTGATAGTGTTATTGTAGAGCAACAAAGATTACAAGAACTTTAAGAAAACCAAAATTCAGTTAAGTACACGTTTTATTTTTAGGCAAAACATAAAATTTTGTGTTTTGGTTATACAGGGTGTATCTGAAATACGTGTGTTAATTTTAACCAGTGGAAGAACTCTCCAATTTATGAAACGTTTCTCTACAACATTTTTACGAAAAAACATTACAAATTGATGTAACATTTGGAATAAATTATCCATCAAAGTGTATACCCGCCTATGGGTAAGGGCGAAAATTTTCTGTTGTGATAGAAACGGAGCCTTGTCAACAAATTTTATTGTTATAGAAAAAATTAAATAATTACAATTAAAATTCTCATGGTTACAAAAAAATTGAAACTAGTTAACCACACAAAACGACTCGTTTAGTAAAAATTAGGGGCAAAAAATATTGGAATACTTTTGCGAATTTTGCAAAATGTTATAGAGAAAAGTTTCATAAATTGGCGAGTTCTTGCACTGGTTAAAATTAACACACGTATTTCAGATACATCCCGTATAGATATTAGTTAAGACTATAATGCATTCATTTTTGTACGGTTGGCTGCAAAAAAAACGGGAACTATCAGAAAAAGTTCTGTCAGAATTTATTAAATTTTTATAGTTTGAAACGGCCTTTTAGAATTTAGGTTAAAAAAACTGCACTTATGTGTCAGAAATACTACTGCCAAACAGACACAAATTGACATAAATTGACAAATTAAATTTCCAATTCACACAACTGTAATGACGAACTAACTGGAACTTTTTTTTTGTTAAATTTTTTTACAAAATATATGAAAATTCGACAGTTGGCAATGATTTAAAATGTCATATTATTGTCACTGCCAAAATTAATAGTCCAGTCAATATAAACATAAAAAAGGTCCGACCTTGCAAAAGGTCATGTAGTTCTGATTTTTTAATATGTTGTTTGGATCTCAGCCAAGAGTAAAACACCAAATTTGCAACTTCGAAAACTCAATCAAATTTGACCATAGGCCGAGCCAAAATTTATCGGATCTGCGGATTGTAAAATTTTGTTCTATGAATATCTTAAACTCAGTTGGATCCATCAGATGTTCTAGAGCCATCATATCTTGCAAATATAAGTGGGCACTCTTTGTGAAGAAATAGTGACCAACTGAATGAAAACAAGGTAGCATTTTATCGATAGTATACAGGTGAAGGTTCTTAATCACCCTAACGCTCTGCCTGTATGAATAGTTTTACGGGATTAGACGTGTGAAAATATTGGTCCCACAGCTTTGATTACCTTCCAAATTATGCAATGCAGTTTTGAATTTGGCTCTTAGGCTGGTAAGTCCTATTTTCCTTTACAAACAAGATGAGAGACCTCTCACTCTCACGTAGCTTATTCTCAGTTTCGGCTCGTTCTTTCCCAGTCAAGTCTACCTCATCCAAAATAATGCCAGCCAATATCAGATTAGTCAAAATGTGTGCTCGTACAGCTCGTGAATAGGCATGACCATTCAGCATCTTATCCAGGCCTGTGATCTGTATAAATAGTCATAAATAGCGCCTTCAAGCAACTCCCTGCCATTATTGCACCGATACAACCCATGAATAACATGAGGAGATGTATCGTAATCAGTAGGTGGGGTGCGGATAAATGAGAGGAAAATAATTTGTGAGGCATAAAACTCAAGACCACTTGTCACCTGCTTAATGAACCCGTTCCAAAGGAGCATAGTTGGGGTAGTTGATGATTTTCCATACAATCAGAACAAGTTTGGCGCTGAGGGCAGTATTTCTGCACCGACTTCACAGACTCCCTTCAAGTTGTTAACCACACATACTAAATTACGTTAAAATAACTTATTTGATCGGTTTAGGCCCTGTACGTGATGTTTGATGCGCTGAAAACTTGTTTTCATTTATTTTTCCCAAATTCCCTTTTTCGAGGTATTCGGTTATAATCTACTTTTTAGAGAAGCATTGGACCTGCAGCTGCCCATCAGATCTCAGTTTAAAGCTAAATAAATACGCTTCAAGTTCATTGCCCTTGACTTTTCTCATTGGACGAGTATTTTTGACGATATTTAATAAAAAAAGAGAAATAAACAAAAAAATTTCACTTCTTGTAAAAAATACCCAATTTTTGAAGAGCTGTATCTCGGAAACTACTGGACGCACAAAGTTTGCTTAAGCCTCAAACTGAAGTGAATTTAATCTAGTTTAAAAAAGATAACTTCAACTTTTTCTGTTAGACTCATATCTTAAGAGATATTGAGCAAAAACTGAAAATAGTGCGAAAATTTTGCTGTTCTTCGGCTACCACGCAGCGCGCACAAGTCTTTCGAAGTTGCAAATTTGGTTTTTTACTCTTGGCTGAGGTCCAAAGAACATATTAAAAAATCAGAACTACATGACCTTTTGCAAGGTCAAATGTTTATATTGACTGAACTATAATGAATTTCCAAAACGGAGTAAAGAAAGCATCAATAAGCAAGCATACGAAGCACCACATTTTAAAGGCTTTCAACAAAATTAAGAAAGAAATTACTCATGGAGACAATGCAAACATAAATACGTAAAGTACAAAATTGAAGAAGCAGTAGCGAATGTTTATTCGGTAAATCCTAATCTAAAATAAAACTCTTCCTAAGTGCTGCACAGGCTTCAGTCCCAGAAGTATGTATAGAATTTTAAATGAAGGACAAGAACAAGGCTTATGGGAAACTTTAGCATCCATGACATATCCCAAATTATTGTTAATTTGGTTGAAGATTCGGGCTTGGAAAACAGCGACGAGGATGGGTAGCAAAATGCAAAATTATTTCATTATTACGTTCAACTGCCTTTTCGTATTTGTTTAGTGCAACTTTGCTTTTTTCTTCAAAATAATTAAACACATTTAGTTTCACTATACTTTGAATTGGACCAGTTTTGACAGAACAAATGAGAAATGACGTGACCCAAATTTGCGGTAAAAAGATGTGTTCACAAGACAAAAGTTACTAAATTTAGTAACTCTATTTCGTCATTACAAAAGTGAATTGATTATAGGTGTTTGCATTGTACTGAAAATAATGTGATTACCTTAAGTAACTATTGTAGTTGGGATAACCACAGTAGCACACTACTTCGGTGCACCCGAACTGCGGTCAGCGGTCAGAAGCCCAATAATCCGACACCTGAATTGCTGTCAAAGAATGTTAACTTACCTGGTCGTCTCTAATCTTATCTCGAACTGCGGTCAAGAAAATTTAACTTATTAGGCAATCACGAACTTTTTGGGACCGAGTTGGCTATGATCATCTAGTGTTTTTGTTGGCAGTATTTCGGTGATAACTAAAAGGTATGTAACCTGTTGGCTTCCCCCACCATGCCATGAATTGCAATTAAACTTTATTATATTTAATTCAAAACTTTGGAAACAAACATTTATTTACAAAACAGAATTATAAAACTTATGAGACACGCATTTAACATAATCATACTAATGTTTTGGTATTAAGGTGTTCAATCTTAGAGTTAATAAAATTCTGTTTACACGATAGTCAAATGTTCCATCAACAAAGAATATTTGTTCATTACACATAAATTGCCTGTTACTTTCACAAGAAAATATTATGTGAGATTCTGTGCTGTTAACTGATAAAAAAATTTCACCTCTAGAGGTCTTGACCGCAGTTCGAGAGGAGATTAGTAAGAAGGATTATGACCCTTTTTACCTGACCGGACTTGGACCGCAGTTCGAGTGCGCCCCACTACTTTCAACTCTTACATACAAACAAAAAGATTAAAAGACATCCCATAATGGCTATCTTTATTTTATGTATTTATTTAAGGTGCAGAAAATTTGTCTCGGTATAACATTATGTTTCTTTAAATTCTCAAAAAACTATTGACTTAATGCCACGCGTCGTCTCTTCCTATCCGAATGATAGTGGAGTAAAATCGGACTGAAATTATGACTTTTAGTGATTCCAAGGTACGAGTATAACTAAATGAGACCTATACTATCTTGTAGAGGACATTTTGGGGCATTAGGTACAACTTTTTTTTTTCAAAACCTAGCCTTGTTTTTAGACTAAACAATAGTATTATCTAGTCATTTACTTCATTTTGTAATACCTAAATGGTTGTAATAGACAATTTACTAATAAAATGTTACATATTTGCAAAAAATGGTGTGAACATTAATATTTTACATTTAATAACGATAGATTCACTATTTATGTTATAACAAGATTTTTTACTTCAATAAAAATTAAATGAAATGTTCAAAATGGCCTCCAGAGGCAGTTAAGCAATCACACAATCAATTACATATCAAAATTACAAATGTCAGGTGAAATTTTAGCCTACTGAAAATTTAAAATTGGAGCAAACGGAATTCAAAAAATATCTTTTTGCTAACTTATTCCTTGCTTCTGGTTATTAAATTGAAATTGCTTTAATACATTATCATATCCCACAAGTTTACTACAAAACTGGGTTGAATATTTTCATGAAAACAAAAGTTAACAGGGGGTTGAAAAATTACCATGTAAAATCCTATGGCCAGTCTTAAAAAAAACTCACTGTATGTACCTAGGTACTTGAAAATGAAATTTGCAAGTGTTACCAGCGATGCATTTTTTAACGTTTTAAAATCGGCAAAAAAAACAGCATACAATGTCCTTCTGAAAACATTTAAAGAGTTAGGGAAGTTAAACTCGATGACTATGACCGAGGCTGTTAAAATTTCTACTAAATTCGCACTGGCTTTTTTAAAAAATAAAACTGAGACCATTAACATATTAAACCAACTGAGGTATAAACTGACTACAACCCCCAATAAGTCTGCTAAAAAATTGCCACCAACAGATGATGCTTTTGGTCAACATGTGCTAAGGTATTGACATTAAAAAATAATTATTATTATGTACATACTTCACTCAAATTTTAGATGCATTGATCAATTACGTATATCGTTGTGTAGTCATGTATAGTTTGTTCAGTGAGAGATTGGTTGACATAAAATTCATTAAATTCTACGTAGAGCAAGAAGTAATTGACGCACGTAAAATTTGAAATATATCCTTCAAGCAGTTTATAACATTTTTGTCATGAACTTATGCTCTAATTAATGTATTCTAGTGCGTTTTGTAGTGTTGGGTTAATTTAATACAATTTAAAATCTCCCAATCTAAATAAGGGCATTTTACAACCTGTTTTAGCTACAATGGATCCCATACTTAATGACATTAGAAAACTGATAAACATTTTTTGCAGAGACCAATGATGCCAAAATAATGAATGTATGTGCATGAAGGAAGGCTTAAAATGCTGCAGATTGTTCTTGCAAAAAATGTCACAACAATGTTTCTTGTTTAGGTATATGAGAATGAAGATGACGTAGAGAGCATTTAAAATAGGTAAATTTTAGCAAAAATACAAAAAATGTACCTACTCAAAATTTTACAATTATTGTGACTGCTACAATCTCTACATCGATAGACGACTAAATACGCGTGCCGGGTTATATCTGCCTGCCAGGAGACGCCCGGCGCGTTCGCTCGTCGAATAAAAAAATTATTTTCTCAAAAAGTATAAGGGCTACTGACTTAATTCTTTTTTTAAAAACTTTCACAATATCTTAGTTACATTTGACTCGCTGCATGTGTATCGAAATTTTTAACATTTCACATAGGTCCCAGCAGAGTGAAGTTTACGATGCGCATTTTTGATTAATCTAAATTTATTAATTATTTTTTTCAAAACTATCGATATTTGCGAAATTTCCAATTCACTGTTGGAAGCGCTGTACTTTTTACTACAAATATACAGAAAATCATAATTATAGCTTCAATGGTTGAATTAACACAACGTTAAATGTTACGAGAAACGTAGTTTTTCGGACTACACCTCAACTACATATAAAGGCCGTTTTCAAAGTTCGGTCCTATTAAAAAAAGTTGTAGATGGCCAATCCTTATGCCCCAAAATGTCCTCTACTCTACAAGATAGTATAGGTCTCATTTAGTTATACCTTGGAATCACCTACCCTCAGAAATAAGCGAGCTAGATATGTAATTTTACTCCACTACGAGTACATAGCGCACAGCCACCTACATGGTACAATCATTTATAACGACCCGCATATACCTGTATGTATATGAACTCACCTTTCCCGCAGCCATAAATTGATATTTTAGTTAAAACTTTATAACCGACAACTAAAATAAATATTTCACGAACACATCGTCACGAATAGTTTGTAACAATAGCCACAAAAAATATAATATATCAATAATATTTTTGTTCGGGGGGTTCGGGGGGGGGGGGGGTGTTGTCATCTGATTTTAAACGATTGAATTCAAAAGATAACAACAAGTACTTTGTTTACTAAAAAAATTTATTCAGCAATATACAGTTGGGAAATATTTTGTAAGGGGCTATATACAGGGTGTCTCCGCTAAGACTTTCGAGCCTAAGATCTCGGTTATTTTCCAACGGATTTTTGTGAAATTTAAAATGCAGATATTTTAGACGGTGTGCTGTTTGTCCCATTTTTAGATTGTGCTTGTTTCTTGATGCTGATTTTTATTATTGTATAGAGTCAGTAATTTAGTGTTCTTTTTCAGGCTTCTAATTCAAGAACAAATTTGTACATTCCGTCTGGTCCTAACAAAAGTCTAAATTTAAACATTTAAAATAATGGTGGAAAAACGGAAACTGTAATTTCAAAAGTTCTAGAGATTTTGAAAAGGCGTCGCGATCGGCGTAAAGTAGAACCGAGCTGATTGGTCACTTTGGTCAAGTAGGGGTTGCGAAAGTGGGGTGCGCCAGAAATGATAAAACCGAATGCGGAACGGGAAACAAGGCTTTTTGATTCACTCGGGGTTTGATCTCCAAAGTAGCCGGAGGTACGTTCAGTACTTCCAGCAGCCATTTTGTGACCACGTGCTTTACATTTACAAGGTAAATTATTTCTCTAATTCTTGTACATTATTTGTAGTCGCGATTTAATTAGTCAAACAGCATTTAGTTCTTTATCGTTCTAAAGTAAAGATTATATTATTTTCTTTGTGCTTTTAATGACCACGTGACTCTTTAGAATCTTATATTAATTTCTTTATCGCGAAGTATGTGATCTTCTTGCATTTACCGATTGGGGAAACGTGCTCTTGTCAAGGGGAACCAGTATGCAATTATTATAAAACATTTCCATTCATTATTTATGTCTTGGATTCTCGAGATCGGGAAGCTACCGCCAGTGTCCGTCGCACTCAATAAGCTGTGGTCCGGCGTAAGAGCACAAAATTAGCCTCGTCACCCCCAAGGGGGCCAGCAACCAAACTAGGCCAGCTGGCACGTAAAGAGAGGTACCCTTTGGCCCTGTTAGAACCTTTTTCCCCTTTTATTTTCGACCAGCGGAGTGGACCGGGGTGATCTATGAGATTCCAGGGCATCGCGTCGGGTTCAATTTAATTGGGGAAACAATTCAAATCTAAATCGGATCACATAGTTCGCATCTCAAAGTCGTATAATGCTATTCGCGCCAGAAACCTCTGTCGTTGCCCAGCTTAGTCATTTATTCATGAGTCAGATCTCAATTCGTGGGCCGCGAGTCAAATTTCATTGGGTCAAATTTCCACCAACTTCTGTTATTAAATTCATTTATTTATTTCTATAATTTGTTGGAACCAAACACCACCATACTCGATTATTTGTTAAATAAAATTTAAGTGAAGTGTGCTCAATCGTTTCGCTAAATCCCAGAGAGTAATTTATTTTTGACACAATTGCAGCACAGTTATTAACTAAACTGTCACAATCAGTCTAAATAAGTTTAAATGTAGGAAGGGCGGTTTCACACTTATGACTGTTATGTCAAAAATGATGTCTGTTTTTTTTACTGTCCACTGTAAGTGCCTTGAAAGTCCGGAAACTTTTGTTGAAATTCCTCGAAAACTAGAGGTGTTGAATAGGACGATTCGCCGTTTCTGAAGTAACACTGCACAATGAAAATGTTTTGCTCTGAAGTGAACATAATGCAATAGCATATTTTAATAGTCAATAATTAATAATGACAGTTCTCCATTGTAATGACATTTGATGACATTTGAATTACATTTTTACGTGTTGCCAACTGAAGCGTATTAATCACGGACGTCTGGATTTTTTTTATTTTCGATCGCATGCAATTACTAAACACTTTTTTGTCAAAAATCATCAAAAATAATTAAGTATATATTTTTTTTCAAAAAATGCTAACTATGCGACTCTAGAAGACAAACTGAACGTGGTTTTATCTGAGCCGGTCGACACCGGGCTACCGAACATCTGCCTATTGTTCTTCTTTTTCCACATACAATTCATTCCAAGCAAGTTTCAATATAACAATATACTCTTCCCAAAGTCATTCTATATTGTTCTCTAGCATTTTTCTTGCGAAAATAATGATTTCTAACTGGAATATTTCAGTTCTTATAAATAAACAATAAATGAATAAACAATGAGCGGCAATTTTTAACCTATAAAGGTTTTAATATGTTTTATTTATTACACATAAAAAAAAAATCGTTCAAATCCGAGTTCTTGCTACCGGTTCCGAAATAAAAACACGTTCAGTTTGTCTTTTAGAGTCGCATAGTTAGCATTTTTTGAAGAAAATATATAATTATTTTTGATGATTTTTGACATAAAAGTGTTTACTAATACCATGCGATCGAAAATAAAAAAAATCCAGAGGTCCGTGATTAATACGCTTCAGTTGGCAACACGTAAAAGTGTAATTCAAATGTCATCAGATGTCATTACAATGGAGAACTGTCATTATTAATTTAATTATTGACTATTAAAATTGCTATTGCAATATGTTCAGAGCAAAAAATTTTCATTGTGCAGTGTTACTTCAGAAACGGCGAATCGTCCTATTCAACACCTGTAGTTTTCAAGGAATTTCAACAAAAGTTTCGGGACTTTCAAGGCACTTACAGTGGAGAGTAAATAAAACCAGACATCATTTTTCACATAACAGTCATAAGTGTGAAACCACCCTTCCTACATTTAAACTTATTTAGACTGATTGTGACAGCTTAGTTAATAACGGTGCTACAATCGTGTCAAAAATAAATTACTCTCTAGGATTTAGGGATATTCGTTACTAGGTTGTCATAAATTTGGTTAGGTTGGGGGCTCTGTGGTTTCTGGTGGCAGACAAAAGATATCTCAAAAATGTAAGGCTGTGGCTAATTCCTTGTCACAGTTGCAAATTAATGACTAATGTCTCGCTAAGTGATAGATGATTTTTCGTTTCACAATCAATTTTGGTTTCTGTCGGCATATTTAATTGAACTTACCTAATCCCTCAATTCATAGTAACCAACCATAGGCATTCAAAATTACTTCTGAAAATTTTAGTTACACAACATGAAAAACGTTATTTCTCTAAAAGTTCGAAATATAGGGAGTAATTTATTTTTGACAAGATAGTATGTACGTCTGATCAATTCTTCAAATGTTCCAGTTGTCATAAACTGTCACATTGACAATAAAGAGTGGGTTATATTGAATTTTTGAAAATGTCACAATTTTGATGTCCGTTTTTTTTTACTCCCAACTGTACCAACAACTTGCCTTGATTATTTTATTTTTCCATTCCTGAAAAACAACGTGTTCAAAAATAGGCCACTGTAATTGCCCACCATCAACAATTTTAGATGAAAATGACATAGAAGAGGATGAAACCGGGGAAAATATTTAATTTTTATAATACACTTAATAAATTTGTACTGTTACTTTCAGCATTTCTTGTATATTTTTTACCAATACCCGTCACAATGATCGTTTGAAGAGTTCTCATAACAAAGTCACATATATAATTTCAAAAAGTGTTGTCAGAATAGTTTATTTCACCTTTTTAACCACTAAAATAAATGCAAATAAATTAAATTCCATGTTTTTGGATTTTTTTTTCGAGTGTTCCGAAATTCACTGACCGGCACAAAAAACGACTCACTTCGCGCGGATTACGGGAAATCAACAGTAGTAGTTAATCTAAGATAATTAATAATCTTTATATATTTTTTAAAACTCGAATTAAAATTTTTAATCAATTGTTTTCTTATCTGCTTGACTTGAAAAAAATTATTGCAAAATATAGAAACACTTTGACAGTATATGTACAGTGCATTTTTTTTAACTGTTGCCATAGGGAATTGCATGGTAAAACTTATACCCCCTGTTAACTTTTGTTCTGATGAAAATATTCAAACCATTTTTGAAACAAATTTGGAAGATTTTTTAAACTATCGGAGAGATTACAATTCAATATCCTAAACTGTCGAAAAAGTTGTGAAAAAAATATTTTAAAGCGCGCCGGAATAATAGTACGTCGAGCGGCCGCCAGAATAGCGTCCCTGTCGACTTAACCAGCAGCTGACCAAATTCCATTACAGTGCGACATTAATTTACAAAATAGTCGAAGAAAAACATTTTGAACAATTCCTTTGATAATTTCTGTTAATTTGTTTAATTATTTGTGCGTTAACGTTTTTACGTTTTGTTTTTTTTTTTTATAAAGAAATTTAATCATAGCCACGAGAAGATCTCGCTATTTATTTTTTAAATGAAAATGACAAAAATCAAAAGTGGGGATAGGCAGTTGCTTGTTGAGCCGACAAGGACGCTATTCTGGCGGCCGCTCGACGTACTATTATTCCGGTGTGGTATAAATATTTTTTTCACAACTTTTTCGACAATTTAGAATATTGAATTGTAATCTGTCCGATAGTTTAAAAAATCTTCCAACTTTGTTCCAAAAATGGTTTGAATATTGTCATCAGAACAAAAGTTAACAAGGGGTATAAGTTTTACCATGCAATTCCCTATGGCAACAGTTAAAAAAAATGCACTGTATATACACATTATTAAGTGATAGGACTGATAAGTAAAGAATATTTTGCAATAATCATCATTTTCTTTTTTAGAAATGAAACTAACGTGCGATAATTGGATAGAAAAGTTAGGTGAATTCCCTTCTAATAATAGCGACTGAGATAAAAATTTCGTATTGGATTTATTTCATGTTAAGTAATTAATACAGACATTTTGTGAACCTGACATGAAGCACAAATGTCTGTTTTTTATGCTATTCGTTTACGAATTTTGTAAGTAGGTTATAGTTTTCTTCACACAATCGTGTTGTTACTAGCTACTTACCATTGTTGTTGACACAATTTGTAAGTTGAACTTACCGCCCTAATGCGGTAAGTAATTAATGAACTATACGATTATTAAGTGCCATAATAGAATCTCGGAAGTTGAAACTCTTCTTCGATTCTGTTATAATGCACTTACTAACTTTATATCCCAATATAATATAAATAATTCCACGTGACTTTGGTAAATGATCTTTTCACATTTCACGAAAAATTCAACAGAAGATTTTAATCCAAAAGAATTAATTGAGCAAAAGTTAAAAGGCTATAAAAATGTACAAAATTGAACCCATTCGATTAGGTAATGAATGATTGTGTAATGTGTTTAGCGAAAGAAATCAAAATAAAATAAGAATTGAAACTGACAGTATTGTAGTATGCTTTCGATAAACCACTCCAATGAAATACCAAAAAGAGTTTACAAAATAATGTTACTACCTACATCAAGTAGGACGCAATTTTTTTTTATCTTGCTGCGTCAAAGAATTCAATTGAGTAGGCTGTCAAGATTTCGAATTTTCGAAAATGTGAACGACTTATGAATCAATGAGAAATTGTACAGCGACGTCACTGGGACATGTCGCTTGTCTCTGCAAGACAGGAAACAGATGACCCTAGAAGAACTGATTGATTCCTGTATATTCCTCTTTATTTTAGGAAATTGCAAAAATGAATGGAATTTTGAAGCAAAAATTAATTCAATCTCACCCCTTTTTTGCCTCTAAATTTCTTTCACATAAAAATGGTGATAGATCCCGAGCTAGTTTTATCCAACACTTTAGGTATTCATTACAGTGTGTGATAGGCTTGGTATATTGGGTTTAAAAGCGCTAACCACCACATAGCGTTCTGCAAACTATCGGTTCGGTAGACTCATCATACCCCCTATGGCGAATGTAATAAAATACTTCTGCCGTTGTGTGCTCATGCAGGCGCTTTCCCAAAAATTCTTCGTTTTTTCAAAATTTTATTTAACCAAACGAATGACGTTTATGTGAAAATTTACTAAACTGCTCAGCTAACTATGTTTTATGTTTTTTAAATTAAATATCCACGTTAAAATGTATTGTGACGATCACTTAAGGTAGTGACGTCACGGGATTTGACGCCGTTGGGCACGCGCATTCAAGTCAGTTGGAATCAAGACTGTCTTGATTTTTGTACCATTAGCTTTTATTTCATAACCAAAATATTTGTCCAATTTTTTTTAATGTCGTTTTGAAGTTTGTTTTCCCAGATCACGACACTGCGGTAATCTTTCTCTTTTCCCTAAACATTTTGCACCACCTTAAAAGCCTTAACTTGGGCTTCATCTGTCATGGGTGAACTAGAGTCAAAAATAAATTGCTAATTTTTCCCCACAAAGTCATCTCGTTTACAACCTACGTCCTACATCATCACTTTGTTTCCCTACAATTTTTGTTATTATAAAATTGCATAAAACACAAAACAAAAGTAACCCCTATTACATACAGTGTGGAAACTTTAACTGGAATAAAATGCCTAACTTCGACATAGGCGATTTTTGTAAAAAATCCCCAAACAGGTCAATTTTTTGTTTTTCCTTACCCACATTTTGGCGCATATGGTTTCTATACAGGGTGGAACAAAAGTATCAAATATTGGCTGTAACTTTTTAATTTGACAATTTATGAAAAAATTTTTAATATAAAAATTGATTGGTGTATTATCCTGCATTATCTGGTCTTTCTAGTTTGTTTCTATCTTCTTTTGTTTCGCTGCTATGGCAACCAACTTTGGTTTTTTAAATAGCACCCATACATTTTTTGTGTGATTTTCAAACAAGCGTATCTTTCTGTATTCATAAATACAGTTTTGCCATTATGGGGAAAAAGAATCAAATTAAAAAAAAAAACAAAGGTGATAAAATTAACTTACTAAGTACTTAACAAAATGCAGTATTAAGAATGCTATGGAAATTTGACAATTTTTGTTGAACGTCATGCATGATAATAAACCAAACAATTTTTATATTAAACATTTTTTCATAATTTTTCAAATTAAATATAAAAATGGTTTGGTTTATTATCATGCATGACGTTCAACAAAAATTGTCAAATTTCCATGGCAATCTTGATATTGCATTTTATTACTTAGTAAGTTAATTTTATCACCTTTGTTTTTTTTTAAATTTTATTTTTTTCCCCATAATGGCAAAACTGTATTTATGAATACAGAGAGATACGCTTGTTTGAAAATCACACAAAAAATGTATAATAATACCAATTATTAAAACAAGTGCTTTAACTTCCATTTAACAAAAATCCGGCAAAAGTCGGCACGAAAAATTTTGTGTATCACACGTCCAGAAACTGTTTTGCGAGCATTCGTACTTACAATACTCGTCTATCGACTCGTATTGCAAACCGTACTCATGCTCGCAAACGTGCAGTTTCTGGCCTTGTGATACAAATAACTATTCTCCATTATCAGATAATAATAATGAAATATGATTTATTATAAAGTAGTGTTTGAGACAAAAAATTGTCTACGTCCATACATTGCATAGAATTCCTCTACAACATGACCGATAATAATCTGCAATGCGTGCTCTGCTTTGTTTTGTTTTTGATCACATTATAAGTTTAAAATGTAGTCTTAAAAAACAACTTGCGAAAATAAACAAGATTCTGTATGAAAAGAGGTTCACAGTTAATCTAGATGTAGAATTTCTTTTGAGTGAGTAAACAAGATAAATTATACTTCTCTGAGATTTTATCATAAACATTGGCATCCAAGCCTAAAAGTTATTTATTATCAGATAAAACTGATACATTTTGTTGTGACTGACTAAAATTGGAACATATTAGAGGCGAAATGAGGGTTTGAGGACCGAAACATTTTCAATAGTATTTGAGTAAAACCTTAACAACGAACACCAACTGGATGCGAAACGATATCATTAAAAATGCAGCTCAAATTGACTTAAACACCACTTTCTTTATTTGATTTGTTACCACAGTTACAAAACACAAGCTTTGTATTGTATTTATTTCTGAAAATAAATAATCAGTGCAAATATTTGGAATAATTTCCGGTGCACCCTCCATTTTAGCAAATTTCTTCTCTGTACTTCTTCTTTTTTTCTGTACTATCATGTTTGCAGTTCTTTTGTTAAATTTTACAGTTGTAGTTTTTACGTTATCTAATCATCTGCCGATTGAACCGTCAAGAGGTTTCTTACTACTTCCTCGAAAGAAACCATCTTTTACGATTCCTTCAGAAACTGCTAGAAGTATTTTATCTCATTTGCCGCTTCACCATCAAATGATATAATATGTGGCGACCTCTATCGACGCACCACGACACGTACACGTCGACAACAGGGAGAGCCATACCGAGGGGATAAAACACAGCGCATCCCCTAGACTCGCTCTCTCGCCGATCAACTTCAACCACGGCACCACCAACCACGCCGTTGACCATTTTGTTACTCATCAATCCATTGTTATCTTTTGTTATCGTTATTTGTTATTGTTATTGTTGCATTAAACCAAAACAACACATCAAGCCGCCTCATTCATTCTGGACCAACAAAGTACTCCACAAATATCAGTATAAATACGCCTCTCTGATAGAAAACCAACTTCACAACTAGTACATTAATTCAAACAAAAATTTTGAACGAAACCATTAAATAGTTATTTATGTAACATTGAGTAAAAGTAATACTTTTTTTACGAGAAGGAAAATTTGCCGCGCGAGCGAAGCGAGTGCGCAAATCCGCCGAGTAAAAAAAAGATACTTTACTAACGAGTTGGACACAAAAATTTTTTTTCACTACTAGTAATAAAGTCTAGCGTTATCGGTTGTCATAGAACACTGAGAAGTTTCGTTTTTCTACGTTGGCCCAGTGACAGGTAAATAATTTTTCATTATTAACCAGTGGTGAATAATGGAACAACCGTCACCTAGCAATGAAAGATTGTCGTCTATTTCATTGGTTAACATAGACGATTTTCATACCAACTGTCAAGAAGTGACAACTCGGGCCCGTCGCATCCGACAAAATCATTTGATTAATAATTATTATCAGGAAGGGTTTTAACGTATCTAGTAGTGAAAAAAATAGTATATAAACCACGGTGGAGGAGTCCCTTATAGCCTTCGCGCCTTACAACCCTCGGCGCGCCTCGGGCTCTAATCTTGGCGCTCTGGCTATAATCATGAACTTCTCCACCTTGGTATATAATATACTATTTGGCGCCCGTAAGTTTAAATAACCATTTTTTTCGACACTGTCAGTAATTGAAAATTTTCTCCTGTGTGAACTCGTGAGCCTTTAAAACGCTCGTTTCACTCGCGTTTTAAACTGGCCCATCCATGCCAAAAAAGCCCAATTTACATACATTTAACTCGTTAAATAAACTACTATTATAAATGAAAATTTTTATAATTGAGTTAAAAAATGACACGCAATGGCACTTTCTTTAACGCAAATGTGTGAAAATGTGATTCAAAAATCACATATTTTATGAACGCAAGTGAATGAAAAATCTTGCACTTTTTTTCGCGGACGTTAAAAATAGTACACTCACTGGCATAAAATTCGATCCATCTAATATTTTTATCAAATCTTTTTTTTTATGAGAACATATCAAATGTACGTTGTATATTTGATATGTATATCAAGTGTAAATAGTGCTAAGCTACTTTTTCATAGAAGACAAGCAAAAAAAAATAATTATATTCCAAGTCTGAATGAATGTTAACAGTTTTTGAGGATTTTCTACATATTGTTCTTTCGTATTGTAACTTTTCGACTTCCTTCACTTTTCCTCGATGATTTTTTTTCCTCCCTCATTTGGTGTATTGTTGGTTGCCGCATTCCCTCGGATGTTATTTTTGCGGAAAAATACGAAACAAAAGTAATGAGAAAAGAAATGTTTATGGATCCTACGTTGTGTTTTATTGTTCATTTTGTTTAATTAGGTTCTAACGAGAGGCCGTGCCTTCGTAAGGTTTTTCCAAATAGAATTAAAACGATTGAGCACACTTCACTTAAATTTTATTTAACAAATAATCGAGTGTGGTGGTGTTTGGTCCCAACAAATGATAGAAATAAATAAATGAATTTAATAACAGAAGTTGGTGGAAATTTGACTCAATGAAATTTGACTCTCGGCCCACGAATTGAGATCTGACTCAGGAATTAATGACTAAGCTGGGCAAATATATGAGTTTATGGCGCGAACAGCATTATACGAGTTTGAGATGCGAACTATGTGATCCGATTTAGATTACAATTATTTCCCCAATTAAATTTAACCCGACGCGATGCCCTGGAATCTCATAGATCACCCCGGTTTACTCCGGTGGTCGAAAATAAAAGGAAAAAAAGGTTCTAACAGGGCCAAAGGGTACCTCTCTTCACGTGTCAGCTGGCCTAGTTTGGTCGCTGGCCCCCTTGGGGGTGACGCGGCTAATTTTGTGCTCTTACGCCGGACCACAGCTTATTGAGTGTGACGGACACTGGCGGTAGCTTCCCGAACTCGAGAATCCAAAACATAAATAATGGAAATGTTTTATAATAATTGCATACTGGTTCCCCTTGACAAGAGCACGCTTCCCCAATCGGTAAATGCAAGAAGATCACATACTTCGCGATAAAGAAATTAATATAAGATTCTAAAGAGTCACGTGGTCATCAAAAGCTCAAAGAAAATAATATAATCTTTACTTTAGAACGATAAAGAACTAAATGCTGTTTGACTAATTAAATCGCGACTACAAATAATGTACAAGAATTAGAGAAATAATTTACCTTGTGAATGTAAAGAACGTGGTCACAAAATGGCTGCTGGAAGTACTGAACGTACCTCCGGCTACTTTGGAGATCAAACCCCGAGTGAATCAAAAAAGCCCTGTTTCCCGTCCCGCAATCGGTTTTATCATTTTTGGCGCACCCCACTTTCGCAACCCCTACTTGACCAAAGTGACCAATCAGCTCGGTTCTACTTTACGCCGACCGCGACACCCTTTCGATATCTCTAGAACTTTTGAAATTACAGTTTCCGTTTTCCACCATTAATTTAAATGTTTAAATTTAGACTTTTGTTAGGACCAGATCGAATGTACATAATTTGTTGTTGAATTAGAACTCTGAAAAAAAACAATAAATTACTGACTCTATACAATAATAAACCTCAACATCATGAAACAAACAGAATTAAAATGAAACAAACAGAATTAAAATGAAACAAACATAATAAACATGAAATAAACAGAATTAAAATAGAACAAATTAATCTTATTTTGAAACTTAAATTGGGCTTGAAACGCTGTTACGTAATTGTCATGTCATGCAACTAAATTCCGTTGATCTGCTACTTCTAAAAATTGTTCTACATTGGTTTGATTCCCCAAAACCTAATGAACATTAATTTTGTTGTTCTCTCAATTTGAAACCTGCTGACATCAAATTAATTAATCCAATTATCCCCTGACTTTAACTGGACTCCCCAAATTGTCGAACGAGTAAATTTTGCAATGTTTCTTTTCCCATAAAAACTGTTATCTTTGTGTTGTCTTCGGACAGGACGTGTACCTGCATTTTCAAAGAAAGGTTGGCAGATTTCACTTGAGGAATGTGGTGCCGACACGGCTTCAATAAAATTTACAACTGACCAGCATTTCCGTCGCAAATGGACGGTATTTAAAATATTTCGTTGAAATTATTTTAAAATTTAAATTCTTAATTTATCGAACCTATTCAGACCGTTACAGTATTTTTTTCCACTCTTTGCGCAGCACTGTTCGCGACTGTGTTGATAACAAGTAAATTAGTATTCGTAAAACTAAAATATGGGTTTAACTCCATCCGATACTGCCAGAGCTATTGCTTTAATTCAAGATGGACGGTCGAAGTGTTACGTGGCTCGCGTTCTATGTGTTTCAAGATGTAGTATCCAAAGAGCTGTTAAACGATTTCCAGAAACCAAAGGCTATACCAGAAGAGTTGGGTCAGGAAGAAAAAGGTCTACAATTGCCCGGGATGATCACTTTCTTACTTTAACAATCCTGAGAAACAGGGACACTACTGCAGTTAAAGCACGGAACGAACTGCAGAAGGTACGGGGTGTTGCAGTAAGTGAACGAACCGTAAGAAGAAGGTTAGGGGAACACGGTTTAAGTGCAAGAACACTCGCACATTGCCTACTGTGGACCAGGGAACACCGAGTAGCGAGGCTTCTCATTGCTCACGAACACCGAAACTGGGGAATTGAAGAATGGGGTCGAATTCTTTTCACTGACGAGTCAACATTTTGCCGCAGATCTCTAGATGGCCATCAAAGAGTATGGCGTAGGACTTGGGAAAGCGTTGCTCAGTGCAATTTTGTGCCAGGGATCAGTTTTGGTAGTGGTTGAATCATGGTATGGGGTGGCATTAGTATGGAAGCTTGCACCGAATTAGTGGTGGTAAATGGAGGGGCAATGACAGCAAACAGGTACATTAGGGACATTATTGAACCACATGTTGTACCCTTTGCCCCATTTATTGGTAATGACTCCATTCGAATGCACGATAATGCCCGTCCACACATTGCTCAAATCGTAAATGAGTACTTGGACACAGTTGAAATCCACCATATGATTTGGCCTGCAAGAAGTCCCGATCTTAATCCAATCGAACATGTTTGGTACATGGTCGGAAAACGAGTTAAAGTCCGAACTCCTGCTCCTGCAAACTTGAGAGACCTAAGTGCAGCAGTCATTCAAGAATGGCAAGAAATAGACCAAGCTGTCATTCAGGACCTTTTTGGAGGAATGCAAAGATGAATGGAAGCTGTAATTGAACCTAGAGGAGACAATATACGATAATGAGTTTTTAGTTTATCACATCTCGTGTTAAATTTTTAAGAGGTTTTGTAATAAGGGTGTTGAAATAAAATGTGAGTTTTGGTTTAATTACGTTAAAATTGAGTTACAATCCTTCTAAACTCATCAATTAACCAAACATAAAATATGGTAAATAAAATAAAACTTAATTGAAAAATTTAATTCAAATAATGCACATGGATCGAATTTTGTGCCGGTGAGTGTATATTTCAAACCAAGGTAAGAAAGTGCTTTCTTGCAAACCGCAGGCAAAGATTATAAACCGAGACGTAGGCGAGGTTTGTAAGTGCTTAAGGTCTGGTTTGAATACATTTTTTTTCCCTACCGGCACAACTTCGTTGAAAAAAGTCAAAAAAAAATGGTTATATTCCTGATTAAAACGAAAATTTTGAGAATTGAATAGTAGGCTGGGTTATTTGTTTAATTAACTTGTCATCGCATTTGAAGATTTGACGTTTGTTCGAAAATTTGATATAAACAGGGTAAAGTAATCTTATCTGTTTATTTTCCAGATTATATGATTGATCTACCAACTTGCTTTATTGAATTGGCTTTCATTTATTTATCAATATTTTATTTCACTTTTGACATTTGTATTTTGGTACAGTTTTAGCATAAACATTACATGATTAACTTTCTTACTTTAGCGAGAAAGTTGAATTTTCTCACCTCAAATGAGGTATCCACAGCCTACATTTCTAACCGGTAGGGAAAAAATATATTTCCCAACTTTTTGGTTTTTCCCAGTTATCTTATCATTTCTTTTATCTATTGGTAAATACATAGTAGGTAGGTATTGATACATTGTAAATGATTACGATAAATATTTGTGTACCTGATGGTGATTGTTCGGCACCTGTTCAGTAAAAAGTTTTAAGATGTTTGATGACGTAAGTACTATTACAAATATTATACAAAATTTGTTCGATCTAGAGTTCTAAGCGATAAAACTGTTGACATATCTCGTACATTCGTTGAATTCAATTTCACCTGCAATGTCAAAGATGCGTTTAAAAAACTAATGGTTTTTAAAATTGTTTGCTTACATGTTTTCTATGTTCCTTCTCTAACTTAATAAAATTGTACCGACAGTTTTGCCTTATCATCACTCAATTAAGATAAGAACTTATCTTTACATTCAAGATCAAGATGGAAAAATTAGATGAGTTGTATGAATTTTGTTCAATTCTTTCAGGAATTTGTCAAAAGACCAGGCACACTGAACCTAGGAAAAGAAAACGAAGAGTTGAACACAGCTAATTTAATCTTAAAACTCACACTTGATGATGACATTCAAGATTTCCGGTTGTCATCAGATGATCCCAAATTTGGAGGTTTCGACGATATCATATGTGAGCTCCAGACCAGTAAAGAAAAGTCCAAATTTGCGATACAGATTAAACATGTCAACGACGAACAAAAGAAGAAACTAAAAATTATAGATTTGCAAAAGAAAACCGGAAAATTTAGCCTGCTGACTTTTTTTAATCATTATCTGGAAATGGAAGATGCCTGTGACCCCTTTGACCTAATTCTATACACCAATCAGAAATTTGATTTTCAAGCTGAAAAAGAGCATATTGTCCTCGATGACGGAACTAACAAAAGCAACGTAGTAATGACAAAATGTTGTAGTCACCCATTGCTTAGTACCAACGAAAACACGTGTTGCTACAAGTTTAAATTTGCACAAAATCATGAAGATAAGACAAAAATAAAGTATAGCAAGTTTTTTGCAAAATTTTACATATACGTCGAACAAATGAACGTTATGCAGCTGCGGGAACACATTTTTGATAAATTTAACAAAACATTTTGTTGCGAAAATGACAATGCTTTGAAGCAATATCTACAATTTATCGTACGTTGGAAGGATCGGGAAAAATCGAAGAAAAAATTGTCCAAAACGGTGATGAAAAATGTTCTTTTGTTTAATTTATTAAGTGAAAATATAAGACGACCGATGATTAGTAAGGAACCAGTAAACACAAAGATCAAGGCGTTTCGAGAAGTCATTTTAAAATTTGACATCACCATTTTCAGTAAACAGAATGAAGACCTAGTCAAAAGTATTTGGACATTTGACAGCAACGAACTTATAAATGATACACAAGCACAAGAACTCATAGTGGATTACCAGCTCACCTCTAATGACAAGACACTTTTGGAGTTGCAATGGTTGATGGACAAATACCCTCTGTTGGTTGTCGATAGCGTTAAAACACGTAAAGCTCTGTCTTTGTTAGGTTCTGATAATAAGAAATTTATTTTGCTCACCGATTGTGACAGAATTGAGGATTTGTCGAGTTTATCTTTATTCCGAAATTTATCAGATCTACATCAGCATCCAGGTATTTACGAATCTATTGTGGGGACGTTCACTTGTGCCATACAGCTTAAGAAGAACAAGATTCCATTGGAAACCTATTTAGAAGAAAATGAAAATATCAAAGTTTTAATTACCACAGACAAGTTGGCTTGTATGGTGAACGGTCCGTTAGTGATATGTCCCGATAAAGAATGTGTGTCACCATTTTATATTAATAGGTACGTGTCGAAAAACATCATAAACTTAGAATTTTTCGAGAATGTGGACAAAGACACGTTAATATTGATCTCTTGTTGGAAAGAAAACAATCAGCTGCTGAACAACTTCAAGATCGTCTATGTTGAAGCATTCTTGAAGGACAACGAATGTAGTGATGAGTCTGGCAGAGTTATTTATGTTAGCGAGAGTGAAGGTTCCTGTGAAAAGTTTGAACAGTTTTGCCACAAGATGAGTAAGAGTAAAGCTCATAATTTCAAGTTGACAGAAAAGGGACAACTGGAATGGGTGAGAAGCAAGAACGGCATCGAAGATCTTGAAAAATTTCGTGTAGAAGGAAGTTTCATGGAAGAATCGGAATTGTTGAGGTACGAAAACAACACCAACATTGTGTGTGCAGAGTCGGGAATGGGAAAAACTGAATTGATGAAGTCTCTAAAAAGTAAATCTTCCTACAATTCTTGGACAATAATGATCTACGCTAGAAACCACTCTCAACATTTCAGACGAAAGAAAGATGACGTGGAAGCTTTTAAAGAGTACATTATCAACAGGATTTATAAGAAATACGAAGAGTTTGAATTGAAATTTTTAAAAATGTTGATAGGAGACACAAAATCTATTGTTGTTAGATATATCTGGGACGGATTGGACGAAGTCTCAAGTAAAAATTTAAAAATAATAATGAAATTAATCCGTGATTTGTCTGAAGAAGGTTCGAAGAACTGGATCACTTCGCGGAACAATTTAAAGCTGAGTTTGGAGGAATATTTTGGGGCATTGTCGTGGACCATCTCAGAATTCAACGAAGACCAACAACAAAGATACATCGAAAATAAACTGTCACATTTATCAAACAAAAGAACAGAAAATATCATCCCTACAATTCGTTCGTCTTCGCGTGGAAGTGTTATGGGAAACCCACTGCTGATTTATATTTTGTCAGAATTGTTTAGGATAGAAGATTCTGATTCGAGACACGAGTGGTTAACTGATGGGTCGTTTTCGATAGCGAAGCTGTACCAACACTTTGTCGAAGAAAAGTTTTACATTCATTACACAGAGAAGCACAATTTTGATCCCAACAACGAAGTTCAAACTGAACGAAACGAAGTCACCAAGAACAAGCGAGTTTACAATTATGAAAAGGTCGCCATGAAAATGTATTTTGACGAAGAAACTGTTGGTGACATGAACGTCGACGATTTTTTTAACAAAATAAAGTCGGAAAGTGATCATATTGGTATAATTACCAGAGTTGTCGAGATAGATAGTCCTCTGTTCTTACACAGTTCCTTCGGTGAGTACTTCGCAGGTTCGTATCTTGCGCGACATGATCCTCAGGGTGATAAATTTGATCTTTCGGACAGAAAGTACAAAAACATTAGACTTTTTCGTGATTCGCTTGTACAGACAAATTGAGACCACAGCACTTATTAACCCAATATCCCACAACGTTTCTCGCACAATCGCCTATTAGAAAAAATTAATGTCATTAATGACTTACCTCAGAAGGTATCGGTGTCGTTATTTACTTACAGCATTAGGGTTGTAAGTTCAACTTTCAGATTTGACCCTCCACCACCCGGCGGCACGGAAAATCAAGTAATAGTGCAGTGCTTATCAACATAATTACCGCCGTCTCGCCTCCGCATTTTGACTTTGTTGTGTTTTATTATGTTCTGTGTCAATGTTAAGGAACTTCCTCACGATATGACATGAGTATAATAATATACCTTTTTGAATTTCAACTACCAATGTGTTCCCTAAATCCAGAATTTTTAAATTTTTAAAAAGAGATTGCTGTACTATTCCCGTTGCTGAAAGTGGTAAAGTCGAAATTTTTTCTAAACATCAAAGATTTCTCATAGCACCGGAGAGCTCTAATATTTATTAATTTTTGTGTTATATGTCTGTGTTATATTATGTGAATTTGGAACAGCTATATCTAAAAGATATGCTTGCTTTTGTTGTTTATTTAAAACAATGATGTCTGGTCTGTTATGCTTAATATGAATGTCAGTTAAAACTGTTCGATCAAAATATAATTTGTAATTGTCATTTTCCAAACAACTTTCTGGTTTATAACTATAATGTGGTTGTGTATTCTTTAGTAAATTGAATTTAACAGCTAAATTTATGTGTATAATTTTAGCGAATATATCATGACGTTTCTTATATTCACTTTGAGCCAAAACGGTGCAAGAAGAAATGATGTGTTCAATAGTTTCCCCTTCAGTTCCGCAAATCCTACATTTATCAATGATCGATTGTAAACCGCATATGTGTTTTTTATAATTTCTTGTATTTATAACACGATCTTGTATTATTATTATTATCATTAGTATTAGTATTAATTATCTTGATAGCAGTGTGAAGTGATGACTCATGCGATGGACTTCGTCTATCTATTAACGAGTTGGCGGTTTTTGTTATTAAATATAATAATACATTGACCTCTTTTTTGTTGAAATGTACATTTATTTATTTTGTAAAGAAATTAAAATGAATGAATAAATTTATATCAATCTTTCATTTTTACACAACAAGTTTTATCCACACTTCTAAAACTTACGTACAGCATATTTGGGGAAGTTTAGCAATGGTAAGGATTTCACTCATTTAAATTAAGGCTGTTGCCTAGTGGTTGGCCAAGTAATGGTAAAGCGCGCTAAACGGATTCTAATTATTTTTCCACAGTTTTATGTTTGAAGCTATGGTGACTATATTTTTTGTTAAACATTAACGTATCTCACCGGGCTACTGTCTCAGTTTTTTGAAAAATTACTTCATTCTTTATAAAAAAATTAATAACGTTTTTCAGTAATTCTAGTTATTTTTGCTCAATTTTTCATTTAGAGACTATTTAAAAAGTGCATTGGATTCAGAAGAACGTATCTCATGGGGCTACTGTCTCAGTTTTTGGAAAAACAAATTAGATTGGAAGCAAAAAAATAAACAAAAGCCTCAACAAAACGCGTAAAATTCGGTTATTAGGCAGTCCACTATACTTCTCAACTACCTGGAGGTCGTAAACTCGGGTTGACATAATCACTACTTAATGCCCGCAATGCAACTTTTGTTGGGAAGATACTTGATTTTCTGTTATAAGCCTAGTAGGTACACTTAAAGTATTATCATGAGGAAACAAAAATAATGTACCTAGTTGAAAAATGAACTAATTTTTTAACTACCTAGCTTTAAAAAAATGAAAATGTTCTCAGCTGGTGTGTTTTAGTTATTATGGAAGCACTATTATCATTCGTCAGTGAAGTTAAGCAACGATGGCAGACCTCAGTGTTTGGATGGGTGACGAGGAAACAACGTTCTATTGTAACTTTAGTATATCATAGTTTCATTACTTAGGCCCGGTTTATTCACCTTCAAGTAAATTTATCTGGCCAGTGGTTGCTATGGTTTAGAATCTGCTATTGGTAGATCCGTGGTAATTACCGTTCAAATAAAGTTACTTGAAGGTGAATAAACAGGGCCTTAATCTCACAATTGTCTCTTATCCGCAATGTGGTATGAAGGAATTCTGCCATGGTTAAATTTTTCACTTGTTGCTGTCATCACCAACTTAAATCAAATAAAATATCGTACCAAGGGGGCTGTTATTTTGGGTACGTTTACATAAATTTATGTGACTAGCCCTGTAGGTTGACCAAATTTGTGACGGGTGTTTGAAAAACACAATTTTTTAGATAAGGCCATAGGAAAAAGTCACATGGTGTGAAATCACACGAGCGTGGAGGCCAAGGAATTTCTACATTTCGACTAATTATGCGATCATCAAAAAATTCTCCAGTGAGGAGTTGCTTCATCTTGTTGAAAAGAGGAATTGTGAATTTCATCATCATGCAGTTGATCAATAAATTGATCCAAAATTTCAGTTCGATATCTTTGGGCAGTCAGTATATGTAACATATTCTTTTATTTTATGTTACTTCGGAAAAATATTAGTCCAATTATTTGTCTTTGACTAAATCCTGCAAAACCACAAATCTTTTCAGTATATAATGCCTCTTCGACAATTTCATGTGGATATTCACTACTTAATTCATATTCTGATATTCTGCGAATTTAAATATACTGAAGTATGAAACCATGACTCGTCGGTGAATATAATTTGTGAAAACTCCACATTGTTGCCTACGTTGTCGCCAAGTCAATTGCAAAGACCTAATCTTCTTGGAGAATCTGATGGCTTCAATTCCTGCACTGCTCTGACGCGGTAGGGATAGACATGTAACTTCTTGGGTACTGTGTGCATTATTCCAACAGAGAGATTAATTTGCTGAGTCAATTGTCGGATAGATGTTTTTGGTGCATTTTTTATTAAATCATTAGCAACAATTTCGTCTGGTTTCGAACGGCTCCACTGCCTGGGTTTCGCTAGACACTACCAGTTCCACGAAACAGATTACAGCTCTGTCTAAAATTGTCTTAAACTCTATGTAATCTACAGCAAAGTGTGAAATTCAGCTTGAAATTCTTCAATACAATTTTGCACCGAATAAACCCAAACTCCTCCGACTTTGGTGCCGTTTCGAAAATAACTTTCCATTAATAAAGGTTTATATTTCACAGTGAAAATCATCGTGAGATAGAAAAAGCGAATGTTGTTTATTTGTGAAAGCAGTTGATTTATTATAATTCCACAGAAAACGAAACTCAACTTAAAAAAAGACGTTACACTTGCAAAACACAAATGACATCTGTCAACTTTCAAAGAAGGCATCATTTTCATTTCAACACGCGTTATATACCGAGTGACTGACGATTTGAGTAAATGATACATCAAATGAAATAATTTTGAAAACACCTCAATACCAACTAAATTAAAAAACATTCTTGGGTCCAGTTTATGACAAATGAACATCAACTGGTTTTGCACAGATTTGTAAAAATGCAAAGAACTATATCCATGTTGTATTTTTAAATAATTATTTGGTGACCGAAGTGTCAATACTGTCTGGAACAGCATGGAGGCAATTTTGAGCAACTTATTGTATATTTTGTATTGTTTACAATTTCACATATGTATTTGGTTATTTGATTATTTTGTTCTTTCTTTTAATGTATGGATATTCAGAAGGACGAATAAAAAAATATAATACAGAGTAATTTGAAAAAAAAAGTTGGCTATCGTCTAAAAGAATAAATGTCGAAAAAATATCGAATCAAACGACGTTGAAGTGTTTTTCGAACTATTTCATTTGATGTGTATTTATTCAAATCGGATAAAGAATAAGTAAGATACCGCGTCAAAGGTTTTTCGTCAGTCATCCGGTATATATTTATACAGTAACGCACAAAATTCATAAAACGCATCCTATAATTTTTGAAAAAAATGCAAAAACACGTCAAACAGTTTTTTTTTTAATTCTGCGTCTTTTAACGTAGAACACTATAGAAAAAAAAATTGGGATGGAGCCGAGTCGAAGACCCGGCCTAGTAACTTACCCGACATCAATTTAAACCAATCTGAATTGACCCGAGATACCTACCTAATTTTCTGTTAAAATTTTTACCAGTTATTACCGCCGAACTCTAAACATGCAAATAACTTTATAAGCCGCCATCTTGGACATTGTCGCAAATAGTACATATCATTTCCAACATAAAAACACATGCCTTTTCAACTGGTAATGTCAAATTTCCATGTCACCTCATTATTTTTTCGAGCAACCCCCACCCTCTTCCACCCCTCGTAGTCGGATTGACACCAAACTCTATTCGGTGGTCACTATTACAGAGTTATTTCCAATGGCAAGATCCGAGATTATTTTGTTAAAAGTTTCAGCAGTTATCGCCGTCGATCTATGAAGACGTAAATAACTTTATAAGTCCACCATATTGGAAAAATCCGCAAATGGTAAACACCGTTTCCGACATAAAAACACATGCCCTTTCAAACGGTAGAGTCAAATTTCCCTGTTCCCTTATTATTTTTTCTACCTACCCCACCCTCTTCCACCCCCCGTGGTCCGATTGACACCAAAAGCTTTTCAACCCGAGAGACCATGGGTCAGTTTGTGTTGGTCAAATTTGAAAGCAATCGATCAAAGCGTTTTTGAGTAATCGACAAGAAAATTACGAGTACCATGACATCCGAATTTTTGAAATATACTACATGCAGTACTCTAGAAGAATCAGACATGTCCACCTCAGATGGAATTCTGATACTGAGACGCCATTCTACCCGAACGCAGTGGTACCAGTGGTAAAATATATAAGACAGATTACTGAAAACAGTGTTGTTCCAATTTTAATTCATTCTGGGTACAAAATTTAAAAAATATAGGAAATATTAATCTAAAGTTATTTTTTCAGGTTTGGAGTAAACAGAACTGGAACCCTAATTTTATGCGATTTAGCTTTAACAATGTCGAGTGCAGAGGGTGAAGTTAATTTTTACGCTTTAATGAAAAATATGAAACAACAAAGACCATATATGGTCAACAGAATAGTAAACCCACTCACTTTACTTACGGAATCTTAACAACAATACTAAATTTTAGGAACATTACTTACTGACACACTTGATCGTTTTGGAATGTTTAATGGAATTACAAACTCCATTCAAAAAATCTCTTGCGGACAATTTCGTCACCAATGTTATCAAACAGCAGCTCAGTTACTTAAAACGATTTAGCTGGCACGATGAGATAGTTCAATCTTGGAGCCCCGAGCCCGCACCCCCTGATAATAACCTTCTGATTCCAACATATGGTTAGTTGTCCTAAAATATGACAGTCTCCTTTATTGGTTTTACATTTTTAAGTTGACGGTTATAAGAGAAGTAAGAAATATTTAATCATGCAGCAACCACACAAGGAAATGGCTTCCACATTTTGGAATGTGGTGGTAGAACACAAAATTTCTCACATTTTATTTTTAAATAAACTTAAAGTAAGTAGGTATAGTGTAAAATATAATTCATTTCTCATGTCTATACCGATGAAAGTAAAATATATACATTAATTTGTTTCAGGAGAAAAAATTCTTATGGCCTCGAAGATGCAATACTTCTTCAAAGGTAATTAGAGTGAGATATGTGAAAGAGGAGAAAACAGCTTACGGCACAACAACTCAGCTACTGTTGCAAGCGTATATGAAAGAAACTGGAGTAGTGAGAAATACATTTACAAAAATCAAAAAATGAAATGACATGTTTCTTGCAGATATTGTATGAAAATTTCATTTACGTATGTGAATTTAGTAATTGGAATGAAAGACAACTTCCAAATTCAAATGACAATTTCTTTCAAATTATAGATGAATTTAACAATTTTGCAAGACACTGGGCACCTTTGATCGCATGCAGGTAAGTATTATCATTTATATACAGAGTGTTTCTGAAATACGTGTGTTAATTTTAACCAGTGGAAGAACGCACCAAATCATGGAACTTTTCTCTATAACATTTTGATGAGAAAGCAATACAAATTAATTTAAAATTTGAAATAAATTAACCATAAAAGTATATACCCGCCTATGGGTAATGGCGAAAATTTTCTGTTGTGATAGAAACAGAGCTTTATTAAAAAGTTCCATTGTTATAGAAAAAAATAAATAATCAAAATTTAGATTCTCATGGTTACAAAAAATAGAAACTAGTTAATCACACAAAACGACTCGTTTGGTAAAAATTGTGGGGCAAAAAATCTTGAAACATTTTTACGAATTTTACAAAATGTTATAGAGAAAAGTTTCATAAATTGACGAGTTCTTTCACTGGTTAAAATTAACACACGTATTTCAAAAACACCCTATATACAGGATGGTCCCGATATAACCTGCCAAAAAAATTCTGGGTCATTAGAAGGATCTAACAAGTCCAAAAAACCCCCCTTCGTTAGGTCCAAAATAATGGGGATAAATTAACCTCTATCCACACCCATTCGACGCTGCTGACCACAAAAATACCTACCTACTCAGGAATTAATTGTTGGTGTTTGTAAGGATGTAAGGTACATAGGTACCTGAATCGTTTATGACAAATCTCAAATCTGACAAACTAAATCAAATTAATGACATTTATTGAAAACGCTGTACACTGTGTGCGTTAATTTACCAGCTTATTTAGGTACAAAAGATGATTTTGTAGATTGAGATGAATGAGAAATAAATAAAGTGGTGTTCCTGAATGTGTAAATAAATGTAGAGGTAGTGTGTGCAAAATTGTGGAAGAACTGTGTAATAAGAGTATTGTCTTAATTGTGGTTAAATAGCCAAAATAATGTATTGAATAAATTTATTTACACTTTACATATTCGTACTTTCCACTCTAACTGCCAATATTTACTAACTTATGAAAGGTAAACTAGACTAGAAACATTATTTTATAATAAATGTTCTGTGTGCCTTCCATTGGCATTTAAGCACATTTGAGTACGCCGGTATCAATTTTTATAAACAGAATTCAGCATTATTTCTGGGTTTTTACGAATCTGGTTCGAGGCGTCTGTTACGCGTTTCTGTTGTTGGCCTTTTGTATTTATTTCAACTTCGTATACCAAATCTTTCGTGTGGTCCCAAAAATTAAAATCCAGAGGGGTTAAATGGAGGATCGGCGACACCATCGTATTGGAATCAGTCAGAACCAACATCATATAAATGCCGATGTAGCTCCACAAAAGTACAACGGGACGGAAGAACTCCTTCAGGAAAACGGTCACCGTATGGTCGCCTTGCCGGTCTTGAATTACCACGTGTTTCGCCATAGAGTAAATGCAAATCGGCGTATTCTTGTTTTGTGAATTTCATAACTTTCTGAAGAATTCGCAAATTTAAAATTAAACTTGACAAATGTCATAGACGTTACAGGTACCGTTGCTAAAGAAATTACAGTCAAGTAACCAGAATTACCTTTTTAAAACCGATTAACTCATTAGCGTACAGCAAATTTTGATCGATTTTTCAATTTATTTATCTCGAAAAAGAAAAGACTTTCATTAGAAACATTTTTTGTGTATGAGTTCTACTCATCGTCACCTATTGCTGGATTTCTTCTGGCAGGTTATATCGGGACCACCCTGTATAGTTGTATTAAAAAGAATTTGTTTTATTGAAACAGCGATGGGGTCAGTGCCTGCGGTTTGTTTATGGTGTTATCTTACATTCTAGAGAAATACGAAAACGAATTAGAAATTGATGTGTGTAATGCCATTCGAATCGCAAGAAGAAGCGAAAAAAATTTCTGAATAATTCGGTAATACAGAAATAGTTAAATTTTAACAAGGGTTATCAATTTTTTTTCTTTTTAGAAACAGCTTGCATTTATATATTCCTTTGTTCGGCATTACTTTCGAAGTATTGAAGGGTATGACCATATAGAGGAATAATAGAATTTATCTAATCCCGTGGGATAAATGACACTTATCTCACTCATTTTGAGTGGGGTAAGAACATTATTACCGCACGCATTTGATTACCGCACTCAGTGGGCACTCAGTTCTTATCTCACTGATGTAAATAGATAAGATTTACCTTTTTTTTAATTCGGGGCGGTCTTAGATAAAATATGCTACATAACACGTGGGCTAAAACATATTACAGGAAATTCGTGTGATTACAGATGAACTCGGGCTACGCCCTCTTCATCTGCAATTTTCACACTGGAGTCCTGTAATATTGCTTTTATCCCACTAATTATGTAACGAACAAAAAATAACTATTTTATTACTGCAATATTTTTATATTTGAAAATTTATTGTAGAATACAAATAAATAAAATATTAATATAATAAAGGAACATGAGTTCAACTCTTAATTGATATCTCTACTAGAACTTTTTATTTATACAGTGTGGAACAAAATGATTTTCATCTAGTTAGTTACCTTTACATTACCCTTGTAAAATACGAAATGTCGCTCTACGAACCCTTAAAATATACCTTAAAATTTGAATGTGATTTATTGCGAAGGGATAATATGTTGCCAACTAAACTAAAGATTTCAAATGTGTCACCAACATAACAAAATAATTTTCAATCATTGATAGTCACTCGGTAGTTATCAAAAGAGTTCTGAAAAGATCTGTTTTTTGAAAAAGGAAATGAAAACCGAGGAACGAATTTGCAGAAAAATCATGAAAGCACAAAAGAACACAACTCAAAATTTCAAAAATTGAAATTTGTAATGATATTTGTCTCAACATGCCAATATAAATTTTCAAATATTGGTAGCACTGCTGTCAAATGTCGAAAACAGACGCAGGTCATGTCGACTTCTTGGTTCGGACTAAGCTCATCGGACTATAATAAAAAATGGACTGTATTTTCATTTGTTTTATTATCATTACTGACAGCTGACAAAAAAAATTAATTTAAACGATGTGGTTTTTGTAGTCTTTAATTGATAATAATTCGAGCCATTTGTGGTGGTCACCTTGGAAAGAAATGTATTTTCCTGGCTGTAACTTGTTTGTTTTAAAAAAAAATTCATGTTATAATAAACTGTTGCTTCGCTTCACACATAATTTTCGGCGATATATCAAATCACGTCACGTCCGGTTATGTGACAAATTAGCCAACAGAGACGCAAAAAAGTCAGGATAGTTTTATTGCCAACTCAAACAGTAATTGTTGTCCACGCGGTAGTCGGGGTTCGTTTTTCTGGGTATGAAGGCGGCGAAACTCAGACGAAGGGCGAGGAGGATGAGGGGATTTCCAACCCGAAAAAACTGTTGTTTTTTTTTCTGAACGATGGTAGTACGGACTGGTCGGAATAAAACTGTAGATTTGTATACAAAACAAACATCTAGACATTCAGTTTTATTAATATAGATAGATAGATAATTAGATAGATAGATATAATATATAGGGATATATTTAGTTACGTGGTTCCATAATAATAGGCAATTCTTCATGGTTCTGAGGTAGTTGACGTATTTTTATAAATTTTATATATAAATATAATATCCCCAGTATCATAAAAATGGCCAGAACAAACAATGGTAATGGTAATGGTAATAACAATGGTATTTCTAAAAAAAATCATTATTATTAAAGAAGAAGGGACGGCATCTAGGTTGAATTTATTTATCATTACGGTTATTTTCATTAACTAATGATAATTCCTTTGAAATTATATTTTCATTTATATAAATATTTATATTCATATTCAGCATAACAGACCAGACATTATTATTTTAAATAAACAACAAAAGCAAGCATATCTTTTAGATATAGCTGTTCCAAATTCAGACAAAATGACACAGACATATAACACAAAAATTAATAAATATTTAGAACTCTCCGTTGCTATGAGAAATATTTGGTGTTTAGAAAAAAAAATCGATTTTACCACTTATAATTTCAGCAACGGGAATAGTACCGCAATCTCTTTTTAAAAATTTAAAAATTTTAGACTTAGAGAACACATTGGTGGTTGAAATTCAAAAAGGTAAATTATTATACTTATGTCATATCGTGAGGAAATTCCTTAACATTGACACAGAACATAATAAAACACAAAAAAGTCAAAATGTGGAGGCGAGACGCCGGTAATTATGTTAATAAACACTGCACTATTACTTGATAGTATTATCCGTAATAGTGTATGTACTCCGGCAAAATTGCCGTGCCGCCGGGTGGTGGAGGGTTAAATATTATGGTATCACCCACTCTTTAAATGACATCCACGTTGGAGTTTATGTACGTACAGTCGATTGCTAAAAAATTAAGTACATCAAATTTTCTATAATTTAATTAATTCTTCTTGTTGTCAATTTTGATGTTACCGAGACAAGCAAAATCTCAAAACTTTTCATTTCTTACGTCAGACACAATGACATTCCTTGTATCTATTTGAAAAAGGATCCCATTAAAAGTCAGAAAAGCCTGATTTACTCTTGACTTTTATGATTTACTCGACTTTTTTTCAACCGAGTGTATGTACGTTATATCGGGTGTTAATGTAAATTTCTCCTCAAAGTTGGCGTTGAAGTGTCGATTGGGAATGCACCACGGATTAGGATCACGGACCAGCTGTTTAAATATAAACCCACTTTTTGCGTTGTTCGTGTTTTTACTATTCAGATTGACGAGTGGTGCGTTCACAATCGGCTCTTCAACGCTAACATTGATGAGATATTTAAACCAGTATCCGATATATTTATTTTTTGAAATGAAAACTATAGTTACCACTAAGAATAGGAGAAACAATACATTCTCCATTTATGGAACTGCAAGTTGTACATTCAGATTTACAATCATTTTTACAGTCTAAACCCCACTTTCCTTTTTCGCATCCTAAAAGAAATGAATGTTATATTCTGAGTGATTATTATTCTTAGAAAATATAAAATATGTAATGTGTTGTAGTGACCCAGTTTAAAATTTAAAATTTGTAATTCCCGGTACCGCCACGAGAGCGCGCCAAATGGGAAGGTACTAGCGGCTAGACTAGGAACTAAGGGATGGGGTTGGTACTCTTGGCGAGTTGTGGACGCTGTTGAAAAGCGGAAAGATAGGGGGGAGGAAACGGGCTCGCGCGGGCGGTTGAAGGGGGTAGAGCACTTTTGTTTAGTTTTTCGAAAAAAACACACCTTGCGAAGAGCGATCCAAGTTTCTCAAATTTGTAAGTAAAATCCGAACAATTACACTACCGTCCCGGGTTGATATTTTGTGTCCCCGTGAAGAATCCGGCAGTTTCTTTTTTTATCCACACGGGTAATTATTTATTTCACGTTCGTTGTCCGTTGTTTTTGTTTTTGGGACCAGGACCACGTGGTAAGGGTATGTTGTAGATTTGATTTTGTTGCATGCTGTTTCTTTAAGAAGTGCCCATTTGTTAATTTTAAGCGTTATCCCTAAGGGTGCTGTGAACTACTAGGCAAAATCGAGGAAAATGGTGCAAACGCGGATCGTGTTTCAGCCCACATTTTTAACTTTGAAAAAGCGGTCGATGTGTCTACATATTGGTAATATCTGTATCAGTGACGCTACGTTGACAGATTTTTTTAAATATTTGTATATTTGAAAAAAACCGTATTAATGCTAAAAACGGGAATCGTCATAACTCCCTCGAAAATAAGATTTTTATATTGAAATTACACTCAATGTGTAGCTGTTAATGTTATATATTCAGCTACAATCGTAGATTTTTGTTTAAGGTGATATTTTGTAAGCAAAGATAGAATTTATAGATAACGAATTTTAAAATAAAATAAGAAATAGGCAACACAACTTACAATAAGAGGGTAGATTTATGAGGGTCTCAGCAGGTAATAAGTGAAACGACTCTTCCAAATGTTTGCGGTAAGTAAAGCGCGTAAACAAGGAGGTACATAATATCCATGTCGTTATTACTAGAATTTGGTTGGCTACTAACAGCACGCAGTAGTGGGTATTGGTCAATATGATAAAATAATTTCACAAGGGTTTTCCACATCACCTCAGAGGTACTCTAATTGATGGGTTGGCTCTTATGAAGGCCTCAGCAATAGCCCTATCTCCATTAAATTAGTGCGACTTATCAACTTTCTTTAATTATAAAAAATGTATTATTATTTTAACAAAAATCTGTTTTTCGAAAACTGATATAAAAATTTTAATAAATTTATTTATTCCTTATCTAAATGACTAGAAATTAGAATCGAATTAAATTTAGAAGATTAAACCATGGAAAATTATAACTCTTTTTTTAGTATTCTTCTAATCGGCTGTCCTCTTTTATGTCTAGGATCTACTAATTCCGGAAGTAAAGCCCCAAAATAAAATTCTTCCAAGTGATTGTCCATATTTTCACTCCAGAATCTATCGTCTTTTTTAATTATGCAGTATTTTAAATCCGAATTGAATTTCTCTTTCGTTGGAGTGTAAACAACGAAGTAACAAATATTGCGATTGGTGACGTGCAATTGACCTTGTACTTGATAATAATACGGGTGAGATGTTTTTAATTTTATATACTTTTCGTCATCTATTGTTAAATAATCAATAATCTTATTTTTTATACCTTCTTCAATTGTTATTTCACGTGCGGAATTTTTCTTTCACTTTTTCTTCATTTTGCATTCCCTGTAACAGTGGTTTAGGTACAGAATTTCGAGTGGATGATCTTTCTGAATATAAAATTTCATTTACCGTATTTGCAGTGTCAGTATTTAAACGCATTTTACAAATGTTCCCGAATTTACTAACCATAAGTCGAAATGATTGTTCTCTATACCATTCAGGATTTGAATTTTGCCCTCGAGTTTTTTGTTCTATATCAGAAATGTTGACGCTAGAAACCTCATTCAAAAATTTAATCTTTGCATTTTCATATTTATCCGTAGACATGTCTGGAAATTCTGGTAATTGGTGCGATTCTGTTTTAAAATTTACGAATATTGCTATATAACAATGTTGCAGTTGCTATGATATGAAGCTGTTGATTGGTTGGATCTGTGCAAAATCAATATTGTTCAATAACAATCTTGCTAAATTTTGAAACAGAATCGCACTAAATGCCTCACAGTTTTGACCATAATCTGAATCGGTGCTGCAAGCACGATTTTTAACTTTTCGACCCGTTACCTTTCTGTTTTGACGTAATTTATTTACTTTCTCACTATATTCCATTGTATATTTTCCTATATTACCATTATTTAATTCCTGAGATATCGTAGAAATAAATTGACCTTTTGTATGATAACTAATTGTTGCAGCATAGCATCTACCTTCATAAAATCCTTTTAAAGAAAAATTTATTCTTTTACCCCCAACACATTTATTTAGAATTGAATTATAAGATTCCGCTGGTTTCCAGGATTGTTGACCGTCTATTTGCATTTCTACCTGACAGAAAATACCCAGAAACTAAACTCTCATTTTGGAACAGATCGGTCGTGAAAGCCTCGTTTCCTCGACGAATTACAAAGTTATTATTCTAATAATGATGGTATGAGACACAAATAAATTCAATGCAGTCAAAAGTAGAATAGCGCCCAAAAATAGTACCTATATTAAAAAACGAGTTTCATAAGGAAGTGTTTATTTCATGAGTCCAAGTTTATAAAACGAGTCGCAAAGCGCGAGTTTTATAAAGGACGAATGGAATAAACGCCTCATGAAACGGGTTTTTTAATACTATTTTTTCTATTTTGCACCTTTCGAGCCGTTTTTAAATCAAAAGTAAGAATTTTAAAATTCTGGAAAATTTTATGATGGTTGGCAAAAAACAATTGAAACCTTTGTCGGCTTTGGGATATTAGCGCGTATTTGCTGATGCTGCCAGAATCCTCTAGACTTTAGTAAATTGTACTACCCCTATTATAGAACCGCTTTTAGGTGTTACGATTCTGTTTTTGGTATTGTAACAGATCTGTCACCGACGCAAATAGAAAAACATTTATTATAACATTCTTCCTCGAAGAATCAGTAATTTCAACAACAGTTTATAACAAAACACGTTTCCTGAAACTTTGTTCGAATGGATGTTTTGGAACTAGAATTTAAAAACGTGCAATTTATCAGCGTACGGAGTATACTACAGCGTGATCACTGATCAACAATGACTGAGTCTGTTGGCAATGAAACAATTGAAAAGTACCGGTGTTTTTTGTCTCGTAGTTGGCACTGACAGGATTTTTTAACTTGAGACGACATTAAGAACATTTTTGGTTATGTCAGTTATATTTTTGCTATTACAAAAATGAACCTTTCTTGGTAAATATCAAATTTGCCAACTTTTATTGTTACCAACAGATTCAGTCATTCTTGATCACATCGTATCTTCGTCCTACAGTCCAGCTGTTTCTGTTCAACGATCACCGGCACCGCTTCGTCAGGGGCAAGGGAACGGTAACTAGGTATAATGTCATAAATTTGTCGGAAAGCACTTACACTGACTAAATATGAATAAATAATTCGTGGAAACTTCGGTGATGGTTACTGGAACTGTAAATTCTAAGTAGCGATGCGATTGATGGACATTTTCAATGCGAGAACAATGAATTTGTATTCGATTAAATTCTAAACTGTATACAGTTTAACTTCGACAATTCGAACACACTCTGGTTCTCTATTAATTTCTTTTAATCGATTCGTAAAAAAACGTAACATAAGTATGGCAACATTGTGACTTCAAAATTTTCAAAATTCCTAACCAAACTTTTCTTCAGATATACAGATTGTCATGGCCAAGCATCGTTTTTTTAAAGTTGGAATACATTATACCTATTGCTTCATTGAAATTTTTTTGTGTGCCTAGTATTATAAATTCATAGGTGACAATGGAATAGTGGAAATTAAATAAAAAATAAAAATTTCACACCGAAGGAAGTAATTTTGAATATGAAAATTAAATATTGTGAGCTGAAAAACAACCAGTTTTCACTCAAAAGAAACGATTCATACTATTGACTATTGAGTGATGATGTACGAAATTTTATGTGGCAACTGTGTGCGTGTGGTATACTCGTAGTTGACATTGGTATGACATTTCATATGCCTGCATTTGCTTTTTTTTTATACTATTGCTTGTCTCGCTAACATCAAAATTAACAACAAAAAGGATGAATTAAACTTTAGGAAATTTGATGTACTCGATTTTTTTCCAATTGACTAAGTTGTACAGGAACAATTATATATCAAGATGAAGAATTTTATTTAAAAATGTTATCAAAATTGAAGGAGTTTTATATGGATCATTTACTAGTACAAATATTACTTATTAACGTGCAGATAAATAAACTAAGGAATTATAGGTACAATCATGTTCAATACAACAATTTTATTTTTCGAGGGTAATGTGGGTTCAACATTGAACAATATTTTTGCCAGAAAACTTGTGTACTGTGCAAAAATATACTTTTCTTGAAGTCAACAAAAGAGGTTTATAATCCTCTTCTCCGGCAGGTAGGTATTCAGATTAGCATAAACTGCATCCTATTCTAATTTTACTGCCATTACAGTCCTACGTAGAGCAAAATTCAGGCGTTGAACAGTAAGGCTTGGAGATTACCCTTGTAAAAATACGAAGTGCCGCTGTATTTATTACGTGCATTTTGTGACAATAACTCCCGCTGAGAAGGGTCCCGGCAAACCCATTATTGACAGACGTCATGGTAGATCCAGCGTTTGCAGAGTATGCAACCCACATTGCACGAAACCAGAATTTTATTTTACTTCACAGCACCCCTAAGTTTCTCCCGGGAGGTTCATTTCTTTTTTTTTCAATCTTGTAATTTCGGAAATTAGTAGCCGTCGTCCGGACCGCGTGCGTCCATTTTGTTTTTCCTTCACTAACATTGTTTAACGGCACTCGACCCGCCATATTTTTGTTTAGTATTGCCAGCGAGTATTGTATTCCTGTTTGAAGTGTTTTTTTTTATTTTATCGTTATTTAACTTCGCGCTTTGTTCTCTTTTATTTCCTCATTGTTTAATCTGTTGCGTTTTGTTTTGCTTATGTTATCCTTGTTTAATGTTGCGTTCTGTTTTGCTTATTTTAGCATTGTTTAATGTTGCGTTTGTTTTGCTGGATTTTCTCATCGTTTAATGTTACGCTTTGTTCGATAGGATTGAACTCGGTTTTTTTTTCTTTCTTGTCGTTGCTAGATTTCGGAAAAGTTAAAGTAAAATGTTGTAAGTGCGCCTCTGTGGGAGCTAGGTGGCAATCAGGAAGTCGTGGGGGTGGTTTAGTCAAATTTCTGTGGAAGCTACGGTTCTTTAAAAAACCGTTAGCGGGGGCGGACCTAGGTCTTCGCTTATGCGGCGGCGGGATGCTTTCGTGAAGCTTCCGTCGAGGTTATAGAGATTTCGGGGGCTTGTCGGGAAACGGTTGGTTGGGGACGGTGGAGCTAAATATTCGCTTATGCTGTTTAGTGATGCTACTCGTACGACCCCGAAACGCTCTGTCACTCTTGCTTGGTCGGTGAAATAGTCTGACGTTCATTAATACCCCGAATATCTATAAACGTCGCTTGATTTCAAGATGACTCAGATTATTCTTCTGAGTCCCCTCGCGGCCGAAAGTTTGTTACCTCCAGCTCTAGGCTCCCGTTGGCGTACCTTGACCGCGTAGTTTCAAATAACCATTGTTTTTGTCATTAATCTAATTGTGAAATATGAGTAATACCTGGGATACGGTTTTTGAAGAGGGTTTTTCATCCGTCCCTGTCTGTAATAACTGCTTTATAATTTGTTTACTTGTTTTGCAAGCTTTAACTGTCATTTTGTCTGTCATGTGCCGTTTTTTTTCTGTTATTTTAAATATTGTTGCATTCACCTTGTCGTTTATCTTTGTGATGTACTCAACTAGTTAATTTCTCGTACTTCGTTAAACTTAATTTCTGTCCTTTGTATTCGTTTCAATTTCTTTTTCATCAAAGTTATTACAGGCATTTTTAATAAAAGGTATTTTGCGTCCCTCACATGTGTGTTTTATTTGCGGCACTCTTCCAACTGGAACCCTCATCGTTTGCATTACGAACCTTTTTCCGCCAAAAGAAAATCACAACGTAGGGCTCCTTCGATTCGATGACGATCACGACCACATTTGTTACCGTTTTGCGCAGGTTCGAATATTTGGCGGAAAAAGTAATGTATTCAAATCATTACAGTGTTATTGCTAAAGTTAACTTACTATTTGAACAGTGAATTTTATTAGCGTTGGATAAAGTCGACCCCCAAGCGCATCTGCACTTAGTTCCGTCGCAGATTCTGTGCTCTTCGCAGAATCTGTGCTCTGAATCCAGAATACTTTCACACTTTACCTCACAGGTTTTTCCTAGTTTTCCAGGACCACAATGAAAGCTCTTGTCATTAGTTAAAGAAAAAAAATCTTCATTAAGTCGGTCATTTAAAACTTGGCATGTGTAGTTATTTTAGTATTCTTCGGAGATATTTTTCTTGTAAATTACTATATACAAATTAAAAATGATTATTATTTATGGACCTTAATAAATATTGTGGGAAATTTACATGGCATTAGTAAAAAATTATATTAAAACATAATACATACTGTAACGGTCCGAATAGGTTCGATAAATTAAGAATTTTAATTTTAAAATAATTCCAACGGAATATTTTAAATTCCGCTCATTTGCGACGGAAATGCTGGCCAGTTGTAAATTTTATTGAAGCCGTGTCGGCACCACATTCCTCAAGTGAAATCTGCCAACCTTTCTTTGAAAATGCAGGTACACGTCCTGTCCGAACACAACACAAAGATAACAGTTTTTATGGGAAAAGAAACATTGCAAAATTTACTCGTTCGACAATTTGGGTGGTCCAGTTAAAATCAAGGGATAATTGAATTAATAAATTTGATGTTAGCAGGTTTCAAATTGAGAGAACCACAAAATTAATGTTCATTGGGTTAATAATTTACTTTTTTAGCATTCTCAAATTTGTGGCATATTTGTAATTAAAGGGCGAGAATTGCAAATTAGAAACAGAGCGCTTTATCGTAGAAAATAACTGGAATCGTTTGCACTTTTAGTTAGAAAAGTAACAAAGTAAAATAGGAAAGGAGTCGGTAGAAAAAACAGAGACAACAGGTTAACGGTAAAGCCAGGTAGTCGTAGAAGTCAGATGTGTGAGTGAGAGAGAGAGAATGAAAATTACGAAGTAATTATTAATTAGAACTCTCTTGGGGAATCAAACCAATGTAGAGCAAATTTTAGAAGTAGCAGCTCAATGCATGATATAACACTTGCGTAACAGCGTTTCAAGCCCAATTTAGGTTTCATTTTAATTATGTTTGTTTCATTTTAATTATGTTTGTCTTATTTTAATTATGTTTGTTTTATTTTAATTATGTTTGTTTTATTTTAATTATGTTTGTTTCATTTTAATTATGTTTGTTTCATTTTAAATTATGTTATTTCATTTAATTCTGTCGAGTTCTTGGTGCTGATTTGTATTATTGTATAGAGTCAGTAATTTAGTGTTCTTTTTCAGGCTTCTAATTCAACAACAAATTATGTACATTCGGTCTGGTCCTAACAAAAGTCTAAATTTAAACATTTAAAATAATGGTGGAAAAACGGAAACTGTAATTTCAAAAGTTCTAGAGATTTCGAAAAGGCGTCGCGATCGGCGTAAAGTAGAACCGAGCTGATTGGTCACTTTGGTCAAGTGGGGGTTGCGAAAGTGGGGTGCGCCAGAAATGATAAAACCGATTGCGGGACGGGAAACAAGGTTTTTTTTAATTCACTCGGGGTTTGATCTCCAAAGTAGCCGGAGGTACGTTCAGTACTTCCAGCAGCCATTTTGTGACCACGTGCTTAACATTTACAAGGTAAATTATTTCTCTAATTCTGGTACATTATTTGTAGTCGTGATTTAATTAGTCTACCAGCATTTAGTTCTTTATCGTTCTAAAGTAAAGATTATATTATTTTCGTGAGTATCTGATGACCACGTGACTCTTTAGAATCTGGTATTAATTTCTTTATCGCGAAGTATGTGATCTTCTTGCATTTACCGATTGGGGAACCGTGCTTTCATCAAGGGGAACTAGTATAAATTCATTATAAAACATTTTCATTTATTATGTAAGTTTTGGAGTCTCGAGATCGGGAAGCTACCGCCAGTGTCCGTCGCACTCAATTAGCTGTGGTCCGGCATAAGTGCACAAACCGCCATGTCACCCGTAAACGGGACAGTGACCAAACTAGGCCAGCTGACACGTGAAGAGAGGTACCCTTCGGCCCTGTTAGAACCCTTTTTCCTTTTTATTTTCAACCACCTAAGTAGACCGGGGTGATCTATGAGATTCCAGGGCACCGCGTCGGGTTCAATTTAATTGGGGTAATTGAAATCTAAATCGGATCACATAGTTCGCATCTCAAACTTCCATAATGCTGTTCGCGCCAGAAACTTCTGTATTTGCCCAGCGTAGTCATTTATTCATGAGTCAGGTCTCAATTCGAGGGCCGCGAGTCAAATCTCGTTAGGTCAAATTTCCACCAACTTCTGTTATTAAATTCATTTATTTATTTCTATAATTTGTTGGGACCAAACGCCACCACACTCGATTATTTGTTAAATAAAATTTAAGTGAAGTGTGCTCAATCGTTTTAATTCTATTTTTTGGAAAACCTCCGAAGGTACGGCCTCTCGTTAGAACCTAATTAAACAAAATAAAAATAAAACACAACGTAGGATCCATAAATATTTCTTTTCTCATTATTTTTGTTTCGTATTTTTCCGCAAAATTTCATCCGAGGGAATGCGGCAACCAACAATACATCAAATGAGGGAGAAAAAAAAATCATCGAGGAAAAGTCAAGGAAGTCGAAAGGTTACAATACTTACATTTATTGTCTATAATAACAGGACATTCTCTTATGTCAATTCCCCATTCACCAGAAGTAGTACCGTCCGTCGTTTCTTTAATTAAAGTGATTTTCATGTTTCCTTTAATTTCGGTTTCAAGTTTGTCAACTTGCCAAGAATTAAAAATTGTTCGTAAGCTATCGTCTGATTTATAACGACGGTTAAATTCGGGAATATTCAAAATACAATTTTTGCTCAATGTCACATAAAGCATCACACAAGCTTTTCCAGTTGCAGGAACCGTCAAAGTAGTAGCTCTAGTTGTAACATTGTTCGACCACATCATATGATCTGAAAATGCCAGTATAAATTTGTAGTTGAAAAAATTTGGATACTCACAATTATGAATTTTCCAATATGTTTTATTTCTACTTTGAAAGACGATTTGCCTTACATTGAATTTCGTTATATTTCTGACAATCTTATCATTTTCCAAGACGAATGTGTTATTATTATGTGAGACAACTGTAAAATGCGTCCATCCTTTCTTTGTTCGGTTGAATTGTATATTATCGATGTTCGTGCCATCATTTAAGTGCAAATCGATGTCATACGGTCCGTAAACTGATAGTGACTTGGAAGTTTTATTCAAAAATTCGTGATAATCAGTTTCTACTGTTTCAAAATCTATAATATATAACCTTATTAGATCACTTTCCGACATACGTAATTGTATCATTGTAAGTGTTCTTCATCCATTAAATGTCTTTAACATAAATGGAATTCAGAAATAAACACAATATTCGCTCACCTTCCCATCTTTTATCTGTTATAGCAGTGTGGGTAAGATTGTTTGCGTGGAGTATTTTCCAGTCGCCTTCAGTCCAAATGTCCATTTCCAGAAATTTAGTCCTTTCTTTGGTTGGTTCAATGATTAGAGGAGAAAGGTAGAGAGGTAGCTGTGTATGGTCCGTTATGCAATGAATGTCCTTTTCACTTTGCAATGTTATTATCTCACCAAATACGTATTTCTCCGTCAGACAATAAATCAGTGACATAAAAAATGACCTTGTCAACTAAAACAATTAATGTATTTAATTTCACTGTACGGTTAGTTGCAACTACTATTGATGAGCAACAACAATTACAAAAACTACACTACTAGGGTTGTCACCTGATTTTCAACGATTAAATTCAAAAGATAACAAGTACTGTGTTTACTATAAAAATTTATTGAGCAATAAATATGCAGTTGTGAAATATTTTGTCAGCGGCTATATACAGGGTGTCTCAGCTAAGACTTTCGAGCCTAAGATCTCTGTTATTTTCCAACGGATTTTTGTGAAATTTAAAATGCAGATATTTTAGACGGTGAAGAGTAAAATTCCATTAACGCAATAACCCAAGTCTTAAAAACGTAATTTTTACACGCCTTTTTAAAATGTTGAGTCACTTAAGATTTATATCAAAAAATTGATCGTCAATAAAAAATGTTGTAGGGAGAAACTGGCCCTTGGAAGACGTGTGGTTTGCCCAAGGAGGTTAAAGTAAGAGGAGGGAAAGCGCCCTATTCTGGTAATGCATTGAAAGTGATCGTTCCTTCTCCAGCAACCTTTTATGACCGCGAACGTCCTTGAACGGCCCACCGGGTATCGCATCGCTTTGGCGCCAGTGGCGTTCCTTTAACCCCCGCAACAAGGTGTTAAGCGTTTTTATGTTACAACAAATGCTCCAGTGCGCCCCGTCATGTACTTATAGTTTTTTCTAAATTATAAATTTACTTCTTTTATTTTTGTTAATTTGTTTCATGTACTTTATGTTACAAATTACAATAAATGCATCTGTGCACCCCGTCTTTTATACGCCACTGGTACCATCCCCACCAACCACCCTTGTTTAGCAACCTTTTATGGCTCTGCACGATTTGGTGGGTGGCATCACTTTTTCAAACTTGCTTTCCCTCCTCTTACTTTAACCTCCTTGGGTTTGCCAGAAAAAAGAAAAAAAACTGTTAAACGTGGCTGCAGTTGCAAAAACGTTGACGCGTATGAAACAAACGCGCCCTATCGCCGAATTTTAGTCACCCCTCTTCGCATAAACGCAGGTGACATATTTGACGTTTATCTTTCTAACCTTACAAATACTTACAAAGTTAAAATCAACATTTGGACGTAATTTATTATACTGGATGCTTTAATTGTTCCATAAAGGACTAAAACAGGATCGGAATATTTTAGCAAAGGGAATTTAGTTGAGGTACGCTTCCTGTGTCTTCAAATAAATCGACTCTTTGAACCTTAAATTTTGTAAAGCCTACATTTGGATAGTGTTCCACGAGAAAACAAACTGTGTCATTGAAGTTTTTACGTAGGGAAAAATTGTTCCCTTTTTCAACAATATTGAAATTTCTACCATTTTAGTCTATTTTTAGAGTACCTATTTTCAATAAATTTACACAATTTGACATTTCTAATAAAGTGCGCCCACTTTTGACAGATTGTAAGGGATGTACAAAATGTTGCTTGGGAACTTTTCATCAATTGTTCCAAAAGGTAACTGCTCAAATACCTTCAAAATTTAGATTAAATTTTCAACAACAAAATCTAATCTTTTCGTTGAATCAGACGAGTGATTTAGTTAATTGTTTGTGCAGACACCAATTTTTTTAATGTTTTACAATCTAATAATAATTGCGCTTAATTTTCAATAAAGGAAACATGTGTTAAATAGCTATTTATGTAACCAGTTAGGAAATGCGTTATTTTGTGTAACGAGTGGAATATTTGCGGGACGAGCGCAGCGAGATCCCGCAAAATCACACGAGTTACACAAAATTGCATTTCCTAATGTGTTACATACAAGACTTTTTCTAATTTTGACAAAAAAAAGTTTCTTCAAACGTTAAACGAAGTAATGAATTTCATTAATAATAAATTATTATTGTGTTAAAATATCAAGTAGGTAAGTAGGCACGGTTATTTTGCTTAAAAACAAAAAATATGACAGTGTCAAATTGATCATACAATAAATTTTTCCTAACCAGTTAGGAAAGATTTTACTTTTCGTACCAGTTTGCGACCTTGGGGGGTTGCCGCTCGCCACGCCATACTGGAGAATAGGTGTGGAAAATCACATTTCTGCGATTATTTCATTATCCGTGCGAGATACGTTATTATAGAGATAAGTTATTATAGAAAATGTAGAGCGTCAATTCTCTACATTTTTCATTGTTTATGTTTTTTTGTCAGATCAATAGTTTCGTAGTTACAGCGTGTAGAAATCAAGAATTTCTATTATTTTTGTACTTTTTATTCTTTTCCACACCACCACAGAGGTAGAGAGCAATAGGGTGCGTTTTTTTTTTTACGTAGTGTCCCCGGTGGGCATAGTCCACGATGCAGTAGAAGTTTACTGTTTTACTCTTTTTGATCTCTTTGTAACGTCGACGGACCTGAATGATCTGGATCGAACGGTATAGATGAGCTGAATTCATGAGAGTTTATGAATTTGGGAATTCCTCTTGAGAATTTTCCTCTTGTTCCTCAGGGACATCATCATCATCATCAGGATCATTTGGCGTTTACCTGTTTCATTAGTATACACGTTGGAGTCCGATATGCCCGTAAACGGACAAACAATAAGTGCTCGAATTCTACAGGCTGTAACTACGAAACTATTGATCTGACAAAAAAGACGTAAAGAACAAAAATGTAGAGAATTGTATGTTCTACATTTTTTGTATGTAGTTAGATTGTTGGGATTTTATAATAAGGCCGACTGTTTTGATTTAAAAGCTAAAACTGTTTATTCAGACGTGAACGTCTTGTTTTACAATCTACCAGTTACAAGTTAGTGTCTATGGCGTATACAAGGTTTTTCCTTAGTTACATCTACTCGTTGGTTTTAGTACCAACCTAAACAAAATAAAAGTACTGTTATTAAATAATTATAAAATGAGAAATACATCAACATATAATCTGTTTCAAAATCAAAAATCCACCACCTGTTGAATTATGTTGGCAGAAAAAAAGAAATCCCTAGAAAAAGTTTTATTTTTTTGGGTTGGCTCAACCTCCCGCCAAAATTTGACATTGAACTGTTGTTGTTTATTTACGAAACACAAAATTATTATTATGTACAAAAAGGTTTTAGCTACTTTTTGAGTGAAATAATAAAATGAGAATTAAAAAAACGCGATGAACTACGACCAAAACGACTGTCCAACAGTTTTCTCTCATAACCCCACTTTTTTCTGACATTTACAGACACACTAAAAACAAAAGTCGGCGACGTTGTCGGATGTATTTTCGAGGTAGAATACACTGTTGGTGGATTTTTGATTTTGAAACAGATTATAGATATACGTATCTCGTACGGATAATGAAGTAATCATAGACGTTCGAGAATCTGAAGATCAAGACGAACAAATACCTGAAATCAATGAATTTCTATTTTGACAAACGCCAGATGATGTTGATGATGATGATGATGACCCAATATTAATAATATGCCTAATAAAGAGTTAATATCTGGACCTCTGGACGGCGTCTTTTGTAAATTTTGCTTTTAAAGTGGCCACACAAGAAAAAGTCGCAAGGTGCTAAATGTGGAAATCTTGCTCGCCAGTTTATAGCACCACCTCTACCAATCCAACAATTTGGAAATGAATCGTTTAAAAAATTTCTAACATCTAAGCCGAAACAACGAAGTTACTGAATTTATTTAGTATAAAAGTAGATTCGTCTGTGAAGCAAATTTCCGACAGAAAGCGACGATCATTATTAGCACACTCTTGCATTTCATAACAGAATGTTTTCTTTCGTCAACAGCAAAAATCTGTTGATGACACTATGCCTTGTAGGGATGATACTTGTACTTCCTGAGGATATTCCGTATCCGCGATTTACATAAACATACTTCAAGAGAAATTTGTCTTAAACTGTATATTGAGTCCAAATTTACCATCGCCAAAATACGTTCTTCTGTGCGGGTAATTATTTGTCGATTTGTCGATGCGATATAATTATTATTTTTGAATATTTTCTTTTAGCAATAAAACTATACTGTACTTACCACCCCTACCTTCTGATTCTACAGAAATATTTGCACATCTTCTTCATTGGAGTAACTATTCATTTTTCTGTAAATAATTTTGACAGTAATTTATCGAAATCCGCTAACTTAACCCAACAAATTACCAAATTTTTTGACAAACGCTGTCCAATTTGAAAATCATGGCATGTCATACTTAAAAATCACCAAGCTTTAAATTAGTATTTTAAAATAAAAATAGCATCTTTAATCGTATTTTTAGTATCATTTTAAGCGCAATAATTTCTTCTTTCTATTGATACCATTACCTTAGCTATAAGTTTAATTGGCGAGCAGGAATCAGCAAAAACGTTCAATACAATGTTAATTGCCTATGTTCGAGTTTGAGAATGCACAGGCTGTATAAAAATATTAGGAAAATCGGAGATCATTCTCATAAATAAATAAAAACTATAAACTTCATATTTTGTCATCGCTCATATTGACAAATTGTAGATAAATTTGACAACAATTTCATCATTCATGCGTGACAGAAAAATGTATATCCAAAATTTAATGATCGCAATAGTACGTATTTCGCCGATACAAATCTTATCTGTGTATTTCTGTATATTTTACATACAACAATTTGTTGTTCAACAATATAGATAAGGTTATAATACTCTCATCCGGATAATTTCGAAAATTTGATTAAATAAAGCTTAACAGGAGATGATGAACTAAAATTATACACTTAGATACCACACACGATTATGTTTATAGTAATTTACGTTATAAGTCCGGTAGGTTACTTGTAACAGTACGAGTTAGACATTATGGACGAGGCGACGTTAGGAGCCGAGTCAAGAATGTCTGAACAAGTCCTGTGATATTGTATCTGAATATAATTTTTATATTCTGCATAAAAAATGTCAAAATATTGCGGCTACTTTCCGCTAAACCGGAAGTGTAATTTTTTTTTAGAATATCATCAATCCCTGTATGTTACTCCATACCGATTCCTTTTTTATATTTTCATTTAAACGTTTATAGTTCTCTGACAATTTAATTCATACACTAAAAGTCCCATAAGCAGCGGTGTTTTTGTCACTATGACAGCGAAAAAAGTTTGCCCTAAGTTTTCCAGCGACAAAACGGAACCTAACGTTTGAAAGCGTCTGACTCTAGTACGTCTGCATCATCGTCTCTAGCAACCCTGACATGACAACCAAAAGACACGAAAGATCTGAAAATCAAGTTATTTATGAGAATTGTGTTTTTAACAATTGTACTTTTTCGTTGAATTAAATAAACTAATTTACACCTTATTTGTTAATTTAGTGATTTACGTATTCATTAAATTGTCTTACCGAATTACACTCAAGTTTTTTTTTGGGTCGAAGTAAACTTGACATTTATAATTCGAGTTTTGTTGTCTGGTAATTAAACTCAAAAAACTGCCAGAAAAATTACTCGTCCTACGGACTCGTAATTTTAATTCTAATTGAAATGTCAAGCTAAGTGACAATTTAATTCATGTATAAGAAATCTCATAAGGCGCTGTGATTTTTATCACTTTGACAGCGGATAAAAGTTTGCCCTAACTTTTATCCGGCAAAAACACTCAGGTAACTTATACCTTTAGTTGCTATGGATCTAATACCTTTAATAACAAATAAAAAATTGAAATTTGTATTGATCATTCATTAAATTGTCTCGCCGAATTACACTCGAGGTTCCATTTAGTCAGGAAAAATATTTATTTGCAACTCAAACTAATTGCTTGACAATTAGACTCGAGAAATTGACACGATAAAATCAACTCCTCTAATTGCCAAGCAATACATTTTCGTTGCAAAAAATATTTATCCGACTAAATGAAACTTGTGTAATTACAGTCGATAAAGTAATATTTTTAATAAAATAATGCGTATATGAAAATTATCTAATGAAAGCGATCAAAGAGATATCACTCATATCAAATTTTTAAAATATATGCTTATCCCAACAACACTCTTTAAATTAGTCGTGTTATACCTGTTGACGTCATATCTCAGATAAATTTCAGTCTCAAACAACAATTGTCCACTTTTTCTCGCGGTAATTATTATCGATACTTAACTAGTTCTGGATCAGCAGGCAGATTAAGAGAATTCCGCCAATTTTTCTCACTCACCAACGGATCAAAACTGGCAATAAATTTTTTGAAGGAATTCCAACGGGCCCGTACGTTAGTAGGCTACGACAGGCCCGGAGATAGGCAGATGAGGCACGCGGGAAGACCGGCAGTTCTGGTCCGCCGATCTGACCTGTTAAATTATCCGCTCGTCTAGGTATGGTTGACTATTACAGTGAGCGGCAAAAGTATGGAAGAAATTCATTAAAAATTAAATTAAAATTTTTTCCAAAAAAATTTTTGGACGGGTCAATTTCAGTTCATAAAAATACATATTCCAAGCAGTCATTTATTTTCGAGTGATGACGTCATCGATATTTTTATTATATTTCTCTCCACCACTCGGCGGCACGGCAAATTTGCCGGAGTACATACACTATTACGGATATTACTATCAAGTAATAGTGCAGTGCTAATCAACATAATTACCGACGTCTCGCCTTCACATTTTGACTTTGTTGTGTTTTTATATTATGTTCTGTGTCAATGTTAAGGAACTTCCTGACGATATGACATGAGTATAATAATAATAATATACCTTTTTCCCCCGTCACCCGTAAACGGGACAGTGACCAAACTAGGCCAGCTGACACGTGAAGAGAGGTACCCTATAAGTCTGTTAGAACCTTTTTCCCTGTTATTTTCAATCACCGGAGTAGACCAGGTTTTGACTTCAGATTTCCAGGGCATCGCGTCAGGTTCAATTTAATTGGGGAAACAAATCAAATCTAAATCGAATCACATAGTTCGGATCTCAAACTCGTATAATGATATTCCCGCGAGAAACTTCTGTATTTGCCCAGCTTAGTCATTTACTCATGAGTCATATCTAAATTCACGGGACAAAAGCCAAATCTCATTGAGTCAAATATCCACCAACATCTTTATTAAATTCACTGATCTATTCACACTGTTTGTTGGGACCAAACACCACCACACTCGATTATTTGTTAAATAAATATTTCTTTCTCATTATTTTTGTTTCGTATTTTTCCGCAAAAATTTCATCCGAGGGAATGCGACAACCACCAATACATCAAATGAGGGAGGAAGGTTTCATCGAGGAGAAGTCAAGGAAGTCGAAACGTGTCAAAATCTAAGAGATCTAAAGTGGCTGTAATCATCAGCCGATTTTGTTGAGTTATTCCTTCTGCGAGCTGCATCTTTCTTTCTCAAACCTTTTATGATACTCATCGTAAACCAAGTGGGATATTCACGAGATAGGGAAGGTGATTTCTTGGGTACATACATTTGGAAAGTTTGATACAGCACTGAATAAAACTGGGAGACAGCACGTTCAACATTCGACTCAGAATCAAGAATCCACCTATGAACATTTAACAGTGATTCATAGAGTAGGGTAAAATTGCATTTACGGAAATTATAATCGAGGTCACTGGCAGATAGAAGCCTTCTTAAACGTACCTTAGAAGCAACAAGTTCAATTTCAAGAGATACAAAGGGCTCATGACTTCTAGACACCAAACATTCATTGCATGCATTCGAAAACACCATAAGGTTAGTTTCAAATCACCCGATGAGCAGGATGTAAATTCAATGATATTAAAATCACCCAGAATAACCATGTGAGACCCATACAAGCAAGACAGTGAGATAAAAAAAATCAACAAATGTATAATAATCAGTATTACTGTAAGATGGTGGTATACACAGAATGTCCCAGAACCCGCGCCCCAGAGAAAACAGACAAATGCCGACGAAAATCTCGATTCTAAAAATGCAAACGAAGAACAATTAACGGCTTGCATAAGACAGTTGTGAGACATCCAGGAACCACCAATTCCAGAAAGGGAACTCTGAGATGTTAATGTGAATAAAATCGGTTGCTAAGTTTATAAATTGTCACAATGAAATAATGTCAGAATGACATGTCCGCTACTGACAAAGTCCCGGGTTCGTTACGAAAGAGAATATGAGCTATTTATGAAATGGAGAGAATTGAAGAAAACCAAGAGCTTCAAAAGCAGTACTTTTAGTATATCTTGCAGAATTATCAAAATCCCTAAAATCGTCGAATTTATGGGGTTCATATTCGATGTTAAGAGCAACATTAATTATCAAACAGTATGTCGACATTAGCAAATATCCTGAGTTAATTGCTTTTTTAAAGAAACAATCAGTTGGATACGAAACCAAACAATCCAAAACCTTTACAAAGGAACACATTTTTCAGTTTTTCAATACGGCATCCGACGAAGAGTACTTATTATTCAAGGTAAAGTAACAATGTTGTCTGCAGTTTCATTTCATAATTCAATTTTTAAAATACAGGTTGTTGCAATTATGGGATTATCAGGAGCTTGTCGCTGCGACGAATTGAAAAATTTAATGATTGATGATATTGAAGATATGCAGTCACACAAAAACCAACACAGGAAAGTCTCGTACATTCATGGTAGTTTCTGTATGGAACGAATTAACGAACGATTTGAATTTAGTAGAGATTTATCGAAAGTACTTGTCTCTAAGACCGTCTTCTGTATCGCATCGACGATTGTTTATAAATTATCAAAAGGGCGAATGTATGGTTCAGCAGGTGGGAATAAAAAAAGTTGCCAAAATTCCACAAATGATTGCTAAGTTTTTGAAGATATCAGATGCTTCTTTGCTCACTGGGCATTGTTGGAGAAGAACGTCAGCTACGCTATTGGTTGATGGCGAGGCATATTTATTATCTCTTAAACTCTTAAACTCAGACTCATCTGAACGCAAAATGTCCATTGCCAAAAAGATTCTCGGAGATCATAATTCTTCCAACTCATCCATCATCATGTCTTTAACTTCGAGCTCTACAACTTCTTCTACAATAGTTGAAAAATTAGTAGAATCTTCCGGAGCTGGAGTTTCAATTAATGCAAATAACAGTGTATAAATTTTTATATTAATAAGTAGGTAGTAGATTGTTAATGTAGTAGATTGTTAAAAGTTATTTGTACAACTAGTTAAGAAAGTCATACTTTTTTTTAATCAAGCAAGTAAGTGAAAAAAGAGACTATTTTTTTGCATATTGAAAAAAGTTGAGAAATTTGGTCTAAATGGATTTATGAAAAATTACTAAACAAAATAGGTATGCTTTGACAATCATCTCCAAGGAGATGGAATTAAATTATGCAAAAAAGTACTACTTTCACTACGATTTTTCGTGTAAATAAGTGCTACTTTCACTACGATTTTGCGTGTAAAAAAGTGCCACTTTCATTACGATATGCAAAAAATAAATTTTCCTCACTAGTGAGTTTACTTTCTCCATTTTCCTCACTAGTGATGCAAACGCCTGTTTTCCTCACTAAATTGGGTGATGAAAGTATCATTTTCATAAGCGATGTTGGAAAAAAAATGTTCTTATTTTGAATACAGTTCAAGCTACAAATTTTTTTCTTTAGGAATTTTTATTTGTCCTTTGATGAGGATTTTTCCTTTTTTCTTTGGGGCGCCAGCCCGAGGGTAATTTGAGCGACACACACGAGTGTTGGACTGCAAAAAAAAAATTCTAGCGATTTATCTGTCTCTTGGTATATTCGGAAGAGAATCTCCCGAAAAAGCTTTTTTGCACGACCTGTATATAATGAGCAACTTTTCTTCCTGATTGTATGGACTAAAGTGGCTCTTTTTTCCCCTTGGGCAAAAAACCGCAGCCAACTCAAGCTTTTAGTCATCTTTTTTCCCCTTGGGCAAAAAACCATAGCCTATTCAACCTTTTATGGTACATATTTATTTCGAATTAATTTTTTTTTCACTCGAGGTGCAGTTTGTAGCCCGAAGGCGAAGCCCGAGGGTCCTACAAAGCAACGACGGTAACAATCATGCATTCCCGAGGTGCAGATACTATTATTTGCACGATTCAAAAATTTTAATTGAAAAAAGCCGAAAAGTTAAAAATTATTTTGTTCGATACCTCCCTAGAAAGTGGGTCTGTATCCATGGTTACCAGTGAGTGAAGGTTCCACTTTCGCTCACGCACTTTCGCTCACGTACTTTCGCTCACGCACTTTCGCTCACGCACTTTCGCTCACGCATAATTGAAATTCGATTTTATGAAATAGTTATTTACACTACGAGAGAGGAAGGTAAAGCTTTTGTTCACGCGAATTGCATGTTCGGCCACGACGCGCAGCGGAGTGGTCGATGCAATTCAAGTGAACAAAAGCGGCCTTACTCTCGAGTGCTGTATTTGATTTTGTTCGATACCAGACATAACTCCTTAGAAAATGAGTCTGTAACTTTATATTCAAAATTTTAAATAAAATTAAAATAAAATAAATAAATCACATTTTCGGAGAGATCTGTTGCTATGGAAAAAAATAAAATACAAAATAAACAAAGTTTTGCAAAGTCAATAAAGTGATTGTGCACACCACGTTGTGGAAATGGATGACGAAGAATTCTGTGTTCCTGATGACGTCCTGGAAGAGGCAAGTGCCGCGAAGTACCAAATGGTGCCTACGAAATCAAAATTACGATACCAGAAATAATTGGAAATATTTACACAATGGCAGACCGAGATCAAGGGAAAAGACGAAAGCAGCATCAGCGCGGTTATTCAATGTTGAAGAGTACATTGTTTGTATTTCAAAACGTTTATATCTCCAGGTATCCAGGTAAGAGGTTTTTTTAATAAGCTATTAGTTGTTTTAATATAATAAATTGTACAGGTTCAACAGTCTCACCTCCTTTTTGAAAACAAAATGTAGAAACTATCAGCCGAAAAAGGCTACAACTTCTTCAAGAAACGATGTTTGCAAGTTTTTACTGGAAGCGGCGGACCAAGAGTGGATCCTTCAGAAAGTTGTACTGATGATGGGCATATTCGGTGGCCGTCGTGATTAATTATGTAAAGTGATGAATTGTTATACAGTGAGTTTTTTTTAAGACTGGCCATAGGGTTTTACAATCTACATTTTTCAACCCCCTGTTAACTTTTGTCCTCATGAAAATATTCAACCCAGTTTTGTAGTAAAGTTGTGGGGTATGATAATGTATTCAAACAATTTCAATTTAATAACCAGAATCAAGGAATAAATTATAGCAAAAAGACATTTTTTGAATTCCGTTTGCTCTAATTTTAAATTTTCAGTAGGCTAAAATTTCACCTGACATTTGTAATTTTGATATGTAATTGATTATGTGATTGCTTAACTGCCTCTGGAGGCCATTTTGAACATTTCATTTAATTTTTATTAAAGTAAAGAAACTTGTTATAACATAAATAATGAATCTATCGTTATAAAATGTAAAATATTAATGTTCACACTATTTTTTGCAAATAACATTTTATTTGTAAATTGTCTATTACAACCATTTAGGTATTACAAATACAAAGTTAACAGGAGGTTGAAAAATTAGCATGTAAAACCCTCTGGCCAGTCTTAAAAAAACTCACTGTATAACAATTCATCACTTTACATAATTAATCACGACGGCCACCGAATATGCCCATTATCAGTACAACTTTCTGAAGGATCCACTCTTGGTACGCCGCTTCCAGTAAAAACTTGCAAACATCGTTTCTTGAAGAAGTTGTAGCTTTTTTCGGCTGATAGTTTCTACATTTTGTTTTCAAAAAGGAGGTGAGACTGTTGAACCTGTACAATTTATTATATTAAAACAACTAATAGCTTATTAAAAAAACCTCTTACCTGGATACCTGCTCGGTCTGCCATTGTGTAAATATTTCCAATTCTTTCTGGTATCGTAATTTTGATTTCGTAGGCACCATTTGGTACTTCGCGGCACTTGCCTCTTCCAGGACGTCATCAGGAACACAGAATTCTTCGTCATCCATTTCCACAACGTGGTGTGCACAATCACTTTATTGACTTTGCAAAACTTTGTTTATTTTGTATTTTATTTTTTTCCATAGCAACAGATCTCTCCGAAAATGTGATTTATTTATTTTATTTTAATTTTATTTAAAATTTTGAATATAAAGTCACAGACTCATTTTCTAAGGAGTTATGTCTGGTATCGAACAAAATTAAATACAGCACTCGAGAGTAAGGCCGCTTTTGTTCACTTGAATTGCATCGACCACTCCGCTGCGCGTCGTGGCCGAACATGCAATTCGCGTGAACAAAAGCTTTACCTTCCTCTCTCGTAGTGTAAATAACTATTTAACTCTCAACATGACACTTCAATTTAGCTTGACAGTTAGTGATAATTTACAAATTTTCGGCTTTTTTCTATTAAAATCGGTGAGTCGTGCAAAAAATAGTATATGGACCTCGGGAGTGAATGATTTTTACCCTCAGTGCTTTGTAAAACCCTCGGGCTATAAATTGCACCTCGGGTAAAAATCATCCACTTCACTCCCTCGGTGGATAATATACTATTCCCTAGGTAAATAATATTTGTATTTGTTTCGGCGACAATTTGAAAATTGTCTTCAAAAACAAATACGAGTAGTCTGAGGAGAAAATTTCCGGCAATTTGATATTATCGATGCGTTAATGTTTCTGAAAATCCAGATAATTAACCTAACTTGCAGCAGTTGTGATCAAATTACGTATTTTTGTCAAACCAATATGGAATAAGGAATATTCTTCGATGTTTATACTGTTCTGTCGAGCAACAATTTGGACAGTTTTATAATGAATACTCCTTTTTAATGATTTTATTCTCAAAAATCTGCCAAGCAACCGGTTTAATTATTCAAACAATGGTATCAAACATTATTTTATTAAAGAAAATCATACGTTATATACATAGTAACCCTAACAACATCAAAATAGCTAACTAAATTTTAATGGACACAACTTTTAGTTGATTTCCTTTAAGGAATATGAAATATTTGTTTGAATCTTTTATAAATGATAAAATAGAATAAAACGTTGTATGTACCACGGGCATAATTGTCTATTATGGCCCTTAGGAATTTAAAAGCCCTTGTTCCTCGGGCTTTAAACATTTCCTCGTGCCATAATCTCCTAATTATACCCTTAATACATAAATAACTATTAATGATCTTATTTTTATATATTATCACGATCTGAAAGAGTTAAAATACGTGGAAAGCTTGAAAACTTCTTGAATGAAACTTTTGCGACGTTTGAAAATCATTATAACAAACGATTGATAAGAGAACAATGCTTGATGTTGATATCAACTTATCTCATGCAGTGATCAGAAAAGATTGTTGTCAACATAATGACATGTATACAGGCTGATTCATCTTTTACCGCCGGGGGCAAAATTGACCTTAAAAATTATGATTTCCCTTTCATATTTTGCAGACCTAATTTATTATCCATAAGGCACATAATATCAAAAAATTGGGATGGAGCCGAGTCGAAGACCCGACCTAGTAACTTACCCGACATCAATTTAAACCAATCTGAATTGACCCGAGATACCTACTGTAACCTTTCGACTTCCTTGACTTTTCCTCGATGATTTTTTTTTCTCCCTCATTTGGTGTATGGTTGGTTGCCGCATTCCCTCGGATGAAATTTTGCGGAAAAATACGAAACAAAAATAATGAGAAAAGAAATGTTTATGGATCCTACGTTGTGTTTTATTTTTATTTTGTTTAATTAGGTTCTAACGAGATGCCGTACCTTCGGAGGTTTTTCAAAAAATAGAATTAAAACGATTGAGCACACTTCCCTTAAATTTTATTTAACAAATAATCGAGTGTGGTGGTGTTTGGTCCCAACAAATTATAGAAATAAATACATGAATTTGATAACAGAAGTTTGACCTAATGAGATTTGACTCGCGGCCCTCGAATTGAGACCTGACTCATGAATAAATGACTACGCTGGACAAATACAGAAGTTTCTGGCGCGACAGCATTATGAAAGTTTGAGATGCGAACTATGTGATCCGATTTAGATTTCAATTACCCCAATTAAATTGAACCCGACGCGATGCCCTGGAATCTCATAGATCACCCCGGTCTACTCCGGTGGTCGAAAATAAAAGGGAAAAAAGGTTCTAACAGGGCCAAAGGGAACCTCTCTTCACGTGTCAGCTGGCCTAGTTTGGTCGCTGGCCCCCTTGCGGGTGACGCGGCTAATTTTGTGCTCTTACGCCGGACCACAGCTTATTGAGTGCGACGGACACTGGCGGTAGCTTCCCGATCTCAAGAATCCAAGACATAAATAATGAATGGAAATGTTTTATAATAATTGCATACTGGTTCCCTTTGACAAGAGCACGTTTCCCCAATCGGTAAATGCAAGAAGATCACATACTTCGCGATAAAGAAATTAATATAAGATTCTAAAGCGACACATGGTCATCAAAAGCTCAAAGAAAATAATATAATCTTTACTTTAGAACGATAAAGAACTAAATGCTGTTTGACTAATTAAATCGCGACTACAAATAATGTACAAGAATTAGAGAAATAATTTACCTTGTAAATGTTACGCACGTGGTCACAAAATGGCTGCTAGAAGTACTGAACGTACCTCCGGCTACTTTGGAGATCAAACCCCGAGTGAATCAAAAAGCCTTGTTTCCCGTCCCGCAATCGGTTTTATCATTTCTGGCGCACCCCACTTTCGCAACCCCTACTTGACCAAAGTGACCAATCAGCTCGGTTCTACTTTACGCCGATCGCGACGCCTTTTCGAAATCTCTAGAACTTTTGAAATTACAGTTTCCGTTTTTCCACCATTATTTTAAATGTTTAAATTTAGACTTTTGTTAGGACCAGACCGAATGTACATAATTTGTTGTTGAATTAGAAGCCTGAAAAAGAACACTAAATTACTGACTCTATACAATAATACAAATCAGCACCAAGAATTCGAGAGAATTAAATGAAATAACATAATTTAAAATGAAACAAACATAATTAAAATGAAACAAACATAATTAAAATGAAACAAACATAATTTAAAATAAAACAAACATAATTAAAATAAAACAAACATAATTTAAAATGAAACAAACATAATTAAAATGAAACAAACATAATTAAAATAAAACAAACATAATTAAAATGAAACAAACATAATTAAAATAAAACAAGCATAATTAAAATGAAACCTAAATTGGGCTTGAAACGCTGTTACGCAAGTGTTATATCATGCATTGACCTGCTACTTCTAAAATTTGCTCTACATTGGTTTGATTCCCCAAAACAGTTCTAATTAATAATTACTTCGTAATTTTCATTCTCTCTCTCTCACTCACACATCTGACTTCTACGACTACCTGGCTTTACCGTTAACCTGTTGTCTCTGTTTTTTCTACCGACTCCTTTCCTATTTTACTTTGTTACTTTTCTAACTAAAAGTGCAAACGATTCCAGTTATTTTCTACGATAAAGCGCTCTGTTTCTAATTTGCAATTCTCGCCCTTTAATTACAAATATGCCACAAATTTGAGAATGCTAAAAAAGTAAATTATTAACCCAATGAACATTAATTTTGTGGTTCTCTCAATTTGAAACCTGCTAACATCAAATTTATTAATTCAATTATCCCTTGATTTTAACTGGACCACCCAAATTGTCGAACGAGTAAATTTTGCAATGTTTCTTTTCCCATAAAAACTGTTATCTTTGTGTTGTGTTCGGACAGGACGTGTACCTGCATTTTCAAAGAAAGGTTGGCAGATTTCACTTGAGGAATGTGGTGCCGACACGGCTTCAATAAAATTTACAACTGGCCAGCATTTCCGTCGCAAATGAGCGGAATTTAAAATATTCCCTTGGAATTATTTTAAAATTAAAATTCTTAATTTATCGAACCTATTCGGACCGTTACACTACCTAATTTTCTGTTAAAATTTTTACCACTTATTACCGCCAAACTATAAACACGTAAATAACTTTATAAGCCGCCATATTGGACATTTTCGCAAATAGTACATATCATTTCCAACATAAAAACACATGCCCTTTCAACTGGTAATATCAAATTTCCATTCCACCTCATAATTTTTTCGAGCAACCCCCACCCTCTTCCACCCCTCGTAGTCGGATCGATACCAAACTCTATTCGGTGGTCACTATTACAGAGTCATTTCCAATGGCAAGATCCGAGATTATTTTGTTAAAAGTTTCAGCCGTTATCGCCGTTGATTTATGAAGACGTAAATAACCTTATAAGTCCGCCATATTGGAAAAATCCACAAATGGTAAACATCGTTTCCGACATAAAAACAGATGCCCTTTCAAAGGGTAAAGTCAAATTTCCATGTTCCCTTATTATTTTTTCTACCTACCACCACCCTCTTCCACCCCCCGTCGTCCGATTGACACCAAAAGCTTTTCAACTCGAGAGACCATGGGTCAGTTTGTGTTGGTCAAATTTGAAAGCAATCGGTCAAAGCATTTTTGAGTAATCGTGGGAGAACGAAAAGTGGGACAGACAGATGCACAGACAGACGCACAGACAGACATCATTCTAAAAACTTCATTAACGTGTTCAGGAGACCTCAAAACGTAAAGATCTACGGAAATTAGCAATTCGAAATTTTGGACCGATCACAATAACTTACCTACCTTTGGTCGGGTAAGTTAAAAATGAAATTTATAAGTTAATTACGTCAAATTTTGCCATTTTCTCAATTATTAATTGTTTAATTTATTCAACTTTGTAGCATATGCACACTCAGGTATTTTCACACAATTTTACCATGTTAAATTAATTTTGGCGTATGGTATTATTGAAATAAACGCATTTTGATATTCAAATTTGTATTTGCTTCATGATTTACGACATAATGTCCAAATATCTTAACAATAAGATTTATTAGAGGATTTTTACTGCCACAGCAGGGGGTCCTTTGTAAAATCGAAGAAATTCGTCTAAGCAGGTCAGTTTTACAAGGTAGTCATTGTTGGAGAAAATTTACAACACTAAAAGCCAACAACCATCAATAAAAGCAACTTTTCCATTAAAATCGATTTAATTCAAAAACTATCAAACATTTTTCGAAACGGATTGCAGATATTGATTTTATACGCCATTAGCCACATCCTGATGCAAAAATTTGAACATATTTAACAATGACAGTGCGGGAGTTTAAAAAACGGATAGTACTCGTATTATTTAGATTTCGAGTTTAAATTTTTAATCAGCTGTTTACTTATCTCCTTGACTTGAAAAATGTTATTGCAAAATATAGAAACACCTTGACAGTATATGTATAAACAAGTTATTAAGTAATAAGACTGATAAGTAAAGAATATTTTGCAATAATCAACATTTTTTTTTTAGAAATGAAACTAACGTGCGACAATTGGATAGAAAAATTAGGTGAATTCTCTTCTAATAATGGCGACTGAGATACAAATTTCGTATTGAATTTATTTCATGTTAAGTAATTAATACAGAAATTTTATGAATCTCACATGAAGCACAAATTTCTGTTTTTAAAGTAAACAAATTAGAATGCAGTTATTACAGACAGGGACGGATGAAAAACCCTCTTCAAAAACCGTATCCCAGGTATTACTCATATTTTACAATTCGATTAATGATAAAAACAATGTTTAATTTGGAACTACGCGGTCAAGGTACGCCAACGGGAGCTTAGAGCTGGAGGTAACAAACTTTCGGCCGCGAGGGAACTCAGAAGAATAATCTGAATCATATTGAAATCAAGCGACGTTTATAGATATTCGGGGCATTAATGAACGTCAGACTATTTCACCGACCAAGCAAGAGTGACAGAGCGTTTCGGGGTCGTACGATTAGCATTCCTAGACCGCAGCCGCAAAGACCTAGGTCCGCCGTCCCCAAATAACCGTTTCCCAACAAAACTCCGAAGTCTCTATAACATCGACGGAAGCTTCACGAAAACATCCCGACGCCGCTCCCGCAAAGACTTAGGTCCGTCCCCGCTAACGGCTCTAAATAACCGTAGCTTCCACAGAAATTAACTAAACAACCCCACGACTTCCTGATTGTCACCTAGCTCCCATAGGGGCGCACTTACAACATTTTACTTTGACTTTTCCGAAATCTAGCAACAACACAAATAAAAACCCGAGTTTAATTCAATCGAACAAAGCGCAACATTAAACGATGACAAAATTCAGCAAAACAAAGCGCAACCTTAAACAATGATAAATAAGCAGAACAAAGCGCAAAGTTAAATAACGATAAAATAAAAAATGGCACAAATATCGATAAGCAACATAAATAACGAATACAATAATCGCTGGCTGGTCGAGTACCATTAGAAAATGTTAGTGAAAGCAAAACAAAATGGACGCGCGCGGCTACTAATTTTCGAAATTACCAGATCGCCAAAAAAATGAACCTCCCGTGGAAAACTTAGGGATAACGCTTAAAATTAACAAATGGGAGCTTCTCGAAAGAAACAGCATGCAACAAAATGATATTTACAACATACCCTTACCACATGGTCCTGGTCCCAAAAAAAAACACAAAAAGAAAACGAACGTGGGACAAATTACCCGGGGTGAATTAAAACGTCGGATTCCTCACGGGGACCCAAAATATCTACTCGGGACGGTAGTGTAATTGATTCAGATTTAACTTACAAATTTTGGAATATGGCTCGCTCTTCGCACGGTGTGTTCGTTTCGAAAAACCAAACAAAAGTGACCTACCCCCTTCAACCACGCGCGTGAGAGCCCGCTTCACCCCCGCTATATTTCCGTTGCCAAATCCCCAGGATTACCAACCCCATCCCTGAGTCCCTAATCTAGCCGCTAGTACCTTCACATTTGCGCGCTCTTGTGGCGGTACCGGGAACTAAAATTTAAATTTTAAACTAGGTCACTACAACCCGTCCAAAGATTTTTTTGAAAATAATTTTGTTTAATCTTTAATGAATTTATTCCATACTTTTGCCGCTCACTGTATGTATACTGTATGTACATAGTACGTACAATGAAATTTGATAATTATACAGCACAACACCTGGCATAAAAACTTCTTTAATCATAATATGCACCTTCAATTAACAACGTTTTAATGCGCGTTATAAACTTATCACGAGGCCATGCAGTTATTTCATTTGACAAACTGTTATAACCTAAAAATTTAGTTTGTGAAACGGTGTCCGTTTCTTGAGTTTCAGAAGATGAAGAAGTTGTAAAAACTATTTTAGTAGTTTTCTCATGATTGAGATTCAATTTATTTGCCTCAAACCAATTTAATGCTTTCAGTTCTGTTTCTCGCATAATCTGATCACCTTATCAATTGGGTAGGCTTTCAAGATTTCGAATTTTCGAAAATGTCAACGACTTATGGATCAATGAGAAATTGTACAGCGACGTCACTGGGATATGTCGCTTGTCTCTGCAGGACAGGAACCAGATGACACTAGAAGAACTGATTGATTCTTTATTTTAAGAAATTGCAGAAATGTATGGAATTTTTAACCAAAAATTAATCCAATATCACCCTTTTTTTGGCTCAAAATTTCTTTCACATTAAAATTGTGATAGATCCCGAGCTAGTTTTATCTAACACGTTAGGCATTCATTACAGTATGTGATTGGCTTGGTACATTGGGTTTAAAAGCGCTAACCACCACATTTGAAATAGCGTTCAGCATACTATCGGTTCGGTATACTCATCAATACTATCCCCTATGGCGTTTATGCAGACGTTTTCTCAAAATTTCTTGGTATTAATATGTATTAAGTAGGTATAATATTTCTGAACTCATAAATTAAATATCTCTCCGCCACCCGGCTGCACGGCAATTTTGCCGGAGTACATACACTATTATTACGGATATTACTATCAAGTAATACTGCAGTGCTTATCAACATAATTACCGGCGTCTCGCCTCTGCATTTTGACTTTGTTGTGTATTATGTTCTGTGTCAATGTTAAGGAATTTCCTCACGATATGACATGAGTACAATAATATACCTTTTTGAATTTCAACTACCAATGTGTTCCCTAAACCCAGAATTTTTAAATTTTTAAAAAGAGATTGCGGTACTATTCCCGTTGCTGAAATTATAAGTGGTAAAATAGAATTTTTTTCTAAACTCCAAAGATTTCTCATAGCAACGGAGAGCTCTAAATATTTATTAATTTTTGTGTTATATGTCTGTGTTATACAGGCTGTCCCAGAACCCGCGGATCAAATTGAAACTGTATATTCCTTGATGGTAATGAAGGTAAAAAACGTTTATAAAGATATTCAGGGTGCAACAGCTTTTTAGTTATGAATTAATCAAATTGACCAATAGAGCTCGATCTAATTTTCCCTTTATGAGAAAATTGAATACCTTCCCTCAATTGCCAAGCAACGTATAATTCGATGAATAATAAAATTATTTTCAATATTTATCTGGTCAACTTGTCGAAACAGACGTCAAAAGTGACAACTACATACTTTTGAAATAACCAAAAATGGGATAATTTCGCCAAAGGCAGATGAACAAATGTATAAAATCTAAATCAGAGAACGCAAAAAGTTTACTCTTCCGGCAATGAATGAAATATGGTTTGTTATGAATGAGTGAAAATTTCCAGAGCAATTGTAACCTTGAGGGGTATGGGAAATTGACGGGAGGGATATGATGAATTGAACCTTTGTTGATGGAAGGTAAAATGGCGACGTAGCGTCAAGTGAGTAATACATATTACTACCTTAAAAATCTTAGTAAAAAGTGAAATATGCAGGGCCTGTGAAGTGCATCGGAATCACAAGAAATTTATCCTGACTCCTGTGCATACACTCTGCATCTGCAACGTATTAGCGCAGCTACACAAGCGGGACTCGTCATCGTCGAAATGAAAGAAAAGACTTTTAGGAACATTCTTGACATTGCAAAAAAAGCTGGAGTTACACGTAGGTTTTGAACAACAGATCAAGCATAGTGGCAGTTCTGAAAGAAAGAAGACAAAACTGGATTGAACTAACCTATTTATTTTAGCATCATTATTAGTAAAAATTTAAGATCAAATTTTATAACTAAACAATGTAGAATGCAACAAATGAAATAAGAAACATGTAAAATAAAAAGAATAATTTATAACAAGTGTTCAAAATGACCACCTTTCATCTGAAGGAATAGGCGAGCTCGTTTTATTAAATTTTCCCTTGCCAGTCTAAGCATATTAGGAATAACAGTAGCCAGTGTTTCGTAAATTTGGTCATTTAGTTCTTCTAAAATATTGATAGGTTCGCGGTAAATATAGTTCTTCAAATATACTTTTTCTACCGTCGTCATCAAAGAACTGAAGAACAGCATCTTCAGTCTCTGGCGTTCTAACTTCTCGCGGGGGACCACCAATTTCTTGTCAGATAGGCACCAAAGACCCAGTGTCTCGAGCACGGTACACCAGCCGTAGAAATACGTTATAATTTGGATGTGGCAAACGTCGTGAAAAACGTAGTGCATATTCCCTTGCATCCTCACGTCCATTGCGCCGGCACTCTCCATAAATTATGAGCATTTCGGCATACTCTGCAGCTGTATACATGATTTCAATACGAAGATTGACAATTTCGAATCAAATTATAACTTGACGTTGTCAAAATCTTTACAGTTGCCCAAACATTTATTTGAAATTCCATACCATTCTTACTAGAATTATGTTGCTAGGCAATTCAAACCTTTGGTTAAATTTACGTGAAATTCAAATTAACAGCGTCCTTCTGATTGGTCAACTTTAATTATTCATTACAAAAAATCGATTATACCCTGTCCTTTTTTTTAAACGCTATTGCTTTCAGTTATCACCAAGGAAAACGCCCTATAAGTTTGATCCGCGAGTTCTGGGACACCCTGTATTATGGGAATTTGGAACAGCTGTATCTAATAGATATGCTTGCTTTTGTTGCTTATTTAAAATAATAATGTCTGGTCTGTTATGCTGAATGTGAATGTCAGTTAAAACTGTGCGATCAAAATATAATTTGTAATTGTCATTTTCTAAACAACTTTCTGGTTTATAAATGTAATGTGGTTGTGTATCCTTTAATAAATTGAATTTAACAGCTAAATATTATTATCTAATTTATCTTTATCCAAATAGACATCACGAAATCTTATGGTTTACTTATTTGCACAAAACTGATATCTGTTTAAATGTTGCTTCCTAAATATATCATTTTTAGTTAACTTTTGGTACGTAATATTGTGTTAATTCGAGAAGAATTGTTGTGTGAGCATGCATAACAGGTAAATCACATAATTATGTTAATTTTTAAAAATATTTTAATTGCATATAAATCTCAGTGTGTACCAGGACCATTACAATATTGAGGAATATGAAGAAACTGAAGTTAAAATAAAACAGCAATCAACTAAAACGAGCCTATTAATAGATTTGATTTTTACAATATTCATTGTATTCAAATATTTTATTGTAGCGAGAGTTTCCGTTCTGTCCCCTAGTTTTCAAGTACTGGGATAACGAAAACGGATTATACGGGGTGATCAAGAAGGACTGTTTAAGTTGGTAACACTGAATCGTATTTTAAATCGTATAACAGGAGTAACTTCCGGTTGTTGGTGGCTTGTCGTTGTTAATGCTGTACCTATATCAGATATTTGTCAAATAAACCAACAAAACATATCCAGTTGCAGTGTTATAAATAACCGAATTAAAAAAATTTCTTAATTGTACTACCAACTTAAACAGTCCTTCTTGATCACCCGGTAGAACACCTTATTTTTCCGTGTATGAAAAATTGGAGACACGACGTCTAGGAAATATTTCTAGAACAGAACCATCTACTTACCATCTGCTGACGTTGGAATAATTTGTAAGTACTAAAACTTAGTACGTAACTGATAAGACATATAGCCGTTTGCACCGTCGTAGTTTAAAATTAAGATGACAGTATAATAAATTACGTAAATCTAATTTATCCACAATTAATTTATTATTTGATGACGTTGATATATTTGAAGATGATTTCGATATATTAGAAATTATCGATATCGGATTTTCTCGTTTGTGCTGTGTTAGATCTGCTCATTTTTACGATATGGATGAATCTACATTCTATAGAAGATTTCGATTAACGAAACAAACATGTTTAAATTTATTTAGTTCCTCCTCCTGTTTTATAATGTTCTCGTCTTTCGACAGCCGCAATTTTTCTTGTAGTTTGGACTACGTTAAGGAAAAGTCTTCGAAGAGTTTCTTGAGTCTTGAGAAGAATTCAATTTTGAATCCCCTAAGGGTAAAATACCATTAGGGGGATTCAAAATTAAATTCTTCGGTAATTCTCTTCCAACATTTTTCCTTTTCTTCAACCGCAACTGCATCGGTTTTATTGTTGGAAACAATATTTTTATATTTATGCACCAAGTTGAAAAAAGTGCTTTTTTCAAAAGGGGAAAAATTTGCCCCACGTTCTCGTTTTTTTGATGCTTCCATTGTCGAAATTTGAAATATACCACCCAAATTGTAAATATATGACGCAAAAAAGTGTCACTAGACACCTTTTCGAATTAAAAAATCATTTACTAAAATATTAGTTAATACTCGTTCATTTTGTGATGGTGCAATAATATAATTATTTAGGTATTTATTAAATTTAATACTACATTAGTTAATATTTATTAAACTGATATGTGGTGCAAGCGGGCATATTGCCCGCTTTATTAAAATCGTAGCAACAATTGTTTTTAAGCTTGGTTTAAAAATAAGGAACGTGGTGCAAACGTCTATCTTATGTTGTCCACTTGCGTCTTTTAAAATGACCGCTTCCTCAAGGTTGTTTGTTGGAAGAACTATTAAATCAATTGGTTGAAAATAAATGAATAGATCATGGAAATTAGTGGGCCGTATGATTTCCCTTTCATTAAAGTTAAACAACGTCGTTAAATTGTTTTGTCTCTGTCTAACATAGTGCTTGGCACATACTCTCACTTTGTCTAATCAATTATTTAGCTAATGAAAGGCTTAACGAATGGGACATCATACGGCTCATTGTGTTTAAGTAGAGTTTGGTTCAAACGAGAAAATAAACAAATGAACCTTAAATCGAATATAATGGAGAGTGGGATAGACTAAAAATAGTTTTGAAAGATAAAAATTTGTTAAATACTCAGGAGGACGGTACTGGAGTTACATTTTATATGTCGTTTAACGAAGAAAAATTATACTTTTCACATGCCCAGTTGCACCACACTATTTAATATTACTTAAAAGGTTATTAATTTTTAACATTGTTTAAAATTTCATTTCACGTTGCATCGCACCTTAAAAACAATTTAATTATTATTAAATTTAAATAGCCAAATTTGGTTATTTAAATTAGTATTAAAATATAAGTTGACGTATATGACAGTATAATAAATTACGTAAATCTAATTTATCCACAATGAATTTATTAGTTGATGAGGTTGATATATTTGAAGATGATTTCGATATATTAGAAATTATCGATATCGGATTTTCTCGTTTGTGCTGTGTTAGATCTGCTCATTTTTACGATATGGATGAATCTACATTCTATAGAAGATTTCGATTAACGAAACAAACATGTTTAAATTTATTTAGTTCCTCCTCCTGTTTTATAATGTTCTCGTCTTTCGACAGCCGCAATTTTTCTTGTAGTTTAGACTACGTTAAGGAAAAGTCTTCGAAGAGTTTCTTGAGTCTTGAGAAGAATTCAATTTTGAATCCCCTAATGGTAAAATTGAAAAATTGAATTCTTCTGTAATTCTCTTCCAACATTTTTCCTTTTCTTCAACCGCAGCTGCATCGGTTTTATTGTTGGAAACAATATTTTTATAGTTATGCACCAAGTTTAAAAGAGTGCTTTTTTCAAAAGGGGAAAAATTTGTCCCACGTTTTCGTTTTTTTGATACTTCCATTGTCGAAATTTGAAATATACCACCCAAATTGTAAATATATGACGCAAAAAAATGTCACTGGGCACCTTTTCGAATTAAAAAATCATTTACTAAAATATTAGTTAATACTCGTTCATTTTGTGATGGTGCAATAATATAATTATTTAGGTATTTATTAAATTTAATACTACATTATTAAATTGTAGATCATAAAAAACAAAGTGGAACAAACGTATTTGTCCTTTAAAGTTAATCTATGACAAAATAGTATATCATCTTATGAGGAGCAAAAATGGAGTTTCATGTGAGCTGCGGTTGGTAGATTGGCTGCCGAGCGCAGTGAGGCAGACAACCTAGCCAAAGCACATAAAACAATTTTTGCTCCGAATAACATATAGGTCTATTTTTTCTTCAAACCTTCATAACAAATTATTTAAGAAATGTTAAGAAACCAGGTAGGAGATTGGGTAGACTGATAAATTAATATAGGCAGCTCGTTTTGCAAAGCGTTACTATGACTATGACTAGTATAAACAACGCTGTGAACAAAATCCGAAATAATTATCCGTCTGTCAACCCGTTTTAATTTGGATAGATTTGTTAGTACGTTTTGCAATAATGTACGAGTTTCTTGATTAAACCTTATTTATTCACTTCAGCTTTCAATATCTCACATTCAGACACGAATTTGTTACAATTTGATGTAGGAATTTCAAATGATTTAGCTAGTTTACTTCACAGCCGCTCTTCAGCGGAGACAATAACTTCACGGACGCTGGACACTTCGTTAGATGCCATGACAACGAAGTGAGACTTTAGCATTAGCAATGCAGGAGTATAATGTCATAATTTACAGACGTTTGAAGAAAAAAATATTTATCTTCAAGCGGTCGAAAATCGCGCCTTTGTGTATCTCTATAGAGACAGTTAAAGATTCTTTTTTTCTGAGCATAGTAGAAGTACTTCAAGTCCTAGGAGTAGAAGTGTCCCACAGGCGGCTTGACCGGGTCAAATGTAAGGTCATTACAACTATCAATTACACGAAATATTTAATTAATAAATTATCCCCATTAAGATAAAGCCTCTAAAAAAGCGAAATAACGATATTATTATCCCTTTGTGAGACTTGTGGGCGTGTGTCCAACTGCCCATGGATGTCAGATCAGATGTCAAACAAATGTCAAAAATAGCGCAAGATTGCCCTTCAATGTTAAGAGGTAAACAGTTGTAAGTTGTAATCGTTTGTTATTTACGTTTTAATAACGTTGGTTGTATTTAACGAACATCTGAAGTGTGTACTGTTAGAAAACGAAATGCACGGCGAGCGACGGCTCAAACATTGATGCAGATCACGGCAAACTCAATGTACGAGTAGATCTCATCCGACCACAGTCCCGGGCGAAAAGTGCATAATTTCTACATAATTTGTTCCTGATGCAAAGTTTCTGGCTACGTAGGTAAAATTTCTGAGTTCGCTAGAGGAAGAATTATGAATTATTATTATTGTAGGTTACTTGTCACTAAGTGTGACCCCTTTCGATGCAATGAAATCACCAATTTGACAACGAGATATGTCGAAAATTTGGGCTCTGCTATCGTAGTAAAAGTTCAGGATACTAAAAATTACAAATCGCGATCATTCACCATTTTGGGAAAATTTTACGTGGAAATTTGCAGAAAGTAAATCGGATAGAATGAATAGCATTCTAGACTTTACTAATATTATCGAAACTTCAAGTACCAATAACAAGGGAAGTAGAAATTACTAGTGCCTTAAAAGGATTAAGAAGATTGTAACTGCAGGAAAAGAAAACTAAATAAGTGAGTTCATGTTCGATTTTTTTTTGTGATCCGCTTGAAAATAAAATAGTATATACGAGTATCATTCAGAGTGGAGCTCTTTTTGTGCTTCGCCCAGTTGTCGATCTCAACTGCGTTTCGGTTTTCAATCTCTAGGCTTGGCACAAAAAGAGACACTTCTACTATTAATGATATAATATACTATATGTTGCTTTACCAAAATAAATAGGAATGTGAAGAGTTAGCGAAAATGTCTAAATCAAATTCGATATTTTTAATGATTGAATAATGTTTCGTGAAATTTTACAATCGTACAACAAAAAATATAAGAAAATGGATACAGACAATTTCATTTATTAAATTCAAGTTTAAGACAAGAAAATTAATATTTTTATAATACAGGTATAATAGTAAAGTAATTTTGGCGATTTTGCAAATTTCACACTTAACTTATTTTGGTTTAATAGAAATTAAACTTTGTGAGTGAAGTAGGTGTTCAGTAGGTTACCAATTTGTTGTTCCATCACTAAAGAATACATTATGTAAATAAATTAATCGGTTTTTAAGAAAAGCTTTCCTTTTACAGGTAACCATCAACTTAAGGATTTATACTTATGGATAAACTAATTTAACATTTCTTCGGCGTGTTCGTCATTTGCCGAACACGTTGGTGAAACATAATAAATATTCCGTGTCGTGAATCGACGTTACATTACAATTGAAAAGTTTTACAAAAATGAAATTGGTGAGATGCGAGTCCAAAAATTACTTACAATATGAGGCTTTGAATTTGAAAATTATCTACAAAACGACTGAACTTTGACTTGAGAATTCGGAATTAGTGTTTGCGACGTAACTGCGCTTAGGTACGATAACTTAAAACGACTAAAAAATTTGGCGACTTATCTGCCGGCCTTGAGCCTTAAAGAGGTGTCTATCCTCGGCGGCGTTCTCGATAAACGGTGATCCTTCGAAATTCTTACGGTATTGTCTTGTTTCCGCTTCGATCGTTTTTTCCTACCCCCCTATTTGCAAAAATCTGCGTCATGCGAAACAATTGACACTTATTCTTCCTCGCAATAAGACATTCCGGTTTTTGAACGTACTGCGCATCAAAGTGATTGCATTTCCGGCGGTACTACACGTGCGTTGCGTCTTGACAGGTGAACGATCATGACGCCGGTTTGTTTACCTTTCACTTTCCGCTGACGGGATGCAGATGGTTTTACGGTAAAGTGTCGGTAGGTCCGCGCCTATTTTGCGTCAGATGGTAATCGTCGTTCTTCGCAGGGTCGAAAAAGCACAGAGACAAACAGAAAAGAAAAGAAGAAGATAACGTCCCGGCAAGTGACCAAAGTGAAAGTGGAAACCACATTGCCGTTGCGTCATCTGTAGCTGTGAAAAAAATAGAGCGAGAGAAGAGAAAGGAGAAGAAGAAAATGGGGACGAGAAAAAGATGAGTCGCAGCTAGACGACCCAGAGGCGTGAGGTCGCCTCAACCTTACATTGTGGGGCTAACACGTGCTTTTTCAGCCGCCCCGTGGCTGGCACAGTTTGCACGAAATGAACTTGAAATGAGCGACCCAAAAATGTCACGGAAGGAGGGCGCGTCGCGTCGGCACGTGACGTTGTCGATGCTTTTTTTGTTCTCGATGCTAGCTCCAGGTGTTCGAGCAGCGGTGTTACAGTACCGCAAACGTATGGAGAATCTCTTGGGCTTTCTACACCAGGCAAAAATGAAGTAGTGGCATTTTGTCATGGTACAATTTTTTAGGCAACCGCACGAACTATAAAGCAAAAGACATCCTTGAAAAAACGACGATATGCCACTGGCAAAATCCCCACCAACCACCCTTGTCTAGCAACGTTTTATGGCTGCCCACGATTTGCGGGTGGCATGACTTTTTGAAACTGACCTTCCTTCCTCTCATTTTAACTTCCTTGAGATGGCGGTGTTTTTATTATTTTTAATTACTTATCTAACTAAATGCTGTTCAAAAATTAAAAAACCATTGTGGTGCAAATAACACACATTTTTCATGACATTTCCTAAAATTAGTTATCACAGTGACAGATAAGTCATTTGCACCACAATGTTTTATTTTTTATTTTTGAACAGCGTTTATGTAGTCAAATGACAACCAGGCAGTCTACTATACAAAATCGCCAGTTCTACCAACCTTGTTACTTATGGGTTATGGCGCCCCCTAGTGGAAAGTAGATAAAAATACAAAAATACAAAACTTAGTAAGTAGGTATCTGTGGTAAGAAAGTCCTACATTCTATTCCATTTAAGAATGCAGTAGATGTCGCTTCTAACTACTAACAACCAAAAAATCGATGAAATATCAGAATTTGAAAAATCTAGCATTGCCTTGATGTAAACTTTTCTCTCAATTTGACCAATCAACGACGGGAAAATATTCCATATGCTATTCTATACTGCAAACTTAAATGGAATTTAGAGAGCATTTCGAAAAGATACAAGGTTGCAAAGGGACTTTTTTGAATGAGTTAAAATCTACCGACTTTTTGCGAAATCTACCGAAAAGTCACCATCGAATCTGCCGATTTTTATCGACGGCTATTGGCAACACTGCATCATCGAGTGAGTTGACATAAGTAATAAGTAATCAGTCAGTTTGTTGCGAAAAGTTTTTCCATGATGAGTGCATTATTAAAATTCTGTTATGTGGTCCTTCTTGTTAAAATCTGTTTGGCTAAACCGATCTTAACAGCTTCTACACCAACAGGTATTTGTTTAAAAAATAATTTTTAAACTAGTTAGATAAAATAACTTTAATTATTACTTCCAACAAACGGATATCTTATGTCATTATAATGAGAATGACTCACTGACTGTGTCCACCAATTAAATTCTCGATTTCTTAAATTTCAATACAACTATTTTTTATTATTATAATAAATTGATACAGGGTTATTATAAATGACTATCCCATCGCAGTTGGTGGTGGTGGCGTAGTTGAATGAATGTACCGCAAGCCTCAAAAAGACATGAGTCAGACTAATATCGCCGATAGGTGGCGATGGTGACGGTAGCTTTACTACTCTGGTGCTACATCCAAAATTTGTGTGGTTTTCAACGCCAACTGCGATGGCGCAATCATTTATAATAATCCTGTATGTACCTACTACATAATGGTATTTTCAAATCACAACTTTGTGATGTCGTATTTATAATTCCTTGATAAGTTAGATCCCAAACCAACAGATCAAGTATTATCAAGGTCAATCGAAGTAATGACAATTTTTAGTTTGTATTTCTTTTCCAAATTCTTTTCGGGTTTTACAGAATCTGATTTACGCCTCAGAATCACGGTCTGAATGTCCAAAACATATAAAACAATCCAATTTGCAAAAAAAAACTGCAGGTTTCTTAAAATTCTTAAACTCATTTTAGATTCAAACACTATCCCATTATTATGATTTTTACAAAATAAACTATATTTTCAGACTTTCGGTACTGCAGCGGCGGTGTTATAAAGGCAGTAGAAGACAAACTCTACTTTTTGCTTTTGTCAGGTACCACAAGTGAATTAAATTTAATTCTGGTACACAATAGTACGTCATCTGTTGTGTTCACAACGTCAAATGAAGGAGACCAATGGAATTCCTATAGTATCTTGTCAAATGAGAAGACGGTCGACATAAAAAAAAATGGAAATATTAGGGAAAGATACTATCACTTAGGTGTGGAAAAAATCACCGCAAAAATTTCATCAGATTATTCATCATGGAAAATATGGAATGGTGAACAAAATTAAAATATAAAAGTATTTGTCGTTTCATTTTTAATATGTATTATTTTCTAGTATGTGGACATGGGGCCATAGAACCTTGCAAAATTACTTGCTCCAACTATGAAGATTTTAATAATGAAACGGAAGCAGCTTCTAAAGGTAAACTTGGAAACTAGGAAATCCAGCAATATGATTTTCTCGCAATTCATTCTAATCATGTGTTTGTTATTTTTCATTCTCCCCCCTACGAAAGTGTACTCGTAAGTTTCTATTTTAATAAGGCGATTGAAATCGAAAGTAAAATCATCATTTGCTGCTATGAAAAACTTTCGTGCCCTAGACAACAAAAAAGCAAAAATGTCAAAAACATCATTCGTTGCACACCTTTTAATGAAATTTTCATAAGCTTGATTGTACCTACCGGTCTTTGGTCCGGCAACACACTTCTGCACGCAATATTATGCAGCTTCTTCAATGACATGTATTTTAAAGTAAACTATGACCAAGTATTCAACGACAACGATATTTGATAAATGTCATAAAATAATGTTTTTGTATTGTTACTAAAGTAACGTCAACAAGCCAGCTTATACTAATTTTATTACCGTATGTTTCAAAAAATTTCTGGTCAAGTAGGTTCTGAAAAACAAAAGCATTAAAAACGTATGGCGTAACTTGAATATTCAGGTGGAAATGTGTTTATCACAATAATTGTTTTGAATGAACTGTCATAAAATGGCAATTTCTAAAAAAGCTTGAGAACGGTTCTTTTCCCCTACGATTCTACGAGAATTGGGGTTGGCCGTTGCCGTTGGCGCCAAGATTTCATATTGCAATACCGCGGAGGCGCAGACCCCAGACGATCGCTTATTTGCTTCGGATTAAAGTTAGGTTACGTACCCGGCGCGGCCGCGCGACAACATCGACAAAAGGACAAAAGCAATATGTGTAAACAAGTAATGTAACAACAATAAATAAACAAACAACAATTAACAATAATGTGTTTTAAATTACTCTAGAGCAAGTGTTAAAAATGATAGCCTTGAGCTTCGATGCACATTGGAAGACTCCTTTTCATCAAGCAGCATAGGTGCAAAAAATTGCCACAAATAACGAAGAGTCTCGCGTGCTGAAGCCCCGTCTTATTGAAAATACCCTTGAGTCAGTTGGAGTTGATTGTGAAAACATCAAGAATGTTGTTCCGCTACCTTTCAGCTGTTACTGAATCTTCAAGATCCTTTCGAACAATTCTTTGACAAATTGACACTGATAACTCAGTCTGCTGCGACAGTTGCCTCAGAGATAATTGGGGTTCGTCTTCCACGTTTGACAGTCTGAATATTTTCCTCAGTACGAACTTTGGGTCGAGCACTTCTGCTGAACACTGTCACTTTCTCGAAATGTGTGAAGTGTGTGACCATTGGAAAAATAAGGTTCAATCATGAATATCTGTTGTTCAGGAGTGAAAATCATTCTCATAGATAACATTTTGCGAATAAAATTATTACGGCAATTAATGACGTTTTTGACAGTTCAGTTATTATTTGACAAGCTGCGCCATACGTTTTTAATGCTTTTGTTTTGCAGGACCTACTTGACCAGAAATTTTTTGAAACATACGGTATAATCACTGAATCATTGTATTTTATTAAAAATAGCGAGGGGAGAATGAAAAGTTTAATGCATTACACGCTGCGAAAGCTATTTCACTTGCTTTGAGTTTTTAAATAACCTCGGCTACGCTACGCTTCGCCTCGGCAATTTAAAAACACTGCACACCTAAAAGTAAACTTTCGCAGCTTGTACTGTAAATAACTATACATCAATGAGAATAGATGTTATGCTACAATTTAAGTTCATTCGTCTGATTGTGCTCTGGTTACCTATCTATATGATAAAATTTTATAGTAGCTTTGGGTGACTTTTTAAGTAACTGTTAAACTAATTTGACTTCAAACTGAATTAACCGTTAGATATAAATTGATTTCAAACCTATCACTGCGTTATAAACAATTCGAAGCTCTTTAAAATGCACGAGTAGTCACACATCTCGCACACATTTCCCAGAAAAGTTACTGGCTAAACGAACAATCATTAACCTCACAGTAACTAAAATTAGAGGGATGTATTATTTTCCAAAGGACAATTGATTAGATTGATAATTGATATATCACCAAAAACGAAAACTTTATAAAGACATATGATAACTTGGGTAATTTTTTATTTATTTTTTGGTTTTAATTATAAAGATACATATTTCATCTAATTGCAAAATAGAAGAAAACATCAAAATAAGCTTTTAAGTTCTACAGCAATTACTGTATATTTTTTAATGTCCATTACTTTTTGCTTCAGAAAATTTACCAAATTCATCTGGTGGAAACCGTCTTCCCTCAAACATCGTAATATTCTTAGTACTTACAGTTATGCATTGCTTGTGGAGTTATAAATTAAATTAATGCAATAGACGCCTACAGTCTATTCCATTTAAGAATGCAGTACGAATGGAGAACGTTTCACACTGGCGAACGCGGCAAATTTGTAAACATACATTCCAAGCAAAATTAACAAAGATAAAGTCATAAAGAAACTTACGGTAATGGTATTCCAATAACAAAATTGTAGTTTAATGATGCGTCTGATGCAAAAACTCCGATAAGTTTGACACTAATATCCAAAAAATCGATCAAATATCAGAATTTGACAGTAGTTATCAAAAATCGAACATTGCCTTGGTGTAAACTTTTCTCTCATTTTGACCAATCAACGAAGGGAAAATAGTCCCTATGCTATTCTATACTGCATACTTAAATGGAATGGACTGTAGATTCACTAGAGCAAATTACGCTATTGTATACTGAGCCAAAAAATTGTCGCAATACTAAATGTATTTTTGCATTACTTAAAAATAGCAGAAGTAATTGAAGCAAAAATGATATACGTATTATAACTTCTTATTTTGTTAATATTATGTCAATATTATGTTAGGACGTTTACGTTTGTATAATATGTTTTCTCATTATGAAACAAACAATATTTTCGAAAGTCGATGTGTTGCGACAATTTTTTGGCGCAGTGTATTAGTTTAAAACTTAATTTATAAGACAAAAAACTAAAACAAACAATAACAAACGAATACAAAAAAAATATATTAAAAAAAATACTTTTATCCAATATTCAATACTAACATCTTGTTTTAGTAATTACTTTTAATGAAGTAAACTGGGCTAAAACTAGTCTTTTGTTATAACCCACGTTGCCATTAGCACCATAGGTTATTAACATCCATAGCCCACTGTAGTATATCCTAGTACATCATCTGGCACAAAAGATTTCCATTTTCAAGAAAATTAAACTTAAAATCACAAACTGGAACACGTAAATTTCAAGCCTTGTTCGTTGTTTATAAACAAATAACAACAATTATGTTATTATGTATCTAAAAATTTAGGAATATTGGATAAAACCTTGTATGGCATACATGGGTTATTAAGTGTTACCCACTCGAGGTAATAACAAATACCTCTCGTGGGTAATAGCTAAAATAACTCACTTATACCATAATTAATTATTATTATCTACTTTGCGTTACTAATGGGCTCATTTATCGAAAACAGTTTAATAATGGATCGCATTATTGAACTGTTTTTAGTAGTGTGGTAACATTAGCCATTTCACCTCAGGCTCAAGATAAATTGTGAAGCTACGAAGTAAACTTAGAGGCCGATTTCAAGTTGATTTGAGACGGTCGCACTTGTTGTTGTCATGGTAACGGCACAAGAGAGAAAGATGACGCATATTGGTAATAAATCTGTAGGATAAAGATAGCTACACGTTTGCGCTGCACCACCTATTTGCCACCATAACTTCAAATCGGGCCCTTAGTAGGTAAATATAATAATTTACTCGTAAACATTTAATACACGAATGACAGTTATTATTGAATTTATTTCACGGCTACTAGATTATTTTCAAATTTAAATACAAATCGTCAATGTCTGTTACCAACCTACGCAAAAGTCCCTAGTCTAATATAAAAACTGGAGCAGCAGAAATTTCAGGAATTAGTAAAGCAGAGCAGATAAGATAGTATATTACACTCGTTTAATAAGACGTATTATCACACTCATTCCATTAAAACACTCCTCGCTACGCTCGTCGTGCTTTAAACACATTCATGTGATAATAAAGCTTCTTATTAAACTCGTATTATAATATACTAATTGAATATCCTTTTTTCCACTTTCTACATGGTAAGCACGTTGTTACGACATTGATTCGATGGATGTAGGTACAACTTGTTTGACCTAGCGTTTGTTACTATTAACGAAGGGATGTAAGTAACCAAACAAAACACTTATATGCCATCTGGTAACGTTCGTTCGGTTGCAACCTCAGCAACTTCCATTTCTTTTTCACTTTTGTTCAAATTCATTTTTACAAACTTTTGACAGGACGCTTTTAATATTCACGTTTTTTGCAACCAAAGCCTTAGCTACCAGCAACAGACATATTAATATTTTGTTCAAATATTCAAAATAAATTAATCAAAAAGAAACTATGCAATTCAAAATAATTTTGTTAGTGGGAAAAAGTTAACAAACAATACAGGAGGTGTAAATATTTACCAGTCTCTATTGCTGGCCCACCCTATAGCTGGGGCGCAAACACGTCTTCGACTGGTAAATATTACTTACCTACCTTAATGTTTAAATAACTATTAATTGTATTATATTGTGTTCTAATATATCCATTTGTTATAACTTTTTAATATGTAATATATTTTTTAGTAGTAAATAAAAATACCAATATTTATTCGCTACCTTATACCCGGTGTCCCAGCTTAGAATTTCAGGTCTTATATTTCTATTATTTATGGACTCATTTTTTTGAAATTTGGAAGAAAAGTATTCTAGTGAATGAAGAATAAATTACTGATAATAAAATGCCCGATCAATAAAAAATGTAATTTCAAAACATTTTCCTTTTTTTGAATTTACACAAAACTAGTGTCCGATTGTTACTTGTTAGAAAACAAAAAAATTTAATCAAATTAACAGTTTTTACTTCAAGAAAACATCAATTATTTTGTTAAAAATGTGCTAAAATTTTTAGCATTTCAAGTCAATTCGCTTGGAAACAATTGAACAATTCTGGGAAAAATTAAATAAATTGACACGGTTTTCCCTCTTTTTCTTGTAGTAGGAGACGAATTTTTGCGGAAGTCATTGTTTATTATTGTTCTACGGTTTAGTATACAGCATGATTCTGAAATAAGTTTGGAAAAAAAAACCCGGTATTTGGTAATGATGGAAATAAGTCATAAACAAAAAAATGTTCTTATAAAAGTTTTTTCGATTTCGAGATATAAATGATTGAAAATTTGGTCAAAATTGCTAGTACGCTGCTGAGTTAAAGGTGATTATCTTGGTAGTTTAGCAACAATAATTACACAGGACAACAAATTTTAATTTTTTTATTTTTTCTTCACTTTTTATATACAATTTATTTTAAGTTTCCAGTATTAATTATAATGTTAAAAAGAAATTACTTCTAGCACGTCAGGTTTTGAAACCAAATGAACTTAAAGAATGAAGACAAATTTTACTCATAATAATAAAATTAGAATTATTATAATTAGAACTTTTTTCTATTCATTTTCCTTTTGTATTGGGATATGCAATTTGCTTCTTGTTTTTGACAGAAATTCCAACTAATTTGTTGCAGCAAAAAATAAATAGCAATCCATTGCATGGTCCGCTTACGCACGGCAAAGCATAGGAACGTCAAATGGGAAAACAGTGCTCTTGTCACTCAACCAACTTATAACAGCACAACGTGCACAATAGATATTTGGGAATCCAAGATTTGTCATGATTTTTAATTTTAATAAAAGTATTATAGCACGCTTCTTCTATTGTGGACGTAATATTTCACTCATACTGCTGAATGGCTAGATCTCCGCAAAAATAACAAAAACTATTCGGATCATTTATGCACTGTGAATATTAAATGTAAGACAACAAGAATGACAAGAAATCGACGCAATTTAATTTAAACAATCCTTCTGTACTCTCTTATATTCCTCAAAATGGCATTTCTACGAATTTCTTAAATATGATTAGTTTACAAAGAAAAAGAGGCATAATTTAAGAGTGGTGACACATGAAATATGTCAAGACTTCTTCATGGCTTTTCAAACAAGCAGCTAGAACCACATTTACTTCTGAATATGTCATTAATGGGATACATTGAAAAATATCGTCAAATCTTGTAACAAAATTGTATGTTTTGGATAAATATTAGAATTGAAAATTTCTCAAAATTCTGACGTGATGGAATAATTTTGAAAATATGTCTAGACTCAGCATAAAAAAGTACATACGGTACACCCAACAGAATATAAGAAAATTTTTCTTTGTTGACCAGTGTTATCAAAGGTAAAAGGTGCCCGTCATTCACAAACTTTAATATTTACCTATGACATTACTCCTTTCGATCATTTCCATAGAAACATTTACAAAGCAGTGTGCTTGCACCTAGGACTTTATTGTGGAATTGATGTAACAATAGTTGCTAATGAAGTGAACAAATTCGGACAAATGTTCCCTCTTCATAGGCGTCGAAAATACAAAGATACTCTACATTTTTTTTCCAAACTTATTTCAGAATCACCCTGTATATCTTAAGGCTATTAAGACAACAAGTGTTTTATAGACCGCAGGGAGCGAGGATTTAATAGACCCAGAATTTTAAACTATAAAACATCTTATCAGAAATTTTAATAAATTCAGAAATTATTCGAGACGCGTCACAATACACAAAATGAGAATGTTGCTGTGGTACTATGGTAATAATATCAAAAAATTTGGAAAAAAACAATTTTCATCGTTGAAATGTCCCAAAATGTTCCACAAGAAATAAAAAAAAGGAGCAATTTGATACCAATGAAGTCTAAAAGTGCATACGAAAAGGTGTATGTTTCGTTTCAAGGCCGGAACAATAAAATCACGCATCATGGAGGTAACGGAAGATGTCATTTCGGCTTTTCTTGATATGGAGTAAGTGTGTAGAACTTCATTAAAAGTTGATTCACATTACGGCAAGAATCATTTGAAGAAGGAGTGATGGATGAAACAGCAGAAGTTAAAGAAGAAGATGTTAGGAACAAGAGCACGAAGCTAATGTGGCAGTTCCAATTCGATAATTGTACTTTTCACTTTTGAGATAATTACTGTAAAAATGATGAATAAAATGTTACTTGAATAATATGTGTGAGCGTATTTTATGACTCTATAAGATACGTTGCTATTGACGACGTGTCTTATAGAGAAAAGCGTATTTTATGGGAAACATAAGGTGTGAGCTCAAATGCACCATAGAAACAGTATAAGATATTAGTGTTAGAAAAATGATTTAATTCACAAATAAAGGGGTTAAAATGGCGTTTTTAAGACTGAAGGTACTTGAGTAACGCGAGATTGATCTCCAGTCTTTAAATTATCTATCTGTGAAATTTAACAAAAATCGGTCCATAAATAATAGAGATATTAGACCTAAAAGTCTTAGGTGGGACAGCCTGCACCGCATGAGTCAGCTAAAACAGGTCAGTCGTATAAAACAGAAACTAAAGAATAATTTGAACATTCTTTATGGAAAATTTAATGTGTGGTACCTGTAATCTTCCTTTTCCGACGACCACTATGAAAAATGCGTAAATTCGCACAAATAACTATTACTGAAAGTTGGCCATTGCATGAAAATAGCGAACCCGTGTGCAATGAAACTGGTTAGCCAATCAGATACCTTCTAGCCTGTGCGCAATGAAATGATTGCACACAGTTGTAGTAACCATGGCCACCAATGTATGTTTTGTCCGCAGCTCTGTCGAATAATATTTGAAGTTTGAAGGGATGCCGAATATTAGCGTTTTTTTTTGTGGTCGTCGGAAAAATATCGTGTATACCACGTGTTGAAAATTCGATTTCACACTCGTTTGCTTAAGCCACGCGCCTACGGCTTGTGGCTCAATTCTGCAAACTCGTGTGAAATCTTTCATTTTCAACTCTTGATATACAATATACTATTAAGTAAATACAATTTTAGAAAAGCGGATTTTATAAGACTGTACGCAGCTTTATCAAATGTTCACTGGACTCATATTTAACTATAACTGATGTTGAACAAGCAACTAGGTCCCTAATTCTACAATGCTTTTTTTGAACTGTTGGATAAATATGTACCTAAACTAAATCCTGTCTCTCGGATCGCTCAGTATCCAAAATGGTACACTTCTTCAATTATTACCAAGATAAAAGAAAACAACAAGTTTTGGAATCGTTATAGGAAAACTAAAATTACGTCTCATTTGGTTGATGTGAAAAAATTACGTCGAAAAATAAGACAAGAAGTTCGTCGCGAATATCTAAATTTCATTAGAGCTGCGGAAGATTCTCTGCTAGATGATCCGAAAAAAATCTGGAAGTTTATTAATCAAAAGAAAAAAAGCTACTAGTGTTCCGGGCTCTATGATAGATACATGGTGACAACATGTTAAACAACCAGTAAGATATTATCAACGCTTTCGCTGATCATTTTGCAAGTGTATTCAACTATGATCAGATCCATGACGTCTGTGATAACTCATGCTATATCACTAATACACCTTGTGAGTGCTGTACATCTCAACGCAATAGTGAATTCTGTGGTAATCATCTGGTTCTCAACTCATTTACCATCAACGACTGTGATATCATCAAGGCTGTGAAGAAAATTAAGGTCAATAATGTTTGTGGTCCAGATAACGTACCTGCACTTTTTGTTGTTGATTTTATTCGTTGTTTGTTAACTCCGTTACGTCATTTATTTAATTTAATGTTAGAGGTCTTTCAATCTCTCATGGGTTTTGACCATGGAAATATCTGCGCGAAGGCGGAGCAATAAACCAGTGAAGAATTGGTAAATGAAAACTGAAAACGCTGACTATTTTAGCCATGCGTTAAATTTCAAAATTACAATTGCATAATGACAGAAGACAATGGTTCGTTAATGATCAAGCCAGCTGTGAAAAATACGAAACAAAAATAATGAGAAGAGAAATATTTATGGATCCTACGTTGTGTTTTATTTTTCATTTTGTTTAATTAGGTTCTAACGAGAGGCCGTACCTTCGGAAGGTTTTCCAAATAGAATGAAAACAATTGAGCACACTTCACTTAAATTTTATTTAACAAATAATCGAGTGTGGTGGTGTTTGGTCCCAACAAATTAATAGCTATTAACATACCTAGCGATGTTATGACTATCATAACTACCGCAAATGTCGGTTTGAAATCCGAGCTCGTAGAGCGAGGATTTTAAGACATCTAAGGTTGTTATGATTCATAACATCCGCGGTTTGTTCGATAGTTTACCGGTTTCAGAATAAGCCGAAGAGAATTTAAAACAATTAAATCCCAACACTCGTCTTAAAATAGATTGAGTTGATCGCGTTTGCATGATATGTTCGAGTGTCATAGTTACATTTGGTTGTTTATACAAACAGACATTTCGCAAAATGAGTTTGAATGATAGTGCTTTACCGAAAAACGTCGTAAATGAAGAAGAACAAGCTTTAAATAGCTTAATACCGGAAAAATCGAAAGGCAGGAGGTACTTATCTGAAATCATAGAGACACTCAAACAAGGGCAAGATCTAAATAAGGTTACAAGTGTAAATGACAGTGATGTTGGCGTATTTTCATGAACTGGTAAGTGCTCATAGTGTTAGTTTCGTAGCGTATTTATCTTTTTGTTTATAGAGTCGAAGAAATATAGCCCCTCTGCCCCTCATCATTATGGACGTAAGTACTACCCGATGTCCCATGCTATGAAGTGCAGTTCACTTTTACTATGGCAGAGTTCCGTCTATTTAAGTAATTATTGTTGTTTTTAGTTCCGATTGTTTGAATTAATAATGAATAAAGTTAGATATTGTCCTCATTTGTTGATTGTTGTTGACATGTCACTATTGTCACTATGGCAATATTACCCTACAGCATAACTGTACTAGTACAGTTATAATTCCATAACTGTACCAGTACAGTTATGACTCACCTACCATCCAACTTTTGTGGATGTAAACCAACGCTTAACTATACTGAAACCGGTCAAGAAATAAATAAATTAATTTATTAACAGAAGTTGGTGGAAATTTTGCCCAATGAACTTTGACTGGCGTCCCGCGAATTGAGATGTGACTCATGAATACTTAATTACTTAATTAATTTTTGTTTTTTTTTTTTTTTGTTACAGTTGACAATATTATAATATGTACCATTATAGGCAAATATTGTCTGTTGGAATAATTACAAAATTTTTCCCGCAATCGTGTCGTTATAGCTACTTGCAATACTTGTTGTTGACACAATCTGAAAGTTGAACTTAACAACCCTAATGCTGTAAGTAAATGACGACATCGATACCTACTGAGGTAAGTCATTAATGACATGTCTTCAAAATATTCCTGTCGTATCTGGGAGAGGATCAGGAATCGGGAGCGTGAGCAATCACTCGCTGCCAGTGCCCAGTCATCATTACTTTTTATTGACTCCCCACTATTTACATTATATACACTCATATACGGTGCGATCAATTAAAAAATAAATCGAGTCGGCGTGTTACCTATGGCAACCCATGCTATAGCATAGGCTCCAAAGCAAACTCGATTTATTTTTTAAATGATCGCTCGGTACTATGACATCTTCCCCTTTTCAAAAAAATTACAATTTTTCTGGACGTCTAACTTTTCGTCCAAACTTAGAAACATAAATGGTTCTTCGTGTGTGCGATGAGGAAGCAACTTTATCTCGATCAGTCTCGCTTACTTCGTTATCTTCCTTATCACTTGCACTAAAATTATCACTGCTTAATTCTATTACATCCTCCTTAATCCAATTATGTGATTCCCATTGTGCTTTACCTTCCTCATTATGAAGATTTGACTCACTTTCAGAATATATCCAGAATTGTTTACAAAATAAGGTTTAAGAAAATACCTATTCCTTCGTAAAATTACATCGCTACTATCCTTCTTAATCAAATAGGATCTATCATTATATTTTCTAACTACATGTCCGATTACCCAAATATCATCTTTCCTAATGTACACTTTTTCATTTGTCTTTAAAGGTTTTAAAAACTTAACAGACTTGTCATAATACATCTTTTGTTTACTTTGCCTCCGTACTAACTTGGTAACTCCTAAGTGACTCAAATGAATAAGATCTAACATTTCTTTCCTTAAAGTTTCTGGTACAACCAAACAAAATATCTCACATCTTATTTTTAAATAAACTTAGAGTAAGTAAGTAAGGTATAGTGTAATAGTATATTAAAGAACGAGTTCTAAAAGGGTTGATTGGGCGGACGAGTCCCAAGTGTAGAAAACGACCCGTAGGGGAGTTTTGTATGGGATGAGGGCGCCAATGCCCTTATAGAACGGGTTTTTTATGTTATTTTTTAGAATTTGCACCCTTGTTTTCATTTTTAAATAAAAAAATTAAATTTTCATTTTCTAGGGAATTTTGTATTAATTGGTAATTCAAGGTAACGGATGTAACTACATCTGCAACATATGTTAAAAAGTAGAGTTTAAACATTAATATTGGAAGTTTTTTGGTGTAAATGACAATACACTGAAATATTGATAAACATTTTCTTAGAGATCTATTAAACTACGAGTGCTTTAAGAGATAACCATAAACGACTCCGAATTGAATACAATAATAGACCTATTAGTGACGTAGATTCTAAAATAGTAATTTATTATACGAGTTTTATAAGACACCATTTTGTCGCACACGTTTTTAGAGCACGAGGAGCGCAGCGACAAGTGCTATAAAGTAAACAAGTGCGACAAAATGGCTTATAAAACGAGTATAATATAATATTTTTTCTATTTTGCCCCTTAAATTTAAAAAAAGTTCAAAACATAATACTAGGAAAATTATACCGGGTGATTTTAAGTGATTGTGACTTTTCTTCTTAAGTTAGAAACATTTTTCACAAATTATTTTGGCAACTTGATACCTTCATCAACACATTGGCGTACGTACGTCATTTTGACATTTTATGTATTAATAAATTGTGTCAAATAGGCGAGGACGCCTATGTTTATTTCAACAATCACATTAAAAAGCAGAATAACCAACAATAATATTACCAACCTATGAAAAAAGTCACATTCATTTAAAATCACCCGGTATTTGTCAAATATAAGGGTTGGTAACGCTGGTAAATAGACAAACAATTGTAAGTTTTGAATTTAAAGTGTCGTAAAATGCAGTGATCACGTAGTAACAACTCACTATGAGTCACTGCCAATATTAAAAATGTAAGTAAATGTTCTTGAAACGCGTATCGAAAAGAGCTCTTTTTCGAAACCCGTTTGAGTTTGTTATAGGTGCAAAATAGAAAAATGCAGTTGCAGTTTGTCCGAATTTTCCAACTTTTTTTTTCCTGAAAACTTTTCCAAGACTATAACGAACAAAGCAAAAAAGGAATTACGCATATCCATCACAAAAATCCCATGGAAAAAAGCACTTTGTTTTTCCCGAATTTTCCAGTTTTCCGGGCAACTTCTCCAGTTTTTCTTTATATAAAAACCTCATTCGGATTATTACGAACATTTTAAAAAAATAGCCAAATTATTCCAGCCGTTCCCATTGAAAAAGGCACTTTCAGTTTTTCCCGAATTTTCCAATTTTCTGGGCAACTTTCCAATTTTTTTTCCTTAAAAACCTGATTTGGACCATTATAAACATTTCAAAAACAGAATTTGCCAAATCGGTCCAGCCGTTCTCATTTCATTTTTATTATATAGGAGTAATATATAGTGATATAGTTAGTTATTCGTAATAATAGGCGTTTCTTCATGGTTCTGATGTACATAATTTTGCCTGTTCTCATGTAATTGAAATCTTTTTTTAAATAATAAATATGATATCACCAGTATCATTAAAATGACCAGAAAAACAACCACTTTAGGTAATATTCCTAAAAAAATCATTATAATTAATTATTAAAGAAAGGGGTACGACATCTACGTTGGTGTTTATGTACGTACCTACGTACTATTGCGGGCAAAAAAAGTGGGACATCAACGTCATTGTCTTGACTTTTAATGTGAAATAACCCTTATCTGATTCTAACCCTACTTTGAATTGATTGACTTTGTCATTAAGTATTGTAGGTTGTAGGGAATGATTGTAAGTAAGCACGTAGTGAATATTTATTTAATGCAAAGTTTCAATCAAAATTTACCTTTATCAAAAAAAGAGGGCATTTGAAAAAGGAAAATAGGAGTATAAAATAAATTTTTAAACTGTCAGCTGGAATAGTGTCAAAAAAATGACAATAAAGCTTGAAATACATCGAATTTTTCAAAACTGACAGAAATATGATGTCCCACTTTTTTTGCCCGCAATAGTACAGTTGCGGAATTAAAATTTCGGGCACTATTGTCAATGTCATGATATAAACTCTAAAACAACCTTTACGTTTTTGTCATTTTGGCATTCAAAAATTGTCATTTGTGGCATAATAACGGGTTGGCAACATATCAAAGCGATGATTTAATTACACTCAGTGCAACTCACTGAAATCTCAAAATTCAAAATTGATTGGGTGACTGACACAGAGAAGTTAGTTTTTGAATGTCAGTCATGATGACAGTAAAAAGTGCTTTACAGAGATTTTGTTGAAGTGACAGAAAAATAGTGTCCGAAATTTTAATTCCGCAACTGTACGTTACATCAGATGCTCATTTCGATTTCTCCTCAAAGTTGGCATTGAAGAATCGATTGGGAACGCACCACGGATTACTGATCACGGATCGGCTGTTTAAATCTAACCTTACTTTTTGGGTTGTTTGTGCTTTTGGTAGGCAAACTGACGAGTGGTGCGTTTACAATAGACTCTTTAAAGCTATTTTTTTTAAATTTTATGAACAACCAATATATTTATTTGCTGAAATAATTGAAACATGCAAACTATAATTACCCCTAACAATAGTAGAAACACTACATTTTCCATTTTCGGAACTGCAAGTTGTGCATTCAGATTTACAATCATTTATACAGTCTAAACCCCACTTTCCTTCTTCGCATTCTAAAAGAAATGAATGTTATATTCTGAGTGTTTATTATTCTTTGTAATTGCTAATTGCTAATGTTAACTTACTTTTTGAACAATGAATTTTATTTGCGTCGGATAAAGTCGACCCCCAAGCGCATCTGCACTTCGTTCCGTGGCAGATTCTGTGTTTTTCGCAGAATTTGTGCTTTCTACCCAGAATATTTTCACACTTTACTTCACAAATTTCTCCTAGTTTTCCAGGATCACAATGAAAGCTGTCGGTATTAGTTGAAAGAAAATTTTCTTCTGTAAGTCGGTCGTTTAAAACTTGACAAGTGTAGTTATTTTGGTTTACTTCGGAGATACTTTTCTTGTAAATTACTATGTACAAATTAAAAATGATTATTATTTGTGGAAATTTAATTATTAAAAATTATACCTACATCTGTTGTCTATAATAACAGGACATTCTCTTATGTCAATTCCCCATTCACCAGAAGTAGTACCGTCGATCGTTTCTTTAATTAAAGTGATTTTCATTTTTCTTTTAATTTTGATTTCAAGTTTGTCAACTTGCCAAAAATTAAAAATTGTTTCTAAACTATCGTCTGATTTATAACGACGGTTAAATTCGGGAATAATCAAAATACAATTTTTGCATAATGTCACATAAAGCATGACACAAGCTTTTCCAGGTGCAGGAACCGTAAAAGTAGTAGCTCTAGTTGTAACCTCATTTGACCACATAAAATTATCTGAAAATTAGAGTATAAATTTGTATTTGAAAGAATTTGAATACTTACATTTGTGCATTTTCCAATAAGTTTCATTTTTACTTTTAAAAACAAATTGCTTTGACTTGAATCCCGTTATAGTCACGACAATAATATCATTTTCCAAAACAATTGTGTTACCATTGTGGAAGAGAACTGTAAGATGCGTCCATCCTTTCTTTGTTCTGTTGAATTGTATATAATCGATGTTCGTGCCGTCATTTAAGTACAACTCGATGTCATACGGCCCATAGGCTGATAGTGAGATGGAATTTTCATAAAAAAATTGGAGATAATTGGTTTTTAGTGTTTCAAAATCTATAATATATAACTTTATTAAAAATTATTTTTCAAGATAATTGCATTATTGTAAGTGTTCTTCAGCTTTAACACACCTAAATGGAATTCAGAAATAAACATAATATTCGCTCACCTTCCCATCTTTTATCAGTTATAGCAGTGTGGGTAAGATTGTTTGCGTTCTGCATCTTCCAGTTGCTTTTAGTCCAAAAGTCCGTTTCCAAGAATATATTCCTTTCTTTGGCTGTTTCAATGATTGGGGGAGAGAGATAGAGAGGTAGCTGTGTATGGTCCGTTACGCAATGAATGTCCTTTTCACTTTGCAATGTTATAATCTCCCCAAATACGTATTTTTCCGTCAGACAAAAAATCAGTGTCATAAAAAATGTCATCATCAACTGAAACAAGTACTGTATTTAATTTCACGGTACTGTTAGTTGGAAGTAACAAAAATAAACTACAATGGCCGGCAAAAAAACTAGCCATCACTTTTCTTTCACGTCAAAATCCAAATGTATAATTAATGCTTTTTTGTAATTTACCTCCATTTTGGTTCTTTAATAGACATATTAACGAACGCGACGTCATCATCTGGGATGTCCTTAGAGCCATTATATCACGGAACATTTTACGAAAATTTTTAGGTAGGCGAAGCTTGATCCGTCATGCGTGTCAGTTTAAATTACAAAATGTGCAAAGAATTATTTATCAGGATTTATCAGGCAACAAATTCGCGACCATATTTTTGGCAATTTCACGTATTTCAGCGGGCGTACATGAAAGATTATCTTCCAGTTTCGTGTTTTGTGATATTTTGGATAAAACAAAAGGCGACTTTGAAGACTTGATCAAAAGAAAGGATATATAGAACGATAATAAGGCCGGTAGTTATCTATGGTAGTGAAGCGTGGAAACTCAACAAGGAAAAACAATCACTAGAAATATTCGAAAGGAAAGTACTTACTTAGGAAAATATACGGAGGGAAAAAGATAGGAGAAATATGGGAAAGAAGAACAAACAAAGAAATATTGGAACTTTATGGCGAACCGTCCATAAGTAGTGTAGCAAGGGTGCAAAGGCTGAGGTGGTTAGGTCATGTTGCAAGATTAAACGATGACATACCGACCAAACAAGCTTTGATGAGGGGAATTACTGGAAGGAGAAAAAAGGGCAGACCGAGTTCACAGTGGACACAAATGGTGGAAGGAGACATGAAGGAAGTGGGAACGGTGAACTGGAGAGGACAAACAGGAAATAGAGCAGAGTGGAGAAGAAAATGCAATCAAGCCATGAGCCTACTTGGCTCGCAGGTTTAGGTAATACGCAGGCCTATCAGAAAGAGAAGAAAAAAGTGGGGGTTGTCATTTAAAAAAATTGGTGATGACGTCATAGCTCAAAAATGGATGACGTCATGAGCAAGTGAAGTAACTTAAAATAAGTATTACGAGAAATAAAAATTGACCTGTTTCAGCGTTTTCGACTAATGTCATCGGTTTTAAAATTATTGAATTTATTCCATAAGTAATTTCCACACTGTATATGTATAATAATGAAAATGTTTCGCCCTTGGAAAATAATTCATTACTACTTACATCTTTGTGCAAAGCATGACGTCATGACTCGTATGTCGACGGCGCCGGCGGTTCTTTTTGATTCGTTTTTATATCATTTTTTTCTCTCGTGATATGCGAATTTCCACCGCTTCACGGGATTTTATATTTGTGCACTGTACTGTACCTGTATGTATACGAACTCACCTTTCCAGCGGCCATAATTTGATATTTTGGTTAAAACTTCAAAACCGACAACTAAAATTAATTTTTAATGACCACATCACCGCCAATAGTTAATAATACACAAAAAATGTATTACATTAAACTGCCCTTTCCAAAAAACTGATTAAACGATTAAATTCTAAAGATAACAACACGTGTTTTGTTAATTATAGAAGTTTGATAAGTAATAAAAAATTGTGCAATATTTTGTCATATACTTAAACTGATTCACATAACTTTTCGACCTTTAAAAACGCCTCTAATACGTTATTCAGTTATAACTTGATACCTTTATTTACTATGAAATCTCCTGGCATTATTGACAATCACTTGAAATTTTTTTTTTATCATTCTGAAATATTTTTTGTTAGTTAAAATGTGTTCCAATCCAATAACGAAATGATCGATATGATATTGATATATGAGTCGTTTCTTAAATAAAAAAAATATTGTCGATTACTGTCATTTACAAATTATTATAAGTAATTGAGACTTTTTTGAGTGATGTCCAAACCATACAAAAGTTTTAAATTACTCATGTTTTTGAATCAAGTTATGAATGAAAAACGTATTACTGGCTGCATTTAAATTCATCAAGGTCGGAAATTTATGTTAATCATTCTGTATATGTAATACAATAAGTGGTCTAATTTTTTCCGACAAAATTTGTCATTTTTAAGAAATGCGATTTGGACTGAAACCCCTTCAATACCAATTCGATTATCTAACCCCTAAATACCCCTAAATAATCTACCCAAAACAGTACATCAACAAATTTCTGGGGTTTGGACCACATTGTGGAAAAAGAGAAAAATTGTAAACCTATCATATTATTTTACTATGAGTATCATAATCAAGTGAGAGTCCAGAATTCAGTTTCAATCGCGTCGTGTCTTTTGTTTGTTATACTCGGTCTTCAATTTGTAAAATGAGTTTTATAGCGTTTTAAAAGACGAATTTATTTATCTGACCGCGAAACTTATAGCTATTTATTATACAAGTGTCTTATAAGGCAAATAAGTCATACGTGGATTATTAGTGCTTATTCACAATGGACATAAGACATAAGAAATACATAAGAGATACCTAAGAATAATTTGTAAATTTGGGCAAATGTAAAATAATTTATGTGTCCATATAACTCGAATATGATTCTCCATGTCTTTTTGTACACAGCAATAATGTTTACTGACGTCACTTCTCATAAATTACGTAAAAATTAATAGTATATACACTGCATGTATCATGAATTTCATATGCCTTATGTCAAGCTTATGTCCACTGTGAACAAGCACTTAAGTATTACCCACTCGAGGTAATAACCTACTCGGGCAAGCCCTCGTAGGTTACAAATACCTCTCGTGGGTAATATCTTAAATAACCCACTCATACCATAAATAACTATTATATGTACCTATTTCATAACCTTGGGATTAATATGTTTTATCTAATACTCTATGCAATCGGAAAACAATAATCATTTAAGTAAGTGATATTTAAGTAATGATTATTGCTGGTTGATAGATAAAAAACGTCACAACAAATACCCAAATAACAACAAAAATAACAACATTCTAAAACAAGTGTTTAACACACACAAATTGAGGTAGAATTGATATCCTACCTATACTGGAAATAATTTTTATCTTCAAGCGGTCGAAAATCGCGCCTTTGTGTATCTCCATAGAGACGGTTAAACTGTCATTTTTTTCTGAGCAGAGTAGAAGTGTTCCACAGGCGGCTGGACCGGGTCAAATGTAAGGTCATTTGAAATATTTGTCGCGATTTATTTATCAATTACACGAAATATGTAACAATTAAATTATCCCTATTAACGAATAGCCTCTAAAAAAGCGAAATAACGAAATTATTACCCAATATTCAACCGCGTCCCCTATATTCTATCACGAGCCGCCGTTGTAGACCCATTGTGGGCGTAGCCACGGCGTGGATTATAGGTGTCAGATGCCACGATGTCAAAATTAAGAAATAACGCAAGGTAACCGTTCACTTTTAAAAAGTAAACAGCTGTAAGTTGTAATCGTTTGCTATTCACGTTTTGATAATTTTTGTTATACAGTGTGAACATAAAGTGTGGAACAAAATTCATAATAACGTTATGTGATGTTTTTAAGAAAATCGCTCGGACAGGTCAACATTTTTATTGAGAGTTTCTGTTGTAACACAATGGTTTTTCGCATTTTGATTTTTTTTTTTATAACAAACATTAAAATGAATTGGGCAACAAGTCAACATGTTCCGATATTATACAGGGTGGAACAAAAGTATCAAATATTGGCTGTAACTTTTTAATTTGACAATTTATAAAAAAATGTTTAATATAAAAGTTGATTGGTGTATTATCGTGCATCATCTGGTCTTTCTAGTTTGTTCCTATTTTCTTTTGTTTCGCTGCTATAGCAACCAACTTTGGTTTTTTAAATAGCACCCATACATTTTTTGTGTGATTTTCAAACAAGCGTATCTTTCTGTATTCATAGATACAGTTTTGCCATTATGGGGAAAAAAAATAAAATTAAAAAAAAAGGTGATAAAATTAACTTACTAAGTAATAGAATGCAATATTAAGAATGCCATGGAAATTTGACAATTTTTGTTGAACGTCATGCATGATAATCAACCAAACAATTTTTATATTAAACATTTTTTCATAATTTTTCAAATTAAATATAAAAATTTTTTGGTTTATTATCATGCATGACGTTCAACAAAAATTGTCAAATTTTCATGGCATTCTTGATATTGCATTTTATTACTTAGTAAGTTAATTTTATCACCTTTGTTTTTTTTTTTTTAATTTTATTCTTTTTCCCCATAATGGCAAAACTGTATTTATGAATACAGAAAGATACGCTTGTTTGAAAATCACACAAAAAATGTATGGGTGCTATTTAAAAAACCAAAGTTGGTTGCCATAGCAGCGAAACAAAAGAAGATAGGAACAAACTAGAAAGACCAGATGATGCAGGATTATACACCAAACAACTTTTATATTAAACATTTTTTCATAAATTGTCAAATTAAAAAGTTACAGCCAATATTAATATTAATATGTAGTTGCGGGCTATACGATGACAACTTTCGACTATCCCACCTCCACCCGGCGGCACGGCAATTTTGCCGGAGTACATACACTATTACGGATAATACTATCAAGTAATAGTGCAGTGCTTATCAACATAATTACCGGCGTCTCGCCTCCGCATTTTGACTTTGTTGTGTATTATGTTCTGTGTCAATGTTAAGGAATTTCCTCACGATATGACATGAGTATAATAATATACCTTTTTGAATTTCAACCACTAATGTTTTCTCTAAGTCCAAAATTTTTAAATTTTTAAAAAGAGATTGTGGTACTATTCCTGTTGCTGAAATTATAAATGGTAAAATCGAAATTTTTTCTAAACACCAAAGATTTCTCATAGCAACGGAGAGTTCTAAATATTTATTAATTTTTGTATTATATGTCTGTGTTATATTGTGTGAATTTGGAACAGCTATATCTAAAAGATATGCTTGCTTTTGTTGTTTATTTAAAATAATAATGTCTGGTCTGTTATGCTGAATGTGAATGTCAGTTAAAACTGTGCAATCAAAATATAATTTGTAATTGTCATTTTCTAAACAACTTTCTGGTTTATAAATGTAATGTGGTTGTGTATCCTTTAATAAATTGAATTTAACTGCTAAATTCATGTGTATAATTTTTGCGAATATATCATGACGTTTTTTATATTCGCTTTGAGCCAAAACGGTGCAAGAAGAAATGATGTGTTCAATGGTTTCCCCTTCAGTTCCGCAAATCCTACATTTATCGATGATCGATTGTAAACCGCATATGTGTTTTTTATAATTTCTTGTATTTATAACACGATCTTGTATTGCAAATATAAAACCCTCAGTCTCAGGATGAATATTTGATTTTTTAAGCCATGCATGAGAAGCTTGAATATTAATTTCTGGCTGTTCTAGCTCTTTAAAATATCTCCCATGTAAAGACTTTTGTTTTATATTTGCTATAGTGTCAGGTATATTTGGCTCAACAATATCTGAAATTACATTATCACTTAAATTTAAAGGTGTGTAACCTTTATCCGCTGAAACCAAAGCATTAAAAAAAGTGTTATCACGAGCTCTATTGAGAAAATAATTTTTTAGTGAAGCAATTTGATTGTGTTGTAGAATTTCTAGATTTGAAAAACCCCTACCACCATTTTCGCGTGGTAAATTAAATCTTTCAATAGCAGATTTGGGGTGATGTTTACAAAATTTTGTAAAGAGAACTCTAGTTTGAATATTTATATTCTGTAAATTAGTTTTGGACCATTTTATAACACCAAAAGAATAGGTCAACAATGGAACAGCATATGTATTAACTGCTTTAATTAAGTTATTACCGTTTAATTTTGATTTTAAAATAGATTTAATTCTTAAATAAAATTGTTTTTCTAAATTTTCTTTTATAATTGAATGTTGAATATGATTTGATTGATTAATACCTAAATATTTATAAAATTCTCCTTTATTTAAATTTTTAATGATTTCTCCTTCTTTAGTTATATATTCTAAATTTTCGTAATGACCACGACATATTGATTGCGTTTTACACTTATCAATACCAAAACTCATGCCAATATCATTTGAGAAATTTTCAGTTATTGTTAGTAAAGATAAAATGTGATTCTTTTTAGATGCATAAAGTTTTATGTCATCCATATAAAGAAGGTGATTTAATTTGGATAGTGTGGTATTATTAACTCTAATATTGAAACCATATCCAGTGCTATTTAATAGATTTGTCAAAGGATTGATGGCTAGACAAAACCATAAAGGACTTAAAGAATCTCCTTGATAAATTCCCCGTTTAATTTGAATAGGCTCGGATTTTAATTTAGTATTGTTTATTGATAAATTTAAAGTAGTTTTCCAAAATGTCATAACATGGGATAAAAAGTTAATCAAATCCAAATTAATTTTATAAATTTTAAGAATTTTAATTAACCATGAATGTGGTACTGAATCATAGGCTTTTTTGTAGTCTATGAATGCGGTACAAATATTTCTATTATTTTTTCTAGCTTGTTCTATTATTACCGTATCTATTATGAGTTGTTCTTTACAACCAAAACACTCCTTAACACAACCTTTTTGTTCTTCATTAAGTATATTTAATTTTTGACAATGGTCGTAAATTATTACTTTAATGCAAGATGTCATAATTTTATAAATTGTAGGCAGACATGTGATTGGCCTATATTTTGATGGATTTTTAGTATCGGAATCTTTTGGTTTCAGATATGTTATACCATGGGCCAAAAACTCTGGAAATGTGTTAGGTTCCCTAATAAATCCGTTAAAGTGATCAAGTAAGCATTTATGAATACAAGTAAATTTTTTTAACCAAAAGTTATGAATTTGGTCACCTCCAGGGGATTTCCAATTATGTGAATTATTAATATTTTTAACTAAAATTTCAAGGCTAATTTGAATATGATGTGGATTATTACAATCTGGTATCTCATTTTCTAAATTAGGAATCCATTCTGCCTGATTATTAAATTGAACTTCATTTGACCATATGTTTGACCAGAATTCTTTAATTTCATTTATATTTGGTAGACCATTATTATTTTGAGTTTTATTATCTGCTAAATTTTTGTAAAACAACTTCTCATTATTTCTAAATAGTTTATTTTCAAATTTCCGTTGTTTATTATTTTTATATCTTTTTAATCGTTTAGAATAAATATTCAATTTTTGTAATAAAGTATCTTTAATTTCTATTAATGTTTCATTATATTCGTTATATTTTAAACAATGTATTCTGTTTTTATTTAAAATCGATTTAATACAGTTATTTTGATGATTAGAATTTATACCTTTTAAATATTGAGTTATTCTACCTAAATCTCGTCTGATATTGTTAATGCGTTTATTTAGTCTTCGTTCCCATTTTGGTAATTCTTTAGCTTTTATATTATTTGTCTGGTCAATTTCTTTTGAACCATTTAATCTGATAATTGTTAAAGCTCCACTATATATGATACTGTGTAATTTTCTAAAACTTGTCGTGTTATTTACAAATTTAGGTAAAATGAATTGATTTAAAATTTCAATCATTGCAAAGAATTTTTTGGAGCTTTGTTGTTTAGGTAATAGTGGTCTATTAAATGGTTCTATATGTTCAAATTCGTTCAGAGTTCTATTAAATTCATCTTCAATTTGTTCTTCAAAATTTTGATGGTAGTAAAAATTTTGATTAATAACATGTATATCATTATAACTCAAGTCTAAATTATTTATGTCGTTTTGTATCGTGTTGTTTGGTGTTGAATTACTTTGATAACAGAAAGAGTCATTATGATTTGGTAAACTTTGTAAACTTTGCGGTTCAACAGAATTTTCAACTAAATTATTAGAAACTTCATTATTGTCAGAAACTGACAATTCTAACTTTATATCATTTTTGATCTTTTCTAAAATTGCCGAAGGGATATAGTTTTTCTTCATAATGGCTCTCCTCTGGTCAGCTAAATTTTGAATAGTAACAGGAAACTGGGGGTACTTACTTTGGAATGCTTTAAATAAATCAAGCCTGTAAGTACTCACAACATCCTGTAGTTTCGTGATCCGAAAATATTCCCGTATAATGAAAATATTCATTTCCATAGTCCATTTTTTGCGTTTTCTAACTAGTGTAGCACCATTGGATTGCAGTGAAGCACTTGCAACAACATTTGGCGCCTTTTTATTAGAGAGCGAATTTATTGACATTTAGACAGTTGTCACGGCACTCTCGAAAAAACTTTTAATTTCGACTATCCCACCTCCACCCGGCGGCACGGCAATTTTGCCGGAGTACATACACTATTACGGATAATACTATCAAGTAATAGTGCAGTGCTTATCAACATAATAATTATTATTGACATTATTCTTAACCTAAATTTTTTGACAGTGCAAAAATGTGCCATATTTGACAATAAAATACAGTCGATCAGATATTTGGAGTAGAACAATAGATCTTTTAGAAATCAAGCAACCCCTCATTCGTTCTGTTCTTCCCTGGTTTTTCCGCACTTGATTAACGGGATTGGTGGACTTGATATGCTCGATTCAAAAAGCACATAAGAAAAAATAATCAATCGTTCCTGTAATGTTATTGCTGTCGGCACAAGTCCATTTCCTGTAGTTTGAGCTGTGTTTGGGCAGCAAGGTGACTGGGAGCCTTATTATCTTTTTTTTTAGCATATGGCATTATTGAAATAAACGCATTTTTGGAAACGGATTGCAGATATTGATTTAATACGCCATTAACCACATTCTGATGCAAAAATTTAAACATTGATTTTTTTAACAATTTTTTATAAATACATATCTGCTCAATAAAAAAAAATTGTTGAAATAAATAATCCCGGCCGAAAGAAAATAAATCTGTCAATTTCATAATTTTTCTCAATTCTTACGGGTCATTTTGCCACTGGCGGTAAAAGATGAAACACCCTGTATACATATATCTGTTCAGTAGGTAAGTACACACATTTTTTATGTTCGATTACATTATAATTCATTATTATGCTTCAATTTACAACTTTTATTAATTATTCTCGTAAGTTTTGCAAATTTTACTGTATACAGTTTTCGAAGTTGAGGCGTTCCTTTTAACATGTGATAGTATGCGTTGTTCTAAAGAATTTTAGCCAAAATCACCTTAGCAAAATGTGTACGGCAATGAAGATACAATAAGTATATTTTTTTGAAATTTTTGAAACCGGTCCTGCTCAAATTTGCGCTGATTTGTTAGAAATTGGAATTGCCAAAAAACAAAAATCAAATGAGAATGGGTGTTAATCAAAACTACTGTCAGAGTTGTCATCTAATTAGTCGAAATGGCTTTATTATTAGGAAAATAATGAGCTCACAGATATGTTGCAAATGCATGGGCAATGTTATCACGTTATCAGAATGCATCTGCAGGGTCCAGAGAGTATTGCAAAGCGATTTTCGGAAAGACACCATTCTGGGCCAGGTTAGTTATTAATCTAGTACAGCGGAGAAATGAACAGGACCGGACTTAAAATTTTAGAAAACAATGAAAATATACAAACAATTATCTCCGTTAATACAAACATTTTACTAAGAAGATTTAGGCTAAAATTCTTAAGAATAATGTGTAGTACCTCGTGTTACAAGGAACGCGTCAACTTCGAGAACACCTGTATATGTATGGCCCAAGTGTGTGCATATTTTCCAAAAAATCGTTGCATAATACAGAGTGATTCACGAATAGCGTCTGATTTAGCTCCTTTATTCCTGCAACATAAATTACTCTCTCATAGAATACTTGGCCGTTTTTTAATTTGAATAAAATTTTGAGATCATAGTAATCCGATTTCAGAAAAACGAAACAATAGTGTCAATCAAATGTATCAAAATAATTATATTTAATTGCGCTAATTCAGACACTATTCGTGAATCACCTTGTATAATAACAATATAGTAACACACGCCTACTCGAATGCAACGTCGTGTTAAAATTTCAAAGCGATCGGTGAAGAACTTTCGGAGATCTTAGATTTTGAATAAATGAACACTTACATTTTTATCAACTACTAGCTGACCCGGCGAACTTCGTACCGCCTCAGAATCAATAAATGTATTAACTTATTAGGTGAATTAATATCGGGCCTTCAAATAAATATATATTTAGAGTAGGCGTAGGCGACATTCTAATTCTGTTAACAGTGTAAAGTAATTTTTGTAGGTAACCAATTATTCTCCGGAGTTACACAGGTTACATAGTAAGCTTTTTCCCAATTTCATTTTGTCATATTCCTGGAGGGGGAATGCACTACAAAAATTAAACATATTTTCTAACCTAATTTTATTTCGTTAAAATGTCAGACTTTCTTGTGTCATTTTCTACGCTGGAAAAATGTTGCAAACAATTGAATTTCCATAGATTGCTCTAAATATAAATTTATTGGAAGTCTCTTTAGTTATTTACACTACGAGAGAGGAAGGTAAAGCTTTTGTTCACGCGAATTGCATGTTCGGCCACGATGCGCAGCGGAGTGGTCGATGCAATTCAAGTGAACAAAAGCGGCCTTACTCTCGAGTGCTGTATTTGATTTTGTTCGATACCAGACATAACTCCTTAGAAAATGAGTCTGTAACTTTATATTCAAAATTTTAAATAAAATTAAAATAAAATAAATAAATCACATTTTCGGAGAGATCTGTTGCTACGGAAAAAAATAAAATACAAAATTAACAAAGTTTTGCAAAGTCAATAAAGTGATTGTGCACACCACGTTGTGGAAATGGATGACGAAGAATTCTGTGTTCCTGATGACGTCCTGGAAGAGGCAAGTGCCGCGAAGTACCAAATGGAGCTTACGAAATCAAAATTACGATACCAGAAAGAATTGGAAATATTTACACAATGGCAGACCGAGATCAAGGGAAAAGACGAAAGCAGCATCAGCGCGGTTATTCAATGTTGAAGAGTACACTGTTTGTATTTCAAAACGTTTATATCTCCAGATATCCAGGTAAGAGTTTTTTTTAATAAGCTATTAGTTGTTTTAATATAATAAATTGTACAGGTTCAACAGTCTCACCTCCTTTTTGAAAACAAAATGTAGAAACTATCAGCCGAAAAAAGCTACAAAGCGGCGGACCAAGAGTGGATCCTTCAGAAAGTTGTACTGATGATGGGCATATTCGGTGTCCGTCGTGATTAATTATGTAAAGTGATGAATTGTTATACAGTGAGTTTTTTTTAAGACTGGCCATAGGGTTTTACAAGCTACATTTTTCAACCCCCTGTTAACTTTTGTCCTCATGAAAATATTCAACCCAGTTTTGTAGTAAAGTTGTGGGATATGATAATGTATTGAAACAATTTCAATTTAATAACCAGAATCAAGGAATAAATTATAGCAAAAAGACATTTTTTGAATTCCGTTTGCTTCAATTTTAAATTTTCAGTAGGCTAAAATTTCACCTGACATTTGTAATTTTGATATGTGATTGCTTAACTGCCTCTGGAGGCCATTTTGAACATTTCATTTAATTTTTATTAAAGTAAAGAAACTTGTTATAACATAAATAATGAATCTATCGTTATAAAATGTAAAATATCAAGGCGGTCTTAAGTTACAGACACTGGCTGTGTTGCCACATTCCCTGGTAGGCCATTCCATGACCTACGGTGTTCCAAAAATTTTGAAACGAATTCGACGTTTAAAATAAATTTTGACAAGTCGTTGGTCAAATTCGTCAAACTGAATTAAAAATGTCATTTAAGTGTTGCGTACCAAATTGCAACTCAAATTATGCGTCTTCTTCTTCAAATTACGTAGGTAGCTAAATACTTTTATTTAAGTTTCCATCAAATGAGGAAACGAAGCCAATCTGGAAAGAGATTTTAAAAATCGAAGAGTGAAGAATTTGCTAAAGTAGCCATGCTTGTGCTAAAGATTTTAGCGGAACAGTTATTTATCAATGGGGACAAAAAGAAACGACTTGTGCCAAACGCGGTTCCAATAACTTTTAATTACGAAGAAATTACACCTCGGGAAGAAATAACCAAAATTAGTAATGACGACACAATCACTGGAGAAAATCTTTTGGTTTTAAAAACGAATATTGAAATTGATGTGTGTAGGTCCGGGAAGGTGTTCGGGAGAGCGAAATGATTACCGTGCGAGTGCTGGTGAACGACTAGTTTATTCAGAGTACAGGTGCGCATGTGTGTATGTGATAACATAAATTTGACATATTCAACAGAAATGAGACTGGGAAGCAAGTTACAAGAAATGGGATGGGATTTAGGCAATGGGGAGAACAAATTGTTATATTTAAGTTGTAAAACCCTCTGGCCAGTCTTAAAAAAACGCACTGTATACGTTATTCACGTTGAATTAAACATTTCAAGGTCAAATAATTTAGCAAACAGTGACATGCAGGTAAATACCGTTCACGATGGATTGAGCATTGCTAAATTCGCATTATGTTGGTTAGCTGCATGTCATTATTTACAAAACATAATTACAGAGCCAAAAAATAAAATTATTTGACCTTGAAATGATCAACTCCACGTGAATAACGTTTAGTTATTATTGGTATGTAATTATTTTCAATATCCAAATTATTTTTCATAAAATCGAAAATTTCAATTATGCGTGAGCGAAAGTGCGTGAGCGAAAGTGGAATCTTCACTCACTGGTAACCATGGATACAGACCCACTTTCTAGGGAGGTATCGAACAAAATAAGTTTTTTTATTAAGATAAAATGAATAATTAATCATCATTTCTTCTTGCACCGTTTTGGCTCAAAGCGAATATAAAAAACGTCACGATATATTCGCTAAAATTATACACATGAATTTAGCTGTTAAATTCAATTTATTAAAGAATACACAACCACATTATACAGGGTGACTGACGAAAAACCTTTGACGCTGTATCTTACTTATTTTTCATCCGATTTGAATAAATGACACATCAAATGAAATAGTTCGAAAAGGACTTCATTATTATTCTATTCGATATTTTTTTCGACATCTATTTTTTGACAGACGATAGTCAATTTTTTTTTCAAATTACACTCTATATATTTTTTTATTCGTTCTTATAAAGAATCTTCTTCTGAATATTCGTGCATTAAAAGAAAAAACAAAAAATGTATTTTAATTGAAAAAAATTGAAAATCAAAAATCAAGAAATCAAATTTGTAAACAATACAAAATCTATTCTAGTTGCTCAAAATTTCGTCAATGCTGTTGCAGACACTGTCGATACCTTCTAGAAATATCCACTTTTGCATTCAGTCAAAAATTTCGGTGTTTTTCCTGACATACTGGCACTATCCACTTTTTTAATTCTTTTTAGGTACCTGGTGGGGTCAAATAAATATTCTCTCGAAAGTTTGGAATGAAGATAAAGAAATCCAATGGATTCAAATCTGGGGATGTAGCGGGCCATCGAATAGCTCCATGAGCACCCATTCATCGTTCACCAAAATGATTTAAATGATTTAAAAATACAAAATTCATGCGTGCATTACGTGGTATGGTGCCGTCCTGATGAAACACGACTCTATTCAACACTGCTAATGGTATCTCATCCAGAAAGTTGCTTATTTCGTTTGATAATAAATAATATGATATTTTGTTTGATCGAGACTGCTATCAATAAAAAAGGGACCCACTAGTCCATTCTATCTCCGAAAATGCCACACCCCAGGTTAACACTAAATCGTCTTTGGAAATTTTCTTCCACAGCAACATTATTATTATTATTATTATCAAACTGTTTTGACAAATGAATATTCAGAGCTTACTTAGTCATTTCGAGCATTTAGAACAAAGTTCGCTCTTGTTTATTTTGGTGATTTGATTTTTAAATTTTGTACATTTACTCTTTAATTTCTCGACTTTTGTTTAATGAATGGGTATAGTTCTTTACATTTTTATATTCAGAGGATAAATCTCTATAATACTGAATAAAAAAAAATGTACAGTGCTATTGGAAAAAAAGAAGTTGATGTTAATCTGTCAAAAACTGGACACAAGATTTTTTTTTATTAAGTTGGTATTGAAGTGCCTTCAAAATTATTTCATTTGACGTGTCATTTATTCAAATCGGATAAAAAATAAGCAAGATACGGCATCAAAGGTTTTTCGTCAGTCACCCTGTAGTTATACACCAGAAAGTTGTTTGGAAAATGACAGTTACAAGTTATATTTTGATGGAACAATTTTAACTGACATTCGTATTAAGCATAACAGACCAGACATTATAATTTTAAATAAACAACAAAAGCAAGCATATCTTTTAGATATAGCTGTTCCAAATTCACATAATATAACACAGACATATAACACAAAAATTAATAAATATTTAGAGCTCTCCGTTGCTATGAGAAATCTTTGGTGTTTAGAAAAAAATTCGATTTTACCACTTGTAATTTCAGCAACGGGAATCTCTTTTTAAAAATTTAAAAATTCTGGATTTAGATAACACATTGGTAGTTGAAATTCAAAAAGGTATATTATTATACTCATGTCACATCGTGACATGTATTTCCCTTTGTTATTATTTGCTTTCGTTCTATTAAACCCGGTTCTTTTTAGAACCACCATTTGTTGTTGCTTTATGACTTCCGCCCGATAATAAATTTGTATTAATATGTAGTTGCGGGCTATACGATGACAACTTTTATTATTGACATTATTCTTAACCAAAATTTTTTGACAGTGCAAAAATGTGCCATATTTGACAATAAAATACAGTCGATCAGATATTTGGAGTAGAACGATAGTTCTTTTGGAAATCAAGCAACCCCCTCATTCGTTCTGTTCTTCTCTAGTTTTTCCGCACTTGATTAACGGGATTGGTGCATTTGATATGCTCGATTAAAAAAGTACATAAGAAAAAATAATCAATCGTTCCTGTAATGTTATTGCTGTCGGCACAAGTCAGTTTTCTCTGGGGCGTGAGTTGTGCCACATCCTGTATTTATAACAAAAGTAAAATTATTCTTCAAAATATAAACCATCAGATTCGATGACTTTTCTCCATCGATCCAATAATTTCCGGATCTGGTTATGGTACCAATCCTTGTTCTTGGATGCAAAAATTTTTTCCCTCAAAGAAAATGCGGCATCGCTCGGAATAATCCATAATCCGAAGGAACAACGAGGGCTATAGGCAGGATGTGGTAAAATTTCAACTCCATCCATTTCCTGTAGTTTGAGCTGTGTTTGGCCAGCACGGTGACCGGAAGCCTTATTTTTTTTTAGCATATGGTATTATTGAAATAAACGCATTTTGATATTCAAATTTGTATTTGCTTCATGATTTACGACATAATGTCCCAATATCTTAACAATAAGATCTATTAAGGGATCTTTATTATGGACGTAGACGAGTTCCTCCCAGCGGTCAGTTTACACACACAGATGGTCGGTACTTAGCTGTTATCTGTAGACGAGTTGCTCCCGCTTATTGTCGAAGGATTAAGCAAGGCGGCAGGTATATTTTTGAGTGCAAGATAAACGAATATTTACTAAATAAAATGTTTACTCCCAGGAATATTATTATACTCGTGTCAAAAATGGATTACTCCCTAGAATTCGAACTTTTAGGGAAATAACGTTTTTCATGTTGTGTGTAACTAGAATTTTCAAAAGTTAATTTGAATGCCTGAGGTTGGTTACTTTGAATTGAGAGATTAAATCCAAATAAATATGCCGCCAGTAACCAAAATTGATTGTGAAACGAAAAATCATCTATTACTTAGCAAGAAATTAGTCATTTGCAACTGTTACAATTAATTTGCTTTCTTACATTTTTGGGATATCTTTTGTTTGTCACCAGAAACCACATAGCCTTCAACCTAACCAAATTTATGGCAACCTAGTAACGAATATCCCTAAATCCTAGGGAGTAATCCATTTTTGACACGAGAATACAACAAAATTTATTCTAGGAGTATTCCATTTTCATAATTTTCTATTAATTTTTGTAATGTCTCCTTTTTGTTTCTTACGTCGTTTCTCAACTTTTTCATTCCTTTGTTTGCAGATTGAATTTTGCTATACGTATACAGCGTGTCCCAGAATTGGCGCCATATCCTTGTATGGCAGATACAGAATCGTTAAAGAAACTCATATTTGTAAAAAAAAATGTCCAGGCTTCAAGGGTTTAAGAGTTAGAGACTATTAAAATTGACCAATGAGGAGAAAATTTTTCAAATTGAACTTAAGGGTGCTGTGAACTACTAGGCAAAATCGAGGAAAATGGTGCAAACGCGGATCGTGTTTCAGCCCACATTTTTAACTTTGAAAAAGCGGTCGATGTGTCTACATATTGGTAATATCTGTATCAGTGACGCTACGTTGACAGATTTTTTTAAATATTTGTATATTTGAAGAAAACCGTATTAATGCTAAAAACGGGAATCGTCATAACTCCCTCGAAAATAAGATTTTTATATTGAAATTACACTCAATGTGTAGCTGTTAATGTTATCTATTCAGCTACAATCGTAGATTTTTGTTTAAGGTGATATTTTGTAAGCAAAGATAGAATTTATAGATAACGACTTTTAAAATAAAATAAGAAATAGGCAACACAACTTACAATAAGAGGGTAGATTTATGAGGGTCTCAGCAGGTAATAAGTGAAACGACTCTTCCAAATGTTTGCGGTAAGTAAAGCGCGTAAACAAGGAGGTACATAATATCCATGTCGTTATTACTAGAATTTGGTCGGCTACTAACAGCACGCAGTAGTGGGTATTGGTCAATATGATAAAATAATTTCACAAGGGTTTTCCACATCACCTCAGAGGTACTCTAATTGATGGGTTGGCTCTTATGAAGGCCTCAGCAATAGCCCTATCTCCATTAAATTAGTGCGACTTATCAACTTTCTTTAATTATAAAAAATGTATTATTATTTTAACAAAAATCTGTTTTTCGAAAACTGATATAAGAATTTTAATAAATTTATTTATTCCTTATCTAAATGACTAGAAATTAGAATTGAATTAAATTTAGAAGATTAAACCATGGAAAATTATAACTCTTTTTTTAGTATTCTTCTAATCGGCTGTCCTCTTTTATGTCTAGGATCTACTAATTCCGGAAGTAAAGCCCCAAAATAAAATTCTTCCAAGTGATTGTCCATATTTTCACACCAGAATCTATCGTCTTTTTTAATTATGCAGTATTTTAAATCCGAATTGAATTTCTCTTTCGTTGGAGTGTAAACAACGAAGTAACAAATAAATTGACCTTTTGTATGATAACTAATTGTTGCAGCATAGCATCTACCTCCATAAAATCCTTTTAAAGAAAAATTTATTCTTTTACCCCCAACAAATTTATTTAGAATTGAATTATAAGATTCCGCTGGTTTCCGGGATTGTTGACCGTCTATTTGCATCTCTACCTGACAGAAACTAAACTCTCATTTTGGAACAGATCGGTCGTGAAAGCCTTATTTCCTCGAAGAATTACAAAGTTATTATTCTAATAATGATGGTATGAGACACAAATAAATTCAATGCAGTCAAAAATAGAATAGCGCCCAAAAATAGTACCTATATTAAAAAACGAGTTTCATAAGGAAGTGTTTATTTCATGAGTCCAAGTTTATAAAACGAGTCTCAAAGCGCGAGTTTTATAAAGGACGAATGGAATAAACGCCTCATGAAACGGGTTTTTTAATACTATTTTTTCTATTTTGCACCTTTCGAGCCGTTTTTAAATCAAAAGTAAGAATTTTAAAATTCTGGAAAATTTTATGATGGTTGGCAAAAAACAATTGAAACCTTTGTCGGCTTTGGGATATTAGCGCGTATTTGCTGATGCTGCCAGAATCCTCTAGACTTTAGTAAATTGTACTACCCCTATTATAGAACCACTTTTAGGTGTTACGATTCTGTTTTTGGTATTGTAACAGATCTGTCACCGACGCAAATAGAAAAACATTTATTATAACATTCTTCCTCGAAGAATCAGTAATTTCAACAACAGTTTATAACAAAACACGTTTCCTGAAACTTTGTTCGAATGGATGTTTTGGAACTAGAATTTAAAAACGTGCAATTTATCAGCGTACGGAGTATACTACAGCGTGATCACTGATCAACAATGACTGAGTCTGTTGGCAATGAAACAATTGAAAAGTACCGGTGTTTTTTGTCTCGTAGTTGGCACTGACAGGATTTTTTAACTTTAGACGACATTAAGAACATTTTTGGTTATGTCAGTTATATTTTTGCTATTACAAAAATGAACCTTTCTTGGTAAATATCAAATTTGCCAACTTTTATTGTTACCAACAGATTCAGTCATTCTTGATCACATCGTATCTTCGTCCTACAGTCCAGCTGTTTCTGTTCAACGATCACCGGCACCGCTTCGTCAGGGGCAAGGGAACGGTAACTAGGTATAATGTCATAAATTTGTCGGAAAGCACTTACACTGACTAAATATGAATAAATAATTCGTGGAAACTTCGGTGATGGTTACTGGAACTGTAAATTCTAAGTAGCGATGCGATTGATGGACATTTTCAATGCGAGAACAATGAATTTGTATTCGATTAAATTCTAAACTGTATACAGTTTAACTTCGACAATTCGGACACACTCTGGTTCTCTATTAATTTCTTTTAATCGATTCGTAAAAAAACGTAACATAAGTATGGCAACATCGTGACTTCAAAATTTTCAAAATTCCTAACCAAACTTTTCTTCAGATATACAGATCGTTTTTTTAAAGTTGGAATACATTATACCTATTGCTTCATTGAAATTTTTTTGTGTGCCTAGTATTATAAATTCATAGGTGACAATGGAATAGTGGAAATTAAATAAAAAATAAAAATTTCACACCGAAGGAAGTAATTTTGAATATGAAAATTAAATATTGTGAGCTGAAAAACAACCAGTTTTCACTCAAAAGAAACGATTCATACTATTGACTATTGAGTGATGATGTACGAAATTTTATGTGGCAACTGTGTGCGTGTGGTATACTCGTAGTTGACATTGGTATGACATTTCATATGCCTGCATTTGCTTTTTTTTATACTATTGCTTGTCTCGCTAACATCAAAATTAACAACAAAAAGGATGAATTAAACTTTAGGAAATTTGATGTACTCGATTTTTTTCCAATTGACTGTAAGTTGTACAGGAACAATTATATATCAAGATGAAGAATTTTATTTAAAAATGTTATCAAAATTGAAGGAGTTTTATATGGATCATTTACTAGTACAAATATTACTTATTAACGTGCAGATAAATAAACTAAGGAATTATAGGTACAATCATGTTCAATACAACAATTGTATTTTTCGAGGGTAATGTGGGTTCAACATTGAACAATATTTTTGCCAGAAAACTTGTGTACTGTGCAAAAATATACTTTTCTTGAATTCAACAAAAGAGGTTTATAATCCTCTTCTCCGGCAGGTAGGTATTCAGATTAGTATAAACTGCATCCTATTCTAATTTTACTGCCATTACAGTCCTACGTAGAGCAAAATTCAGGCGTTGAACAGTAAAGCTTGGAGATTACCCTCGTAAAAATACGAAGTGCGGCTGTATTTATTACGTGCATTTTGTGACAATAACTCCCGCTGAGAAGGGTCCCGGCAAACCCATTATTGACAGACGTCATGGTAGATCCAGCGTTTGCAGAGTATGCAACCCACATTGCACGAAACCAGAATTTTATTTTACTTCACAGCACCCTTAAGGTCGTTGAAAGTGAGCCATGTAAAAAATCTAAATCCAAGTGTTAACGAAGTTTGAATGATTTTTTTTGACATTACTGACGTTTCTAAATGTCATAGATATTTAGATGGTTATTTTAAAGAAATTCCATGATCACAAAAAAAAAACTATAAAAATCTTTATTAGAAACCATCGTATTCAATAACAATTAATTTCACATAAGATGTTCAAACTGCCTTCCACCCATTTCAATACACAGAGTTGCTCGTCGCAGCAAGTTATTTAGACTCCTGCAGTCTGTTTTTCAATTCTTCCAAAGTGTCCACTGACTCACGGTATATGTAGTCTTTATAAATTGATTCCACAGAAAAAAATCCACTTCTCGACTGATCCACCTATGCGGATATCATGTATTCAGTACTTGCTGGGTTAACTTTGAATTTTGGGGAGGGACACCGTCATGCTGAAACCATATTTGTCTCCTCAAGTTTAAATCGATGTCTTCTAATAATTCCGGAAGATTGTTTTCAAGAAAATCTGAATAATCTTCACCATTTAAACGTCAAGGAAGACGAAAAGGTCCTATCTAAAAATACAAACATTACAAATCTTAGATTAAAAGTGAAATCACTAAAGTTATTAGTATTACCAAGCAATCATCAATTATTCCAGCCCACACATTAGTAAAAAAAAACGTCTAACTCCAATAATATTTGGATTTTCATCCGCCCAGAAGTGCCAGTTATGAGTGTTATACATCCCTTCTCTTGAAAATGAGCATTCCTCGGTAAAAAGAATATTCCGAGCGAAGTTTGGATTCAGCTCATTTTGCTGCAACAGTCATCGGCAAAATCCTATTCTTCTAGGATAGTCTGCTTCTTGAAGCTGCTGAACTCTCATATAATAATATTGAGAAGGATGTAACTGCTGTTCTTGAATAATGCTATGTGTAGGGGATTTCGAAGAACTAACCATACGCGCAATTACACGAACACTTCTTGGGTCATCAAAGTCATCATCGACAGCAGTTCGAGAACTGCTTCTTCCACTTCTACTTTACGTGCCTGACGTGGAGTTCCCGCTACACTTTTTTTTACTGGCATTACACTACCCGTTTCTCTAATTCGACTGAGTAGTTTTAATATGACGTGATTGTCGGGATGACGCCGATCGGGAAAACGAATGGCATACTCACGAGCAGCAGCTGCTGCATTACGGTCATATTGGCCATAGAGGATGGCCATTTCTAAATATCCTTCATTAGAAAATGACATAACTGACAAAATTATGAAAAAACGTCAGTGTCAAAATAATTCATTCAAAATCATAATTTTTTTACATGGCACGCTTTGGAAATTGTTGTAGTCTTTTAGGAAAAATGCTTCCTCATTGGTCAACTTAAACAATTCCTAGCTCTTTAATCCTTGAAGCCTGAACAATTTTTTTGCAAATTTGGATTTCTTTAATGATCACGATTCTGCTATTCATCGGTATGGCGCCAATTCTGGGACACGCTGTATGTTTGAAAACTAATAAGTACATCTAAAAAAGCAAAAATGGAAGGATGACTAGAATAAAAATTATTTTTTAAATGTGCAGATAATAATTACCACCCCTGCAATGCAGTCTAATCCCCAACCCTTCGCTAGCTGCATTCAAGATTAGGATATTTTGGGTACCGGGAGGAACTCATCTCCGCCGCTTTATTATTGCCACAACTGTGGGTCTTTTACAACTGTATTCGTAAAATTGAACAAATTCACCTAAGCATGTCAGTTTTACAGGGTAGTAATTGTTAAAGAAGATTTATAACACCACAAGCCAACGAGTACCAATAAAGGTAATTTTTCCCTTAAAATCGATTTAATTCGAAAACTATCAAACAAAAACTCAACTTGAAGCGAATAATTCTATATCTTGGTTAGATTTCGTTATGCTGTTTGTTATATTACGCTCTAACAGTAATTAAGAAATAATAATTGACTTTGTTTGTATCTACGAGTATCTATCTAATGTTTTTTGTGCATTCTTATGTAAAATAATGTAAATATTTCTGAAATAAAAATGTAAATTTTGAAACATTCTTTTGCTCTGGTATAACCGTAAATGGAGAGAATTGTCAAAGGATTACCTCAAGTAGGTAGGTACTGAACTCCGATGCCGTCAAAACACGCGGCGCGGCGGAGGATTATTACAGGTAGAGATATTTTCATATTTGATGGCGGAAACAAAAAACTGAGAAATGTCACAAATTTATACAGGGTGATTCATCTTTTACCGCCGGTGGCAAAATTGACCTTAAAAATTATGATTCCACTTTCATATTTTGCAGACCTAATTTATTATCCATAAGGCACATAATTGTTATTGAAAACGAACCAGCTGAATCGTGTTTATGTGCGAGCGAGGGATTACGCAAAGTTGTACTGGTCGACTTGTTCGGTACTATTTCGTCCGGACACTGATAATAATACAAATAAACAACAAAAGCAAGCTTATCTTTTAGATATAGCTGTTCCAAATTCACATAGACCTGGTTGTATAAAGCGATGTCAATTCGTTGTTAAAGTTAACATACTGTCAAGCTATCTGATTGGGGGACATTTAAAATTGGTTTTGAATCAGCCAATCAAATGGGCGAATTTCCGACTTGATGCCTTGTTAGCTGACACGATGTTAACTAAGCTTTATGCAACCGAGCCATAATATAACACAGACATGTAACACAAAAATTAATAAATATTTAGAACTTTCCATTGCTATGAGAAATCTTTGGTGTTTAGAAAAAAATTCGATTTTACCACTTATAATTTCAGCAACGGGAATAGTACCGCAATCTCTTTCTAAAAATTTAAAAATTCTGGATTTAGGGAACACATTGGTAGTTGAAATTCTAAAAGGTGAGGAAGTTTCATAACATTTACACAGAAGATAATAGAGAGTTATTGCAAAGTGAAATAAAGTTGCTTTTATTTAAGGAACTTTAAATAAAGTATCCTGTATTAAAATTTTTACGTCGGGTTTAAACAGTGTTATTGCAACCTTCTCTCTTGCTTTATACTTTATTTTGACACATCCTCTATTTTGACAACATTGACAGATGTCAAGTCAAATACAAAACTAACCTAACAATTTGTGTACAACGTGTGTAACTAAAATCAACATAAACATGGAAGAACAATTAGAAATAGCCATCCTTGCGGGTGCTAACGACCAAGAAATTGAAGAGCTACTTCTCCACAACATTATTGGAGTTGAAGAAAATAACGCTATACAACCCGTTGAATTTAATTTAAATAATATGAGTGATGATGAAGTTAAAGCAAACTTTCGTTTTCAAAGAGAAGATATAATACGACTCAGAAATGCTTTGCGAATACCACAGAGAGTTATTTCTAACACCAGGAATAATGTGGATGGTAATGTAAAATATTAAATATATATGCTCAGCATAAAACAATATACCAAAAATTCAACATAAATAACACAAATAAATCACCTTTGCAGGAACCCTGGCACTATGTATGTTATTAAGAAGACTCAGTTATCCTAATAGATTAGTGGATTTGGCAAATTTTTTCAACTATTCTTCCCAATCACTATCCCACATCATTTCAACAATGGCAAATTTTATTGTTGAAAATCATGGACACCTTTTAGAAAATTTAAATGCACATCAGTGGCTTAATAGGAATAGATACCAACTATATGCACAAGTAATTTTACTTTATTTAAGCAGAACTCCTTTAATAAATATAATTTTTAGTCTATAGTTAACATGGGAGGAGCTATCCAGAACTGTTGGGGGTTTATTGATGGTACAGTTAGACCTATATGCAGGCCATCAAATAACCAAGATGAATATTATTCTGGACACAAAAGACTACACTGTGTCAAATATCAGTCAGTGTTAACTCCAGATGGATTGATAGTTAATCTAAAAGGAGCTTTTCCTGGCAGAAGACATGACGCTGGTATTTTTCGGGAGACGAACTTGTATGAAGAGTTGGAACCGAATGTTCTGTTTCCAAATGGCGAACATTATGTTTTATATGGAGATCAAGCATATGGTGTTAGACGATTGTTGCTGTCCCCATATCCTGGTCAACCGGCAAATTTATTACCCCACCAGATTGTGTTTAATAACACCATGAAAGTCCTTCGTGTCTCAGTTGAGTGGGGTTTTCAAAAAATCATATCTCAATTTGCATTTGTGGATTTTAAGAAAAATCAAAAACTACTTCTTAATGACATAGAAACTTTCTATAAATCTGCAGTCATTCTGACCAACTGTCACACATGCTTGTATGGAAGTCAGACTGCTAAATACTTCAATGTTATGCCACCTATTTTGGAAGAATATATTGTTTGAAAATTAAGATGCTATTAATAATATCACCAAAACCTCACTGAAATGAAATACCTCTATAATTCATGTCAATAAAACATATTAGATTTCAATAACTTATTAATCACTTCCTGTTGGGAATCAAATATTTTTTTATATTGTTCTGACTCAAACACAAACTTTTTTTCTGCTAGGGCAATATTCCTTTCGGCCACTGCAACTTTTCTTTCTTCAATTTTCAATCTTTTTTCTTCGAGTTCCATTTCCTTCAAATTTTTTTCTTTCAAATAGTCCAAACCACTTCTTCTCATATAAGAGGTTTTTTTGGCTCGACTTCTTATAGGTCCTAGAAAATGTGCACATGTGAAAAATATGTACCTAGGTATTGCAAAAAATAGTTGCAATTTTTATAACACTTAAAATATCAAGTCAATTCACATACCTAGAATGTTTCTTGAATTATTCTGGTTCTTAGGTAGAATAATTTGATTGGTAGATTGCCCAGGACTTTGTTCATTTCCCACACAAAAAGATTCATTTGGTTCTGTAGGGGGTTCCGGTTCAACATTTTCATGTTCAGATCTTTCTACTAAACAGTTATTTGTTTTGTAATTAAAACATAAATAATAAAGAAAAGCTTACCTCGGTTTTCATTAGTTACAATAGAAATTCCTGGATCATACTCGTGCTGAGACATGAAATTGGCGATATTTTCGGACTCTATAAAATTAAACGCTACGCAGTCTCTAGCTTCTTTCCCAATTTCTGTCTCAGCTTTTTTCTTCTCAATTGTAGTTTTTTTTTCTTGTTTCTTGCTTCTTATGTCCTCCAATAGATCATGCACTTCTTGCAGCAGCACATCTTTTTCAGAGTAAGGTTCTTCTACACCTGAACTAAAATGTTTTAAATTTTAATTAAAATTTAGCAACACAACTATCTCACATAACTATAATAATTATGTACCTACCTCTTTTCATTCCTTGCTTCCTTACTTTCCCACTGAGTCAGCAACAGTTGTATGTGCTGCCGAATGGTTTTCACGGAAAATTCTTTCTGCGTCACCTGCATAAGATTATTTTTAATTTCCTCCCAAACAGCACATCCGTTGGAAAATGGGTTTCGAGAAACTATTTCTCTGAGAAGAACAACATCGTCCTCGTATTTAAATCTTTGGCGTTTTTTGTCTTTTTCTTGCATCGTTAAGTATTAAGTAAAAGACACAAAAAAGTTACACAAAAAATCAACAGAAATAAGTGAAACTGAAATGACTCAAATGAACGTCTTTGCACGTGTTCACGTGTAGCGTAGCAAAATTTGTAACACAGAAGACTAGCCAAGAGAAGGGTTTACCACAACTGTATGCTGTTGACGTTAAATTGACAGCTCTTGACGTTAAATTGACAGTACACTTTTATGAAATGTCAAAATAAGGGGACTTTAATAAAAGAAACCTTTGCCTGTATTTAAATTAAATAAAGTTGGCCCGTATTTTAATAAAGGAAAATATTTAAGGGAACATCAAATACGCATGCGCAGATCTCAAATAAAGGAAACTTTAATAAAAAATCCTTAAAAGAGAGGTTGCAATAACTCTCTAATATGAAAACACAACCAAGTCAAAATGTGGAGGCGAGACGCCGGTAATTATGTTGATTAGCACTGCACCATTACCGGGGGTGTCGAGTTGGGCCAACGCCGCAGGAGCCCATAATCCTGGCGTCCCAGTTGGGCCAGGTACCCCTTAAATAATTCTCGGTCAACTAAATGAGCTGATAACTAAGATAATGAAGAAATATTATTATGTACTTAGGTAATTTTAAAAAAAGGACAAATATTTTCCATTAGTATCTAGAAGGGTAAAGTACTGCCATGGATGTCAAAGTTATATTGAGCGAAAGGGGAAAATAATCATTATTAATAGTGAACGGTTATAAATTTTGTGAAGCGAACACGCTTTGCAATGGTCAGATCGGTTGGCGATGCATCAATAAAACAGCAACAGTGTCAAACGTAAAGTTGTAAAAGATCCTTACGAGAAGCCAACCAAACTGATCCATAAAAATAATTTGTCGAAATAATTGAACTAATTTGTTATATTGGCGGTTGCAAGCCATTTCAGCGGCAAAACCGGAAACTTCAGCAGTTTTCAAAACGTAACTATCTGCAAGTGTGTCTACAAAAAAAAATACATGTTCGTTTCTAAAAAGATCAATATGCAAAAAAGGCTTATTTTGAAGAGTTCTATTGGTGATTCAATTTATTACGTGGACTTCTACAATACCCGGTATATGCGGTGTTGGATAAATAAAATGTATGCGCTTTTTTTTAAATTACTTTCCGCAAAAATATCAACCAGATATAATTAGCTGTTGAAAATTATTTCTTACATGGTTAGTTAATGGAAGAACCTTACCTGTCTATAATTAACATCAATTCTACAAAATTAGATAAGTGGTGTAAATGATCCAATGGATGATTGACGGTTGTATGACGGTTCATGTTTTGCTTTCTTACAATAATATATGTATATAGATTCCCGACAAAATAATTCCTGTTACTATCAATCCACAAACTACTTCTAGAACAAGAAAGATTTAAAACTTATTGATTTAATATGTACAGTTGCGGCCGTTGAAAACTCAGACACTTTGACAACGCCAAACGTTTGGCTTTGTAAATGGTATTGAAAGTGACGTTTCTCAAAATGTTACTCAAACATTATCCACATTAATTTCTTTCGCAATGGCTCTTATACTCACACCGTCCCTCAGTCAAACACATTTTTGCAAATCAGATAATTGCGGCATTTCAAAAGTTACGCGCGATTCTGACCTAATATGTCAAATACTGACACTGACTTTATAATCCTTGATGAAAATCCTGTTTACGCTAATCAAATTTCGGAATTTATACAGAGTGTTTAAATCTTTCCTGTCTGAGATTTCAACGGCCGCAACTGCATGTACTTGTAAAAGTGCAGTATGATTTTATTTAATTTTATTTTTTCGTATCCCACCTCCACCCGGCGGCACGGCAATTTTGCCGGAGTACATACACTATTACGGATAATACACTTCGTGACAAAATTATCGAATCAAAACTAAAAATGCTTAAAGATTTCAAAATAATTTGCGTAAAGCGTTGTATTTTTCTTTAGTGGAGGATTTACCTTTTTTGTAACTTACGCGTTCATAATTATGTAAATCTTAGACTTAATTTCTTCGTAATTTATTAAAATATGCAACCGTGACCTACTAACCCAAAACTTTTTTCAAAAATTTTATTGAAAATTTGCTTTCGATACTGTATGGGTGTCACAAACCTGTCAGATTGCTGTCAGAGAGTATAAAAATGCCCTTAAATCAATCTCAGGTAGCCCAAATAGTGGTACTGGCACAAGAGGGATATACTCAGCGACAACTTGCTGAAAGGTTTCAAACTTCGCAGTCAGCTGTGTATAGAGTTCTTCAAAGGTATGCGGAGACAGGAACGTACATTAGACGAGCTGGACAAGGTCGTAAAAGGAAAACGTCGAGACGAGAAGATCACTTTTTGTCTTTACAAGCTAGAAGAAAGCGTTTTGTCACTGCGCAGCACCTCCGAAACGATCTTCAGTTAACTACAGGGACTGTTATTTCCAGCAGAACTGTTTTAAGATGCTTGAGAGAGAGAGAGTAATTTAACGCCAAGAAGACCAGCAACTGGTCCACGATTAAATCCAGGACATCGTATGGCTCGTCTAAATTTTGCTAGAGAACAAAGAAATTGGGACCGCGAATGGCACAATGTTCTCTTTACCGACGAGTCGCGATTTTGTTTAACTAACAATGATCGACGTAATCGTGTATTTAGGAGACCGGGCGAACGCTATAATCAATGTGCGATTCAACAAATTGACAATTTTGGGGGAGGTTCAGTTATGGTATGGGGCGGTATAAATTGGACGGGCCGTACGGAACTTGTTGTTGTTGCTGGAGGTAGCATGACCGGCCAGAGATATAGAGATGACATTGTTATTCCCCATATTGAAGAATATGCTCACAATTTTGGTGCAGGTTTTGTGCTAATGCATGATAATGCACGACCTCATATTGCCAGGATTGTAACAGACGAATTAAATTACGCCAATATACAGAAGTTGGATTGGCCAGCTCGAAGTCCGGATCTTAATCCCATCGAGCATCTATGGGATAACCTTGGACGACGAGTAAGAAGATCACCAGTGCCCTCGCTGACTCTGCAAGAACTGTCTAATTTGCTAATTTCAGAATGGGAGCTAACACCACAAGAACACATACAAAACTTAACTTCAAGTTTACCTAGGCGGATGGAAGCTTGTATTACCGCCAGAGGTGGTAACACAAGATATTAGACTGTTTTTTTAAATTGTTTTGAATTCATGTTTTATCGTTTTTGGTGTTACAAGTTATCTTTTTGTTCCATTTGGATTTTTAAAATAAAATCTATGCTGAGTAAAGTTTTATTTTTATCAGGAAGGCTCTCAAGCATATTATGTGCAAAATCCATGTTCATAAGCCCAATAATTTTGAAGTTAGAGAGAAATAAATTCTTGATTCGATAATTTTGTCACCTAGTGTACTATCAAGTAATAGTGCAGTGCTTATCAACATAATTACCGGCGTCTCGCCTCCACATTTTGACTTTTTTGTGTTTTATGTACTGTGTCAATGTTAAGGAATTTCCTCACAATGTGACATGAGTATAATAATATACCTTTTTGAATTTCAACCACCAATGTGTTCACTAAGTCCAAAATTTTTAAATTTTTAAAAAGAGATTGCGGTACTATTCCTGTTGTTGAAATTATAAATGGTAAAATCGAAATTTTTTCTAAACACCAAAGATTTCTCATAGCAACGGAGAGTTCTAAATATTTATTAATTTTTGTATTATATGTCTGTGTTATATTGTGTGAATTTGGAACAGCTATATCTAAAAGATATGCTTGCTTTTGTTGTTTATTTAAAATAATAATGTCTGGTCTGTTATGCTGAATGTGAATGTCAGTTAAAACTGTGCGATCAAAATATAATTTGTAATTTTCATTTTCTAAACAACTTTCTGGTTTATAAATGTAATGTGGTTGTGTATCCTTTAATAAATTGAATTTAACTGCTAAATTCATGTGTATAATTTTTGCGAATATATCATGACGTTTTTTATATTCGCTTTGAGCCAAAACGGTGCAAGAAGAAATGATGTGTTCAATGGTTTCCCCTTCAGTTCCGCAAATCCTACATTTATCAATGATCGATTGTAAACCGCATATGTGTTTTTTATAATTTCTTGTATTTATAACACAATCTTGTATTGCAAATATAAAACCCTCAGTCTCAGGATGAATATTTGATTTTTTAAGCCATGCATGAGAAGCTTGAATATTAATTTCTGGCTGTTCTAGCTCTTTAAAATATCTCCCATGTAAAGACTTTTGTTTTATATTTGCTATAGTGTCAGCTATATTTGGCTCAACAATATCTGAGATTATATTATCACTTAAATTTAAAGATGTGTAACCTTTATCCCCTGAAACCAAAGCTTTAAAAAAAGTGTTATCACGAGCTCTATTGAGAAAATAATTTTTTAGTGAAGCAATTTGATTTTGTTGTAGAATTTCTAGATTTGAAAAACCCCTACCACCATTTTCGCGTGGTAAATTAAATCTTTCAATAGCAGATTTGGGGTGATGTTTACAGAATTTTGTAAAGAGAACTCTAGTTTGAATATTTATATTCTGTAAATTAGTTTTGGACCATTTTATAACACCAAAAGAATAGGTCAACAATGGAACAGTATATGTATTAACTGCTTTAATTAAATTATTATCGTTTAATTTTGATTTTAAAATAGATTTAATTCTTAAATAAAATTGTTTTTCTAAATTTTCTTTTATAATTGAATGTTGAATATGATTTGATTGATTAATACCTAAATATTTATAAAATTCTCCTTTATTTAAATTTTTAATGATTTCTCCTTCTTTAGTTATATATTCTAAATTTTCGTAATGACCGCGACATATTGATTGCGTTTTACACTTATCAATACCAAAACACATGCCAATATCATTTGAGAAATTTTCAGTTATTGTTAGTAAAGATAAAATGTGATTCTTTTTAGATGCATAAACTTTTATGTCATCCACATAAAGAAGGTGATTTAATTTGGATGGTGTGGTATTATTAAGTCTAATATTGAAACCATATCCAGTGCTATTTAATAGATTTGTCAAAGGATTAATGGCTAGACAAAACCATAAAAGACTTAAAGAATCTCCTTGATAAATTCCCCGTTTAATTTGAATAGGCTCGGATTTTAATTTAGTATTGTTTATTGATAAATTTAAAGTAGTTTTCCAAAATGTCATAACATGGGATAAAAAGTTAATCAAATCCAAATTAATTTTATAAATTTTAAGAATTTTAATTAACCATGAATGTGGTACTGAATCATGGGCTTTTTTGTAGTCTATGAATGCGGTATAAATATTTCTATTATTTTTTCTAGCTTATTCCATTATTACCGTATCTATTATGAGTTGTTCTTTACAACCAAAACACTCCTTAACACAACCTTTTTGTTCTTCATTAAGTATATTTAATTTTTGACAATGGTCGTAAATTATTACTATATTTCGATGGATTTTTAGTATCGGAATCTTTTGGTTTCAGATATGTTATACCATGGGCCAAAAACTCTGGAAATGTGTTAGGTTCCCTAATAAATCCGTTAAAGTGATCAAGTAAGCATTTATGAATACAAGTAAATTTTTTTAACCAAAAGTTATGAATTTGGTCACCTCCAGGGGATTTCCAATTATGTGAACTATTAATATTTTTAACTAAAATTTCAAGGCTAATTTGAATATGATGTGGATTATTACTATCTGGTATCTCATTTTCTAAATTAGGAATCCCTTCTGCCTGATTATTAAATTGAACTTCATTTGACCATATGTTTGACCAGAATTCTTTAATTTCATTTATATTTGGTATGCCATTATTATTTTGAGTTTTATTATCTGCTAAATTTTTGTAAAACAACTTCTCATTATTTCTAAATAGTTTGTTTTCAAATTTCCCTTGTTTATTATTTTTATATCTTTTTAATCGTTTAGAATAAATATTCAATTTTTGTAATAAAGTGTCTTTAATTTCTATTAATGTTTCATTATATTCGTTATATTTTAAACAATGTATTCTGTTTTTATTTAAAATCGATTGAATACAGTTAATTAGATGATTAGAATTTATACCCTTTAAATATTGAGTTATTCTACCTAAATCTCGTCTGATATTGTTAATGCGTTTATTTAGTCTTCGTTCCCATTTTGGTAATTCTTTAGCTTTTGTATTATTTGTCTGGTCAATTTCTTTGGAACCATTTAATCTGATAATTGTTAAAGCTCCACTATATACAGGATGTCCCAGAACTCGCGGATCAAACTTACAGTGCGTTTTCCTTGGTGATAACTGAAAGCAATGGCGTTTAAAAAAAAGGACAGGGTATAATGGATTTTTTGTAATGAATAATTAAAGTTGACCAATCAGAAGGACGCTGTTAATTTGAATTTCACGTAAATTTAATCAAAGGTTTGAATTGCCTAGCAACATAATTCTAGTAAGAATGCTATGAAATTTCAAGTAAATGTTTGGGCAACTGTAAAGATTTTGACAACGTCAAGTTATAATTTGATTCGAAATTGTCAAACTTCGTATTGAAATCATGTATACAGCTGGAGCGCGTTCATAAAATATGGGCGAAGGTAGAGTGTGGGGAATATCACGTGACTGCAGTGTCACTCCGGCATTATGAACGGAATCGGGTAAACGCGTGTTTTTTGTTTTTGTAAATGTCAACATTGTCAACTCACATTTAATTGTTATCTATTTAACTACCTGCTTAAATGAAGAACAAGAGATTAAAAATGCAATTTGACGAAAGAAAAAGAAAATTAATTATTTCTGGGACAATTTGTTCTGCAAAAAAACGTTTTTCGCCTGTAAATTTGTTATCACCGGATTCAATACAGGAAGGGGAAGAAAAGAACATATAATAAGTGTGGTTGCATAAAAAATACCTTTAAGAATTGTTGGATATGTTGAACGGATTGTACCGGGGTTAACCAACAGACAATTTCAAATGCATTTCAGAGTCAGCTGTTCCAGTTTCGAAAATTTTGTTCCCATTATTGAAAACATAATTAAAAAATGTATAAAAACACCTTACAACATATTTTTTTCACGCAGCCGACGCTTCACTGCCGTGAGATATTTGACAGACGTCAAATCTGACGCCTATCTGACGTATGGGTAATTTCTCCCGCACCGCTAGACATCGGTAACATGGGCACACTCCTTGCGTCACTCTAAACATTTGTGAACGATATGGGGTAGCGTGATTATTCCCCCAATTTTAATTTGTGAACGGTGTTTGGGTGACCCACGGGTAACCTTTATACCTACCCAGAGTATTTATGAACGCGCTCCTGCAGAGTATGCCGAAATGCTCATAATTTATGGAGAGTGCCGGCGCAATGCACGTGAGGATGCAAGGGAATATGCAATACGTTTTTCACGACGTTTGCCACATCCAAATTATAACGTATTTCTACGGTTGGTGTACCGTCCTCGAGACACTGGGTCCTTGGTGCCTACCTGACAAGAAATTGGTGGTCCCCTGCGAGAAGTTAGAACGCCAGAGACTGAAGATGCTGTTCTTCAGTCCTTTGATGACGACGGTAGAAGAAGTATATTTGAAGAACTATATTTAGGAACCGCGAACCTATCAATATCAACACTGGCTACTGTTATTCCTAATATGCTTAGACTGGCAAGGGAAAATTTAATAAAACGAGCTCGCCTATTCCTTCAGATGAAAGGTGGTCATTTTAAACACTTGTTATAAATTATTCTTTTTATTTTGCATATTTCTTATTTTATTTGTTGCATTCTACATAGTATAGTTATAAAATTTTATCTTAAATTTTTACTAATAATGATGCTAAAATAAATAGGTTAGTTCAATTCAGTTTTGTCTTCTTTCTTTCAGAACTGCCACTATGCTTGATCTGTTGTTCAAAACCTACGTGTAACTCCAGCTTTTTTGTAATGTCAAGAATATTCCTAAAAGTCGTTTCTTTCATTTCGATGAAAAGTCCCGCTCGTGTAGCTGCGCTAATACGTTGCAGATGCAGAGTGTATGCACAGGAGTCAGGATAAATTTCTTGTGATTCCGATTCACTTTACAGGCCTTGCATATTTCACTTTTTACTAAGATTTTTAAGGTAGTAATATTACTCACTTGACGCTACGTCGCTATTTTACCTTCCATCAACCAAAGATCAATTTATCATATCCCTCCCGTCAATTTCCCATACCCCTCAAGGTTACAATTGCTCTGGAAATTTTCACTCATAACAAACCATATTTCATTCATTGCCGGAAGAAGAAACTTCTTGCGTTCCCTGATTTAAATTCTATACATTTGTTTACCTGCCTTTGGCGAAATTATCTCATTTTTGGTTATTTCAAAAGTAGCTGTCACTTTTGACGTCTGTTTCGACAAGTTGACCAGATAAATATTGAAAATAATTTTATTATTCATCGAATTATACGTTGCTTGGCAATTGAGGGAAGGTACTCAATTTTCTCATAAAGGGAAAATTAGATCGAGCTCTATTGGTCAATTTGATTAATTCATAACTAAAAAGCTGTTGCACCCTGAATATTTTTGTAAACGTTTTTTACCTTCATTAGGATCAAGGAATATACAGTTTCAATTTGATGCGCGAGTTCTAGGACACCCTGTATATATATATATATATATATATACAGGGTGTCCCAGAACTCGCGGATCAAATTGAAACTGTATATTCCTTAATGGAATGTAGCGCAGCTACACGAGCGGGACTCGTCATCGTCGAAATGAAAGAAAAGACTTTTAGGAACATTCTTGACATTGCAAAAAAAGCTGGAGTTACACGTAGGTTTTGAACAACAGATCAAGCATAGTGGCAGTTCTGAAAGAAAGAAGACAAAACTGGATTGAAGTAACCTATTTATTTTAGCATCATTATTAGTAAAAATTTAAGATCAAATTTTATAACTAAACGATATAGAATGCAACAAATGAAATAAGAAACATGCAAAATAAAAAGAATAATTTATAACAAGTGTTCAAAATGACCACCTTTCATCTGAAGGAATAGGCGAGCTCGTTTTATTAAATTTTCCCTTGCCAGTCTAAGCATATTAGGAATAACATTAGCCAGTGTTTCGTGAATTTGGTCATTTAGTTCTTCTAAAATATTGATAGGTTCGCGGTAAATATAGTTCGTCAAATATACTTCTTCTACCGTCGTCATCAAAGGACTGAAGAACAGCATCTTCAGTCTCTGGCGTTCTAACTTCTCGCGGGGGACTACCAATTTCTTGTCAGGTAGGCACCAAGGACCCAGTGTCTCAAGCACGGTACACCAACCGTAGAAATACGTTATAATTTGGATGTGGCAAACGTCGTGGAAAACGTATTGCATATTCCCTTGCATCCTCACGTGCATTGCGCCGGCAATCTCCATAAATTATGAGCATTTCGGCATACTCTGCATACTCTACATGATTTCAATACGAAGTTTGACAATTTCGAATCAAATTATAACTTGACGTTGTCAAAATCTTCACAGTTGCCCAAACATTTACTTGAAATTCCATACCATTCTTACTAGAATTATGTTGCTAGGCAATTCAAATCTTTGGTTAAATTTACGTGAAATTCAAATTAACAGCGTCCTTCTGATTGGTCAACTTATTCAATTCATTACAAAAAATCGATTATACCCTGTCCTTTTTTTTAAACGCGATTGCTTTCAGTTATCACCAAGGAAAACGCCCTGTAAGTTTGATCCGCGAGTTCTGGGACACCCTGTATATCTGTTACGGGTAAAGTTAGACTAACGGTTAAACCTAGAATCACCCGGGTAAACTGCATATTACCCACGAGACACGGGTAAAGTCGGAAATATAATTTAAATACTTAATACACGTTTCGGGCTTTACCCGGATAAATCGCGTTCTACCCACTGTCGCTTGGTTAAAGTTGGGTATACCTACTAATAATGATAAGGAGAAAAATGTTTGAAAAACATTTTTAATCAATAAAACATTTTACAAAAGTACAAATAATCTATTTGTTCAAACGATATACAATGTTTTTTTCTTATTTCGAGTGTTAGTTCATGCAGTTTGTTATTTAGCAACCGACATTTTAGATTATACAGTTCAAGTGAGCAATTAATTATACACTCACCGGCACAAAATTCGATCCATGAGCATTATTTGAATTAACTTTTTTAATTAAGTTTTATTTTATTATTGGTTAATTGATGAGTTTAGAAGAATTGTAACTCAATTTTAACGTAATTAAACCAAAACTCACATTTTATTTCTCTAATAACAAAAATAATACAAAACCTCTTAAAAATTTAACACGAAATGTAATAAACTAAAAACTCATTAATCGTATATTGCCTCCTCTAGCTTGAATTAGAGCTTCCATTCGTCTTGGCATTCCTTCAAAAAGGTCCTGAATGACAGCTTGGTCTATTTCTTGGCATTCTTGAATGACTGCTGCACTTACGTCTCTCAAGTTTGCAGGAGCAGGAGTTCGGTCTTTAACTCGTCTTCCGACCATGTCCCAAACATGTTCCATTGGATTAAGATCGGGACTTCTTGCAGGCCAAATCATATGGTGGATTTCAACTGTGTCCAAATACTCATTTACGATTTGAGCAATGTGTGGACGGGCATTATCGTGCATTAGAATGGAGTCATTAGCAATAAATGGGGCTAAGGGCACAACATGTGCTTCCAGGATGTCCCTAATGTACCTGTTTGCTGTCATTGCCCCTCCATTTACCACCACTAATTCGGTGCGAGCTTCCATACTAATGCCACCCCATACCATGATTGAACCACCACCAAAACTGATCCCTGGCACAAAATTGCACTGAGCAACCCTTTCGCCAGTGCCACGCCATTCACTTTGACGGCCATCTGGAGATCTGAGACAAAATCTTGACTCGTCAGTGAAAAGAATTCGACCCCATTCTTCAATTCCCCAGGTTCGATGTTCGCGAGCAATGAGAAGCGTCGCTACTCGGTGTTCCCTGGTCAACAGTAGGCAATGTGCGAGTGTTCTTGCACTTAAACCGTGTTCCTCTAACCTTCTTCTTACGGTTCGTTCACTTACTGCAACACCCCGTACCTCCCGCAGTTCGTTCCGTGCTCTAACTGCAGTAGTGTTCCTGTTTCTCAGGATTGTTAAAGTAAGAAAGTGATCATCATGGGCAGTTGTAGACCTTTTTCTTCCTGACCCAACTCTTCTGGTACAGCCTTTGGTTTCTGGAAATCGTTTAACAGCTCTTTGGATACTACATCTTGAAACACCAAGAACGCGAGCCACGTAATACTTCGACTGTCCATCTTGAATTAAAGCAATAGCTCCGGCAGTATCGGATGGAGTTAAACCCATATTTTAGTTTTACGAATACTAATTTACTTGTTTTCAACACAGTCGTGAACAGTGCCATACAAAGAGTGGAAAAAAATACGAAAGAACAATATGTAGAAAATCCTCAAAAACTGTTAAAATTCATTCAGACTTGGAATATAAAAATCTTTTGCTTGTCTTCAATGAAAAAGTAACTAAACACTGTTTACACTTGCTATATCAAATATACAACGTACATTTGATATGATGTGCTCTTAAAAAAAAAGATTTGATAAAAATATTGGATGGATCGAATTTTATGCCGGTGAGTGTAGATAACTAGATACTTATACCTTAGTCAAAATATGTAATCAAGAAAATAACGTTTTGTGTGCTAAGTTTATATATTTGTCCCAGATAAGATATACAGGAATGCGAAATTTCAACAACGAGAACAATTAAAATAATAAAACAACAATGTAGAAGCAATTTGAAAAATCCAGATTGAGATAGAATCGTAATATATTGGAGATTATTTTTTCATGGTAATGACTAATGATGCATGACAATATTAAAAACGTCAAAAACATTCTTGAAGCGGCAAGAGCCTTAATTAAAAATTTGTTAACCGGATAAACTAATACTATTGCTTTGTCAATCAAGTTACAAAGATGGTCACTTTGTTAACTCTTTCGTCTCAACTTTTTTGTTTACACTACGTAATGACAAATTCGCCGCTAATATCTACCCGATACGGATGGAGTATTGGTAAAGAAAACGTTCAACCTACAACGTAGGTAGAATTTTAAAGATATCGTCGAACAAATAACATCAGTCATCAAACACCTTATTAAGAGGATGATCGTCTTTTTTAAGAAACGCGGGACGTAGCCCACGACTTCACCTAGTACCGTGCGATCGAAAATTAAAAAAATCGAGATGGCCATGATTAACACACTTCAGTTGGCAACACGTAAAAATTTAATTCAAATGTCATCAGATGTCATTAGTTACAGTAGTAACTGTCATTCCGGACTTTCAAGGCACTTACCAACAACTTGCCTTGATTATTTTGTTTTTCCATACCTGAAAAACAACGTGTTCAAAAACAAGCCTGGCACAATTCCCGAATTATTGCAAATAATTACTTTGCGAAGGTCATTTGAAAACATGAAGCGAAGAGGGTAGCATTATGCCATTATGTTTGGAAGCTGAAGGCAGACATTTCAAACATTTACTCTAGTTCGTAAATACGATTAGAGCTCCTCATGATTCTTTTACAACCGACAGGTCACACATAATGCACACCTTTATGAAAATCAAGATTTCAACGTTCTCAAAATCACTAACCTAAATTTTAAGACTGACATCTGATAATTGGAATTTTAACGAATTGCCAACTCAAATTTTTGGTCAGCCAACTCAATTTTTTTTTCGATTTCACGGCACTTTTTAAACCTAACTATGATAAAATGGAATTGAATATGGTCATATACGTACTTCTTCTTTTACAGTATATGTTATATTTCCCTGTAATTATTGAAAGGTTTTAATGAAACCATCACAGTTGGCTAAACTTGGGGACAAAAATTTTACTAAAAAGACATACCTACAAGCAAATAAGAAATAGATCAATAATGAGTAGGACTACACTTCACTCTTCTTATTCCATCAACACATATCATCGTACGGTGGAAATCGGGTCATCAATGTTCCAAGTTTTCTGCGTTTAAGGTCGGTGTTTAATTAAATTCTTAGAGGGTCCTTTAATTTGCATAATATCTTAACCCTCGCTATGGAAAAGTAAAATTACTGGGTATATTCAAGAAACCCTTTCATAATTACTGCCGCATGTGGACGAGCGTGGTTTAGCTAAAAATGGATTTCTGCAAATCGTTAACGAATTTTATTAACATCCGGGTTATGATGCGCCCACAAACAGTATCGAAATTAAACACTAAAGATAATTTGATGTACTTAACTGGTAGGTCCAGTGAATTCTTTGTTTATTAAACAAAAAGGCAGCTGACTTGTCTAACTTCGTCTACAGCTTGTTTATTATCAATATTTTATTAATCGGAATTCGCTCTCCTAAATTATAATGAGAATCTCAGCGATAATGAAAATATTCTGCGATCAAGAAAATTTGTAATCGCGTCGGTGATTTTCAAACTTGTAATTCAACAACAAATTACGTAAATTCGGTTTGGTCCTAATAAGAATCAAATTTAAAATATTCAAAATAATGGTGAAAAAAAAAACGGTTACATAAAAAAAAATCAAGGAATACCTATCGAAAAGCTCTTGTGATTAGTTGACGTAACCAATTTCGAATGTAACAGAGTTGATTGGCCATTTTGGTCAAGTAGGGGATGTGAAAGTGGAGTGTTCGTGAATAATCAAAGAAAGCGAAACTACTACAGGGAAATCGGGGTTTGAACTATAAAGTAATTGGTAAGTTCCCTACCAAACTGTCAGATACTTGTAATTAATACGTAGATAGCAGAAAAATATGGAAGGGAACGAATGAAATCGTAGAAGCATTAGATTCGTGGGCAAAGTTTTTCAGAAAGAAAACTATAATAAGAAGTTATGGGTCGGTACACCTAATTTCAGGTAATTGATATTTGAAATCAACTTTTTCGAGTAAATAGATTCCTAGTTATTTATTTTGTTTTTAACACATAAGTTTTAACACCTTCAGAGTATTTTACATGGAGATTAAATTCGAAGTGTCTACGTAATTCGATGTGTCTACGTATTGGTAATATGATGTATGTCAATCGCGCTACAATGACAGATCTTTAAAAATGTTTCTATATTTAAAAAGAATGATAAAAACGGGAAGCCACATAGCGCTCTCGAAAATAAGATTTTTCTATTGAAATTACATTCAATGTGTAGCTGTTAATGTTTCCTATTAAGTTACGTTTGTACATTATTGTTTAAGATTAATTAAAGTTTGTAGGGATATTCAAATCCTACCCGTTACGCTGAATTGATAGTACAAATGCGCCCCGCTACTACCCTCATGGTGTCGCTAATAGTACCTTGCGGCAGTACCCTCCCTCACACCCCCATTGGTCAAACGTTCTCCCCGCTGCCTCATCATGGAGGGGAGGAGGGGACATCAACAGTCGTCAAAACGGCGCCAATTGTCGCCTATAAAAGATCCACACCCAGCCGGAATTAACAAGAAGTTTTGCTTCCGCAGGGATTTAACTTCTCTAACCTCTCTCCTACATACACTGCTTGCTTTTTGTGACTTGTAGGTATACTCCGTACGGTGATAGATTGCACGTTTTTAAATTCTAGTTACAAAACATAAAGCAGTGAAAAATACTAAACTCTCCATCTCAATTGTTTCACGTTATGTAGAAAACCGTTGTATCACTGCAGATTAGTTCCCGCCAAACCAGTTTCTGTGTCTGTCTTCTGTCAAAAAACGTGCAGAGTACGGAGTATGTGTTTAGTTCATTTCTTAAATAAACAGCGATTATATTAAACGCCACAAATTAGAATTAATAGAAAAGTAACTAATTTTAAAGCTACTAAACGATACTACATTTCATAGAAAATTCTGTAAAAAAGACAGACAGACTATGATCCTGATCGTTCATTGGTCCTGATCGAAGGTCTCTCTTATTTTATTTTCTACAAAATTTAGCATGGTGTCATACAGCCTTAAAATAAAATAAAAATAAACAACATAACATAACGACAAGTGGTTTGTATTAATAGTTAATTATTGTATAAGTGTTTTAGATAGCATTTTATCGACTAAAACACAAATGTAATATAACGTTTTATCCACAATCACAAGCCCAAATTATTATTCAAAATATCACAAAAAATGTCCCTTCTGAAACTCGGTGAAACTCAGAATGAGAGGTGCTGGTTGCTATAGTTATTTGTATCACAAGGCTAGAAAATGCCATTTTGCAAGTGCAAGTACGGTTTGTGGGGCAGAGGTGCCAGCCGAGGGCCACAAGTGCGAGCATTCGCAGAACATTTTCTAGCCGTATAATACACAAAATTTTTTCGGCCGACAATTTATTTAAAGCAAAATATAATAATTTTTGTTAAAAAATTACCAGATAGAGAATTTATTTTTCTTCCATTGGCAACATAAAGGATTCAAGAAGAGACTGTCACTACAAAAATCAACCAATTCCTCAAATATTCAAAACTGTCGTCGTCGTTTCTGTTATTCCTAAACCATCGCTTGATACCCCCTCGGCCCCTACTCCTATACACAATGTACAGTTTGCGATAAAGGATACAAATTTGCCCGACATCAATATTTTACACTTAAAAAATTGTACAAAAATGCCACATGACGCTGACATTTTGTGCTGCCCACCTAAAATCTTTCATTACAAATTCCTGTGTCGATTTTCTTGCCTAGGCAGGGAAATGCTAGTTTCCAGACGATTTAGACGAATGAAAAATCGGTGTTTCTAGACGGAGGCCAAAAAAATTCAAGTAGCTAACGCACGTAAAATTTGAAATATATCCTTCAAGCATTTTGTAGTGTTGGGTTAATTTAACACAATTTAAAGTCTCCTAATCTAAATAAGGACATTTTACAACCCGTTTTAGCTACAATGGATCAATGGATTCCATATACCTAATGATATTAGAAAACTGATGAACATTTTTTGCATAGACTAATGATGTCAAAATAATAAATGTATGTGCATGAAGGAAGACTTAAAATGCTGCAGTGATTGTTCTTGCAAAAAATGTCACAACAATGTTTCTTGTTTAGGTATATGTATATGAGAATGAGGATGACGAAGAAAGCATTTAAAATAGGTAAATTTTAGCAAAAATACAAAAATTTTACCTACTCAAAATTTTACAATTATTGTTTTTAAACTGCTGAAGTCCTCGTCGAAAAATAGTCAATCTTGACTTAAATTGAATATCATTTTATTCGGAATCGTATTGTAATATGCACATTCCTAACATTATACGAGGGCGGAAAGTTAACCATTCCTTTTTATCTTTACTTCCCTCTCTTGGTCAGTAATAGGCCACTTTCCACCCTATTATAAGGTTTTTCCAGTGGAGTACTTACTGAAAGTCGAAAAACAGTAGAAATAAAACTGCATCAAATTAATTGTTTATTTGCTAAAAATGTAATGATTCCGAATAAAATAGTATACAAACCTCGGTGGGAATGTGTTTCATTCCTGTCTCGAGCATTAGTTCACCTCGGCTACGCCTTGGTAAACAATCTTAGCTCTCGACAGGAATGAAACACTTCCCACCTCGGTATGTAATCTACTATTCTCGAAAAGTATACGGGCTATCGACTTAGTTCTTTTTTTAAAAACTTGTCCAATATCTTAGTTACATTTGACACGCGGCATGTGTATCAAAATTTTCAACATTTCACATGGGTTCCAGCAGAGTGAAGAATTATTTTTTTCAAAACTTTCGATATTTGCAAAATTTTCAATTCACTGTTTTAAGGTAACAAATTTATCTCTGAATTTGGAAACAACATGTCTACGAATCATTATGTATTGATACGAGTAAAAATAAATGGATTAACCTTTGAGATTGAAGATTGGAAAAACGATAAATGGAGATATGAATTGTGACATGTTTAAGGATTTATCATGTGTAATATAGGTACTTAATTTTGGTCTTCGATGAAGATGGTGCGCGTGTCTTGATGTGTCCAACTCTAAAATTTTATTTCTCAAAAAATATGCCTTTTACTTAGTCTTTTTTATATTTATCTTCGGAAATGTGTTAGCAGTTCATATTTTCCTATGAATTTCGGACTGAAAATTTTGCAAGACATTTATAAATACGAAATTGTTGGGATGACTGAAATAAAAATTGGAATTAAATCTTGAATGAAATGATTCACACGAGTTAGTTGTTCTATTTCTCACTGAGATAAAAAAAAGAGAGTGTGTCGTAAAGACACACGATAGAAGTGAAACTTTTGTATTACAGGGAAATCAGAATATTGTAAATTATCACTGATAGGTGCGAGAGGAGGTGGCTGAGCCGAGGTGCTAGTTGCTGGTTCTCTGTCTTTATTATTTACACTGTTTTTTCACATTCTGAACTGTCACTTCACTCGCACGTTTTCTTTTCACATCCTGAACTGTCACTTCACTCGTATGTTTTCTCTCACGCCACGCTCTTGTTCTTTCTGCGCCTGACTTAGGCATATTTACAACAAAATTGTACATTTTGACGAGAACACTAAACAATATCGAAATGCGTAACTCATTCTTTATTTTTAAGCCTCCAAATTAAAAGAGAGGACATTATCGATAAATCCCGTGAGTGTGACAAAGACAGAAGTATACACAATTTTAAGGAATGTTTGTATCGTGTCAAACAGATTAACTTACATAAACTCCAAATTAAGTGAGATGGAAATATTGGCGCAACCGTTGTGCGAGACAGTGTTTACCCCCACCACTTTTCGTCACACAAAAAGGTTGCCCCTCCCATAAGAAGTTTCACTTCAAAAAAATTAATCAATGTAAAGTAACAAATTTATCTCTGAATTAGTGAATTCGGAAGGAGCATTTATCTATTTATTAATACGTGAAGGAAAACCTTTGTACCCCTTTTTAAGCAAATTGCGCGCATGGAGGAGTGTGAAATTTGGCATAGTTAAAGTTTATGTGGAGAAGAAGTGCAGAAAGATAAAATTTATGTATAATATACAGGGCGTTCCCAAAAAAAGAGACAAATACGGACACATACTTTTTTTTTAGTAATTCTGATAGAGATTTTTATTTTGAAAACAACAATGTATGACATGTGTAACCTCATAAAATTTAAAAAATAACACTACATTTTGAAACAAATGACGAGCATGAGAAGCTATCAAAATTCATTGCGTTACAATGTAATAAATTAAGCAAATTAAGTTACTTGAAAAACAAATGACAAATATGTAATAACATTTGGGATTGCACGTACACAGCGCAGTTTAAGCATCGTCCATAGTAGCATTTTTTAACTTTTTTCTTGTATTTTGGGTAGGTACACTTGTGATACACTGTTCTTTTTAGAATAAAAATCTCTTTCGGAAGTGTTAAAAAAATTATGTGTTTGCATTTGAAAAAAAAATATTTTGACAGTTTAGCCCTGAAGCCCTTGGACTTATATGTGAATTTATTAGAGCTTTTTGTAGCCTATTTAGAGCGATTTAATTTGGTGTATAAGTAATTAAAATCCTCCGATAAATAAAGGGGTTACGGACTCATCTTCTTTTTCGGGGATACCTGTGTGTTACAAATATCAAAACATTCATTGTTTACGTTCATACACTGCAAAAAATTAGCGGAGTAAATGCGGAGTGAATTTGAAGAGAATGCGGAGTGGATGGTTTGTAATTGATTTAATCCCCCCCTCAATGAAATCCACTCCAAGAGGGAGTTTATTTAGATTATTAATAAAAAAAAACTCTTCGGAGTGAAATACAAAATTCTTTGACTATTAGTGGTTTGCCACCACATAAGTTAGTATAGAAAGTTAATTGGACGTTTTACTGATCAGAAACGCATCAAGTTTATGCATCGCAATGCTATTGATTGCGAAGTTTTAACTGGAACCGAACGCAATAAGAGAATTTTGATTCCACGTATAAATTTAACATATTCAGGTACTATTTTACTATTTAATTTTCAAAGAAGTCAATTTCCAATTATAGCTGCATTTGCGATCACAATAAATAAGTCTCAAAAACAAACATTCGAAAAAATTGCAATTTTATTGAGGCAGTCAGTTTTCAGTTGTACGTCGCAGCAAGTAGAGTTCGATCATTCAATGGTTTGAGATTTTATATTTCCGAATATAACGGCCAAGGGCATTTAGCAAACGATGAAATTTTATTTTAAGTTCAATGGACAACATTTTATTTTTTAACCGCCAGGTTTTTTTGTTTCAATATAAAATATAGGTAGGTATAAAAAATACGAAACACGGCGAAACTTGGCCAGTATAGCAATAAAAAACCTAAGGAAATGTCAAAAAACGTGTTATTGTTTTTTAAATATGGCATAGCCAAACAATACCTCATTTTTCCTATCGTTCGTATTTTTCAAATAACTCGAAAATTAGTGCATAATGACGTATTTGTAAACGCTCGCAGCTGACGTAATAGAAAAAAATTCAAAAAAATTATATGCGATAATTATAGAGGTATACTCTGATAAAAAAAAAACCTCAGTAACGTTCAAACTTCAAAATTTAATGAAAACGGTCGAGTTTCGACCGCTGGGCGACCTCTAGTACGAATAATTATGATACGATAAGATACGAGTGTAATAAACGGACGATGGTTTGAGATTGGAAAGATTGAGAAAACGATAAATAATGGAGATATGAATTGTGACATGTTTAAGGATTTATCGACTGTAATTACACGAGAGGTCTTTTTTTGTCCGGATAAAATTGAATTTTTTTACGATAATTTGGTTGCTTGGTAAATTGACGACACAAACCACCCGATAAAAAAACAAGTCCGAAGGACGAGTTTTTTTATCTGGAGGTTTGTGGAGTCAATTTACCAAAAAGAAACCAAATTAGAGTTTAAAAAATGAAATTTTATCCTGGACGAAAAAAACCTCGAGCGTAATTCGATGAGATAATTTAATGAATAATGATAGGTAGGTAATTATGAAAAATTGAATTGGCCATTTTGTACGTCAATTTATTACAAGCTGTGTCAATGTTTAAGATTGTTGGTTCGTTATCATAACAACAAACAATAATCAGGTTCGAAAAAGTTTGCCATGGAAGTTTAAGCACATTTTATCCAGATGCAAAGTTAGGGCTAACTTTATCCGATGTCAAAGTGTCAAATGCATCGCGGCTTATGGGATTTTTTATACATGAATTAAATTATCATGTGTAATATAGGTAGGTACTTAATTTAAAATACAATTTTGGTTTTCAATGGAGATGGTGCGCGTGTCTTGATGGAAGCGGTTGCTTGGACGCCTGGACGGGAGTGGAACTTTCTTGGAGATGATTCTTCTCTTGCAGGGGAGACCTGTTTTAAAAGGCTGAGCTAGAGCGAGGGCGATGGGTGCTCGATATTCTACGATGAGGCGGATAGGTGTGGATGAGTGTCTCGGGGTTCCCCGGATGCGGTAGAGAATGTTCGTCCGGTTCTTTAGTATTTGAGAGTTCTTTTGAAAGAACGCTAAGAAAATGTTCATAAGAAAAATGTTGCAGTAAAACACGAGTTCGACATTTTAGGAAATTTCGAGACACCAAATTAATGTTCGCTAGATAAGGGAATACAATTTTTTTTTAACGTATAGTAAAGGTTGATTTGCTTTGTATATAGTGACAATGTTATATAATAGTATGTTATACACCAAGGTAGAGAACATATTTTTCTAAGCCGAGCTGGATCATTACCCGAGACGCGAAGCGTCGATGGGAATAATGTAAGCGAGGCTTAGAAAATGTTCTCTACCGTGGTTTATATACAATTTTTTTCACTACTAGATATGTTAAAACCCTTTCTGATAATAATTATTAATTAAAAACGTTGTATTCAACTCGTTCGTGTGTCAATTGGGCTTTTTTGGCACTCGTGGGCTCGTTTCACTCGCGTTTTAAACTGGCCCACTCGTGCCAAAAAAAACCCAATTTATACAAGAACTCGTCAAATGAACTATCCGAGTTCTCATTTTTCAACGGTTGCTATGAAAATCGTCTACGTTAACCAATGAAATCAACGAAAATCTTTCGTTGCTAGGTGACGGCTGTTCATTATTAACCTAGGTTAATAATGAAAATTATTATTAACCTTGGGAGAGAAATTCTACTTCTGGGGTTGGTTCGAGAGTCAATAATAAAGCCTTCTGAGACTAGTAGTGGAAAATAGTATATTATACGCCAAGGTAGAGAAGACATTTTTTTAAGTCGAGGTAATTTATTCCCCGAGAAGCGAAGCTTCGAGGGGAATAAAGAAACGAGACTTAAAATTGTCTTCTCTAGCGTGGTGTATATATTATTTTTTCACTACTAGATCCGTTATAACCCTTTCTAATAATAATTATTAATTAAATTTGTTTGTCCGATGCGACGATTCGAGTTCTCATTTTTCAACGGTTGCTATGAAAATTGAAAATCGTCTGTCTACGTTAACCAATAAAATCAAAGAAAATCTTTCGTTGCTAAGTGACGGCTGTTCATTGTTGACCTTGGTTAATAATGAAAGTTATTATTAACCAAGGGAGAGAAATTCTACTTCTGGGGTCGGTTCGAGAGTCAATAATGACGCCTTCTGAGACTAGTAGTGAAAAAAAGATATTTCATTATCTGTCGCTTATAGTCATATCTTCATGAATTGCAGTAAACCATGTTTCAGCAAGATAACACCCAACTACGAAAAGCTTGGAATTGAATAACTTGAGTAAAAATCGCTCTCAGAATTACAGTAGACATAATTGCAGAAACGTTATTCTTTACGAATGAATTTACGTGAATTTACTTTCATTGCGCACCATATCAACTTTATTAAATTTTAAAAGTATTTGGACACTAATAATTTGCCAGAAGGGCGGCCGGATGATATTTTTGTTTCCACTTTGAGACTTTTGGGACTCGATTGAGAGTGTACGAGTGTCGAAAAATCTTGGGGATGATTCTTCTCTTGCAGGCGAAGATCTGTTCTTCATAATTTGTTGGACGTCGAGGTTCAGGAAACCGTTCTGATAGAACCTCACTTCTAGGTTCTAGGAATCGCATTTGAGGGTTCCTTGGGAATTGATGGCCGTTCAGGTAAAGTGTCTCATAATGATTGTCAACCACTGGAATGCTTTTAACTGTGCCTGTATATGGTCGTTCATGGTTGACAGTCAAGAGCTTTACCTTGTAAATTATAGTAGTATATCGTCATACTCGTATTAGAAATATAATATTCTTGCTGCCACTTTCCAAGACAATTCAAATATATTCAACTAGATAAATCTTACATTTAAAGAAAAGTTATTCAATATAATCAGATTCCAGATAGATTCGCCAAATGAATAATTTAAAATTTTCAATAATTTCAAGGAACAAGGAACTCTATTTAATATTACTCTCTATTGTTACAACAATGTTTTCGTATATTTAACTTTGACTGGCGTTGATGAAACCGGCTCTTAAAGAGTTTAATATTGTTTAAAATTTTATTTTACGTTTCACCGCACCTTTGAATTTTTCTTTCTCACAAATTTTTTTATTTTTTTTTAAATACCTAATCAATAAGGATGAAATGAATGACTTCATTTCTCTTAGGTTGCTATTAAATTCTTTATTTCTGACGTTAAATAAACATATTATTGTCATATCCACCATTTTAAAAGACAAATTCCCTCATGTTATGAAAACAGTTGATATTAAGAAATACATAAGTTGACCAACAGGATGTCCCAATTATAGGTCAACTAAGCACTGATGAATTAAGAGACAAAACTAAAGCAGAAACCAAAGGAAACGATGGAACCACCATTGAGAATTAACAAAACCATCTCAAGCCATACCAAGCAACTAGCATTCTATTGCTGGTCTCGAACAAGAGGGTTGAGATAACACTTCCTGATAGCGTCGATGCCACAACAAAATATGTCAACCGTATCCTCAATGTTTCCGTAATTGATCATCATCCGGACGACGGGCGACGAGAGTCCAGTATTTGTCCGTCTAGTCGGAAGAGAGAATGTGTTTTTCGTGCGACAAGCCGGACGATTAACCCTAAAAGTAACTTGCGATAATAAATCTGAACAGTTGACAAGACCATGGATCAATTTGAACAGGAAAACCACTGAGTGCTCAGCACGTCTTGAAAGTAGTGATGACATTCCAAGCTGTCCCAAAAGAAGATCGTTTGGATGGCCTCTGGGTGGGTAACTACCAGTTAACATATGTACCCCGTTCTTCAAAAACCTGCGTTGAACACGTTCTAGAGAGGCTATGTGATTGTTGTACATAGGCGACCAAACTAATGATGCATACTCCAAGCGAGATCGAACGAAGGTGAAGTAGAGCAGCTTTAACGTGTCAATGTCCGAGAATTCTCTGCCGTTCCTCAAAACAAAGCCGAGAGACTTAAATGACGAGTTGACGATGGACTCAATATGGTCAGTGAACGACAGTCTGGAGTCAAAAATAACACCAAGATCTCGAACTAAATTACTACGCGAAAGTATTCTGCCGTTGATGTTGTAATTGAACAGAAGAGGTTTAGTTTTCTTGGTGAAACTGACCAATAGTGTGCCGAATATCGCGAAAAAATCTAGTCATGGTCAGAAAATGCGTCTTCCGCCGGCAAGAATCTCCCTTCCGGTGAAAAACCACGTTGACAAGGCTTTTGTTTTTGTTGGCAACACAAATTAATGAAGAAAATGTCAGAAAATTATTTTGACGTTTTCCGAAATGGATTTAAAAAATCGTTTTAGAAACGACTCCAGCAGTGATATTGACTACAGTGTCAAAACAATTTGGAATACAACAGGTTAACTGTTGGAGGAAAAGTGCCACGATGAATATAAACTAAACTTTAATCCGTTTTGTGATGTTCCAAATGTTTGTTTGAATTGTTCATTCGGGAATTTGTGTCTAGACCACGGTAGAGAATAATAAGGTAAGACGACGAAGCGTGTCCAGCGCTGGGATTGTGTCCCTCGAACGCTAGACATGTGCGAGTGAGAGATCAATATATAAAGGATGGAAAAGGTGCTTAGTCCATTGCACGTATACGAACGACTGGTATTATTTTTTGCATTTTTTGCTTGACAAATTTGCCGTAAAATAACGGGTATGCATTTAAAACCATCTAGTTTACATAAAATATGAGTCAAATTAGCTACACAGGTAAGGTTACAGTAAAGTTTGCATAAAAAAATCTGAAGGGTTGTCTAGATATTTAATAATGCAGTAGCGGATGGATTAAAATATTATAAGGATAAGGATGACTATTCAATGAACCAAATCAATGTTTAAAATAAAAAATTTCAAAGCTAGTTCGCAAATCTGCATTACACATGATTTCATTGTTCAGTTAACTTCGTAAGAAAGTAATAATTTCCTTGAATAAAAATAATAATCAAATTTTGTTTAAAATATTCACCTCGACCACTAGTGGAATAATCAGTTATATTTTCACTAGTGAAATATTCGCTGGAATTTTCTGTTGCTAGGCTACGAAAGTAAATATCTGCTATTTTACTGGTTAATATTTGAAAAATAACAGGTGAATTGAATAGTCTGTTGAATACAACTCGTAGTCAAAGATAGTAGGATATTTTTCCGATGGTATCACGAATGGTCATTCGCGTTATGAACACCATGAGTGCGTAGCACGAATGGTGTTCGAAAGCGTAACCACAAAAATATTCGACAATCTTTGACTGCTCGTGGTATTATAACTGATTATTTAAAACATTGAGATGTAACAATATTATTATTCGATACTTTAAACCGCCGGCGCCGTCACCTTGCAGAAGCTATCAGAGTTAATAGCAAGGATCTCGAGGTATACTTACCTAAGTATAATGAAGCATTTCGTCGAATAAATAAAAACATTTCCAGATATTGAATTCAAATTTGAATTACATACTTAGACAAATGGGAAAAAATGGTCGTAGATGGACAAATTACTAAAAATCAGTTTCTAACAAAAAGTACCACAGAAGGTTTGCGCGTTACAATTTTATCCACTTTTGAACTAAGTTGTGGATTTCATTGCGTACTAAGCAATAAGTTCAATCAGGATCCGATCGGGGTAATCTAAGGAATGTACTCGTACGTATGTTAGTTAGAAAACTATTTGCTTTATTTAAATACATAACTAAAAGAAATTTCGCTTATCTGATGGGTATTGTACACACACAGAGATTGTGGATTTCTTTTTTAGAACCATTACTGGTATATATTTTTTTTAACTTTTCAAAAAAGTATTTCCGATTTAACATTTATTTCAGAGATTTTTTGGCACTTGTACCTCAAGCTGGAGGGGCCAACGATCATCCGATGTTTACAATTATTTTACAGTTGTACAGAATGTTGTCAACTTATAATTTATGAAAGGCACCACAGTTCGGCAACTGTTCAGTATTAGATTCCGATACGAAGAAAAGTCAAATCAAAAAATCAATGAGAGAAAATTCGAGAAAAATAGATTTGCTTATTGAAAAAACTGATACAGATAAGGAAAATGAAGAATTTGATAATGATATGATTTTTCATAGTCTTGATCAAGACACTGTAGATTGTATAATCAATTATCTGACCGGATACAATTGTAAAAAAAGTTTATAAAAACAGTAACAGTGACACATGTCGCAAGAATCTCAAGATGCCAAATAGAACAGATAAATTTTAGCACTCTTACGAACATAAAATCCCAAGGTTGTCTAAATCACCCATCTTAAGCAATTTTCAATCTTTTTTAAAAATAGAGTGCATATTTAAAAATACGTTCTCTCTGTTGATGCATTTGACCAAACAATAGACGAGATTTTCTCTAAAAATTTTGTATGCACTTGAATTTTCCGCAAATCCTACATTTATCAATGATCGATTGCAAACCGCATATGTGTTTTTTATAATTTCTTGTATTTATAATACGATCTTGTATTGTAAATATAAAACCCTCAGTCTCAGGATGAATATTTAATTTTTTAAGCCATGCATGAGAAGCTTGAATATTAATTTCTGGTTGTTCTAGTTTTTTAAAATCTCTCCCATGTAAAGACTTCTGTTTTATATTTGCTATAGTGTCAGGTATATTTGGCTCAACAAAATCTCAAATTATGTTATCACTTAAATTTAAAGGTGTGTAACCTTTATCCGCTGAAACCAAAGCATTAAAAAAAAGTGTTATCACGAGCGTTATTGAGAAAACAATTTTTTAGTGAAGCAATTTGATTGTGTTGTAGAATTTCTAGATTTGAAAAACCCCTACCACCATTTTCACGTGGTAAATTAAATCTTTCAATAGCAGATTTGGGATGATGTTTAATATTTTTATAATCTCATTTTCATTTGATTTTGTTCCCTAACGTTTACTCCCAAAAACTGATGCAAAAGAAAACTGAAATAAGAGATTCAATAACAATGAATAATTAATATGCGAGGTACCATTAGTTAATACCACGACCTTCTAAATAGTCGAGACGCAAACGCTCTCTCCGGCCTGTTCATTTGAGCAAAATACCATTATGCACTTGTAAGCCGTTTGGCGCTAGTGAACGGGGGATTTGAGTTCGGAACCACGCGGTTTGAAACTTGGCTTTCTGTCATTGTGTTGTCACTTTGTCGGATAAAGGCATTTTAATCGAAATTTTCGGTTAGTTAAGCATATCAATTGCATAGATAATCGTTCCTAATATACATATTCTTAAATACAACGAAATTTATGGAGATGTGAGTATGAATTTAATTATTTCACGGAATTCAGTACTTGCTATAATACCCACAACATTGGAAGTAGATGAAGGAAAAGAATATGAAGATTTAAGCAGGCAAAGGAGTGTTTGCGGTGACAGAGAATGTTTCAGTCGGGATCGGTACATTAGCAGCACTATTGGAAAGGCTTGCCTACAACATTATGTTAGTGAAGAATATTTTTCAAATACATTTTAAATTATTGCAAGTCCATTACTGATTAAAAGATTTTTGAAATCCCTACCTGGGCAAATATTTAAACTTTCTGAAGCCAATGCATTAAATGTTTTTGTCTTTTCATAATCCTTACACGTCTCCAAATAGCATTTTACATGTCATCTTTTTGACATTTAACGTTTCGCGCCAATTTCGGCGCCGGCAAAGTAGCGCCAAACGGCGAACGCCGAAAACTGGCAAATGAACAGGCCGGAGAGAGTCAAGCGTCAAGCGTCTCGACTATTTAGAAGGTCGTCGTTAATACAATCTTTTTGAAATACGTTTGCCGCATTTACGTTAAACGTTAAAAGGTTTATTGCCTAGATACATCACTATTTTAAGTCATCTTATGGGTTTATAATGTCGTTTACCGTTATGGTACTACCATCAAACCTATTCAAGAACTCTCTAATCCTTGTTTGGGTTTTTATATTAATTTAGACGCCGAAATTAGTGAGCCGCTGCTATACTACCTTCTCGGTCTCTTTCTAACATGATCGTCTACCACTATAGAATCACTGCTTTGCGCTTCATCGTTTTACCTTATATTATTCTCTACCGTGGTCTAGACAAATATAACTCGACTTCCCATTTTTTTTCGGAAAATTTTATTAGAGTCAAAGTTTGTTGCTTTAGGCAAAACAACTCGACCCTAACGGGTCTCGTGGTTATTGCCAAGCAACAAACTTTTCGTCATAAAATCAAAATTTTCCGAAAAAATGGGAAGTCTTGTGATATTGTTTCTGATAATAAAACAGTATCTTTAGATAAAATACTCTAATATAATTTACGAGTGATCTGCGGCTTAATTGCGCAATATCAGAGCAATGGAATACATATGGAATACAGTTAATAAATAACGGCCGATATGACACATTATATCAATTGAGGACAGACGAGAGAGTACTGTTACAGCCGGTTAACAATATGGTATCATGGACAAATAATAAACTCAAACTCGTTTTATGTGTAAAACTGTGTCTTTCATTTAAAAATTCAAAGTAAGATTCATGTCTTAAATTCGTATCTTGACATTGTACTGTTTAGTAAATTAATTGCAGGGAAAGCTGCACTAAAACTGTGTCTTCATTCGATTTTCAACAATGCTTATGAAGTCGGGAAAGTGCATGAGGGAATTTTGAGTTTTAATTTAACTATAAAGTTGCTCCCCGAAAAATTAGAAGTGATCCTGTATTTTGACAGGTGTGGAACCCAAAATAAAAATATAAATGTTTTATTTTGTCTACTTTACTTTAAAAATGAAAAACAAATAAACCCAGTTACCATAAATGTTTGCTAAGTAGACAGATTCGTGTGAAGTGTGATCAATATAATAATTTGATTTTAGTTACTTAAAATACAATTTCAGGTTATTGGTAATTTTCTCAACGAATTTGAATGCCGTTTGGCTCTCTGTGAAGTAAGTAGTGGAATTTATTTAGAGAATTTGACTTGATAAGATATTTTTACTTAAACTAAAATTGACCAATATGCTTTTTAATTTTAATAAACAAATTTGACCTGGGTGGAACAGAAAAATATAATTAATGCCGTTTGCACCAACGTTCCTTATTTTTAAACCCAACTTAAAAAGCAATTGATGCTACGATTTTAATAATTGTAACCAAGGTTTTAAGCTCTTCTCAATTTTAAACTACGACGGTCCAAACGGTTATTAACTAGAATATTAGAAGTACAGATAGATCTGTCCAAGGATTTTTGAACAAAATCAATGACATTTAATTAAAGAATTGTGTTCCTTAATAAAGAGAGATTAATAATAATTTTATTCATCATTCAGATTGATTTATACACTTTACTTTTAAAAGCTATGATTTGGAGAGTACCAGTGTTAGAGCTTGTTCCAACTGTCATGGTCGATGACCTTGACAAAAGCTGCGCGAAGGCGGAGCCCAATTTTGAAACCTAAAAACGTCGGTCGTTTAGTTCAAATTTTCAGGGTGGCGGCAAATTTGCATTTTACACTGTTCAGGGATTTGGATTAGAATGTCCGACATTACCTAAGGACTTGTCGGCTTCTCGCCAAATAAATATCAACATAAATTAGCTCACAAATCTGTAAAGCGTAACAAAATGGTACCGACGTTTTTAGTTCGAATAGTACAGACGCTTCGGTACGCATTTTGGTTTCTGCGTCATCGATCATGAGAGTTGGCACGAGCTCTGCCACTGCTGCGACGCTTGAATTAGTGACGTCCCCACTCCTACCGTTGCCATTGCGCATCCGAATCTCAGCGGCGCGGCGATCCAACATTTTTCCTGAGCTGTATTAGATAAGAATGCAGATAGTGACAGTTAATATATAAAAGAGATTTTATTATTTGTTGCTTATTAGTTGAGTGCGAACTTACTTGTACATCTTGGCGAATATTATCTCGAGTGTTTTATTCTAACTTTTTACTTTCACTGTTAAAAAGTGTGTTCGTTCCTTTTATAACATATAACAACATTAATTGAGGTATGTCACATTTTCTTTGTTGAAAAAGAATTCAAAATAATCAGTTAATTGTTAACACAGATATAATTCTATGACAAAAAATAAAATGACATTTATTTTTTGAGCTACAATTTTTTTTAATTGCTTTTAGTTTTCTACGTTGTCCTACAACCTCGTAGGTAAAATTTCGGCACAATTTAAAAATACACCCTTGTATATTATATTTTATAAAATGTACACCAATGCGAAGTAACCTATAGGAAATATTCTTTAGAACAAAGAAATCGCATTGGTGTACATTTTATTTTTTGACAGAGAATTTTTTAAATATTTTTTCCGAGTTCTACATGAAACCAGTAGCTCGTGGTTAAAATTTCTGCACAACTTTCAAAAACACCCTGTATACCTAAGTATTTCATTAGGTTAAAAAATATTTTACAAATAAATTATCATTTATTTTTCGTATCCCACCTCCACCCGGCGCACGGCAATTTTGCCGGAGTACATACACTATTACGGATAATACTATCAAGTAATAGTGCAGTGCTTATCAACATAATTACCGGCGTCTCGCCTCCACATTTTGACTTGTTTGTGTTTTATGTTCTGTGTCAATGTTAAGGAATTTCCTCACAATGTGACATGAGTATAATAATATACCTTTTTGAATTTCAACCACCAATGTATTCTCTAAGTCCAAAATTTTTAAATTTTTAAAAAGAGGTTGCGGTACTATTCCTGTTGCTGAAATTATAAATGGTAAAATCGAAATTTTTTCTAAACACCAAAGATTTCTCATAGCAACGGAGAGTTCTAAATATTTATTAATTTTTGTATTATATGTCTGTGTTATATTGTGTGAATTTGGAACAGCTATATCTAAAAGATATGCTTGCTTTTGTTGTTTATTTAATGTCTGGTCTGTTATGCTGAATGTGAATGTCAGTTAAAACTGTCCGATCAAAATATAATTTGTAATTGTCATTTTCTAAACAACTTTCTGGTTTATAAATGTAATGTGGTTGTGTATCCTTTAATAAATTGAATTTAACTGCTAAATTCATGTGTATAATTTTTGCGAATATATCATGACGTTTTTTATATTCGCTTTGAGCCAAAACGGTGCAAGAAGAAATGATGTGTTCAATGGTTTCCCCTTCAGTTCCGCAAATCCTACATTTATCGATGATCGATTGTAAACCGCATATGTGTTTTTTATAATTTCTTGTATTTATAACACGATCTTGTATTGCAAATATAAAACCCTCAGTCTCAGGATGAATATTTGATTTTTTAAGCCATGCATGAGAAGCTTGAATATTAATTTCTGGCTGTTCTAGCTCTTTAAAATATCTCCCATGTAAAGACTTTTGTTTTATATTTGCTATAGTGTCAGGTATATTGGGCTCAACAATATCTGAAATTATATTATCACTTAAATTTAAAGGTGTGTAACCTTTATCCGCTGAAACCAAAGCATTAAAAAAAGTGTTATCACGAGCTCTATTGAGAAAATAATTTTTTCTTCAAACGTCCGTAAATTATGACATTATCCTGCTGCATTGATAATGCTAAAGTGTCACTTCATTGTCATGGCATCTAACAAGCTGACGAACGGCAGATAAAGTTATTATCTCCGCTGAGAGCGGCAGATAAAGTTATTATCTCCGCTGATGAGCGGGAGTAAAGTAAACTAGCTAAATCATTTGAAATTCCTACCTGGTTTCTTAACATGTCTTAAATAATTTGTTATGAAGGTTTGAAGAAAAAATAGTATATGTTATGTAATGATTTGAATACATTACTTTTTCCGCCAAATATTTGAACCTGCGCAAAACGGTAACAAATGTGGTCGTGATCGTCATCGAATCGGAGGGGCCCTACGTTGTGATTTTCTTTTGGCGGAAAAAGGTTCGGAATGCAAACGATGAGGGTTCCAGTTGGAAGAGTGCCGCAAATAAAACACACATGTGAGGGACGCAAAATACCTTTTATTAAAAATGCCTGTAATAACTTTGATGAGGAAGAAATTGAAACGAGTACAAAGGACAGAAATTAAGTTTAACGAAGTACGAGAAATTAACTAGTTGAGTACATCACAAAGATAAATGACAGGATGAATGCAACAATATTTAAAATAACAGAAAAACGGGCACATGACAGACAAAATGACAGTTAAAGCTTGCAAGACAAGTAAACAAATTATGGTGTAGTTATTACAGACAGGGACGGATGAAAAACCCTCTTCAAAAACCGTATCCCAGGTATTACTCATATTTCACAATTAGATTAATGACAAAACCAATGGTTATTTGAAACTACGCGGTCAAGGTACGCCAACGGGAGCTTAGAGCTGGAGGTAACAAACTTTCGGCCGCGAGGGGACTCAGAAGAATAATCTGAATCGGTTTGAGACCAGCGACGTTTCTAGATACTCGGGTTAGTAATGAACGTCGGGCTATTTCACCGACCAAGAAAGAGTGACAGAGCGCCTCGGGGTTGTACGATGAGCTTCCCAAGCCGCTTCGAGCAGAGCTTGCTCCACCTTCCCCAACCAACCGTTTACCGACAAAAACCTAAGATCTCTAGAACCGCGACGGAGGTTTCACGTCAGCATCCCAGAGCCGCATCGAGCAGGACTTAGGTCCGCTTCCGCTAACGGCCGTAACTTAACCGTGGCCTCCCCAGAAATTTACTAGACAACCCCACGACTTCCTGATCGCAACCTAACTCCCATAGTGGCGCACTTACAACATTTTACTTTAACTCTTTCGAAATCTAGCGGTGCTTAACAACATAAAGAAAACCCGAGTTTAATTCAATCGAACAAAGCGTAACATTAAACGATGCGAAAATTCAACAAAACAAAGCGCAACATTAAACAAGGATTAAATAAACAAAACAAAACGCAACATTAAACAAGGATAACATAAGCAAAACAAACCACAACATTAAACCATGAGGAAATAAAAGAGAACAAAAACGCTAAGTTAAATAACGATAAAATAGAACCACTTTAAATGGCACAAATATCAATAAACAACATAAATCACGAATACAATAATCGCTGGTTATGTTAAACAAAAAGAAAATGGCGGGTCGAGTGCCGTTAGAAAATGTTAGTGAAGAGAAAAACAAAATGGACGCACGCGGTTCGGACGACGGCTCCGAATTTTCGAAATTTGCAGATTGTCAAAAAAAGAACCTCTCGGAAGAAAGATAACGCTTAAAATTAACGAATGGGCGCTTCTTAAAGCAACAGCATGCAACAAAATGAAAACTACAACATACCCTTACCACGTGGTCCTGGTCCCAAAAACAAAACACAAAAAAAGGCAACGAAAGTGGGATAAATTACCCAGGTGAATTTAAAAACATCGAATTCTTCACGGGGAAGAAATATCTACTCGGAACGGTAGTGTAATCGGTTCAGATGTGATTTACAGATTTTTGGAATATTGGATCGCTCTTCGCCAGGTCTGTTCGTTTCGAAAAACCAAACAAAAGTGACCTACCCCCTTTAACCGCCCGCGCGAGCCCGTTTCATCCCCGCTATCTTTTCCGCTCGCAGTTCCTAGTCTAGCCGCTAGTACCTTCACATTTGGCGCGCTGTTGTGGCGGTACCGGAAATTTAAATTTAAATTTGAAACTGGGTCACTACAGTTATTCGGAGCAAAAATGGTTTTATGTGCTTTGGCTGGTTTATCTGCCTCACTGTGTTCGGCAGCCAATCCACCAGCCGCAGCACATAAAACTTCATTTTTGCTCCTTATAACATAATATACTATTTTAGTGAAGCAATTTGATTGTGTTGTAGAATTTCTAGATTTGAAAAACCTCTACCGCCATTTTCGCGTGGTAAATTAAATCTTTCAATAGCAGATTTGGGGTGATGTTTACAAAATTTTGTAAAGAGAACTCTAGTTTGAATATTTATATTCTGTAAATTAGTTTTGGACCATTTTATAACACCAAAAGAATAGGTCAACAATGGAACAGCATATGTATTAACTGCTTTAATTAAATTATTACCGTTTAATTTTGATTTTAAAATAGATTTAATTCTTAAATAAAATTGTTTTTCTAAATTTTCTTTTATAATTGAATGTTGAATATGATTTGATTGATTAACACCTAAATATTTATAAAATTCTCCTTTATTTAAATTTTTAATGATTTCTCCTTCTTTAGTTATATATTCTAAATTTTCGTAATGACCGCGACATATTGATTGCGTTTTACACTTATCAATACCAAAACTCATGCCAATATCATTTGAGAAATTTTCAGTTATTGTTAATAAAGATAAAATGTGATTCTTTTTAGATGCATAAAGTTTTATGTCATCCATATAAAGAAGGTGATTTAATTTGGATAGCGTGGTATTATTAAGTCTAATATTGAAACCATATCCAGTGCTATTTAATAGATTTTTCAAAGGATTAATGGCTAGACAAAACCATAAAGGACTTAAAGAATCTCCTTGATAAATTCCCCGTTTAATTTGAATAGGCTCGGATTTTAATTTAGTATTGTTTATTGATAAATTTAAAGTAGTTCTCCAAAATGTCATGACATGAGATAAAAAGTTAATCAAATCCAAATTAATTTTATAAATTTTAAGAATTTTAATTAACCATGAATGTGGTACTGAATCATAAGCTTTTTTGTAGTCTATGAATGCGGTACAAATATTTCTATTATTTTTTCTAGCTTGTTCCATTATTACCGTATCTATTATGAGTTGTTCTTTACAACCAAAACACTCCTTAACACAACCTTTTTGTTCTTCATTAAGTATATTTAATTTTTGACAATGGTCGTAAATTATTACTTTAATGCAAGATGTCATAATTTTATAAATTGTAGGCAGACATGTGATTGGCCTATATTTTGATGGATTTTTAGTATCGGAATCTTTTGGTTTCAGATATGTTATACCATGGGCCAAAAACTCTGGAAATGTGTTAGGTTCCCTAATAAATCCGTTAAAGTGATCAAGTAAGCATTTATGAATACAAGTAAATTTTTTTAACCAAAAGTTATGAATTTGGTCACCTCCAGGGGATTTCCAATTATGTGAACTATTAATATTTTTAAGTAAAATTTCAAAGCTAATTTGAATATGATGTGGATTATTACTATCTGGTATCTCTTTTTCTAAATTAGGAATCCATTCTGCCTGATTATTAAATTGAACTTCATTTTGTCACCCTTGGTTTTTCGCCCAACATACCTCTTCAGGAATCGTTGGTTGCCTACAAAATTCCCTCTTTTGCTAGCGCGAAGACAAGCGCGCGCGCGACTCCTTCGAGAATATTCCATCTTATCAGGAGAATCTTCACTCACTTTTTTCTCTTCTGAATCTACCGTGCCACGTGCCTTTGCGGACCGTTTCGTTCGAGTGAAATCAATTTATTACCTGGTGCCAGGGATCTTCTTATTCGTCGAAACCTCGTGGATGGTGTGCTGTATCGTCTCCGTGTGGAAAGTTTGAGCACACCCTTCCAACTCCGCTTAGGGAGGATTTTGGTCCAAACGCTAAGGCTCGTGACGCAATCGAAGTAGACTTCTGCGAGGCATTTCCCTTGCCTGAGGGTATAGGTGAGTCTTCATGTAGACAATGTGCTACACGTAGTACTCCTCTAGGGAATCCTCCATCTCCACCCCCTAGACTTTGACCCCAACCGTCTTACGTCGAGGTCAAGAGAAAACCGTCGTAGGGCTCGTCGTCGACGCGCCCGAGACCTCTGTGGCTCCAGTCTCGTCTCTAGAACCGTCAGCTCCGCTCAAAGGACTTTGCCACCAGATCCCCGAACGACTGGGAAAGGACACGCTCCTCTACGGCCCCTGAGCGCGGACTGCTCCTGGAGACCGGCAAGCCACCCCTCTTATTCGACTCAATTTCATTTTATCTAACCTTTTTTTAAATATCTTACTAACCATATCACAATTTACAAACTAACTCAATCTAGCAAGTGAAATAGCTCACTTACTTTTGTTATATATATTGTAACCTTTCGACTTCCTTGACTTTTCCTCGATGATTTTTTTTTTTTTTCTCCCTCATTTGATGTATTGTTGGTTGCCGCATTCCCTCGGGTGAAATTTTGCGGAAAAATACGAAACAAAAATAATGAGAAAAGAAATGTTTATGGATCCTACGTTGTGTTTTATTTTTATTTTGTTTAATTAGGTTCTAACGAGAGGCCGTACCTTCGGAGGTTTTCCAAAAAATAGAATTAAACGATTGAGCACACTTCACTTAAATTTTATTTAACAAATAATCGAGTGTGGTGGTGTTTGGTCCCAACAAATTATAGAAATAAATACATGAATTTGATAACAGAAGTTGGTGGAAATTTGACCTAATGAGATTTGACTCGCGGCCCTCGAATTGAGACCTGACACATGAATAAATGACTACGCTGGGCAAATACAGAAGTTTCTGGCGCGAACAGCATTATGGAAGTTTGAGATGCGAACTATGTGATCCGATTTAGATTTCAATTACCCCAATTAAATTGAACCCGACGCGATGCCCTGGAATCTCATAGATCACCCCGGTCTACTCCGGTGGTCGAAAATAAAAGGGAAAAAAGGTTCTAACAGGGCCAAAGGGTACCTCTCTTCACGTGTCAGCTGGCCTAGTTTGGTCGCTGGCCCCCTTGGGGGTGACGCGGCTAATTTTGTGCTCTTACGCCGGACCACAGCTTATTGAGTGCGACGGACACTGGCGGTAGCTTCCCGATCTCAAGAATCCAAGACATAAATAATGAATGGAAATGTTTTATAATAATTGCATACTGGTTCCCTTTGACAAGAGCACGTTTCCCCAATCGGTAAATGCAAGAAGATCACATACTTCGCGATAAAGAAATTAATATAAGATTCTAAAGAGTCACGTGGCCATCAAAAGCTCAAAGCAAATAATATAATCTTTACTTTAGAACGATAAAGAACTAAATGCTGCTTGACTAATTAAATCGCGACTACAAATAATGTACAAGAATTAGAGAAATAATTTACCTGGTGAATGTAAAGAACGTGGTCACAAAATGGCTGCTGGAAGTACTGAACGTACCTCCGACTACTTTGGAGATCAAACCCCGAGTGAATCAAAAAAGCCTTCTTTCCCGTCCCGCAATCGGTTTTATCATTTCTGGCGCACCCCACTTTCGCAACCCCTACTTGACCAAAGTGACCAATCAGCTCGGTTCTACTTTACGCCGATCGCGACGCCTTTTCGAAATCTCTAGAACTTTTGAAATTACAGTTTCCGTTTTTCCACCACTATTTTAAATGTTTAAATTTAGACTTTTGTTAGGACCAGACCAAATTTACAAATTTGTTCTTGAATTAGAAGCCTGAAAAAGAACACTAAATTACTGACTCTATACAATAATAAAAATCAGCATCAAGAAACAAACACAATCTAAAATTGGGACAAACCGAATTAACACGAACACTGAATTACTGGCTCTATACAATAATTAAAATCAGCAACAAGAATTCGACAGAATTAAATGAAATAAACATAATTAAAATGAAACAAACATAATTTAAAATAAAACAAACATAATTAAAACAAAACAAACATAATTTAAAATGAAACCAACATAATTAAAATGAAACAAACATAATTAAAATAAAACAAACATAATTAAAATGAAACAAACATAATTAAAATAAAACAAACATAATTAAAATGAAACAAACATAATTAAAAGGAAACCTAAATTGGGCTTGAAACGCTGTTACGCAAGTGTTATATCATGCATTGACCTGCTACTTCTAAAATTTGCCCTACATTGGTTTGATTCCCCAAAACAGTTCTAATTAATAATTACTTCGTAATTTTCATTCTCTCTCTCTCACTCACACATCTGATTTCTACGACTACCTGGCTTTACCGTTAACCTGTTGTCTCTGTTTTTTCTACCGACTCCTTTCCTATTTTACTTTGTTACTTTTCTAACTAAAAGTGCAAACGATTCCAGTTATTTTCTACGATAAAGCGCTCTGTTTCTAATTTGCAATTCTCGCCCTTTAATTACAAATATGCCACAAATTTGAGAATGCAAAAAAAAAGTAAATTATTAACCCAATGAACATTAATTTTGTGGTTCTCCCAATTTGAAACCTGCTAACATCAAATTTATTAATTCAATTATCCCCTGATTTTAACTGGACCACCCAAATTGCCGAACGAGTAAATTTTGCAATGTTTCTTTTCCCATAAAAACTGTTATCTTTGTGTTGTGTTCGGGCAGGACGTGTACCTGCATTTTCAAAGAAAGGTTGGCAGATTTCACTTGAGGAATGTGGTGCCGACACGGCTTCAATAAAATTTACAACTGGCCAGCATTTCCGTCGCAAATGAACGGTATTTAAAATAATTTCGTTGAAATTATTTTAAAATTAAAATTCTTAATTTATCGAACCTATTCGGACCGTTACAATATATCACATTATAACCTTGTTAACATCTCCGCGTAGACATCAGCGAGATTCGCTTGTTGTAAAGCTCTGCGGAAATAGCTATTTCGGCCGGATTGCTGGAACCGAGTTTCCACCCCTTTTTATTGTACATTTTTATATTTATATTTATATCAATTCATATATTTATCCATTCATATATTTATCAATTCAAATATAACTACAGTCATTTCAATTACATTCAATTTTCACTTACATAGTGTGTATCAATACTACCCCCCTTAGCTCGCCCGTCTGTATTTTTTTGGTTTCGCCTGTTTGAATAGCGCCTAGGTCCAGCCACGTCCACTTTGTGCGTTTCTTTTCGTTCTCGCGAACTTCAAACACCTCCCCTGGCCAGGTCAGCAGGCTACTTGCGGGGCCTGCTACCAATAGAACCCCCGACTTCGCCGCAAGTGGCGCCCTGAGATCGAGCTAGCCCAAGTATTGTGCCCTCTGGCCAGTTTGAACCGTGGCAATTTGACCATATTATTTTGAGTTTTATTATCTGCTAAATTTTTGTAAAACAACTTCTCATTATTTCTAAATAGTTTGTTTTCAAATTTCCGTTGTTTATTATTTTTATATCTTTTTAATCGTTTGGAATAAATATTCAATTTTTGTAATAAAGTGTCTTTAATTTCTATTAATGTTTCATTATATTCGTTATATTTTAAACAATGTATTCTGTTTTTAACTAAAATCGATTGAATACAGTTATTTAGATGATTAGAATTTATACCCTTTAAATATTGAGTTATTCTACCTAAATCTCGTCTGATATTGTTAATGCGTTTATTTAGTCTTCGTTCCCATTTTGGTAATTCTTTAGCTTTTATATTATTTGTGTGGTCAATTTCTTTTGAACCATTTAATCTGATAATTGTTAAAGCTCCACTATATATGATACTGTGTAATTTTCTAAAACTTGTCGTGTTATTTACAAATTTAGGTAAAATGAATTGATTTAAAATTTCAATCATTGCAAAGAATTTTTTGGAGCTTTGTTGTTTAGGTAATAGTGGTCTATTAAATGGTTCTATATGTTCAAATTCGTTCAGAGTTCTATTAAATTCATCTTCAATTTGTTCTTTAAAATTTTGATGGTAGTAAAAATTTTGATTAATAACATGTATATCATTATAACTCAAGTCTAAATTATTTATGTCGTTTTGTATCGTGTTGTTTGGTGTTGAATCATTTTGATAACAGAAACAGTCATTATGATTTGGTAAACTTTGTAAACTTTGCGGTTCAACAGAATTTTCAACTAAGTTATTAGAAACTTCATTATTGTCAGAATAATTAATTGACAATTCTAACTTTACATCATTTTTGATCTTTTCTAAAATTGCCGAAGGGATATATGTAGTTTTTCTTCATAATGGCTCTCCTCTGGTCAGCTAAATTTTGAATAGTAACAGGAAACTGGGGGTACTTACTTTGGAACGCTTTAAATAAATCAAGCCTGTAAGTACTTACAATATCCTGTAGTTTCGTGATCCGAAAATATTCCCGTATAATGAAAATATTCATTTCCATAGTCCATTTTTTGCGTTTTCTAACTTCTGTAGCACCATTGGATTGCAGTGAAGCACTTGCAACAACATTTGGCGCGTTTTTATTAGAGAGCGAATTTATTGACATTTAGACAGTGGTATTATATTATTACCTTTAAGGCCGATTTCACCAACATCAGTTAAAGTTAACTGTAGCTTAAAATATACGAAAACATTGTTATTTTAACAAAAGGTAACTTAGGGCCGGTTGCATCAATGCCAGTTAAAGTTAACTGTAGGTGAAACTGCTTCGTTACTTTAGTTATCTATTGTTAAAACAATGTTTTCTTATATTTCAATCTGTAGTTAAATTTAACTCACCTTGGTGCAACGGGCCCTAAGTAACGAAGCATTTTAACCTTCAGCTAACTTTAACTGGAGTTAGTGAAACCAGGCCTAAATGGAAGTAATTGAAAAGATATGATTTAATGTTATTTCTTCAACAAAATAGAAGTACATAGTTGCAAAATGCAGTTTAAACAAGATGGTAATAATAATAATGCTTATGTCGTTTGAAATTAGGTTATGCAAAAAAATATTTTCCATTGGTTTACAACTGAAACACTAATATCTATATTATAAGACAGAATTTTAGAATAGATTATCATAATTTGAGAAGATTGTATTTGATCAGAATATTGTTTCAGCCAATGAAGAATGGAAAAGCTAAAACTGTATCTATTATTATTGATAGAGGCTGTAAGCTCACATTACGATATTGTTACACTGAGGAAAGAAAACGAAGTGTATTGCATTACACAAGACGTAACATTACCTAGGTTTATATCTCCGCCAGTTATTGAGAACTCAACAAAATCATTGAGTTTATTAATTGGACAAGACTGGACTTGCGATAATTGGATTTTGATAGACGGAAGTAATTCTCCATCAGGATCTGTAATCGATAAACGATGGGAAAGTGAGTACAGCTTATTATTTGTGATAAAAAATATAAAACGTGTATTTTGATAGCACATTAAATTAACTAAAATTAAAATTAAAACAAATATACAATGTGGTTAAAAATAAAACAAAACCGAGCAGGCGTGCAAATTATCGGTCTGGTCATTGTGGAATTCTATGCAAATAAGCGTTTAATGTATGGGCGTAGACAATTTGTGGTCTCAAACGCGCCCTAAGGCCTAAAAGAACAACAATTAATTTTAGTAGCTATTTTATTTGTTGCATCACATTGGCAACTAACAACATAACTCTTGATTCTTGAGAACGAATCATGTCATTTATTTTTTCAAAGCTTTAAGGTGGATTTCAATGATTTTACAAAAAATCATGTTTGCATTTCGGGCGTGAACGGCGATTTTGGCCCTTTGGCTTCTTATAATCCCTCCGCTCTTCGGGCCTCGTGTTTATAATTCCGCCGCGGGCCAAAATCGCCCCCTTCACGCCCTTAATACAAAAAAGATGTAAAGAAGCATTTACAGGTACATTTAGAATGAATTGCGTAAATTCAAGCAAAATAGTGAAAATTTTGAAGACGATTAAGTTTTAAGCCGAATATGTTTTATGATTTCGTTCTGTTTTAGATTTTGAAGTAATGAAAACAAATTTCAAAACATTTACCTTCGCTCAGTCGGTGTCCATTTCACTACATTCACCAGTGGAAGTGAAAATATTTGTCAATGACTACGAAGATGTCAACGAGACCCATTTAAAAGATTTTAAAAAAGGATGGAATCATATTTCAATTTTCTTAAGGAATAACAGCGTATTATACTTGTTGAATAATGAAGTAATTAAATCAGCGGATCAATTTAATCCTCACGAAATTGCTGTTAAAACTGAAAACGACACATTTTGGAAAATACACAACTGTGAGTACCCAAATAAAAAGACAGTGACTTGAGCTTACATGATGTGCTATAGTGTTAATTTAATCATAATGAATTATATCATTATTTTTCAGATCATTTTATGATGTCGGAAAATGTTACGGATGGAAAACCTACAAGACTAACAATTCCCCATACTGAAAACTCTTGTTTCTTGTTGTATGTATCGTTATGTGAAAAATGTGTTCTGGCAATTCCAGAATTGAGCCGAATTTATAATTCCATAAATGACTCAAATAATTTGAATTCCTGGCAAGTTTATCAACTTGAACTAGACACTGGTATAGAAAATTTGAGTTTTTATAAAAGAACAACAGACAATACTACTCTCGGATACTGGGGAATAGATTTACATGAATGTCCTGCAAATAATATAGGTAAATATGTTTTTTAAATTCATGGAAAATTGTTACCGCATACGCTTGCCCGACATCGATTGACGCGACGCCAAGCGGCGGAGTGCGGCGTTTTTCAGTTTGTAAACAAACAGTTTCGTATTTGACGACGTGCAAAATCGACTTTTTGAAAGTAAGAAACTCAAATTATTTAGAAAAAAGAAAAGAATGATCAATCGGGGAGGTGTTTGCTGTGTTCCGGGTTTCCAAAATACCGAAAAAAAGAATCGGTAATTGAAATTTTAATCATGTATTTGGCATGCGTACTTGCTAACAACAAAGAACCTCTTATTCGTGAGAATTAAAAAACAACAATTAATTGTTACTTTTTATACACTACATAAACAGTTGACGCATAACGCAGTTAATTTCAATTGTATTAATAATTTACATGATTAATGTAGAGCGTTAAATATACTGAACAAAGTACTTGACGTAAAACCATTGAATGTTAGGAATTATTGCCCTCAAAGCATTTTTATTTCGTTGCATCTTAATATGCATTTGATCTTTAGGAGAATAGACAAAAAATCGCAATTTTGAGCATGAAATTGCTCTTTGGCAATGAGAATGTTCCAAATAAGTACTGTTAAAATCGCGCAAGTTCCTCTTTAAATACCTCTGGGCCGTATGATTTCCCATTCGTTAAGCCTTTCATTAGCTAAATAATTGATTAGACAAAGTGAGAGTATATGCCAAGCACTATGTTAGACAGAGACAAAACAATTTAACGACGTTCTTTAACTTTAATGAAAGGGAAATTATGCTGCCCAATGTTTTTAATCGCCAAATCTCAAAAATTACACTAAAAACGTTCCCAATCGAAATGTTGTCGTTGAAATTACTCATTTGTGTTTAAAATATAGCAACAATTTATAGAGATTGGTGTTTTGAGGCGCCAATATTTCTCTAAATTCCGAATCGAAAATTTTACATTTAGACAGGTTTTTTTCCGTGAACAGCTCGAATCAGTCGACTGAAAGCCGCAAGTTATTATTTGCATGATTTATTGTACAATTGAATGCGAAAATTTCAAAAACTCCTGTGTTTTAATGAGTGATAGAGGTATTTTCATATTTGGTGGCGGAAACAAAAGACTGAGAAATGTCACAAAAATGTATTGTCAGTGTCAAATTTCTCATAAACGCCATAAAAAGGAATGTCTAGGTAAATTTAAATTTTCGCTAAATAGATTCAAAAAACAAATTCTAAGGAAAACAATTTTTGTCGGTGGTTCAAAAGGAAAAGTTATTCTCATATAATCAAACGTATTACAAATTATTTCTCTAGTTCGACGATGAATAACTTTCTTATTGCCAATTTGCTGCATTTCTGTCGAAATCACGAACGTCTTTGAGAAATTTGACACTGACAATACAAATTTGTGACATTTCTCAGTCTTTTGTTTCCGCCACCAAATATGAAAATATCTCTATTACATATCAAGACAGGCGGAATTTTGAAAACACTAACTGAAAGCTGCGCGCTGCCTCCGCGAGGCGGCGCGGCAGTCGTCAGAAAAGGATATCGGGCAAGCGTATAAAAGCAAAATTCTATAAAAAAAATTGATATGACAATAAAACATAATATTTAATAGTACATACCTACACTAATTCTTCTTATTTTTAATTCTCATTAATTTTCGTTATTAATATTTTTTGGCTGATAAAAAAGTAGAGACTTAAATTTAACGATTGATACATTTTTCACTTCTAATAAATCTGTATTTAGTTGTACACAAGGTAAATGCATCTGAAATAGAAGAAAACAACTATTTATGTTACGTTTTGAAAGACGAACATAAAATGGAAGGCCAAATAGAAGAGAATAATAGAAGTTTGAATGTAGAATCATGTAAAGATCAGAGCTGCAAGTGCATTTTGGGTTATACTGACCTCTCCCGTAACAGTAAGTGTGAATTTTAAGCGCTAATTTTACAAATTTTTTTGTAGACTTCACTAAAAATAACTCGCACAAGACAGTCTTTGTCGAACGATTTCTTGTGACACGATTGTGACATGCAATTTTTTCTATTTCGGCTTCTTTAATTAAATTTTTTTTAATATAAAATAATTATCTAGTGACTTTTATTTTAATGGAATTAGGTTCGTATTGATGAAGCAACGTCATTTCATTGAGAATCGCCCTCAAATGTCACATGATTTATATTGACAAATCACAACTCCGAATTGTTTGAATAGCAACCAAGCACAATTTAATTAAGCGGAAATTTCCCCTAGGGAAAATTTCGTATATAATTTACCTAGGGAAAAGTTTTTTCAAGCGATTCTCTTCCGAATATGCCTCGGGACAGATATACAGAGTGTCCCAGAGTTGCGAAAAAGCTCCATAACTTGTTTGTCATTATTATTAAAGATATCAACTTTTTTTTTTCTAGATGATAGCTACGCTTCTACTGCATATTCGGAAAATATTGCGGTATATATACAGAGTGTCCCAATATTATAAAAACACTAAAGTTTTTTTTTTTTTTTAATGGAAACTACCCAGTTTGATTTTATTTTTGAACTCTATGCTAAATTATGAATCAAATTTATACAGGTCGTTTTTACTTATCTGCCATCGTTTTTAATCAGTGGCGCTTTATTTACCAGAATTTCGAATTGCAGGGGTCCCTTCGAAAATTCGTACCTTCCAAATCGTTACACATAAATTAAAATGATTGACGCTGTTTGTTTTCTGAATGTTTGCTGCATCTGCTGAGTGTTTACTCAACAACCTGCTTAGTGGCATATGCCTACTGAGATTTTTTAAACATAACGAATTAAAAATATCAAAAACTCATTTTTTCAAATGGCACCCCGTATTTATTATTGCACTGGTCGAAAGCTTTTTTGACAAGCTTTTGAACAATATAAGGTTTGTATAGTCGAATCTGAAAATCTAGGGTGCTATCCTAAAATCACTAAATTTGGTGCAATTTTTCCGTTAAAAAGGCAATACCAAAATCTAGTAGGCCTAACAAAAGATAATCACACAATATGGTCAATATGGTCTTAAAATCACTAAAATAATTAAATGTTTAATTGTTAAACACTGTTTTGTTGGTTGATTCATCTTTATGGAGTGACCATATTGTGTGATTATCTTTTGTTAGGCCTACTAGATTTTTGTATTGTGTTTTTAACGGAAAAATTGCACCAAATTTAGCGACTTTTGGATAGCACCCTAGATTTTCAGATTCGACTATACAAACCTTATATTGTTTAAAAGCTTGTCAAAAAAACTTTCGACCAGTGCAATAATAAATACGGCGTGCCATTTGAAAAAAATGAGTTTTTGATATTTTTATTTCGTTATGTTTAAAAAATCGCAATAGGCATATGCGACTAAGCAGGTTATTGAGTAAACACTCAGCAAATGCAACAAACATTCAGAAATCAAACAGCGTCAATCATTTTAATTTATGTGCAACGATTTGGAAGGTACGAATTTTCGAAGGAACCCCTGCAATTCAAAATTCTGGTAAAATAAGCGCCACTGATTAAAAACGATGGCAGATAAGTTAAAACGACCTGTATAAATTTGATTCATAATTTAGCATAGAGTTCAAAAATAAAATCAAACTGGGTAGTTTTCACTGTATATATACCGCAATATTTTCCGAATATGCAGTAGAAGCGTAGCTATCATCTAGAATAAAGAAAAAGTTGATATCTTTAATAACAAACAAGTTATGGATCTTTATCGCAACTCTGGGACACCTGTATATCGCCAGAAATTTTTTCTTGCAATCCAACACTCGTGTTTGTCGTCCAAAATTTTCTCGCTACAAACACTCGTAAATCAGGACTGCTCGAAAAAATTTCCGGCAATATATCTGTCCCTTGGTATATTATATACATATGTGAATCGCGCTCAAAAGTCACATGATTTATATTGACAAATCACAACTCCGAATTGTTTAAATAGCAACCAATCACAATTTAATTAAGCGGAAATTTTCCCTAGGGAAAAATGAAAATCGAACGACACTTAAAAATAGCCAATAGAAAAACAGAATTCGATGTGGTTTCTATAACAATGTAGAGATTTCCTGGAAATTTTTTGCACCTAGCTAACCCAACATGAAATTAATAAGTGGAAATTTTTTCAGCCAATCAAAATCATTTCGTTATTAAAAATCTCAATTTTTTTCCGTTGTCAAGGATAATTCTGTTATACAACTTGATTTTTTTTTGTCAGAAATTTATAATTTAAGAAGCATAATGTCCGTGTCGTTGCGATTTTCTTACGGAATATGCCCTCGTGCATTGATTAATATCCGGAAATTTTATTCTCATGCATTTCCAAAACGTAATTAATACGTTTTTTCACTACTAGTCTTAGAAGGCGTCATTATTTGGTCTCGAACTGAACCCAGAAGTAGAATTTTTCTCCTTCTGGTTAATAAATTAACCAGTGGTTAATAATGAACAGCCGTCACCTAGCAACGAAAGATTTTCGTTGATTTTATTGGTTAATGTAGACAGACGATTTTCAATTTCCATAGCAACCGTTGGAAAATGAGAAATAATTTAATTAATAATTATTATTAGAAAGGGTTTTAACGTATCTAGTAGTGAAATAGTATATTATACACCAAGGTGGAGAAGTTCATGATTATAGCCAGAGATTAGATCTGTGAGAGTTTCAGTGAATCAGAAATACAGGTTCAGCGAACACGAAATTCTTTATTATAAGAACTCGTTGAAAATACAATTGTTTGTTATTATGTGCCTACTATGTAACACAACACATGGCAACACCAAGGGGTAAAATTGCCAAACTACAACAAGATCCCGAGGCGTGCCGAGGGATGTAAAGAGCTAAAGCTATAAGGGACTTCTCCACCGTGGTTTATAGATACGTTAAAACCCTTTCTAATAATTATTATTAATTAAATCATTTTGTCCGATGCAACGATCCGAGTTCTCATTTTTTAACGGTTGCTATGAAAACCGTCTACGTTAACCAATGAAATCAACGAAAATCTTTCGTTGCTAGGTGACGCCTGTTCATTATTAACCACTGGTTAATAATGAAAATTTATTAACCAGGAGGAGAGAAATTCTACTTCTGGATTCAGTTCGAGAGTCAATAATGACGCCTTCTAAGACTAGTAGTGAAAAAAAATTGTATATAAATCACGGTGGAGAACTCCCTTATATCCTCGCGCCTTACATCCCTCGGCACGCCTGGGGATCTAATCTTGGCGCTCTGGCTATAATCATGAACTTCTCCACCTTGGTGTATAATATAATATTTGGAAATGCATTCGAAAAAATTTCCGGAAATAATCAATGCACTTGGGATATTATAAGTGAAAATTAATTTTCAAATTGTCTCCCAAATGTTGTCTACCCCCTTAATAGTTTATTGTGATCTCACAACATGGATTCAGATTCAAATAACATCACATTTAACACTGATATTGACTATCATTACCAACCCCATGTTCAATAATCAGTAGAAACGATGCTATAAAATTGATCGTTGTGAATCTGTTTTTAGTGTCACAAAATGCTCATTGTGACGCCGAAATAGAAAAAAATGTAATTGTACAGTTAACGTTAAAAACTTATAATTTTGTATGACGTTATTGTAAGATAATTTTTTTACAGCAAGCAGGTTATTGGAAAAGGACTGCAAATGGGCATGTAATTTATGCAATAATATCACCAGCGAGGATTCTACTACTCGTAGAGGTAAATGGTTGTTATTGTCAGAAGAAATAAATATATCGGGGGTGTCAAAAAGGTCGGATATACTTTTAAACATAGCTGGGGGGTATTTTAGGGATCACTAATTTGAAGGAATTTTTTTTGTGCAGACATCGTGTAGCCAGTAATTCTTTAAAAAGTAATGACCAAAGCGGCAACATTGCGCTATGTTACCTCAATAGCGATAGTCAAAATTAGCATCAAGTACAAATGTTTCCTTGGAAACCAGAAATAGATATTTTTACAACAATTAAAAGGAAACCATAGAATGTTTTCATATGCTACTGCACATTTAAAGCACTTTTATCCACTAACTTTAAATTGATTAAAACCAAACAATTCTTTTAGATAGAACACAAAAATTCAATAAAATACTTTTATGACAATGTAAACCATACAACTAATACCATACTTAAGTATTCTAACAAAGGAATTTTTAGTTTCAAGTCTTTTTTCTGTAACTGTTAAAGAGGTCATATACCATTAAAAAAAGATAGTACTCTTTTTTTCGGTATCTATGAATAGTACTTAATATGTGCTAAAAAGTTTATCCGACCTTTTTGACACACTCGATATAAATATACGGTGCCTTTTTTTAACGCTGGCCGTAAGGATTTACATGATAAAAACTTTGGATCCTGTTAATAAGCTTTTAGCAGGAATTTTTAAGTGAAATTTGGCAGAATATTAGATTAGTATTTTATAAATCAATTTCAGTTTATTTTATACTACAGAATAAAATAATTACGGAATTAATTAAAAATGTATTACATTATTTCTTCCCTAGAAGGTTTTATAACCGTTAGACGTTCGAAGAAATTTTAATGGTCGTCTTGGTTAGTGTCTTGCAGACTATGAGAAAACAGTTTGAACAATTTATGAAATGAAAATTCAAAAATAATTAAAATGGTTTAATATTGTTGAAGTAGAATTTTATTTATTTTGATGTAATTATGATTTCCTATGTTTTATGTTTATAAAATAAAACTGCACATTTTTCAAATTCTATCCCATTCAATCATTTCTTTATTTGAAAAGGTGTCCATTTGACGTTTGTTGAGTTTACATTATGTCAGCCTACTTGGCAAGCCACGTGGTAAATTGGAATTGATTTATAAAATATGTACTAATTTAATATCCTGCCAAATTTCACTTGAAATTTTCTACTAAAAACTTATTAACAGATCATAAACTTTTTAGCGTGTAAATCTCTATGGCCAGCGTTAAAAAAAAGGCACTGTATAACCTTAAATCGATTATTGTCCACAATCTCGGGTTTAAAATAAGTGTAAATGTTGTTTATCTTAAAACCACATTTATTAATTATTAGTTTGTAACTTAAAAATTGCCGCTAACATTATTCAAACAGTGCTTTTTACAGCCGCCCAAAATATGTTTCTCAGCTATAACTCACCGTGTGCGAACATATTTTTATTAGCTCAATACAATTCAATGCCTGCAATTACAAGATTAGAATATTATTACAACATATTAAACATAGTATACATTACGAGAGTAGTAAACAGTATATTACGTACAAGTGGATGAATTACATACGGGCGACGAAGGAGCGAGTAATGTAAATCCACGTGTACATAATCTCCTTACTACTCCAGTAATGTACTATACTTTTTCTACGACCGGAACGATCCCCACAAAATTTCTAAAAAAATATTTTTCTACTACCGTTATTTACAGATACAACAGAAATGCATTATTTTAGCAGTTTCATTATATTGGAATTGTCTTCGAAATATGCCAACAGTACATTTTCGGAAAAGGATTTTTTCTATGACCATTAGTTATACCGTGCGATCCAAAAGTCTTTCTATCAAGTGGGTCATGACAGTGGAAACGAATGCCGTTGGGCTGCAGCATATTTGGCGCATATTTAAATGAAAATTAAAACTATGTTTTATTAGTCTGTTCGTATTCTTTGATATTTTTAATTTCACATTTTTTTATTTTATGGTGTAATAATAATAATGCCATGGCTCACTTGATAGAAAGACTTTTGGATCGCTCGGTACATACAGTGGCCGGCAAAAAAAGTTAGCAATCATTTAAATGTCATCAGTGTCATTAAAGCATTAATTACACATTTGGAATTTGATGTGACAGAAAAGTGATGGCTAGTTTTTATTGTCGGTCATTGTACAACAAAAATTCATTATTTTAGCAGATGGTTCCGTTGTATTAGAGTTGTCTTCGAAATATGCCAACAGTACATTCTCTGAAAAGGATTTAATGTTATTCTTTTCTTTCATAAATGTTTGATAGACACTCGTATCTGTCGAGAAAATTTCTTTGGCAGCAGATTGTTGGAATTTTGAACATTTCCATTATTTCAGGCGGCGTACCCATTTCATCCTCGCTTGCGCTGAACATTTTACAGCTAAAATTGAGTTCATTTAGTTAAGAAGCAAATAATATTGTATTATAAGTGTTACTTTTTATTAAATAATGGTCACGCTACGAGATGAAAATGTTAATTGAAAGTAGTGGGCGGAGTTAATTTACTGTACACGTACGTAAGGAAGCGTTTACTAGAGGAGTTGTTGGTGGGATTTTTGCTATATTTACACTAGCGGTCGTAGGAAAAATATGTGATTGATGGTTTTGGTTGACGTAAACGGTTTTGAAACTAAAATGTATAACTAGTTAATTATCGTGGAAAGTTTCAAAATGTGGAAACGTATTGCTGCTCGATTAAGGCAATAATTACATATCAAGTTAGACAAATAAAATGTACCTTTAACAAGTACTCCTGCTAACAATTTCCACATTTAGAACATATTAATGGTTATTATTTAAGATACTCATGTAAAAAGTTATCCTTTATTGCACGAACAGGTTTAAAATACGACCGAGGTACGAGGGATCGTAGATAAATAATATAAATATGTATTTTCATTTTGCAGCGTCAATTAAATTAATCTATTTTTTTATTATAGGATCCATATCGACTGAGACATTACTAACAATAACTCTATGCGGAATTTTAGGAACATTGAAAGTAGTAACAGCAATCTTGGTTATGAAACATAAAAATGCTAGAAACCAAAATAAAAATGAAGATTTACGTGGTCTCATCGACATATAGAGAATAATAATAATAATAATAATATAGTAAATTCAAAAAACTCCTGGACTGTCAAAATTAAATTTTAAATAAAATGCTTGTTTTCACTGTACTTGGGTATAAAAATTTTTCGCTAGAGTGTACCAAGTCAAAATCTAGTTACAAAATATGTTTAGGTTATGTTTTCCTTTTTAATCATTGAACTAAAAATATTTTGAAAATTTGAAACTAAATGCAGGAACTTAAAGAACTGGAGCAATTTAATCAAGTTTATAAAAAACACAAAGAAAAACAAGGGGACACACGACAAACTGAAAACCGGTAAAAACTAAACAATAACCAAAATTGAAAATCGCTTCCCATACCTGTCTGAGTCAGATTCCCGGATTCCGCTAAGGATATATTGGGTGCAACATCTTTAATACCCACATAGTTAACCAATCAGCTTTAATCAGGTTTTCATTTGCACAATGCAAGATGCTGTTTCTCCACAGTTGGGTTAAAATCAGAAACGTTTTTTGTTGAAGGTATGGCTTTATAATATAATAATTTATTATGGCCCTCTTCTCTCGCGCCAATAGCATAATTCGTTTTGAACTTTCCATTTTAACCATTTTACAAAATGCACTTAAATAATTTGCAATTTATTTGACAATGTCAATTTAAACAAATGAATAGTTTGAAAAATCAAAAAATTATAGATACCGACCAGGCAATATGAAAATAACTAGTGATTTAACCAACCTAACAACTGCAAATTTGATTTTGACAGTCCAGATGTTTTTTGAATGGGCTTTAAGAGTGGTATAAGTATTGTAATGATCCGAATTAAAAACTTGTAATTTTTTTTTAATTTTAAATTTTAAAATCAGTTCTACCAAACTTACTTAAAACCTATTTGGCTTGCAGAGAAAAGTGGTACGCATCTTAGCAGTAGTACGCTATAGAGATGACTGCACAGTTTATTTTACGTCATTAAACATACTTACGTTACCATCATTTTATATATTCGTCTGTTTAATTTATGTTAAACTTCACATAGATGAATACACATCACATCACGAGATTCATACTTATGAAACCCGAAATAAATCAAATTTATGTTTAAACGAACTTCAACTAAATAAGTCTCAAACTGGAGTTTTGTTCTATGGTATTAAATTTAGAACAAATTACCAGAGGTGATTAGAAATGATAGTACAGACAATTTTAAAAAGACCATAAAAAATTTTCTCCTAAAGAAAGCATACTACAATTTCGATGATTTCCTGGAAGATACGTTCGAAGTATTAAATTAAAGAGCTGTAATTGTGTTGGGTTGATCTGTTTTTATTGTACATATATGTATACTGTCTATGCACTACATATTTTACTTTTCTATTTTTATCATACATATGTTATTATACTTCATTCATAATTTCAATTGAGATGTACGAAACCACTTGTGTAATGTACGAATAAAAATTATTATTATTATTATTATTAAACCGTTCATTTTTGGGACAGAAATGCTGGTCAGTTGTAAATTTTATTTTCTCGATGCCTTTGTCGGCAAGAGTGGTGCAGCATTACTCAAGTGAAATCTGCTAGAGTGCATTTCAACGAGAGGTACACATCTATAAAATTGCGCAGAAATCTGTTTCGGTCTACGGTGGCCTGGCTTACCTAGACAGTATAAGGTTCTCGATGATAAATAAGGTAACGACAACTCTGGTGTCACCGAGTTGGACCACCATCCCTAACTTGTGTTAATCTGATGGTGGAGTTCGGGACGACCGTCAGTTCGACCATGGATACCTGGTTAATCCTCCCATCCTACCCTGGCAAGTTGAATCCCACCCTTCAGTTCGACCACGAAAGGGGTGGGTCCTAATTACGGTACGGCTTGAAACCGAAATCACAGGCTGCAGATCTCATCTGTGTAAGTCCTGGTACAGGAAAATTCAAAGTTTAGGTTTAGTATCTGATTATAAAAATAGAAATTCAGATGTTGGTGTTAGATATTTTGCTCAATTTTCAAGCAGAAACCTATGTTAAAATTAATTCTGCTCAACGTAGTGTAAAGAAACTTAGATGTAACACCAAGAAAAAGCAAGAATTTTGTTCAAGCGTTTTTGAACAAGTGACTAAATAAACAGAGAACGAATCAATGGACTGAATAAAAGACGTGTGGCTTCTACGAATCTCTATTTACAAGTGTCTAAATTCTACAAATATTTCGGTTTATATAAGTGCAGGTAGCCGAAAGGGTCCGGCACCACTAAGTCGGGGTAGAGGGAGGTAAAGATTGAACATTGCTCCCCCCGTTAAGGCAGAGTCCTTAAATAAATGAATGAATAAAGTACAATAAAAAAGTAGGTACATATTATACAATACATGCATCGATGTAAAAGGAAACAAATGTGAGATATGTAAACAAAATAACAATAACAAGCTGACAAATGACAAAAAATGAAATAATTACATAATTATTGGAACAATTCAGTTTGTGTGGATGAATGAACCGAACACTAGCACTCGATTGGTAACGCGCAAATTTTCGTGAGAGGCCTTTTTAACACACCACGCATAGTTTTCACTGTCACTACACGAACCAATCCGTCGGCTCCTGGGTGAAGTTCCATGATGCGGCCCATCGGCCACTGGAGTGGCGGTGCATTATCCTCCTTGATGAGGACTAGTGTTCCTAATTGAGGAGTGTTGCTGCTGGTCGAACACCATTTAGTCCGAGGCTGGAGCTGAGTCCTGTACTCAGCGGACCATCGCTTCCAAAAGTGTTGTCTCATTTGTTCCAGGTGTTGGTACTTGGACAATCGTGTTGATTTGATGTCTAAAATGTCTGGCTCTGCTGGTGCGGTCAGAGGTTCACCAATAAGGAAGTGTCCAGGGGTTAAGGCTTGTAAATCTGACGGATCACTGGACAGAGGTGACAAAGGACGGGAATTGAGGCACGCTTCGATCATGGTCAAAAGAGTGTACATTTCCTCGAAATTGAAAGTGACATTTTTTGTGATACGTTTCAAATGGTACTTCATTGACTTGACTGCAGCCTCATGTAAACCTCCAAAATGAGGAGCTCGCGGTGGTAAAAATTTCCATGTGATATTGTCGTTTGCTAACACATTAATGACTTGATTTTGAAAATGTTGAGATTTTATTAAGTTCTGAAAATCTTTTAATTCTCGGTCAGCACCGACAAAGTTTTTTGCATTATCTGAAATGATGGTTGCTACCTTACCACGTCGTGCAATGAACCTTTTTAAAGCGTTTAAAAATGAGGTTGTAGTGCAATCACAAACCAAATCTAGATGAACCGCTTTTGTGACGCAACACACAAAAACAACAATATAACTCTTGATTTTTCTGTTGGTTCGGCCGTGACCATTTTTCAGTATAAAAGGCCCAGCATAATCGACTGCGCTACAATTAAAAGGACGTACAGGTCGGACGCGCGTTCCAGGTAAATCTCCCATCAATTGTTGATTAGTGATCGGTTTAACCCTGTAGCACGTTATGCATTTGTGAATTGACATACGCACAGAGTCTCTACCTGATATTGGCCAGTACTTGTTTCGAACTGCGGCTAAGGTGGCTTGACAACCAGCATGTAAATTTGAAAGATGAACGTAATTGATGACTAACTGTGTTATGTGATGATTTTTTGGTAAAATTAGCGGATGTTTTTGTTCGTAGGTGATGGGTGCGTGACGTAACCTTCCCCCCACGCGCAATAGGCCCTTTTTATCAATAAATGGATTTAAAGATATTAATTTACTGCCCTGAGATAACCTTAATGTTTTTTTGTTTGTTTGGGGTGCAAGAGATAATAATTCTTGTTTTTCTGATTTGTTCAGTTGTGGTTCATTTGTTCGAAATTTGCGTAACTCAAAACCACCCCTACGTAAAATTTCAGTGACATCATCGCGAATTTTGTGTAATTCTTCTACTGTTGACGACCCGGTTAGTAAATCATCGACATAGAAGTCCCGCAAAATCATTTTATACGAGTTAGGAAAATTTTTGGCTTCGCTTCGCGCTAATTCTTGTAACGTACGAATTGCAAGGAATTGTGATGACGTCATCCCGTAGGTAACCGTATTTAATTGATACGTTTTGATTGGTTCCTCTGGACTGAACCTCCACACGATCCTTTGAAAATCGCGATGTTCCGGGTGAATGTCAATCATTCGGTACATTTTCGCGATGTCTGCAGTTAGAACATACTGATGTGTACGAAATCTGGTCAATATCGCGAATAATTCCTCCTGAAGCGTTTCTCCCGTGAGCAAGTTATCGTTTAATGACAGACCGTTGGTGCTTTTCGCGGAACCGTCGAAAACCACCCGAATTGCCGATTGATTATCGTTATGTTTGTATACCGGATGGTGCGGCAGATAGTAACAATTGTCCGGCTCCAACCTGTCGTTTATGATCTGCATGTGCGACAATTTCAGGTATTCGTCCATGAAGGCGGTATAATCCGCTTTCAATTTGGGATCTTTTGAAAATTTGTGCTCTACCGCCTTAAGTCGTTTTATTGCTGCCTGTCGGCTTTCACCCAGGACCGGCATTTTCTGAGTAAAGGGTAATTTAACCATAAAACGACCATTTGGTTGGCGACAGACAGACTCCCGGTATTGTTGCTCGCAGCAGATATTGTCGGCAGATTTTATTACACCTGAACCCGTGTCAAACTGTTCAATTTGCCAAAATTTCTGAATGTCGTTTTCGACTTGGGAAAACGTGCAAACCGCCGTTGGGTTTTTCCAACTATAATTGTGACCTCCAACTATCCAACCCAATTGTGTTTTCTGAAATATTGGACCCTTGCGATTGGTTGCAATTTGCCCAACTGATAATAATGACCAAAATAGGTCGCTGCCAATGAGCAAGTCAATTTCGGAAGACACATTGAATTTTGGATCGGCCAATTTGATGTTGGGAGGTACCGTGAAGTTAGACAAATTTATTGATACAATTGGTAGTCCTTCTGTTATTTTTTTTGAAACTAAACATGTTAGTGTTGCGGAAAATGCTGTTATGTTTGAATGGATTTTGAGTTCTACCAATTTTTTCGCTGTGCTGATGCTTTCATTTATTCCCGTTACTGGCACATTTATACGAGTGAACGAAAGTTTTAATTTGTCAGCAATAGATTCGGTTATGAAGCTCGACTGTGATCCGGAATCCAGTAACGCTCTTAATTGTAAGGGTTTGCCGTTGCAATCAAAAACTTTCACTAAGGCCGTAGACAAGATGACGTCCTGTGCCTTTAGATACGAACAATGACTGGATGTACTAGAAACGGAAGGTGAAATTTGATTTCTGTCGCTGTCATTTGTCTCAATATGTAGAAGTGTGTTGTGTTTTCTTGAGCACTTGCGGCAGGTGCTTGATGTACATGATTCGACTTTATGAGACTCTCGCAAGCAATTTGTGCATAGTTTTAGTTTCCTAATTTCACTGATTCTTTGTGGAATTGTCAATGATAGGAAATCCTTGCAGTGATATAAATTATGAGATTTTTTACAAAAGCAGCACGTTGCAGCAACGATAGTTTTAGTAGGAGGATTTGAAAAATGTTTTGATTTAGAATCTGATTTTTGTGCGTTTAAATCTAAATTCGTTACTTGCAATGATTCTAATGTTTGACACCGTTGCCTCATGAAATCTTCAAGTTGTTGATATGTAGGAATTTCATTTGTTAATGAAGATTCCCAAGCAAGAATTGTGATTTGATCAAATTTGGATGTAATGATGTGAACCAATAAATCGTCCCAATGATTTGTAGGACGGTTTAATGAATTAAGAACTTTCAAATGCATTGTGGCCGTTTGCAATAATTGTCGTAGCGATTTCGGATCTTTACTAATCGGTGAAAGATTGAAAATTGCCCGTATGTGGTGATGAATGATTAATCTGTTATTTTCGTAACGATTTGATAAAATTTGCCAAGCTGTGGCATAATTTTCGTTGGAAATTGTTAGATGTTCAATGTTTTGTCGTGCTTCGCCTGTCAGACTAGATTGCAAATAATGAAATTTCTGTACACCTGATAATGAGTTGTTGTTATGTATCAGATTTAAAAATGTGTCTTTGAACGTAACCCATTCCGTAAATAACCCCGAAAACAATGGCAACTGAATATCTGGGAGTTTTACCTGGGACGAATGAAATGCGGCCTGGTGATCATTGATTATGGTATCGGCCTCACTAATTACCTTGTAATATTCATTTTCAAAATCTATTAACTCGACTTCCGTAGCTTGGGTCGCATCTAACTCTTGAATTTGTGAATGCACTTCCTCGAATTCGGTTAAACATGAAGTTACGCTTTGCAACCGACGTTTAATTTCACTGAATTTGTTCGTGTTTTCTTGATCTTTGAAAAAATTCGAAAATCGTGTAAGACGACCCTTGATGTTACCGCGCCTTGCTTTTAGAGATTTCAAGTCTGCTACCATTTTGAATATGTATTACGTAACTAGTAAATTGAATGATTGTCAAATTTTGTGATCCTTTGACCATGCACTAGCTGTATACTGGTATGGAAGGATATAGGAAAGAAGGACTGACCTTTGTTGACGATGCTGATGAAGTTGTCGTCCTGATGTGGAGACTACAATGTTGATTGGAGTTGTCGTCCTGATGTGGAGACTACGAAGTTGATTGGAGTTGTCGTCCTGATGTGGAGACTACGAAGTTGATTGGAGTTGTCCTCCTGGTCTGGAGATGATGACACTCGATGTTGATGTCTTGAGGCGACACTGATATGCACTTGATGGCGACGATATTTGCGATGTTGCAAATTGCACACGGATAATACGTCGATGGATTAATCCAATTGCGCGACGTTACATCCGGCTCGAAGGACCAAAAAATATGTTCAAGCGTTTTTGAACAAGTGACTAAATAAACAGAGAACGAATCAATGGACTGAATAAAAGACGTGTGGCTTCTACGAATCTCTATTTACAAGTGTCTAAATTCTACAAATATTTCGGTTTATATAAGTGCAGGTAGCCGAAAGGGTCCGGCACCACTAAGTCGGGGTAGAGGGAGGTAAAGATTGAACAAATTTATTAAAACGACAATAGAACTATATAAATCAGGAAATTTGAGTAGATTACATTTTGTTAAAAAATTATCTTTCTACTATTTACCCTAGATTGTTTACATTTACATTTAGAATAAGTATCCAATTATTCCTATATTACCAATCATTCTGTACAGTTATATTATTCTGTAAATGTATTTTTCGGCCTCCCAATCTGGGAAATATAGCGTTACCTTACACTTTAGGTCAAGGGAGGTGCGATTTCCCGTACAATGGTCAAAAATTTCTAGTGGAATGTGGGAAAAATCTAGTGGAGTACGGGAAAAATGTGCGGACACCGTTGATTTATTCTTTTCACAGTTACTTTAAAATTAAAGTGTCCATACGTTACTTTAATTTAGAATTAAAAAACACATTTCTCTGTATAATTTTTCCGATAATTTAATTCATGTATAAAAAATCCCATAAGCCGCGATGCATTTGTCACTTTGACATCGGATAAAGTTAGCCCTAACTTTGCATCTGGATAAAATGTGCTTAAACTTCCATGGCAAACTTTTTCGAACCTGATTATTGTTTGTTGTTATGATAACGAACCAACAATCTTAAACATTGACACAGCTTGTAATAAATGAAGTGCGAAATGGCCAATTCAATAAATTATCTCATCGAATTACGCTCGAGGTTTTTTTTCGTCCAGGATAAAATTTCATTTTTTAAACTCTAATTTGGTTTCTTTTTGGTAAATTGACTCCACAAACCACCAGATAAAAAAACTCGTCCTTCGGACTCGTTTTTTTTATCGGGTGGTTTGTGTCGTCAATTTACCAAGCAACCAAATTATCGTAAAAAAATTCAATTTTATCCGGACAAAAAAAGACCTCTCGTGTAATTACAGTCGATAAATGTATTTGTTTAATTTATATCGATCGAAAAAGAAAATAATCGTAACAGGGAAAATACAACCTATTGGGTTGGCAGCTGTATATGTCAAAAAGTTTGACAATTGTCAGGTGTTTCATAAATATCTGCAAAATTGCACAATAAAACTAAACCACAGAAGTTGATATATGGTTTTTGTGTACCTACTTTATTCAGTACTAGCTGTTAGTGCTAAAGTGCAACTGGAAACTAAACATTCTAACCCCAAAATCTTGTATTCACCTGAAGAAAGATGATTCGTTTTCACCAGGAAGTAGTGGTTAAGTACAAGACATTTTAATAATTTGCAACATTATTAACATAATTTATTTTGTACAATTACAGTTGTAAACATTATTGTTACAATTCTCCACTTTAGAGAACAATGCAGAAACAATTTGGTAACTGTCAGCTGTATTACTTCTGGGTTGAATGTCAATATGTTGTACTGGTGCTTCTCTTACGGTACTGATGATGGAATTCTCAATGTTGGATGGTTACATTGGAAGCAACTGCTAAAAATTCAAGTAGATTAAAGCACTGTATCGAAGTTTGTGACACAACTCACCATTGTTTGAGCTGTAGCTGCAACACAGTACATTTTGTTTTTGATGTTGAAGGAAGGCCATCAGTCATCACGAATCATTTTAGGAACTTCAATCTTGTGTCCATAGGGCAATCAAGGTTCAAATATTTGTCAATTTTATTTGAAATTGTTTTAATTGTATTAATACCAATTTAACCTGACTTACATATATTTCTTCACAGTTTCAACCCAGTTTGGATTGGTAATGGCAAACGATCTACAAATATTGGTTTTTGTGTCAGTTATCAATATAATATCTTCTCTTGACATTTTCCATTTTCAGAGTATATATAACTCCTTTCGGAGACAGGCACCACAAACACCTATTAATAAAACTGCCTGTAATAAAATATGGTTTATTAAAAATTTGTGAATTAAAGAATAGTTATTACATACTTTCGTGAGAAAAAATTGTCCTATGTAACGTTGTTTCGATTTTTGTGGTAATAATTCAGAATTTAGTCCTGCCACTAGTTGTACTGCTTCTGGTGTCACATTTAACTCACTCTATATTATATACTAGACATTTTTTTCACTCGATTAATACACCAAAATCAAATTTTGAAGCACGACCGTGAAAATTTAGCCGGCAAATAATTTGTTAGGAAAAAAACAAATGAGCGGTCACGGTCGTCAAGGAATTGATTCCACAGCATTCGATTCTTTATTGACGATGTCAAATTCTACAATAAAATTAGTGTTGACTTTTAAAAGATTTAATATTTTGGTCAGCCGAAAAATCTAATACAAATGTCGTACGGGACGTATTTTCCGGCCCTCCAACTAATCAGGCACTCGGCTGCGCCATCGTGCCCGAAACCAGTTGTCGTGCCGGAAAATTCACATCTCGTACTCTAATGTAAATAACTATCAACGAACTGTAAAAATGTTATTTTCTTTTAATGTAAGTTTGCAATAAAATGTGATATATTTTTGATATTTTCGTATCCCACCTCCACCCGGCGGCACGGCAATTTTGCCGGAGTACATACTGTAACCTTTCGACTTCCTTGACTTTTCCTCGATGATTTTTTTTTTCTCCCTCATTTGATGTATTGTTGGTTGCCGCATTCCCTCGGATGAAATTTTGCGGAAAAATACGAAACAAAAATAATGAGAAAAGAAATGTTTATGGATCCTACGTTGTGTTTTATTTTTATTTTGTTTAATTAGGTTCTAACGAGAGGCCGTACCTTCGGAGGTTTTCCAAAAAATAGAATTAAAACGATTGAGCACACTTCACTTAAATTTTATTTAACAAATAATCGAGTGTGGTGGTGTTTGGTCCCAACAAATTATAGAAATAAATACATGAATTTGATAACAGAAGTTGGTGGAAATTTGACCTAACGAGATTTGACTCGCGGCCCTCGAATTGAGACCTGACTCATGAATAAATGACTACGCTGGGCAAATACAGAAGTTTCTGGCGCGAACAGCATTATGGAAGTTTGAGATGCGAACTATGTGATCCGATTTAGATTTCAATTACCCCAATTAAATTGAACCCGACGCGATGCCCTGGAATCTCATAGATCACCCCGGTCTACTCCGGTGGTCGAAAATAAAAAGGAAAAAAGGTTCTAACAGGGCCGAAGGGTACCTCTCTTCACGTGTCAGCTGGCCTAGTTTGGTCACTGTCCCGTTTACGGGTGACATGGCGGTTTGTGCACTTATGCCGGACCACAGCTAATTGAGTGCGACGGACACTGGCGGTAGCTTCCCGATCTCGAGACTCCAAAACTTACATAATAAATGAAAATGTTTTATAATGAATTTATACTAGTTCCCCTTGATGAAAGCACGGTTCCCCAATCGGTAAATGCAAGAAGATCACATACTTCGCGATAAAGAAATTAATACCAGATTCTAAAGAGTCACGTGGTCATCAGATACTCACGAAAATAATATAATCTTTACTTTAGAACGATAAAGAACTAAATGCTGGTAGACTAATTAAATCACGACTACAAATAATGTACCAGAATTAGAGAAATAATTTACCTTGTAAATGTTAAGCACGTGGTCACAAAATGGCTGCTGGAAGTACTGAACGTACCTCCGGCTACTTTGGAGATCAAACCCCGAGTGAATTAAAAAAGCCTTCTTTCCCGTTCCGCAATTGGTTTTATCATTTCTGGCGCACCCCACATTCGCAACCCCTACTTGACCAAAGTGACCAATCAACTCGGTTCTACTTTACGCCGATCGCGACGCCTTTTCGAAATCTCTATAACTTTTGAAATTACAGTTTCCGTTTTTCCACCACTATTTTAAATGTTTAAATTTAGACTTTTGTTAGGACCAGACCAAATTTACAAATTTGTTCTTGAATTAGAAGCCTGAAAAAGAACACTAAATTACTGACTCTATACAATAATAAAAATCAGCATCAAGAAACAAACACAATCTAAAATTGGGACAAACCGAATTAACACGAACACTGAATTACTGACTCTATACAATAATAAAAATCAGCAACAAGAATTCGACAGAATTAAATGAAATAAACATAATTTAAAATGAAACAAACATAATTAAAATGAAACAAACATAATTAAAATGAAACAAACATAATTTAAAATAAAACAAACATAATTAAAACAAAACAAACATAATTTAAAATGAAACAAACATAATTAAAATGAAACAAACATAATTAAAATAAAACAAACATAATTAAAATGAAACAAACATAATTAAAATGAAACCTAAATTGGGCTTGAAACGCTGTTACGCAAGTGTTATATCATGCATTGACCTGCTACTTCTAAAATTTGCTCTACATTGGTTTGATTCCCCAAACAGTTCTAATTAATAATTACTTCGTAATTTTCATTCTCTCTCTCTCACTCACACATCTGATTTCTACGACTACCTGGCTTTACCGTTAACCTGTTGTCTCTGTTTTTTTTTTCTACCTACTCCTTTCCTATTTTACTTTGTTACTTTTCTAACTAAAAGTGCAAACGATTCTAGTTATTTTCTACGATAAAGCGCTCTGTTTCTAATTTGCAATTCTCGCCCTTTAATTACCAATATGCCACAAATTTGAGAATGCTAAAAAAAGTAAATTATTAACCCAATGAACATTAATTTTGTGGTTCTCTCAATTTGAAACCTGCTAACATCAAATTTATTAATTCAATTATCCCTTGATTTTAACTGGACCACCCAAATTGTCGAACGAGTAAATTTTGCAATGTTTCTTTTCCCATAAAAACTGTTATCTTTGTGTTGTGTTCGGACAGGACGTGTACCTGCATTTTCAAAGAAAGGTTGGCAGATTTCACTTGAGGAATGTGGTGCCGACACGGCTTCAATAAAATTTACAACTGACCAGCACTTCCGTCGCAAATGAACGGTATTTAAAATATTTCGTTGAAATTATTTTAAAATTAAAATTCTTAATTTATCGAACCTATTCGGACCGTTACAATACGGATAATACTATCAAGTGATAGTGCAGTGCTTATCAACATAATTACCGGCGTCTTCCCTCCACATTTTGACTTTTTTGTGTTTTATGTTCTGTGTCAATGTTAAGGAATTTCCTCACGATATGACATGAGTATAATAATATACCTTTTTGAATTTCAACCACCAATGTGTTCTCTAAGTACAAAATTTTTAAAAAGAGATTGCGGTACTATTCCTGTTGCTGAAATTATAAGTGGTAAAATCGAAATTTTTTCTAAACACCAAAGATTTCTCATAGCAACGGAGAGTTCTAAATATTTATTAATTTTTGTATTATATGTCTGTGTTATATTGTGTGAATTTGGAACAGCTATATCTAAAAGATATGCTTGCTTTTGTTGTTTATTTAAAATAATAATGTCTGGTCTGTTATGCTGAATATGAATGTCAGTTAAAATTGTACGATCAAAATATAATTTTTAATGGTCATTTTCCAAACAACTTTCTGGTTTATAAATATAATATGGTTGTGTATCCTTTAATAAGTTGAATTTAACTGCTAAATTCATGTGTATAATTTTTGCGAATATATCATGACGTTTTTTATATTCGCTTTGAGCCAAAACGGTGCAAGAAGAAATGATGTGTTTCCCCTTCAGTTCCGCAAATCCTACATTTATCAATGATCGATTGTAGACCGCATATGTGTTTTTTATAATTTCTTGTATTAATAACACGATCTTGTATTGCAAATATAGAACCCTCAGTCTCAGGATGAATATTTGATTTTTTAAGCCATGCATGGGACGCTTGAATATTAATTTCTGGTTGTTCTAGTTCTTTAAAATATCTCCCATGTAAAGACTTTTGTTTTATATTTGCTATAGTGTCAGGTATATTTGGCTCAACAATATCTGAAATTATATTATCACTTAGGTAAATTTAAAGGTGTGTAACCTTTATCTGCTGAAACCAAAGCATTAAAAAAAATGTGTCTTTTTCAATAATATCCCTAGATCTTGACTAAAGATAATAAGCAAACCTGCCATTTTCTAGCACCTATTAGTGTAATTATAATTTTCTAAGAATCACTGGTTTAATCTCCTAATCCCTCGGCAGCGAGGTCTTGGTCGAACTGAAGGGTCGGATTAACGCTATCTCATTAGCGTGGTCGAACTGACGGACGCCGGGAGTTCGACCACCGACGGCCACCAGGGGGATTAAGATCTTTCAGGTAGTAACCGAAGGCCAAAGAGATGAAACCTTCATATTTAGTTATTTTTCCGTTGACCGCTTGTTAATTTCAATATTAATGAATTATTTTGTTTAAAATATAGTGTATTAATGGACCTCATTAATACACTATTTTTCATTAATCAACGATTTTTGCGATTTTGACGTTTTGATGATATTTTGATGTATAAACAACCTCGAACATGCATTGTTTTCACTTACCAACACTGCAGCAGGTAGTGCAGCAGGGTTTTCTATATTTTATAGCTCCATAACTGCACAATTTACGAATTTACTTTTTCAAAAGCCGACTTTTTTGGTTATAATTCGCATGTCATATTTTTCAAAGGTAACTAGGTTTTCTTAGCAACCGTGATTTTTACGTGAAACTGAATGAGAATGGAGTTGACGTCTTCTTATACTCTCTATGGGAAAGTGAATAGAAAGTATTGAAAAATTTAATAATGCCCTACCCTGAAGACAAAAAAAGAATGAAGGTATTTTATAAGGTCTTATCTTTATCGAAAAAGATGAAATTGGTTTTGATTTGGCTTTAATTCGAAATTTTGTTACCAAAAAAAAAAGTTTGCGGTCAACGAAAAAATGTTGTAATCAACTCGTTACACTCGTTCGTGCTTTAAACAGTTTCGATTATTAATCGCCTTCATTAACAAACTAGTTTATTAAATAACTATTATGCACTTGTATTTTTTTTCAGGTCGATAATACAGGGTTATTCTAAATTATTGTAGTCGAAGCAGGCTATGCCCATGTTATGAAATTTTTGCCGCTTTCATGTGAACTGACAATTTTTGTCGCTGTCACTGTCATTTTGTAGGTGAAAAGTGTGGTAATGAGGATTCTATTTATTATTTTTAAACTAACAATTGAATCCACAAATCTCGTTCGTTTAGAATTACACTGTCGTATGTACATTTAGTATCATTTTAAGATATTGACCTTCGACGATTTTTTATATGCTATATCTGAATTATCTATTCTAATCAACTGGTATAGTTTGTCCAGTGAGAGATTGGTTGACATAAAAATCACTAAATTCTACGCAGAGAAAGTAGTACCTAGCGCGCGTAAAATTTGACATATATCCTTCAAGCGGTAACATTTTGTGCCCTGAAATTATGCTCTAATTAATGAAGTACCTTGACGAATAAGAGATAAAATGAATGAAAATATTACAGTTGCAGTATTTTACACGAAGACGTGTACCTACTCTTGATAACTACTTGCATCAAGAATATTTAAAAGTAAAACCTCAACCAACAAGATCGTTTATATATCAATTTTATATCAATGCGAAATCAAACGACTTTATTTTGCTGGTCGTGAAATGTCTACGAAATTGTTGTGTTCAAAATAACGGAAGCAAAATATGGGGAACTTCTCATGGGGCTATGAGTTAAAATAAAACAATTCCTTGAGTTGAAGGACGCCTGTATTTAATTTTTCAAATAAATAAAATCAAATACGTTCTTGTTTTCACCTGCAGTAACTGGTTAATTTCAAATTAAATTTCTGACTTACACAAAATTATGGACAGTACTGCTCGAGTATCCTTAAGAAGACATAATACGTAGGTAATATAAACATAAAACAAAAATGGACAATGAGATCGTCAAGGTTAATTTAAATTAAATCCTGAGACTTCCTGCAGACGTTTGTCTGAATGACCGACTATCGTGCGCCAGTCCGAATTCAATTTGTCTTATTAAAATATATTTTAGAATATTAACTTTACTTATTGAATAAACATCAGAAGAGCCTGTGGCGGTATAAGACTGAAAATTTAAAAAAGAAATATTTCATTGAAAAAAAACTAGCTTTACAGTACACAACCATATCATTGAGTACAAGATGAACTTCTTGCTTAATATTGCAATGCAATATGCAATGCAAGTCTGCTGTAACTCTTCTGGGACGCTGCCTCGTCAACTTTCTTGATGATGTTTTAGTTGGACCACCTTTACATTTTGACACTGTGTTTTTGCTAACTCCTAAGCATCTCGCAGTGACCTTTAAGAAAAATACTTTTAACCCTTGACTAATCTGACCTAATCAATGATGATGTCAATAAAATTATGATAGGTATAATACTATTTTGTGTTATAAAGGTATGAAAAGCAACCTCCAGTGGACTTTCAGTTGTAAATTTTTCATTTCTGAAAAATGAAAAGCACTTGTATCATCTTCTGGGCTGCTGGGTTGCCAGCTACAGTCAAATAGCTTCGGGTTGCCTACAAAACAGTTTTAAAGCAATATAATTAAATTAAAAATATTATCTTCATACCTTTGCATCAGTCTAGATATTGTTCGTGATATCACTAAAGGGATTCATGTTTATAAATAGAAATGTCACTTAAAAAAGGCACTCGAAGGTAAACAATAGGGAACTTATAGAACAGAAACAAACTAAAACAACAAACTAACTAATCTTAAAAACTTAGAAAGTCTAAACACCACAAAAAAAATACTTAACCAAGAAATAACGAACAAAACACACATTACTCGGAGGTTAACAATACAGAACTAGTCAATACAAACCAACAAACTAACTTATCCCAGATAATTAAGAAGTTTTAAACACAACAAAATACCTCACTTGAAGACGAAAGAGCAAATAAATCACACACTGTGTTGACGATTCAAAATGACAGCGGCAACGACAACAGCCAAGGCGGTCTCTATTTTAACAGGCCAGGACACTGGCTGTGTTGCCAAATTTCTTAGTGGGCCATTCCATAGCATCCTGAGTTTCAAAAATATTGGCACTTCCATAGAAAGGCGGTTCATTCAAAAATCATTTTGACAAGACAATTAATTTCAGTAATTGAAAAACTAAACATGCCACACAAATGTTGGGTAGGTACCCAATTGCAAGTCAAATTATGCTTCAAGCAAGTCTTCCTACGTTAGCGTTTTCAAATTCCCATCGAAGAAGATTAGAATGCAAGAATGGATGCGGATTTTGGAATTAGAAAACTGGCGCGTGAGGTCTTTGTTGCTCGTTCCATTAGGTCAAAAATCCATTTTAAATAATAAACCTGTATTGGTGGTAGGGTCCATACACTCGAGTGGGTAGCTTTTGCAGTTCTTATTTATTTTTAACAATTCATACTGCACCTTTATTAGTTTTTAATGGTCTCTGTGTACGACTTTAGAAAAAAATCTTTTCCTGATCTGTACAGTGCACAGGTGGCATGCGTTGGAATTTGCACTGGAGCTAATGCTAATGCAATCACGGTGAACTAAAACAAAACTGAACTAAAAGGACTTCTATGTTCATTTTGGATAGGATACTTGCTCATAATACAAGACTCTATGAAATTTTACTAACAATAGCTATCTTATAAAACAGGATACACATAATTACCTTGACTTGGACACCTGATATACTTTGACTGAAGTAAAATTGCAATACGAGAATTTGAAAAATCTTTCACTGACAGCTGACAATGACAAAATAGTGAGTGATCACAAAACTTCAAAACTAGTAACTTTTTTAAAGGTTGGCGAAGCAACGTTGCCAGACGTTAGTGGGCCATTCCACAGACCACTTTCTGAAGTCAGTGTCACGGCCTGTTAAAATAGAGACCGCCTTGCAACAGCTGAAATTTGACAATTTGCTGTGACAGCATAAATTGGCGTAGGATTACAATGCCCGCGAAATTATTTCAAAGGTACTGTAACCTTTCGACTTCCTTGACTTTTCCTCCATGATTTTTTTTTCTCCCTCATTTGGTGTATTGTTGGTTGCCGCATTCCCTCGGATGAAATTTTGCGGAAAAATACGAAACAAAAATAATGAGAAAAGAAATATTTATGGATCCTACGTTGTGTTTTATTTTTATTTTGTTTAATTAGGTTCTAACGAGAGGCCGTACTTTCGGAGGTTTTCCAAAAAATAGAATTAAAACGATTGAGCACACTTCACTTAAATTTTATTTAACAAATAATCGAGTGTGGTGGTGTTTGGTCCCAACAAATTATAGAAATAAATACATGAATTTGATAACAGAAGTTGGTGGAAATTTGACCTAATGAGATTTGACTCGCGGCCCTCGAATTGAGACCTGACTCATGAATAAATGACTACGCTGGGCAAATACAGAAGTTTCTGGCGCGAACAGCATTATGGAAGTTTGAGATGCGAACTATGTGATCCGATTTAGATTTCAATTACCCCAATTAAATTGAACCCGACGCGATGCCCTGGAATCTCATAGATCACCCCGGTCTACTCCGGTGGTCGAAAATAAAAGGGAAAAAAGGTTCTAACAGGGCCAAAGGGTACCTCTCTTCACGTGTCAGCTGGCCTAGTTTGGTCGCTGGCCCCCTTGGGGGTGACGCGGCTGAATTTTGTGCTCTTACGCCGGACCACAGCTAATTGAGTGCGATGGACACTGGCGGTAGCTTCCCGATCTCGAGACTCCAAAACATACATAATAAATGAAAATGTTTTATAATGAATTTATACTAGTTCCCCTTGATGAAAGCACGGTTCCCCAATCGGTAAATGCAAGAAGATCACATACTTCGCGATAAAGAAATTAATACAAGATTCTAAAGAGTCCCGTGGTCATCAGATACTCACGAAAATAATATAATCTTTAGACTAATTAAATCACGACTACAAATAATGTACCAGAATTAGAGAAATAATTTACCTTGTGAATGTAAAGAACGTGGTCACAAAATGGCTGCTGGAAGTACTGAACGTACCTCCGGCTACTTTGGAGATCAAACCCCGAGTGAATCAAAAAAGCCTTGTTTCCCGTCCCGCATTCGGTTTTATCATTTCTGGCGCACCCCACTTTCGCAACCCCTACTTGACCAAAGTGACCAATCAGCTCGGTTCTACTTTACGCCGATTGCGACGCCTTTTCGAAATCTCTAGAACTTTTGAAATTACAGTTTCCGTTTTTCCACCATTATTTTAAATGTTTAAATTTAAACTTTTGTTAGGACCAGACCGAATGTACATAATTTGTTGGTGAATTAGAACTCTGAAAAAGAACACTAAATTACTGACTCTATACAATAATAAACATCCACATCAAGAAACAAACACAATCTAAAAAATGGAACAAACAGAATTACAGGAACACTGAATTACCGACTCTATACAATATCAAAAATCAACACCAAGAATCAAACATAATTAAAATGAAATAAACATAATTAAAATGAGACAAACAGAATTAAAATGAATCAAACATAATTAAAATGAATCAAACATAATTAAAATGAAACAAACAGAATAAAAATGAAACAAATTAACCTTATTTTGAAACCTAAATTGGGCTTGAAACGCTGTTACGTAATTGTCATGTCATGCAACTAAATTCCGTTGATCTGTTACTTCTAAAAATTGTTCTACATTGGTTTGATTCCCCAAAACCGTTCTAATTAATAATTACTTCGTAAATTTCATTCTTTCTCTCTCTCTCACTCACACGTCTGATTTCTACGACTACCTGTCTTTACCGTTACCCGGTCCTCTGTGTTTTCTACCGACTCCCTTTCTACTTTGCTTTGTTACTTATCTAACTAAAAGTGCAAACGATTCTAGTTATTTTCTACGATAAAGCGCTCTGTTTTTTAATTTGCAATTCTCGCCCTTTAATTACAAATATGCCATAAATTTGAGAATGCTAAAAAAGGTAAATTAACCTAATGAACATTAATTTTGTTGTTCTCTCAATTTGAAACCTGCTAACATCAAATTCATTAATTCAATTATCCCCTGATTTAAACTGGACTCCCCAAATTGTCGAACGAGTAAATTTTGCAATGTTTCTTTTCCCATAAAAACTGTTATCTTTGTGTTGTGTTCGGACAGGACGTGTACCTGCATTTTCAAAGAAAGGTTGGCAGATTTCACTTGAGGAATGTGGTGCCGACACGGCTTCAATAAAATTTACAACTGGCCAGCATTTCCGTCGCAAATGCACGGTATTTAAAATATTTCGTTGGAATTATTTTAAAATTAAAATTCTTAATTTATCGAACCTATTCGGACCGTTAAAGTACCACCACAATAATTTATTTTATTAAATTTTTTTTTATTGTATTCCAGTGCATTTTGTTGTGTTGGGTTACAACCCTACAATTTAAACTCTCCCAATCTCTCGCTGGACGGAGTTTATGTTCAGTCAGCATTACTTACCTAATTTGAATTAAAAGTTATTGCTTTAGGTTTATCCAATTTTTTATAAGATGAGAAAAAATCAAGTATAGTCCATTTTTTAATTATAGTCCGATGTATCAATTAAAAAGCAGAACAACTGTCATATTGCTATCTCTTTTCAACATAATGTAAACAAACTATTGAATTCTTGTACGTATTGTATTAAGCGTGTCCCACTATACATCTCGCTTTAGCATGTGTGATTCGAGCAAGACACGAGTTGTACGTTTATTACATTGGCGACGTCAAATTTTTAGGTTACGTTTTAACCACATTATTTGTGATAGTTTTGTTTAATTTTGCTTGAAATGTCCTCCGTATGATGCCAACGAAAAGCATGTGGACAGATTCATTTACAGAATTTGTAAATTGCAAAAATAATATTGAAATTGCGCGGAAACTTGCAAGACTGGAAGTTAACAGGTAAGGGGGTAAACTAATTCATGGCGTTGCCGAAACAAAATCTAGGAAGAAAGAAAGACAGTCTAAACGTGGTTGTTTAGTGCTGTTTTCAACAATTTTTAATATATCTGACCTATTAGTTGATAAGTATGTAAAGTCTGTCTCAATTCTAAATTTCCACCAACACTGCATTCTACGTTGGAAATACAACCGGCAACACTGTTTGGTGAAAAATGCGTCGGATTGTATTTGTTAGGTTATCTGTCAATTTCCGTTTTCACAACTCAAAATTTTAGAATAAAGGAAAAGAACGAAAACCTTTTTTTGTAATGCAACAAGTAAGTAGGTAGAAAATCAAATTCTAAAAGCAAAATAAACTTATGAATTAATTTTAATGTTTTCGAATCATGTTTATAAAATAATTATATTGCCAACTTTGGTTATAAGAATCCCCAATTTACAAATATTTTCATTTTGCCAACATAATTCAACAGGTGGTGGAAATTTAGAATTGAGACAAACTATAAATAGTTATCAAAAGAGTTCTGAAGGGAGCGGTTTTTTGAAAGACAAAATTAAAACGGAGGAATGAATTTGCAGAAAAACCAACAAAGCACGAAAGTACACAACTCAAAATCTTAAAAATTGAAATTTGTTATGATATCTGTCTCATGTTGCCTAAATAAATTTTCAAATATTGGTAGAACCATGCACTGCTGTCAAATGTCGAAAGCAGACGCAGGTCATGTCGACTTCTTGATTCGGACTAAGCTCATCGGACTATAATAAAAAAATGGACTATATTATAGAAACACGTACGACTTTGTTATTTCGAAGTTTAACTTTTAAGTTATTTATGGCGTATACGACTTTGTAACGTTTAATTAATATGTATTTATTGATAAATAGTTATTTATGCAACGAGTTTCTGTGTAAATTGGGCTTTTCTAATTGACCGAAGGCAATTAGGAAAGCTCAATTTACCCAGAAACGAGTTGTATACAAAATTTTATTGTTTGAAACGACGTCCCTGAAGCTTCCAAATCTTTTAAAAATGGTTTTGCATTTGCTTTTGACAGTTTTGAAAAAAATTTTAATGACCTGTCAGAAATGTGACGTTGAATGTGTTGTCTAGTGCAACGGTTCGTTATCTGCTCATTTTGATTTAGGGCAGTTAAGAGGCAGTTTACAAAGAAGAAAAATGATAATTTATGACAGTTGAAAACAATAAAATATTTTACATATTGTCCAAGAAACAAGTGCATGTAAAAATAAAAAATGTAGGTCAAAACAAGTCGAGAAAAAAATCATTCATTCATTAGGTAGGTATATAGAAAACTCTAGATAACTTATTTTAACAACATTAAACATAAAACAAGAAAAGTTTCAAAAGAATGAATTTCTCTATACAGGATGGAGTGGTATAGCTAGTTTTAATAACTCAAAAGGGTTACCTTATTAATAAACATGGAGTTAATCTTTAAATAACCCTACTACTTAGTAAAGTTATGCTTGTTTACCAATAAAAGTTGATTTGTTTAAATATTCAACATAGTTTTGAAATAGTCTTGATCTTTCTTCGGCATTCATTTGATCATAGATCTGATTGCTGCAACTTTTTCATTAGATAATTTCACTAAATTAGATGAAGTTTTTGGCGTCTTCATCTCGCGTCTGAATGGTTGACGTGTAGGACTGTAATTTCTTACTGTAATGATTTGAATACATTACTTTTTCCGCCAAATATTCGAACCTGCGCAAAACGGTAACAAATGTGGTCGTGATCGTCATGGAAGCGGAGAAGCCCTACGTTGTGTTTTTCTTTTGGCGGAAAAAGGTTCGGAATGCAAACGATGAGGGTTCCAGTTGGAAGAGTGCCGCAAATAAAACACACATGTGAGGGACGCAAAATACCTTTTATTAAAAATGCCTGTAATAACTTTGATGAAAAAAATTGAAATGAATACAAAAGGACAGAAATTAAGGTTAACGAAGTACAAGAAATTAACTAGTTGAGTACATCACAAAGATAAAAGACAAGATGAATGCAACAATATTTAAAATGACAGAAAACGGGTACATGACAGACAAAATGACAGGTTAAAGCTTGCAAAACAAGTAAACAAATTATGGTGCAGTTATTACAGACAGGGACGGATGAAAAACCCTCTTCAAAAACCGTATCCCAGGTATTACTCATATTTTACAATTCGATTAATGTCAAAAACAATGTTTAATTTGGAACTACGCGGTCAAGGTACGCCAACGGGAGCTTAGAGCTGGAGGTAACAAACTTTCGGCCGCTAGGGGACTCAGAAGAATAATCTGAATCATCTTGAAATCAAGCGACGTTTATTTTATTATTTATTCGGGGTATTAATGAACGTCAGACTATTTCACCGACCAAGCAAGAGTGACAGAGCGTTTCGGGCTCGTACGATTAGCATTCCTAGACCGCAGCCGCAAAGACCTAGGTCCGCCGTCCCCAACCAACCATTTCCGGACAAAACCCCGAAGCTTCACGAAAACATCCCGACGCCGCTCCCGCAAAGACTTAGGTCCGCCCCCGCTAACGGCTCTAAATAACCGTAGCTTCCACAGAAATTTACTAAACAACCCCACGACTTCCTGATTGTCACCTAGCTTCCATAGGGGCGCACTTACAACATTTTACTTTAACTTTTCCGAAATCTAGCAACAACACAAAGAAAAACCCGAGTTTAATTCAATCGAACAAAGCGCAACATTAAACGATGAGAAAATTCAACAAAACTAAGCGCAACATTAAACAATGATAAATAAGCAAAACAAAACGCAACATTAAACAAAGAGCAAATAAAAGAGAAGAAAGCGCAAAGTTAATTAACGATAAAATAAAAACGCTTTAAATGGCACAAATATCGGTAAGCAACATAAATAACGAATACAATAATCGCTGGCTGGTCGAGTACCGTTAGAAAATGTTAGTCAAAGCGAAAACAAAATGGACGCGCGCGGCTACTAATTTTCGAAATTACCAGATCGCCAAAAAAATGAACCTCCCGGGGAAAACTTAGGGATAACGCTTAAAATTAACAAATTGGAGCTTCTCGAAAGAAACAGCATGCAACAAAATGATCTTTACAACATACCCTTACCACGTGGTCCTGGTCCCAAAAAAAAAATCCAAAAGGAGAACGAACGTGGGACAAATGACCCGGGGTGAATTAAAACGTCGGATTCCTCATGGGGACACAAAATATCTACTCGGGACGGTAGTGGAATTGATTCAGATTTTACTTACAAATTTTTGGAATCTGGTACGGTGTGTTCGTTTCGAAAAACCAAACAAAAGTGACCTACCCCCCTTCAACCACCCCCGCGAGAGACCGCTTCACCCCCGCTATATTTCCGCTCTCCGCGTTGCCAACTTCCCAAGATTACCAACCCCATCCCTTAGTTCGTAGTCTAGCCCCTAGTACCTTCCCATTTGGCGCGCTCTCGTGGCGGTACCGGGAATTAAAAAATTTAAATTTTAAACTACATTACTTCCGCTAGTTTCTATCCTTCATTTTTATGTGATAACTTATATTGTATGTTAAATATATTGGTCGTAAACTTAAGAGCACTTATCTTAAAGAAACGATTTTTTTAATAATTAATTATTTAAATTGAGATGCACATACGACTTCGTTATTCTGAAAAGTGTTTTGTTCGTATTGTAACCTTTCGCCTTCCTTAACTTTTCCTCGATGATTTTTTTTTTCTCCCTCATTTGGTGTATGGTTGGTTGCCGCATTCCCTCGGATGAAATTTTGCGGAAAAATACGAAACAAAAATAATGAGAAAAGAAATGTTTATGGATCCTACGTTGTGTTTTATTTTTATTTTGTTTAAATAGGTTCTAACGAGAGGCCGTACCTTCGGAGGTTTTCCAAAAAATAGAATTAAAACGATTGAGCACACTTCCCTTAAATTTTATTTAACAAATAATCGAGTGTGGTGGTGTTTGGTCCCAACAAATTATAGAAATAAATACATGAATTTGATAACAGAACTTGGTGGAAATTTGACCTAATGAGATTTGACTCGCGGCCCTCGAATTGAGACCTGACTCATGAATAAATGACTACGCTGGACAAATACAGAAGTTTCTGGCGCGAACAGCATTATGAAAGTTTGAGATGCGAACTCTGTGATCCGATTTAGATTTCAATTACCCCAATTAAATTGAACCCGACGCGATGCCCTGGAATCTCATAGATCACCCCGGTCTACTCCGGTGGTCGAAAATAAAAGAGAAAAAAGGTTCTAACAGGGCCAAAGGGTACCTCTCTTCACGTGTCAGCTGGCCTAGTTTGGTCGCTGGCCCCCTTGGGGGTGACGCGGCTGAATTTTGTGCTCTTACGCCGGACCACAGCTAATTGAGTGCGATGGACACTGGCGGTAGCTTCCCGATCTCAAGAATCCAAGACATAAATAATGAATGGAAATGTTTTATAATAATTGCATACTGGTTCCCTTTGACAAGAGCACGTTTCCCCAACCGGTAAATGCAAGAAGATCACATACTTCGCGATAAAGAAATTAATATAAGATTCTAAAGAGTCACGTGGCCATCAAAAGCTCAAAGCAAATAATATAATCTTTACTTTAGAACGATAAAGAACTAAATGCTGCTTGACTAATTAAATCGCGACTACAAATAATGTACAAGAATTAGAGAAATAATTTACCTGGTGAATGTAAAGAACGTGGTCACAAAATGGCTGCTGGAAGTACTGAACGTACCTCCGGCTACTTTGGAGATCAAACCCCGAGTGAATCAAAAAGCCTTGTTTCCCGTCCCGCAATCGGTTTTATCATTTCTGGCGCACCCCACTTTCGCAACCCCTACTTGACCAAAGTGACCAATCAGCTCGGTTCTACTTTACGCCGATCGCGACGCCTTTTCGAAATCTCTAGAACTTTTGAAATTACAGTTTCCGTTTTTCCACCATTATTTTAAATGTTTAAATTTAGACTTTTGTTAGGACCAGACCAAATTTGTTCTTGAATTAGAAGCCTGAAAAAGATAACTAAATTACTGACTCTATACAATAATAAAAATCAGCATCAAGAAACAAACACAATCTAAAATTGGGACAAACCGAATTAACACGAACACTGAATTACTGGCTCAATACAATAATTAAAATCAGCAACAAGAATTCGACAGAATTAAATGAAATAAACATAATTTAATATGAAACAAACATAATTAAAATGAAACAAACATAATTAAAATGAAACAAACATAATTTAAAATAAAACAAACATAATTAAAACAAAACAAACATAATTTAAAATGAAACAAACATAATTAAAATAAAACAAACATAATTAAAATGAAACAAACATAATTAAAATGAAACCTAAATTGGGCTTGAAACGCTGTTACGCAAGTGTTATATCATGCATTGACCTGCTACTTCTAAAATTTGCTCTACATTGGTTTGATTCCCCAAAACAGTTCTAATTAATAATTACTTCGTAATTTTCATTCTCTCTCTCTCACTCACACATCTGATTTCTACGACTACCTGGCTTTACCGTTAACCTGTTGTCTCTGTTTTTTCTACCGACTCCTTTCCTATTTTACTTTGTTACTTTTCTAACTAAAAGTGCAAACGATTCCAGTTATTTTCTACAAAAAAGCGCTCTGTTTCTGATTTGCAATTCTCGCCCTTTAATTACAAATATGCCACAAATTTGAGAATGCTAAAAAAGTAAATTATTAACCCAATGAACATTAATTTTGTGGTTCTCTCAATTTGAAACCTGCTAACATCAAATTTATTAATTCAATTATCCCCTGATTTTAACTGGACCACCCAAATTGTCGAACGAGTAAATTTTGCAATGTTTCTTTTCCCATAAAAACTGTTATCTTTGTGTTGTGTTCGGACAGGACGTGTACCTGCATTTTCAAAGAAAGGTTGGCAGATTTCACTTGAGGAATGTGGTGCCGACACGGCTTCAATAAAATTTACAACTGGCCAGCATTTCCGTCGCAAATGAACGGTATTTAAAATATTTCGTTAAAATTATTTTAAAATTAAAATTCTTAATCTATCGAACCTATTCGGACCGTTACAGTATCATATGACTTTGTTTTTTATGTGTTAATAATGAAATGATATTAAAGAAGTTGTAAAAATTAATTTTTCAGGTCTTTCGACAAACATAGAAAAAATAGAAATTCAAAATAATTAAAAAATGGTGTTTACGACATTGTAATTCTAAATGAACGAGGTAATGTAAATAACTATTACATTGCATGCCTACAAAAATGGTCATTATGTACACACGCGGCCACCCGAAAATTCAGGATGGGTGCCGTAGAGTTCTCAATTTTTCCCTTGATTAAAACGGGACCTGGCCAGTGGCGTTTGTGCTGAATGCATTTTTTTTATGCCAAATACTCGTATATGCTTTTTTGTTTGACACTGTCAGAATTTGAGAATTTTCTCCTGTGTGAACGGATTTTCATAAATGCCACAACTTGTTAAAACGAAACGTCAAGCTGATTTTAAAGATTTTAAGCGAGTTCGAGTCTTTAAGAGGCTCGTCGAACAAAAAAACGTTGTATTCACTCGTTCATGCATAAATTGGGCTCCTTTTGGCACTCGTGGCCCACTCGTGCCAAAAAAGCCCAATTTACACACGAACTCGTTAAATAAACTACTATTGTTTAAAAAAGTCAAGATTCTAAAGTTAGTCTTGAAGAAATATATTACTTATTGTGGGGTTTAATATATTCGCTGTTTATTTAACAAAGACTTAAATACAAGTAACCATAAAGTAAGCAGTGTATCTAGGAGAGAGGTTAGAGAAGTTGAGTACCCGCGGAAGCAAAACTTCTTGTTAATTCTGGCCGGGCGTCGATCTTTTATAGGCGTCGATTGGCGCCGTTTCGACGACGGTTGATGATTTGACGTCGGCGGGAAGGTTTGACCAATGGAGACTGTGACGAAGCGTAGTGCCGCAAGATACTACTAGCGACACCACGAGGGTAGTAGTGGGGCGCATTTTTACTACCCATTCGGCGTAACATTTCCCTACAGTCTCCCCCTCAGACCCAATATAGCGACTCGCTATTGGGGCTGAATCACCGGGTTCTTGCGGGGTCGTCCTCGTCTTCGGACGGGGGCGACCGGAGCTTGGTGGAATGTCGATTGATCAGTGATAGGGCTGGAGCTGGGACACGTCGTAGATAACAATGGCGTGGGGCAGCGTGTCCAGACAGTCCAACTCATAACTGGTGGAACCCGTTCGGGCGCGAATGGCGTAGGGTCCGTTTCGGCATGACAGGAACTTGGAGGAAATTCCTTGCTGGGCTTGGCTTGGTGGGTGGCTGAGGTCGGCGTGGCGTTTTCTTGGGTTCTGTTCGACCTCATGTTGTTCTCGGGGGTCGTTTGGGGCGTCGCCCATTAGCAGGAGCTTTGGTGTGGCTTCGGCTACAAAATTCTCAGAGACGACGATGCTCCGTGCATCGTGGGTAACATCGTCGACGGTTGGCAACTCGCGGGCGACGTATGATAGGACCGGGTGAATAGACGGTTGGCGTATTCACAGTACTCTATCGGTTTCTCGTCTTTTCGCTACCCTTGGAGAAGAGCTGCTCGTTCGTTCGGGGTGTAGTCAGCGCCTTCTTGGGTTTTCAAATTAAGCGAGGAGAATTCGAGCGGTGTGGCGTAATCGGTCGCGTCCGTGAACATGTCAGTGGCGCTGTCGGCGTCGGCCCACGTGTATTCAAAAGCACCGGGTGCCTGGTAGATGTTCCAAACACCTGGGGGTTGGACAGCGATGGATGTACTTGGAATCGGGGACCGTAGTTCTCTGCTTCTATCGGCTCCGTGTGGACGGGGTGCTGTTTCTGCCGCGGCGAGTCCGAGATCATTCGATTGCTGGGATGTAATCTCGATGACACCGTCCATTGGCGTCATTGGGTAAATGACGTCGTCATCTTCCCTGAAATGGAAGCGTTTCGCGAGGCTAAATCCGGAACTAGCCCAGCGTCTTCGATGAAGTCGGCGCCCAATAACGTTTTGGTGCCGGCGTTTTCGGATAACGCCACAAAGGTGGTGGCGATCACCCTTCCGTGGAGAGCGATGTTGGTACGAATCGTGGGCACCGTCATCGTCTTGGTGCTACCATCGGCAAAAGTGGCGTCGATGGTTTCGTAGTGCACCGAGTGTTTTGTTTCTCGTAGTCGCTGGAAAAGGCTCACGCTGGCTACGCTTGACTCTGCGGCGGTGTCGAGAAACGCGGTTCTGGTTGTAGCTGCTACCTGGATAGTTACAGCTGGTCTTGAACGTGGTTTGAGCCTGGTGGAGCAGAACCCTACGATGTTGACGTGGACGTTCGTGTTAGACCCAGTGTCTCGATTACATTGGGGACAGTTTCTTCGGAATACCCCGGGAGCGTTACACCCGTAGCAATGGATTTTTTCTGGCGGTAGGGGGCGAGGCATTGTCGTGTTCGTGAGTTGTGTCTCGTTCGCCTGGCGTTTTCTGCATTCTGGTGCAGTGTGGCTGGGAATACGACAATATTCGCAGCGCGCGCGTGTTTTTCTTTTTGTGGTACCTGTGTTGTTTCCTTGGTTTCTTGGGGTTTTCGAACCGGTAGGAAATCTTCCACGGTTCGTGCCCTGTGGTCCTAGGAGTTCTTCGAACATCGTGATTTCTTCGCGGCGTAGTTTACCTCGAATGTCATTTTTGAGTGAACCGAACATTATGTCGATCTGCCAAGATGTTGTTAGGGTTCCGGACAGGCGTGAGAACAAATCCCGCTGGATGGTGATGTACCTGTCGATCGGCATTTTTTCTGGCTGGACGTAGGTGTAAATTTCGTTGAGGATTTTGTAGTTCGGCTCTACTGGCGCATGAGCTCGCTTGATGAGCGTTATTGCTTGGTCCCAGGTACTTGCCTGCGTTTTCACATCGTTCCACCATTGATTTGCCTCTCCGACAAGCAGCAAGGGTAATCCTGTGAGCGCGTTCTCGTCCGTGATGCCTTCAACCTGCTTGTAGATGGACACAGTGGTGACGAATTCCTCTATCGTCGTGGCGGATCTCAAACCGTCGTATCGAGCGGTACAATGAGTAACATTTTTCGTGTTCACTGTCGGTTCACCTTGGTAGGTCCGGAGCAATTCCCGGAATTGTTCGGTGAACATCTGAATCGCCATTTCTTCTTTTTCTTGTCTGGTTCGGATGCTTCGTCGCGTTGGTTTCGAAATGGTGACGTTAGTTGTGGAGTCGGCTGCTCCAAACTCTCACAACTAAGTCTGTTTTCGTTTTTCTTCAAAATCTCGGCGTCGTCGTCGAGTTACACGTCCTGAACGTTAGTTGTGAGGTCGGGTTACCCAAGCTCTCACAAGCAAGTCCGTTTAACCTCTGCGTCGTTGTCGAGCTCCACGTTCTGAACGTTAGTTGTGAGGAATACCGAAATAGAAAATCAGAAATTAAAAAATATTTAAGATTATTTTTTGGTCGTCTCTATTAGAAATCTTGGCAAGTTAGGCATGTATTTGCCCTTGAATTGTTTAATATGTTTTAATAAGCCAGGTAGCGTGGTCCAACCCGTACACGTCCTTAATCCCTGGAGGCTTCCAGAATACTTACAAAATTCAGGTAACGTGGTCGAATTCCCATACGCCCCGACAACTCATTGTTCATTTTTGAAACTCTAAATTAAAAGAAAGGACATTATCGATAAATGCCCTGAGACAAAGACTCCATTTTAAGGGATTTTTGTGTCTTGAAATTTTACGTGTCAAACAGATTAACTTAACATTACGTCAAATTAAGTGAGATGGAAAAATTGGTCGACACCTTAAGACAGTAGCGGCGTTAGTTTGTACTTTCTAGGGAATTTTCGAATTTCATTTCAACTGCTGATTTGTCACCATTTTGTCGCAAATCACTGCCTAGTTGTTGTTCTTCACCGTGTTCAAGTGTTTCGTTCTTTAATCCTTCGAGTGTTATGTCTACTAATACTAATCTTATAACTGTAGTGACCCAGTTTAAAATTTAAAATTTTAATTCCCGGTACCGCCACGAGAGCACGCCAAAACGAAAGTACTGAATCGTTTCAACTTCCTTGAGTTTTCCTCGATGAAACTTTCCTCCCTCATTGGGTGTATTGTTGGTTGCCGCATTCCCTTGGATGAAATTTTGGCGGAAAAAATACGAAACAAAAATAATGAGAAAAGAAATATTTATGGATCCTACGTTGTTTTATTTTCCATTTTGTTTAATTAGGTTCCAACGAGAGGCCGTACCTTCGGAAGGTTTTTCAAAAATAGAATTAAAACGATTGAGCACACTTCACTTAAATTTTATTTAACAAATAATCGAGTGTGGTGGTGTTTGGTCCCAACAAATGATAGAAATAAATAAATTAATTTAATTACAGTTGGTGGACATTTGACTCAGGTAGATTTGATTCGCGGCTCGCGAATTGAGATTTGACTCCTGAATAAATGACTAAGCTGGGCAAATACAGAAGTTTCTGGAAACTGGAAACCTTCAGTCAAAGCCTGATCTACTCCGGTGGTTAAAAATAAAAGGGAAAAGGTCCTAATAGACTTATAGGGTACCTCTCTTCAGGTGTCAGCTGGCCTAGTTTGATCACTGTCCCATTTACGGGTGACGCGGCTGTTTGTGCATTTACGCCGGATCACAGCTAATTGAGTGCGACGGACACTGGCGGTAGCTTCCCCGACAGCGAAGGCTCCCAAGCAATGAATAATTAATTAAGATACTTTATAATAATTTTATAATAGACCGCCTTGGCGAGAACACGTTTCCCCAATCGGCAAATACAAGAAGATCACATACTTCGCAATAAAGAATTTAATTCAAGATTCTAAAGAGTCACGTGGTTGTCAAATGCTCAAAGAAAATAATATAATCTTTATTTTAGAACGATAAAGTACTAAATTCTGTTACTAATTAAATCGCGACTACAAATAATGTACAAGAATTAGAGAAATAATTTACCTTGTAAATGTAAAGTACGTGGTCACAAAATGGCTGCTGGAAGTACCAAACGTACCTCCGGCTACTTTGGAGATCAAACCCCGAGTGAATCAAAAAGCCCCGTTTCCCGTTCCGCATTCGGTTTTATTATTTCTGACGCACCCCACTTTCGCAACCCCTACTTGACCAGAGCTCGATCCTACTTTACGCCGATCGCGACACCTTTTCGATATCTCTAGAACTTTTGAAATTACCGTTTCCGTTTTCCACCATACTTTTAAATGTTTAAATTTAGACTTTTGTTAGGACCAGACCGAATGTACATAATTTGTTGTTGAATTAGAACTCTGAAAACGTTATTTTAAAACCTAAATTGGGCTTGAAAGGCTGTTACGCAAGTACAATGTCATGCAACTAAATTCCGTTGATCTGCAACTTCTAAAAATTGTTCTACATTGGTTTGATTCCTGTTACGTTATTAAATAAATTTACTTTTCTACCTTCCCGTAGAAAATTTAAATAACGGGTTTTTTGTGACTGATGACTCTTCGGTCGCTCACACTTACACCAACGTCTCGGGAGTGTAATAATGAAGACAAAAATATGATGGCTAACAGGCACAGTAAAGTTCCAGGAGCTGGATGGAAACGCATATACAAGTTACAAGAGTTTAATTCCCAACCTAAGATATTACAGTCAAGTATTGAGAAATTAATATATAGGATAAGCTAGATGCCTCTTCGGGCGATACAACTGTAATCTACTATAACTCGTAACTGAAAACTCTGTTCCTATGCTGTACAATAAATGAAAAACATTTGCTGTAATTACGAAAATATGAAAAGGTGGCTAATAACAATAACTTAAAATCAGACTGTTGAAAGCACAGAAGGCGCACGAAATATATGAAGGTAAGATTTGAAAAACTGGATCCCTGACCAGGCGTGGATTAATTTGAAGTAAAAATTTTTGAAAAGGGATGAAATTCCTTACACCGGGTTCGAATATCGGGTCTTTGGACGTCGAAGACGATTCGTGGAATTTCCTGGAAAAGCGAACTGGAGGAAGATCCTCCGAGTCCCTCTTTTCGCCACTAAATCGCTACGCCGTCCGTATCCACGGAAAGTCCTCGGGGTCCTTCTTCCCTCGACCCTTCCTAGGAAAGAAGTGATTAGAAAAGTATCGGACCCCGGTGCAAGAAATGAACAAAAAAAACGACGCGAAACTGGCGACTCGTCTTTCTTGACGAGGTCACTGCAGGTCTGATAACGGCAGCGTGTGTTAGAAAAGTTGCCAATATGGCGGACAAAGATGAAAGTGACGCTGTATGACCTTGTCAGGATTTCCACGAATCCTTGAGGACGGAGTCCTCGAAGAGGGTAGCCCGGTGTGCGGTCCGGCCCATCAGAAGGATCCTGGAGAATGATGACGGCCCAACAGGGTGGCGATGTTTGATCCGCCGAAGCGTAGGGTCGATGAACCCTGGTGCAGGAAACCTTGATCCGCCGTAGCGTTTGGTTGGACTACACCCTGGGCGTCTTCTCCAGCCGACACGGATTTCCTCCACGGGCTCGCCAACACCTGTTACACTGGGAAAACATCCCCTAATCTCCCCCTTATAAACACAAACACACACACTCGGCGCTACGGTCGTGAAGCCCCTGAAAAAGGCGTCGGTTCCACGTTTTATACCTTTTGCCCCTTCTCTCGCAAAATCGTCGCGGCTGGTACCGGAAGTCGGGGTCCGAGAGCCCGTTCTGGAACGTTCGCGAACCTACTAGAATTTACGATTTGCCGCGAAATTTAAATCGTAACATTCCCCAAAACTGTTCTAATTAATTCGTAATTTTTATTCTCTCTCTCTCACTCACACCTCTGATTTCTATGACTACCTGGCTTTACCGTTACCCTGTTGTCTGTTTTTTACCTACTCCCTTTCTACTTTGCCTTGTTACTTTTCTAACTAAAAGTGCAAACGATTCTAGTTATTTTCTACGATAAAGCGTTTTCTTTTTAATTTGCAATTCTCGCCGTTTAATTACAAATATGCCATAAATTTGAGAATGCTAAAAAAGATAAATTAACCTAATGAACCTTGATTTGGTGGTTCTGTCAATTTGAAATCTGCTAACATCAAATTCATTAATTCAATTATCCCCTGATTTTAACTGGACTCCCCAAATTGTGGAACGAGTAATTTTGCAATGTTTCTTTTCCCAGGAAAACTGTTATCTTTGTGTTGTGTTCGGACTGGACGCGTAGCTGCATTTTCAAAGAAAAGTTTTCACTTGAGGAATGTGGTACCACTCTTGCCGACAAAGGCATCAATAAAATTTACAACTGACCAGCATTCCCCGTCGCAAATGAGTTTTAAAAATTAAAATTCTTAATTTATCGAATCTATTCGGACCGTTACAGTATTAGCGGTTGAACTAGGAACTAAAAGGAGGGTTGGCAACTCTTAGGGAGAGGAGGATGAAGCGGTTCGCGCGCGATGGCCGAAAGGGTATTTCGCTTCTGTTTGGTTTTTCCAAAAGAACACACCGTGCAAAGAGCGATCCATATTTCAAAATTTGTAAGTTAAACCGTGAATCAATTAGACAAGCGTCCCGGGTAGATATTTTGTGTCCCCGTGAGGAATTCGACGTTTTAATCCACCCCGGGTAATTTATCCCAAGTTCGTTGTCTTATTTCTTGGGACCGGGACCACGTAGTAAGGGTGTGTTGTAGATATTTTGTTGCATGCTGTTTCTTTGGAGAAGCGCCCATTTGTAAATTTTAAGCGTTATCCCTTAAGTTTCTCCCGGAAGAGGCAATTTTCAGGCAATCCGTTAATTTCGAAAATTAGTAGCCGTCATCCGAATCGCGTGCCTCCATTTTGTTTTTCTTTCGCTAACATTTTCTAACGGCACTTGATCCGCCATTTTTCGTTTAGCATTGCCAGCGTTTATCGTATTCGTTATTTATGTTGCTTACTTATATTTGTGACATTTAAAGCGTTTTTTTTAAATTTTATCGTTGTTTAACGTTGCGCTTTGTTTTCTTTTTATTTTATCTTTGTTTAATGTTGCGCTTTGTTTTGCTGAATTTTATGATCGTTTAATGTTACGCTTCGTTCCATTGAATTAAACTCGGATTTTCTTTGTGTTGTTGCTAAGCATCGCTAGATTTCGGATGAGTTAAAGTTAAAATGTTGTAAGTACGACACTATGGGAGTTAGGTGACATTCAGGAAGCCGTGGGGTTGTCTAGTACATCTCTGTGGAGGCCACGGTTAGTTAGGACCGTCGCGGTTCTAGAGACCTCGTGGTTTGTCGGTAAACGGTTGGTTGGGGAAGGCGGACCTGCTCGTTGCGGCTGTGGAATGCTCATCGTACAGCTCCGAACGCTTCTATCACTCTTTCTTGGTCGGTAAAATAGTCCGACGTTCATTTACCCGAGTATCTAGAAACGTCGCTGGTCTCAAGCCGATTCAGATTATTCTTCTGAGTCCCTTCGCGGCCGAGAGTTTGTTACCTCAAGCTCGTAAACTCCCGTTGGCGTACCTTCACCGCGTAGTTCCTAATTTAACATTGTTTTTGTTCGACACTGTCAGAATTTGAGAATTTGCTCCTCTGTGAACGGATCTTGATAAAATTCACAACTTGTCAAAACGAAACGTCAAGCAAATTTTAAATGTTTTAGGCGATTTGGAGCTCTTAAAAGGGACTCGTCGAACAAAAAAACGTTGTATTCAACTCGTTCTTGTGTAAATTGGGCTTTTTTTTTGGCACTCGTGGGTCTTTAAAACGCTTGCTTCAGTCACGTTTTAAACTGGCCCACTCATGCCAAAAAAAGACCAATTTACACACGAACTTGTTAAATTAATAACTATTTTGTCATTAATCCAGTTGTAAAAGATGAGTAATACCTGGGATACGGTTTTTGAAGAGGGTTTTCCATCCGCCCCACTCTGTAATAACTGCATTATAATTTGTTTACTTGTTTGACAAGCTTTAACCTGTCATTTTGTCTGTCATGTACCTGTTTTTTCTGTTGATTTAAATGTTACTGCATTCATCTTGTCGTTTATCTTTGTAATGGACTCAGTTAGTTAATTTACTGTACTCCGTTAAACTTAATTTCTGGTATTTTGGATACGTTTCATTTTTAAATCGAAGTTATTACAGGCATTTTAATAAAAGATATTTTGCGTCCCTCACATGTGTGTTTTATTTTGCGGCACTCTTCCAACTGGAACCCTCATCGGTCATCGTTTGCATTCCGAACCGTTTCCGCCAAAAGAAAATCATAATCACATTTGTTTCAGTTTGCACAGGTTCGAATATTTGGCGGAAAGAAGTAATGTAGTTAGATCATTACAACAATTTTCGAAAAGATAAAGAAACTTCTGTGGGGGTTACATACAGGTGCACCAATAAAAACTGTAAAGCTACAATATCCGAACAAGTTCTGTTAAAAACAAACAATTTTCATCATCCCGCTAAAGAAGACTTGTGTGTAAAGGTAAGCTGGTTTTTACTTTAATCGTGTTTTTATACGTTATTTTGGTTTCATTTATTCAGTAAATTATATATACACAAAATACCTAGCTATTTGTAATATCGAGTAATCCTCAATTGCTTATTTATTTTTACAGAAAATACAAAATGCAATCAAGAGGAGGTTATCCTGTTCTGATTCATGAAATCAAAATTTAAATTCATCAACTGTCATTTTGAGATTATTAGCCAAATTACATACCTACGTTGATTACTAAATTAAATCACATTATAAACGGTATCAAGTGGTCAGCGTCATTAGTATTTTTGGTTGCGTACAAAATAAATTCAGAAACAAGCCTTATGTGACTTGCCCTGTAGGTATATGGGCTTTTTGTAGTAGCAGTACAGAGCGTACGACTAACGCGCGTGAATCTTTTCACAATAATTTTAATGCAATTTTCTATGTTTCGCATCCTGATATTTATAGATTTATTGAAACACAGAAAGATATACAATTAAATATTTTTTTGTTCGACACTGTCAGAATTTGAGAATTTTCTCCTATGTGAACGGATTTTGATAAATGTCACAACTTGTCAAAACGAAACGTCAAGCTAATTTTAAAGGTTTTAAGCGATTTGGAGCCTTTAAGGGGCTCGTAGAACAAAAAAACGTTGTATTCAACTCGTTCGTGTGTAAATTGGGCCTTTTTTGGCACTCGTGGGCCTTTAAAACGCTCGTTTCACTCGCGTTTTAAAATGGCCCACGCGTGCCAAAAAAGGCCCAATTTACACACAAACTCGTCAAATAAACTACTATTTTGCGCGATTGTACTCTATTTGCTTGTTTACCACGTCTGTTTCCAAGACGGTAAGCTCTGTTTACTCGTTGCTAACGACGGTAAGTAATTTTTGGTGTTCTAGAACGGTAAGTAAAGTTTATTTAAAATTAACCGATTATTATAATAATTTTTATATAGACAGAAGTTGAAGACAAGATGTGGGGGCACTTTCTGGAAACTCATAAAGCTCTTGTAGTCGGCTTTCCTTGGCGCTGCAATGAGCAAACTTGCCGCGACATTGGCATTGTCAAAATTTTCATACCCCGCATTTTCATTGTCTTCTTGATTAGGTACACATTGAGGTTGTTGGTTTCGAAAATTCTTCATTTATGTAGACAGAAGTTGAAGACAAGATGTTAGCACTTTCTGGAAACTCACACGGCTCTTGTAGTCGGCTTTCCTTGGCGCTGCAACGAAATAGCATTTTAGCAAACTTGCCGCGACATTGGCATTGTCAAAATTTTCATACCCCGCATTTTCCTTGTCTTCTTGATTACACATTGAGATCGTTGGTTTCGAAAATTCTTCATTTATGTAGACGGAAGTTGAAGACAAGATGTTAGCACTTTCTGGAAACTCACACGGCTCTTGTAGTCGGCCTACCTTGCCGCTGCAACGAAACAATTTTAGTAACAGACTTGCCGCGACATTAGAATTGTCAAAATGTTCATACCCCGGATTTTCCTTGTCTTCTTGATTACATATTGAGTTCGTTGGTTTCGAAAATTCTTGATTTATGTAGACACAAGTTGAAGACAAGATGTTAGCACTTTCTGGAAACTCACACGGCTCTTGTGGTCGGCATTCCTTGCAGCTGCAATGAAATAATATTAGTGAACTTGCCGCGATATTAGTATTATCAAAATTTTCATACCTCAAATTTTCCTTGTCTTCTTAATTGCACGTTGAGGTCGTTAGTTTCAAAAATTCTTGATTTGTGACGCACCACACATTCAAAGTTTCTTCTACAACATCCACTTCGTTTTCACAATCACTAATATCACTCATTTTACTGCTTGTTTTTCAACACAACTGGCGAAATTTTTGATAACCACTTTATTTGATATTGAACATCATCTGGTAGTAATGTAGATGGGAAGGGAGGAGCAAAAACGTAATGAGCCATTTTATTATTTTTTAAAATTGCCAATTCTTTCGGTATAAATTTATTATTGGTAATTTTAAATCCTTGAATATCTATTAGTACCATATTTCTTTGATCCATAATACAACTTTTTTCGCACTCTATCACAAATCGTACTATAGATGGACACACTACACTGAATATTGGTTTGGTAACAAATGTTTTTAAATTATCCATTATTATGTCTTTATATTCTTATAATTTCCTCCTCTCCCTTTTCTACTCTTTACAACATTAAATTTTATTATTAAGTATATTCAAATGAAACATTCTTAATTTTTTATAATACTTTTATTATATACATAAGAAAACATTAATTATTACATACATTGTTTTATTACATTAATATTATATTTAAAAAAAATTTCTTCTGCTTGATCCAGTTAGGGTTCCATTTCCCGAATGTGATAGCTCGGATGATTGTTGTGGTGGTTGTGGTGTTGATTGTTGGGGTGGTGGTTGTGGTGTTGATTGTTGTGGCAAATGATCATTTGAGGAATATGATGAATCACAAAATTCATTATAATCATGATGATTATATGATAAATTTTGATAAGTTTCCTCTCCTCTACACCGCCTTAAATGTCTATTCAAATGTTTCAGTTTTAAACGGTGTCCTTCATTCTTAGGACAGGTCACCCAACGTTCTTCTTCAAGCATCTTGATAAGACTGCTTTGCAGATTCTTCTTTCGAATTATTTATTTCATTTACACATTATTCGCTTAACCTACACAAGTATTTTGGTTTTACATCTGTCTTACTGCTTTTGTTGCCGGATTATATGTAAAAATTCGATCATTAATCAACAAAGCATGTGTCATAGTGTTGGCAGGCATTGGAGTACCAGTATCAAATTCTACTCGTACTGTTACTGCTTGCGTTTGAAAACCTAATTTTTGTTTTGAGCAATCAACAGCAATTAAAGGATATTTGTTTTTAAACTCTTCGGGAGTTATATCTGTTTCTGTTTTTTCTCCAAAATAATAACTTGTTCGAAATTGAGCAAACATTTCATATAGTGTAGAATACTGATTATTGTTGAAGTTATTATTCACATTTTCATATGGAAATCTTTCATTATTTAAGTAAATTCTGATATTGTTAAAGTCACACTTATCAAATTGACTATTATTTTTCTTAAATTGTCCTGCTCTATTTGTTTGGAATCCCAGAGTAACATATCTTGGAGATTCTAATTTGGTTGCTGTTTTAATCGTATACGAATGTTTACTTATATCTTGTAATGCTGGAAAACTATGCAATTCCCATGTACGATGCGCAACCTGTATGTCTTTTCCTTTTTTAATCAAATCTGCCATCGCAGCTTCTTGTCTTAAACCAGGTATTATATGTGGTACTCTCCATGCTATTTTGTTTATGATAACTTTTGCTTTTTCATCAGAAGTAGATATTAAAGCATCAACATCACTATTGCTTCGAATCAATACTAGTTCTTGAGCGGTTTGAACCATCACTTTTTTATAATCTTCAGCAAATCCAAATATCATCTTTAAAGGAATACAAGCACTAAATTTTCCATTTTCGACAATCTTACTATCACTCGTAGGAAACCATCCGGCGTTTTGATATTTTAAACTTTCACTCGCATTAAATGATACTATCCTGGTTTTATATTTGTATCTATTGTGCGTCCGTTAACTTCTAAACGAATTTCACTAAACAAATCTAATATTCCATTATTCACAAATTTAGTGGTTGTTGCGGGGGGTTGAGCAGGCTCATCTTTTACGAGTAGACCTTCACAATAAATATAACTTTCACTAGGTAATGTAGCCAAATCTTCAGGTAAATTAATTCTTATTTCATCATTATTATTAAACCTAGATGTATAAGATTCATGAGTTTGTACCTTATATCCAGCAATCGATTCATCTATGATAACTCCTTCATTGACGTTCAACATTTTCAAACAACGTTAACCCAAGTGATTTTAAAAACCGTTTGTTTTCCTTGCTTAATACTCGTTGCAAGTTTCTCTTCCTACTAACTTTTCTTCGAACTGCATATTCCTTTTTATGCGGTTTGCACTTCACTGATAATTTATTAAAAATAATACTCATTATTGATTATCCGTCATCAAATGTACACCAACAGTTACGGTTTCGTTTCTAAAATTGGTCAACTCACCATCTTGATCTCTTATTTTAAGGGTTATGTTTCTAATTGTATTTACACTGACTGGTAGATAAATTACATGTTCTGGAGATTCTACAATTTTAAAACCTGGAGGTACATTAGGAAAAAATTGATGAATTATATGTGCTGGTTTCCCATTTTGAAAACTACTAACAGTTATGTTACATTCTACACATATAGAATTTATTTTCATTATATCTGCTATAGGGTATTCATTTTAAACGTTGGGTAAAGTTGTAAACGCAAAACACCATAAATTACGAAAGCGGCAAATTTTCATTGTATCGGTACCGTAAAGTAGGAATCCCTCTGATCATATAAAACTGTTACCACGTCGTACTTTCACCATCTTATCGACGAGCAAAAGAAAGAGACGTTAAAATATCCACAAGTAAAAAAAAAATTAAAACACATTTTGTGATCAGTGACCAAAAAAATGTAAAGAGATTGTTAATTTTAAATAATGTATTTAACAAATAAGATTACTTAATAAAGAAATAAGAGTAATTAGTAAAGTATCCATTACATGTATCTTTTAAAGTAAAAAATAAATAATAAAATACGTAAACAAATAAAAAATTAATCGTCATCTGAATCAAATTCACTAGATGATTCACAAGTATTGGCAACAAATGTTAATGGTCTTCTAAAAGTTGATCTCGATCCCACTATTCTTTAATTTTGGACCCGAATATATTGAACACAGTTTTAGATTCACTGAGTTTCGGACAAGTGTCAAAGCAGACAAGTTTTATTACAAAACCCAACATTTAAAATGAATGCACTATATCTCATCCGAATCATGTGATTGATTCTTTCTTAACAGTTTCTTCCCAAATCCCAATATAGGTGCAATCGTATTTGGTTTCGTAAAATCTACATCTTCTGTTGCTTTAATGTGACAATGTAAAGTATTATTATTTGCCTTAATGTCCAGGAAACTTTTTGGAAACAATTTCCCTGTAGCATCTTGTAAATATTTGTTTATATCTTGTAGTTGATAACATCCTGTTGGTATTGTGAACTGTTTATATCCAAAATAAAATTTATTACATCCATCTTGAATATTAGGTATTGAATTATAAACTTCAAAGTTCGTTAAACCCAAAGTGCACTTTTTATTACTCGCATTAATTGGAGGATTAAAATCAGACGATAAAATAGATGAACGACCTGTTAATACGAAGAACATTTTTTCTCACCACTTTAACTTCAAATGATTACATTATTTATACTGCATGAGTATATAAACATTTTAAACATAAATGTCCACAGTTATTTGTATCATAATTTTGAAATCTATCATAAGTATATTTTATGCGGTTCTGTTTTTTATCACTCTGAACATAATGTATTACCTCTCTCGGAGGAAGTAAGTTTCCCATACTGTCAAAATATAAAATTTCACTTTTTAATTTTATATATGCTGTCCAATGTGTTCCAGGTTCGTTCTTATCATCCAAGTTTATAATACCGGTTTCTTTGGATTTTATACGTTTTGGTAAACCGTTACGCATAAATATTCCTCTAAAATTTGGTATATTTAATATTATTACATATCGTAATAATTCCACGTTACTCAATGCATGACGTGGTAATTTTATCGGTAGTTTTTTTGATACCATTGATATGGTCCAACATATAGTCCTTTTCCTTGTCTACGCTTTTTTCTTTTCTTACGCATTCCTTTTCCTTTCGTAATCGATGAAATGGTTTCCATTGCTTTGTTATGTCTTTGAGTTTCTTCCAACAGTTGTTTATCGGATTTTGCCTTATTTATAGCAGTCGCGATTCCTGCTGCACCTCCACCTAACGCTCCAAGCGCCCCAAGCAGGGGAAGAAGAAATGGTAAAAATCCACGACTTTTTGGTGCAACCAATATACGACCTCTTTTACTTTTTTTGCTTCTTTTACTTCTTTTCCGTGAACCCATTCCTAATTTTACTTTAGCCTTCATTATACCTAACACTGTTGCTGCCGCTGCTTTTTCACTAAAACTAGAATCTTTTGCTTTGAGACGTTCTCTTGCTTTCTCAATTAAAACTTTATCTGCTTCGTGTCTTTTATTTAAATCTATTGTTTCGGAGTAGGCTATATCATAAACTTTACAAACCGAATCTAACAAATTTACACCACTATCACCTCGAGCAAGTCGTTTTGTCAACTTCGTACCTGGACCACAAAAATTATATCCTGGTAGATGTAATTCTATCGGAAGTTTATCAATCAATTTATTAACTATAGCACTTCCTTTCTTCAAGACAACACCCTTACGTTTAACATCTTTTGTTCTATTGAACATATTATATACTTTCATTATGTTGAGTGAATCGAACACCATCAACTGACACTTTTCACACAAACATTCATCCTATATACATAATATAATACATTAAACAAACCAACTTTAGAATAATTTTCATTTATTCATAGATTACAACAACAGTTATAAAAACAAAAACTCCTTTAAATATGTATCCTCCGATTTAATTTCAACAAACGTAAAGAATATTTTATTACATTTCCGACACTCTCGTCCATATTTTCCAATAAATCATGTAACTCATTCTCGTCACACACCATATCGCTGCAAAACCCATTAAATTTTTCTGCATTCTCCTCCGATGATCCTCTTAAACCATTACAGCGCAGATCTTCCTTGAAACACCCTTCACACATGACATCTTTAGTCAGAAACAGCTTTTCTGTCTCCAATTTCGAATACAACCTTTGCGTCAACACCACATAACCTTTACACGTCATTCGGTACCACATTTTACCAGCCATCACTACCTATCAAATACACTTAACCAACCGTACCATACGAATATACATTTATACAGATTTTTATCAGGAGCGGGGGAAATTAACAAGGTCAAGTGGTGGGGATATCGAGGTTAACTGGTGGGGGAACTTCCAAGGCCAAGTGGTGGGGATATCGAGGTCAACTGGTGGGGGAAATTGTCAAGGTCAAGTGGTGGGGATATCTAGGTCAAGTAGTGGGGATATCAAGATCAAGTGGTGGGGATATCAGGGTCAGGGGGAGGGGCTTAGAGGTCAAGGTCAAAAAAAGTGGTGGGGGGTGCGTGCCCTCTCCAACTCCCTCTACTGCACACAAAAACTGCAATGGCGGTAGTTGTAGTTGCAGATTGCCTTAGAAACGCGATACAAAAATCGACATTGTGGCAACACGATGTGAAGGGTATAAACGCGTATCGTATTGGGTCTATTCTAGATGTGAATGTTTTGTAATAAATATTCAATCGCGCAAAAAATCTCATAAGCATCACGAACGTTAATGACAATGTACCGATCTCAGACTATTGTCTTCGATCGGTACATTGTCATTACCGTTCTCTATACTTAATATATTAATATTGTAACGGTCCGAATAAGTTCGATAAATTAAGAATTTGTAACGAAGTTACTTAAGAAACGCTCCCGGTGGCGGAAAAATTCCGCTCTTTCTCCGAGCCGGGCCAGAAAATTAGCGCGGAGCCGACTACCTCAACCGCGTCCACCGAATCCGCCCCGGAACCCGTGTTTCTTCCGGCCGACAGTACCCGGGCTCCGCGCTGTGCCGAGCTCCCCCACCGCCCCAGTCGCGAGTCGCCGGCCGCGCGCAGCCATCAAGGCAATAAAACGACCGCGCCGAGCCTGCAGAGCACATTCCGATTCCGACACACACTCCGATTCCGATTCCGATCCCAAGTCCGACCATCCAGCTGACTCCTAGCACCGGCTCCCAACACACCTCCGACTCCGCTTCCGACCCCCGACTTCCGACCCGTTCGCTCCCCTAGTGAGCGAACCAGGTCATCCCCTGTTTCCGGCCCGTTCGCTCCCCTAGTGAGCGAACCAGGTCATCCCGCTCATTCCCTGTTTCCGGCCCGTTCGCTCCCCTAGTGAGCGAACCAGGTCATCCCGCTTATCCCTTGTCTCCGGCCCGTTCGCTCCCCTAGTGAGCGAACCAGGCCTCCCCCAATTCCCCCCCCCCCCCGGATCCCGTCACACCCCCGCACACCGTCACCCCCGACCGGTTCTCTCGCGACGCCGCCAAGAGGAAGCACGCCGCCAAGAGGAAGTTCCAGGGCCGACCGGCGTAAGTACGAACACCCCCTTATCTTCCTTGCCGCCGAGGACATCCCCCAGGTCACGGGCACTATCCCCGGAGGATCTCGCCTTCACCAGTTGGTCCCCTTGTACAGAGTGTAAATAAAGGTTTTGCGACGACTGTTTGTTTGTTTCCCCCCTTACCCCGCGCCCTGACAGCTGACCCCTGGACACCGTCATCTCCGCGGAGCTACCCCGGCCGTGTGGCGTCCCACCACAGCCGAAAAAAGGGACTGGCGCTCGAGGCATACCGCGACCGACCAGCGTCAAATAGCAATCCCCCCCGTGACGTCACCACCCGGAAGTGAACGTCACAAATTTTAATTTTAAAATAATTTCATTTGCGACGGAAGTGCTGGTCAGTTGTAAATTTTATTGAAGCCGTGTCGGCACCACATTCCTCAAGTGAAATCTGCCAACCTTTCTTTGAAAATGCAGGTACACGTCCTGTCCGAACACAACACAAAGATAACAGTTTTCATGGGAAAAGAAACATTGCAAAATTTACTCGTTCGACAATTTGTGGAGTCCAGTTAAAATCAGGGGATAATTGAATTAATGAATTTGATGTTGGCAGGTTTCAAATTGAGAGAACCACAAAATTAATGTTCATTAGGTTAATTTAATTTTTTAGCATTCTCAAATTTGTGGCATATTTGTAATTAAAGGGCGAGAATTGCAAATTAGAAACAGAGCGCTTTATTGTAGAAAATAACTAGAATCGTTTGCACATTTAGTTAGAAAAGTAACAAAGCAAAATAGAAAGGGGAATCGGTAGAAAACAGAAACAACAGGGTAACGGTAAAGCCAGGTAGTCGTAGAAATCAGAGGTGTGAGTGAGAGAGAGAGAGAATGTAAATTACGAATGAATTATTAATTAGAACAGTTTTGGGGAATCAAACCAATGTAGAACAATTCTTAGAAGTAGCAGAACAACGGAACTTAGTTGCATGACATGGCACTTGCGTAAGAGCGTTTCAAGCCCAATTTAGGTTTCAAAATAATGTTAATTTGTTTCATTTTAATTCTGTTTGTTTCATTTTAATACTGTTTGTTTTATTTTAATTCTGTTTGTTCCATTTTAATTCTGTTTGTTTCATTTTAATTCTGTTTGTTTTATTTTAATTCTGTTTGTTTCATTTTAATTCTGTTTGTTCATTTTTAATTCTGTTTGTTTCATTTTAATTCTGTTTGTTGTATTTTAATTCTGTTTAATTCTTGGTGCTGATTTTTATTATTGTATAGAGTCGGTAATTCAGTGTTCCTGTTAATTTTGTTTGTTCCATTTTTTAGATTGTGTTTGTTTCTTGATGTTGAGGTTTATTATTGTATAGAGTCAGTAATTTAGTGTTCTTTTTCAGACTTCTAATTCAACAACAAATTTGTACATTCGGTCTAGTCCTAACAAAAGTCTAAATTTAAACATTTAAAATAATGGTGGAAAAACGGAAACTGTAATTTCAAAAGTTCTAGAGATTTCGAAAAGGTGTCGCGATCGGCGTAAAGTAGAACCGAGCTGATTGGTCACTTTGGTCAACTAGGGGTTGCGAAAGTGGGGTGCGCCAGAAATGATAAAACCGAATGCGGAACGGGAAACAAGGCTTTTTTGATTCACTCGGGGTTTGATCTTCAAAGTAGCCGGAGGTACATTCAGTACTTCCAGCAGCCATTTTGTGACCACGTGCTTTACATTTGCAAGGTAAATTATTTCTCTAATTTTGTACATTATTTGTAGTCGTGATTTAATTAGTCAAACAGCATTTAGCTCTTTATCGTTCTAAAGTAAAGATTATATTATTTCTTTATGTATCTGATGACCACGTGACTCTTTAGAATTTTGTATTCATTTCTTTATCGCGAAGTAAGTGATCTTCTTGCATTTACCGATTGGGGAAACGTGCTCTCGTCAAGGGGAACTAGTATAAAATCATTATAAAACATTTTCATTCATTATGTATGTTTTAGAGTCTCGAGTTCGGGAAGCTACCGCCAGGGTCCGTCGCCCTCAATTATCTGTGGTCCGGCGTAAGAGCTCAAAATTAGCCGCGTCACCCCCAAGGGGGCCAGCGACCAAACTAGGCCAGCTGACACGTGAAGAGAGGTACCCTTTGGTCCTGTTAGAACCTTTTTCCTTTTTATTTTCGACCACCGGAGTAGACCAGGGTGATCTATGGGATTCCAGGGCATCGCGTCGGGTTCAATTTAATTGGGGAAACAAGTCAAATCTAAATCGGATCACCTAGTTTGTATCTCAAACTTGTATAATGCTATTCGCGCAAGAAACTTCTGTATTTGCCCAGCTTAGTCAGATCTCAATTCGTGGGCCGCGAGTCAAATTTCATTGGGTCAAATTTCCACCAACTTCTGTTATTAAATTAATTTATTTATTTCTATAATTTGTTGGGACCAAACACCACCACACTCGATTATTTGTTCAATAAAATTTAAGTGAAGTGTGCTCAATCGTTTTAATTCTATTTGGAAAAACCTTCCGAAGGTACGGCCTCTCGTTAGAACCTAATTAAACAAAATGAAAAATAAAACACAACGTAGGATCCATAAGTATTTCTTTTCTCATTATTTTTGTTTCGTATTTTTCCGCAAAATTTCATCCGAGGAAATGCGGCAACCAACAATACGTCAAATGAGGGAGAAAAAAAAATCATCCAGGAAAAGTCAAGGAAGTCGAAACGTTTCAATATCAAAATAAACAGTGTCGATTTACCTGTAACTTGTAAAAATCCAGAAAATATAAGAAACGTGTTGAATATAACAATAATTTAGTACGTTGATATAAAATTAAGTTAATTAACAGATTCAATTTTGTAAAATGTATTAGTTACTAACATGCAAAGAAATAAACTATATTCAATATCTCCTTATTATTTTAATTTAATTTGAATGGTTTTCTTTTAATTGTCTAGATATAAACAGTTAAACATGATGGTGTTCAGACTTGTGCTACCTGGGCCTACAGGCTTTCTCGTGGCCGTGGCGCGCAATTGACCTGTTTCCAATTTGACCATAGCTCGCGCAACTGTCCTATGAGATTTATCTTTATTTGGGATATTTTCTGACCGCGGCGCGCAATTGACCCATGCCCCAAAAAGACCCGGGACGGAACTCGGATTTTTATGGGTCGTGTTTTAGGTATCGATGCGGGCTGAAAAACGAGTAACGTTTCTCCAGCCCGCTTTACTTTCTTTAGGCAGGGAATGAAAAATGGTCCTTCATCCGTTTTATATCAATCTTGTTTATTTGTTATCAAATATCAAAATATAAAATTAACAATGTACAGAACAATAAATTATTTCGAATATTACTGCATAACTCTACACAAAATTGTAATAAAATTAGTTACTCTGAACTTCTGGTAAATTCGTCAAAAATATATTATTCCTCCACATGCTGGTAATTCGCATGGTTGTGGAGGTAAGACAGAATATACGTATATACCATTCTCAGCTGTTTCTGAAAAAAATATTTATTTTACATAAGAGTAAATTTGAAATGTAGATATTTGGAAACTCATTCTCATGATACTTGATTAATATTAAAGCAAAAATATATCTAATACTAACTGTTCGCCCGCTTCGCCTCGATGGATTTCACCTTCATCTTTATTTTTATTTACTTTTTTTAAAGGATTACATACGTGATTACACCGTTATACCCCGTACTCTGATAGATTGCACGTTTTTTGACAGAAGACAGACACACAAACAAGTGTGGTCGGAATTAATCTGCAAGGCTACAACGGTTTTCTACATAACGTGAAACAGTTGAGATGGATAGTTTAGTACTTTTCACTGCATTATGTTTTGGAACTAGAATTAAAAACGTACTATCTATCAGCGTACGGAGTATATCAAAGTGTGTACATAACATCTAAAACCTCAAGTGATAACCTAATTTGCTAGAATTAAATGAAAAGTATTCTTTTATAAGTATAAGACGCAATTATAGAGGTCGCTATGGTTTGTGTAGTTTTGCTGGTTTGATGGGTGATGAATGATGATTTAAATGATGTAATGTATGTACCTATAACTTAACAAATGTACCGGATGAGTCATGTTTTACCGCCCGAGCGTAAACACCCACTTCTAATCAAATTAAAATTCTAAAAAAATTCAGGAATTATTGTGTATCACTGCAGAACAATATGTAAAAATTTGAAAATTTTTAATGAAACAGGTAAAGATTTCGTTTTAATTCAATAACCGCTACATTAATTTACATAATTTTTCACTGAGAGTTCTTTCAAACATTTAGAAAAAATGTGGTGTCATTAAAATCATGAAAACATGACAGGTTTTTGAAATAAATGGAATTTAATATTAAAGTTCAAAATTTAGCTATGATTTATTATTAAATTGGGCGGTCAGTTCCACAAAAGAAGTTGAGGTAGGTTGTTTATGGTACCCTTTAGGGGCTTAAGAATTACTAGAAAAGTTGTCAACAGATGTTTCCCAACAATGAGATATTTATTTATGACACTGTAGTTGCAAATCTTGGTAATTTTTCGCTCTTAATGTTAAAATTGGAATAATTCAAAAACGAATAATTTTCTTTTGATGCGAATTTCATAAATGTGTTCTTTGAATTAACTGTGAATTACGAGCGTGTACGAAAAAAAAATGTTTTTTTTGCTCAAAATCGATTTTTTAAATTTTATGGCTCTGAATGAAGTGATAACAGAAAACTGATTGCACACATTTGAAGTCTTATATCAAGGGTTTGTAACCCTAAAGTTTCGTAATTTTTATTAATTTTTTAATAGGGTTAATCGTGCGGGCGGTAAACCATGACTCACCCGGTATATTAACGCGTGTTGTGTTGAGTTAAGAAGGTATAATACAGAGGTAAAAGACAGTGGTAAAAGACAAAGTGACGGAGAGACAGACAGACGGACCGGTCTCATCATTTATTATAAGCGCTAAGTTAGGGTGGGGGAGGGACACCCTTACTGGAGACAGCTAAATATTTTCAAAACGGTTTAGTAGAGCTCGTTGGAATTTGGCGTACAGTTAGAGGTGTTTGAATTCTATCATTCGAGATTTTTTTCAATTTTCTAACATCATTTATTTTGAAGATACAAGGCTAAATTGATTTTTTTTTAAATGGCACGTGGAGTCAAATTTAATGTCTTTACAAAGAGTATTTTTTTGTGAATTCAGTGATATAACACATGCAAATCTTATTTTAATCGAAGTTTTATAAAAAATTATCGAATTATCAAATTTAAAATTTAGTTAGCATGGAAATGTTTCCTTTGGCTGTCGTTAGTCCTTTGCCGGCTTGTACTTTGACCAAAAAATAAATAAAAGTTCATAATAAGTGTAAAAATAAGACATTTAACTGAAACAGAATACATTTTAATAAAAAAACAAAAATTAAAATTTAAAAACGAAATACATAATTTTGATGCTAAAAAGATGTTCAAAATGGCGGCGATGTGGACTGAATTCACAAAAAACACTCTTGTCAAAAATATTAAATTTGACCTCCCAAGCTATTTAAAAAAAATCAAGTTACCCTTGTATCGCCAAAATAAATAGATGTTAGAAAAATGAAAAAAATCTCAGATGATAGAATTTACTGTTTATCAAATTTCAATGAGCTCTACTAAACCGTTCTGAAAATATTTAGCTGTACCCATACTTTTTAGCGATCATGTATACCTAAGTAATTCAAGCATATATAAATGTAGTGGTAATTATCATTGTAGAAATTTAGATTAACGAACTCAACTTCACACTCCTTGCCGACACGCATTTGCTAAGCAACCGCTCCGAATGTTTGCTACAAAATTTCTTATCCTATTATCACACAAAATGGTGAATAATGTGCAGGATTGATTGCTACTAAAACTTAAAAAGAGACACTTAAACTATTACTGAAAACACCATTAATTTTGTTTATCCCATTAATTATTATTATTAATTAAGAAGTCCCTACAGATGAAATTTAATTATTGGGGCTAGATTTAAAAAGAAAAAAAACAGAGTGTGTCGTAAAGACGCACGATAGAAGTGAAACTTTTGTATTACAGGGAAACATTGTAATTATTCATCAATCACTTTTAAATAGCATATTCACAACAAAATTCTATATTTTAATGAAGAAAATAAATTATAAACAACGATAACACTAAATAATATCGAAATGCTTAACTCATTGTTCATTTTTAAGCCTCCAAATTAAAGAGAAGACATTATCGATAAATGCCGTGAGTGTGACAAAGACAGAAGTATACACAATTTTAAGGGATGTTTGTATCGTGTTTACCCCCACCACTTTTCGTCACACAAAAAGGTTGCCGATCAGAATTTCAAAACCCTCCCATAAAAAGTTTCACTTCAAAAAAAAAACAGAATAAATTGAAGTTGTAGGTACTCGTGATTCTCTTTATTTCGTAGACGTTGGTGTTAAATAAATCAAATTTGTGGCGGAAAAGATTGTAATTATGACACATGCTATGAAGCGGTGAAAACAGGTGCACGTTAGTTCTGGCCACATTTAAATAAAAACATGGATGATCTCTACTGTTAGGGCAAGGAAGATGAAACAGCAACTTCTCCAGTAACATACTGCAATCAATTTGATTATTGTTTAATTTGAACAAAAATTGCAGCGATAATCTCAAACGTCTCTCTTCCAGGCTGCATAAAAGAAAACAGGCTCAAAAGATTGTCTTGAGGAAAACCGCACTCAGGATAAAAATTATATACCCTAAGATATAAGAATTTTAAAAAGCGTCGCTGTATTTTTTCCAAGTTTACTCGATGAATATTCTATCCCGGTGACCATGTTACACCATGGGTTTTCATTCAAGCTTGGAACGCACAAATGAGACATACAATTTTAAGATTGATTCCTTGAGATCACGACTGCAATGAATGATGAAACCCAGAGACTTAGAAGCAGCAACTGACAGGTTACTGTAGTGATCTTTAACTGAGGTACAGCGCTGAAGAACTGATATACAGGTTGGTCCCGATATAACCTGCCAAAAGAAATCCAGTAATAAGTGACGATGAGTAAAACTTATATACAAAAAATGATTCTAATAAATGTCTTTTCGTTTTCGAGATAAAAATAATTGAAAATTTGGTCAAAATTTGCCGTACGCTAATGATTTAATCGGGATTAAAAAGGTAATTCCGGTTGCTTGGCTGTAATTTCTTTTCTATGACATTTGTCAAATTGAATTTTAAATTTGCGAATTCTACAAAAAGTTATGAAGTTCACAAAAGAAGAGTACGCCGATTTACATTTACTCTATGGCGAAGCACGTGGTATAGTCCATATTAGAGTGTCCATGTAATACCCCAGGTCAGTAAACTATCTTTTTCTAACTTAAAGACTTTGGATGAAACAGAAAAGAACTAGAAAATACGTATATCGGTGCTAGATCCAAATAATTCGGTAATCATGACAATTTTTGAAAATTTAAAAACAACAGTCAAATTCAGACATTTTGTTGAAAGTGGTAATAATAAATCGTTAAAATGGTGAAAAGGTTTAACGACCACTCAAAAAAGTTAATTTTGCATGTCTACGAGTATTTCCGCAAGCAATCCATCGAAAAACAAGACCAGAAGGTAACTGAAGGCTGAAGAAATGATTGTATCGCAGACTGCTGAAGTTTTAAAGATCTCAACAAGATCCCTTTACCGCTTAAAGAAGCCGACAAAATCTGATAGCGAATTCAGAGCTTCAATGTCGAAGAAAATTAAAGAACTGAAGACCAAAATAAACCCAATAATGCAAAGTTCGATACGAGAAATTGTTTATAAAATGTGTGCTGAAAAAAACACCTTACAATGAAATCATTGCATTCAAGATTTATGGAAGAAAATCCTGACTTTAAGTGTTGCGTCAAATCAATACATACATGGGTTCGTCAAATTGGATTCAAGTTTAAAAAAAAACGACAATCAAAAGTTCCTCATGGAGAGACCCTGTATTCAAATAAAAAGAAGACATTTTCTGAGACAATATTAACGTCATAAGAGAATGCAATTATACCAGCTTGTGGTACTTGACGAAACTTGGGTATTTAGTAAAGGCGGAAATAGAAAATCTTGGCAAGATGGCTACGACGTCGAAAAAGACTGGAGATGAATGCAGATATATTGTGTTACATGCAGGAAAAGAAGATGGTTTTGTTGAAAATGCGGGGCTCATTTTTAAAAGTACGACAAGAAGCGGAGATTACCACGACAACATGAACCGGAAAAACAGAATTGATACCCAATTTAGAAGAACCATCACTTATCATAATGGATAACGCAAGTTATCATAGCGGATTGCAGGTTTGATTTCTGCTAGGTACCATTTAGTATAAAAAATACAATATTTGTAATTCCAGGAAGAAATTCCTATAAAAAGCTGGACAAAAAAGAAGATGAAAGAATGGCTACAGAAGAAAAACGTTACATTTTCACTCAGCGATATGAAAGATCAAATTTTGAAAATCGTTTCGTGTAATTTACCAGAAAAAATATACCATTTAGACCAATATGCTGAAGAACATGGGCATTCTGTCTTAAGATTGCCTCCATATCATTGCCCCTTCAACGCAATCGAAATGGTTTAGTCTGAATGCAAAAGATTTTATGACGAAGAAATAATCAAAACAAGATCAACTGTAGACGATGTGTTGAAGATTTGGAATATGGCAATCAAAAAAGTAAGTGCCGAACATTGGAAAAATTATGTAGCACATACTGAGAAAGTAATTAATGCTGCATGGGAAACTGAGAAAAAAATGGACGTCATAGATGTTGTAGCATGTCAAAATACCACTATTCTTTTGGCCGGGGTAGGAGGCCCTAGAGATCCTACTTTTGCTCGCGGGACAATCAGATCGCTGCTCAAAGACCTGGAGTTAGCAAGATAACGCACGGCACATGACGACGCGACGCGCCCACCCTGCTGTAACCTTTTTCGGGACGCTCATTTCGAGATCATTCAGTTTTGTTTGTGTCGTCAGTCAGTTCATTTTTAGTTTATCGGTTCAGGATTCATTTTTTGTTTATCGTTTCGCTTTCAGTTTCACTTTCGGTTTTCGTTTGTTCAGAGTTTTCTTTCGCGGTTTTCATTTAGAGTTTTCTTTTGTAGCAACTGTGCCAGCCATTTTGGGGCGGCTGGAAAAACACACGTTGGCCCCTAAATTTAAGGCTGAGTGGCTTTACGCCTCTAGGCTGTCTAGCTGCGGCCTATCTTTTATCGTTCTCTTTTTCTTCTTTCTCCTTTCCTTTTCCTTCAATTCCTCTCTTCTTCTTCTCAGCTCGGGTAACCGTACGGCAAAGTTAGTTCCGATTCCCTTTTGTTCCCGTGACTTGCCGGAAACTTATCTTCTTCTCTTCTTTTCCCCAACCTTCTTCCTTTTGTTCGTGGTGTTCAACCTTTCGAGATCCTGCGGAAAATGGCTGTTACCATCTATCGTGAATTGCGCGCGGACTCACCCACACCTTACCGCTTCAACACCTGAATTTCCCGGTCGGTGAAAATCCAACGTAAACAAACCAGCGCCATGATCGACCATCTGTCATTTAGCGCGCACGTGTAGTACCGCCGGAAATGGTCATCAAGATGGGCTGTTCGTGCAATTATCGGGACGCCTTATTGCAGCGGAAAATAAGGTCCAGCATTTCGTGTTGCGCTCTCCTAGATCCGGAGGTAACGAAAAAAAAACCATCGTGAGCGGAAATCAGGGGACTCGGTCGGCGACCGCCGAGCGGGCGGCTGTGCCGCAAGTCGCGGAAAAGCGAATTACGTGCGTTGCGTTCGGGATCCGCAATCATCCCCGAGAGCGGATTGCCGACGCCATGGTGCATATCGTCCGGCGCTGCCAGGCTTCGGGGCCGTCGAGGAGCCCGAAGATTTTTACCGTACCGATTACCGTTTTGCCGTCTTACCGATATCGAGAGACCCCTCGTCATCTAGTGAGATAGAGGTAATTATCGTTCATTAGCGAATTCACTTCACTAATACTAATAATAGGTAGAATATAGCCTAAGGGAGTCCGTTTCGGCTCAGGGACGCGAGGGTCGCGGGTTCGATTCCGACCCAGGGCGAAATTTAAAAAAAAAAAGGCTATATTCTGTCTCGTGATTCGGAAGTCACGTTAAGCCATTGGTCCCGGTCTATTGAGTTGGTCACCATGCCCCTCATGGATTTGTAAACCAGTCCTAGACTGTGTAACAAATTTATTAGGGGTAGTTCGATCCAGTATCGACCAGTATCGTATCGTACCGCATCTTATCGTATCGAGAAGTACCGTACCGTACCGTGAAGGAGTACCGGAAAGTCCTTCTTCAAATTATCGTGGAGCACCCCCTTTCAGCGGAAAGGTAACTACCGAACCATTCGAAATTCGCAACACTAACGTCAATTCGTTAGGGGTCGTTCCTTCTGGCGTATTGTTCGCTAGGCCGCTCTTCCAGTGGAGTTGTTCGTATAGCTGCTGGAGTCCCGTATCGTCGTTCCTCCAATATCGAGAGTAATTAGTTACGCTGCCAAATGGTCAGGTCGACCATTTCTACCGTCGTCAGTATCGTCATTCGTATCGCCATCAGTACCGTCAGCAACATATCGTTTCTCGGCCAAATGTTAAAGGAAAACTTCAAGGTCACGCCGTGACGTAACTGCGGCATTGTAAAAATTTAAGGAACGCCTAGAAATTCCCGCTTCTCACGTTCATCATTTTTTTGTACATTCACCATTAATAATTAAGACTTTGCATGTATTAAGAATTTTTTTGTAAAACCTTTTCATCAGATTCAATTTTCAATGTCAATCTAGAAATATTGTCAAATTCAACGTTTCGGAACTTTACCGAATTTAAATTTTCTCATCAGGATCAATTCTTTAATTTTTCGTCAAGGTCATACCCCTATCTTGACCTTGGGTTTCATTTATTTTCACTCATTTGTTAGCTCGATCAAAAGGGAATATTAAGTTCGGAAAGTTTTTTTACTAAGGAACAAATACCTTTTTATTTTGTCGGAGAATTCATTGTTTAGTTTAAGATTCGGTCATTTGTAAGGAAAAGCTTTTCTGGTTACGACCAAGTTAATTATTAAGGCCATCTGAAAGTACTGGTTCCACATTTTCCATTTTTCATTGAATAGTTACAAACGAACCATTGTCGCATTCGTGCAGACCAGTACTAAGCCACCGAAACCTGCTCTGTGAAAAGTATTAGAGTGACCGAATAAATTGATTTTTATTAACGCTCAGAACGAATTTGCTTTCCGCATCCTCCGACGAATAAGTATTGAGTACTTACCCCGGCAACTGGGCAAGACAACACCAGCTCAGAAAAGTAAGTTGCCTGGCGCCCATTTTGAACCCACACCCTTGCCTCGAAAAACCCCCTGAGAGCCCGCTGCTGTCACTGGCCCATTTTAGGCCATAATGTTGAGCCCATGATTATAAATACTAATGGTGATTCAGATTCAGACAGTTCGGATTTCGATTCTGATAGTTGTGAAGACGAAAATAAGTGAATTTCCTCATAATTTTATTTCCTTTTCTACTTTATAATAAATTATTTAGTTTCATAATTGATTTAAAGGATAATTCTAAACCCATTAAGTAGGTAATAGGTATTATGTATACATGTGTAATAAAATGGTTTTCAAAATGTTGTTATTTTATTTCATACTTAATATTTCGTATAGTATGAAAGGTTTTGCCACCGATCATTTGGATCCGTCTACGTTACAAAGAGATCAAAAAGAGTAAAACAGTAAACTTCTACTGCATCGTGGACTATGCCCACCGGGGACACTTCGTAAAAAAAAAACCGCACCCTATTGCTGTACCTCTGTGGTGGTGTGGAAAAGAATAAAAAGTACAAAAATAAAAGAAAATCTCGATTTCTACACGCTGTAACTACGAAACTATTGATCTGACAAAAAAACATAAAGAACAAAAATGTAGAGAATTGTACGCTCTACATTTTCTATAATAACTTAGATAGACGTATCTCGCACGGATAATGAAATAATCGCAGAAATGTGATTTTCCACCCCTATTCTCCAGTATGGCGGGGCGAGCGGCAACCCCCCGGGGTCGCAAACTCGGCAATATTTATAATATGCCTAATAGAAAATACCTGCCAAGTATAAACTTTTCTGTACCTTTTGCAAGGTGGAGCCATTTTTATGTCTCTATTGACTGGACTATGGTCATAATCCTTCAAATTATAAAAATTTATATCGAACAAGTGTGTATCCTTTAAATCACAAGTAATTTTCGAGTCACAACATTATTTTAAATTTGTTATTTATAATGGTTTTTTTGTAATTTCGTTTACCATTTTGCAAAAAAATCGAATGGGGTGTGACTGAGGGTTCAGTTCAAGACTGACAGCCCCGTTTCTACAGGAAATCCTCATTTATTAAATTTTCTATAAATGCATACAGCGATCGTCCGTGCAAAAGCAGTAGTCGGGTACGACTACTAGTAAACACATCTCGGGCCAGCCGTCAGGCCTTGTACTTTAGGAGGTAATGATAGCAAACGCTGCGAACTAGATTCGTTATTATAACCCAGAAATGCTGAATTCTGTTTATGAAAATTGGTACCGGCTTACTCAAATGTGTATAAGTGCCAACAGAAGGCACATAGAACATTTATTATAACATAATTTTTCTAATCTAGTTTACAGTTACCTTTTATTAAGTATTATTCTTAGTTAAAGTTGAGTGTGTATAATGTAAAGCATTTATTCAATACATCATTTTGACTGTTTAACTACAATTAAGACGATACTCTTATTACGCAGTTCTTCCACAATTTTGCATTTATCATTTCAAGCTACAAAATGACCCAGAATTATTTTGGCAGGTTATACATATGGGGACCAGCCTGTATAATTAATAATTATTATTTAATGAACATAGGAATATTAGACGAAAGTCCATAAAATGGCATGCGTAATTTGGTGGAACTAACACGTGTTCAATTGAAAAGTTCATCGAATTGGCTTTGACTTTATTTTTTAAAAGACAACAACATCGTAAATTAAGTTGCTTATACAAAGATAGCGACAAAGATCAAAGCCAATTCGATGAACTATTCAATTGAACATCTGTTATTTTATTGTAAACATCTGTGTGTTTTTAAATTCTGTTTTGAGAAAAGTTTTTTTTTCTTACCGAATTGTGTATAAACTGTGTTCCACTTCTCCTCGCAGTACGTATAGCATTACACACATCGATTTTCAATTCCATTTCGTACTTATTTAAAACATACGAAATGACCACAAATAAACCAGAAGCGCAGATTCCATCACTTACAACAAAATCAACGACTTAGAAAATAAAATTCATTCTAAAATTAGAAAGACTTACTTACACGCGATTAAGCAGGGTTCCTGGCCTTTACTAAGCTTGTTAAATTCTAATGTAATTTCAAGGAAGTTGTCAACAGAATTTGGTGATTGTTTTTGCTCATTCCAATTCTTCAGTATAAACAAACAAATATTAGTATCGTAAATGATCTGTAAAGATAACATATAATTCAACTTTAGAACCAAACGGACTGTCTCGGAATGATGGAAAACGCCCAGATGCGATGACTTTAGTACCATGGATTAACGGTCAATCTTTAGTTTGGGACGTTACTATTGTAGATACACTTGCAGACAGTTACGTTTTGAAAACTTCTGAAGTTTCAGGTTTTGCCGCTGAAATGGCTTGTAAACGCAAACATAGTAAATAATGTTGAATTATTTCGTCAAATTATGTATTTAAAGGTTTAGCCTTTGAAACCTTAGGCCCTTGGTACAAAGAAGCCACCGATTTCATTAATGTCAAAGGAAATCAACTTTTTGCGGAATCAAGCGGTTCAAAATCAAAGAAATTCGTTTTTGAGAGAAGGATTTCCCTTGCCATTCAACGTGGAAACGCTGCCAGCATTCGGGGCACTTTTCCAGATTCCGCATTATTATCGGAAATTTTTGTATTATAAAACAAAAATGTTATGTATGAGTACATTCATATATTTATTCTTAACGCTCCACCGCCCGGCGGCACGGCAATTTTGCCGGAGTACATACACTATTACGGATAATACTATCAAATAATAGTGCAGTGCTGATCAACATAATTACCGGCGTCTCCCCTCCACATTTTGACTTTGTTGTGTTTTATTATGTTCTGTATCATAATAATATACCTTTTTGAATTTCAACTACCAATGTGTTACCTAACTCCAAAATTTTTAAATTTTTAAAAAGAGATTGCGGTACTGTTCCCTTCGCTGAAAGTGGTAAAATCGATTTTTTTTCTAAACACCAAAGATTTCTCATAGCAACGGAGAGCTCTAAATATTTATTAATTTTTGTGTTATATGTCTGTGTTATATTATGTGAATTTGGAACAGCTATAGCTAAAAGACATGCTTGCTTTTGTTGTTTATTTAAAATAATAATGTCTGGTCTGTTATGTTTAATATCAGTTAATGTTTAATGTCAGTTAAAACTGTTCGATTAAAATATAATTTGTAATTGTCATTTTCCAAACAACTTTCTGGTGTATAACTATAATGTGGTTGTGTATTCTTTAATAAATTGAATTTAACAGCTAAATTCATGTGTACAATTTTAGCGAATATATCATGACGTTTCTTATATTCGCTTTGAGTCAAAACGCTGCAAGAAGAAATGATGTGTTCAATTGTTTCCCCTTCAGTTCCGCAAATCCTACATTTATCAATGATCGATTGCAAGCCGCATATGTGTTTTTTATAAATTCTTGTATTTATAACACGATCTTGTATCGCAAATATAAAACCCTCCATCTCAGGGTGAATATTTGATTTCTTAAGCCATGCTGAGAAGCCTGAATATTAATTTCTGGTTGTTCTAGTTCTTTAAAGTATCTCCCATGTAAAGACTTCTGTTTTATATGTTATTATTAATTAAAATTAAATTAAAGTAAAACTTACTTGTCCAGTCGTTTTATTGAATCTTCGGACGTGTAAGTAATTTATTGTGCCATAGGATTTTCTGGTTTCCTCTAAGAATCTCACTAAAATTATCCCAGTAGAACCAACATTCCTGTGGGGCCATAGCGAAATTTTTTTCTAAATTTTGAAACAAAGTGCACAGATATTTATTTCCGACTAACATAAAAATGAGCATGAGTTTGTGTTTTTATAATAAATATTAGTTGAAATGATTCAGTTTTTGACAGTTAGTTTAAAATTTTCTACCACTTACGTTAACTTTTTTCAAAAATAAAATATGAGTAACTTCTTCTGTTACAATTAATTTCCAAAATTTTGCAACAGTTTGTTCGTTTGGTTGTTGTATAATTATGAAGTTTTTTCTCGTTCCGTAACCGTCCACTTAAAAACATGTCAATGTTACAAATAGCTAACTGTGTTTTAGTTAAACCAACCAAAACTCGGGTGCAGTCGACTGGTGGTTGCACATTGAGACATCGGGGATTCAATAACTCTGTCATTCCAACATAACCTATTTAGATAGCCTAGTTGTTGTTTGATAATATTTTTATCTAAGTTTTCCTGAATACGTTTTTTAAATGGATTTTCCATTTCTACGAAAACTTCCAAAACAACCAAATGTACTAGTAAATAGTTCTTCTAAAATTTTTTGTTTGAGTAGTTGCAGTTTCAGTGAAAGAATTCAATTTTACCGTTTTGTTTACCATACGAGGTCTTTGTTCTCTTAATTTTCTTGTTAAATTATAAATATTAACTTCATTTGTTGAATTTGCCATTGCTAAAGCTAGATCGCATAAAATTAAAGTTCCTGTTCTGTTTACCCCAAATCTGGAAAAGTAAAGTCCATAACATGATACTTACAAATTTGTTACACAAAAGTCTATGTCGCAAAACGTGGCTTGATTGATACTTGAGATGCGCAGATAAAATGAGAAATCCAGCTTGCAAGAAAGACCGAAAATCAAGGAGGTTAAAGTAAGAGCAGGGAAAGCGCCCTATGCTGGTAATGCATTGAATGTGATGCCAATCGTTCCTTCTCCAGCAACCTTTTATGACCGCGAACGTTCTTGAACGGCCCACCGGGTATCGCATCGCTTTGGCGCCAGCGGCGTTCCTTTAAACAAGGTGTTAAGCGTTTTTAAGTTACAACAAATGCTCCAGTGCGCCCCGTCATGTACTTATAGTTTTTTCTGATTTATAAATTTACTTCTTTTATTTTTGTTAATTTTTTTTCATGTACTTTATGTTACAAATTACAATAAATGCATCTGTGTCTTTTATACGCCACTGGTACCATCCCCACCAACCACCCTTGTTTAGCAACCTTTTATGGCTCTGCGCGATTTGGCGGGTGGCATCACTTTTTCAAACTGGCTTTCCCTCCTCTTACTTTAACCTCCTTGCCGAAAGTCCTCCCATGGCCTCGTTTACCTACTGTGGGTCTCTCCCCACTACTTCCTACAATTTCACTGCGCATCCATTTCTCAAGTTAGTATCAAGCTACGTTTTCCGACTTGTATACCCTGAATGAATCACAATTGGGACTTCACTGTTTTCAGTAATTTTCCTTATGTGTTTTACTACTGGTATCAAATCGTTTGGATAAAATGGAATTTCATCGCTGGAATGCCATTTCAGATGGAGATGTTCAATTTTTCTCGTGTAGATATCGTAACATATTTCAAGTACCCGAATGTCATGGTACTCGAAGTTTTCTTCTTTAATTAGTTTGATTGTCATATTTCCACATTCGTACAAAGCATTGACTTTTTGCGGCCAGTACTCGGCGCACATTCTCTAGAAATGAAAAGTAAAATACGCACATTTTTTGGTTGTATGGTTAGTAACTGACTTTTTTATTTTCCAACAAGTTAGTGGCCATTACGATTGTTTCGACATTCTCTTGCCAAATTAACCTCCAAAAATCTTTCACTGTATAAAATTTAGGTCCCTGACAAGCAATATAAGCTTTAGGTTTGTCGTAACCCTGAAATAACGAATTAAACAAATCATACTTGCTCCATTATCCTCATACGTTTATGTAACTGGCGTTTATATAATCATGAGTTCCTAGCCCCGGTAGTGGCCTTAGTATAACCCGAGTACAGTCATCTGAAAAATGCATTTATATTAATTTTAAAGGTAACCTTATTAATAAATTTTCTTTCTTACATGGAATGTGAAACCGATCTTTGTTCCTATTAATATTCTTACTTTCTAAGCCAATGTGACATGTTGTCGTTGCTGTGTGAGGTATGGACTATAGAAAATTTTAATGAATTGCCATTATGATAAATTTTACAACACATACGTGAAGCTCGTTTTCCAATATATTTGTGAAAATTATTTTTCTTACAGCATCTTCAAAATCTGCTACTTTTATGTTTGTGTTATGTGTTTGATCATGCTCACTAGTTATAGGCACTATTTCCTCCAGCATAACAGTCTCTTGGGCGTCACCCTTTCTCAATGCATAATGATAATAGATACTTGATAAGGAAATTATAATTGCCAATGTTAAAATTAATCCTGATATAAGAAATAAGATGCTCTTATTGGTAAGACTGCTTTTAACTTCGTGATGTTGGATGTGACGCTTTCCTATAACGCCTGTTTATTATTTATGAGAGTTTAAAACATACACACTCACCTTTAAGTGTCGTTTTCAACTTCGAAGTCAGAGTTATTTGGTTGTAGTGAGTTCCATATTTTTTAAAAATTTTATCCATATTTTCTGAAGTTAACGGTACTTCAACGGTTGAAGATTCCAATGAAGTACTATTTTTCAATTCGGGGACCACAACTCTTGCAGACTCTTTGGATTCTGGTTCTGCTTTTGGAAAATCATGATCCGTTGTTGTCGCTTCAGGAAGCTTCGATGGTACAATTAAAATACTGTCAATTAGTTCAGTGCTGTTTCTTATTCTGACCCATAATTGTATCTCACAAGTTTGGAGCGTTAATTTATTTTCAATTCTGGTTGTTATTTCGTTTGTTGATGTATAGTTTATCATTATTTCGTTTGAATAAAATTTTCCAGTGCACTAAAAAGTAAAGATTAGTTTTTGCAAAAAGACAAATATTTTTTTAGTTAAAATGCACAAAATAAAAGTCAAATTTTAATTAATTACGAAGTTTTGTGAATATTTATTCAGGTTAAAACACAGAGGCGACCGATGAACGGGTGAAGCAGATTCTACCCGTGATGGAAAAAAAGGGTATCCCGGAGCCGCAAAATCTGCTAATTTTTTTTTATTTCAGTGTAAAAAATGTGTTTTAAAACCTGTCTACTTCATTGAATTTACTTCATTTGAACTCTAATTTTAATGTATTAATCAGTATCAGTATTTATATTGGAAAAATATTTAACAAGAAATTCTAGGTGATGCAGGGTTTCGCTCGCTTCAACTGACGAGCTGTTAATTTTTTACATTACTTTAAAAGAAGCTGTATCAAGCGTTTCGGATTTTATTTTTGTTTTATACTTACGTTATGATTTATGGAATAATTAAAGGATCTTCCTTCTTCGATGCCTGTCCATCTTAATAACAGACTAGAATCATCCATAGTTGCTTGCAGAGTTTCTAAAGTAGAGATATAATGCACTGATGAATGATGAGAAAATACAAAATTCTTCTTTTATGTAGTAAATAGAGAAATATTTAATTTATATTTAAAAAAACTTTCAATTACTTAAGCACCACAAGTAAATATAATGCATTATTCTGGTGGATTTAAAATTTAGTACTACATACTTCTAAATGTTGTTAACTCCGGTATATCAACTGTGAAGGATTTATTTTGAACCATCAATATTACTCTTATGTTATATGCGTGTGTTTTTGTCGTCAAATTACTAATCCTATAAATATGACTTCTGTAGGTGGTACTCAATGTAACCAATTCTGGATCCGAAAAGTTCTTGTAAATTTTTTCGTCAACCTAAAACATCAGTAATATAAATTACTTTTATATATTGTATCAAGTTATCCTACTTGCTTATATTGGATTTGATAATGGTCCGGTTTTGCTTCATCATCACTACATTTTAGGTTACTAATTTCAATAGTTACTGATTCGTCTGTAATAAAATTAAGTTTGGGAGGTTCCAACACAACTGGCAGTTGTTCTAAAAATTTTACTTTTTAGGAAATATTAAAATAACAAAGATCTCGAACCTGAGCATTCTTCTCCAAAAAATTTACTTTTACATTTTGTACAATGATTCGTCTGATCACAAATTTCACATGCAGAACTACACAATGAACTACAATTTATTCCCCAGTAGCCCGGATTACAAGCTGAAAATGTGTTACGTTAAATTTACTTCTAGTTTTAAACCTTACAATACCTACTTCTTTCACAAGATGCTCCGGTATATCCCGAAGCACAGTAACAAAATTCGTTTTCTAAACATACTGTATAATTTTCACAATTCGAATAGGATTTTCCTAGCAATTGTTCACAGCTTACACTGCAGTTTTTTCCTAAATACCCAGTCTTATTACAAAACATATTAACTCCTGGTTTATATTCTGCATTTAGATTTTTACATAAAACTTTATTGTCACTTTTATGAGAAAAGTCTGTGGAAATAATTTCTGAAAATTATTGTACTACCATCAAATACACAAATACACAAATTGGGTGTATTACCTATGTTTTTATTACAAAAACGGATATCATCTATTGCCCAGTACCCTGTGGTATTATTATCTAACCGCCTCCGAAAAAATATAATTTCTCCTTTTCCAATTAAATTAGTTTTTATTTCAATTTCTTTCCAACTCTTCAACAAATTATCTTCATTAAATCCTTTAACTGTTTGGTTAAAAACATTTATTTTATTGACATTAACAATTACATCCAGATAACAGTTTTTATCCACAGATGTAAAAAAAGATAGACACATATTTTTAGGAGTATCAAAAATTAAATAACTTGAAAAATTTTTGGTCGTGGTGATTGTGTCAGAATATTTGAAATAATCTGTAATAGATGTTCAGGTATTACTTACCCAGAATTTATGCAACCTAGAAAACACTAGAACGGTTAATTTTCTACAATTTAATCTCTAAAAATAGCAAAAATCAGTACTTATAGAATAAATTTGGAAATTTGATGCTAAAACAGTTTACATTTTAAAAATCTCTTGGAAGCACCATTTATGTATATTTTATCAATTATCACACATTACATCGCGTTAGTGCTTATTCACAATTCATTAATGTTTAGCAAGTTATACCAAAGTGATTTTTTTTCTTTGTTTTTAATTTTAAATTTGTAGATTAATTACGAGGCTAAGATGCAAAATTTATAGACCCTAATATACTCGTACATTGATTTAAAAACATAAGAATATTAATCGTTCCAGCATAATAATATGCTAAAAATTTAACTTACAGTCATGAAATTTTAAATAATTGCTGTAAATTACGAGAGAACGTGGAACAAAGTCCAAATGTATGGTTTGAATTACATTACCGTTAGTTGATATGTTAACACTATTGTTTTTTCGTATTAATGCGTAATGCAACCAATGAAAAGAAGATTTTCTAATATTTTCCTAAAAATTAAAAACTTATAATATTAGTATATCGTCTCATCAAAAACTTGCATCGATGCTATCATCATCTTTTATGTTAAGTGATTTGATGTCCTGTTTCAGATCTCCAGAAGTGAATTCAAGTGTCACGTTACCACCATCAGCATATATTGAGAAGCAACGCACGTTATTATTCATAATAAAACCATCAAATTTCCCTTTAGTGAATCCTTTAAAATCAAAATTAGAATGACAAAATTGTTGTGTAACAATTGAGTGTTACTTACCCTTCCATCGCCTATCTGTAACAGGGCCATGCGAGGAATTTTTCGAATGTATATTTCTCCAATCATCATAAATCCAAGTTACGTTAATGTCACTCGATTGGCGGTTAACTTTTATATGGAATAGTAAATTATACGAAATTTTGAGATAAAAAAAATGTACCTGTAATATCTGGTGATGTACTGTAATAGGCAACTGAATTTTCAGTTATTAGACATGTGACATTTGAATCTTTAATTAGTGTAATCACTTCAGCCGACATTAATTTTACAAGTAAATAACAATATATAATTAACCAAAATAACATTTTTTCGCGTTGCGTGTTCATTGTAAAATTGTACTAAATGATTTAAAAATAAATAAATACGAGTAACTGCCAGATTATCTTATCTTAAGTGGAAGGATATTATAGTATTTATTTTTTATATACTTTTACTAAAGAGATACGGCGTAGCTTTTGTAGAACATATTATTTTCAAATCCATTTTGAAAGATATCACTTTATGATGTTAGTAATAATTTCAAGTGCAATAATTTTCGTTATCTGCATCTCAATATTTTTAGCATTTTAGAACTGTAGACACTTCCAAAACTCATTCAAACTCATACATTTTGGAAGTGTCCACAGTAACGTATTGTACTACTTTTTTTTGGCCGCGATAGTATATAAAATATTTATTTTTCTGAATCAATTGCATCACTTTTGTGTACGAGAATTATAGCAGACACAAACAAACACGTAATGTATACGTACTATTGGGGACAAATTACTTTGGTCGTCAAAGTCAGTTGACTGACATAAAGTTGTAAAGCAAGCATTAGGACGGTTAACCTTATTTTTTACCACTGCCAATCACTGTCACTGTCAAACTCATCATTGCAAAATGTTAAATACCGAAAAATGGACAACTGAAGGAGATATTCCAAGGAGGAAAAATTGAAAAGGTTTCCACAAGGCAATTTGGCCCATAGACAATCCTCCAGAAACAAGGCAGATGATTCTAAATTTTTGAATGGTGGAAGGTGCCATATTTTTGACAAGAGAAAAATCAATAATTTGAAATTGTCATCACTATTGACTTGACGTTAATGCTTGGTTTACATTAATTTGTTTTGAAGTGACAGAAGAATGACGACCAAAGTATTTTGTCCCCAATAGTAATTCTACAGGGTGAGCAACAATAACTGTTACAGTTGGCAAAAAAAAATTACATACAATTTTCAAGACTGTGAATTGTACCTATTCCGGTTTGTTTTATTGACATTATTGACAGCTGGTATACATTTCAAATTTAAACGTCTTGGTTTTTGTAATCTTTTATTAATAAAATGGTTTTCTCGTTAGAACATGACATAAAAGCACAGTATACTGTGATGAACCAAGTGGGTAATTCAAAATTCCCACCAAGCGGCCATCTCACTTTTTTTTTCTACCAACATACGCAATGAAAATAAAACCCGCGAAATTCAAAAATGGCCAAGAACGCGTGATCGTACCTAGTTAATTTCCCTACGTTGTGTTTTTTTTTTAAATACAAATTAAACATTACCAGATTCGTTCCAACAGGGTTTGTGAACCACACAGAAGAGTGCAAATAAAACACCACGATCATTTTAACCAGCTATTTATTCAAAATTATGATTTTTGTTAACGCCGGGATTAATGAATAATAAACGTCTCGGGAGAGGGCACCCAAGTCTCCCCAAATGTGAGAAGACTACTCATTTAGGACTCTAGGAAAATGGTGAGCTCTGGCCATTCTCCCAGACCCCCGAATGAGGCTCCGCTAAAACCTCTCCTGAAAAATACGAACAAATCCGAAGTGACAACGTGGACGGGACAGTTATTGAAAATTGAGCAAACCTGATTTCATAAACAACACAATCTAAAATTCAGGAAAAACAGAGGGGTCATGAACATTACAAACAATGCAGTTACTTCGGACCGTTCGAGCGAGAGCGAGCACTAGACGAGAACTTTAGCATGTTTTTCTTTTTTTTTTCAAGTTAATTTACAATGTGCGGCAGATACGCTATAGAAGGAGCGAGTGGCTTTGTGTGATCCGATGGTCTGTGGCACCTATCCTTACGACTTTAACATTTCCCGCCTACCCGTGATTTAGTGCTAAGGGAAAAGTCCTAACTGCTTTACGTTACGTCAACAAATTGAGGTACTCTAAGTTCATCGGTTGAAGTGAACATGACTTTTCCAAAGCAAAAGAAAAACAAAACGCGCTTGCCAGGCTACACAGACTCAGGGAAAATAGACCTGATCACATTTCCGGAAGTGTGCCATGGAGCTCGGGTATAACACAGCATTCAACAAGTCCTGCCAAGCGTTAGGTTTTTGGGTCTCCCTTGGGGTGCAAATTTTATGAGGACCGCGAGGCCGTGTTCAACGCTTGGAGGTTAGAGGAAACAAAACCCCTCAAACAGAGAGAGACCCTCGCGGTAAGGTCAAGAATTTACATTTACAGCAACTGGACAAACAAACAAAAAAAGAAACGCGACAAATATTTGTTATTAACACATACATAAAAATAAAAAAAAACATAGTCCGGTCGACCCTAGCATACTAGAGCCGGATCATCGACAAGGGGGGCGCCCTGAATAATATGGAGGGCGCCCCGGGACTAAATGTAGTAGATCCCTAGCTAAGGAAAACCCACGGAGACACCTGAAATATAAACAAATTTGGTTGCTACCGGGATGGAAAGTGGAAACTTTGAAATTTTGATTAAAGTGTTGCGTCACTCGTAATAATTAAAAAGGATCAAAAATGAGGGAGTGCGCTCATATAAAAGTGAAAGCCACAGACCCACGCTAGGACTTGGTGCCCTTTTCTTCTAGGAAAGTTAGTGAATTGTAAAACCAGATTTGACAACAAAAAAACGTGATCCGTACAATTTTATAAAATTTGCAAAACTAGAACCAGGCGGCCTTACTCTCCTTCACAAGCTTACAAATGTTAAAAGCGTGATACATGGGGACGGCCGAGATAATTGCGGATTTTATACAATATGGTGGGAACATCAACGACCCACGTGCGAACCATCATGATAGTTAAAATACATTTCGCGCGAAACAGACATAATTTTAGTACCGCAAACATACCTAGTTCAAAACAGAAGCTGGACAGCAACATTTAGCACAGTTCAACAAAAAAAACAACTAAAATCGCACAATTGAAACACAGAAAAATACACGGTACTTCGGTACTACTCTGCGGTCAAGACCAAAGTGTCTCTAAAAAAAACATGGCCGTTCATCCCCTGTCGACTCTCACCCCCGCCCCCAAGCGGTCGCCGGCGGTACTTCTATAGCTTTTATTGGCGGTTAGTTTGAATTCAAAAGCGGTTATCTCAATACATTCTAAGCAGTAGTCGCACTCCGCAAAATATTTGTATTCAGTTGTAAGTCCGCGCTAGTTACTGCGCATAAGAGATCCAATACCCCCGATTTAAATTCATGTCCGCAACGTTTAATTTCATGTAAAACGCCTGTTAAATTCATTGCGCAGTAACTTGTTGCATGCTGTTTCTTTAAGAAGCGCCCATTTGTTAATTTTAAGCGTTATCTTTCTCCCGGGAGGTTCATTTTTTTAGCAATCTGGTAATTTCAAAAATTCGGAGCCGTCGTCCGAACCGCGTGCGTCCATTTTGTTTTTCTTTCACTAACATTCTTTAACGGCACTCGACCCTCCATATTTTTTTTGTTTAGTATTGCCAGCGAGTATTGTATTCCTGTTTAAAGCGTTTTTATTTTATCGTTATTTAACTTCGCGTTTTGTTCTCTTTTATTTCCTCATTGTTTAATGTTGCGTTTTGTTTTGCTTATGTTATCCTTGTTTAATGTTGCGTTTTGTTTTGCTTATTTTATCATTGTTTAATGTTGCGCTTTATTTTGCTGGATTTTCTCATCGTTTAATGTTACGCTTTGTTCGATTGAATTAAACTCGGTTTTCTTCTTTGTGTTGTTGCTAGATTTCGGAAAAGTTAAATTAAAATGTTGTAAGTGCGCCCCTGTGGGAGCTAGGTGACAATCAGGAAGTCGTGGGGTTGTTTAGTAAATTTCTGTGGAAGCTACGGTTATTTAGAGCCGTTAGCGGGGGCGGACCTTAGTCTTTGCGGGAGCGGCGTCGGGATGTTTTCGTGAAGCTTCCGTCGACGGTTATAGAGACTTCAGGGTTTTGTCCGGAAACGGTTGGTTGGGGACGGCGGACCTAGGTCTTTGCGGCTGCGGTCTAGGAATGCTACTCGTACGACTCCGAAACGCTCTGTCACTCTTGCTTGGTCGGTGAAATAGTCTGACGTTCGGCCGAAAGTTTGTTACCTCCAGCTCTGAGCTCCCGTTGGCGTACCTTGACAGCGTAGTTCCAGATTAAACATTGTTTTTGTCATTAATCGAATTGTAAAATATGAGTAATACCTGGGATACGGTTTTTGAAGAGGGTTTTTCATCCGTCCCTGTCTGTAATAACTGCCTTATAATTTGTTTACTTGTTTTGCAAGCTTTAACCTGTCATTTTGTCTGTTATGTACCCGTTCTCTGTTATTTTAAATATTGTTGCATTCATCTTGTTGTTTATCTTTGTGATGTACTCAACTAGTTAATTTCTTGTACTTCGTGAAACTTAGTTTCTGTCTTTTTGGGTTCCTTTCAATTTTCTTTTCATCAAAGTTATTACAGGCATTTTTAATAAAAGGTATTTTGCGTCCCTCAAATGTGTGTTTTATTTGCGGCACTCTTCCAACTGGAACCCTCATCGTTTGCATTCCGAACCTTTTTTTTCCGCCAAAAGAAAATCACAACGTAGGGCTCCTCCGATTCGATGACGATCACGACCACATTTGTTACCGTTTTGCGCAGGTTCAAATATTTGGCGGAAAAAGTAATGTATTCAAATCATTACAATACTTTGGAAAAATTATAAAATAAAATAGAGATTCCATAATTTTCAATTTTCTTTTTTTCCCATTTTGGTGAACAAAACAGACACTCGACTGTGTGTGAAAGAAATATTGAAAATGACAAATAATGGACTTGCGCAGTCCTTTCATAGAAAAGAGAGGAAAAGCTCTCAATTCCGAATGTCATTTTAAATTTCATTTTCTGCAGGACAATATATACCTCATGTTCACCGAAAGATTTTATGTACAAAGGAGGGCAGCGAAGAGGATCTAAAACAAATGGGATTAAGTAGATTAAATAAAAGTAATTTTAAAAAAGACACAGAAGCACTTTTGTTTTTTTTTGTTGTTGTAATGCATTTTTCTTGCAATAAAACTTTCATTTTTTATGTTTTGTTATATGTTGCCAAAATAGGTTCGGAACAGATTGTATGCTATCCTTATTTTGTATTATTATCATTATTATTACGCAAAATAGAAGCTGAGACCGAAGTCTATTTAACTCCCAGATCAAAACGGAAAAGTAAATAACTATTTCCGTAATTTCAATTTCAATTGATCGCATCTGCTTCATCATCCAAAATGTTCATCAAGTTTGTTTTTAAAGATGTTGGGGTTGGATGCGTTTACAATTTCGTCACTCAAGGCATATCCTTAAATATTTAGTGTATTTATACAGGGTGTCGCAGAACTCGCGGATCAAACTTACAATGCGTTTTCCTTGGTGATAACTGAAAGCAATAGCGTTTAAAAAAAAGGACAGGGTATATTAGATTTTTTGTAATGAATAATTAAAGTTGACCAATCAGAAGAACGCTGTTAATTTGAATTTCACGTAAATTTGACCAACGCAACGGTTTGAATTGCCTAGCAACATAATTCTAATAAGAATGGTATGGAATTTCAAGTAAATGTTTGGGCAACTGTGAAGATTTTGACAACGTCAAGTTATAATTTGATTCGAAATTGTCAAACTTCGTATTGAAATCATGTATACAGCTGCAGAGTATGCCGAAATGCTCAATTTATGGAGAGTGCCGGCGCGATGCACGTGAGGATGCAAGGGAATATGCAATACGTTTTCCACGACGTTTGCCACATCCAAATTATAACGTATTTCTACGGTTGGTGTACCGTGCTCGAGACACTGGGTCCTTGGTGCCTACCTGACAAAAAATTTGTGGTCCCCCGCGAGAAGTTAGAACGCCAGAGACTGAAGATGCTGTTCTTCAGTCCTTTGATGACGACGGTAGAAGAAGTATATTTGACGAACTATATTTACCGCGAACCTATCAATATTTTAGAAGAACTAAATGACCAAATTCACGAAACACTGGCTAATGTTATTCCTAATATGCTTAGACTGGCAAGGGAAAATTTAATCAAACGAGCTCGCCTATTCCTTCAGATGAAAGGTGGTCATTTTGAAGACTTGTTATAAATTATTCTTTTTATTTTGCATGTTCCTTGTTTCATTTGTTGCATTCTACATCGTTTAGTTATAAAAATTGATCTTAAATTTTTAGTAATAATGATGCTAAAATAAATAGCTTAGTTCAATCCAGTTTTGTCTTCTTTCTTTCAGAACTGCCACTATGCTTGATCTGTCCTTCAAAACCTACGTGTAACTCCAGCTTTTCAAGAATGTTCCTAAAAGTCTTTTCTTTCATTTCGACGATGACGAGTCCCGCTCGTGTAGCTGCGCTAATATGTTGCAGATGCAGAGTGTATGCACAGGAGTCAGGATAAATTTCTTGTGGTTCCGATTCACTTCACAGGCCCTGCATATTTCACTTTTTACTAAGATTTTTTAGTTAGTAATATTACTCACTTGACGCTACGTCGCCATTTTACCTTCCATCAACAAAGGTTCAATTCATCATATCCCTCCCGTCAATTTCCCATACCCCTCAAGGTTACAATTGCTCTGGAAATTTTCACTCATAACAAACCATATTTCATTCATTGCCGGAAGAAGAAACTTCTTGCGTTCCCTGATTCAGATTCTATACATTTGTTCACCTGTTTTGGCGAAATTATCCCATTTTTGGTTATTTTAAAAGTAGCTGTCATTTTTGACGTCTGTTTCGACAAGTTGACCAGATAAATATTGAAAATAATTTTATTATTCATCGAATTATACGTTGCTTGGCAATTGAGGGAAGGTACTCAATTTTCTCATAAAGGGAAAATTAGATCGAGCTCTATTGGTCAATTTGATTAATTCATAAGTCATAACTAAAAAGCTGTTGCACCCTAAACGTTTTTTACCTGCATTACCATCAAGGAATATACAGTTTCAATTTGATCCGCGAGTTCTGGGACACCTGTATATTTCTATGTCTTTATGGCGTTTGTACCTAATCCAAGGTTTCCTTTTTAACTCAGCTAGGTATTTTAATAATTTTGCGAGAGATCCACGGTGTATATTGACGCTTTTTAAAATGTCCGCTTTTAGGCACTGAAACATCAAATAATGTTTTTGTATTGTTACTAAAGTAACGTTAACAACAAGCCAGCTTATACTAATTTTTATTATAATCACTGAATCATTGTATTTTATTAAATGTCGATGGGAGAATGAAAACTTTAAAACACTACACGCTGCGAAAGCTCTTTCACGTGCTTGGAGTTTTTAAATAACCTCTTTGAAACGTCTTTGAAACGTGGACGGAGCGTTTCGTAGTCCAAAGGGCATATGCGTAAACTGGAACAGTCCTAACGGCGTAACGAACGCGGTCTTGTCTCTAACTTCCGCTCGCACAGGAACCTGCCAATAGCCCGCTTTCAAATCTAAACTTGACATGTATACAGTCTTCATGGCAATCTGTAATAACTAATAAATCATCAATTCGCGGCAAAGGATAGCGATCCGGGACCGTCACTGAGTTCAGTTGAATTCAGCTCCCCTTGCAATGCTAGTTTCCGCGAAGGCGATAAACGACATGGAGGGGAAGCAATAGGAACATCGCTCGTAACGTTAATCGTGTGCTCCGCGTACGGTGTAGGTTGGGTGGACTTTCCAAAAACCTCTTCATGCCGCTGCAGCAGATCGCTCAGTTGGTATAGTTTGTCCAGTGAGAGATTGGTTGACGTAAAAATCACTAAATTCTACGCAGAGAAAGTAGTACCTAGCGCCCGTAAAATTTGAAATATATCCTTCCAGCAGTAACATTTTGTGCCCTGAAATTATGCTCTAATGAATGAAGTACCTTAACGAATAAGAGATAAAATGAATGAAAATATTAAAATTGCAGTATTTTACACGAAGACGTGTACCATCGGCGCCATCGAAATGTGAACGAATTTCTGGTGCCATAGAAACGTCTTCTGTTTTGGTCTAGATTAAATAAAACTTTGTTCAGTGGCGTACTATATGTATGGGAGATAAGAGAAGATTTCTATTACCTATAGCTTTCTATTACAATTACATATTACAAGTTTCCCCGAGTTTGGCATACTCGCTTTTTTTCCGCATCGGTCAAGTGTCGCGGCATGTATATCGTTTAAAAATAAATTAAATCTGCTGATAAATTATGTTTGTGAAAATATGTCACAAATCTGACACATTAACGCACGCCTATGATTGATGTTTCAACACACACTATGAAAATTTGGCGTTCACATTTCGATGGCGCCGATAGTACCTACTCTTGATAACTACTTGCGTCAAGAATATTTAAAAGTAAAACCTCAACCAACAAGATCGTTTATATATCAATTTTATATCAATGCGAAATCAAACGACTTTATTTTGCTGGTCGTGAAATGTCTACGAAATTGTTGTGTTCAAAATAACGAAAGCGAAATATGGGGAACTTCTCAGAGGGCTAGGAGTTAAAATAAAACAATTCCTTGGGTTGAAGGACGCCTGTATTTAATTTTTCAAATAAATAAAATCAAATACGTTCTTGTTTTCACCTGCAGTAACTGGTTAATTTCAAATTAAATTTCTGACTTACACAAAATTATGGACAGTACTGCTCAAGTATCCTCAAGAAGACATAATACGTAGGTAATATAAACATAAAACAAAAATGGACAATGAGATCGTCAAGGTTAATTTAAATTAAATCCTGAGACTTCCTGCAGACGTTTGTCTGAATGACCGACTATCGTGCGCCAGTCCGAATTCAATTTGTCTTATTAAAATATATTTTAGAATATTAACTTTACTTATTGAATAAACATCAGAAGAGCCTGTGGCGGAATAAGACTGAAAATTTAAAAAAGAAATATTTCATTGAAAAAAAACTAGCTTTACAGTACACAACCATATCATTGAGTACAAGATGAACTTCTTGCTTAATATTGCAATGCAAGTCTGCTGTAACTCTTCTGGGACGCTGCCTCGTCAACTTTCTTGAGGATGTTTTAGTTGGACCACCTTTACATTTTGACACTGTGTTTTTGCTAACTCCTAAGCATCTCGCAGTGACCTTTAAGAAAAATACTTTTAACCCTTGACTAATCTGACCTAATCAATGATGATGTCAATAAAATTATGATAGGTATAATACTATTTTGTGTTATAAAGGTATGAAAAGCAACCTCCAGTGGACTTTCAGTTGTAAGTTTTTCATTTCTGAAAAATGAATAAGCACTTGCATCATCTTCTGGGCTGCTGGGTTGCCAGCTACAGTCAAATAGCTTCGGGTTGCCTACAAAACAGTTTTAAAGCAATATAATTAAATTAAAAATATTATCTTCATACCTTTGCATCAGTCTAGATATTGTTCGTGATATCACTAAAGGGATTCATGTTTATAAATAGAAATGTCACTTAAAAAAGGCACTCGAAGGTAAACAATAGGGAACTTATAGAACAGAAACAAACTAAAACAACAAACTAACTAATCTTAAAAACTTAGAAAGTTTAAACACCACAAAAAAAATAGTTAACCAAGAAATAACGAACAAAACACACATTACTCGGAGGTTAACAATACAGAACTTAGTCAATACAAACCAACAAACTAACTTATCCCAGATAATTAAGAAGTTTTAAACACAACAAAATACCTCACTTGAAGACGAAAGAGCAAATAAATCACACACGGTGTTGACGATTCAAAATGACAGCGGCAACGACAACAGCTGAAATTTGACAATTTGCTCTGACAGCATAAATTGGCGTAGGATTACAATGCACGCGAAATTATTTCAAAGGTACCACCACAATAATTTATTTTATTAATTTTTTTTTTATTGTATTCTAGTGCATTTTGTAGTGTTGGGTTACAACCCTACAATTTAAACTCTCCCAATCTCTCGCTGGACGGAGTTTACTTACCGCACATTAGGGATTTCACGTCCCTATAGTTCATTTTTTAATGCTGTAGAAAAAGTCAGGCAGCCAAATATACACTTTCAATAGTTCACTAGATTACTATTTCAATTTTGTAAATTACTTCAATCCATGATGCCATATGCCACAATAAATGCACTAATGTCAATTTGTGTCACTGTCAATTAGGTATTAATTTAAAGGCTAGTTTGGTCAAGGGTTTTTATACTTGATTAATTATCGATGGGCTGCACAGAACAAATTATATTCAACGAAAAAGTAAGTCGCCCTTATCCGTATTCGAAAAAACATGACTTTGAACATTTACAAACATGTCTATGATGAACATCCGGAACTTCAGGTTGGGTATACGGTTAAACTAAAGAAGAGCACATGTGGGAATTGGATCTGCGTATTGGAGTAACCGTGGAACCACTGATTATACACCTTGGAGAGTCTGATGACGATTCGGATTAACCGGAAGAATTCGAAGATGAGAGTAGATTTTTTAAATCCATAATATGTCTGAGTTATCGTTAATTATTGTTTCTATTTACTAACTTACTGCTTTTTCATTCGTCAAGTCGCCCCTTTCAGTGGAAAGGTAATTACCGTGCAATTCGCATTTTTTGATACTAACGTTCATTCGTTCGAGGTGCAAAGTTCCGTGCAAGTCATAGCACGCCATGATGCCCAATAAAGTACCGAATCGGCTACGTCACCTCCTGCCCGTGGTCGGTGGTGCATTGCAACGGACCCTTCTTTGAGTCGCGGACCCGTGGGGCTTTACCTCGAAAGCGGTGGGGGAGGCTCCGTGTCCCGAGCTCCCGAGTCCGTGATGTCCGTGAACTGGTTCAGCAATGCGCCACTGGCGTAAAGAACCGTCAGGACGTCAGCCACCAATTACCGTAATCGCACCTACCGAAGGGATGCTAGTACGTCGCTACACGCCGCAAACCCGTAGGACACCCGTCGAGGATACGACTCCAAGTCTTCAGATAAATAGCCAAATTTCATTTCGTTATCGTTCAGTGCGACGCGGCTTTAATCGAGCGAGACGCCTCGAATTTCCCGCTTCTCAGATTTCGAACATTCCCGCATTTTGTAAATTTTTCATATTTAGGAAATTTTCGTATTTAAAATTATTTTTCACATTTCACAACCATTCATTACTATTTGTAAACTCTCATATTTTCATAGTTAAATATGTAACATTTGTAGTTCAGATTCTCGGAGTCTTTCCGATTTCAAGTTAGACATTTTCACATTTTTTATAATTTCTTTGTCAAGGTCATTGCATTCAATTTCAAATCATTTATCAGAATTTGTAATTCATTTAAGGAATCATTGAACACCCCGTGTTCAACAGCATTTTCATTTCGGAAAAGTCAAATTTATAAGACCTTGTTTTTACGTTCGGAAACATACAAGATGTATTAAGTTATTAAGTTTATTCATAGCAGAATTATTTTATAAGTTACAAGGTCCCTGTAAGGAAAAGCTTTTCTAAAAGACCAGAATAAGTGCTAATTTCTAAGGTTTCAAGTGAACTGGTTCGTTCTATTTCATTAATTCCATTTTTACCAATTCAAAAGGTTATCTTTAATGCTATGAACCAGTGCACGACACCCGTTCAGAACTTGTGAATTTAATTACTGTCTAAACAACAATAATAAACGAAATTATTTGATTTCAAACGAAATTAAATTTTTCATTCGTCTTCCAACGCTAAAGACTAGAGCGCTTGTCCCGGCAGCTAGACAAGGTTAACGTGCTCCCGAATAGTGGCCTGGGGCCCACATACGAACCCACCCCTTTGCCCCGAAAAACCCCCTGAGAGCCCGGAGCAGTCACTGACCCATTTTGGGCCATAATTTTTACTCAAGTTATTCAATTCCAAGCTTTTCGTAGTTTGGGCGTGTTATCTTGTTGAAAAATGGTTTACTGCAATTCGTGAAGATATGACTTTAAGCGACAAATAATGAAATATCTTTTTTCCACTACTAGTCTCAGAAGGCTTCATTATTGACTCTCGAACCAACCCCAGAAGTAGAATTTCTCTCCAAAGGTTAATAATAATTTTCATTATTAACCTAGGTTAATAATGAACAGCCGTCACCTAGCAACGAAAGATTTTCGTTGATTTCATTGGTTAACGTAGACGATTTTCATAGCAACCGTTGAAAAATGAGAACTCGGATCGTCGCATTAGACAATAGTAGTTTATTTGACGAGTTCTTGTGTAAATTGTTTTTTTTTTGGCACGAGTGGGCCAGTTTAAAACGCGAGTGAAACGGGCCCATGAGTGCCAAAAAAGCCCAATTGACACACGAACGAGTTGAATATAACGTTTTTTTGTTCGACGAGCCCCTTAAAGGCCCCGAATCGCTTAAAATCTTTAAAATTAACTTGACGTTTCGTTTTGACGTTTCGTTTTGACAAGTGGTGACATTTATCAAAATCCGTTCACATAGGAGAAAATTCTCACATTCTGACAGTGTCGAACAAAAAAAAAAATTTAATTAATAATTATTATCACAAAGGGTTTTAACATATCTAGTAGTGAAAAAAATTGTATATAAACCATGGTAGAGAACATTTTCTAAGCCTCGCTTACATTATTCCCGTCGACGCTTCGCGTCTCGGATAATGATCCAGCTCGGCTTAGAAAAATATGTTCTCTACCTTGGTGTATAACATACTACAGGGTCTCTATAAATGATTGTCGGGTCCAGCCAGCCATGGAAACTTGTCAAATTTTGAATGTGCCGCTTTGTTCGGCAAATAATGAATGTCACATTTTCAGGTTAGGTTGTTTGCTTTTAACCAGAGACAAGTTTCAACTGTGCTTTTTACTCCTGTTAACATTAATGTATTTATTATTTAATATCAACACCAACAGGGGAGCAATTATTGCCCCCATCGTACCGCCACACACTGTACAGGAATTGGTATGAGAACAAATCCAAACAGATAAATATTGAGAACACCTTGTCCCCGGATACCACAATACAATACTGCCTTTTTGTCTGCTTTAGTGTTTTCACATTTCTTGTTTTATGCTAGTGGTAAATACGACTTAGACTGAATTGTCCCATTTTTTCTTCCAATGTAAATAACAGTGTTTTTCATAATAAATAAGTCTTACTGGTTTTTCAATAAAATCAAATGTATTCAACAACATAATTTACAACACTAAATAACGATAACAAATAGGTATTTTTTTTATAAAATAGATTGAAAATGTCCCCCATTAACTTCTAAACACTTGACAATTCTTTATTTATTTTCAAAAATATTTTGCAGCATTTCTTGGTTAAGGGTACAGCAACAAGGCTATCCACAGTTCCACACACCAATTTTCAAAACATGTAAACGAGTCTCTACAAATTGGTGTGGATTCTCAGCACTCCAAATTCTGAAATTGAGATAATTTTCAAACTGATTACATTATTAAACACAACCTTGATAATCTGCAGGTTGGAGTTCTTGTACAACACTAATTTTATAAAGATGCAGTTGTAGCCTATTTTTAATGATTTTGTGACAAGTGCTTCGTGGTACACCAGATTGTTGAGATAAACAGGCTATAGATATCTGTAGAGGCTTTTCCACCATTTCTTTCAAATCCTCAAGTATTTCATCAGATACTGGTGGTTGTCCTAATGATTTACCCTTGCTAATTGTTCTGAGTGTTAAAAATCTGTTCACAATTTGCTTAATGTGAGTTAACAATCATCTTGAATGTTGTTCGGATATTTTGCTGGAATTCATTTTTACAAACAGATAATTCCCCATTACTAAACCTTCCATTTCGAAAGTAAAAAACAACAATGAACGTGTTCTGTTCAACAGAATAAACCATTGTACAGAAAATAAAGCTAAAATAAAACATAAATCATTAAAGCATAACCACACAAATTTTGCCAGTGTATTTACCTCTAAAAGCGGACGTACTTGCAATTTTTATTGAAAAATACAGATTTTTGGTGTATATTAACTGTGATTAACTGCGATAAAACGAATATAAGGAACCAAAACTCGACTGACAAGAGCAAACGAAACGTCATTCACTAATGTCAGAAGTGACCGTGAAAACGAACTAGAATTTGGCATCGGTTTCAAAAAAGCGGAACAGTAAAAATTTTTTCCAAGGCTGGCTTGACCAGACAATCATTTATAGAGACCCTGTATTATATAACATTGTCACTATATACAAAGCAAATCAACCTTTACTATACGTTAAAAAAAAATTGTATTCCCTTATCTAGCGAACATTAATTTGGTGTCTCGAAATTTCCTAAAATGTCGAACTCGTGTTTTACTGCAACATTTTTCTTATGAACATTTTCTTAGCGTTCTTTCAAAAGAACTCTCAAATACTAAAGAACCGGACGAACATTCTCTACCGCATCCGGGGAACCCCGAGACACTCATCCACACCTATCCGCCTCATCGTAGAATATCGAGCACCCATCGCCCTCGCTCTAGCTCAGCCTTTTAAAACAGGTCTCCCCTGCAAGAGAAGAATCATCTCCAAGAAAGTTCCACTCCCGTCCAGGCATCCAAGCAACCGCTTCCATCAAGACACGCGCACCATCTCCATTGAAAACCAAAATTGTATTTTAAATTAAGTACCTACCTATATTACATATGATAAATCCTTAAACATGTCACAATTCATATCTCCATTATTTATCATTTTCTCAATCTTTCCACTCTCAAACGATCGTCCGTTTATTATACTCGTATCTTATCGTATCATAATCATTCGTACTAGAGGTCGCCCAGCGGTCGAAATTCGAACGTTACTGAGGTTTTTTTTTATCAGAGTATAGAGGTATTTTCATATTTGGTGGCGGAAACAAAAGACTGAGAAATGTCACAAAAATGTATTGTCAGTGTCAAATTTCTCATAAACGTCGTAAAAAGGAATATCTAGGTAAATTTAAATTTTCGCTAAATTGATTGAAAAAATAAATTCTAAGGAAACCAATTTTTGTCAGTGGTTCAAAAGGAAAAGTTATTCTCATATAATCAAACGTATTACAAATTTTTTCTCTAGTTCGACGATGAATAACTTTCTTATTGCCAATTTGCTGCATTTCTGTCGAAATCACGAACGTCTTTGGAAAATTTGACACTGACAATACAAATTTGTGACATTTCTCAGTCTTTTGTTTCCGCCATCAAATATGAAAATATCTCTACCTCTATAATTATCGCATATAATTTTTTTGAATTTTGTTCTATTACGTCAGCTGCGAGCGTTTACAAATACGTCATTATGCACTAATTTTCGAGTTATTTGAAAAATACGAACGATAGGAAAAATGAGGTATTGTTTGGCTATGCCATATTTAAAAAACAATAACACGTTTTTTGACATTTCCTTAGGTTTTTTATTGCTATACTGGCCGTGTTTCCTATTTTTTTTACCTACCTATATTTTATATTGAAACAAAAAAACCTGGCGGTTAAAAAATAAAATGTTGTCCATTGAACTTAATAGTAGTTTATTTAACGAGTTCGCGTGTAATTTGGGCTTTTTTTGGCATGAGTGGGCCAGTTTAAAACTCGAGTGAAACGAGAGTTTTAAAGGTCCACGAGTGCCAAAAAAAGCCCAAATTACACAAGAACGAGTTTAATACAACGTTTTTTTGTTCGACGAGTCCCCCAAAGGCTCCAAATCGCTGAAAATCTTTAAAATTAGCTTGACGTTTCGTTTTGACAAGTTGTCAAATTTATCAAAATCCGTCCACATAGGAGAAAATTCTCAAATTCTGACAGTGTCGAACAAAAAAATAAAATTTCATCGTTTGCTAAATGCCCTTGGCCGTTATATTCGGAAATATAAAATCTCAAACCATTGAATGATCGAACTCTACTTGCTGCGACGTACAATTGAAAACTGGCTGCCTCAATAAAATTGCAATTTTTTCGAATGTTTGTTTTTGAGACTTATTTATTGTGATCGCAAATGCAGCTATAATTGGAAATTGACTTCTTTGAAAATTAAATGGTAAAATAGTACCTGAATATGTTAAGTTTATACGTGGAATCAAAATTCTCTTATTGCGTTCGGTTCCAGTTAAAACTTCGGAATCAATAGCATTGCGATGCATAAACTTGATGCGTATTCTTGTTCCATAGACTGATGCTTCCTTTGTATTTAAGTTTCTGATCAGTAAAACGTCCAATTAACTTTCAATACTAACTTATGTGGTGGCAAACCACTAATTGTCAAAGAATTTTGTATTTCACTCCGAAGAGTTTTTTTTTATTAATAATCTAAATAAACTCCCTCTTGGAGTGGATTTCATTGAGGGGGGGATTAAATCAATTACAAACCATTCACTCCGCATTCGCTTCAAATTCACTCCGCATTTACTCCGCAAATTTTTTACAGTGTATGAACGTAAACAATGAATGTTTTGATATTTGTAACACACAGGTGTCCCCGAAAAAGAAGATGAGTCCATAACTCCTTTATTTATCGGAGGATTTTAATTATTTATACACCAAATTAAATAGCTCTAAATAGGCTACAAAAAGCTCTATAAATTCACATATAAGTCCAAGGGCTTCAGGGCTAAACTGTCAAACTATTTTTTTTTTCAAATGCAAACACATAATTTTTTTAACACTTCCGATAGAGATTTTTATTCTAAAAGAACAGTCTATTACAAGTGTACAATTACCTACCCAAAATACAAAAAAAGTTAAAAAATGCTTCTATGGTCGATGCTTAAACTGCGCTCTGTACGTGCAATCCCAAATGTTATTACATATTTGTCATTTGTTTTTCAAGTAACTTAATTTGGTTAATTTATTACATTGTAACGCAATGAATTTTGATAGCTTCTCATGCTCGTCATTTGTTTCAAAATGTAGTGTTATTTTTTATTATTTTTTTTTATTTTATGAAGTTACACATGTCATACATTGTTGTTTTCAGAATAAAAATCTCTATCAGAATTACTAAAAAATGGTATGTGTCCGTATTTGAAAAAAATATTTTGACAGTTTCACCTTGAAGCACTCTGGGTTTTACGTGAATTTAGTACGCCATTTTGTAGCTTATTCACAACCATTTAATTTGGTGTATAGATTATTAAAATTCTCCGATAAATAAAGGAGTTATGAATTTGTCTCTTTTTTTGGGAACGCCCTGTATATTATACATAAATTTTATCTTTCTGCACTTCTTCTCGACATAAACTTTAACTACGCCAAATCTCACACTCCTCCGTGCGCGCAATTTGCTTAAAAAGGGGTGCAAAGGTTTTCCTTCACGTATTAACATACAGGGTGGAACAAAAGTATCAAATATTGGCTGTAACTTTTTAATTTGACAATTTATGAAAAAATGTTTAATATCAAAGTTGATTAGTGTATTATCCTGCATCATCTGGTCTTTCTAGTTTGTTCCTATCTTCTTTTGTTTCGCTGCTATGGCAACCAACTTTGGTTTTTTAAATAGCACCCATACATTTTTTGTGTGATTTTCAAAGAAGCGCATCTTTCTGTATTCATAAATACAGTTTTGCCATTATGGGGAAAAAGAATAAAATTTAAAAAAAAACAAAGGTGATAAAATTAACTTACTAAGTAATAAAATTCAATATCAAGAATGCCATGGAAATTTGACAATTTTTGTTGAACGTCATGCATGATAATAAACCAAACAATTTTTATATTTAATTTGAAAAATTATGAAAAAATGTTTTACGCATTTCGATATTGTTTAGTGTTCTCGTTAAAATATTAAATTTTGTTGTAAATATGCCTAAGTCAGGCGCAGAAAGAACAAGAGCGTGGCGTGAGAGAAAACATACGAGTGAAGTGACAGTTCAGAATGTAAAAAGAAAACGTGCGAGTGAAGTGACAGTTCAGAATGTGAAAAAACGGTGTAAATAATAAAGACAAAGAACCAGCAACTAGCACCTCGGCTCAGCCACCTCCTCTCGCACCTATCAGTGATAATTTACTATATTCTGATTTCCCTGTAATACAAAAGTTTCACTTCTATCGTGTGTCTTTACGACACACTCTCTTTTTTTTAGCTGAGTGAGAAATAGAACAACAAACTCGTGTGAATCATTTCATTCAAGATTTAATTCCAATTTTTATTTCAGTCATCCCAACAATTTCGTATTTATAAATGTCTTGCAAAATTTTCAGTCCGAAATTCATACGAAAATATGTACTGCTAACACATTTCTGAAGATAATTCCAAAAAGACTAAGCAAAAGGCATATTTTCTGAGAAATAAAATTTTAGAGTTGGATGTCTTGATGTAGACACGCGCACCATCTTCATCGAAGACCAAAATTAAGTACCTATATTACACATGATAAATCCTTAAAGATGTCACAATTCATATCTCTATTTATCGTTTTTCCAATCTTCAATCTCAAACGTTAATCCATTTATTTTTACTCGTATCAATACATAATCATTCGTAGACATGTTGTTTCCAAATTCAGAGATAAATTGGTTACCTTAAATTGATGAAATTTTTTAATCTAATTTTGCCTTATAAAGTCATGTGTAAATACTTAGATACAGGGGATAGAAGCACTTGTTTAATGAATCGAATAAAATTTTAATTGCTCTAGTGGTTTAATAGCTATTAAGACAACAAGGGTGTTATAGACGATTTAAAAATCGAGATCGTAGTTTAAATCAGAGCGACCGCAGGGAGCGAGGATTTAATAGATCGAGATTTTTAAACTATAAAACACGCGTTGTCTTCGATATTTTTTCTAACACTAACATCTTATCAGAAATTTTAATGAATTCAGAAATTATTCGAGGCGCGTCACAATACACGAAATGCGGAGGTCGCCGTGGGTACTGTAACCTTTCGACTTCCTTGACTTTTCCTCGATGATTTTTTTTCTCCCTCATTTGATGTATTGTTGGTTGCCGCATTCCCTCGGATGAAATTTTGCGGAAAAATACGAAACAAAAATAATGAGAAAAGAAATGTTTATGGATCCTACGTTGTGTTTTATTTTTGATTTTGTTTAATTAGGTTCTAACGAGAGGCCGTACCTTCGGAGGTTTTCCAAAAAATAGAATTAAAACGATTGAGCACACTTCACTTAAAGTTTATTTAACAAATAATCGAGTGTGGTGGTGTTTGGTCCCAACAAATTATAGAAATAAATACATGAATTTGATAACAGAAGTTGGTGGAAATTTGACCTAATGAGATTTGACTCGCGGCCCTCGAATTGAGACCTGACTCATGAATAAATGACTACGCTGGGCAAATACAGAAGTTTCTGGCGCGAACAGCATTATGGAAGTTTGAGATGCGAACTATGTGATCCGATTTAGATTTCAATTACCCCAATTAAATTGAACCCGACGCGATGCCCTGGAATCTCATAGATCACCCCGGTCTACTCCGGTGGTCGAAAATAAAAGGGAAAAAAGGTTCTAACAGGGCCGAAGGGTACCTCTCTTCACGTGTCAGCTGGCCTAGTTTGGTCACTGTCCCGTTTACGGGTGACATGGCGGTTTGTGCACTTATGCCGGACCACAGCTAATTGAGTGCGACGGACACTGGCGGTAGCTTCCCGATCTCGAGACTCCAACGCTTACATAATAAATAGAAATGTTTTATAATGAATTTATATTAGTTCCCCTTGATGAAAGCTCGGTTCCCCAATCGGTAAATGCAAGAAGATCACATACTTCGCGATAAAGAAATTAATACAAGATTCTAAAGAGCCACGTGGTCATCCGATACTCACGAAATTAATATAATCTTTACTTTAGAACGATAAAGAACTAAATGCTGGTTGACTAATTAAATCACGCCTGCAAATAATGTACCAGAATTAGAGAAATAATTTACCTTGTAAATGTTAAGCACGTGGTCACAAAATGGCTGCTGGAAGTACTGAACGTACCTCCGGCTACTTTGGAGATCAAACCCCGAGTGGATTAAAAAAGCCCCCTTTCCCGTTCCGCAATTGGTTTTATCATTTCTGGCGCACCCCACTTTCGCAACCCCTACTTGACCAAAGTGACCAATCAGCTCGGTTCTACTTTACGCTGATCGCGACGCCTTTTCGAAATCTCTAGAACTTTTGAAATTACAGTTTCCGTTTTTCCACCACTATTTTAAATGTTTAAATTTAGACTTTTGTTAGGACCAGACCAAATGTACAAATTTGTTCTTGAATTAGAAGCCTGAAAAAGAACACTAAATTACTGACTCTATACAATAATAAAAATCAGCATCAAGAAACAAACACAATCTAAAACTGGGACAAACCGAATTAACACGAACACTGAATTACTGGCTCTATACAATAATAAAAATCAGCAACAAGAATTCGACAGAATTAAATGAAATAAACATAATTTAAAATGAAACAAACATAATTAAAATGAAACAAACATAATTAAAATGAAACAAACATAATTAAAATGAAACAAACAAAATTAAAATGAAACAAACATAATTAAAATGAAACAAACATAATTAAAATGAAACAAACATAATTTAAAATGAAACAAACTTAATTACAATGAAACAAACAGAATTAAAATGAAACCTAAATTGGGCTTGAAACGCTGTTACGCAAGTGTTATATCATGCATTGACCTGCTACTTCTAAAATTTGCTCTACATTGGTTTGATTCCCCAAAACAGTTCTAATTAATAATTACTTCGTAAATTTCATTCTCTCTCTCTCACTCACACGTCTGATTTCTACGACTACCTGTCTTTACCGTTACCGGGTCCTCTCTGTTTTCTACCGACTCCCTTTCTACTTTGCTTTGTTACTTTTCTAACTAAAAGTGCAAACGATTCTAGTTATTTTCTACGATAAAGCGCTCTGTTTCTAATTTGCAATTCTCGCCCTTTAATTACAAATATTACGCAAATTTGAGAATGCTAAAAAAGTAAATTATTAACCCAATGAACATTAATTTTGTGGTTCTCTCAATTTGAAACCTGCTAACATCAAATTTATTAATTCAATTATCCCCTGATTTTAACTGGACCACCCAAATTGTCGAACGAGTAAATTTTGCAATGTTTCTTTTCCCATAAAAACTGTTATCTTTGTGTTGTGTTCGGACAGGACGTGTACCTGCATTTTCAAAGAAAGGTCGGCAGATTTCACTTGAGGAATGTGGTGCCGACACGGCTTCAATAAAATTTACAACTGGCCAGCATTTCCGTCGCAAATGAACGGTATTTAAAATATTTCGTTGCAATTATTTTAAAACTAAAATTCTTAATTTATCGAACCTATTCGGACCGTTACAGTACTATGGTAATAATATCAACAAATTTGGAAAAAAACAATTTTCATCGTTGAAATGTGCCAAAACGTTCCAGAAGAAATAAGAAAAAAGGGGCAATTTGTTACCAATGAAGTCTAAAAGTGCATACGAAAAGGTGTATGTTTCGTTTCAAGGAGTAAAATCACATATCTAGCTCGCTTATTTCTGAGGGTAGGTGATACCGAGGTATAACTAAATGAGACCTATATTATCTTGTTGAGAACATTTTGGGGCATAAGAAATGGTGATCTACAACTTTTTTTAATAGGACCGAATTTTGAAAACGGCCTTTATACATAGTTGAGGTGTAGTCCGAAAAACTACGCTTCTCATAACATTTAACGCTGTGTTAATTCAACTATTGAAGGTATAATTCTGATTTTCTGTGTACCTGTTTATACTAAAAAGTACAGCGCATCCAACAGTGAATTGAAAATTTCGCAAATATTGATAGTTTTGAAAAAAATAATTCTTCACTCTGCTGGAACCCATCTGAAATGTTGAAAATTTTGATACACATGTCGCGAGTCAAATGTAACTAAGATATTAGACAAGTTTTTAAAAAAAGAACTAAGTCGATAGCCCGTATACTTTTCGAGAATAGTAGATTACATACCGAGGTGGGAAGTGTTTCATTCCTGTCGAGAGCTAAGATAGTTTACCAAGGCGTAACCGAGGTGAACTAATGCTCGAGACAGGAATGAAACACATTCCCACCGAGGTTTGTATACTATTTTATTCGGAATCATTACATTTTTAGCAAAATAAACAATTAATTTGATGCAGTTTCATTTCTACTGTTTTTTGACTTTCAGTAAGTACTCCACTGGAAAAACCTTATAATAGGGTGGAAAGTGGCCTATTACTGACCAAGAGAGGGAAGTAAAGATAAAAAGGAATGGTTAACTTTCCGCCCTCGTATAATGTTAGGAATGTGCATATTACAATACGATTCCGAATAAAATGATATTCAATTTAAGTCAAGATTGACTATTTTTCGACGAGGACTTCAGCAGTTTAAAAACAATAATTGTAAAATTTTGAGTAGGTAAAATTTTTGTATTTTTGCTAAAATTTACCTATTTTAAATGCTTTCTTCGTCATCCTCATTCTCATATACATATAATGAAATTACAGTTTCCGTTTTTCCACCACTATTTTAAATGTTTAAATTTAGACTTTTGTTAGGACTAGACCAAATTTACAAATTTGTTCTTGAATTAGAAGCCTGAAAAAGAACACTAAATTACTGACTCTATACAATAATAAAAATCAGCATCAAGAAACAAACACAATCTAAAATTGGGACAAACCGAATTAACACGAACACTGAATTACTGGCTCTATACAATAATAAAAATCAGCAACAAGAATTCGACAGAATTAAATGAAATAAACATAATTTAAAATGAAACAAACATAATTAAAATGAAACAAACATTATTAAAATGAAACAAAGATAATTTAAAATAAAACAAACATAATTAAAACAAAACAAACATAATTTAAAATGAAACAAACATAATTAAAATGAAACAAACATAATTAAAATAAAACAAACATAATTAAAATGAAACAAACATAATTAAAATGAAACCTAAATTGGGCTTGAAACGCTGTTACGCAAATGTTATATCATGCATTGACCTGCTACTTCTAAAATTTGCTCTACATTGGTTTGATTCCCCAAAACAGTTCTAATTAATAATTACTTCGTAATTTTCATTCTCTCTCTCTCACTCACACATCTGATTTCTACGACTACCTGGCTTTACCGTTAACCTGTTGTCTCTGTTTTTTTTCTACCTACTCCTTTCCTATTTTACTTTGTTACTTTTCTAACTAAAAGTGCAAACGATTCTAGTTATTTTCTACGATAAAGCGCTCTGTTTCTAATTTGCAATTCTCGCCCTTTAATTACAAATATGCCACAAATTTGAGAATGCTAAAAAAAGTAAATTATTAACCCAATGAACATTAATTTTGTGGTTGTCTCAATTTGAAACCTGCTAACATCAAATTTATTAATTCAATTATCCCTTGATTTTAACTGGACCACCCAAATTGTCAAACGAGTAAATTTTGCAATGTTTCTTTGTGTTGTGTTCGGGCAGGACGTGTACCTGCATTTTCAAAGAAAGGTTGGCAGATTTCACTTGAGGAATGTGGTGCCGACACGGCTTCAATAAAATTTACAACTGGCCAGCATTTCCGTCGCAAATGAACGGGATTTAAAATATTTCGTTGAAATTATTTTAAAATTAAAATTCTTAATTTATCGAACCTATTCGGACCGTTACAATACCTAAACAAGAAACATTGTTGTGACATTTTTTGCAAGAACAATCACTGCAGCATTTTAAGTCTTCCTTCATGCACATACATTTATTATTTTGACATCATTGGTCTGTGCAAAAAATGTTCATCAGTTTTCTAATGTCATTAGGTACTCGTATATGGAATCCATTGATCCATTGTAGCTAAAACGGGTTGTAAAATGTCCTTATTTAGATTAATAATGAAAGATTTTAGGTTGGCAGCACAAAATGTAAGTGTCATGTGGCATTTTTGTACAATTTTTTAAGTGTACAATATTGATGTCGGGCAAATTTGTATCCTTTATCGCAAGCTGTACATTGTGTATAGGAGTAGGGGCCGAGGGGGTACCAAGCGATGGTTTAGGAATAACAGAAACGACGACGACGGTTTTGAATATTTGAGGAATTGGTTGATTTTTGTCGTGACAGTCGCTTCTTGAATCCTTTATGTTGCCAATGGAAGAAAAATAAATTCTCTATCTGGTAATTTTTTAACAAAAATGATTATATTTTGCTTTAAATAAATTGTCGGCCGAAAAAATTTTGTGTATTACACGGCCAGAAAATGTTCTGCGAATGCTTGCACTTGTGGCCCTCGGCTGGCACCTCTGCCCCACAAACCGTACTTGCACTTGCAAAATGGCATTTTCTAGCCTTGTGATACAAATAACTATTGCAACCAGCACCTCTCATTCTGAGTTTCACCGAGTTTCAGAAGGGACATTTTTTGTGATATTTTGAATAATAATTTGGGCTTGTGATTGTGGATAAAACGTTATATTACATTTGTGTTATAGTCGATAAAATGCTATCTAAAACACTTATACAATAAATACCTAACTATTAATACAAACCACTTGTCGTTATGTTATGTTGTTTATTTTTATTTTATTTTAAGGCTGTATGACACCATGCCAAATTTTGTAGAAAATAAAATAAGAGAGACCTTCGATCAGGACCAATGAACGATCAGGATCATAGTCTGTCTGTCTTTTTAACAGAATTTTCTATGAAATGTAGTATCGTTTAGTAGCTTTAAAATTAGTTACTTTTCTATTATAGCTATTAAGACAACAAGAGTTTTATAGACGATTTTTAAACTATAAAACACGCGTTGTCTTCAAGATTTTTTCTAACACTAACATCTTATCAGAAATTTTAATAAATTCTGAAATTATTCGAGGCGCGTCACAATACACAAAATGCGGAGGTTGTCGTGGGTACTATGGTAATAATATCAACAAATTTGGAAAAAAACAATTTCCATCGTTGAAATGTGACAAAACGTTCCAGAAGAAATAAGAAAAAAGGGGCAATTTGTTACCAATGAAGTCTAAAAGTGCATACGAAAAGGTGTATGTTTCGTTTCAAGGACGGAACAAAACCATCACTGAGGTAACGGAAGATGTCATTTTGGCTTTTCTTGATATGGGGTAACTTCATTAAAAGTTAATTCACACTACGGCAAGAATCATTTGAAGACAATGTAAAGATTGCCATTTTCGATGGCCGGACACTTGCATTGGATGAAACAGCAGAAGTTAAAAAAGAAGATGTTAGGAACAAGAGCACGAAGCTAATATGGCAGTTCCAATTCAATAATTGTACGTTTCACTTTTGTGATAATTACTGTAAAAACGATGAATAAAATGTTACTTGAATGATGTGTGTGAGCGTATTTTATGACTCAATAAGATACGTTGCTATTGACGACGTGTCTTATAGAGAAAAGCGTATTTTATGGGAAACATAAGGTGTGAGCTCAAATGCACCCTGGAAACAGTATAAGATATTAGTGTTAGAAAAATTCTAATTTGTGGGGTTTAATATAATCGCTGTTTATTTAAGAAATGAACTAAACACATACCTACAAGTCACAAAAAGCAAGCAGTGTATGTAGGAGAGAGGTTAGAGAAGTTAAATCCCTGCGGAAGCAAAACTTCTTGTTAATTCCGGCTGGGTGTGGATCTTTTATAGGCGACAATTGGCGCCGTTTTGACGACTGTTGATGTCCCCTCCTCCCCTCGATGATGAGGCAGCGGGGAGAACGTTTGACCAATGGAGGTGTGAGGGAGGGTACTGCCGCAAGGTACTATTAGCGACACCATGAGGGTAGTAGCGGGGCGCATTTGTACTATCAATTCAGCGTAACGGGTAGGATTTGAATATCCCTACAAACTTTAATTAAAAAATATCATCTTAAACCAACGGTGGCCAACCCGCGGCACGCGTGACAATACTCGCGCGAAGTAAAAACTTTTTTCTTGTTATACGATTCAGATGAAACAGTAGGGCAGTGGTACATAATGCATTATCATTCAAAAGAATGAAACAGAAATGAAAAAGTGGCTCATCAAATATTTTTAATAAATTTTTAATAAAATAAAGTGGCACTCGAGAACAAAAAGGTTGGCCACCATTGTCTCAAACAATAATGTACAATATACATCATATTACCAATACGTAGACACATCGAATTACGTAGACACTTCGAATTTAATCTCCATGTAAAATACTCTGAAGGTGTTAAAACTTATGTGTTAAAAACAAAATAAATAACTAGGAATCTATTTACTCGAAAAAGTTGATTTCAAATATCTATTACCTGAAATTAGGTGTACCGACCCATAACTTCTTATTATAATTATCTTTCTGAAAAACTTTGCCCACGAATCTAACGCTTCTACGATTTCATTCGTTCCCTTCCATATTTTTCTGCTATCTACGTATTAATTACAAGTATCTGACAGTTCGGTAGGGAACTTACCAATTACTTTATAGTTCAAACCCCGATTTCCCTGTAGTAGTTTCGCTTTCTTTGATTATTCACGAACACTCCACTTTCACATCCCCTACTTGACCAAAATGGCCAATCAACTCTGTTACATTCGAAATTGGTTACGTCAACTAATCACAAGAGCTTTTCGATAGGTACTCCTTGATTTTTTTTTATGTAACCGTTTTTTTTTTCACCATTATTTTGAATGTTTTAAATTTGATTCTTATTAGGACCAAACCGAATATACGTAATTTGTTGTTGAATTACAAGTTTGAAAATCACCGACGCGATTACAAATTTTCTTGATCGCAGAATATTTTCATTATCGCTGAGATTCTCATTATAATTTAGGAGAGCGAATTCCGATTAATAAAATATTGATAATAAACAAGCTGTAGACGAAGTTAGACAAGTCAGCTGCCTTTTTTTTAATAAACAAAGAATTCACTGGACCTACCAGTTACATCAAATTATCTTTAGTGTTTAATTTCGATACTGTTTGTGGGCGCATCATAACCCGGATGTTAATAAAATTCGTTAACGATTTGCAGAAATCCATTTTTCAGCTAAACTACGCTCGTCCACATGAAAGGGTTTCTTGAATATGCCCAGTAATTTTACTTTTCCATAACGAGTGTTAAGATACGCAAATTAAGCGACCCTCTAAGAATTTAATTAAACACCGATCTTCGAAACAAAAAATTTCCCCCGGCCTCAGGAGCCCTTGTAACCTTACTTTCTGGATGACCCTCGTATCTTATAGAGTCATAAAATACGCTCACACATATAATTCAAGTAACATTTTATTCATCATTTTTACAGTAATTATCACAAAAGTACAATTATTGAATTGGAACTGCCACATTAGCTTCGTGCTCTTGTTCCTAACATCTTCTTCATTAACTTCTGCTGTTTCATCCAATGCAAGTGCCCGGCCATCGAAAACTGGCAATCTTTACATTTTCTTCAAATGATTCTTGCCGTAATGTGAATTAACTTTTAATGAAGTTCTACACACTTACCCCATATCAAGAAAAGCGTTACCTCCGTGATGTTTTTTTTTATTGTTCCGGCCTTGAAACGAAGGTTGGTTGTTGACGTCCTAAATAATTACGAAAAAAAAAAACAGTGTAAACATTGATACGAATGATTATGATACGATAAGATACGAGTATAAACGGACGATCGTTTGAGTTTGGAAGGATTGAGAAAACGATAAATAATGGAGATATGAATTGTGACGTGTTTAAAGATTTTCATGTGTAATATAGGTAGGTACTTAATTTAAAATACAATTTTGGTTTTCGATGGAGATGGTGCGCGTGTCTTGATAGAAGCGGTTGCTTGGATTCCTGGACGGGAGAGGAACATTCTTGGAGATGATTCTACTCTTGCAGGGGAGACCTGTTTTAAAAGGCTGAGCTAGAGCGAGGGCGATGGGTGCTCGATACTCTACGATGAGGCGAATAGATGTGGATGAGTGTCTCGGGATTCCCCGGATGCAGTAGAGAATGTTCGCCGGGTTCTTTAGAATTTGAGAGTTCTTTGGAAAGAAGGCTAAAAAATGTTCATGAGAAAAATGTTGCAGTAAAACACGAGTTCGACATTTTAGGAAATTTCAGTTAAATCGAGGAATTACAGAATGAATTATTTTGATTCAGATAGCGAGACACCAAATTAATGTTTGCTAGATAAGGGAGTAAGACATTTTTTAACGTATAGTAAAGGTTGATTTGCTTTGTATATAGTGACAATGTTATATAAAAGTTATTTCATTATTTGTCGCTTATAGTCATATCTTCATGAATTGCAGTAAACCATGTTTCAGCAAGATAACACCCAACTACGAAAAGCTTGGAATTGAATAACTTGAGTAAAAATCGCTCTCAGAATTACAGTAGACATAACTGCAGAAACGTTATTCTTTACGAGTGAATTTACTTTCATTGCGCACCATATCAACTTTATTAAATTTTAAAAGTATTTGGACACTAATAATTTGCCAGAAGGGCGGCCGGAGGATATTTTTGTTTCCGCTTTGAGACTTTTGGGACTCGATTGAGGGTGTACGAGAGTCGAACAATCTTGGGGATGATTCTTCTCTTGCAGGCGAAGATCTGTTTTAAAAGGCTGGGCTAGAGCGGGGCACAGATGGGTGCTCGATACTCTGCAGTGCGGCGGATGAACGAGTTGTAGGCGTTAATGAGTGTGTTGGGATTCCCCGGATGCGGTAGAGAATGTTACCCCGGTCGCAAATGAGTTCCTCCACGCGGTCAAATTTTTGCAGGTCTCTACCTTTTTGACCCTGATCGGCAAACGAATTCCTCCAAGTACCTGTAATTGGATTAGAGACTGGCGGTCCATCTGGACCAAGGAGGTTAAAGTAAGAGGAGGGAAAGCCAGTTTGAAAAAGTGATGCCACCCGCCAAATCGTGCAGAGCCATAAAAGGTTGCTAAACAAGGGTGGTTGGTGGGGATGGTACCAGTGGCGTATAAAAGACGGGGCGCACAGATGCATTTATTGTAATTTGTAACATAAAGTACATGAAAAAAATTAACAAAAATAAAAGAAGTAAATTTATAATTCAGAAAAAACTATATGTACATGACGGGGCGCACTGGAGCATTTGTTGTAACATAAAAACGCTTAACACCTTGTTGCCGGGGTTAAAGGAACGCCACTGGTGCCAAAGCGATGCGATACCCGGTGGGCCGTTCAAGGACGTTCGCGGTCATAAAAGGTTGCTAGAGAAGGAACGATTGGCATCACTTTCAATGCATTACCAGCATAGGGCGCTTTCCCTTCTCTTACTTTAACCTCCTTGATCTGGACTGACCATTGGCCACCTGTTAATCAACTAGCACAACACGTACAACAAATGCCAGTGAATCTTTTCATTTTAAGAGTCAATTTTACAGTAGCCATCCCTCCATATTGATATTTGTTGATGTTCTCTTGAGGTTTCAAACGTTCATTTTTCTATTTTGCACCTATAACACAGTCAGTATAACACTCAAACGGGTTTCGAAAAGGAGCTCTTTTCGATACGCGGTTTCAGGAACATTTACTTAAATTTTTAATGTTGGCAGTAACTTATAGTGAGTTGTTGCTAGGTGATCACTGCATTTCACGACACTTTAAATTCAAAACTTACAATTCTTCGTCTATTTACCAGCGTTACCAACCCTTATATTTGCCAAATATAATTTTCCTAGCATTATGTTTTGGACTTTTTTTTAATTTAAGGGACAAAATAGAAAAAATATTGTATTATACTTGTTTTATAAGCCATTTTGTCGCACTTGTTTACTTATAGCACTCGTCGCTGCGCTCCTCGTGCTCTAAAAAACGCGTGTGACAAAATGGTGTCTTATAAAATTTGTATAATAAATAACTATTAAAACAAAAGAAAAAGGGCAAACACTTTTAATAAAAAATGAATAAAAGACGTATTTGCTTAGTAAATACTACAATAATGTTCTTGACATTTTTAGTTATGTGAAAGCGGTGTCGTATTAGCCCGTCCCTGATAATCCTCTACATTTCGCTACCTGACCTAATATCCACCCTGGTATCTGCATTTGGAGAAACTCGTTTGCGCCGGTTACCCCGATTCTTTAGAAATTGTTGGACGTCGAAGTTCAGGAAACCGTTCTGATAGAACCTCACTTCTAGGTTCTAGGAATCGTATTTGAGGGTTCCTTGGGAATTGATGGCCGTTCAGGTAAATTGTCTCATAATGATTGTCAACCACTGGAACGCTTTTAACTGTGCCTGTATATGGTCGTTCACGGTTGACAATCAAGAGCTGTACCTTGTAAATTAGTAAATTACAATGGTATATCGTCATATTAAAAATATAATATTCCTGCTGCTAAAACTTTGAAGGAATTTCCAAGACAATTCAAATATATTCAACTAGGTAAATCTTACATTTAAAGAAAAGTAATTCAATATAATCAGATTGAAGATAGATTCGCCAAATTAATAATTTAAAATTTTCAATCATTTCAAGGAACCTTCCTTGTTTAAACTTTTTAATGTAAACTAGGCAAAAATGAATAGGGAATTCCACAATTTTTCTTGAAAAGCAAAATAATTACCCCAATCCTCCTGCGTATTCTTAAACTCTAGATAAATTTAAAACGTTACAAGTACGTGAAACGTTACATTTAATGTGTATAGATACATATTTATAACATATTTCATTACAAATTTTAACCTGTATTTATAAAAAATTCCAAAATGGAAAAATTCCCTATTCATTTTTGGCTAGTTTATTAAATGCAATACGGATGTGGCTTTTGTAATAACAATCACCGCATTATCCTGTGTATGATAATTACTTTCGAGCAAAACATTTTCGAGAAACTGCCATTCGAGGAACTTGCAATTCGAGCAGTCATATCCGAGCAATTGACTTTCGAGCAATTCGTCTTCGAGCAATTGCATTCGAGCAATTTACCTAGATTCTTATAATCAGCCGAGTCTGTTTTAATATTTAATATTTGAGGACTCGTAAATTTTGCGTGTCTTTCATCACTAATATAATTGACGAGTCATCTGTGGCTTAATTACGTAATATCATAGCAACGGAATATATGTGGAAAACCCTTAATAAATATTTGTCACCACCAGGATGGTTTTTACCAAGGCGGTCTCTATTTTAACAGGCCGTGACACTGACTTCAGAAAGTGGTCTGTGGAATGGCCCACTAACGTCTGACAACGTTGCTTCGCCAACCTTTAAAAAAAGTTACTAGTTTTGAAGTTTTGTGATCACTCACTGTCACTCACTATTTTGTCATTGTTAGCTGTCAGTTAATCATCACTGAAAGATTTTTCTAATTCTCGTATTGCAACTTTACTTCAGTCAAAGTATATCAGGTGACCAAGTCAAGGTAATTATGTGTATCCTGTTTTATAAGATAGCTATTGTTAGTAAAATTTAATAGAGTACTGTATTCTGAACAAGTGTCCTATCCAAAATAAAGATAGAAGTCCTTTTAGTTCACCCTGATTGCATTAGCTCGAGTGCAAATTCCAACGCATGCCACCTGTACACTGTACAGCTCAGGATAAGATTTTTTTTCTAAAGTCTTACACAGAGACCATTAAAGACCAATAAAGGTGCAGTATGAATTTTTAAAAATAAATAAGAACTGCAAAAGCTACCCACTCGGGTGTATGGACCCTACCATCAATACAGGTTTATAATTTAAAATGGATTTTAGACCTAATGGAACGAGCAACAAAGATCTCACGCGCCAGTTTTCTAGTTCCAAAATCCGCATCCATTCTTGCATTCTAATCTTCTTCGATGGGAATTTGAAAACGCTAACGTAGGAAGACTTACTTGAAGCATAATTTGACTTGCAATTGGGTATCTACGAGAACACAACATTTGTGTGGCATGTTTATTTTTCAATTACTGAAATTAATTGCACTATTAATTGTCTTGTCAAAATGATTTTTGAATGAACCGCCTTTCTATGGAAGTGCCAATATTTTTGAAACTCAGGATGCTCTGGAATGGCCCACTAAGAAATTTGGCAACACAGCCAGTGTCCTGGCCTGTTAAAATAGAGACCGCCTTGCTTATAGCTAACGGCCGTGCCTGATATGACACATATGTCAATTGAGTGTGAGACTCGAACTCGTTAAGTGAAGACGTATTTGTTTGTGCTCACGACAGACATATCAAGTGCCCGCGCGATAACAGTAGCTATTTGCGATAAGAAACTGCCGTGATATCGGTACGGTGATAAGATAACAAAGACAAAAAAGTCCGAGAACTTGGTGAATATGTGCTTAATTGACATACTACAAATAGATAAATAAATGAAAAACAACGAAATAGAAAAAATGGACCAGGATAATCCATTCAGCAAAAGTTGTAGGACCGAAAGGTCTCCAATGAGAGCCAGAAGACACTCACGAACGGACATATCTGAACAAATAGGGGCATTAGCAAAACCCGTCCAACCAAAAGCGAATTACGTACCTACACCAGACACAAGTAACGTAGAGAAACTACAGCAAGATCTTGCAGAAGCTCAACAGGAGATCAAAGAATTAAAAGCAATTATAGCTAAACTGCAACCAACGCGCACAAGATTTAGTCCTGCAAACTCAGAGGAGGAAGAAGAGCTAGTTAATAGAGAAACTGCATGGATACTGAGGGAGAATAAGAAACGAAAACAAAGTAAGTCACCGGAAAGAATAATTCCAGAAAAACAAAGTGAAAAAAAAAAGAATCAAAACGACAAAAACCACCACCGGTAATAATTAGCAATATAAACAACTACAGTCAACTAAACACACATCTTAAAAGCGAAAAAATTAATTACAGAACCACTATGTTAAATAATAACCAAGTAAAGGTGAATGTAGACAATGAATGGGAATACAGGGCATTAACCAAAGTAGGGAATAAGCAAAAATACCAGTGGCACTCCTATGAAAACAAGCTAATTAGACCATTACGAGTAATTGTAAGACACTTACACCCATCATGCCAACCAACGGAGATACAACACGAACTGAAGGAAAGAGGATTTCTAATTACAGATGTAGTGAACAAAATAAAAACAATTAAAGAAAATGGAAAATATAAAAGAATACCACTACCTCTCTTTATGCTAACTTTTGAATCTAGCCAGGACATCAAAAAAGTATATGATATAGAATTCTTGTGTGACATGAAAGTCTCAGTTGAAGCTGTCAGAAGTAGTAAACTTATACCACAATGCAAACGTTGTCAGAGATATAACCACACCCAGAAATATTGTGGGCACGAACCAAAGTGTGTTAAATGTGCTGGACAGCATTTAACAACAGAATGTAATAAAGCAAAAAATATACAACCAGTATGTGCAAATTGTGGCAAAAATCATCCAGCGAGTTACAGGGGATGCGAAGTTGCAAAAGAATTACAAAAAAGAAGAGATGAAGCCAGCAGAAAACAACAACCTAGAACACTTACAGCCAACGAAATAAAACCTGGAGTATCATATTCACAAGTAGCCCAAAAAGGAAACGAACCAGACCAAACGCCTGCAAACACCAAAAATCCAAACCCAACGGAGGAAACGTCTCTCATGCAAAATCTAATTACAAGAGTAGACCAACTCGCAGCACGGTTAACCACAATAGAGAACGATATTAGCAGAACTTGTCACAGTAAATAATGAGCAAAAATGATCTCCGAATAGCTACTTGGAACGCCAATGGTGTTCTGAATAGAAATGAAGAATTACAGATTTTCTTACACCTGCAAAATATTGACATATGCCTTCTCTCTGAAACACATCTAACAACACAATCATACCTCAAAATTAGGGGGTATAAAACTTACAATGCAAACCACCCATTAAACCAGGCCAACGGGGGCAGCGCCATACTAATTAAAGAACATATTAACCACCATATGGAACAGACAGTACAACGAGAAGAATATCAACTCACTACAATATGCGTGAACTCGGTAAAACAAAAATTAATAATAGGGGCTGTTTACTGTCCAATTAGACATAATCTTAAAAAACCGGACTACACGACCCTGCTGAACTATCTTGGAGAAAGATTTATCCTGGGTGGTGATTATAATGCCAAACACCTGAATTGGGGTTCAAGAATCACGACGACCAAAGGTAGAGAATTAAAAGCAGCACTCAGGGAGAAAGGATGCGACATTTGTTCAACCGCCAGACCTACTTACTGGCCGTCGGACCCACGAAAAACACCAGATCTTCTGGATTTTTTTATAACCAGGAAAGTAGCACTAAATTTCACAGATGTGAACGATAACTTCGATGTTACTTCGGATCACTCAGCTGTAATTTTGACCCTCAGCCATCATATAATAAAAAAAGAAAACAAACCCTATTTAACTAATAGAACTACAGACTGGCAGAGCTTTAGAGAGGAATTAAGAAAAAATATTCAATTAAACGTACAATTAAAAAAATAGAAAGCAACTGGATACTGCAGCGGAACAATTCATAGCACAAATTCAAGAAGCAGCATGGAATAACACGAAACCATACACATACAAAACAGTGGGCAACAATTATCCCTTCGAAATAAGAGAACTAGTGAGAGACAAGAGAAGGGCTAGGAGAAAGTGGCAGACAACTAGGAACGCAGCAGACAAAACCAAATTAAACAACCTTACCCAACAATTAAAGCGTGAAATTATAAACTTGAAACAATCCTCAATCAAGTGTTACCTGAGAGAACTGACAAATGAAAGAAGTACGGACTACTCACTATGGAGAGCTACCAGGAAGCTGAAGAAACCAATAACATATATACCGCCATTAAGAAAAACGAATGGTAATTGGGCAAAAAGCGCTAAAGGAAAAGCGGAGGCTTTTGCTAATTATCTAGAGCAAACATTCCAACACTATACAGCTCAAAATAATTCCATGAGTCAGGAAGAATATAATAACCAAGACGATGAAAAAATTCCCCTAGTTACTCCAAAGGAAATCGCCAACGAGATTAAAGTAAATCTTAATCCAAAGAAAACCCCGGGGTATGACCTTATAACCGGTGAATTACTAAAAAACCTGCCCAAAAAAGCAATAGTAATGTTGACATACCTGTTCAATGCAGTAATCAGGTTGCAACATATGCCCAGCTGTTGGAAAGTGGCAGAGATGATAATGCTACATAAACTAGGAAAACCAGCTAACGAGGTTAAATCATATAGGCCTATATCGCTTTTGCCAATTATCTCCAAACTCTTTGAGAAACTGCTCTTAAAAAGACTAAAACCAATTATTGAAAATAAAAACTTAATACCGAGCCATCAATTCGGATTCAGGCAACAACATAATACAATCGACCAAGTACATCGTATAACAAACGTAATAGAAGAAGCATTAGAGGGAAGGGAAACCTGCTCGGCGGTATTCCTGGACGTTGCCCAGGCCTTCGATAAGGTCTGGCATCAAGGACTGATGAGTAAATTGAACAAGATCTTGCCAAAGCAATATGTGCACCTGCTGGAGTCATACGTCACTGGAAGGATATTTCGGGTAAAACAAGAAGATGAATACTCTCAGTTCAAAGATATAAAGGCCGGAGTGCCCCAAGGCAGCGTTCTAGGCCCAGTGCTTTATTTACTGTATACGCATGATATACCAAAGGGAAACAACATCACCATGGCCACCTTTGCAGATGACACGGCGATATTAGCAGTTGGTCGAGAAATTAGCAGTAGCACTAGAAGATTGCAAAGTGCTAGTGATAAAATAACAGAATGGACTCGTGTCTGGCGAATCAAATTGAATGAAGCAAAATCTGTAAATATAACTTTTACAAATAAACGAATAGAGGGCCAGCATAATGTTAACATGAATGGCATCGTAATACCCTACGCTAATACGGCGAAATATCTCGGAATGACTCTGGACACAAAGTTGAAGTGGAAAGAGCATGTGAAAAAGAAAAAGAAAGAACTCGTCCTAAAATATAAGAAAATGTACTGGTTGATAGGTAGAAGTTCCCAGTTGTCTATATATAACAAAGTCTTGTTATATAATCAGATGCTAAAGCCGTCCTGGCTGTATGGTATTCAGCTTTGGGGCTGTACTAGTCAACGTTATATAAAAATAATACAGACTTTCCAGAACAAAGTGCTCCGTAATATTGTCGATGCACCGAGATATGAGAGAAACAGCGATATTCATCGGGACCTAAACATCCCGTATGTTGCCGATGAAATAAAACGCTCAGCCCAAAAACACCAACAAAGAGTGAGAGACCATGTCAACCCAGAGGTCACACAACTGCTGGTAAAGGACGGTTCAACCCGAAGACTAAAAAGAAAAAGACCTAGTGACCTAGTGCAATGAGTGATAGTTATTAACATAATCTTTTTGACACCATTGGGTGAATATTAGTTTTAATATTTTTATTTTTTTTGCCTATCTAAAAGTAAATTAATGGTTGGTCCAAGTGACCAGTTTTAATAATTCACAATATTTAAAAAAAAAAAAAAAATCTGACCTTGAATGACTTTTTGAAAAAAAAAAATATATCTTGTGCTTATAGTGTTTTTAAAGTGATTTATTACAGTTTCGTTTTATTGAAATTGAGTCATAAATAACGGAAATATGGCTTGCGGCGTTTTTTAGAAAACAGCCTGTATATACAGGCTGTCTCAAAAATGGCGCCCAATCTCCTAAGGGTCTTAAAGAATAGAAGTCTGGGAATATAAATCTCAATACAAAATTTGATCGGACCAACAGATTTAGTATAACTTGCTCTTAAATATGGTAATTTCAAAGAGATGTATCTCCTTTATTACCAAATTTTACAGCTGAATTATAAATTACTTTACAATGTTACTTTTTCCAAGACCCCTTTGGGTAGTGGAACAACACCAAAGGCCTTCTTTTTAGAGTAATGACCTACCAAAATACGCTAAAATAACAGTGGCAACATTGACCTCAAAAGAGAATTGGTTTAGTTGATTATGCATACCAACCGATGTTGCCAAATTTGCTTATTTTAAAATGTGTATAACTTGGAAAATAGCAAAAGGAAAAAAAATTCACAACCAAATTGAACTCAACTCTTCAAATAGTTTAACCCCTCAAGAGATTGGGCGCCATTTTTGAGACAGTCTGTATATTCGTATGAATAAAAATACAATTAAAATTCGAAATTCACAAAATAATTATGGTAAATTATATGTTTTTAATTTGTTGTAGCCAATTTAGGGCGTCTTCGGTAAGTAGATGGTGTTTGGAGAAACCTTGCTGGAATTTAGTAAGGGGACATTCTTCCACAATGTGTTGGATGGTTTCTTTTTCTGCACCGCATTCACAAGAAGGGTTTTCACGAATGTTCCAGTGAAACAGCATATTATTGCATTTCCCATGGCCGGTTCTAAAACGATTTAATTTACACCAGATTTTCCTGGGTAGTTCAAATCCCGGAATTTGTTTTGTAGGATCCTCAATTAGATTTTTATTGAAAATATCTACGTCTTCCCAGGCTGCTTTCCAGTATTCAGATTTGGAAAATGGTTGAATGAGAAATTCTTCTTTCCAAAGTGGTTTACGCGATTTTAATCTAAAGGGTGGTAAATTTGCCAAGTCTTGTGCAATGGAGTACATGTTCGGTGAATTTTGAAATTTATCTCAAATTCGTTTTGTGACGTATGGTGTTGGAGTAGATTTTAAAGTACCCGTTATTATTCAAAGTGTGGTATTCAATTGAGCATCTATTTTGTTCACGTGTGCACTGTTCTTCCAGACAGGACAACAATATTCTGCCGTAGAATACTCTAGAGCTAGTCCTGTGACACGTAAAGTGTGTGCATTCGCTCCCCAACTTGTGCCTGCGAGTTTATGTATAAAGTTGTTTCTCGTTCTCAGTTTCTATCGTAACTTTTCGATGTGTAGTTTGAAGGTTAGAGATGAATCCTGAGTTATTCCTAGATATGTCGGGGAATATTAGACGTTTTTGAAAGCCACATTCGATGTAAGATGTTAGGGTCAGCACCTGGTCACAGCAATTTCTGTTTGGTCTAAAACCTGCTTCCTCTATTGGAAGATTTTCTTCTATTAAAGGTGAAATTCTATTGTAGATAAGTTTTTCCAAAAATTTATGATACACGCTGAGTAGAGAGATTGGTCTGTAACTCGAAGCTTCATTGGCTGGTTTTCCGGGTTATAGTATGGCAATAACTTTTGCTTTCTTGAATTCAGCTGATATTTTACCTGTTGAAAGTATGTCATTAGAAAAAGATCTAAGCCAGTTTAAACCAATTGGTCCCAGGTGTTTAATGAATTCAGGATAGATGCCGTCGAAACTCGTAGCTTTTCTGTTCTTCAGTGTTTTACCTACTTCTTGCATCTCTAATTTCTATTTCTAATTTCCCTTTTGTTTAATTTAATAGAATTTGAGACGTTAACCAGACGAGAAGCAACCGAATTTGGACTAATAGTAGATTTAGATCTGCGACTAGAATGAGTGAAGTTCATGTTTTCCATAAGTTCATTCCATTTTTCTTTTCTTGAATTATTCAGTGATTTAAATAATTGATCCGCTGTGTCTAGATTTGGGCTTTTTTGATATTTGACAAACAGATTATTAGTAGTACTCGACCAACATGTGGTATATTCTTTCCGGAATCCTCTCGGAATAAACTTTATAGCGGCACTTTTAATCGCTCCTACGAATCTTTGATAATTGTTGCTGGTTGGTGGAATCCAACGAACGGTTTGTTCTACTTGATTTTGAAATGTTTTCCAGTCAGCTTTTTGAAAATTCCAACGTGGTTTTTGAATAGTGTCGGATAACGGGATCTGTATACCGACAGTTATTAATACTGAAACATTTCGACTTCCTTGACTTGTCCTCGATGATTTTTTTTCTCCCTCATTTGGTGTATTGTTGGTTGCCGCATTCCCTCGGATGAAATTTTTTGCGGAAAAATTGAAACAAAAATAATGTGAAAAGAAATATTTATGGATCCTACGTTGTGTTTATTTTTCATTTTGTTTAATTAGGTCCTAACAAGAGGCCGTACCTTCGGAAGGTTTTTCCAAATAGAATTAAAACCATGGAGCACACTTTACTTAAATTTTATTTAACAAATAATCGAGTGTGGTGGTGTTTGGTCCCAACAGTTTGGCAGATTTCACTTGAGGAATGTAGGACCATTCTTGTGGACAAAGACATCAATAAAATTTACAACTGACCAGCATTTCCGTCGCAAATGAACGGTTTTTAAAACATTTCGTTGAAATAATTTTATAAATTAAAATTCTAAATTTATCGAACCTATTCGGACCGTTACAATATTGGCCTATGCTGGCTATGGGGAAAGTCATTTAGCACACAACGTGATGTTTGCAAAGGTTCATCATTGTTATTTGAAGTCACAAAACACAAATCGGGGTTGTAGTCCCTTTGCCACCGTGCCTTCCTGTCTTTAGCATCAAAGATTAGATATAAGTTATGCGACTCTGCCCATCTAAGTAACAATTCTCCATTTTCATCGTTGTCTGCATAACCCCATTGATTATTGTGACAATTGAAGTCTCCCATAAATATATAAATGATGAGAAATAAAAGTGACTCTAGAAAATTATTGTATATTTTTAAACCCTAAACCTTCAAATAATGTATTATAAATTGTTCGGTTGGAAGCGAACAATTGTGTGAGACTGAGTACACAGTTGAGACTACAATAAACCAATTAATCAATTGAGAACATAATGAAAAAAGAAGTGCGATTTAGCACTTTAGCACGTATTCTGTTTAAACGATAAAGAAGAATGTCGCAAATCTGACTGGGAAATTTATGCGAGAAATACGAAATACGAGTAGATTGTGGTTTGCAAGGAGAATTGCAAGGATACAAGCAAGTAATTTTAAATCCGGCTTTAAAAACAAAATTATTTCAGATAACAATAAATAATCTACAAATTCACTAGTTTGACTAATTGCAACATCATGTTGTTAAGTATTTTTGTCGACGATTCATGCGGCAGGGGAAAAGTCTACGCACTCCGGTACTTGTAGATTTGCAGAATGTTATCTTCCACAAGAATTTAGTGTTTAGATGATGTGGGAAGGCCCTTCTATCCATGAGAATCGCAATGTTGCAATTGTTGACGCCTATTTAGAGAAGGGGGTAACCACCCTCATCGCTCACCCCCGACTTATAACTTTTAAGCAGTCGCTTGAGTCGCTTGTAACAAGACGAACAGTCCTCAAATAAACGTCTGCATCTTAAATAGTTGCATTTTGTATTACTGCTCCTTCGAAAATGACGCCACAGCAATTATATATTATTTAACAAAAGGAGGTTCAAGAACAAAATTCGAGAAGGAAAGTGAATGGTTTTGCATTCGTTCAAGGGATGTGCTGCAACGCTTTTCTTAATTAATTTTTTAGCCAACTCTATAAAACTTTATTTTCCGAATTCATAGTATAATATACTTATTTGTATTTCAAAGCCCTTCCAAAGCGAACGTTTTATTTAACACTTGAATACAAAGCGATTTCAAATCGTTTGTAAAGCGATATTAAGCGTATGTATCAGTTAACTCTATGTAACGCTAAAGAACAATTTAAAGAATGTTAGCAGCACAACCAACCGATGGAGACAAAACAAATCTGGAAGCATGTTCTCAATCGAGCAGAGAAAAGTTGTTTTGAATTTATATGTTGATAAGCGCATGCTCAGCTAGATCAGTACAAACACAAAACTTTCGAGGTATTTTCATAAAGGACAAGTATAAGTTTAGATACACACATACAAACGCACTACCGAGATATACTTTTGTTCATTGTGCTCTTGTTTATTACCTTGCAAGTTGAACTTGCAGCACAAGAGGCTGTAGAAACCGTTTACAAAATTTCTTTCAATGTGCCATTTCTTGCACGGAACCAAACAATGTCAATATTGATCTTGCATTTTTGTTGAACAAGAAAGATTTTATTATATCAAGTGAAGTTGTATTATATGCCGCCCCTCATGTGTCGGTTGATAAACCGAAAAATATATGTAGACAATAATTATGTCAACAACATTGTTGATATACAGGGTGTTTCTGAAATACGTGTGTTAATTTTAACCAGTGGAAGAACGCCCCAAATCATAGAACTTTTCTCTATAACATTTTTACGAAAAAGCAATACAAATTGATTTAAAATTTGGAATAAATTAACCATCAAAGTGTATACCCGCCTATGGGTAAGTGCGAAAATTTTCTGTTCTGATAGAAACAGAGCTTTCTTAAACAGTTCCATTGTTATAGACAAAAATAAATAATCAAAATTTAGATTCTCATGGTTACAAAAAATAGAAACTAGTTAATCACACAAAACGACTTGTTTGGTAAAAATTGTGGGGCAAAAAATTTTGGAATACTTTTACGAATTTTACAAAATGTTATAGAGAAAAGTTTCATAAATTGGCGAGTTCGTTCACTGGTTAAAATTAACACACGTGTTTCAGAAACACCCTGTATGTGTAAAGGAAAATTGTGAAAAGTTAAGTTTAATCAAATTAGATCAACTTTTAATTGCTCATAATTTGGAACGTAATATTTCTCATAAACTACATGTTATAAAATTTCTATAGTCTGTTTTTTAATCAAAAAACCACGACCTGTTGATTTAGGTTTGCAAATATAAAATTTTACTAAATTTGGAGAATTTAACGATATCTGTTGGCTATACCAACCAACGCCTGTCATTTTTAATGTCCTTGAAAGTCGCATTTAAAATTTGAACGTGTTAATAAAAATACCTCCCGAAGTGAGACATTTATTAAACTCTCAAATTAGTTGTTATTAACTTTACTAAAATGCTGCCCTAGTAATATCTCTACTAACCTCAATTTTTATATGATAAGATTTTTCATACTAGTTATGTAGGTCAAAAGTGTACAATGTTGTCAGCTCTATTTTGGGTGTAAATTGCGGTGTTGTGGTTCTTTGATTAAAAAATAGAGTATATCTGGATTTAATCTTATCGACGTATATCGTTTTGCAGTATCCTGTGAAAAATATTTTGAAGAATAATGACATCAACCCATGCATCGATGAATTTATCTGTCGAGCAGCGTACCAGGCGGACAGTCAAAACCTGGAAATGTTTACGCAAGCTCTATTGTTGAATAATACTTCGTATTAAAAAAATCACATGCTGCCATAATGACCTGGTTGCAGAAAAACATTTCTAAACGAAAAAATGATTTCGAAGCTATGCTGGGTTGGACATGCGGTTCGGATTCTGCGAGATGGTCTTCGATCAATTTAAAAGATTATGAAGAAACAATATCTTTATTGAACTGTTAACTTGAGGTTCTTGTGAAAAATAAAACTGTTTATTCCTAAAGGTAGAATACTTTTAAATAAGCAAATTATGCACAGTATTTATTGAACTAAAGAAACAATATTTTTGACTGGAACATATTATGGCAATTTGTTGGGGATAACTACGCTGGTTTCAAATTCAATTCTTATATCGATTGGACTTCTCTTTAATTCTTCCTTCTGTTTAGAACAGTCGATGACCACAATCGGCGCCAATTCTTTGAACTCGTGTGAAAATTGGTTCGGTATCTTTATAAAGAAATGAAGTTTGAAATTGTGTAAACATTTCATATAGAAGTGCGTACTGAAATATATATTTAAATTGTTATACGGATAACAGTATATTAGGTTATGAGGAGCAAAAATGAAGTTTTATGTGCTGCGGCTGGTAGATTGGCTGCCGAACGCAGTGGTAAATTCAAATTAGTGACGTTAAAATTGAGAACTGGAAAATAGCGAGTTCTTTTTGCGACGTAACTGCGCTTAACGATAACTTAAAAACGACTTATCTTAACATGGGTCAAAACGGTGCTGAACCAAAACATGGGCCAAAACGGTGCTGAACCAAAACAGGACCGAACATAGCACGGTGCGAAATTAAACAAGAACATAACACCCCTAACGAATGTCGTTAGTAACGGAAATGCGAACGATTCGGTAATTACCTTTCCGCTGAAAGGGGCGACCTAAAGATGCTTTTCCGACTTGGTCCAGTGGTACTACGTTCCCTTCGGTAACGGTAGACGGTACGGTATCCTCAACTAAAATGCACGGAACTCTGCAGCACGGATTGGACCAAACTCGATCAAAACTGGACCAAAATATTGCCAACGCCTTCCACAAGACCAAAATAGGATCAAAATACTGCGAACGGCTTCCACAGAACAAAAAATAGGACCAAAATAGTGCCAACGGCTTCCACAGGACCAAAATAGGACCAAAATACCCCTAATGAACGTCGTTAGTTACGAGGACATGGAATGTTTCGATAATTATCTCTCCGGATGGAAAAAGGGGCGACCTAACGATAGCGGCTTCCGGCGATTTGATCCGGTGATCCCCTTCGAGACGATACGATATGATTTTCACCTTTTGTTACGGCCACGGCAGTCTGGCTCACCTCCCGGCGACCAACATCCGACATACCTCGCGGTCCGTAAACCAAAAGTCGACAATCCCTCGCTAGGACCTGACATGCCTGGTACACCTCCCGGCGATCAATGTCCCACGTACCTCGTAATCTAGGGACTTTAGTACCTCGCGGTCTGTAGCGCCAAAAACTCTCGGATGATCACCGAAATAAAATTTTCACTCGCGCCACAACGGGCGGCACGGGTGGTCCGCTCCGCGGTCACCGACCGACCTCCTGTTTCCGCTTCGAAATGCCGGATAATATCTGTGGCGGTCGTGAAAAAGTAGGTAAGTCGAAAATGTAAATTTTTCAGGGCAACGATTCAAAATTCCACATCATTCCTAAAATCCTGTAATTAAATAGAAACTTCTTTCTACCTGTACTTGCTTTCAATATAAGTAAATTTTAAACTGTGAAAATCTAAATTATTTAATTCCATGATTTATTATTAAGGTGTAAACATCGTTAACTCATTTTTGAAATTATTTGACTTACCTACTTTTTCACGACCGCCACAGATATAATAGTGTTGGAGATTGCTTTGTGAATTGTCTTTTGGGTAGCATTTTTATCTGGTCAGACTCGTGATCTTACGTGAATAATTCCGTATTTCTAACACATTTCATTATAAATTTTAAATTGTAATTATAAAAAATTTAAAAATGAAAAAATCCCTTCATTTTTCCCTAGTTTACAATTGAATTGAGCTATTTATTTCGCATTTTAGCTAACACAAACCCGTTGTTCTTGATTCCTCCAAGTACTGTCATCCCTAATGATATAATTTATACGAGTATAATATTATGTATATACCGGGTGATTCAGATTGGTATTCGCGCCCCTATATCTTTTTTATTTTAAGAAAAAAGTATAGCAAACCATATATATTTGTAAATCGCTTATGAAACTACAATAGATGACGTTGTCAAATCTTCCCTACGATGACTTATGTCAAAGTTAAGACAGTCAACTTTTTTTTTTAAATAGTACATTATACATTTCTTAGTATATTCTTGTAAAGCTTTTTTTTCTACATTTGAATGTGTAAAAAAAGTTGACACTTGCAATTAAAAAAAATCGAGAAAAACGATAAAATATGATTTAATTTATTCGAAAGTATTATTTTCTAAAAAGAGCTAGTTAGCCATGGAGACAATTGAATTTTGACATTAATAGCGTCAGTTATTAACGTACCTACATTTAAATAAATAGCTATGTTATAACCTACATTTAAATAAATAACTATGATACAACATCTGGCTTCGAAACCTAACTTCTTCCTGACTATACCGCTTTGAATGCATATCCGATGAAAATATGTAGTTGAATTTTGATAGTGCATGAATGACATGATGAGTCTTGGAAATCGTATTCGAATTATTCGAATATTTGAGGTGACTATGTAAAATTCGAATAAGTGTAAATTCTAATATTCGAATAAAGTAAATTCCGAATGGATCGGGTATTTCACTGTCAAATAATTTTATTTTTTGGCTATGTAATTCTTAAAATAGTGAGATGCAGGGAACCAACATAACGCGAATTTAGCATAGTAAATTCAGTATGGATTTGGTATTTCGTCCGAGTCTCAGTTTTTTGGCCGAGGCGCACCCGAGGCTTCAAAACAAACAAGGTCAATAATTTTATTTTTTGGCTACGTGGTTGCTTGTAAATAGTGACATGCATGGAACCAACATAATGCGAATTTACAAATGTTTGGCTAACCAGCTCTTTTCAGAAAATAACGCTTTCGAATAAATTAAATCATATTTTATTATTTTTCTCGATTTTTTTCTGATGTAAGTGTCAACTTTTTTTACACATTCAAATGTAGAAAAAAAAGCTTTACAAGAATAGGCTAAGAAATGTATAGTGTCCTGTTTAAAAAAAAAAGTTGACTGTCTTAACTTTGACATATGTCATCGTAGAGAAGATTTGACAACCTCATCTATTGTAGTTTCATAAGCAATTTACAAATATATATGGTTTGCTATACTTTTTTCTTAAAACAAAAAAGATATAGGGCCGCGAATACCAAACTGAATCACCCGGTATATTATTTAAAATCAATTACTAACGTGATAGAAGTTTTCACTTCTGGAGAAAATTTTACTGGCTAGTCAATAAATTTAAAAATTATTAATAAATAATTCTGTAAAATAAATAAATACATTTGCTTTGATTACAAATACAATGAAGGATTAGTTTTCCTTGTTTTATTTTTGTTTTTCAGCAGTTCAAAAATGTACTACCGAGTGTATGTAGATGTGTATGTAGATACCACTGAGTAAAGTTATATGCTAATCTGGCATAAGTAAACATATACATAGTATTTTACATAATAATAACTAATAAGTAATATGTAATACAAAATCAAGGTTGGTAGAATTGACTAATTAGTATAGTAGGTTTGCCTCATTGAAAATTGGGGGGCGGGGGGAAAAGTAACTCGTGACGTAAAATCAACCCAGAAATTTTGAGCGTTCGAATAGAACTCAAGGTTTATAAGCTCCTTGGGGTTTATTTTTCAGTTTAGTATTAAAATATTTGGTTTTATATACAATACTTTTAAATTATTATCAATATTCTAAGTCTTGATATTACAATTTCAAATGATATAATAAGAGTACAACAAGATATTGGACACGTCTTATGCAGGTCTTTATAACTTACTAATGCTTTTATGAGGGTTAGAACCTTAGGGACAGTCCGTTGCTGTCAGCCGTCATAAATAACTCAAAATATTGTAACCTTTCGACTTCCTTGACTTTTCCTCCATGATTTTTTTTCCCTCATTTGGTGTATTGTTGGTTGCCGCATTCCCTCGAATGAAATTTTGCGGAAACATACGAAACAAAAATAATGAGAAAAGAAATATTTATGGATCCTACGTTGTGTTTTATTTTTATTTTGTTTAATTAGGTTCTAACGAGAGGCTGTACCTTCGGAGGTTTTTCAAAAAATAGAATTAAAACGATTGAGCACACTTCACTTAAATTTTATTTAACAAATAATCGAGTGTGGTGGCGTTTGGTCCCAACAAATTATAGAAATAAATACATGAATTTGATAACAGAAGTTGGTGGAAATTTGACCTAATGAGATTTGACTCGCGGCCCTCGAATTGAGACCTGACTCATGAATAAATGACTACGCTGGGCAAATACAGAAGTTTCTGGCGCGAACAGCATTATGGAAGTTTGAGATGCGAACTATGTGATCCGATTTAGATTTCAATTACCCCAATTAAATTGAACCCGACGCGATGCCCTGGAACCTCTCAGTCTAGCCTGGTCTAATAAAGGGTAAAATAAAAGGGAAAAAGGTTCTAACAGACTTACAAGGGTACCTCTCTTCACGTGTCAGCTGTACCTAAAGGGTCACTATCCATCTAAATTTGGCGATGGCTCTTTGTGCTCTACGCCGGACCAACAGCTACTTGAGAACGATGGACACTGGCGGCAGCTTCCCCCAACTGAGAGAAAGTCCCAAAGCGACGGATAATGAAATAAGATGTCCCCCTTTTTTTTGATAATAGTTTAAACTTGTCGAGAGCACGTTTCCCCAATCGGTAAATGCAAGAAGATCACATACTTCGCGATAAAGAATTTAATTGAAGATTCTAAAGAGTCACGTGGTCATCAAAAGCTCAAAGAAAATAATGTAATCTTTACTCTAGAACGATAAAGAACTAAATGCTGTTTGACTAATTAAATCATGACTACAAATAGTATACCAGAATTAGAGAAATAATTTACCTTGTGAATGTAAAGAACGTGGTCACAAAAATGGCTGCTGGAAGTACTGAACGTACCTCCGGCTACTTTGGAGATCAAACCCCGAGTGAATTTAAAAAGCCTCTTTCCCGTTCCGCAATTGGTTTTATCATTTCTGGCGCACCCCACTTTCGCAACCCCTACTTGACCAAAGTGACCAATCAGCTCGGTTCTACTTTACGCCGATCGCGACGCCTTTTCGAAATCTCTAGAACTTTTGAAATTACCGTTTCCGTTTTTCCACCATTATTTTAAATGTTTAAATTTAGACTTTTGTTAGGACCAGACCAAATGTACAAATTTGTTCTTGAATTAGAAGCCTGAAAAAGAACACTAAATTACTGACTCTATGCAATAATAAAAATCAGCATCAAGAAACAAACACAATCTAAAAATGGGACAAACCGAATTAACAGGAACACTGAATTACCGGCTCTATACAATAATAAAAATCAGCAACAAGAATTAAACAGAATTAAATGAAGTAAACATAATTTAAAATGAAACAAACCTAATTAAAATGAAACAAACATAATTTAAAATAAAACAAACATAATTAAAATAAAACAAACATAATTTAAAATGAAACGAACATAATTAAAATGAAACAAACATAATTAAAATAAAACAAACATAATTAAAATGAAACAAACATAATTAAAATGAAACAAACATAATTAAAATGAAACCTAAATTGGGCTTGAAACGCTGTTACGCAAGTGTTATATCATGCATGGACCTGCTACTTCTAAAATTTGCTCTACATTGGTTTGATTCCCCAAAACAGTTCTAATTAATAATTACAACGTAATTTTCATTCTCTCTCTCTCACTCACACGTCTGATTTCTACGACTACCTGGCTTTACCGTTAACCTGTTGTCTCTGTTTTTTCTACCGACTCCTTTCCTATTTTACTTTGTTACTTTTCTAACTACAAGTGCAAACGATTCTAGTTATTCTCTACGATAAAGCGCTCTGTTTCTAATTTGCAATTCTCGCCCTTTAATTACAAATATGCCACAAATTTGAGAATGCTAAAAAAGTAAATTATTAACCCAATGAACATTAATTTTGTGGTTCTCTCAATTTGAAACCTGCTAATATCAAATTTATTAATTTAATTATCCCCTGATTTTAACTGGACCACCCAAATTGTCGAACGAGTAAATTTTGCAATGTTTCTTTTCCTATAAAAACTGTTATCTTTGTGTTGTGTTCGGACAGGACGTGTACCTGCATTTTCAAAGAAAGGTTGGCAGATTTCACTTGAGGAATGTGGTGCCGACACGGCTTCAATAAAATTTACAACTGGCCAGCATTTCCGTCGCAAATGAGCGGAATTTAAAATATTCCGTTGGAATTATTTTAAAATTAAAATTCTTAATTTATCGAACGTATTCGGACCGTTACAATATGGAAGGTTTCTCGGCCGTATTTAAACATTTCTTACTAGGGGGTCTTCAAAGCATTTCTACTCTGCAGTTTTTGCAAAATTATAATAGTACATATATTAAAGAACGAGTTTTATAAGGGTTGATTTGGCGCACGAGTCCCAAGTGTAGAAAACGACCCCCAGGGGAGTTTTGTACGGGATGACCAATGCGAAGTAACCTATAGGAAATATGCTTTAAAACAAGGAACCCGCATTGGTGTACGTTTTATAAAATATGATAAACAGGTTGTATTTTTAAAATGTGTAGCATCCCAAAATGCCACTATTCGTTTTGGCCGGATTAGGAGGCCTAGAGGTCCTACTTATGCTTGCGGGACTAATAGATCGCTGTTCGAAAACCCGGAACAAGCAAGATAACGCATGGCATATGATGTCGCGACGCGCCCACCCTGCCGTAACCTTTTTCGGGACGCTCATTTCGAAATAATTCAGTTTGTTTGTGCCGTCAGTCAATTCATTTTCAGTTTATCGGGTCAGGGTTCATTTTTTGTTTATCGGATCACTTTCAGTTTTCTTTCGGTTTTGCTTTCAGTTTCACTTTCGGTTTTCGTTTGTTTCTTTAGCGGTTTTCAGTTCGAGTTTCAATTGTAGAGTCTTTGTGCCAGCCAGTTTTGGGGCGGCTGGAATCACACATGTTAGCCCCTAAATTTTAGGCTGAGGTGGCCTCACGCCTCTAGGCTGTCTAGCTGCGGCCTATCTATTTATCGTTCGCTTTTTTCTTCTTTCTCTTTTCCTTTTCCTTCAATCCCTCTTCTTCTTCTTCTCAGCTCGGGTAACCGTACGGCAGAGTTAGTTCCGATTCCCTTTTGTTCCCGTGACTTGCCGGAAAGTTATCTTCTTCTCTTCTTCTCCCCAACCTCATTCCTTCATCCTTGTTGTGTTCAACCTCTTGAGATCCTGCGGGAAATAGCCGTCAACAACTATCGTGAATTACGCGTGGACTCACCGACACATTACCGCTTCAACATCTGGATTTCCCGATCGGTGACGTCCAACGTAAACAAACCGGCGCCATGATCGACCATCTGTCATTAAGCGCGCAAGTGTAGAACCGCCGGAAGCTGTCATCGGGATGCGCGGTCAGTACAATTACCGGGACGCCTTATCGCCCAACGGAATAAGGTCCAGATCTTTCGTGTTGATATCCTAGAGGCGGGGGTAGCCAAAAAAAAAACATCGCGAGCGGAAATTGGGGACTCGGTCGGCGACCGCCGAGTGGGCGGCTGTGCCGCAAGTCGCGAGCTGCGAATCACGTGCGTGGCGTTCGGGATCCGCAATCATCCCTGTGGGTGGATTGCCGAACGCCATGGCGCTTATCGCCCGGCGCTGCCAGCCTTCGGGGCCGTCGAAGAGCCCGAAGATTTACCGAACCGCTACCGTTACCGTTTTGCCGTGGTCGAGAAACCCCTCGTCGTCTAGCGAGATAGAGCGAATTCACTTCACTAACTTTCGTCTATTAGGGGTCGTTCGAGCCAGATTACCGTACCATACCGCGAAGGAGAACCGGAAAGTCCTCCTTCGATTTATCGTGGAGCAACCCCTTTCAGCGGAAAGGTAATTACCGAATCTTCCGATTTTCGTAACACTAACGACAATTCGTTAGGGGTTGTTCTTTAGGGTGAGCCGGACCAGTTATCGTTCCTTGGGGTGGCCGTTCGCCACATTGTTCGTTTGGCAACATTGTTCTTCAGGGTCATTCGTCGCCGTGTCGCTTTTAGGGTGATTGTTCACCAGGACTATCGTTTTGAGGGTGATTCTTCGCCAGAATCATTGTTTCGAGAGTGGCCGCCAGCCACATCGCATCTTAAGGTCGTCGGACCACGTATCGTTTCGCCGAGGACAAAAGAATCTCGTCAAGGTCACATCACGTTACCGGCATAAGATAAGTCGCCACATTTTTTTAGCGGAAACATAAGGAATTGCGCCTCAAATTTCCCGCTTCTCAATATTTAGAACCGTTTCATATTTGTAAAACTTCATATTTCAATAATTTCAGGTTTTTAGTAAGATTTCACAAAGTTCAAGTTTCAATCATCTATAGCAGTTCTTCTACTTCCAGTAAATTTGCAATTTTTTCAATTGTAGAATCGATGCTAAATTAACGTTGTAAATTTAAAAAAGCAGAAGACTGCGTTTCACTTTTCTTTCATTCATGTAACAAATTCTTTCCTTTTTTCATCGGAGTTGTATTAATTTTAAGTTTATTCACAACAATAAGTTACAAGGTCACCTGTAAGGGAAAGCTTTCTTGATAAGACCAGAGTAAGAGTATTGAATAAGACCATTAATGTGAACTGGTTCGAATTTTCCAATTAACAAAATTACGTAGAGTAACGTTCGCCAATTCCTCGGACCAGAACACACTTAAATAAGCTCAACTCATTTCCTGGACTGTGGACCCTCAAAATTGAATAAAACATTTATTTAATTCAAAGGGATTAAGTTTTTTTATTGTACTATCTCCGAAGTGTAAGGGAATACTGAGCACTTTTCCCGGCAGCTGGACAAGCTTAACAACCAGCTCAAGCAGTAGCTGCCTGGCGCCCATTTTTTTATAATCCGAACCCACGCCCTATGCCCCGAAAACCCCCTGAGAGCCCGGAGCTGTCACTGGCCACTTTTTGGTCACAAATGTGCCGAAATTTTTTCTACGAGGTTGTTTGACAACGTAAAAGACTAAAAGCAATTAAAAAAAATTGTAGCTCAAAAATGAAATGTCATTTTATTTTTTAACATAGAATTTTTTTAATATTTTTCCGAGTTTTACATGAAGCCAGTAGCTCGTGGTTAAAATATCTGTACAACTTTCAATAACACCCTGTATTTTATTATCAAATTTGAAAAATTTTATTAGGCGTATGAAACAAAAAAAAAGTCACTAGTAGCGCAAAAGATCGGCCAAAGCTTTAGGAATTCAATAAAAAAAATCAATTATTTATTTCCAATAGTTCAGGAGTTACAGCCCTTTCACAATGGCGTTAACGTTACGTCGATGTTAAAACATTAATATTAACGTTAGATCTAATTACATGTATTTCAGTTGGCTAATGTTAGAATGTAACGTTAAGAATCCAGAACCCTTCTAGAACTAACGTTAACGCTAACAATATCATGCAACATTAATTTTCATCATAACGTCATTGTGAACGGTCCGCAATGAAATACATGTAATTTTGAATTTCTAGATCTAACGTTAACATTAACGTTTTAACATCGACGTAACGTTAACGCCATTGTGTATGGGCCTTGTAGCAGCTCAAAATGCCACTATTCGTTTTGGCCGGAGTAGGAGGCCAAGAGGTCCTACTTATGCTCGCGGGACAATAAGATCGCTGTTCGAAAATCAGGAACAAGCAAGACAACGCACGGCATTTGACGTCGCGACGTGCCCACCCTGCCGTAACCTTTTTCGGGACGCTCATTTCGAAATAATTCAGTTTGTTTGTGTCGTCAATCAGGACAACTTTTAGTTTATCGGTTCAGGGTTCATTTTTTGTTATCGGTTCACTGTCAGTTTTCTTTCGGTTTTGCTTTCAGTTTCACTTTCGGTTTTCGTTTGTTTCTTTCGCGGTTTCATTTTTGAGAATTTTCATAGTAGAGTCCTTGTGCCAGCCAGTTTTGGGGCGGCTGGAATCACACATGTTAGCCCCTAAATTTTAGGCTGAGGTGGCTTCACGCCTCTAGGCTGTCTAGCTGCGGCCTATCTGTTTATCGTTCTCTTTTTTCTTCTTTCTCCTTTCCTTTTCCTTCAATTCCTCTCTTTTTCTTCTCAGCTCGGGTAACCGTACGGCAAAGTTAGTTCCGATTCCCTTTTGTTCCCGTGACTTGCCGGAAAGTTATCTTCTTCTCTTCTTTTCCCCAACCTTCTTCCTTCATCCTTGTTGTGTTCAACCTTTCGAGATCCTGCGGGAAATAGCCGTCAACATCTTTCGTGAATTACGCGCGGACTCACCGACACATTACCGCTTCAACATCTGAATTTTCCGATCGGTGATGTCCAGTGTAAACAAACAGGCGCCATGATGGACCATCTGTCATTTAGCGCGCAAGTGTAGTACCGCCGGAAGTAGTCATCGGGATGCGCGGTCAGTACAATTACCGGGACGCCTTATCGCCCAACGGAATAAGGTCCAGATCTCTCGTGTTGCTATCCTAGAGTCGGGGGTAACCAAAAAAACCTATCGCGAGCGGAAATTAGAGGACTCGGTCGGCGACCGCCGAGCGGGCGGCGGTGCCGCAAGTCGCGAGCTGCGAATCACGTGCGTGGCGTTCGGGATCCGCAATCATCCCTGAGGGTGGATTGCCAAACGCCATGGCGCTTATCGTCCGGCGCTGCCAGCCTTCGGGGCCGTCGAAGAGCCCGAAAATTACGGTACCGCTACCGTTACCGTTTGCCGTGGTCGAGAAACCCCTCGTCGTCTAGCGAGATAGAGGTAATTATCCTTCATTAGCGAATTCATTTCACTAACTTTCGTCTATTGGGGGTAGTTCGAGCCAATTACCGTTACCGTACCGCGAAGGAGAACCGGAAAGTCCTCCTTCGATTTATCGTGGAGCAACCCCTTTCAGCGGAAAGGTAATTATCGAATCGTGTGATTTTCGCAACACTAACGACAATCGTTAGGGGTCGTTCCTTGGGGTGGCCGTTCGCCACGTTGTTCGTTTGGGCCGTTGTTCTTGAGGGCCAGTCGTCGTTCGCAGGGGCGATCGTTCCGTTGGATATCGTTCCTTAGGGTCAGCCAGACCATTCGTCGTTCGTTAGGGTCGTAGCCAGGCCACGCCACATCGTTTCGTTACCGGCTCAGGATTAATGAATATCGTCAAGGTCACGCCGTGACGCCAAAAAAAGGAGCAGTACCGTACCGCAAGCCAAAAGGACGCAGTCGAGGACACACAACCAACCGGCATAAGATAAGTCGCCACACTCAATTTAATTGCGGATACTTTCAAGTTTTTGAGCGCCTCGAATTTCCCGCTTCTCAGTTAAAACCAATTTCTGCATTTTCTAGTAAATTTTTTTGTACTTAGCAAACAGTAAGAATTTTTGTAACAATTTGCCACTTTCAAATATCAATCAAGAGAATCAACAGTCAAATTTCAACATTGCGGAACTCCACCGACTTCACCCCTTCCGGTAGGAATCAAATTTTATTTAACGTCAAGGTGAAATCCAAGCCTTGACCTTGGTTTTACTTCAGTTTCTTTTTATTGCTCAAACCAGACCAGGAGGAAGTCGAAGGTTCGGGAGGGTTTCCTTTCAAGGATTTATAATACCATTTATTACTTGGCTAGAATACTTTGTTAATTTAAGTTAATTTCGGTCATTTGTAAACGAAAAGCTTTTCTGGTTGAGACCACGTAAATTTTAAGATCATCTAATAGTACTGGTTCCGCATCTTTTAACTATTTGGTTACATGCGAACCGCTATCACACTCGTGTGAACCAGTGCTAAAACGACACAGGAATTTTTGTGTGAGATTCCGCTTTAGACCGAATAAATTAATTCAAATTTTATCTTCATGAGTATCAATTCATACTCCCTAGGCGGGTGTAATTAGAGCACTTGTTCCGCCAACTGGACGAGTTTGAAACCAGCTCAAAAAAGGTTGCCTGGCGCCCATTTTTCAATTCGTGAACCCACGCCCTCTGCCCCGAAAAAACCCCTGAGAGCCCGGTGCTGTCACTGGCCACTTTTTGGTCATAGCCTTTATCATTTTTTTAATGAAGCCCTGCAACCCCGCTTTTTGCGAAAAAAGTGACATAGATCTAAAACGATGACAGATAAGTGTTGACAAAAAAACGTTCTAAACTAAAAATTTAACGTGGAATCGAAATTTGAAATCAAAACAGGGCCCTTCCATTTTAAAAACACAAAGATGGCGTCAATTTCCGGTATTTCCGGAAGTGTCACCATTTTTAAAACATTTTATATATTTAAACTTCGGTCGATTATAGTCGGCTACCAATTTGCACATTAATACGAAATCAGAAAGTTTCTAACGAACGGGCTACGTAAAAAATTTACATTAATTTAGATGTCAACTATGTTTTAATTTTTTTTAAATAAATATAAATGATCCACGAAGGCGATGAAAATGTATAACTGGTTGCGTTTCACTGTTTGTAACGCCCATTATTACTCGTAAATAACTCTGTATACTATTTTTTGCACGATTCAACGATTTTAATAGAAAAAAACCGAAAATTTGTAAATTGTCACTAACTGTCAAGCTAAATTTAGGTGTCATGTTGACAGTTAAAAATTATTTTTAAACTTTCGACTTTTTCAATTAAAATTGTTAGGTCGTGAAAAAACAGTTTAAGCGCCTCGGGAGTGCATGATTGTTACCCTCAGTGCTCTGTAGGACCCCCGGGCGGCGTCATCGGGCTCCAAACTGCACCTCGGATAAAAAAGAAAATAGTTGACTAAAAGCTTGAGTAGTTAGTTGCCTATGTTTTTATGCCCAAGGGGAAAAAAGAGCCACTTTACTCCATACAATAATGGAATCAAGTTGCTCATTATTAGGGTTAAGCGGAAAATATTTAGTTGGCGCTCCCCACCAGTAAGGTTCTCGATGATAAATAAGGTAGCGACAACTCATTGTTCATTTTTGAGACTCCAAATTAAAAGAGAGGATATTATCGACAAATGCCGTGAGTGTGACAAAGACAGAAGTATATACAATTTTACGGAATGTTTGTATCGTGTCGAACAGATTAACTTGCATAGACTCCAAATTAAGTGAGATGGAAATATTGGCGCAACCGTTGTCGTTACCTTTTATAATCGAGAACCTTACCTTACCCACCAGTCCGCTTCAGCGCCGCACCGCTGTGAGTGTGAACCGTGGATCGTTTTATTATACGAGGTCGCCACACTGGATCGTGATGGTGGGAGGTATTCTTGACGCTTTCGCTAAGTCTACTCATTATATAGAGGTCGTGCAAAAAATATATTACCTCAGTCCTGATGATTGAAAATAATTGAAAGCACGCAATCTACACAGGATACCAGAACAGCGACGGGTCCAACTTATTTCACTATCTAGCTAATAAATGATTAAAATAGGATTTATATCTATCGTTTATCGAAGATATGTAATTATCAGTTTATCTACACTGCCGCTCAAAAAATTCCGGACACCTACAAAACTGTTATTGTGGTACATGAAAAATCATGAAATCTCTTAAATTGTGTATAAATAAGTAACACCATCTTTACCATGAAAAAACGAAATGAAGAAAAGTTAAATTTACAAAAATAATGGAATATTTGATCAATTAACATGCAATTAAGAGCTACATTAACACTACTAATTCAACATTAATAACGGGTGTTACCACCGCGAGCTCTTATAACGTCTCTTAAACGATTTGGCATAATTTGAATGAAAGTGGCAATGTAATCTTGAGGTATTTGAGCACATTCTTCCTCCAGAGCCACTCTTAAGCCATTCAACGTCTCCGGTCGGAGTTGGCGACGTCTCACTCTTTTGCCAAGAAAATCCCAGACGTGCTCTATTGGATTCAAGTCGGGACTATTGGCTGGCCACGGAAGAAGTCGTATACCAACTTGTTCCAAATATCGAACGACAATTCTCGCCATGTGCGGGCGAGCATTGTCATCCATAAAAAGAAAATTCTCGCCAATAAATGGCGCATAGGGAACCACATGAGATTCTACACATTCCAGGATGTACCTATGTGCCGTCATTGCGCCGTTTTCAACAAACACCAAATCGATGTGAGCCTCTAAAGATATACCAGCCCAGATCATAATACTGCCTCCATTATATCCACTTCTGGGAGATATGCAGCATTGACTGTATCGCTCCCCTGGTCTTCGCCACACCTTCTCACAACCGTCTGGTGATCTAGGATGAAATCTGGATTCATCTGTGAAGAGCACGTTCTTCCATTCGTTGTCGCCCCAATTCACATACTGGTGTGCAAACTCAAGCCGAGCTCTTCGATGTACTACCGTTAATCTAGGGCCTGTAGCTTGTGTTTTCGCAGACAAACCTCTTTCCTTCAGTCTCCTTCGGACTGTTGGGGCTGAAATCGTAACTCCACGAACATCAGCTAATCGTCCAGCAAGGATAGTTGTTGACCTGCTATGATTAGATCCGGCCTTCTCGTGAATACATGTGTTTCACGGAACCGCGAGAGTGCGTCTTGGCACAGTACTTCGCGGTATATTAAGGTGTTGTGCAATATACAGCACACTTCGGCCATTGTTGTTTAAAGCTACAATTTGAGCAGCAATTTCAGGTAGCATGGTACACAAATGAGTCAAATCTGTGATCTGAAATGTAGCTTTGAAAAAAAAACACAATCTAAACATAAGGCAACTTTGTAAATGAATAATTTTAGATACGCATAAAGTGCGAAAATCACTTAATGCAGGTTTTGCCCTAAAGAATACAATATAATAATTAGCATTTTCTTTTAAAACCCTGCTAAGGCATTAATTAATTGATTACTTTAGTTAAATTTTCACAAAAAATAAATTAAGTACTTTAAATTTATAAAAATGAAGTGTCCGGAATTTTTTGAGCGGCAGTGTATTTAAAACTGTTATTTATTGTTTACTCTTATGTTGAAACAACAACGATTTGAAAGAATGATTGGCCCTCTGTCGATGGTCACTGTCGTCACCTCGAAAGTGCAAAAAATGAGGAGCAAAAAGGCTCTGGACCTGCCCGGAAATCAGGAGAAAAACTCAAAAAAACTTGTACAATCGTTTATTTTCCTCTAATTTAACAACAGGATAAAGCAATAAGAATTTGTGGTGCCTAACCGGCCGTTGAAGGCCCTTACAATTAACCTCGTCTTCTGTTACTTAATACAAGGGATAAACCCTGAACCGTAAACAAAGTAACGGGTGACTATTAAAATTTTCACTTGGAGTTCGCTTTGAACGAGTTTTTATTTTTTCTGTTACTTTAGACACCATCAAGAATGAACGACAAATGTCAGTCAGTACAATTGAAATATAACCTATAAATTATAAAAACATTTATTGAAATGTCAAACTTGTCAGTGTCTAAGATGCAACGGAAAACAAAGAATTATCCATAGCCAACCCTAAGTGAAAATTTTAATAGTCACCCGTTATAAGTGGATATTAAGGTCTTTAAAACACGCGCGATTTTTCGAGCACGACGCCGCAGCCGGAGTGTTCGAAAGAGAGCAAGTGTTTTAAAGACCAGTTATCCACGAATACTTTACGATATATATTTTTTTAATGTTAAATGAGTTAACATTTAGACTTCAGCTTCACGTTTCTCCGGTCCTCTCGAGTTTGGTGATGTTGCGCGATGTTCCCATTGAAAAGAGCGTGTAGTTAGTGACACAGTTTAAAATTTAAATTTAAATTCCCGGTACCGCCACAATAGCACGCCAAATGTGAAGATACTAGCGGCTAGGCTAGGAACTAAGGGACGGGGTCGGGAATGCTGGGGAGAGCGGAAATAGAGCGGGGGTGAAGCATTTCTCGGGCGCGCGGGTGAAGAGGGTTGTTAGTTCTGTTTTGGAGTGTTGAAAGTGATCCATTCTTTTTAAACCGTGCTTTGAATATCCTGCGTTCGCTGTCTTTGTCTTCGTACCAGGACCACGTGGTAGAGTGTATGTTTGTAGATATTATTTTGTTACATGCTGTTTCTCTCGAGAAGCACCCAGTTGTTAAATTTAAGAGTTATCCCCTAAGTTTCTCCCGGAAGATGTTATTTTCGGGCAATCAGTTAGTCTCGCAAATTAGTAGCGGTCATCTGATTCACGTGCGTCCATTTTGTTGTTTTTTTTTTGCCAACATTTTCTAACGGCACGTTACCCGCCATGTTAATTTAGCGATTGTACTATTCATAGTCACGGAGAGCAGGTGGCGTTATTTATGTTGCTACTTATACCGTGAGATCATTTAAATTTATAATTAAAGTAGGCTATGACTTTAAAATTATATTGGCAACATCGTTGACATCTTGATTTGGTTTGTCAAAGTGACGCTTCAAAATTCAATACAAAATATGAAACTGCGAGTTAACAGTGGTATCGAACACCCGGCATGTTACACTTGTTTCACAAGATATGTTCTCGAAATCGTTCCTGTTTTGTACAACTAGTATAATAATATACTATTTTCTGATTTGCTGTTTTAACAAATAAATTAACGCACTCATTTTGATTGCGTTAATAAAACATTAACACATCCGAAATCTAGAAACTTTTTTCAGTTGGTAACATACATTAAACAAAATGTCAAATTTCAAACTTACGATATTGTTTTTCGTATTTGTTCTGTGATTTTACTTTAAGTGTCAACCTTAAATTAAAAGTGTGACCAGCTGTCACAAAATTCCCCAATTTAGAATAATTGATTTTTTTCTATAGCAGATGCTTGAGATGCTGCGCGTCCGCTCGCCATCACGTTTGGCGTTAGCTGTACATATTTGCTTTACTGCTGCGGTAACGGGATTTCCTTTAAGTCCGGTTGTATAAAGCGATGTCAATTTATTATCAAAGTTAACATACTGTCAAGCGATCTGATTAGGGAAAATTAACCGATAATTAAAAATGTTTTTGATTTGAGATTTTGGAAAGGTATCAGAATCTGGAGTTAATATTGTAGTGATACAGTTTAAATTCAAATTCCCGGTATCGCCACAATAGCGCGCCAAAAACAAAAATGCTACCAGATAGGCTAGGAACTGAGAAACGAGGTTGGTAAGCCTGGGGAGAGCGGAAGAAGAGCGGGGGTGAAGCGGCCGCTCGCGCGCGTGGGTTGTAAGGGTGGTTAGTGTTTGCAGTTTTCTAAAAGAACCCACCGTGTGGAGAGTAATCCTTTTTTTTTAAATAGTGGTCTGAACAGTGACTTAATCCCACTACAGTCCCGTAGATATTTTGTATCCCCTTGAAGAATTAGACGTTAATTCACACAGGGCAAATTAACCCGCGGTCGTTGTTTTTTTTTTCGTGCCACGACGGTGTTGTAGAGGGAATGTTTGATTCTGTTTCGCTCTAGACACACCCAGTTGTTAATTTTAAGCCTTATCTCCCGGAACAAGCAATTTTCAGGCCATTAGTTAGTTTCACAAATTAGTAGCCATCGTCTGACTCACGTGCATCCTTTTCTGCCACCATTTTCTAGCGGCACTTTACCCGCCATTTTAGTTAGCCGAGCCAGCGATTGTAGCATTCGTAGTTACGTAGAGCAGGTGGCGTTACTTAACTATATGATTATACAATGTGTAAAAAGTGCAAACAGAAAGTTGTAAACGCCACAAAGTGTCTGAAATGTGAAAATGTTTATCACAAGGGTTGTGTGCAGGCTTTAATTAACAACGGTAAAAACATATGTGTAATCCATGAGAATGTGATGTTATGCGAGGAACTGAATACAAATCTAAGCGTATTGAACGAAGCTTGTTTAAGTGTCATTCAACAGTTGAAAAATGAAAATGAAGTTCTGAAAAATGAAGTAGAAACTCTCAAATCTGAAATAAGTGAATTAAAAACGGATAAGACTTCGGTTATACAAGTTGATGAACTGATGAAAAACGTTATCACGGAAGTAAAAAGTGAGATAATGAGAGGTTTCTTTACCTTTAAAACGGAGATAAACAAAATAATAGATAGGAGATTTAGGCCCGGTTTCTGGAACGGTCCGATAACTTAACGGCCGGTTAAATCAAGCGTTAAGCGTTGCTATAGAAACGCTAGAAAGTGACCAACCACATTACATGATTTTTGTATTTATCGGAGAGTTAACTAACTGGCCAAATAAAATGTTTCCAGAAACCGGGCCTTAATGAAATAAACAATGGCTTACATGACAACTCGATTGCAGTACAACATCCAGCTGGTATACCAGAAAAACTTTACAGCGAGGCTGCAAAAAAGAGAAATAGTTATTTTCATATGAGTAGCGCTGTCAGATGACTTTTCAGGTATGAGGCCGAAATTTGAAGCACGAGGCGTCAGCCAAGTGCTGCAAAACAGGCCGAATACCTGAAAACTGACAGCGCACGAATATTGAATTTTTCGTGTTCGTTCAGACAAAGTCTTAAAGAACATTAATTTATTGTAAGTTTTGAGGTTATCTTTGACAGATGTCAAGTTAGGTATATAACCGGGAAAGTTTATATATTTAGTTATATACCACTTTCCCTGTTATACATATATCCCAGGAAACGACCACGAAAAGACATTTTAATTTTTCAGCCGAAAACACCTCAAACTAGTGAAGCTACGTTGAACACCTTGAAGACGACAATCAAACCTGAAGAAGTTCATGTTGGTATTAGCCATATAACGCGCTTAAAAATGGGGGAGTTATTGTTGGATGTAATACTAAAGAAGACGTGATTAAATTGCAACAGGAAGCGAAGGACAAGCTAAGTAATCATTAATATATTGTAGTGACCCAGTTTTAAATTTAAATTCCCGGTACCGCCACAACAGCGCGCCAAATGTGAAGGTACTAGCGGCTAGACTAGGAACTAAGGGACGGGGTTGGCAATCCTGAGGAGAGCGGAAAAGGAATGGGGGTGAAGCGGCGCTCGCGCGCGTGGGTAAAGAGGGTAGTTCACTTCTGTTTGGTTTTTCAAAAAGAACACACCGTACGAAGAGTGATCCATATTTCAAAATTTGTAAGTTAAACCGTAAATCAATTACACTACCGTCCCGGGTAGATATTTTGTGTCCCCGTGAAGAATCCGACGTTTTAATCAACCCCGGGTAATTTATTCCACGTTCGTTGACCCTTTTTTTTGGGACCAGGACCACATGGTAAGAGTATATTGTAAATATCATTTTGTTGCATGCTGTTTCTTTCGAGAAGCGCCCATTTGTTAATTTTAAGCGTTCTCCTTTAAGTTTCTCCCGGAAGAGGTAATTTTCAGGCAATCCGTTAATTTCGAAAATTAGTAGCCGTCGTCCGAATCACGTGCGTCCATTTTGTTTTTCTTTCGCTAACATTTTCTAACGGCACTTGATCCGCCATTACTTGTTTAGCATTGCCAGCGATTATCGTATGTGTTATTTATGTTGCTTACTTATATTTCTGACATTTAAAGCGTTTTTTTAAATTTTATCGTTGTTTAACGTTGCGCTTTGTTCTCTTTTTATTTTATCATTGTTTGATGTTGAGCTTTGTTGCGGTTTGTTTTGTTGAATTTTACTGTTGTTTAGTGTTACGCTTTGTTCTGTTGAATTCTATCATCGTTTAATGTTACGCTTTGTTCTATTGAATTACACTCGGGTTTTCTTTGTGTTGTTACTAAGCACCGCTAGATTTCGGTTAAAATGTTGTAAGTACGATCCTATGGGGGCTAGGTGACATTCAGGAGGTGGAGGGGATTTTTAGTCAAATTTGTGTGGGGGCGACGATTCCGTAGAGCCGTTAGCGGAGGTGAACCTAAGTCTTGCTGTACGCGGCACTGGGATGTGGACGTGAAGCCCCCGTCGCAGTTATAGGGACCTCGGGGTTTGTCGGTAAATGGTTGGTTGGGGAAGGTGGAACAGGCCTAGCTCTACGCGGCTCTGAGAAGCTCATCGCGCCTATGTCACTCGAAATTGGTCGGTAAACATTAGTCCGACACGCGATACCCCGAGTATCTATAAATTTCGCTTGTTGTCAAGACGATTCAGATTCCCCTCGCGGCCGAGAGTTTGTTACCTCCAGCTCTAAGCTCCTGTCGGCGTACCTTGATGGCGTAGTTACTAATTAAACTTGGAATTGTCATAACTCGAAGAGTAAAACATGAGTAATACCCGGGATACGGTTTTGGAGAGGGTTTTTATCCGTCCCTGTCTGTGATAACTGCATTATAAATTTGTTACCTGTTTTTTTTTGCAACCTTTAACTTGTCATTTTTGTTGTTATGTACCCGTTCTGTTTGTTTTAAATGTTGCTGTATTAATATTGTTGTTTGTTTATGCAATGGCCTCAGCTAGTTAATTTACTTTACTCTGTTAATTTTGGATTCGTTTCATTTGTTCGCCGAAAATCATCGTTATCACAGGCATTTTTCAATAAACGGTATTTTGCGTCCCTCACATGTGTGTTTTATTTTGCGGTACTCTTCCAACTGGAACCCTCATCATTTGCATTCCGAACCTTTTCCGCCAAAAGAAAATCACAAGTAGGCCCCTCCCTCCGTTTCGATGACGATCACGACCACATTTGTTGCAGTTTGCGCAGGTTCGAATATTTGGCGGAAAGAAGTAATGTAGTTAGATCATTCATTACAATATAAAAATGCCAGATCTCCTAAAACCTAAACTTAAAATTGTGGAACTTTCCGAAGTTTTCGATGAGGAGCGGTTACGAGCTTGCATTCAGCAACAAAATTTGCGTTTTTCAAATTTTGTTATCAAACACTGGAAATTAATTGTCTGCAAAAAAATTTGAAATAATTATTTAGCAATCGTGGAGGTTGAAGCAGGTACATTTAATGAATTTATGAAAACGAATACGATCTATATCAACTTGAATGATTGCAAACTGTTGTCACCGGGCACCGGTTGCGTCCCGGTTTGGTCAGGACAGCTTAGTCCCAACCAGTCCCAACTTCCCTAAACAAATAGGCGGCGTCGGGCGAGAAAAGTCAGACGTTGGTTTTTACGTTAAAAAAAAAAAGTGCCTGTCATTTCACTCCTCTCCCCAAAAATCGAGACTTCGGCTCTTTTCAGAGCCTGGCTATGGTAAAAGTGAGCTGGGCTACGAGACGGCGATCTTCTTCGACGGAAGAACGTTTCGAGAGACGGGACGAATTGGCTCTTGTGGGAGTCGTTCCGACGAAGCAGAGGCATCGGTCAACAAAACGACACCGGTCCCGATCACACCTCGAGGGCCGGTGGTAACACTGTATGACTATATTAATGTCCTCCGGTGTTTTAAGTGTGGTGGTTTTAGTCATACAAGTTCAACTTGCAAAGAAGAAAAAATCTGTCTAAATTGTTGATGATTTAAATCATACCGAAAAGTAGTGCGTAAGTGTCACGAAATGTGCTAACTGCGTAAATGTCAATCGCATCCAAGATGTACAGTTTGACGTGGAACATTTTCGATTTGACTACTCGTGTTCAGTTTATAAAAGACATGTTGAAAGTGTTAAACAAAAAATTCACAGATCTCGCAATCCTTGCAATTATCGGGGATGTTGAAAACAAACACGATATACATTGTATAATGAACACTGTTTATTACAATTTTAAAAATAGCAAAAACAAATACAAAAAAAAATTGAATTATAATTGTTGCTTACTTGATGGCCAAACGAATTAAGGAAGCGAATATACAGTGCGTTCGTAAAGTTCGGAATAAATTCGATAAAACTGTAAGAATGTATTAATTTCTAGAAAAATCCTAGAACAAGTTAACTTTGTTTTTAAAAAGTGCATATTCTTCAGTACTTTACTTATGTTGACAGCTTTTCTTCTTCTAATTATGACGTTATCAATAATTTCTAAAATGACCCCACTTTTATCTTCTTTTTCTGATATGCCTTCGTACTAGCTAAACGATGAGTAAAAAAAATTGATAACTTACATAACAATTCTTGTGAAAAAATGACAAATTTTATGTCAAAAATTTAATTTAGTTTTTAATTTATTGTATTTTTAAATAGCTGATCTCAAATAGTAAATCGTTTAAAATCAGCAAAAATTTTAATTTAAATTACCATTATGATTAATCGGAAAATATTAATTTTAGGTGGAAAACGCAAACAGTTTCATCTTTTCATTTAATTCCTGTTAAAAAGTCGATTCAATGGCTGGAAAAAATATAACTTCCTCGTCAAAAATGTTCATTTTTGGAATCATCCGATCAGCACAATGAGAATCGTATTTGTAAGTAACTTTGAGGTCTCCTAATTTGTTTTTAGAATTTGCGTCTCTAATAGGTCTATTATTATTGTATTCAAGTTGAAGTCGTTTATGGCTATCTATATATTAAAGCACTCGTGGTTTAATAGATATCTGGAAAATTTTGTTTTTAAAAATTGGTACCTATGGCACAACTATCAATATGGCTGTCACATGTCAATTTCAACATTATTGTTAATTGAAGTTTTTATTCACAAAGATTAAGTTTACGAAACGAGTCGTAGGCGAGTGAAGTAAATTATCTGAGTGAATAAGGGCCATAATCGCGAATGTAATACATACTATGCTTTATCTACATCTAATAAATTTTTTGCTTCAATTTTTTATTTTTTTCATTTTTTCTACACCTGAAATAGTTATTTATGTAACAAGTGAGTAAAGTAATATTTTTTTTTTACGAGAAGGAAAATTTGCCACTCGAGCGAAGCGAGTGCGCAAATTCGCCGAGTAAAAAAAAGACACTTTACTCACGAGTTGCATACAAAATTTTTTTTGGCGCCCGTAAGTTTCAATAACAATTTTTTTCGACACTGTCAAAATTTGAGAATTTTTTCCTGTGTGAATTCGTGGGCCTTTAAAACGCTCGTTTCACTCGCGTTTTAAACTGGCCCATTTATGCCAAAAAACAACCCAATTTACATACGAACTCGTTTAATAAACTACATACTATTATGAAAGCAAATGAATGAAAAAACTTACACTTTTTTTGACGGACGTTAAAAAAAATAAATTAGATTCAAACTTGATAACTTTAATAAGTACATAGAAGTCTATATATGTACATACTACATTTTTAATTAATTTTTATCACAAACGGGAGGAAAATTAACCGGTACTTCTCGACCCCTCGGCTTTTGAAAAACGTAAACAAACAATATGACGACGCACTTGGTTGTAAACGCGCGTCGATTGTCAGTCGCAGAAAGAGCCATTGGACTACTATAATTCTACGAAAAAAATGCTAATTATTATATTATATTATACCGTATGTTTCAAAAAATTTCTGGTCAAGTAGGTTCTGAAAAACAAAAGCATTAAAAACGTATGGCGTAACTTGAATATTCAGGTGGAAATGTGTTTATCACAATAATTGTTTTGAATGAACTGTCATAAAATGGCAATTTCAAAAAAAGCTTGAGAACGGTTCTTTTCCCCTACGATTCTACGGGAATTGGGGTTGGCCGTTGGCGTTGGCGCCAAGATTTCATATTGCAGTACCGCGGAGGCGCGGACGATCGCTTATTTGCTTCGGAATTCGGATTAAAGTAAGGTTATGTACCCGGCGCGGCTGCGCGACAACATCAACAAAAGCAAATAAACCCGGGCAATATGTGTAAACAAGTAATGTAACAACAATAAATAAATAAACAACAATTAACAATAATGTGTTTTAAATTACTCTAGAGCAAGTGTTAAAAATGATAGCCTTGAGCTTCGAAGCACATTGGAAGACTCCTTTTCATCAAGCAGCATAGGTGCAAAAAATTGCCACAAATTACGAAGAGTCTTGCGTGCTGCAGGCCCGTCTTATTGAAAATACGCTTGAGCCAGTTGGAGTTGATTGTGAAAACATCAAGAATGTTGTTCTGGTACCTTTCAGCGGTAACTGAAACTTCAAGATCCTTTCGAACAATTGTTTCACAAGTTGACACTGATAACTCAGTCTGCTGCGACAGTTACCTGAGAGATAATTGGGATTCGTCGTCCACGTTTGACAGTCTCAATATTTTCCTCAGTACGAACTTTGGGTCGAGCACTTCTGCTGAACACTGTCACTTTCTCGAAATGTGTGAAGTGTGCGACCGTTGGAAAAATAAAGTTCAATCATGAATATCTGTTGTTCAGGAGTGAAAATCATTCTCATAGATAACATTTTGCGAACAAAATTATTACGGCAATTAATGACGTTTTTGACAGTTCAGTTATTATTTGACAAGCTGCGCCATACGTTTCTAATGCTTTTGTTTTGCAGGACCTACTTGACCAGAAATTTTTTGAAACATACTGTAGTAGGTATAGATAAAATTAGTATTTTAAGATAAGAATACTCCTTCAATCTTATTACATACAGCGTGATCAACAATGATTGAGTCTGTTGGCAATAAAACAATTAAAAATATTGGTGTTTTTCTGTTTCGTAATTGGCACTGACCGGATGTTTTTACTTGACACGAAATTTAAAAAAATTAGGTTATGTCGGGTATGTTTATGCTATTACAAAAATGACCCTTTGGTGGTAAACGTCAAATTCGACTGTCAACTCTGTCAAAGCTGACAACCGGAAATACGTTTTAATTACAATGGTACCAAAATCATTCAAATTTTCATTGTTACCAACAGATTCAGTAATTCTTGATCACGTTGTTTTAGTATCATTTAAAGCGCAATAATTTCATCTTTCTATTGATACCATTAACTTAGCTGTAAGTTCAATTGGCGAGCAGGAATCACCAAAAACGTTCAATACAACGTTAATTGCCTACTCTCGTGTCAAAAATGGATTACTCCCTAGAATTCGAACTTTTAGGGAAATAACGTTTTTCATGTTGTGTGTAACTAAAATTTTCAAAAGTTATTTTGAATGCCTAAGGTTGGTTACTTTGAACTGAGAGATTAAATCCAAATAAATATGCCGCCAGTAACCAAAATTGATTGTGACACGAAAAATCATCTATCACTTAGCGAGAAATTAGTAATTTGCAACTGTTACAATTAATTTGCTGTCTTACATTTTTGGGATATATTTTGTTTGTCACCAGAAACCACATAGCCTCCAACCTAACCAAATTTATGGCAACCTAGTAACGAATATCCCTAAATCGTAGGGAGTAATCCATTTTTGACACGAGAGTATGTTCGAGTTTGAGAATGCACAAGCTGTATAGATTTCAGTGTATTATTGTCATTGTTGATTGGGTTTTACTCAAAAATTGTGAAACGAGAACTTTAAATTAAATTTGAAAATCAAATGGCTGGTTGTGGTTACAAAACCATTACCAATTAATACTAAATTCCCTAGAATTTGAGAATTTAATTTTTTTATTTAAAAATAAAAAAAAGAGTGCAAATTCGAGAACATAACATAAAAAATTCGTTTTATAATGGCATTGGCGCACTCGTGCCATAGAAAACTTGCCTATGCCTCGTTTTCTACACCTGGAACTCATGCGCCAAATCAACCCTTATCAAACTTGTTCTTTAATATATCTACATACAGGTCACGCGTTTTAGGATGGCGAGCGGCTTGGATGCGCAATGAAAGAGGGCCAACCTGCCGTTTGAAAAGTCCCAGTGGCGGAGTCTTATCGGTTTATGACTCAGTTTCAAGAAATGTCCACGAATTATTTAACCTCGGATAATCATAAAAGCAAGGCCTATCATTTACACACAGATAGACAGTTAACTGGAAATTAAAAGAAACTTAGATATTCGATCTAATTCTTTGTTGTTACGCCACTGCAACAACTCTTATTTACCGAACCGTTCCGAAGCACCAATCGTGGTGGGCCGGCTCTCGCCATCCTAAAACGCGTGGACTGTACTACATACAGGGTGTAGAATGGCTTTTGGTACGTAGGCACTTTACGTGCAATAGTGAAAATCCTCTGATATTGGCTCCCCTAATTATTTTCCAATAAAACCTTAAACATAAAAGTTATAAAGTAAAAAAAAATTGTACCTAAATCCCTTTCTAATTATTTTCTAACACCTTCTGGTTCTGCTAGACAAGAAGAATTAAATTATAAAAATCTACCGATAAAATAGTAATAGCCATGACTCCCGACAACAATAAAGTTCATTTTTTGACAAATGTAACGAGTTTGCTGATTCCTCAAAGAATGAACTCTTTTAACAAAGAAAAGTTAACTTCGTAAAATGGTATTACTTCGGATTGTCTTTTAGAGACATGCAAGCAACATTTCCTATTTTCTATCCGGTGCGACCGATTCCAAGTTTGACATGTCAAATATCATACATTGTCATCTTTGGTTGTCACCTCGATTACACTTCCCAGCTATTGCTATTTTGACACATTCTTTAATTATTTTTTCCATTATTGTATACTTCAGGAAGATGTTAAAGAAACAAAACAAATAAGAATTGGAAACCATTTTTAAAACTCTACAAGTTTTGTATTTAAGGGTTTGTTCTAAAATCATTAGGGGAGCCAATATCCGAGGATTTTTACTTTTACACGTAAAGTGCCTACATATCTACCAAAATCCATTCTACACCCGGTATGTATTCAATATTAATATCAGAAAAACATAAAAACTTTCAGAATTAATTTTTTTTCCTTTCCCCGAGAACGTAGCTCAAATGGTACTAGATACGAGAAAAATGCACTAGACCTTTTTTGTGGAGCATGAAATTTCCTACAAAAATGTACGCGGAAGCATATGTTTATCTGTTATAGTTTAAGAGATAGAAGTGACCTAAAAGTAAATATGATCATTTTTAGCGGAATTATCCGCGCGCTATTGGGTGTTAGAATTTGTATCTCTTAAATTATAACAGATAAACATATGCCTCCACGAACTTTTTTGTAGAAAATTTCATGCTCTACAAAAAAGGTCTATTGCATTTTTCTCGTATCTAGTACCATTTGAGCTACGTTCTCGGGGAAAGGAAAAAATATCAATCCTGAAAGTTTTTTTATGTTATTCTGATTGTTTAAACAAATTAGGAGATCTAAAAATTACCTACAAATACCATTTTTATTGTGCTGAATCGAATTGCCCCAAAAATAAAAGTTTTTGCAACAAGGAAGTTAATAAAATTTTTTACGACAGCTCGACAATCCAACATTCTGCATCGAAATTTCTCTCGTTTCTACAACAAGATCGGACGATCGGTGCCACTATCGACGAGCTCGTCAGATTACTTTAATGTTTAATGTATCCGTGAATTTAAATAACCGTTCCTTGACCCAAAGGTTAATGTTTTAACCATAGATATTAACAGAGATACATCTAACTCAAAGTCACTCACTTGAGTCACTTCTGCAATTCTGCATTGAAATTGAAATCATTGAATGCAACTCCCCACCCTACTCTTCCGATGCGCGCGCCGCTTGACGCTCAAACTTGACGAAATTTCGTGACGGCGAACCTCGAACTTGGCTCCGTATAAATGTTTTCAACATTAAAAAGTTGACTATCGTTAGTTATTGAAGATAACGCAAAAAAAAAATACATTTTATGGCTGTTTTGTAGCGCTTGAAAAACCATATCTTTGATTTTTTTGTTCATTGAAATCGGTTAATAAATAAAAAAGTTATGGGTTGACGCGTTTTTCATCAAACAGCCTGTATATAGATTATGAAAAAAAATATTTTTTTACAGATAATTAAAAACATGGAATTTCAGTGAACACATGTTTGCTTATGAGATCTTGCATCAACATCAAACGGTTCCGAAACTGATTTTTCCTACTACGTATCTAGAAAGTTTCATCTACCGTCCTAGCAACACATGTGTAATCGAAAGTGAAACCTATCTTGCGTGTGGTTGCTAGCTACGAAAGTAAAATACTTACGCGACTAGGAAATTCTATACGGGACGATGAGAGTTTATTTTATTTTGTGACAATTTCGATTGAGGTACCCAAATCATCAAATGAAAAACAGCAATACATTTTATAATAATATGTACTTTAATTAGTCCAATTGAATACAACAAAGGAAAATTAATCTACTTATTCACATTTATTATGATTTATGAATTGTTGGAAAGTTAGGTTATACCGCTCACCCGATTTGAACGAGCCTAACGTAATTCCAGCGGCTCTTTCACTTCCTTCACATTCCATATTTTGCGGGAAGGCTTGTTGCATAAATACCAATAACCACAAACTATCAAACTAACATTATTACGGATTACACGCACTTGCACAATGCACGCCGTTTGAAGACGAAAAATAAAATGTTTGTAAAAGCTGTTGCTATGGTTTTTGCTTCCAACATCCAAGGACGGTCGCGATACGGCACGATTTTTGCTATTCTTTTAACATTATAAAATGTTGGTGCTTCGTAGTTGGAAAAATTTAATACAATACACGATGCGTAAGTTTCTTCTTTAACCTCGGAGGTTTCACGGCCCTCGGCTACCGCCTCGGGTCTTGCACTACCTCCTTGCCAAAAAAAGTTCACTTACGCATCTGGTAATGTAAATAACGATTGTATGATATGTTACATGTTCAACTTCCATGATTGTTAAAATATTTGAGTGGGAAAAATTTGTTGCCACAAAATACTTGTGTTGATTGTTTTGTACGTTTAGGTGTTTAATAAGGAACAATCGTATATTATGATACAAGTTTATAAGGAAGCCTTTAAAGCACGCGCGACGAGTTTAAGAGCAGTGCTTTTAACGTCGCAAGTGCTTTGAAGCCCCTTTTAACGTGTATCATACGCTATTTTTTATTATACTCGCATTACCATCTCATAATTATAAAAAAAAAGTAAATAGAAATACCTTTTCCCAAATAATCTGTGTCATTAATCATTGATATGGAAATGGTCAATTGTTGTTGTTTCGTTGCCATGTATATTTGTTATAAATTATCAGTGGCGGCTTCTCAATGGAGGCACGGGAGGTCGGGCCTATTGTAGAAATATAAATTACAAAATAAAAAATAATACAATAAAATTAAAGTCAATATACATGCTACATGTAATAACGAAAATAATAAAATATACCTACATGCAAATATAAGAATATAGCACTTTTTTGTTAGGTCGTTGATTATTATTAATGAATTATGTAATTAATAAATTAATGAATGGTCAAATCAGCTGGGTCTAAAAATGAATGTGCACGCCACCCGCAAACGGAGGCCGAGAGCACTGGGGCCGCTGGGCCGCTCCAGCTTATTGCACGTGTTTACTTCAAGTTTGGCCTTGAACGGACGGTTCTATGCTAACAGCACAGAACACAAACCTTAAAGAAGCGCAGGCTCTGTACAAATCAAAGGCAAATCCAATGACACTTGAACCGCCCCCTTTGTAGTTGAAAGTTGCGGCAAATTCAAATATTTTGCACAGTGTGTTTCGAAATTTTTTTAGCTTTGAAACTCAAGTTCGTTTATTTTATTTTGAATGCACTTTTTGGATGTTTATATAGGTTCTAATTATTTAAAGTCAACGTTTTAGTATTATTAAATAATAAAACCCATAAAAACACACAAAAACGGCATTCCAAACAAAATAAACGAACATTTGATAATACTTTAAAAATAAAACAGGTATATGTACTGTAGTGACCCAGTTTAAAATTTTAAATTTAAATTTCCGGTACCGCTACAATAGCGCACCAAATGTGAAGGTACTAGCGGCTAGACTAGGAACTAAGGGGTTGGCAATCCTGGGGAGTTGGCAACTCTGCGAGCGGAAATATAGCGGGGGTTGAAGCGGGCTCTCGCGCGCGTGGTTGAAGGGGGTAGGTCACTTTTGTTTGGTCTTTCGAAACGAACACACCTTGCGAAGAAGTTTCTCAAATTTGTAAGCTAAATCTGAATCAATTTCGCTACCGTCCCGAGTAGAGAATTCGACGTTTTTCATTCACCTGGGTAATTTATTCCACGTTCGTTGGCTTTTTTGTTTTTGTTTTTTTTTTTGCCTTAGTCCTTAGTCTTTGCGGGAGCGGCGTCGGGATGTTTTCGTGAAGCTTCCGTCGACGTCCGTCGGGGTTTTGTCGGGAAACGGTTGGTTAGGTCCGCCGGGACCTAAATCTTTGCGGCTGCGGTCTAGGAATGCTAATCGTACGACCCCGAGACGCTCTGTCACTCTTGCATGGTCGGTGAAATAGTCTGAAGTTCATTAATACCCCGAACATCTATAAACGTCGCTTAATCTCAAGATGATTCAGATAATTCTTCTGAGTCCCCTCGCGGCCGAGAGTTTGTTACCTCCAGCTCTAAGCCCCCGTTGGCGTACCTTGACCGCGTAGTTACTAATTAAACTTGAAATTGTCATAACTTAATTTGTAAAATATGAGTAATACCTGGGATACGGTTTTTGAAGAGGGTTTTTCATCCGTCCCTGTCTGTAATAACTACATTATAATTTGTTTACTTGTTTTGCAAACTTTAACCTGTCATTTTGTCTGTCATGTACCCATTTTCTGTTATTTTAAATATTGCTGCATTCATCTTGGCATTTATCTTTGTAATGTACTCAACTAGTTAATTTCTTGTACTCCATTAAACTTAATTTCTGGCCTTTTGTATTCGTTACATTTTTTTTTAAATCGAAGTTATTACAGGCATTTTTAATAAAAGGTATTTTGCGTCCCTCACATGTGTGTTTTATTTGCGGCATTCTTCCAACTGGAACCCTCACCGTTTGCATTCCGAACCTTTTTCCGCCAAAAGAAAAACACAACGTAGGGCACCTCCGATTCGATCACGATCACACCACATTTGTTACCGTTTTGCGCAGGTTCGAATATTTGGCGGAAAAAGTAATGTATTCAGTACTTTAATTAGCTTATGTATATTGCAGCAACATAACCGTTTACAGGTGGTTGAACAAATAAATTTAAAAAATTAATAAAAATACATAGATATAACATAACATAATCTTGGGTTACGTCCTTTACCCCCAGTTCTTACTACGCCTAAAAAAGTATATCATCAATATTAATTTAATACAATCATACAAGTGAATTAATTAAATGCATATTTCTTCTATGAAATTTAATGAATGAAATATAATGCAGGACGCTTTTATAAATGTGAATACGTATTACGCATACTTCAACTTTCTTACGGAAACGTAATCACTACCGGGCACGGATCCGAAAAACGAGTATAAATCCAGCTTTACACTTATAAGTAAAGCTCGGAACTTTAGGTAATCACCTTTTTTTTTCTTTGTAAGCAGATTAAAAAGACATTCAAATAAATCCGTTTCATAAGATTCTCTATTGTTTAACACTAATTTTAAAAATCCTATTTCGCCTATTTTGCTATTTAAAATTTTGATTGCCTAAAAGACGCCTAATGGAGCCTAATGCGCTGTTTTAGCACCTATTTTTGACCTAAAGTGATAAACTTTAATTTAAAAAATTGTTAGCATATTTTATAATATTTGGAAACAAGTGTGCGTATAAGCGCAGAAGCGCAAGTCCTTCAGAAATACTAATATAACCTCAAAAACTAGGAACGGTTAACGGTAACTGTGGGTGCTGCACGTGTCTGGTCTAAATTAATGTATCTTTCTAATTGATTTATAGGTGCCTTGTTCTACGTCATGCGATGTTGAACGTTCTTTTTCGGCATATAAAATGGTACAATCCGACAGACGACACAGCCTTACACCGGAAAATTTAGAAAAAATGGTCATTGTTCACTTTAACCACTTCTGGAATTTTCGCATTTTTTCTGGCTAAACAGCTTCAGGGCGTCCTACTACATCGTTAACCACCACTCAAACCTTGTGCAAATGAATTTTCCTTACCCTTTAGTTATACTAAGACATTGGCGCGACCTTGACGCGACCTTGAAACACAACAAGAGAGAAAAAAGGCATTTGCACAAGGTTTGAATGGTGGGAAACGATCTAGGAGGACGCCCTGACGCTGTCTAACCAGAAAAACGCGAAAATTCCAGAAGTAGTTAAAGTGAAAAATTACCGAAAAAATTATGTTAGTTTCTTGCAACATTAAATATGATGGTGAAATAAATGATTAGGTTATAATTTTTTGCTTTAATTTCCATTTACATTTTACAATAGCAATTATGTCCATTTAACTCACAATGTTTGTGCTTATTTCTACGAGGATTTGTTTTTGTAATTGTTTATAGGATATAACAATTTATTTTTTATTACTGCAATATCTTGTTGTGCAAAATAAAACGTATCTCCATAAATTACTATTAAGGCTACATTGTTTTTATGACATACGAGCTCACATTGTTTAATTTTTTAAAACCTACCGTATATTCTTTTTTATTTTTTAAAACCTATTAAAAACCTATTTTGTGTTTTTTGAGAACCTAAGAACCTGCCTATTTTAACAATTTTTAGTGCCTAAAGTTCCGATCTTTACTTATAAGAAACAATTACTCCAATTTTCTTCCAAAAAGTAACTTTTTGTGCATAGCACATTTGGAGGGAACAGGACACATAACCAAAATTACAAAACAAAACAATGACAGATGACAGATCATAAACGCCAGCCAACCCTTGAAGACGCGGAGCAAGCGCAGTTGCGAATTACCTTCCCCTCCCCTCACTGTAATGTAGTTGAACAGGTCCTTCAAACTAAATGTCAATCGAATTCCCAGTTAGGCAATCCTCGTTTCATCCCCATGGTTAACAGCCAGTAGAAAATTAAGAAATGTTAGCGTCATCGGCGGCCGGCCTCAAGCCAATCAGAAAACACCCCGCGCTGAAATTAAACATTAACGGTAAAGTGCACGCTTCCCTACGCATTTCGCTGAGTTGAAACAATTCTGTGTTTGCTTGCTATCTCGAAGGTGGAGTAAGCGGTTAAGATTTAATTTTTCAAAAATGGAAGTGACAGCAATAAACTTCTTACATCATCCAGATTAAGTAGGTTTTTTGTTGATTCATCATTTTAATTCGTTGTCTTATGAAAAAACCCCAACAAAAATTGGATTCTCTTGTGATATTAAACAGTAAACATAACAGATCATTTTGTGAATCGTGGTAGGTAGGAGAAATGTTTTTAGTTTACGAGAAGTTCCGAACGAAATAAATTGTTTTGCTGCCCGTGTTTGTTGTTTCCATCTGACTATTTCATTTATTTACATTTCGGCCAATAGAATCTCGTCATTCAACAATGAGTAAAAAATTTCAGTCGGTTGTAAGACTTGGTTTTTGTCTAAGGGCTTTATCTGCTCAATATTTGACAATTAATAGATCAGACTCATCGGTACGCCTTAAATTAGACAATCTCAGCTACAGTCATTGAAATATTTATTTTGGAGATTATGTAATAATACATTTGTCAATTTTACTATGTAATTCATTTAAACGCTTTGTATTTGTGCTAATTTTTTAAATAAATGTACACCCCTCAAAAACAAATTTTTTGCAGCGCATAAATAAATATCTCTCACATTTTGACTGGCCTCCTCGAGCACAAACACCACGAGCCGCCACTGTAAATTATTTATAAATGTGTATTCATCATTGTTCAAAATGTAGGTGAATTTGTTGTTACCTAAGCAACCCTTAAAGCTAATAGTGTTTTAAAGGCCCTTTTTCGCACGCATTTTAGTGTCAAAAACAGGGATTATGATTCAGGTATAATAAAAAATTTATTGTGTGTTTATGTTTCATAATTATTGCATTTTGATAAAAAACCTATTCTTTATTATTATTTTAAATAAATTTTTTCTAATTTTGACATATAAAGTGACACTTTTCAAAATTAATTGAGGTTGGGAAACGTCACACTTTTCGTAACTGGTTACGAAAAGTAAAATCTTTCCTAACTGGTTAGGAAAAATTTATTGTATCATCAATTTGACACTGTTATATTTTTTGTTTTTAAGCAAAATAACCGTACCTACTTACCTACTTGATATTTTAACACAATAATAATTTATTATTAATGAAATTCATTACTTCGTTTAACGTTTGAAGAAACTTTTTTTTTGTCAAAATTAGAAAAAATCTTGTATGTAACACTTTAGGAAATGCAATTTTGTGTAACTCGTGTGATTTTGCGGGATCTCGCTGCGCTCGTCCCGCAAATATTCCACTCGTTACACAAAATAACGCATTTCCTAACTGGTTACATAAATAGCTATTAAAACAATAATGTTGCCTTTTTTCATACAGTCGTGTCGTAAATGGTAATTTGTATTTAATCTTACTTCTTGCCATGAAGTTTTTTCGAAGAAAAGGTGTAAGAAAAATTTGTACATTGTTGTAGTACAATTGTTTGATTCCTTCTGATATTTTTTTCCGTGATTGTTAAAACAGCATATTAAAAAAAAAAATTTTTATACCGTCCGGTAGATGTTCGATTACATTATCAATTTGAGTCCGGTAAGTGAGTTAGTTATAACTTATAACAGTATCAGAGCTGGAAAGTGTCGCTAAGCAACACCTACCGGACTGTTTTATTTTTATAAATCAAATCTGACTTTGAAAAGTTAAAAAGTCAAAAAATATTCAATGTAAAAAACAATAGCAACGGCTGTTGCCACAGGAAAAAAGGTGATGCGATTTTCACAATATTATTATTATTCTATTCTATTCTATTCTATTCTATTCTATTCTATTCTATTCTATTCTGTTCTATTCTAGTCTATTCTATTCTATTATTTAGTTAAGCTTGCCAACAGGTGATGACCTAATTACGGGCAAGCTGGCAGTAAGTGGAATGAGTAGCAGCTACTACTTTCCCATTAGGAATCACACTTACTACCAGCTTATAAATACTCTTACTAAGAGGCATAGGTATTAAACCCCACAGCTCAATAAAATAATTTTGTGTACAACCGTACGCGAAATGAGCACTTCGCGTGCCGAGAGCACGCCGCGAAAATGAATTTCGCAGCGGTTGCCTTGACGACGGCCGTAAAAGTAAGTCATTTCAATATTTATTTATTATCACAATTACAACATATCCATCTCTATATTTGCGGTGTGATCTTACAAAATCTGGATTGGGTACAGTTAAAGTTTGATTTATGCCAGTTTTTGTGTCAGGAACGGCCGCTATTAGTACAGAATTTTCATCCGGTTTGAAGTTCCCGCCAATTTCAAATGGAGTGGTCGCCGCATGAATGACGAGTCGGTAAAAAAGATCCCCATTATCGATCTAGAACAGACACGTATGAATTAGGTTAATTTTTCACCGGTCAAAAAGGGAAATATCTAGTAACTAACTAGTAACATATCCTGAATCCTGAATGGCATCAACAGACATTTTGGTTTATTTGTCTCTTCGCACGGCATTTGATATTTCCACGATTAAAATAACTGAGATAGCCGAGTTTGAATTTAAACCAACCGCCAACAAAAGCCAGGAAAGTACCGTTGTTGGTACCACCAGCGACCACTAGGGGCGGGGGTGGAAGCCGACAGGGGATGAACGGCCATGGTTTTTTTTGCGACACTTCTCCCTTGTCTGTAGATGAGTGCAGAGGTACCCTGTGTGATTTTCTTTTTGTGCTCTAACTGTGTGATTTTCGGTGCTTTCCGAACTACAATAGACGTTGTTGTTGTCCAGCCCTTCTGGTTTGAACAAGGTATGTTTGCGATACTAAAATTATGTCTGTTTCGCACGGAATGTATTATAACTGTCATAATGGGTCGCACGTGGTTTGTTGATGTGTCCTACCGTATTGTATAAAATCCGCAATTATCTCGACCATCCCGATGTATCACGCTTTTTAACATTTGTCAGCTTGTGAAGGAGAGTAAGGCCGTCTGGTTCTAGCTTTGCAAATTTTATAAAATCGTACGGATCACGTTTTTTTTTGTAAACTCAGGTGTAACAATTCACTAACGTTCCTAAAAGAAAAAGGGCACCAAGTTTTAGCGTGGGTCTGTGGCTTTCACTTTTTATAAGCGCACCCCTTTTAATTATTCCGAGTGACGCTTTTGGTGTGATAAATACCTAGTTATTGTTCAACACTTTAATCAAAATTTCAAAGTTTCCACTTTCCATCCCGGTAGCAACCAAATGTGTTTATATTTCAGGTGTCTCCGTGGGTTTTTCCTTAGCTAGGGATCTACTACATTTAGTTATTTCCACCGCTTAGTCCTGGGGCGCCCTCGATATTATTCAGGGCGCCCCCCCTTGTCGATGAACCGGCTCTAATTTGCTAGGGTCGACCGGACTATGGTTTTAAATTTTTATGTATGTGTTATTGGTTGTTACCACTTTTCCATCCCAATTTGAAGGTGTTCTTAGATAGCTGTGTCAACAAATATTTGTCGCGTTTCTTTTTTTGTTTCCTTTTTCGAGTTTGCTGTAGATCTAAATTCTTGACCTTACCGCGAGGGTCTCTGTCTGTTTGAGGGGTTTTGTTTTCCTCTAACCTCCAAGCGTTGAATACGACCTCGCGGCCCTCATAAAATTTGCACCCCAAGGGAGACACAAAAACCTAACGCTTGGCAGGACTTGTTGAATGCTGGGTTATACCCGAGCTCCATGGCACACTTCCGGAAATGTAATCAGGCCTATTTTCCCTGTGTAGCCTGACAAGCGCGTTTTGTTTTTCTTTTGCTTTGGAAAAGTCATGTTCACTTCAACCGATGAACTTAGAGCACCTCAATTTGTTGACTTAACGTAAAGCAGTTAGGACTTTTCCCTTAGCACTAAATCACGGGTAGGCGGGAAATGTTAAAGTCGTAAGGATAGGTGCCACAGACCACCGGACCACACAAAGCCATTCGCTCCTTCTATAGCGTATCTGCCGCACATTGTAATTTAACTTGAAAAAAAAACATGCTAAAGTTCTCGTCTAGTGCTCGCTCTCGCTCGAAAGGTCCGAAGTAACTGCATTGTTTGTAATGTACATGACCCTTCCGTTTTTCTTGAATTTTAGATTGTGTTGTTTATGAAATCAGTTTTGCTCAAATTTCAATAACTGTCCCGTCTACGTTGTCACTTCGGACTTGTTCGTATTTTCAGGAGAGGTTTTAGCGGAGCCTCATTCGGGGGTCTGGGAGAATGGCTAGAGCTCACCATTTTCCTAGAGTTCCAAATGAGTAGTCTTCTCACATTTGTGGAGACTTGAGTGCCCTCTCCCGAGACGTTATTATTCATTAATCCCGGCGTTAACAAAATCATAACTCTGAATAAATAGCTGGTTTTAATTATTGTGTTGTTTTATTTGCACTCTTCTGTGTGGTTCACAAACCCTGTTGGAACGAATCTGGTAATGTTTAATTTGTATTAAAAAAAAAACACACAACGTAGGGAAATTAACGAGGTACGATCACGCGCTCTTGGCCATTTTTGAATTTCGCGGGTTTTATTTTTATTGCGTATGTTGGTAAAAAAAATGAGATGGCCGCTTGGTGGGAATTTTGAATTATCCACTTGATTCATCACATCACGGCTTCCTAGATTAATAAGAGTCGAAGCCTCTAATACGGCTGGTCGAGTTCCTTGAACTATCTGTTCCTTCAAAAGCCAAAAGTATATTAGCGCCCTCTACCAAAAAACGAATATTTTTTAAATTAAATGAATGAAAAATCGTATTAATGTTTTTTTTTCTATCAATAATCTACTTTTTGAAGTAGTGTATGTAACATACAAATTACGATTCTTTTTAACATGAGATTTGTACGCGGTTAAGCAGCCAAATACACAAATGTATAGTGGCGCCCTCTCAGGAACAGTAAAAATGCTTGCAACTGATGAACTCGACCAACAGTATTAGAGGCTTCGACTCTTATTAATCTAGGAAGCCGTGCATCACATAACCTAAAAGGGAATTTAACATTTACCTGCCACAATAAATAAATTCCAGTAAATAGGTAAGCCAATGCAACATTATCCGACACGGTTTTCACATTCTCCTTGTCACATCAGTCTCAAAGTCACTGTAACATTTTTTATATTGCTGTTGCGATTTTTCAGGTTTCAAATGCGACACTGCACAATTTATAATATTTTTTTAATTCTGGATGAGTACACGGAACAAGAGCTGCATATTTGCGGTATAATCTTACAAATTCTGGATTGGTGACAGTAAAAGTTCGTTTTATGCCAGTTTTTGTGTCAGGAACGGCCACTATTAATACAGAATGTTCATCCTTGATGTCATCGATAGACATTTTGGTTAGTTCGTCTCTTCGCATGGCTCCTGATATTCCCATGATTAAAATGACCTAAAAAAGGGCAGATTATACAGCAAATTGATCTGGTCTCATGTCAATACCTTAGACTTTTTCGCCCGATAACCAGCTGACTTTTTTTCAAAAAATTTGTTTTGCTTTCACTAACATTTTCTAACGGCACTCGACCAGCCAGTGATTATTGTATTGGTTATTTATGTCGCTTACCGATATTTGTGCCATTTGAAGCTTTTTATTTTTTAGTTATTTAACTTTGCGCTTTGTTCTCTTTTATTTGCTCATTGTTTAATGTTGCGTTTTGTTTTGCTTATTTTATCATTGTTTAATGTCGCGCTGTGTTTTGCTGAGGTTTCTCATCGTTTAATGTTACGCTTGGTTCGATTGAATTAAACTGGGGTTTTTCTTTGTGTTGTTGTTAGATTTCGAAAAGTTGAAGTAAAATGTTGTAAGTACGCCCTTATGGGAGCTAGGTGACAATCAGGAAGTCGTGGGGTTGTTTAGTAAATTTCTGTGGAAGCTACGGTTATTCAGAGCCGTTAGCGGGGGCGGACCTAAGTCTTTGCGGGAGCGGCGTCGGGATGTTTTCGTGAAGCTTCCGTCGAGGTTATAGAGACTTCGGGGTTTTGTCCGGAAACGGTTGGTTGGGGACGGCGGACCTAGGTCTTTGCGGCTGCGGTCTAGGAATGCTAATCGTACGACCCCGAAACGCTATGTCACTCTTGCTTGGTCGGTGAAATAGTCTGACGTTCATTAATATCCCGAATATCTATAAACGTCGCTTGATTTCAAGATGATTCAGATTATTCTTCTGAGTCCCCTCGCGGCCGAAAGTTTTTTACCTCCAGCTCTAAGCTCCCGTTGGCGTACCTTGACCGCGTAGTTCCGAATTAAACATTGTGTCTGTCATTAATCGAATTGTAAAATATGAGTAATACCTGGGATACTGTTTTTGAAGAGGGTTTTTCATCCGTCCCTGTCTGTAATAATAACAGCATTCTAATTTGTTTACTTGTTTTGCAAGCTTTAACCTGTCATTTTGTCTGTCATGTACCCGTTTTCTGTTGTTTTAAATGTTGCTGCATTCATCTTTTCGTTTATCTTTGTAATGTACTCAACTAGTGAATTTCTGGTACTCCGTTAAACTTAATTTCTGTCCTTTTGTATTCGTTTCAATTTTTTTTCCATCAAAGTTATTACAGGCATTTTTAATAAAAGGTATTTTGCGTCCCTCACATGTGTGTTTTATTTGCGGCACTCTTCCAACTGGAACTCTCATCGTTTGCATTCCGAACCTTTTTTCCGCCAAAAGAAAAACACAACGTAGGGCGCAGGTTCGAATATTTGGCGGAAAAAGTAATGTATTCAGATCATTACAACACCGCTCTTTAAAGTCATTGTAACACTTATCGTACTGCCGTTTGGACTTTTCTGGTATTAAATTGGACACTGCACAATCTGAAATATTTTTTAACTCCGGGGAAGTAGACGGAACAAAAACGTTGTAATTTTCTTGCGACATTTTTCCAATTTTTCTCAAAATGAATTGTTTTATTTATGTCGTTTCCATAGCGACATGGCAACATGTAGGCCGACTTTATTTTTATTGACAGTGAAGGAAATTTTACTTGTTCATTTTATAATTACAAATTTTCGGTTTGCACACAAAATGTTGTGTACACCTTGGCTACGAAATCTCCTTTGACGACCTCGAGATTGTCTTGTCTCGGCCGCAAAGCGGCCTTGACGACAATTTTTCTCTCGGTTCGTCAATGTAGGATTTCGCAAATAACTATTTTTATTTGATGATTCAATTTTATTACTTAGTAAACATTTTTTTTTTTTCATTATTAAAATACATTTTTATATTAATAACATAATTACATAACATTATTTTTTTTTTTATAAATTAACAGCTTATATTAATAACATAATTACATAACATTTTTGTTTTACAATACAAAAATATCCGATAATATTGCGGAATCTGGAAAAGTGCCTCGAATGCTTGCAGCGTTTCCACGTTGAATGGCAAGGGAAATCCTCTCGAAAAGGAATTTCTTTGATTTTGAATCGCCTGATTCAGCGATAAGTCGGTTTCTTGAATTTTAGATTGTGTTGTTTATGAAATCAGTTTTGCTCAATTTTCAATAACTGTCCCGTCTACGTTGTCACTTCGGACTTGTTCGTATTTTCAGGAGAGGTTTTAGCGGAGCCTCATTCGGGGGTCTGGGATAAGTCGGTTTCCTACTTAATAATGGCAAAACTGTATTTATGAATACAGAAAGATACGCTTGTTTGAAAATCACACAAAAAATGTATGGGTGCTATTTAAAAAACCAAAGTTGGTAGCCGTGGCAGCGAAACAAAAGAAGGTAGGAACAAAGTAAAAAGGTCTTTTTGTGCTTCGCCCAGTTGTCGACCTAACTGCGTTTCGATCTTCAATCTGTGGGCTTAGCACGAGATTGCAGATTCCTTTGAAAACACTACCTATTTAAATCATCTTTCAAAACAACATTCAATTATACAGGGTGTCTTAAAAATGGCGCCCAATCTCCTAAGGGTCTTAAAGAATAGAAGTCTGGTAAGGTAAATCTCAATATAAAATTTGATCGGACCAACAGATTTTGTATAACTTGCTCTTAAATATGATGATTTCCAAGAGATGTATCTCCTTTATCACCAAATTTTACAGCTGAATTATAAATTACTTTACAATTTTACTTTTTCCAAGACCCCTTTGGGTAGTGAAACAACACAGAAATCCTTCTTTTTAGAGTAATGACCTGTGGGAGACAGCAAAGGCGCCGGGTTTTTCCCATCTGTTATGCACCTGGGACCAACCAACCAACAACTCTGGCCGAGTGCGCATAATAGGGTTTTTCCTGGGTACCTGCACCCTGTACATAAATACCTTGTACATAGCTAGTTTTAAGTATTGTTGTTGTAACACCGTAGAAAGCTGACCAATACATTTTATAATCTCATCCAACACGTTTTATTTATTCATTCGAGTAAATTAATATAGTGCGAAACGCCGCACTATTCATAATATGGTCCTTCGAGCCGGATAAATTCAGCAAAAAAGTGAAAAAGTGGTGAAACAATCCCAATCAGCGATTTATCCAACAATCAAGTGAAAAAGTGGTGAAACAATCCCAACATCGAAATTCAAGAAGCAAGTGGATCAAGCAGGGCGAAACAATCCCAACAAATAGTGGTGAAACAATCCCAACAAACAACTGCAAAAATCTCCGGTTGTGCAAGAGAAACAATCAATAACAACAATCAACAGCAACAACATAGCAGTCAGTAAGTCCCATTTTCGTTATCCCACTCCAACAATATCATTCTATTTGCATCAATACAGTTCGTAATATAAATCAAAATGGTGGACGCTTTGATCAAAAAACGTACCGCTGTAAAGTCAGCTCTTACTCGGTTTGAAACTCGCTTAAACAAATTTAATTTGGAAACGGATGATACTAGCGAGTCAGAACTTCGATATAATAATTGTTTACAATTACTCGATCAATTCGAAGACATTCAATTGCAAATCGAAGATTTGGGCGAAGATAACGATTTAGAAAACGAATCACAACGAGACAATTTTGAGAACCATTACTATAGAGTTTTAGGGAGGGCTAGCGAAATAATTAAAAAACAATCAAAAAATATAGTTGACGCTCGTAATATTCAAAATTCATCCATTCAATCCGAACATCAATCTATGCCTCAAATCAAATTACCTGAAATTAAATTACCCACTTTTGATGGACGGTTTGATGCATGGTCAAATTTTCATGACACATTTAAGTCGTTAGTACATCATAATAACGCACTATCAAACGTTGACAAGCTTCAGTATTTAAAAGCCGCCTTAAGTGGAGAACCAGCACGCGTAATTCAAGCAGTTGCAATCACAGACAAAAATTACGACACAGCGTGGAAAAAATTAATTGATCGTTACGAAGATAAGGAAGGCATTATCCTCAAACATATCAAATCATTATTTGAATTGCCACCAGTTCAAAAAGAGTCTTTTTTGTCTTTGAGACAACTTGCCGACGATACGTCAATTCATTTAGAAGCCATAGAAAATCTAGATGATGAAAATCACAAACTACAAGATAGGCTGTTAATTCATTTAATGTGTAGCAAATTAGATAACGGCACAAAACGCGAGTGGGAGCGTCACATTATTAACAAAAAATGTCCTCCCGTAGACATGTTGGTCCAATTTCTCATTGAAAGGGCAAAATTATTAGAAAAAACTAATGTAAACAAATCTGTAAAAAATCCTAATATTAACTGCATGGTTTCAACAAAAAATTTAGTCTGTCCATCATGCAAAGGATCACATTTTCTGTATCATTGTGAGCAATTTTTAAATTCATCAATTAACAACAGAATTAGTTTCGTCAAAAAATTAAACCTTTGTCTAAATTGTTTAAAGGCCAATCATTACACGAACAACTGTAAATGGTCTGGATGCCGCAAGTGTCACAAAAAGCACAATACATTGTTACATCTTGATCAAAAATCGAACGATGAGCCAGAGGCAAAAATTAGCCAATCTCCACGAGAGAGTAATAATTCCGATCAGAATTTAAATTCAAACATAGTGTCAAATCATTCATGCACCAACACAATCTCATCTCAGATTTTATTAGCAACAGTGTGTCTTCAAGTAAGAGATAAGAGTGGTCAACTTCGTAATTGTAGAGCACTCTTGGACTCGGGTTCTCAATGTAACCTCATATCGAACGGTTGCTGTAAAAAACTGGGATTGAAGTTAACAAAAGTAAATTCAGCTATAATTGGCATTAATGAATGCAAATCCCAAGTTCAATATAAAACAGACATTAATTTAATTTCAAATTACATGCAGTTTGAAACCCAAATATCTTGTTTAGTTATGGGGAAAGTGACCGAAAATCTGCCATCTAGCGGATTTGATCCAGTTCATTTAAACATACCGGAGAACATTCAATTAGCAGACCCATTATTTAATCAGAAGAGTGAAATTGACTTATTGCTGGGCTCTGACATATTTTGGAATCTTTTGTGTATTGGACAAATAAAATTGGGGAAAAACAAGCCCACGTTACAAAAAACAAAATTTGGATGGATCATTTCGGGACCAATCCCTAATTATTCAAACATTCACAACAATACCTTTTTAAGTAACATCAACATACATGAAAAAATTCACAATGAAATTTCAAAGTTTTGGGAAATCGAAGATTGCCAAAATCATAAACCTGCATTATCAGAAGAAGAAACACTTTGTGAAAATCATTTTATTGCGACCACTAAACGACACGAAAGCGGTAAATTAATTGTAAGCATACCGTTTAAGTCAAATGTTTCAGAATTAGGAGAATCTTATAGCAGTTCATTAAAGCGATTCTATGCACTAGAACGGAAATTAGAAAAAAATGCTCCACTCAAAAAACAGTATCACGCATTTATGACAGAATATGAATTATTAGGTCATATGTCAGAAGTAAAAGTAGATAACCGCGACGGCTATTATCTTCCTCATCACCCAGTCTTTAAAGAGGATAGCTCTAGAGGTGGAATTATTTCAGAAGAACACTCCGTGACACTATCGCGTGGTCTGCGCCAAGAACGTGTTTTGGTACGATTTTAATTTGTTGTCAGAAACAGTGTCTCGCATGTTTTTCTCAACATTTTCGCAGCGTTTAGTCTTCCTTTAAGTATTTCATCGATTTCTGACAATAGTGTAAAACTGTCTTTTTCAAGACACATTCTTGTGAATTTTTCTAAAAATTGTGAGTTAAATATTATGTTTTGTGAGGTTATGGTCAATTTTTATATTGTTTGTTGTTAGCTTAAAAAACGTCTCAGACTGCTTACAATGGCAACATCTTCATCCAAAAAACTTGGTATCAAGGGCAAAGTGATACACAGCCAAGGGCGAGAAATAATTTCCAACAAAAATTTTATGAAGGAGGAAGCTGTGAATGGAACTACTATAATTTCGTTGGCAAATTTCAAAGCAAGGCTTATTACAGCTACAAAAATATCCTAAAGTTCGTATCGACGGATCGCCAAGGAGGCCGCAGACGTTGCATCAGGTGCAGTTCCTTGTTTTTCGACACCAGGTAAAAACAGAAAACGTGACTGTCCCAAAAGCAAACTGTGTGATGGGGAAATGGAGACTATTCGTTCAAGTATATCTACATAACTTTTATATAAGTGAAAAAAAGCAGCCAACGTTGAAAGGTTTGTAGTTCTACTTTAAAAAACGATCACTACAAAGTTATGTTTTTGTGTGTAGGGATTCTCAAAAAGATCCAAGACTCTGGCTTGTCATTTGGTGGAGGTCTAACAACACTTTCACGAGGACTTAAGAAGATGGGATTTCGGTAATCTTTCGCAATGTTGGCTTGTATGCAGTAACAAATAAAAATATTTATTTGCTATTGGAAAACAATGGCAGACAAAAGGAAAATTTTACTAGAGTCCTATGACATACGTGCCAAACGGATTCAATATTTAAAGCAGTTATGTTCATGAGGAAAGACCAATTGTCTATACTGATGAATCCTACATCCATAGCTCCCATTCACAATCAAAACGTTGGACAGATGATAGTGTATTGGGATTGAAAAAGCCCCTTTCCAAAGGAAAACGTTTAATTATGGTCCATGCAAGTTCAAAAGCAGGAGTTGTACCCAATGCACTACAACCTTGTTATATAGCAATATTGATAAATTTTAAAACAGAATCGCACCAATTGCTTCCTACCACAACGTGAAAATTGAAAAAGATCCTAATTCTAATACAAGAAAACAGGTGATGATTGATTGACTGGTGGAACGAAATCTAACCGAGAATGCCAAATAGTAATGCGCATTCGTAATTATAACATATTCGTACACGAAAAAAAAAGTCACTTGCCGAGAATAGCACTCCTGTACATTTATTTTGGACGAAGAATAAATCCTTGTTTTCTATACAAACTTTTTATCGTTTTCTTATCGGAAAACATATGGTATGCTGTGCGATAACTCACTAATGTTTAACTAGCTGTTCTTGCAATAAAATCATTAGATACAAATATTAGTTGTTATTTCAATTAAATTCCCTTATTTCCATCCTACACGATACGCCAATGGATTCACGCGCAGGAAAAGGCCACGCCTCTTGATGACGTACATGTTCTTCTGAAATAATTCTACCTCTACCACCAGATTGCGGGTAGTCTTTGATGGGTCAGCAAAAACGTCGTCAGGATTATCATTAAATGACGTTCAAATGGTAGGGCCTCCTTTGCAAAATGACTTGTTCAATATTTTATTAAGATTCAGACAGCATCAATTTGTGATAAAAGCAGACATCGAAAAAATGTATAGACAGGTTTTGATAGAGGACAATCAAAAACAATACCAAAAAATATTTTGGCGTTCAGACGTTTCGCAACCGGTCAAAGTTTATAAATTAAACACGGTCACGTATGGTACAAGTAGCGCACCTTTTCTTGCCATACGATTTCTAAACCAAGTGGCTTTAGATCATTTTCAAAACGATCCAGTTATAAGTAATATTATAAACAATGACTTCTATGTTGACGATCTCTTGACAGGTGCAGAAACAATAGACTCAGTCGTACAAATTAGAAATAAGCTCACCGCAGTACTGGCCACCGTGGGTTTCAATTTAAGAAAAATCATTCAAAATACCGAATTCAAACGAGCAATTCAGGAACTTGTCCGAAACAAGCAAATCCATAAATCAAGTAATTTGTTATCCTTAAACCCATTTCTTGACAAAGACAACATCCTTCGTGTTGGTGGAAGGATTAGACATTCAAACGTAAATTTAGATCAAAAAGACCCCATAGTCATACCAGGTAGTCATCATGTTACCAAATTAATAATAGAACAAGAACACAAAAGATTAATGCATGGAGGTACTGGGGTTACTTTAAGCCCTATCCGGTGCAAATATTGGCCTGTATCAGGTAGAAACAGTGTTCGGCAAGTATTAAGACTTCCTGTTATCGCACCAACCCCAAAGCAATGACACCTGTAATGGGAAATTTACCAGCTTGCAGATTACAACCGTGCAGACCGTTTATCAAAAGTGGTGTGGACTATGCAGGTCCATTCATAATTAAAGAAGGAGTTTATAAACGAAAACGACTTTTAAAGGCATATATTGCGCTATTTGTGTGTATGACGACAAAAGCGGTTCACATTGAATTGGTGAGTGACTTGACCACAGATGCATTTCTTGCAACTCTCAAAAGATTCATTGCGCGTCGTGGCATAGTCACTAATTTATTTTCGGACAATGGTACCAACTTTGTGGGAGCCAACAACGAGCTACACAATTTAGAGCAATTGTTCAAAAATCAAATAAACGGGGAAACAATTGTTAACACGTTGGCAAACGATCAAATTACGTGGCATTTCATACCACCTAGAGCCCCACACTTTGGCGGACTCTGGGAAGCTTCCGTCAAATCACTAAAAAATCATTTAAAACGAGTAATAGGTGACGCTCATCTAACTTTCGAAGCATTTTCAACTGTACTGACGCAAATAGAGGCAATCCTTAATTCCCGTCCTCTTACTCCCATGTCCAACGATCCAAACGACCTATCCTGTCTTACAGCTGGTCATTTTCTCATCGGGGATTCCATGACGTCATTCCCACATCCAAATTTACAAGAGGTTCCATCGAATCGTTTGACGCAATGGCAGCGGATCGAACAGCTCCGGCAGCATTTTTGGACAAGATGGAGCAAAGAGTACATATCTTTATTGCAGCAGCGCTCCAAGTGGAAGTCCCCTCAAGCAAACATCGAACTCGGTCAACTCGTCCTAATTAAAGAAGACAATCTTCCTCCATTACGGTGGGTGACGGGTCGAATTGTGCAACTATTTCCCGGACAAGACAAAATCACCAGAGTAGTTTTAATAAAGACAAGCAGTGGACTGATAAAACGATCGGTGTCGCGAGTGTGTGTACTGCCAATTGACACCAGTGCTTAAATCGCGTTACGGATCATCAGTGTTAGAATTAAGTTTATTGTTTTTCTTTGTTTTTGAAAGCACATCTTTCAAAGAGGGAAATATGTCGGAGACAGCAAAGGCGCCGGGTTTTTCCCATCTGTTATGCACCTGGGACCAACCAGCCACTCTGGCCGAGTGCGCATAATAGGGTTTTTCCTGGGTACCTGCACCCTGTACATAAATACCTTGTACATAGCTAGTTTTAAGTATTGTTGTTGTAACACCCTAGAAAGCTGACCAATACATTTTATAATCTCATCCAACACGTTTTATTTATTCATTCGAGTAAATTAATATAGTGTTACGGGACGAAGTCGAACGTCGGGGCGAAGCGCCAAGGGGGGCGAAGCACCAAGGAGGGCGAAGCCCTAACGGGGGGCGAAGCGCCAAGGGGGCGAAATCCACGGACGTCGGTGTCCTCGTTGATGAAGGGGGGTGCCACCGAGTGCCGTGGGCGACTACGGTGACGGTTTCGGTGGTGCGGTCGGCCGAGAGGTGGCTGGTCGATTCCGCCAGCGCAGGGACCTCTCGGTGGACGGCGGATGGTGCGAGGGGTGGCTGGTCGATGTCGCCAGCACAGGGACCCCTCGGTGGAGCGTTGATGATGGGGTGAGGGGTGTCTGGTCGATCGTGCCAGAGCAGGGACCCCTCAGGATGCGGTGAAAAAAAAGTCTCGGTGAAGAGCAAGTCTTTAATGACTCCGTCCGTCTTTTACGACCGGTACGGGAGTAACCTTGACAAAATGTGAGCCCCTGTTTATATGCGCCCGGCTGAGGGCCGAGGCGCCAAGGACGGCTCCTGATTGGTCCGGCCGGAAACTTTGGTGGCGCAGCCGAGAGAAAACCTGTGCCTATAAAGCCGGCGGAACAGCCGCGCGCGCGTACTATAGGACAGGTCTCCTCGTCGACAACACCTCGCCCCGGCCGGCTCACAACAGAAAAAAACCTAACTATATTTACAAACTTAACCTAACTTATCTAACTTAACTAACTTAACCTACTGTGTTCTTTATTTACATTTATTTACAAAATCGGGGCTAAATTCGCGAAGCGCGGTATCAATAGTGCGAAACGCCGCACTATTCATAACATGACCTAACAAAATACGCTAAAAGAAGAGTGTCAACATTGACCTCGAAAGAGAATTGGTTTGGTTGATTGTGCATACCAACCGATGTTGCCAAATTTGCTTATTTTAAAATGTGTATAACTTGGAAACTAGCCAAAGGAAAAAAAATTTACAACGAAATTGAACTCAACTCTTCAAATAGTTTAACCCCTCAAGAGATTGGGCGCCATTTTTGAGACACCCTGTATAATAGGAGTATTTACGCTTTACTTGGCACAGGAACTAGGAGACGAAGTTCGGTTTCATGCGCTTAGACTCATCTGAATTTTGAAGCTTCTCTTCATTTGGAATAGTTTCTTCGTATTTTCTACTGAGGCGTCTAGATGTCTGTTTCCAACGTTCAGTTAAATTATATATAATTAAACTGATAATGATTAGTGATAAAATCACCCCTTGTATCGCGACGCTTCCAATTACAACTGAAATAACAAAAATAATCTTATTAGAAATAAGCAAAATTGCCGTGCCGCCGGGTGGTTCAGAACAAAATGTTTATAAATAAACTTGAATAGCGTTAAACATAATCGCCACAAAAATTGCAATTAATTTGCTTAACTGGTTCCCTGGAATATAACATAGAAATATTATGCAACAAGGTTTACAAATACCATGTTATGATGACCAGAAATGTTACTAACGAGTTGCATTCTATACTTTTTCTACGACCAAATAAAGATTACAAATAAATAAATGTCAAATAAACAACTTGATATGTATCCAAAAAATTCAATTGGGAATGGGGGTGGCAGAATTTAAGTTTACTTAATTTATGATAAAAAGGTGAATTTTTAAATAACTATATATTTTGATCTAAAATTATTTTTTTAAATTATATTTATAAGAAATTTGTAATCCATTAGATTATCTACGGGAACTTCATTTTAAAGAAAAGTTAAGTTATTTTTTTATATTAGGTATTGTAACCCTTCGACTTCCTTGACTTTTCCTCGATGATTTTTTTTTCTCCCTCATTTGATGTATTGTTGGTTGCCGCATTCCCTCGGATGAAATTTTGCGGAAAAATACGAAACAAAAATAATGAGAAAAGAAATGTTTATGGATCCTACGTTGTGTTTTATTTTCATTTTGTTTAATTAGGTTCTAACGAGAGGCCGTACCTTCGGAGGTTTTCCAAAAAATAGAATTAAAACGATTGGGCACACCTCACTTAAATTTTATTTAACAAATAATCGAGTGTGGTGGTGTTTGGTCCCAACAAATTATAGAAATAAATACATGAATTTGATAACAGAAGTTGGTGGAAATTTGACCTAATGAGATTTGACTCGCGGCCCTCGAATTGAGACCTGACTCATGAATAAATGACTACGCTGGGCAAATACAGAAGTTTCTGGCGCGAACAGCATTATGGAAGTTTGAGATGCGAACTATGTGATCCGATTTAGATTTCAATTACCCCAATTAAATTGAACCCGACGCGATGCCCTGGAATCTCATAGATCACCCCGGTCTACTCCGGTGGTCGAAAATAAAAGGGAAAAAAGGTTCTAACAGGGCCAAAGGGTACCTCTCTTCACGTGTCAGCTGGCCTAGTTTGGTCGCTGGCCCCCTTGGGGGTGACGCGGCTAATTTTGTGCTCTTACGCCGGACCACAGCTTATTGAGTGCGACGGACACTGGCGGTAGCTTCCCGATCTCAAGAATCCAAGACATAAATAATGAATGGAAATGTTTTATAATAATTGCATACTGGTTCCCTTTGACAAGAGCACGTTTCCCCAATCGGTAAATGCAAGAAGATCACATACTTCGCGATAAAGAAATTAATATAAGATTCTAAAGAGTCACGTGGCCATCAAAAGCTCAAAGCAAATAATATAATCTTTACTTTAGAACGATAAAGAACTAAATGCTGCTTGACTAATTAAATCGCGACTACAAATAATGTACAAGAATTAGAGAAATAATTTACCTGGTGAATGTAAAGAACGTGGTCACAAAATGGCTGCTGGAAGTACTGAACGTACCTCCGACTACTTTGGAGATCAAACCCCGAGTGAATCAAAAAAGCCCTCTTTCCCGTCCCGCAATCGGTTTTATCATTTCTGGCGCACCCCACTTTCGCAACCCCTACTTGACCAAAGTGACCAATCAGCTCGGTTCTACTTTACGCCGATCGCGACGCCTTTTCGAAATCTCTAGAACTTTTGAAATTACAGTTTCCGTTTTTCCACCATTATTTTAAATGTTTAAATTTAGACTTTTGTTAGGACCAGACCAAATGTACAAATTTGTTCTTGAATTAGAAGCCTGAAAAAGAACACTAAATTACTGACTCTATACAATAATAAAAATCAGCATCAAGAAACAAACACAATCTAAAATTGGGACAAGCCGTATTAACACGAACACTGAATTACTGGCTCTATACAATAATAAAAATCAGCAACAAGAATCCGACAGAATTAAATGAAATAAACATAATTTAAAATGAAACAAACATAATTAAAATGAAACAAACATAATTTAAAATGAAACAAACATAATTAAAATGAAACAAACATAATTAAAATCAAACAAACATAATTTAAAATGAAACAAACATAATTAAAATCAAACAAACATAATTTAAAATGAAACAAACATAATTAAAATGAAACAAACATAATTAAAATGAAACAAACATAATTAAAATAAAACAAACATAATTTAAAATGAAACAAACATAATTAAAATGAAACAAACATAATTAAAATCAAACAAACATAATTTAAAATGAAACAAACATAATTAAAATCAAACAAACATAATTTAAAATGAAACAAACATAATTAAAATGAAACAAACATAATTAAAATGAAACAAACATAATTAAAAGGAAACCTAAATTGGGCTTGAAACGCTGTTACGCAAGTGTTATATCATGCATTGACCTGCTACTTCTAAAATTTGCTCGACATTGGTTTGATTCCCCAAAACAGTTCTAATTAATAATTACTTCGTAATTTTCATTCTCTCTCTCTCACTCACACATCTGATTTCTACGACTACCTGGCTTTACCGTTAACCTGTTGTCTCTGTTTTTTTTTCTACCGACTCCTTTCCTATTTTACTTTGTTACTTTTCTAACTAAAAGTGCAAACGATTCCAGTTATTTTCTACGATAAAGCGCTCTGTTTCTAATTTGCAATTCTCGCCCTTTAATTACAAATATGCCACAAATTTGAGAATGCTAAAAAAAGTAAATTATTAACCCAATGAACATTAATTTTGTGGTTCTCTCAATTTGAAACCTGCTAACATCAAATTTATTAATTCAATTATCCCCTGATTTTAACTGGACCACCCAAATTGTCGAACGAGTAAATTTTGCAATGTTTCTTTTCCCATAAAAACTGTTATCTTTGTGTTGTGTTCGGACAGGACGTGTACCTGCATTTTCAAAGAAAGGTTGGCAGATTTCACTTGAGGAATGTGGTGCCGACACGGCTTCAATAAAATTTACAACTGGCCAGCATTTCCGTCGCAAATGAACGGTATTTAAAATATTTCGTTGAAATTATTTTAAAATTAAAATTCTTAATTTATCGAACCTATTCGGACCGTTACAGTATAAATTAAGGATATGGACAATGAGGAAAAAGTTATAAACAAACTCGTATCATGTACGTATTCAAAAGTGTAGCGTTTTCTGAACGTAAGCATTAAACTTTAAACTTGGTAAGACACATTTATCAAAATAAATAAATGTTTTTTTATGTGAAAGGGTGAAAAGAGGTTTAACAACAATAAAAATCCATAAAGTTGTACTTTTTTCTTGAACGAATGATTGGATAAGCGCCACTTATATTAATGTTAAAACAAAATGAAATACATAGTAATTTGGCTACAAGTGCACAAAGTTGTACATACTCGTAGTACTTTTCCTCAGTAATGGGAAATTTGACAACACGTGCCGCAGACAACTGTGGCATTTTCAAGAGTGAAAAAAGACATTTTATACATGAGTTCCGTGCAGTATCTCTAATGAATTTTTTACTGTACTAAAAACAATAAAATATGGTATAGCTTTTTCTTTATACCATACTGTTATTAGGATTTATCAGTACTCAATGATTGATTGACACCTATAACAGTCTAGGCCGTTATTCAAAATTATCAGACCGAGGCCGTTATTTTTGCTGCCGTTGCTACGGTTACGGACAAATGACAACTAAATTTAATTTTTGAAGTAAAGAGAAAGTCTTACAAATAAATCATCGTTAAATGTTAAGTATAATTGGTATAAAAAAAAAACTATAAAACAACATACGGCAACATACGGATATAACAGACTCGGTTGATTATAAAATCTCAACCTCGTCTGTTATATAACCCATATCGGCCTAATACCGTTATATACTATCACAGTCCTACAAAATAGTTATTTTTATATTAAGTGCACAAAGCAAAGGTTTTTTGAGCTTGAGAATGTTACATATTACATTCGAAAGCTCAAAAAACTGACTTTGTGTACGTAATATAAACAACTTTTTTTCTACAACTGCATGGCTTTAAACAGCAAGTTTATTATTAAAAAATATTGACTTCATAAAAAAAACGAAGCACAATTTTTTTAGGTTACCGTTGCACGGGTTTCCGTAGTTACTAATGTAAAGAAAAATTGAAAAAAATCTGTAATCTGAATAAGTGTCGCTTTCCAAGTGTTTTCTATAAATTCTGTGAAAATGGACGCTAGCAGATTCATGGAAGACTCCGGTGATTCTGAATATGATGTAGAACCAGTATTAATGAAGCGATTGCGAGTATTCGGCGAGGGAAGTAATTTTTCTACTTGTAACTTTAATTCTTATACAGGGTGTTTAAAAAATGCCGCACTAAAACTATAGTACAGTGATCAGAAGCATTTGGTAAGTGAGGGAAAAATATTTAAAAAATTCTTGATGTTAAATTTGTACGTGGATTAAGGTTTCTTTTATGGTAAATTTAGCAACTGCGTGCACTTACCAGTACCTACCTTTAAAAAATTGAAATAGTTTAATCGATTTTTGCATAATTCACTCGAATTTCACAGATCAGAAAATTCTCTCCATCTCCTCGTGAACCAGGGCGATCCTACTCAGATGAGCGCTCAGTAGTTTTAGCCTGGGTGTTGGGATGCTCTGTGTGTAATGGTTCTTGTGTTGTGATTGTGTTTTGTGTATCATTTTCTTTTTGGCAGGGCTTCTAATTGGGCGTCAAGCCTGTTAGCCGTCAACAATAATAATAATAATAATAATTTTTGACAATTGAAAGAGATAAATCGCATTTACTATTAAAGACCACAGAGATTGCGTTAAAAAATATTAATCAACTTTCTTTTCTGCATATTTTAATTGCATTTTGGGTGTTATTTAGCATAATAATGACAACTAACAATGTTTAAAGATCCTTACACGAAAACTCCCATGAAGACCAAGAATGTTTTAAACATTTTTCCCTCACTTACCAAATGCTTCTAAACACCGTACAATAATTTTAGTGCGGCATTTTTTAAACATCCTGTATATCAAAATAAGTATGTTGACTCATTCGTGGGTAAATTGGGCTCTTTTTGGCACAATTTACACACGAACTCGTTAAATAAACTACCATTTTTAACGGTGAAATGAGTGAACATTAGACACAGGCTGATTCTGCTGTTACTATAATTATGACATGTTCCACATTTACGCAATTTACGTCACAAAATCACAAGACTAGAGATTAAACGGAGTTTGGCATTATTAGCGAAACAAAGTAAAGTAGATCGACATAAAGTGCAATCTGAATTGCAATGAAATATGTAGCAATTAAAGCAGATCACTTTTGGGACAATCACTCAGTAAAAATTTAAATGTACGTTACCTAATGGTTTATCCTTACAATTTCCAGTTATATTATCACATTCCATGCAGCCTGATTGGCATAATTGTTTGCAATATAGACCCCATTCTCCGTTTTCGCATCCTAGAAAATGATCACAATTTTATAATTTATACGTTATATCAAACAGTTGACATTTCATTCCTGTATAATAATTATAGCCGGTGTCCACACAAAGAAAGTGGATGCGTCTGTTTCTGGTGGGGACGTAATTTAAGGTGGTTGTCGTGCCATTAAAAAGAAGTAATAGGTTACACAGTTTTTGCGAAATTTTAATTTATGTGTATAAAAATTTAATATTATTGTGCATTAAAATTCACGAATAATAACATGAAAACTGTACTAAATTATGTCCCCCTATGGACTCACTTACATCCTGAGATTTTAACTTTGTAACGATAGAGATATCAAAGATAGACCTATCCGAAAACTTCGGGTAGACACCTGTATATTATTTTCAAAATTTTTACTAACGTTTATTACAACGCAGTCCCGTATAGCCCCAAGCACAACTGCATTTTCTGTTCTCACAAATGCGATGTTCTTCACAAAATTTATATTTTGGTCCCAATACAGTTTCACAACTGACGTCACAGTATGGCGACCTTAATTTTCCAACTTCACATTCAAATCTTTCTTTTTGTTCTTTTACAGGAGCGTGTTTTTTAGCTGTTTTACCCACATGTGACATAATTTGACAAGTGCGATTGGTGGGCGTTTTGTCAATTATTTGTGTTCTGTAAATTACTAAAATAAAATTGAACAGATGTACACACAGGTATTTATGCAAAAATAAATATAATAATAAAATGTTACCTTTATCATCAACAATTTCGGGACATTCTCTGATGTCAACTCCCCAGTAGCCTTTGGTATCAGTATCGGTTTTTTCTTTGAAAAAAGTTAATGTTCTTTCGTTTAATTCAAAGTTCAATCGACGAGATTGCCACGACTGTACAGCATATTCTTTTGCTACATATGTTGACGTGTAGGTATGGTTTAATTTTGGAATTTTCAAAATGCACGTTTCACATAACGAGACATAAAACATTAAGCACGATTTTCCTGTGGATGGAATTGTTACAGCAGTGGGATTTTCATCGGCAGCACTATCGGACCACATAAATTGATCTGAAATTAATGTTATCTCTTACATCCATAATATCGAGTGTTCAGTTGAAAAGCTCATCAACTTGTCTTTGGTTTTTCACAACAGTGTGAAGTAAGTATGTCTTAGACTTAGAAGATCAATTACACAAGTTAGGTTAGGACCACATTATGAAACGACACTTTTAACTAATAGTTATTTATGTATTAAGGGCGCAAGAGGGCTTTTATGGCCTGAGGTGTGATTTTTAGACCTCGGGCTCAAAATCACACCTCAGGCCATAAAAGCCAGTGCACGCCCGCAGTGCATACACTATTTTATGCACGATTAAGGCCTAAAACCTTAACATTTAAAAAAAAAAATAAATAAATGTCTACCCACATCATGGATGTTCGCATCGCGTAGTCCTCCCGTCAAATTTTTAGTTTTGCGCGTAACCTTGGAAACAGTGAAAACAACCGTAGCCATTTTGTCAATTGCAATTTTCACATATTATATCCCAAGTGCAAAATTTTTTATCGGAAATTTTTTTGCTAATGAACGAAAACATCCATAAATGAGGTCAGAAGACCAATTATTATTAGCAAATAAGAGCACGAGACGAAGTCGAGGGCTTTTATTTGATAATAATTGGTCCTCTGACCGAATAATAACTAACTTGATCAACTTTCCATTTGAACACCCGATATACACCGCGTTTTTTATTTCGCTGAACATACAATGTAAAATGGCTATGTTCAGTTGTAAAATTGACAAGTCAATTCATTTGAAATGGGCAACCAAACTTACAGATCCATGAATTCTATGTTCAGTAAAATAAAAAACTCATGGTATATGTATACCATTCACGATGTTTTGGTATAAGGGGAGGCTATGATTTAATTTTTTAACGTTGGGTACATGTTTTTTTTTATTTCTGTCAACTCTGCTGTCACTAAAGTGCCTGACAAGCGAACCTATAAAAATGAACATGTTGCCTAATTTACCGTAATCATAATTAAGCGACATTAAAACGTATTGATGGTGTTTGTATTAGACTGCAGAACATATTTTCAGTAAGTTACAATGAAGTCAAGTTCTTTTTTTGTATAAATTGAATCGTAGGTGAGTACAAGATAAATAAATATGTAGCACGGATAGTGAAGGAAAAAACAACGACGCAATTGAAATGGCACAGGGGTTTTGTAAGACCTATTATAACTTCGCGATTGAGTTGTGAATTTATAGCTTGAGCCTATTTTAAAATGTACAGTTGCGGAATTAAAATTTCGGGCAGTATTTTTCTGTCACTTCAACAGAATCTCTGTAAACCACCTTTTACTGTCATCATGACTGAGACTGACATTCAAAAATTAAACTTTACTGTGTCAGTCACGCAGTCAATTTTGAATTTTGAATTAATTGCACTGAGTATAATTAAATCATCGCTTTAATATGTTGCCCATCCGTTATTATGCCACAAATCACAATTTTTGAATACCAAAAAACAAAAACATACCAAGAGTAAAAAATGAGGTTATTAACGTAAAGGTTGTTTTAGAGTTTATATCATGACATTGACAATACTGCCGGAAATTTTAATTCCGCAACTGTACTCCTGAAATTTGCCAACATTTTTGTAGATATTGTGAAGAACTTATTTCGGAAGATTGGGCAAAATTAATGGGAAATCTTTCATTTGAAAACGTTCTTCCTTTAATAATTTCATTAGGAGAATCTGACTCGTAATTTGATCGTGATTTTGATGCAGGTAATGATGATTCAGAATTTTCTAATGAAATTATGGAAGTTGAATAGTTTTGTTCTTGTTTGTCATGGACGATGGGTGTGTAAATATTTTGCAGAAAGATTCGAATAAAGTAAGGCTTAATAATAAGTAGGTACAAGATTTCATACAATCTAGTTCTAGGAATGTTTTGGTTAAAATGAAAAATGTATTTAGAAGTTACTGGTTGGTTAAGACACTGTATAGGTGGGTTATCTAAGGCCCGGTTTCTGGAAACAATTTTATCGGGCCAGTTAGTTAACTCTCCAATAAATGCAAAAATCATGTAATGTGATTGGTTACTTTCTAGCGTTTCTATAGCAACGCTTGATTTAACCGGCCGGTTAGTTATTGCACCGTTCCAGAAACCGGGCATAAGTGGTGCATAGTGCATAAATTAACAGGAGCCACTTCGTCTTTCGGTCCCGGTCCCTACTTTCTGTAGTCTGTTCAAGTCAGTTTCCTGTTTTGTTAAATTGGATTAAAAATGTGTGAGTATTGTTCTATTGCAAACTAGTAAAACTGACAACAATGCACTAGACAATGACGCAGTTTATAACCTCAAACTTAGAAAAACATAACCTAATTGGCTTTACTGCCATCTTAAATGCACTTTTTCCATAGCCTCCCCTTATGCCAAAACATGTGAATGGTATATAAACTCCATCCATTTTCAATATACATTACTGTTAGGGAATTTTCTTTTTTTGTATTGCAATGAAAGTGTTTTATTTTTTCTAATATTGAACATTCAAAGCGGACCTTTTGAATTTGTCAAAAAATTTGACACTGTCAGATTATAATTATGTATTGAAAAAAATACGATTAAGTAGCGACATCATGGAGGCCACAGTCAGGGTTATAAAGAGAAAATGTCTCAATTTAGAGACAAAACAAAGTGTTCATCGGGGTTTAAAAACAATTCGAAAGTAAATGGTCCAAATTTGGGGAAGATGCTAATTCACCGAATGGTTGGGGAGATTTTTGTGGTAAGTTGATAAATCCACTTTTAATTTAAATTGATCTATTTAAAATGTTAGATTCAATCTCCTACAGATATCTGAAGGAAAAGTACGGAGTAATTTTTGGATCGGGGGCACAGGCACATAATGGAAACGACGCACGATGGAACAGTGAAGAAGTATTTGCGCCGTTGTGCGTTTTTTTTTTAAATTACAGGACCGCCGGGCTCCACACTTGACTTGACAGGATTTGTTCCTGAGCACTATTTAAGTATTTTGAATGTATCATGCTTCCACTCTGTGTCCTGCTCTGAAATCTTTTCGTTGAAATCTATTTGTTTATTATTATTAATGTACACCTACTTGCTAGTGTCAATGCCGGTATTTAATATTACCTGTAGATACCATATGTTAAGTATAATGTTCAAAACTAGTTTACTTTGCTTGATTGCTGGACCCGATTAGAAATTTGTCAAAAATGACAGTAATCTCTTCAAAATACACATAACCTGAATTATTGTCCGTGACATTGGATTTACAATAGAAAAAAATTGTATCCTTTTACACCACAAAAGTTACTAAAATCACTAGATTTAGTTGTGTATATTGAAAATGGATGGAGTTTATAAAGTCTATTCAAAAACATCTGGACTGTCAAAATCAAAATTGGAGTTATTAGGTTGGTTAAATCACTAGTGATTTTCATATTGCCCTGCCGGTGTCTGTGATTTTTTGATTTTTCAAACTAATCATTTGTTTAAATTGACATTGTAAATAAATTGCAAAATTATTTAAGTATATTTATTTTGTAAAAAGGTTAAAATGGGGAACTCAAAACGAACTATGGTGGCGCGAGAGAAGAGGGCCATAACAAATTATTATACACTGCCGCTCAAAAAATTCCGGACACTTAATTTTTTTAAATTTAAAGTATGTACTTAATTTACTTTTTGTGAAAATTTAAGTCAAGTAATCAATTAATTAATGCCTTAGCAGGGTTTTAAAAGAAAATGCTAATTATTATATTGTACTCTTTAGGGCAACACCTGCATTAAGTGATTTTCGCACTTTATGCGTATCTAAAATTATTCGTTTACAAAGTTGCCTTATGTTTAGATTGTGTTTTTTTTTTTCAAAGCTACATTTCAGATCCCAGATTTGACTCATTTGTGTACCATGCTACCTGAAATTGCTGCTCAAATTGTAGTTTTAAACAACGATGGCCGAAGTGTGCGGTATATTGCACAACACCTTAATATACCGCGAAGTACTGTGCAAGATGCACTCTCGCGGTTCCGTGAAACACATGGATTCACGAGAAGGCCGGATCTGATCATAGCAGGTCAACAACTAATCGAGATGACCGCTTTCTGTGTCTTTCTGTATTGCGAGATAGGGGATTGCCATCAACTATCCTTGCTAGACGATTAGCTGATGTTCGTGGAGTTACGATTTCAGCCCCAACAGTCCGAAGGAGACTGAAGGAAAGAGGTTCGTCTGCGAAAACACCAGCTACAGGCCCTAAATTAACGGTAGGACATCGAAGAGCTCGGCTTGAGTTTGCACACCAGTATGTGAATTGGGGCGACAACGAATGGAAGAACGTGCTCTTCACAGATTAATCCAGATTTAATCCTAGATCACCAGATGGTTGTGGGAAGGTGTGGCGAAGACCAGGTGAGCGATACAGTCAATGCTGCATATCTCCTGGATATAATGGAGGCAGTATTATGATCTGGGCTGGTATATCTTTAGAGGCCCACACCGATTTGGTGTTTGTTGAAAACGGTGCAATGACGACACATAGGTACATCCTGGAATGTGTAGAATCTCATGTGGTTCCCTATGCACCATTTATTGGCGAGAATTTTATTTTTATGGATGACAATGCTCGCCCGCGCATGACGAGAATTGTCGTTCGATATTTGGAAGAAGTTGGTATACGACTTCTTCCGTGGCCAGCCAATAGTCCCGACTTGAATCCAATTGAGCACGTCTGGGATTTTCTTGGCAAAAAAGACGTTATAAGATCTCGCGGTGGTAATACCCGTTATTAATGTTGAATTAGTAGTGTTATTGTAGGTCTTATTTGCATGTTAATTGATCAAACATTCCATTATTTTTGTAAATTTAACTTTTCTTCATTTCGTTTTTTCATTATAAAGATGGTGTTACTTATTTAAACACAATTTAAGAGATTTCATGATTTTTCATGTACCACAATAAGAGTTTTGTAGGTGTCCGGAATTTTTTGAGCGGCAGTGTATATTATAAAGCCGTACCTTCAACAAAAAAACGTTTCTGACTTTAACAGAACTGTGCGGAAACAGCATCTTGCATTGTGAAAATGAAAACCTAATTAAAGCTGATTGGTTAACTATGTGGGTATTAGAGATGTTCCACCCAATATATCCTTAGCCGAATCTGATTCAAACAGGTATGGGAATCGATTGTCAATTTTGGTTATTGTTTAGTTTTTACCTGTTTTCAGTTTGTCTGTTTTTCTTTGTGTTTTTTATAAACTTGATTAAATTGCTCCAGTTCATTTTTTGTTCAATGATTAAAAACAAGGCGATCTTCATTTACCAGGCCATGACACTTACCAAAGACAGTGTGCCATGGAATGGCCTACCACAGTCTGGCAACATTGCTTCACCAACATTTGGTGAAAAAATGAGTGATCTATTTTTGCGACAGTTCAAAAATTATCGCATTGTAATATACAGTTTTAATCCACCTTGGGGACAGAAAAATTACTGATAATATTTCAGATGTTCTGCTGTGTTGCGGGCTATTGAAACTGTTTGGTTATAAACTAACGCGAGGTGGGCATTTCCAAGTTAAATATGTATAACAATTTTGTTCTCCCCATTGCCCAAATCCCACCCCATTTTTTGTAACTTGCTTCCCAGTCTCATTTCAATATTCCTTTTTAAAGCCAAAAGATTTTGCCCAGTGATTGTGTGGTCATTACTAATTTTGATTATTTCTTCCCAAAATGTAATTTCTTCGTAATTAGAAGTTATTGGCACCGCGTTTGGTAGAAGTCGATTCATTTTTTCCCCATTTATATCTGTTCCCCTAAAATATTTAGCAGAAGCATGGCTGCTTTTGCGATTTCTTCATTTTTCGATTTTTAAAATCTCTTTCCAAATTGGGTTCGTTCCCTCATTTGATGGAAACTTAAATACAGGTACCTACGTAATTTGAAGAAGAAGACGCATAATTTGAGTTGCAATTTGGTACGCAACACTTAAAAGGCGCTTTTAATTCAGTTTGACGAATTTGACCAAGGACTTGTCAAAATTTATTGCCCTACCAGAAAATGTGGCAACGTAGCCAGTGTCCTGGCCTGTAACTTTAGACCGCCTTGTTAAAAAGGAAAACATAACCTAAATATATTTTGTAACTAGATTTTGACGCGGGTACACTCTATCGCAAAATTTTTATAGCCAAGTACAGTCAAAACAAGCATTTTATTTAAAATTTAATTTTGACAGTCCAGGAGTTTTTTGAACTTACTATAATTTGTTTCAAAATCAAAAATCCACCAACACTTTTATTGTGTTTGCAAGTGTCGGAAAAAGTGGGGTTATGAAAGAAAACTGTTGACAGTCGTTTTGGTCGTAGTTCATCGTGTTTTATTTATTCTCATTTAATTTTTCACTCGAAACATGTGATATGGTAGCTACCACCTTTTTGTACATAATAATTATTTTATGTTACATAAATAAACTCAACAGTTCGATCAAATTTTGGCGGAACATTAGGCCAACCCAAAAAAATGAAACTTATTCTAGGAATTTCTTTGTTTCTGCCAACATAATTCAACAGGTGGTGGATTTTTGATTTTGAAACAGAGTATATGTGTATGATACTCCTATATGTTTATACTTTCTGGGTCATTATAATTCGTGTAATTCCCATTGTAAATTAAAAAGAATTGATTGGTGTAAATTGTGCTATGGGGATAAATCCGTCAAAGTGTCAAATATCAATAAATGTCAATAATACCTAATTAAAGCATGTAAGCCTGATTGGAATTACCGTCAAACATCTACGGGGTGATCAAATAGGACTGTTTAAGTTGGTAACACTGAATTGTATTTTAAATGGTATAACAGGAGTAACTTTCGGTTGTTGATGGCTTGTCGTTGTTAATGCTATACCTACATCAGATATTTGTCAAATAAACCAACAAAACATACCCGGTTGCAGTGTTATAAATAACCGAAATATAAAATTTTCCTAATTGTACTGCCAACTTAAACAGTCCATTTTGATCACCCGGTAGATAAACAAAAATCAAAGCTACATGCATCAAGAAAAGTACTAGAAAATAACCCTGCTATAATCTTACTTGTTATCTAGTAGACGGATAATAATGATCTCGGCTTTAAGTACTTACATTTGTGGATTTTCCAAAAAGTTTCGTTTTTAGTTTTAACAACTATTTCATATGGTTTGAAATCGGTTGCTGTTCTCATGACTTCATCATTTTCCAAGTAGAAAACACTATTGTTTTGTAAAAGAATAGTAAAACTTAACCATTTTTGGTCGCCTCGATTCCATTTAAAGTAATCCAAATTCTCATCGTCATTTGTAAAAAATTCAATTTCAAACGGAGAGTAGACTGAGAATGATAGAGAAGTTACTAATGTAAACCGTTGATAGTTGGTTCTAACAATTTCAAAATCTGAAACAGAACATTTTTGGATATTAATGTTTACCTTTCAAGAACATTATCCTCGCTTTACAATTTAAGCAAAAAATTTTTAATTTCTTTGGCATATTCAAAACTACTGTATTTTTGTGCCAATTTTATTACATCAACATTTGTCATTTGTAAGGAGTACCTAACTATACAATGTTAAAACATCATTTTTTAGAATCTGCGTCTCTAATAGGTCTATTATTGTATTCAATTTGGAGTCGTTTAGGGCTATCTCTTAAAGCACTCGTAGTTTAATAGATCTCTAAGAAAATTTTTATCAATATTTCAGTGTATTATTGTCAATTACACCAAAAAACTTCCAATATTAATGTTCAAACTTTACTTTTTAACATCTGTTGCAGATCTAGTTGCATCCGTTACCTTGAATTACCAATTAATACAAAATTTTTATTTAAAAATTAAAACAAGGGTGCAAATTCTAAAAAATAACATAAAAACTCGTTTTATAAGGGCATTGGCGCACTCGTCCCATACAAAACTCTCCTACGGGTCGTTTTCTACACTTGGGACTCGTGCGCCAAATCAACCGTATAAAACTCGTTCTTTAATATACTATTTTTTTATTTATTATTTTTTTTTTATATACTTTAATATACTATTTAAGCAACTCACCTTCCCATCTTCTATCTGTAACAACACCCTGGCTAAAATTGCTTACGTCTCTTAGAACCCAATTGGCATTGTCCCAATTGTCTTGCTTTAAAAAGTTCACTGGCTCATTATTATTTGTCATAATTGCTGGAGGATCAATAAAGATCGGATACTCAGAATTCTTCGTTATACAAGAAATTTCATTTTCTTTTTGTAGAGTAACGATATCACTACATACATATTTGTCGAAGGAGAGACACATACAGATGAGTATAATTTGAAACTAAAAAAGAGTTAAGTTATTAAGATTGATAGTGTCATTGTGGAGCAACAAAGATTGCAAGAACTTCAACAAAACCAAAATTCAGCAACAAGTGTTACTTATAGGCATCCCTTAAAATTGTGTAATTTGATAATATAGATATTAGTTAAGACTATGTACTGGTATACCTAAGTACTTGTTGTATATAGAATAACCACATTATTTTCAACTCTTAGGCGCAAATATAAAGATTTATTTCTGGTGCAGAAAATTAGTTTCGGTGTAAAATAATGTTTCTTTAGATTACCGAAAAATTATTCACTGAAGCCGCGCGTCGTCATTTTCTATCCGAATGAAGAATCAGGAAACGCTTAATAAATAATATCGACTCCGTTCGCGACCAGATGCGGATTCGGCTTAGTTCTAGACGCATCTCGATAATTCGTCACACGTATTTTTCCTTAAAGGATTACGCTGTTTGCAACTTTATAAAATAATTTAACACTTTCTTTGGAATGATCCAACTTTTGTTTGAAAATACTCTAAAGACATTGCATGGTATAGTCTGTTTTTAAAATATATGCAGTTGTATCAGTTTATAACACGAACTACGTGTATGTAGTCATCTCCTTTCAACATATGTCAAACAAGTTCGTTGCCTCTGTTAGGTGCACTATTAAGATGGTCGCTCTATGCATCTCACTCCGAACCGTACGATTTGAGTAATATAGAACTACTGACGTGCGTCTGACTTGGCGCGGCGTATCATCCATAAATTGGAAAATCGAATGATATTTTCATTATTCAAAGCGATTATTTCGATTTATTCGATTTTCAAAATATATCGATTATGCCCAACACTAGAAAATACTATAATTTCTTGACAATGGCAGTTACATAAACGACTCATTATGCATTGCTGTCAAATGTCAAATACGGACGAACGGCATGTCGACTTCTTGATTCAGACGTGACGTCACTGCATATATTTCTGAAATGAACTATACCTGTGTGTATAATGCGTTGCATGTACGCTTCGGAAATCCTCAGAGAAAAAACTATGCAATCCTGGCCTTCCGTATTTCCGGAAAACTGCGCGGACTTGGCGGACTGTTCAGAATGCCGGATGAGAATGAAAAAACGATTCTGAATAACTGTACAGGCCGACCGGAATGTGTGTGGTGTTGCGTCAGTTCAGTTTGGTTGAGGCCGTCTTTCAAACAACATTTACGAGCCGTTTTGTGGTAAAGGCGATAAAACTATATCACGTGTTTCTTGGTTGACATTAACTATTCCTTAGTACTCTCCGAATACGTCCTTACAACCATTCATTTGGGGCGGAATTTTTGTTAGTCGTAAATTGTATGTTTCTGAATACCGTTTTTGGCACGATAATCCTTAAATGTGGCACTGAAGTACTCAAATTAATTTATCTTCAAGCGGTCGAAAATCGCGCCTCCATAGAGACGGTTAAACTGTCATTATTTTCTGAGCGGAGCGGAAGTACTTCAAGTCCTAGGACTAGAAGTGTCCCTGAGGCGGCTCGACCGGGTAAAATGTAACGTCATTTGAAGTATTTATCACGATTTATTTATCAATTACAACTATCATTTACACGAAAAATTCAATTAATAAATTATCCCCATTAAGATAAAACCTCTAAAAAAGTGAAATGACGAAATTATTATCCAATATTTAACCGATTCGACTGTGATTAAAGACGAACCGCTCATTGTGTCATATCATAAATAGTGCAAGATTGCTCTTCAGTGTTAATCTGTTAATACGCAAAAAGTTGTAAGTTGTAATTGTTTGCTATTTACAGTTTTCCGTCTGTGAACTTCCGGAGAATGTATGGGGCGCTTAAGAACTCACCTCTTGGGCGGGCATAACTTGAAATATATATGTTAATAACTACGAGTATATAATGCATAGTCCGTTTTACACTTTATATTTTCAGAAAGTATTCTGATCATAAACACGCCAGTTGACAACTGGACCGAATCTAGAATTCTTAGCTTATTTATACTTGAATTATCTCATTCTAAAGATAACAACAAGTACCGTGAGATCATTTTCATAATTGGCTATAACTTTAAAATTAGATTGACAACACTATTGACATCTTGATGTGGTTTGTCAAAGTGGTGCTTCAATACACAATACAGCGTGTTATTGAAATGCGTTAAGAAAATTTAAACGGTGATAGAACTCATCAAAACAAATTAATTTTCTATTTACCATTTTTTCGAAAACTCAAATTTATTTTCACCGTATTCCGTACCATCGAGTGGGACGGTGAAAGAACAACGGCGTCGTACGAAAAACCTCAACGCAAAAAAGTAAATACGGCAAAAACCCAGGCGGATAGGTCTTGCAAACGGCGTTGGTCAGTTGGGCCAGTCGTCAGGTAGAGGGATTTATTTATCGTTCAGTTGGGCCGATTATTAGTTAGGGGTAGGATTATAGCGTTATTTCTAATTTTCTCTTTAGTTTTATCGCCAGCTCGTTCACCGGACTTAAACCCTTGTGACTTTTTTTATGGGGCCATTTAAAGCAGATTGTGTATGAGACTCCAGTTGACACCGAGACAATTCGTTAAACTTCTGACATGTTGATGAGAACTCAAGCTTCTATGGCTCAAAGGGCACACAAAAGCGTACATCGATTACGGAGGGCGTCATTTCGAACATTTAATTTAAAGGTTAGTGCCCTTGATCAAGTGTGGTGCGTAACTTCAATGTCACTCTCACTTACTACGAATAAAGAATTGGTTTTTGCTTGACTATCTAAGTTTTTATCTTCTTTCGCTTCTAATGTACGCACGGAGACATTGACGGGTACTATAATTTACGAACAAACTAATTAAAATTTTATCTGGGTTTAGAAAGATTTTTCGAAAAAATGGTAAATAGAAAAGTAATTTGTTTTGATGAGTTCTATCACCGTTTAAATTTTCTTAACGCATTTCAATAACATACTGTATAAAACTGCGAGTTAACAGTTGTATCAAACACCTACCTTGGATACAACTACAGTGTGGAATAAAATGATTTACATCTAGTTACCTTTGGAATTTTTGCACATGTAAATTTTCCTGTATCGCTCTACTTTTTTTTTTCGAAGTGCCGAACTATTAGTTCTGTCAATAAATGTCATCAATCGAATTGACAATTGTTACAATTTACTAAATTGAATTAACAAACGTTGGTGGCCACTTTCAACACTAGCTGTGACTTGCTTTTGATAGCTACTTTTTAATTTCAATCCCAACTTTGTGTTCATATCATCCCTTCGCAATAAATCACATTTGGAATTTGGATATATATTTTGAGGTTAGGCTTTCTTTTTTTTTTGTAGAGCGGCCTTTCGTATTTTTACAAGAGTAATGCAAAGGTAACTAGATGTATGGATGAACTGGAGTAACATTGAAAAATGGCGAAATTTGCTTAAAATTGGTACAATAGTCCTTTCATCCATTCTAAAGTACTGTGCCAATTTAAAAAAATTTGGTCGAGGAATTTTAAAGTTATTACCTTTTATAGTTTCGGGATATTTTACACGTATTCTTATGAGAAATCGAGCAATGGTCGCATAAAAATTGATAAAAAACATATTTCAAGAAGGCCAATTTTTCTTAAATTTTTCACACATAAAGTATCGATATCGTAGAATTTTCTAATGAATTTACAAAAAAAGTTGGTCGAGGATTTTCCTTGTAATTGCTAATTATATGTAGAAAAACACTGTTTTTGAGGTTATGTATCTGTTTTAATTTCAATAAAAGTGAACAAAATGCATATAATTGACGTCGGTATGCAACATTACACTCATATCGCACGTTTTACTACAGTTACGTTAAGAACTTTAACAGAAATCAATGAAAATTGAAATTCAATGTACTTCTGTTTACTTTCACGTACAGTCTTAGTCAAAAGATTGTAAAATCACATGTAAGTAATTATCTAAATATCAAGAAAATAAACACAAAATTTACTTGGAACTCATTACAATTCGTTTCCAAAAATTAAAAACTATTTTTTCAAATATTGATTTCTCGTAATAAACGTTTCATAGCATTATAAGAATTCCGCAACTTTTTGCTGAGATTGTTACTCCAGTTCATCCTTGAGCCGTTTCATATTTTGTATTGAATTTTAAAGCGGTAACTTGACAATTCAAATCAAGGTGTCAGCGGTATTGCCAATATAATTTTGTAATTTTAAAGCCTCCTCTTATAAATTTAAATGATCTCACGGTACTTATTTTGAAAATTTTACAAGTAACAAGTAAAACACGTATATTACATTGGGTAGATACAAAGTGATCAAAAAGAATCCAAAGCAGAGCAAGCGTTGCAAATTATCAGTCACGTCCTAGCAAAATCATATGCAAATAAGCGGTCAAAGCATGGCCGTAGACAATTTATGGTCTCAAACGGGTCGCAAATGAGTTCCTACACGCGGTCAAATTTTTGCAGGTCTCTACCTTTTTGACCCTTATCGGCAAACGAATTCCTCCAAGTACCTGTAATTGGATTAGATACTGGCGGTCCGTCCGGACTGACCATTAGCCATCTGTTAATCAACTAGCACAACACGTACAACAAATGCCACTGAATCTTTTCATTCTCATTTTAAGTGTCAATTTTACAGTAGCCATCCCTCCATATTTATATTTGTTGATGTTCTCTTGAGGCTTCAAACGTTCATTTATAGCAAAATAAAAAGCGCAAACACTTTTAGTAAAAAAATAAGAAAAGACGTAAATCAACAGAAAGAACGTTTAGAAAATTTGATTAGTAAATACAGCAATAATGTTCTTGACATTTTTAGTTATGTGAAAGAAGTTTCGTATTAATAAAATTTAATTTGTATATTTTAATAAACATGTTTGAACATTTTATGTTTCATTTTGAGAAAGAATAAATACTTTAAAGATTACCTGCTTTCCCGTATCATTTTTGTGTAATTAGCCCGTCCCTGATTAACCTCTACATTTCGCTACCTGACCTGATATCCACCCTGGTACCTGAATTTGGAGGAACTCGTTTGCGCCGCTCAAACGCTACTTAATAAAAAATGAATTTTAGACGTTGGAATTATAATTGTGCATTTTATTATTATTATTATAAGGGAATGGGGACAATTTATAAGCTAAACAAGAGCAACATTTTACATTTGTAAGAATAGGTAAATTATCACTTATCAGCTTTATTGCCAAACGCCACGCCACTGGCGTTTGGTTGTGTTGAGAATTTAATCTAGAAAACAAGTCCTCGATTTCGACAAAGTTTACAGACGTTTATTGCAATTGTAAGCAATAATTATCCCAGAATAAGTTGTAAAATGGGTTTTACCATTGAAGAGAAGGCATTTTTAGTAGATTATTTTCTAAACAAGGTGAAACTGCTCTTACTTTGTACCCCCTTGCACTGAAGAATTTCAAGCCAGATATCCGAACCTGATGGGTATTGGTTATCAACAAGTTTATCAATGTCTTAAAATTATAGTACCTAATTTTAGGGAATCATAATCCATCATTAAGAAGAACTCAGGTCGGTCCTTTGTTCAAATTCTAGAAATGGTGTACAAAATGTTCGACAAATTATCAAGGAACATGAACTTCCATAAGGCAGCAAGTTAAATTGAGTCAGAAAATTTTAAAGAAGGATATTAATTTGTTTCTGTATAAAATTTGTGTGTTGCAAGAAATAAAATCCACACCAATGATCATCATAATTGAATTTTATCAATCCATTTATCTGACAGCTTCATAAATGTTTTCGAAAATATGAAGTGGCGACTTTGACTCTGTCTGGACCACAATGGAGAACATTTGAGCAGTTTTTGTGAAAACTTATTTTTTGACCTTGGAGTAATTTAAATGTTTTAAACGTTGCTAGAAAGGATACGAGTAAGTTCTCAATTAACCAAAAATTAGAGAATAATAACTTTTGTACTTTTCTTACAGAAACCAGCCAAACAAAGAATTGTAAAAAATAATTTAATAGATTACGTGCCTTATGAAGGAATTTTATGTAACTGTCTGTTTTTTCCTTAATCAATAATTGATAATAACTTTTTTTTAAATTCATTATTCATGAATTTCAAAAAATGTATAATAGTTATTTAATAAACTAGTTTGTTAATGAAGGCGATTAATAATCGAAACTGTTTAAAGCACGAACGAGTGTAGCGAGTGAGTGCCTTTAATAGTTGAGATTATTAATCGTCCATTAACAAACGAGTTGATTACAAAATTTTTCGTTGATCGCAAACTTTTTTTTGTGACAAAATTTCAAATTGAAGCCAAATCAAAACCAATTTCATCTTTTTCGATAAGGATGAGACCTTATAAAATACCTTTATCCTCTTTTTGTCCTCAGGGTAGGCCATTTTTAAATTTTTCAACACTTTCTATTCACTTTTCCACAAAGAATGTCAGAAGACGTCAACTCCATTCGCATTCAATTTCACGTAAAAATCACGGTTGCTAAGAAAACCTAGTTACCTTTGAAAAATATGACATGCGAATTATAACCAAAAAGGTCGGCTTTTGAAAAAGTGAATTCGTAATTGTGCAGTTATGGAGCTATAAAAGATAGAAAACCCTGCTGTACTACCTGCTGCAGTGTTGGTAAGTGCAAACAATGCATGTTCGAAGTTGTTATATTAAAACGTCAAAATCGCAAAAATCGTTGATTAATGATTAATGAGGTCCATTAATATACAGTGAGCGGCAAAAGTATGGAATAAATTCATTAAAAATTAAACAAACTTTCTTTCAAAGAAAATCTTTGGACGGGTCAATTTTAGTTTAGGAAAATACATATTTTAAAACTAAATAAAAATAAATCCCCTGGAAGTGACCAAATTCAAACTTTTGGTTAAAAAAATTTACTTGTATTCATAAATGCTTACTTGATCACTTTAACGGATTTATTAGGGAACCTAACACATTTCCAGAGTTTTTGGCCCATGGTATATCTGAAACCAAAAGATTCCGATACTAAGAATCCATCAAAATATAGGCCAATCACATGTCTACCTACAATTTATAAAATTATGACATCTTGTATTAAAGTAATAATTTACGACCATTTTCAAAAATTAAATATACTTAATGAAGAACAAAAAGGTTGTGTTAAAGAGTGTTTTGGTTGTAAAGACCAACTTATAATAGATACGGTAATAATGGAACAAGCTAGAAAAAATAATAGAAATATTTATACCGCATTCATAGACTACAAAAAAGCCCATGATTCAGTACCACATTCATGGTTAATTAAAATTCTTAAAATAATTTATAAAATTAATTTGGATTTGATTAAATTTTTATCTCATGTTATGACATTTTGGAGAACTACTTTAAATTTATCAATAAACAATACTAAATTAAAATCCGAGCCTATTCAAATTAAACGGGGAATTTATCAAGGAGATTCTTTAAGTCCTTTATGGTTTTGTCTAGCCATTAATCCTTTGACAAATCTATTAAATAGCACTGGATATGGTTTCAATATTAGACTTAATAATACCACACTATCCAAATTACATCACCTTCTTTATATGGATGATATAAAACTTTATGCATCAGAAAAGAATCACATTTTATCTTTACTAACAATAACTGAAAATTTCTCAAATGATATTGGGATGAGTTTTGGTATTGATAAGTGTAAAATGCAATCAATATGTCACGGTCATTACGAACATTTAGAATATATAACTCAAGAAGGAGAAATCATTAAAAATTTAGATAAAGGAGAATTTTATAAATATTTAGGTATTAATCAATCAAATCATATTCAACATTCAATTATAAAAGAAAATTTAGAAAAGCAATTTTATTTAAGAATTAAATCTATTTTAAAATCAAAATTAAACGGTAATAATTTAATTAAAGCAGTTAATACATATGCTGTTCCATTACTGACCTATTCTTTCGGTGTTATAAAATGGTCCAAAACTAATTTACAGAACATAAACATTAAAACTATAGTTCTTTTTACCAAATTTAGTAAACACCATCCTAAATCTGCTATTGAAAGATTTAATTTACCACGCGAAAACGGTGGTAGGGGTTTTTCAAATCTAGAAATACTGCTACATAATCACATTGCTTCACTAAAAAATTATTTCCTCAATACAGCTCGTGATAACACCTTTTTTAATGCTTTGGTTTCAGCCGATAAAGGCTACACACCTTTAAATTTAAGTGATAATATAATTTCAGATATTGTTAAGCCAAATATACCTGACACTATAGCAAATATAAAACAGAAGTCTTTACATGGGAGATACTTTAAAGAACTGGAACAACCAGAAGTTAATATTCAGGCCTCTCATGCATGGCTTAAGAAATCAAATATTCACCCTGAGACGGAGGGTTTTATATTTGCAATACAAGATCGTGTTATAAATACAAGAAATTATAAAAACACATATGCGGTTTACAATCGATAATTGATAAATGTTGGAATTGCGGAACTGAAGGGGAAACAATTGAACACATCATTTCTTCTTGCACCGTTTTGGCTCAAAGCGAATATAAAAAACGTCACGATATATTCGCTAAAATTATACACATGAATTTAGCTGTTAAATTCAATTTATTAAAGAATACACAACCACATTATAGTTATACACCAGAAAGTTGTTTAGAAAATGACAATTACAAATTATATTTTGATCGTACAGTTTTAACTGACATTCATATTCAGCATAACAGACCAGACATTATTATTTTAAATAAACAACAAAAGCAAGCATATCTTTTAGATATAGCTCTTCCAAATTCACATAATATAACACAGACATATAACACAAAAATTAATAAATATTTAGAGCTCTCCGTTGCTATGAGAAATCTTTGGTGTTTAGAAAAAAATTCGATTTTACCATTTATAATTTCAGCAACGGGAATAGTACCGCAATCTCTTTTTAAAAATTTAAAAATTCTGGATTTAGATAACACATTGGTAGTTGAAATTCAAAAAAGTATATTATTATACTCATGTCACATCGTGAGGAAGTTCCTTAACATTGACACAAAACATAATACACAACAAAGTCAAAATGCGGAGGCGAGACGCCGGTAATTATGTTGATAAGCACTGCACTATTACTTGATAGTATTATCCGTAATAGTGTATGTACTCCGGCAAAATTGCCGTGCCGCCAGGTGGAGGTGGGATACGATTCAATAACATTCCAAGCAGTCATTTATTTTCGGGTGATGACGTCGTCGATGTTTTTTTTTTTAATGGAAACCCCGTATTTTTTTTTCTTGATTCTGATAGCCCTTTTAATTCTCTAAACGACAGCATAAAAATTTTGTTATCTTAGATAAGGAAATTTTTGAGAAAAAAAAAAGTTTGAAAAAATTATTTTATCTACGGCTGCTTGGATAAGTCGTTATTACCACACTCATTTACAGTCATTTGAGTTGCATAATGTAGTTCATTACCGCACTGGTTTCATTACGTAACGCAGTTTTATTTAGAAGCAAACAGACAAAATTTATTGAAATACAACAATACAAAAGAAAAGCTAGGTACTTATTGTAAATACATAACAGAATCCTTGCATTTTGTTCGCCCAGTAGCCGGCATCGACTTCGTTTCGGTCTTCAATCTCTGGGCTTGGCACAAAAAGACTCACTTCCACTTTTGATGATATCATCTACTACTCTCTTTTGGGTTACTCGCACAAGAGACCACTTTGTAATACACGTCATACGGAAAAACGACGCAAACTGCAGTGACACCTCCAGAGACGCTCGTCTCTTGCACTCCAGGTCGTCCTCGAAACAGGATCACACACGTTTCCATTCCAGGTTCTGATACTTTTCTCACTTGACGTCGGGGTAACCCCAATGTACATTTTTCGAAGTCACTTCACTTCCGAGAGCCGCGATAAGACGTAAACGACCCGGTTCTCAATTATGAAAAATTTTAAACAACGCGTTGTTTACAAACAGAATTAGCTGGTTGTCCTGGTATTGAGCAAATTGTTTCAATCGTGTTGCTTTGATTTTGAATTAAAAGATTGAAACTGACATTTAACGATTGTCAAAATATATTTTTGTAAATGTCAAATTTGACGTTTTTGCCAAAAATTGATTTTTTTTAATTAATAGTTCGCAGCCGTAGATAAAATGTTGTACATAACACGTGCGCTAAAGCATATTACAGGAAACTCGTGTGTTACAGATGAACTCGGGCTAACGCCCTCGTCATCTGCAATCTTCACACTCGAGTCCTGTAATATTGCTTTTATCCCACTAATTATGTAAATAACTATTATAACGCACAAAAACAAGTCAAAAACTGTGTTACTAAGTACTTAAAATTAAGGAATTAAATGTTCGAATTGCCATCCCCCAGCTTGTTGACAATAAACAAGTCTATGAAGAAATTCCTCCTGTTTTAGTTTTATCTAGTTTTATCCCCGCACCCAATCAAAATTGTGTTTCTGTTAAATGAGCCATTTTCGAAAACGTTTTGTAAAACAAATAACACAAACGATTGAAATTGGCGGTACTATTTGTCACTATTTTTTTTTCTATCGTTTGGTTTTTGCAACATTGTCACTATTTTTTTTTTATCGTTTGGTTTTTGCAACATCAAGAAATCCATGGTTAGCAACGGACCTTTCTTTTTTTAATTTGTTATTCTAAAAAAATCTTGCCTGTCAGAAAACAGAGACGCTAACCTGTGCCGTATCTGAAGTGGTTATTTTGGGCAAACTTTACCATTAGATTGGGATTTCCAAAGTACCATAGTCTTCAAGGGTCAAGGTATACCGTTTGTTTAGAATTACCGCGCCTTGTACCCTGCAGCTCCATTTGGAGGATCTTACGGATATAGGCATTAGAGGTATGTGTCTCTCGCATAAAATCACCGCGCCCTCACGATACTCTTCTAGGCATTGACCATCATCAGCAGTCTTGGGCACAATAGAGCGTATATTCTGGTTTCCCAGTCGATAACTACCCGTTGGGTATTTTCTCTGCCAAGAGGTATATGCGGATGATGTTAGATATCGCCTCTTTACAGCAGATTTTTTATTTTGTAGAATATCCCAACAACGTCAGTCCAACAAATCCCGACTATCCCGACTATCTCGACAATTCCAACAAATTCCAACAATCTCAATAATCTCGATCATCTTGCCGACTCACGAATCTCGCCACGACCTGCAGCAATCGCTATAACCGAGGAGCTAAGTTCACCTGCACTAGGAGGAACGGCAAGCAAATGATCAAACAATTTCCATAATTTCAACTTTGTCACTACCCTTTTTCCAACCGCTCCTTCAGAGTAACCTTACTAGCCTTTCATATTTTACTGACTAATCATTTCGTTATACATACTAATAATTCTGTAAGAGCCTTGATAGCTATCAACCTCCGCGTATAATCTATAATCATTAATTGTGCATATCAGTAATTTAACGCTTAGTAACAACTAATTCACTAATAAATCCAAGTTCGAGGACCCCCCTCTCCAACCACGTTGTTTATATTTTAACTTTATAGTAATTAACATCATCTGGCCTAGTTTGAGTCTCTACCTGCGGAGGTACCTCATCGAACCCATCTCTACCGCGGGTGGCGCCCTAACCACCACCAAACGAGCTAGCCAAATTATGCCCTTTTGGCCAGATTGTACCGTGGCATATTTGACTGCTTGATTATATATATATTCGTATGTAGAAAATAGTATATTATATATTGAGGGAGAGAAATGCATGATTTTTCCTAAGGTGCAGTTTGTAGCCAGAGGGCGAAGCCCGAGGGCTACAAAGCACCGAGGGAAAAATGAGCATTCTCTCCAGAAGTATATATACTATTTTTTTCACGGTAGGGAGTAGAAACAGCACAAAAATCTCAAATTTTAAGAATAAAAAAATGATGACAAATGAGTTGTCATCTTTCGATGAATTTAATGGAATTAGTAGTTGCCTTGACAACACAATTAGATTTTTGTCACAACAGTCAAAAAAAATGAAAACTCCCATTAGATTTTTGTCACAACTGTCAAAAAAATGAAAACTCCCTAGGGAGCAAATATTTGCAAATATTTGCTCCCTAGGGAGAAAATGCTCTACTTCTGTCACGATGTTGACATCCGAAAAGTTGATTTCTACTCCCGATCGTGAAAAAATACAATTAAAATTCGAAATTCACAAAATAATTATGGTAAATTATATGTTTTTAATTTGTTGTAGCCAATTTAGGGCGTCCTCGGTAAGTAGATGTAGTTTTGAGAAACCTTGCTGGAATTTAGTAAGGGGACATTCTTCCACAATGTGTTGGATGGTTTCTTTTTCTGCACCGCATTCACAAGAAGGGTTTTCACGAATATTCCAGTGAAACAGCATATTATTGCATTTGCCATGGCCGGTTCTAAAACGATTTAATTTACACCAGATTTTCCTGGGTAGGTTAAATCCCGGAAATTGTTTTGTAGGATCCTCAATTAGATTTTTATTGAAAATATCTACTTCTTGCCAGGCTGCTTTCCAATAATCAGATTTGGAAAATGGTTGCATGAGGAATTCTTCTTTCCAAAGTGGTTTACGCGATTTTAATCTAAACGGTGGTAAATTTGCCATGTCTTGTGTTATGGAGTACATGTTCGGTGAATTTTGAAATTTATCCCAAATTCGTTTTGTGACGTAATTTCTTCTAATATCATACGGAATAATGTGCGCTAAGACATGTAGCCATGGTGTTGGAGTAGATTTTAAGGTACCCGTTATTATTCGAAGTGTCGTATTCAATTGAGCATCTATTTTGTTCACGTGTGCACTGTTCTTCCAGACAGGGCAACAATATTCTGCCGTAGAATATTGATTTATACAGGGTGACTGACGAAAAACCTTTGATGCTGTATCTTGCTTATTTTTTATCCGATTTGAATAAATGACACATCAAATGAAATAATTTTGAAAACACTTCAATACCAACTAAATAAAAAAAATATATTGCCTACAGTTTTTGACAGATGAGCATCAGCTTCTTTTTTTCAATTAGCACTGTACATTTTTTTTATTCAGTATTGTAGAGATTTGTCTTCTGAATATAAAAATGCAAAGAACTATACCCATTCATTAAACAAAAGTCAAGAATTAAAGAGTAAATTTACAAAATTTAAAAATCAAGTGACCAAGATAAACAAGAGAGAAGTTTGTTCTAAATGCTCGAAATGACTAAGTAAGCTCTGAGTATTCTTTTATCAAAACAGTTTGATAGGCAGAATATAGTCTAAGGGAGTCCGTTTCGGCTCAGGGACGCGAGGGTCGCGGGTTCGATTCCGACCCAGGGCGAAATTTAAAATAATTTTAAAAAAAGGCTATATTCTGTCTCGTGATTCGGAAGTCACGTTAAGCCATTGGTCCCAGTCTACTGAGTTGGTCATCATGCCCCTCATAGGTTTGTAAACCAGTCCTAGACTGCGTAACAAATTTTTTTTATTTTTTTTTTATATTATAATGTTGCAGTGGAAGAAAATTTCCAAAGACGATTTAGTATTAACCTGTGGTGTGGCATTTTTGGAGATAGAATAGATTAGTGGGTCCCTTTTTTATTGATAGAAGTCTCAATCAAACAAAATATCATATTATTTATTATCAAACGAAATAAGCAATTTTTGGATGAGATACCATTAGCAGTGTTGAATAGAGTCGTGTTTCATCAGGACGGCACCATACCACATAATGCACGCATGAATTTTGTATTTTTAAATCATTTAAATCATTTTGATGAACGACGAATGGGTGCTCATGGAGCTATTCGATGGCCCGCTAGATCCCCAGATTTGAATCCATTGGATTTCTTTATATTCATTCGAAACTTTCGAGACAATGTCTATTTGACCCCACCAGGTACCCAAAAAGAGTTAAAAAAAAAAGATAGTGCGAGTATGTTAGGAAAAACCCCGAAATATTTTGCTGAATGCAAACGTTGGCATTTCTAGAAGGTATCGACAGAGTCTGTAACAGCATTGAGGAAATTTTGAACAACTAGAGAAGATTTACATTTACATTACAAATTTTATTACATACTTGATTTTTGATTTTCAATTTTTCTCATTTAAAATACATTTTTTGTTTTTTCTTTTAATACCGTATGTTTCAAAAAATTTCTGGTCAAGTCGGTCCTGCAAAACAAAAGCATTAAAAACGTATGGCGCAGCTTGTTAAATAATAACTGAACTGTCAAAAACGTCATTAATTGGCGTAATAATTTTGTTCGCAAAATGTTATCTATGAGAATGATTTTCACTCCTGAACAACAGATATTCATGATTGAACCTTATTTTTCCAATGGTCACACACTTCACACATTTAGAGAATGTGACAGTGTTCAGCAGAAGTGCTCGACCCAAAGTTCGTACTGAGGAAAATATTGAGACTGTCAAACGTGGAAGACGAACTCCAATTATCTCTCAGGCAACTGTCGCAGCAGACTGAGTTATCAGTGTCAATTTGTCAAAGGATTGTTCGAAAGGATCTTGAAGATTCAGTAACAGCTGAAAGATACCGGAACAACATTCTTGATGTTTTCACAGTCAACTCCAACTGGCTCAAGGGTATTTTCAATAAGACGGGCCTACAGCACGCGAGACTCTTCGTTATTTGTGGCAATTTTTTGCACCAATGTTGCTTGATAAAGAGGAGTCTTCCAATGTGCATCGAAGCTCAAGGCTATCATTTTTAACACTTGCTCTAGAGTAATTTAAAACACATTATTGTTAATTGTTGTTTATTTATTTATTTATTGTTGTTACATTACTTGTTTACACATATTGCCCGGGTTTATTGGCTTTTGTTGATGTTGTTGTTGCGCGGCCGTGCCGGGTACATAACCTAACTTTAATCCGAAGCAAATAAGCGATCGTCTGCGCCTCCGCGGTACTGCAATATGAAATCTTGGCGCCAACGTCAACGGCCAACCCCAATTCTCGTAGAATCGTAGGGGAAAAGAACCGTTCTCAAGCTTGTTTTGAAATTGCCATTTTATGACAGTTCATTCAAAACAATTATTGTGATAAACACATTTCCACCTGAATATTCAAGTTACGCTATACGTTTTTAATGCTTTTGTTTTTCAGAACCTACTTGACCAGAAATTTTTTGAAACATACGGTATAAGAATGTTCAGAAGAAGATTCTTTACAAGAACGAATAAAAAAATATATAGGGTGTAATTTGAAAAAAAAAGTTGGCTATCATCTGTCAAAAAATAGATGTCGAAAAAAATATCGAATAGGATAATAATGAAGTGTTTTTCGAACTATTTCATTTGATGTGTCATTTATTCAAATCGGATAAAGAATAAGTAAGATACACCGTCAAAGGTTTTTCGTCAGTCACCCTGTATATGTACTTGATTTTTTTGACTTGTTTTTGCTCGTTATAAAATTTATTTTTTCCAATTTTTTTTTCAAAAATTTCCTGTGGAAGAACAAATTTTTTATTCTCGTTTAGACAATTAAAAGGAGTTTCAGAATCAAGAAAAAATAGGGGGTTTCTATTAAAAAAAATGCCGATGATATCAAATGACTCCTTGGAATTTTGTTTGGTATTAAAATATGTATAAACCATAGAGGAATATGGAGGGAGCACTGTTCAAAAAAGTGGTTACGACCGCGCTTTTCTAAGGGTACGTTTATGTTGGAGCTGTGATAAACGATAAGAGCGGCGATGATAGCAGCGACACTAGCAATGCGAAAATCACTTCCATGCTAGGTATAGGTCGACCAGAACAGCTTGGCGGGTGACGCAGTAGACTGAAATCCCTCGCACTAGCGGAGCGCACTTGTCTGTTGGGTCTGGAAGTGTTTAGATCGTGTACAAAAGGGCGAAAACCAGCGCTTCAAGCTTCAAATGAACAGCATGTCCGGGCTGTTTTGAGCAGATTTGCTTCATTGAGTGTACCGTACCTACAACCATAGCCATATCCTTGTCTTACAGAGACTCGCTCGTTTCCTCTTGTGCGCATCTCATCCGCCAAGCTATTCTGGTCAAGCTGTATTTTATAGTGGAGCTTCGATAATAGCAAAGACGTTTGCTCAGCATACAGAACTTGATAGATCTTACACATCTCGACATGTGTGATTCTGGGGACGAAATGCTTTTTTCAAGTGCTGTTACTTTACACACCCTATAAATACGTTTAATCCGTTTTGTGATGTTGTTCCAAATGTTTGTTTGAATTGTTCATTCGGAAATTTGTCTAGACAAATACATAACTCGACTTCCCATTTTTTTTCGGAAAATTTTGAATTTATTGGACTCAAAGTTTGTTGCTTTAGGCAAAACCACTCGACCCTAACGGATCTCGTGGTTATTGCCAGGCAACAAACTTTTCGTCATAAAATCAAAATTTTCCGAAAAAATGGGGTCTTGTGATATTGTTTCTGAATAAAATTCATAACTTGGACATAGGTGATTTTTGTAAAAAATCCCGAAACAGGTCGATTTTTTTCCTGTCCAAATTTTGGCGCACATGGTTTTTGCATATCTGCTCCCGGAAGCTCACAACCACCCCTAACTTTTTTTTCAAATGGAAGGGTATGCCAAGTGACACCTCGTTTGAAAGCCCACTTCGCAAAGAATACAACGCACTATTTGTTTCCTAAATATTTTCAAATCCTACGTCCTAAAAAATTAAAAAAATTAATGCAACAAATGTTCAAAATGGACATCGTTTGTTTCTTGGCCAATTGCAAATCGATAGTAACATGCATCCCTTACGTTTTATAACATTTCCGGTGGGATTTGCCTAATTTCATGCCTAAAACCGAACAGTATTGAAGACCGTAATCAATGTAGTAGACATGGAATTAGGCAAATCACACCGGAAATGTTACGAAACGTACGGGATGGTTACTATCGTTTTGCAATTTGCCAAGAAAGAAACGGTGCCCATTTTGAGCATTTGTTGCATTAAATACACTGCCGCTCAAAAAATTCCAGACACTTACAAAACTGTTATTGTGATACATGAAAAATCATGAAATCTCTTAAATTGTGTTTAAATAAGTAACACCATCTTTACAATGAAAAAACGAAATGAAGAAAAGTTAAATAATGGAATATTTGATCAATTAATATGAAATTAAGACCTACAATAACACTACTAATTCAACATTAATAACGCATTAATATAGCGTCTCTTAAACGATTTGGCATACTTTGAATGAGAGTGGCAATGTAATATTGAGGTATTTCAGCACATTCTTCCTCCAGAGCCACTCTTAAGCCATTCAACGTCTCCGATCGGAGTTGGCGACGTCTCACTCTTTTGCCAAGAAAATCCCAGACGTGCTCTATTGGATTCAAGTCGGGACTATTGGCTGGCCACGGAAGTGGCATAAACTATTTATTTTAGATGCCAAACACCCTATATTTTTTAAACGCTCATTGAAAGAGCTATCCAACGGTATATCGAAATACAGGGCGTTCCATTTAAAAAAATTGACTAAATAAAGAGTTTACGTTTGAAGCGCCCTCTACGTAATTAAGTAAAAATCTTAATGTTTTTCAACGAGGCAATAAAATTGACGATATTTACAATGCTCTAAGAAAACCTAATCTAAATAATTATCATCTGTTATATTTTTTACAAATTTTCAAAGTTTGGTTTGTCTGGACACAAAAGAGCGAATAGTTTACTAACAGTAGAAGTTAGATCCATTAAATATGGTATCTTCCTCTTTGTTTTGAAGAGAGCTTTCCAAAAACGCAAAAAAATACTGGGTGTTCCATTTAAAAAAATATAAGTTTGTGTTGCCACCGATACACCAAACACCCTGTATAATCTAAAATATTTTTAAACCGTGCTCATAACTTGTAGGTATAACATGAAATAATAATATTTTTCAAAGAACTTATATTAACTTAGTAAATCTACTTTGCCAAACCGTTGGGACACCCGGTATAATAATTAGCATTTTCTTTTAAAACCCTGCTAAGGCATTAATTAATTGATTACTTGACTTAAATTTTCACAAAAAATAAATTAAGTATTTTAAATTTAAAAAAAAATGAAGTGAAATGAATTTTTTGAGCGGCAGTGTAGAATTCAACTTATAAATTGGTTTTTATTTTTTAGCACGTAGGCTTTGAAAATATTCAGGAAACAAATACTCGTAGTGCGTTGTATTCCTTGGCGTACCCTTAGTTAGAAGTGGTTGCGCACTTCCGGGAGGAGATATGCAATAACCATATGCGCCAAAATGTGGGCAAGGAAAAACAAAAATCGACCTGTTTCGGGATTTTTTACAAAAACCGCCTATCTCCAAGTTATGAATTTTATTCCAGTTAAAGTTTCCACACTGTATGTCAAGAAGATTCAAAAGGTGTTTCAGATAGTACTTCCGCTAAAACCGAAGGAAAAAAAATAATTTCGTATTTCTTTTTGTTTATCCTTTATTGCTTGTAGGATATAAGGAGGATCTCGTATTTTCATATTTCTTGTATGCCTTGGATCTACTAATTCAGGCAAAATACACTCCATATAAAATTGTACAAGTTTAGGTTCCATCTCAAATTTCCAGAAATTTATCTTGTTCTATTCTTTCGATTTTTAAATTATCGTTACCTGATATCCATACAGCCAAAATAAACTAGGCAAAAATGAATAGGGAATTCCACGATTTTTTTTTGGAAAGCAAAATAATTACCCCAATCCTCCCACGTATTCTTAAATACTATATAAATTTAAAATGTTACAGGTACTTGAAATATTACATTTAATGTGTACAGGGTGATTCTGAAATAAGTTTGGAAAAAAACCGGTAATTGGTGATGATGAGAAGAAGTAATAGACAAAAAAATTTTCTTATAAAGGTTTTTTTCGTTTTCGAGATACAAATGATTGAAAATTTTGTCAAAATTGCCAGTACGCTGCTGAGTTAAAGGTGATTACCTGATTGTCTTGGTAGTTTAGCAAAATAATAATCTAAGGTGCCCGTCAGTCACAAACGTAACCTTACTCCTCTCGATCATTTCCATAGAAACATTTACAAAACATTGTGCTTGCACGTACGGCTTTATTGTGAAGTTGATGTAACAATGGTTGCTAATGAAGTGAACAAATTCGGACAAATTTTCCCTATTCATGGGCGTTGAAAATACAAGGATATAGGGTAATTTCCTTCCTTTTGATTTCACCTCCAAAATTCATATTGCGCAGAATAATTATGTGTCAAGGTGTCAAGGATACTCCACATTTTTTTTCCAAACTTATTTCAGAATCTCCCTGTATATTAATATACAGGTGTCTCAAAAATGGCGCCCAATCTCCTAAGGGTTTTAAAGAATAGAAGTCTGGGAAGGTAAATCTCAATACAAAATTTGATCAGACCAACAGATTTTGTATAACTTGCTCTTAAATATGGTAATTTCAAAGAGATGTATCTCCTTTATTACCAAATTTTACAGCTGAGATATAAATTACTTTACAATATTACTTTTTCCCAGACCCCTTTAGGTAGTGGAACAACACCACAACACCGTAGTAATTCTTTTTAGAGTAATGACCTACCAAAATACGTTAAAATAACAGTGGCAACATTGACCTAAAAGGAGAATTGGTTTAGTTGATTGTGCATACCAACCGATGTTGCTAAATTTGCTTATTTTAAAATGTGTATAACTTAGAAAATAGAAAAAAAATTCACAACGAAATTGAACTCAACTCTTCAAATAGTTTAACCCCTCAAGAGATTGGGCGCCATTTTTGAGACACCCTGTATTTCTAACACATTTCATTACAAATTTTAAACTGTATTTATAAAAAATTCAAAAAAGGAAAAATTCCTTGTTCATTTTTGTCTAGTTTACATGTTTTTCTTTTGGTTACATGTAACTGACCCTGAATTTGGTAATACCAAGCATGTTTCTTGTTTATGCTGTGATCATTTTTATTCCAAAAGTTAATTTTTTTTCTCTCGATTGCCTCTTCTATCTTCATATTGAATGCCGAAAAGGGGCATTGTATTTCTACTTAGGTATGATTATTATCTATTAGTCCGTCTTGTGTAGCCCCAAGAAATTAGAATTCTTCATCAATAAACATACCGCACTGTAAAATTTTGACTCCTAATTGTTTTTCCAACTGGCGCAACGCAGTTTGTTCGAAATGTTTTCCATGTTTTATGGAAGGGGTTTGAAGATTTTGATTGGAATATATTATATCACGTACCAAACTGACACAAGAACAAATGACGTGACCCATAACCTAACTTTTTAAAAGCCCAAATCCGCGGTAAAAAGATGTATTCACAAGACAAAAGTTACTAAATGTAGTAACTTTAGTTCGTCATTACAAAAATGAATCTACCTACCTCTAAAAGCGGACGTATTTGCAGTTTCTATTGAAATATACATACTTTTGATGTTTATTTAAAAACAGCATTGGATTTAATAGTAAATTTATTACACAGTCTAGGACTGGTTTACAAATCTATGAGGGGCATGATGACCAAGTCAATAGACCGGGACCAATGGCTTAACGTGACTTCCGAATCACGAGACAGAATATAGCAATATATAGAATATTTTTTTTAAATTTCGCCCTGGATCGGAATCGAACCCGCGACCCTCGCGTCCCTGAGCCGAAACGGACTCCCTTAGGCTATATATATTATTTATTGTATAAGTGTTTTAGATAGCATTTTATCCACGCATGAATTTTTAACCGCGAGTGCGAACGCACGAGCGTTTAATATTCTTTATTTACGATCGCGTAAAAAGTAGGCACTTTTTGCACTAAAAATCGTTGTCAAAGTTGACGTTTAGAGAAACTGACGGAATCGTTCTCTAAAAGTTGTAGAGCACGATTTCTCGCTTTTATGGCACAGAACTGTCAGAATACAACAATCGAATTTGTTGAAAACATTGTTTAGGTTGCTAAACGACGTGGTTCTCAAACGACTTTGGTTATTCATGAAATATTGAACCAATGAATTATTTTATACAAATTTATGTTGAAACCGGTGTGATGATCTCACGATCGTAGATAAAATGTTGTAAGACGTACGTGTAAAAAGTTCCTTTTTTCACTACTAGTCTCAGAAGGCGTCATTATTGACTCTCGAACCGACCCCAGAAGTAGAATTTCTCTCCCTAGGTTAATAATATAATAATGAACAGCCGTCACCTAGCAACGAAAGATTTTCTTTGATTTTATTGGTTAACGTAGACAGACGATTTTCAATTTTCATAGCAACCGTTGAAAAATGAGAACTCGGATCGTCGCATCGGACAAACAAATTTAATTAATAATTATTATTAGAAAGGGTTTTAACGGATCTAGTAGTGCAAAAAATAATATATACACCACGCTAGAGAAGACAATTTTAAGCCTCGCTTCTTTATTCCCCTCGAAGCTCCGCTTCTCGGGGAATAAACTACCTCGGCTTAAAAAAATATCTTCTCTACCTTGGTGTATAATATTGTAGTGACCCAGTTTAAAATTTTAAATTTAAATTTCCGGTATCGCCACAATAGCGCGCCAAATGGGAAGGTACTAGCGGCTAGACTAGGAACTAAGGGATGGGGTTGGTAATCTTGGCGAGTTGGCGACGCTGTTGAAAAGCGGAAATATAGCGGGGATAAAACGGGCTCGCGCGGGCGGTTGAAGGGGGTAGGTAACTTTTGTTTTTCGAAACGAACAGACCTTGCGAAAAGCTATCCAATATTCCAAAAATCTGTAAGTTACATCTGAACCGATTACACTACCATTCCGAGTAGATTTTGTGTCCCCGTGAAGAATCCGGCGTTTTTTTTAATTCACCTGGGTAATTTATCCCACTTTCGTTGCCTTTTTTTGTGTTTTGTTTTTGGGACCAGGACCACGTGGTAAGGGTATGTTGTAGATTTCATTTTGTTGCATGCTGTTGCTTTAAGAGGCGCCCATTCGTTAATTTTAAGCGTTATCTTTCTTCCGGGAGGTTAATTTTTTTTAACAATCTGGTAATTTCGAAAATTCGGAGCCGTCGTCCGAACCGCGTGCGTCCATTTTGTTTTTTTCTTCACTAACATTTTCTAACGGCACTCGATCCGCCATTTTCTTTTGTTTAACATTACCAGCGATTATTGTATTCGTGATTTATGTTGTTTACTGATATTTGTGCCCTTTAAAGTGGTTCTATTTTATCGTTATTTAACTTCACGTTTTGTTCTCCTTGATTTCCTCATTGTTTAATGTTGCGGTTTGTTTTTGCTTATGTTATCCTTGTTTAATGTTGCGTTTTGTTTTGTTTATTTGATCATTGTTTAATGTTGGGCTTTGTTTTGTTGAATTTTCGCATCGTTTAATGTTACGCGTTGTTCGATTGAATTAAACTCGGGTTTTCTTTATGTTGTTGTTAAGCACCGCTAGATTTCGGAAGAGTTAAAGTAAAATGTTGTAAGTGCGCCACTATGGGAGGTTTCAATCAGGAAGTCGTGGGGTTGTCTAGTAAATTTCTGGGGAGGCCACGGTTAAGTTACGGCCGTTAGCGGAAGCGGACCTAAATCCTGCTCGATGCGGCTCTGGGATGCTGACGTGAAACCTCCGTCGCGGTTCTAGAGATCTTAGGTTTTTGTCGGTAAACGGTTGGTTGGGGAAGGCGGAGCAAGCTCTGCTCGAAGCGGCTTGGGAAGCTCATCGTACAACCCCGAGGCGCTCTGTCACTATTTCTTGGTCGGTGAAATAGCCCGACGTTCATTACTAACCTGAGTATCTAGAAACGTCGGTGGTCTCAAGCCGATTCAGATTATTCTTCTGAGTCCCCTCGCGGTCGAGAGTTTGTTACCTCCAGCTCTAAGCTCCCGTCGGCGTACCTTGACGGCATAGTTCCAAATTAAACATTGTTTTGTCATTAATCGAATTGTAAAATATTAGTAATACCTGGGATACGGTTTTTGAAGAGGGTTTTTCATCCGTCCCTGTCTGTAATAACTGCACCATAATTTGTTTACTTGTTTTGCAAGCTTTAACTGTCATTTTGTTTGTCATGTGCCCGTTTTTCTGTTATGTTAAATATTGTTGCATTCATCTTGTCGTTTATCTTTGTGATGTACTCAACTAGTTAATTTCTCGTACTTCGTTAAACTTAATTTCTGTCCTTTGTATTCGTTTCAATTTCTTTTTCATCAAAGTTATTACAGACATTTTTAATAAAAGGTATTTTGCGTCCCTCACATGTGTGTTTTATTTGCGGCAGTCTTCCAACTGGAACCCTCACCGTTTGCATTCCTAACCTTTTTCCGCCAAAAGAAAATCACAACGTAGGGCTCCTCCGATTCGATGACGATCACGACCACATTTGTTACCGTTTTGCGCAGGTTCAAATATTTGGCGGAAAAAGTAATGTATTCAAATCATTACAATATACTATTGTTGCACTCACATCTTTTAAAATACTCCCTCGTACCTCGGTCGTATTTTAAACCCGTTCGTGCAATAAAGGATAACTTTTTACACTTATATCTTAAATAACTATAAGTGGATAAAATGCGACTAAAACACGAATGCAATATAACGTTTTATCCACAATTACAGCGATTTAAAATCAGAATCGCCAAAATTTCATCTCATGTCATCAAAAAATGATTTGACATTACACTCTGACAGCGGATGTCACCTCAAAAATCATTGAAATTAACTAAAAAACATGGGAGGTGTTGAATAGTCGCTATTTATTTTTGATTGTTTATCGACTCCATTTGTACAAAACGCTGTGCAAGTTGGTGAAAATGGAAGAAAGATTGATTTAAGATTGTATTTTTTCATTATTCCACTAGTGGAATAAAGTGATTTCATTATTCCACTAATGGATAAAGTGTTACTTTATACGGTTCATAAGTGTGGATAAAACTTCAATTATAAGGTAATTGTGGATAAAATAAATTTTATTTATTTTTCATATTAATATGAATATTTTTAATTTTAATTAATTTAAAAAATATCATGAAACTGCTGCACATTTTTTTACAATTTCCTATACGCTATTGATTGAAAACTTTAGACTTAAGAACATGTCACATGTAAGTGAAAATATTACAGAGAAATAAGACGTAAAATTAAAAAGAAAAACACAAAAGTTAATCAAAACATCGATTTGTGTTTAACATTGGAACTCCAAATTTCTGGATGAAAGCAACGTAAATTTAATGAAAGATTCTTACCTCAGGTGGCATTATTGAATCAATATTAAATCATTGGTCCAGGGAAAGCAACAATGGAATCGCCCAAGAAAAACCAATGCAGTTTTTGGACTTGCGGTTCACCGAAACGAAAATGAAACTGAGAAATGATAAATACTTTATCATTGATGCATACAGGCCTTTCACAACTCGCGCCCCAAAGAAAAAGAGGAAACAAGAGATCGTATTTCGATGTGTAATTTTGAACAAAAAAAATCTAGCTTGAAAGATATTCGAGAAAAGACAACTTAAAGTGGACCAATCAGAAATCTACCTTCAAGGTGTGTTGGCCGTAATTTTACGTTACTAGAATTTCGTTAAAAAAAAATTTAAACCAATAAATAAATTAAATAATACTTTTAGGCCCGGTTTATTCATCTTCAAGTAAATTTATCTGGCCAGTAGCTGCTATGATTTAGAATCTGCTATTGATAGATCCATGGTAATTACCGTTCAAATAAAGCAACTTGAAGGTGAATAAACCGGGCCTTAATTACGTGATCCTTTCTCGATATTATCTGTAAATAAATATTTTATTGATAGATAAGCTATGTATTTTTAGACTTTTGTAACAAAAAAGTTTGTATTATGTTGGCAACCTTTTTTCGAGTACTGCTTAAGATAAACAATTATTGATATCAAAATCACACCTGATCCTCTTATTAACCGTTGGACTCAAATGAAGTATTTTTTGTTTTTGAAGATTTTCAAATATTTAATCACTTAAAAAATAAAAATCTCGTTCATAGAAAATATGTAATTATCAACTTATCTACTTGAAACTGTTCCAAGAAATTGGCCAATTCAGTTGTTCCTTATATCATGCTCTCAAATAAACACTCAAAGTATCTACCGTGCGATAAGGGGCAGCGATGACTTTGACAATGTCGGACTTTTTGTGTCTTTGTTAACTTTAACTAAAACGTCAAACAACTGTCACTGTGAATGAAATTTTAACGCAAAAATGATTTTTACTTCTGAACATAAAAGATTCATCATTGGGTCTTACTTTCTAATGGTGTTATCAAGAACGGAGAATGAACATACAGCGCTGTTGCCTGTTTGGCCGAGTTTCGCCAAAATTTTTCAAATTTTGCCTTCTTGGAGGTAGATTTTTTGAGTGGTCCTAGAAATGCGGTTATAACTTATAACATATCATATAACATAAGAAAGGGGCTGGGAGACCAACAGTACGTACCCCAAAAATTGTTTTTATTTAAATAGAATGTATCCTCTAGCAGACGTACGTCTAAAATCTCAGGGGTTTCTTTGGTCTAAATAATTGTTGAATACAGTGTAACATTTAAAAGTTCGTAGAAAAAAAGCTTGTATGACATTCATGTGAAAAATGCTATTAAGGCACTGCATACATTGAACACTCATAAGTTAAAATGTCTGAATTTTTAGACTACAACAGTAGGTATAGTCTTTGCCAAAACCAAATAACCACCAACACTGCATTCTACCCAGAAAATCAACCGGCAACGTTGTGTACTTGTATTTGATTAGATTAGTCTAGCACCCTAGTAATATCAAAATTGCCATTATACACTTAGTGTAATTTTGTTTTCACCAACTTAATTCAACAGGTGGTGGTTATTTGGTTTTGGCACGGTCTGTACAGGTGTCCCAGAATGAACCAGCATAATTTTAACCACGAGCTACTGGCTTCATGTATAACTCGAAAAAAAATATTTAAAAAATACTATGTCCATAAATAAAATGACATTTAATTTTTGAGGTAGAATTTTTTTTTATTGCTTTTAGTCTTCTACGTTGTTCTACAACCTAAAAGGTAAAATTTCGGCACATTTTAAAAATACACCTCTGTATATTATATTTTATAAAATGTACGCGAATGCGAAGTAACCTCTAGGAAATATGCTTTAAAACAAGGAAACCGCATTGGTGTACGTTTTATAAAATATGATATACAGGGTGTGGGACAACGTAGAAGACTAAAGCCAATTTAAAAAAATTGTACCTCAAAAATTAAATGTCATTTTATTTTTTGACATTGGATTTTTTATAGTTATTTATGTGACAAGCTTAGTAAATGAATCTTTACGGGCGCGCTGGCACTTGTTGGACGAGCGACGTAAGGAGCGAGTCCCATAAGCCAGTAAGCCCAGTAAAGATTAATTGCTAAGCGAGTTGCATACAAACTTTTATTTCCACCTTCAGCCTTTAAATTTCGTTTTTTAATTGTTATTTATGTTTATAAAAATTTTGTAATGAAAGGCGGTGGGGCAATTATACCTACGTCGTCATGGTGTTGAGATAAACAACAAAAATACTGTCAGAAGTTTTGTGAAATTTGTTGCAAAAAGAAAGAAAAGAAAGAATGGCTTTAATGCCCGATGAAGACTGAAGGCGATTTTCTTGAAATGCAAGAAAATAATCACGGAATTACCAACGCTGCAAGTGCGGCTCTCTACTGATTCGATCCCAGGAGCGATATGAAAATACTTCCGAAACGGATCAAAATGCATTATTAACGTATGTAATTGCAACAATTGATAGTTAAATTTGTTTGTGTTTGTAATAAACATAGTTTTGATTATTTATTTTTTGATGAGATTTGTAATAACTATTACAGGTCTCTTCTACATGCCTGTTAAATATTACAGGGCTCTGCCTGTAATTACCCATTAGTAGTAGTTAGTAGTAGTTACCACAAATACCTATAAAGTGTCATTTACTTAGAAGGTGGAAATAAAATATTTTTTCAGAGTTCTACATAAAGCCTGTAGCTCGTGATTAAAATTATGCTGGTTCATTCTGGAACACCCTGTATATGTAAGCGAAATAAAAAATACTAGAGGTGGCCCAGCGGTCGAAATTCGACCGTTTTCATTAAATTTTTTAGTTTGAATGTTACTGAGTTTTTTTTTATCAAAGAGTATACCTCTATAATTATCGCATGTAATTTTTTTAAATTTTGTTCTATTACGTCAGCTGCGAGCGTTTACAAATACGTCATTATGCACTAATTTTCGAGTTATTTGAAAAATACGAACAATAAGAAAAATGAGGTAGTTTGGCTATGCCATATTTAAAAAACAATAACGCGTTTTTGACATTTTCGTAGGTTCTTTATTGCTATACTGGCCAGGTTTCACCAAGGCTACACAGTTAATTTGCCAATCTTTTTCAAATTATATAAAATTGAAATAAAAAATTAATACAAAAAATAAAAAATGAAATAAAAAACACGTGTTTCGTAATTTTTATACCTATATTTTTTATTGAAACAAAAAAACCGGGCGGTTAAAAAAATAAAAATTTTGTCCATTGAACTTAAAATAAAATTTCATCGTTTGCTAAATGCCCTTGGCCGTTATATTCGGAAATATAAAATCTCAAACCATTGAATGATCGAACTCCACTTGCTGCGACGTGCAATTGAAAACTGGCTGCCTCCATAAAATTGCTATTTTTTCGAATGTTTGTTTTTGAGACATATTTATTGGCATCGCAAATTGACTTCTTTGGAAATTAAATGGTAAAATAGTACCTGAATTTGTTAAATTTATGCGTGGAATCAAAATTCTCTTATTGCGTTCGGTTCCAGTTAAAACTTCGCAATCAATAGCATTGCGATGCATAAACTTGATGTGTATTCTTGTTCCATAGACTAATGCTTCCTTTGTATTTAAGTTTCTGATCAGTAAAACGTCCAATTAACTTTCAATTCTAACTTATGTGGTGGCAAACCAGTAATAGTCAAAGAATTTTGTATTTCACTCCGAAGAGTTTTTTTTTTTAATGAATAATCTCAATAAACTCCCTCTTGGAATGGATTTCACTGCGAGGGGAATTAAATCAATTATCAAATCATCCACTCCGCATTCGTTCCAAAAACGTAAACAATGACTGTTTTGATATTTGTAACACACAGGTGTCCCAGACAAAGAAGATATATGAGTCCATAACGCCTTTATTTATCGGAGGATTTTAATTATTTATACACCAAATTAAATGGCTCTAAATAGGCAACAAAAATCCTTAATAAATTCACATATAGGTCCAAGTACTTCAGGGCTAAACTGTCAAAAAAAAGTTTTTTCAAATGCGAACAAATAATTTTTTTAACACTTCTGATAGAGATTTTTATTCTAAAAAGAACAGTGTATCACAAGTGTACACTTACCTACCCAAAATACAAAAAAAAGTTAAAAAATGCTACTATCGTTGATGCTTAAACTGCAATCGTGCAATCCCAAATGTTATTACATATTTGTCATTTGTTTTTCCAAATAACTTAATTTGGTTAATTTATTACTTTGTAACGCAATGAATTTTGATAGCTTCTCCCTTGGTGCTCGTCATTTGTTTCAAAATGTAGTGTTATTTTTTCAAAAAATTTTTCTTATATGAGGTTACACATGTCATACATTGTTGTTTTCAGAATAAAAATCTCAATCAGAATTACTAAAAAAAAGTATGTGTCCGTATTTGAAAAAAATATTTTGACAGTTTAACCTTGAAGCACTTTGGGTTTTACGTGAATTTAGTACGCCATTTTGAAGCTTATTCACAACCATTTAATTTGGTGTATAAATAATTAAAATCCTCTCAAAAATAAAGGAGCTATGGATATGTCTCTTTTTTTGGGGACGCCCTGTATATTATACATAAATTTTATCTTTCTGCACTCCTTCTCCACATAAACTTTAACTATGCCAAATTTCACACTCCTCCGTGCGCGCAATTTGCTTAAAAAGGGTTACAAAGGTTTTCCTTCACGTATTAATAGAGGCTGTTTGATAAAAATCGCCTCAACCCATAACTTTTTTATTTATTATCCGATTTCAATGAACAAAAAAAACCAAAGATATGGTTTTTCATGCGCTACGAAGCAGCCATAAAATATATTTTTTTTGGCGTTATTTTCAGTAGTTAACGATAGTCAACTTTTTTTTTTAAACGGGCACATGTAGTTTCTTAGGCTTAGTCTGATAAAGTATTTTTTTCTGAATCTAATGATGTATTAAAAGTTATCGTTTGGTCCATAGCTGACTGAAAAAAAAAAAAACAATTTTTAATTGTGGTTCAGCTTATTATGAAATTTTCGAGCGTGCCGTGAAAAACACTTGGAATACAAATAGCAACAAATGTCAACTGTGAGTTTGAAAAATTTCAGGTGCAATCTTGAAGAGTTTTATTATTATTTTCTTGGAAAACATGAATAATAATAATAATTATTATTTTTTCTATTAAATTTTTGTTTTTGACTAATTACAATTTTTATTACACTCGAACATAATAGTCAAATGACTGCTATCCTGCATGACTGACAATATTGTTATTTTATACTTAAATAAAAAAAGTTTAAAAAAGCAGATGAAAATTTCTAAGTTGACGTTTAGATGACATTTATCGTACTTTGTATTCCGATTGTTTTTTACGGCACTCTTAAAAATGTTATAATAAGCTGAACCACAAAAAAATGTTTTATTTTTTTTTCAGTTAGCTATGAACCAAATGATAACTTTCAATATATTAGATTCAGAAAAAAATACCTTACCAGACCAAGCCTAAAAAACTACATGTGTCCATTGAAAACAAAAGTTGACTATCCTTAGCTATTGAAGATATCGCCAAAAAAAAATTTATTTTTTTGTTCGACACTGTCAGAATTTGAGAATTTTCCCCTGTGTGAACGGATTTTGATAAATTTGACAACTTGTCAAAACGAAACGTAAAACTAATTTTAAAGATTTTTAGCAATTTGGAGCCTTTAAGGGGCTCGTCGAACAAAAAAACGTTGTATTCAACTCGTTCTTGTGTAATTTGGGCTTTTTTTGGCACTCGTGTACCTTTAAAACTCTCGTTTCACTCGAGTTTTAAACTGGTCCACTCATGCCAAAAAAAGCCAAAATTACACACGAACTCGTTAAATAAATAACTATTATAGCTGTTTTGTAGCGCTTGAAAAACCATATCTTTGATTTTTTTGTTCATTGAAATGGGGTAATAAATAAAAAAATTATGGGTTGAGGCGTTTTTCATCAAACAGCCTGTATACATTAGAGGTCGCCCAGCGGTCGAAATTCGACCGTTTTCTTTAAATTTTTTTTCTAACACTAATATCTTATACTGTTTCTATGGTGCATTTGAGCTCACACCTTATGTTTCCCATAAAATAGGCTTTCCTCTATAAGACACGTCGTCAATAGCAACGTATCTTATAGAGTCATAAAATACGCTCACACATATTATTCAAGTAACATTTTATTCATCATTTTTACAGTAATTATCACAAAAGTGAAACGTACAATTATTGAATTGGAACTGCCACATTAGCTTCGTGCTCTTGTTCCTAACATCTTCTTCTAACTTCTGCTGTTTCATCCAATGCAAGTGCCCGGCCATCGAAAACTGGCAATCTTTACATTTTCTTCAAATGATTCTTGCCGTAATGTGAATTAACTTTTAATGAAGGTCTACACGCTTACCCTATATCAAGAAAAGCCAAAATCACATCTTCCGTTACCTCCGTGATGCTTTTTTAATTGTTCCGGCCTTGAAACGAAACATACACCTTTTCGTATGCACTTTTAGACTTTATTGGTAACAAATTGCCCCCTTTTTCTTATTTCTTTTGGAACGTTTTGGCACATTTCAACGATGAAAATTGTTTTTTTCCAAATTTGTTGATATTATTACCATAGTACCCACGGCAACCTTCGCATTTTGTGTATTGTGACGCGCCTCGAATAATTTCTGAATTTATTAAAATTTCTGATAAGATGTTAGTGTTAGAAAAAATCTTGAAGACAACGCGTGTTTTATAGTTTAAAAATCTCGATCTATTAAATCCTCGCTCCCTGCGGTCGCTCTGATTTAAACTACGATCTCGATTTTTAAATCGTCTATAAAACCCTTGTGGTCTTAATAGCTATAAGTTTGAACGTTTCGAGTTATTTGAAAAATACGAACGATAAGTAAAATGAGATATAGTTTGGCTATGCCATATTTAAAAAACCAAAAATGCGTTTTTTGACATTTCCTTAGGTGTTTATATTGCTATACTGGCCAGGTTTCGCCAAAGCTACACAGTTAATTTGCCTATCTTTTTCAAATTATATAAAATTGAAATAAAAATTTAATACAAAAAATGGAAAATGAAAAACGTATTTAAATACCTATATTTTTTATTGAAACAAAAAACCGGGCGGTTAAAAAAATAAAATGTCCATTGAAGTTAAAATAAAATTTCATCGTTTGCTAAATGCCCTTGGCAGTTATATTCGGAAGTATAAAATCTCAAATAATTGAATGATCGAACTCTACTTGCTGCGACGTACAATTGAAAACTGGCTGCCTCAATAAATTGCAATTTTTTCGAATGTTTGTTTTTGAGACTTATTTATTGTCATCGCAAATGCAGCTATAATTGGAAATTAAATTGACTTCTTTGAAAATTAAATGATAAAATAGTAACAATACGTTAAATTATACTTGGAATCAAAATTCTCTTATTGCGTTCGGTTCCAGTTAAAACTTCGGAATCAATAGCATTGCGATGCATAAACTTGAAGCGTATTCTTGTTCCATAGACTAACGCTTCCTTTGTATTTAAGTTTCTGATCAGTAAACCGTGCAATTAACTTTTAATACTAACTTAGGTGGTGGCAAACCACTGATAGTCAAAGAATTTTGTATTTCACTCCGAAGAGTTTTTTATGAATAATCTAAATAAACTCCCTGCTGGAGTGGATTTCACTGCGGGGGGATTAAATCAATTACAAATCATCCACTCCGCATTCGCTCCAAATTCACTCCGCTAATTTTTTACAGTGTATGAACGTTGTAATGATTTGAATACATTACTTTTTCCGCCAAATATTTGAATCTGCGCAAAATGGTAACAAATGTGGTCGTGATCGTCATCGAATCGGAGGAGCCCTACGTTGTGATTTTCTTTTGGCGGAAAAGGTTCGGAATGCAAACGATGAGGGTTCCAGTTGGAAGAGTGCCGCAAATAAAACACACATGTGAGGGACGCAAAATACCTTTTATTAAAAATGCCTGTAATAACTTTGATGAAAAAAAATGAAACGAATCCAAAAAGACAGAAACTAAGTTTAACGAAGTACAAGAAATTAACTAGTCGAGTACATCACAAAGATAACCGACAAGATGAATGCAACAATATTTAAAATAACAGAAAACGGGTACATAACAGACAAAATGAGAGGTTAAAGCTTGCAAAACAAGTAAACAAATCAGAATGCAGTTATTACAGACAGGGACGGATGAAAAACCCTCTTCAAAAACCGTATCCCAGGTATTACTCATATCATATTTTACAATTCGATTAATGACAAAACAATGTTTAATTTGGAACTACGCGGTCAAGGTACGCCGACGGGAGCTTAAACCTGGAGGTAACAAACTTTCGGCCGCGAGGGGACTCAGAAGAATAATCTGAATCATCTTGAAATCATGCGATGTTTATAGATATTCGAGGTATTAATGAACGTCAGACTATTTCACCGACCAAGCAAGAGTGACAGAGCGTTTCGGGGTCGTACGATTAGCATTCCTAGACCGCAACCGCAAAGACCTAGGTCCGCCGTCCCCAACCAACCGTTTCCGGACAAAACCCCAAAGTCTCTATAAAAAAAGGAATACAATACTCGCTGGCAATACTAAACAAAAATATGGCGGGTCGAGTGCCGTTAGAAAATGTTAGTGAAAGAAAAACAAAATGGACGCACGCGGTCCGGACGACGACCACTAATTTTCGAAATTAACAGATTGCCAAAAAAATGAACCTCCCGGGAGAAACTTAGGGATAACGCTTAAAATTAACAAATAGGCGTTTCTTAGAGAAACAGCATGCAACAAAATGCAATCTACAACATACCCTTACCACGTGGTCCTGATCCCAAGAAAAAAACAACGGACAACGAACGTGAGCTAAATAATTACCCGTGTGGATAAAAAAGAAACTGCCGGATTCTTCACGGGGACACAAAATATCTACTCGGGACGGTAGTGTAATTGGTTCGGATTTAACTTACAAATTTGAGAAACTTGGATCGCTCTTCGCAAGGTGTGTTTGTTTCGAAAAACTAAACAAAAGTGACCTCCCCCTTCAACTACCCGCGCGGGAGACCGCTTTTCCCCCGCTATATTTCCGCTTTCCCTGTTCCAAATCCCCAGGATTACCAACCCCATCCCTTAGTACCGAGTCTAGCCGCTAGTACGTTCACATTTAGCGCGCTCTCGTGGCGGTACCGAGAATTAAAATTTAAATTTTTAAACTGGGTCACTACAACGTAAACAATGAATGTTTTGATATTTGTAACACACAGGTGTCCCCGAAAAAGAAGATGAGTCCATAACTCCTTTATTTATCAGAGGATTTTAATTATTTATACACCAAATTAAATGGTTCTAAATAGGCTACAAAAATCCCTAATAAACTCACATATAGGTCCAAGGGCTTCAGGGCTAAACTGTCAAAATATTTTTTTTCAAATGCGAATACATAATTTTTTTAACGCTTCTGATAGAGATTTTTATTCTAAAAAGAACAGTGTATCACAAGTGTACACTTACCTACCCAAAATACAAAAAAAAAGGTTAAAAAATTCTACTATCGTCGATGCTTAAACTACGCTCTGTACGTGCAATCCCAAATGTTATTACATATTTGTCATTTGTTTTTCCAATTAACTTAATTTGGGTAATTTATTACATTTTAACGCAATGAATTTTGATAGCTTCTCGCTTGGTGCTCGTCATTTGTTTCAAAATGTAGTGTTATTTTTTAAATTTTTTTTCTTATACTTATGAGGTTACACAGTCATACATTGTTGTTTTCAGAATAAAAATCTCTATCAGAATTACTAAAAAAAAGTATGTGTCCGTATTTGAAAAAAATATTTTAACAGTTTAACCTTGAAGACACTTTGGGTTTTACGTGAATTTAGTACGCCATTTGTAGCTTATTCACAACCATTTAATTTGGTGTATAGACAGTTAAAATCCTCTGATAAATAAGGGAGCTATGGATTTGTCTCTTGTTTTTGGGAACGCCCTGTATATTATTCATAAATTTTATCTTTCTGCACTCCTTCTCCACATAAACTTTAACTATGCCAAATCTCACACTCCACCGTCCGAGCAACTTGCTTAAAAAGGGGTACAAAGGTTTTCCTTCACGTATTAATATATACAGGGTCTCTATAAATGATTGTCGGGTCCAGCGCCAGCCACGGAAAGTTGTCAAATTTTGAATGTGCCGCTTTGATCGGGAATTAATGAATGTCACATTTTCAGGTTAGGTTGTTGGCTTTTAACCAGAGACAAGTTTCAACTGTGCTTTACTCTTGCTAATATTAATGTATTTATTATTTAATATCAACACCAACAGGGGAACAATTATTGCCCCCCATCGTCCCGCCACACACTGTACAGGAATTGGTATGAGAACAAATCCAAACAGATAAATATTGAGAACACATTGTCCCCGTATACCACAATACAATACTTGATACTGCCTTTTTGTCTGCTTTAGTGCTTTCACATTTCTTGTTTTATGTTAGTGGTAAATACGACCTAGACTGAATTGTCGAATATGGTATTGACTCCCATTTTTTCTTCCAATATAAATAATAGTGTTTTTCATAACAAATAAGTCTTACTGGTTTTTCAATAAAATCAAATGTATTCAACAACATAATTTACAACACTAAATAACGATAACAAATAGGTATTTTTTTATAAAATAGGTTGAGAATGTCCCCATTAACTTCTAAACACTTGACAATTCTTCATTTATTTTCAAAAATATTTTGCAGCATTTCTTAGTTAAGGGTACAGCAACACTGGTATCCACAGTTCCACACACCAATTTTCAAAACATGTAAAGGAGTCTCTACAAATTGGTGTGGATTCTCAGCACTCCAAATTATGAAATTGAGATGATTTTCAAACAGAATACATTATTAAACACAACTTTGATAATCTGCAGGTTGGAGTTCTTGTACCTACAACACTAATTTTATAAAGATGCAGTTGTAGCCTATTTTTAATGATTTTGTGACAAGTGCATCGTGGTACACCAGATTGTTGAGATAAACAGGCTATGGATATCTATAGTCTTTTCCACCATTTCTTTCAAATCCTCGAGTATTTCATCAGATACTGGTGGTCGTCCTAATGATTTACCCTTGCTAATTGTTCTGATTGTTAAAAATCTGTTCACAATGTTGTTCAGATATTTTGATGGAATTCATTTTTACAAACAGATAATTCCCCATCACTAAACCTTCCATTTCGAAAGTAAAAAACAACAATGAACGTGTTCTGTTCAACACAATAAACCATTGTAAAGAAAATAAAGCTAAAATAAAACATAAAACATTAAAGCATAACCCCACAAATTTTGCCAGTGTATTTACCTCTAAAAGCAGACGTACTTGCAAATTTTCATTGAAAAATACTGATTTTTGGTGTATATTAACTGTGATTAACTGCGATAAAACGAACATAAGGAACCAAAACTCGACTGACAAGCGCAAACGAAACGTCAGTCACTAATGTCAGAAGTGACCGTGAAAACGAACTAGAATTTGGCATCGGTTTCAAAAAAGCGGAACAGTAAAATTTTTTTCCAAGGCTGGCTTGACCAGACAATCATTTATAGAGACCCTGTAGATATAGATATAGATATAACCACTAAATTAAACAATATCAGAGTTGTTGCAAGGTAGTATTTCACATAATTCTAAGAAATACTCTTCAACATCACTAGGCTTTAAAAAAGGCATTCCGAAGAACAATTTTAAAAAATGCCCCTCTACTGAATTGGGATCTTTGTAAAATTTTGTTAATCCCAAAGATTGGATTTTTCTGTAAAGATATTTTCATATTTGATAGCGGAAACAAAAGACTGAGAAATGTCAAAAATTTGTATTGTCAGTGTCAAATTTCTCAAAGATGTTCGTGATTTCGACAGAAATGCAGCAAATTGGCAATAAGAAAGTTAGTCATCGTCGAATTAGAGACAACATTTGTAATCCGTTTGATTATACGAGAATAACTTTTTCTTTTGAACCACTGACAAAAATTGGTTTCCTTAGAATTTATTTTTTCAATCAATTTAGCGAAAGTTTAAATTTACCTAGACATTCCTTTTTACGGCGTTTATGACAAATTTGACACTGACAATACATTTTTGTGACATTTCTCAGTCTTTTGTTTCCGCCACCAAATATGAAAATACCTCTACCATGCTTGTGCTAGATGAAAACGGCAACCAATTATTTTAGCAGAGGGCCACTTAAAATTAACAGCCTTGTGAATTCCTATTTCAAAATCTATCACAATTTCAGTCGGACAAAATTGAAAATTAAATGTGTTACATGTGCGCTAGGTGTCCGTATTGATAACTTTGGAGGAACTCGGTCGAAGGATTAAGGTTGTTGCCTAGTGGTTGGCCAAGCAATGGTAAAGCGGGCTAAACGGATTTTAATTATTTTTCCACAGTTTTATGTTTGAAGCTATGGTGACTATATTTTTTGTTAAACATTAACATATCTCACGGGGCTACTATCTCAGTTTTTTTAAAAATCGCTTCATTCTTTATAAAAAAATTAATTAATTTTCCTTATTTTGGCTCAATTTTTCATTTAGAGACTATTTAAAAAGTGCATTGGATTCAGTAGAACGTATCTCATGGGGCTACTGTCTCAATTTTTAGAAAAAGAAATTAGATTGGAAGAAAAAAAATAAACAAAAGTTTCAACAAAACGGGTAAAATTCAGGCAGCCCACTATACTTCTGAACTACCTGGGGGTCGTAAACCCGGGGTGTCGGAATCAGGAATAATCACTGCTTACACTTGCACTCGGCTCCCGCTAACAAAATGGTCATCCACGGGGCAGGGCGACTTGCCGGGATCGCCAAATCGTGAATCCCACTTTTAAAATATACCTGGAAAGCGGAAAGGTGATGACCGGATTGCGACGGTGCGGTATCATGATCTTTTTATCTTTTCAACAAAGTTAAACCAATCACTAATTCTAATAATAGAGAGTTTTGCAGTAGCTCGTTTTATTAAATTTTCCCTTGTCAGTCTAAACATATTAGGAATAACAGTAGCCAGTGTTTCGTGAATTTGGTCATTTAGTTCTTCTAAAATATTGATAGGTTTGCGGTAAATATAGTTCTTCAGATATACTTCTTCTACCGTCGTCATCAAAGGACTGAAGAACAGCATCTTCAGTCTCTGGCGTTCTAACTTCTCGCGGGGGACCACCAAATTCTTGTAAGGTAGACACCAAGGACCCGGTGTCTCGAGCACGGTACACCAACCGTACAAATACGTTATAATTTGGATGTGGCAAACGTCGTGGAAAACCTATTGCATATTCCCTTGCATCCTCAAGTGCATTGCGCCGGCATTCTCCATAAATTATGAGCATTTCGGCATACTTTGCAGCTGTATACATGATTTCAATACGAAGTTTGACAATTTCCAATCAAATTATAACTTGACGTTGTCAAAATCTTTACAGTTGCCCAAACATTTACTTGAAATTCCATACCATTCTTACTAGAATTATGTTGCTAGGCAATTCAAACCTTTGGTTAAATTTACGTGAAATTTAAATTAACAGCGTCCTTCTGATTGGTCAACTTTAATTATTCATTACAAAAAATCGATTATACCCTGTCCTTTTTTTTAAACGCTATTGCTTTCAGTTATCACCAAGGAAAACGCACTGTAAGTTTGATCCGCGAGTTCTGGGACACCCTGTATAACACAAAAATTAATAAATATTTAGAGCTCTCCGTTGCTATGAGAAATCTTTGGAGTTTAGAAAAAAATTCTATTTTACCACTTATAATTTCAGCAACGGGAATAGTACCGCAATCTCTTTTTAAAAATTTAAAAATTCTGGATTTAGGTAACACATTGGTAGTTGAAATTCAAAAAGGTATATTATTATACTCATGTCACATCGTAAGGAAGTTCCTTAACATTGACACAGAACATAATAAAACACAACAAAGTCAAAATGTGGAGGCGAGACGCCGGTAATCATGTTGATAAGCACTGCACTATTACTTGATAGTAATATCCGTAATAGTGTATGTACTCCGGCAAAATTGCCGTGCCGCCAGGTGGCGGAGGGATAAGATATATTGAAATGAAACATACATATTTGTAGGGCAGTTCTGGGTAAATTCTTATTAACTAAATTAATGACGGAATTGACAACAATGCGAATATTTAAAGACGAAACATCATATGACAGGACCTGACGCCAATCTAACAAAAAAATATCGCGGCCTCCTGCGTGTTTAAAACAATCGTGAACGGCATATAATAATTAAATTATCCCTATTAAAGAAAAGCCTCTAAAAAAGCGAAATAACGAAATTATTCCCAATATTCAACCGTGTCCCCTATATTCTGTCACGAGCCGCCCTTGTAGACCCGTTGTGGGCGTACAGCTGTTGCGATTTTATTAAAAATATCTCAAAATTTTTGAATCTGTAGATACCTACAAATTCCATTAAGCTTTAAGAACATTACATTATAGTTTCTTTTTTTTCAGTCATAATTTAGAAGTTTTTATTTTAAATCATGAACCCTAAACTTTGCTCGTGTAAACGCGCCTCGCTGTTAGCCAATCAAATTTAAATACTCCCTACCACGATTTCCATCTAACAAGAGGATATACTATAGTCAGGAATTAATTGGTTGGTTGGTATTTGTAAGGATGGCAGTATCTAAGCAACCATACCTGAATCGTTTGTGACAAATCTGACAAATTGAATCAAATTAATGACATTTATTGAAAATGCTGTAAGTTGTCTGCGTTAGTTCACCAGGTTACTTAGATAGAAAAGCCGATTTTGTAGCCTGAGATAAATGATAAATGAATAATAAATAAAATGGTGTTCCTCAAAGTGTAAATAAATGTAACGCTAGTGTATGCAAAATTGTGGAAGAAGAAGAACTGTGTAATAAGCGTATCGTCTTAATTGTGGTTAAACAGTCAAAATAATGTATTGAATAAATTATTTACATTTTACATACTCGTACTTTCAACTTTAACTAAGAATAATACCTAATAAAAGGGAACTGTAAGCTGGATTACAAAAACTATTTTATAATAAATGTTCTATACTCCATTCTTTATCTTAGTGAGTGGTCGATGCGATCAAGCAAGCCATGGGTAGCTTTGTAAGTTTTACTTTTTCCACCAAATTTGTGTGTCGTGTAAATCAAATATTAACTGTCATCGCTGTCATTCGAATTCAGAATCTTCGTCAAGCATTCATCTCCAAATCCGACAATCTTATGTCGCAAAATGTAAATATATTAAGCCGTACACATCGATTCTTAAATTTAACCGTTCCCGATATGAAAATTATCGGCGTCCGTCGTCGGTCAATCCGACCGTCCGTCGACCGAACATTATTCCCGTCCCGTGCCGGGCAATATTGCAAAGAAGTTTGGGTGTGAGAAATTAACCGAATTCTTAAACCATAAACCGGCAAATTTGATCGGAAAGTGTGTGGGCGGTCTAGAACATTTGAAATTCCCAAGCAAGTTATTAAAATTTTAGAAAACGATGCGATATGAAGATGAAACGTTTGAGGTTATGTGTCGGTGGTCTCGGTCCATATAAATCATGAGCAATTTAACCAGGAAAATAATAAATAGAAAGACTTTACGGCGTCTCTATAAGTACATTATTGTAATATTTGAATATTTTTCAACAACTACCAACGCACTTTTCCATTGGAACTTTCAAAAATCCCTAAATTCAACTTGACGGCTGAAAATTTCCCAAAGACCACTCACCAAGATAAAGAATGGAGTATACGTGCCTTCAGTTGGCATTTATACACATTTGAGTACGCCGATACCAATTTTCATAAACAAAATTCAGCAATGTATATTATTCCATACCGGTTCCATTTTTACAATTTCATATAAACTTTTATCTTTCTCTGATAAAGTAATTTTTCAATAAAAAGACATATCAGATTTTAAAAATATTTATCACAACACACTTTAAATTATTCATATCGTAGCCAACGTTAAATGAACTAGCCGTGCTCAAGTAAATTTGGCAACAATGCCCGCAGACCTAGGACCGAGTCAGTTTGTGCAGATTTGCATGCGTGTACACAATGATCTTAACGTTTTAACTGTGTTTATTTCCAAAATTTTAAGCTACCAAGTAGTTTAAAAGTTGAAGGGAATTTAGTATAAAGTTTGTGAAATAAATTATGGCATTTTCTACTGGAATTAAAGCCGTCAACTTGGTGGAAGTTAAATCGAGACAAACCTAACCTAACTTTTGTTAATAAACGAAATATCATTGGTTCTAACAGGTATTTAAAATTTAAATATTATTCAAACATGCCTAGTAGGTGTTGTGTAACAGCTGTAAAAGTAATTACGACTCATCTTTAAGAAATGCACAAAACAATCGTTGTGTAATGTAGAGTGCAAACAAGCGTGGTTAAAAGCAATCCCTCGAAAAAACTTTATACCTTCAGCTTCAAGTGTGGTCTGTCGATTACATTTTAGTTCTGATGATATCATTTTATATGATAAACATTTGCAACCTGATAGAAGCTGTAAACAGTTGCTTTTAAAAAGCCCCAAACTAAAAGATGCGGCTGTTCCTAGCGGGTTTCCAAATTTAGCGTCTTATCTATCTACCAAAGCCAGCAATTAAAGAGAGAAGTGATTCAGAATTTAGGCGTGAAACAATTTCTGAAAGACGAAACGATGAAGTAGAGAATTTTATGAAAGCAGATATAATAAACAATTTTAATGATTTAATAACAACATTTTCAATCGAACTTAATTTGATTGGCTGGGAACATAAAATTGTTGAATTTTAATTTATATTAATGAAAGTCTTCAAGTAAAAGTTTTTATAAAAGGAGAAGAATTAACTCCAAAAGACTTAAAATGGATTTTGCCTTCTGATTTGAAAATTTATGGATGGCCCCAATTGACAAATTTGTTAGCCCGATATAAAGATTCAAGCGATAGCTATATTCCACCAGTTTTAAATATTTTTAAAAGTAGTTTGAATTTATTAACAACCGCCCGAGAACAAGCGAAAGAACAACATTTTGAACAAATCAAACAATTAGAAATTATTGTTGATCAGGTGCGACAAATTGTAAATAAGAAACCTAAATATTCTGCTGCCACTGTAGTAATGGCTTTTATTTTACCTCACAAAAGATACAGTCGACATCTTCCTCACTTCAAATTTCCCCAAATTCTGATTTTGGTATTAAAAATTATATTTTAAGCGTGTCAAAATCTTGAAAGTGCTTTAGAACGGGTCGTACGACTGTAGATGAAATTTATATTACTGCTCGGTTAGACTAGATCTAAAAGTATAATAGGTTGTGCTTCAAATAAAATTTCTAATGAACTAGCGAAAACTGTTTTAAGTTATATGATTAGTTCAGCATTTGGAAACACAAAAGAAGTTGTTAAATTATTATCAGTACAAAATATTAAAGGAACAGAGTGTTGCAAATGTTGCAATATTTTCTTCTTTACTCTTGTCAGGAGGTTAATAAAATTACAAATACTGAATTAAATTAAAATAACGATGAATATATTGAATAAAATTTAAAACACTACAACACACAAAATATTTTAATAAACGATCGATAGAACTCTTATGACTTATTTTGATAACACTTAGAACTCTAGTTTGAGACTCTTAGTTGGGACTCTCAGGTGGGACTCTTAGTTGGGACTCTTAGTTGGGACTCGTCTCTCGAGCTTACATCCACACCTTTTACTAAAATTCAAACATCCCTCTACCATTCTTTCATCCATTCAGGATTCATTCTTCACAACGGCCAAACTGGAGCTCCAATCAGGAGTTACTTTCATTACATCATTTTTAACCGATTTCCAATTTAACCGTTGTCTTACTCATACAACTTATTAGACCGTGCATAATCCTAATGCATCGACCGTTGGTCCGATTCTTGCAAATCTCACGTTTGTCACAATTTTACGACAAACGGTCTTTAACGGTCCTAACGAACTTTCCATATTCGTTCCATTTTCACGCAATTTCCAAAATATTATAACAAGAGGTTGCTGAAATAACTAACAAAATAATAAACACTCCATGAGGGTAAGATGGGAATTGTAATAACTAATAATCATCTAATTAACAATGTCAATTTATTGAGAACGTGTAAAAACGCGCCTTTATGTTTGTTAGGCGTTCGATGTTCGGCGGTTCACCCGGTCCGCCACTCTGAACGATTGCGACGTTGCCTTTTTCTCAGCACGGCTAGTTATTTAACGTCGGCTACGTTCATATTATAGCTGTTGACGTCATATGTCTGTTATTTACTTAGTTAGATTTTTGCAGTGCTTGTATGAGTGTCCAAAGCCATTGCAATTACTAGGTTGAGTCATACTCATAAGTTTTCGCCACTACTGAATAACAGAATTTTATTTAAAGAAAAAAATAATCAAAATACAGGGAATGGCAGGACTGACGCCCCACAGAAGGCTGGCAAATTCGTCGGATTACACTGAAGTGTAAATTAAAAACTATATTTTATTACTCTCAAAATAAGCGAGAAAAGACATTGCGAAATTGACCAATTAGACGAGAATACCATCGAGGATTTAATTGGTCGCTACGCAATAGAATATTACCGACCCGCGCAAAACTTTTTATAATGGGCCAGTACTTTTTTGACAGATGTTTGTGTCATCTTGACATTTTAAAATTTTAATTTGTCATTGTGTTTTCTCAAGATCTGAAATCATGTTGCAAAACTTTGCCGAAATGAATTCAGCTGCCGATTATGTTGAGATGTTGATTATCTTTGGAGAATGCGGGCGGAACGCTAGGGAGGCAGTCTGATCGTTTCCCTGACCGACTTTCTCCTGATCACAAAACAATTTTGAGTTTTGCCGAATCAGAATGAAAGATGCACAAACCGCACGAACTTTGGCTAATGAAGAGGCAATACTGAATATTGTTGAGAAAGATGGAACGGGTGTCACCGAGTTGGACCACCATCCCTAATTTGTGTTAATCTGATGCCCGAGTTCGATCACCAGTCGCTACCGAAGGGATTAAAATCTTCGAGGTAGCGATCGAGGGCCAAAGAGATGAAACCATGATTTTTTTTTGTCAGGTCGATAATATTTACTTTGATGGCACATTCCAATATTGCAAAAATGTTTTTTTATGGTTACAAAAAATAGTCATTATGTACCATTCATTTTTTGTTTGTTTGTTGCTAAACAAAACTGTTTTATACCTAAGCGAGTGGTAACAGATTTTGAAGTTGCGATACACAAGGCAGTAAAGTTTGGCCAAATGTTACTGTTATCGGTTGCAAGTTTCACTTAACGCAATGCTAGTTTAGAAAAATTTAGATCTCAGGATTAATAAGTGAATATCGAAATAGAGAACCAAAAATTAGTAAATTTTTTAGATAATTTTTTGTTCGTCACTATTTGAAATCTTCGAATGTTAGCGATGTACTTGTCTTTGAATTGTTTAATATGATTTAATAAGTTAGGTGGCGTGGTCCAACCCGTGTACGCCCTTAAGGGTCCTCATCTCGAAGTAAAAACTCGAGTTTCGAGGAATTTGGGTTGCATACTTTGTAAATGGTGCATCTATCATGACAGCTGAACCTTCTCAGCGGAAGTTCCTTACGGTCACAAAGTGCAGTGCGCTGAGAGCGGTCTTCCAGGTAGTTTGATTGTAAAATGCAAATATTCTTGGCGAGAAATATTATTTCTTTAGTTTTGGAGATATCTCATAGTTTCTACTAGACAGTGGTCTAGTGGTAGAGGTACAGGTGAAATTATGAAAACTTATGGGACAATGATTATTTTCGGATCACAGGCTAAGAATTTAAATAATAATAATAGATTTCAAAAATTTGAAGCAGATAATATTAAATGAATAGATTAGAAATCAATTAAATGACTGAAATATCATGTTCGATAGTAATCTTTTTCTTGATTTGTAATTAGGGATTATTTCTCAGAAACGATTATTTATTTGCCAAAAAGGATTATCACCCGATTTTATTTACTTACATCCTTCATACCTACCTTTGTATCCCACCTCCACCCGGCGGCACGGCAATTTTGCCGGAGTACATACACTATTACGGATAATACTATCAAGTAATAGTGCAGTGCTTATCAACATAATCACCGGCGTCTCGCCTCCGCATTTTGACTTTGTTGTGTATTATGTTCTGTGTCAATGTTAAGGAACTTCCTCACGATGTGACATGAGTATAATAATATACCTTTTTGAATTTCAACTACCAATGTGTTATCTAAATCCAGAATTTTTAAATTTTTAAAAAGAGGTTGCGGTACTATTCCCGTTGCTGAAATTACAAGTGGTAAAATCGAATTTTTTTCTAAACACCAAAGATTTCTCATAGCAACGGAGAGCTCTAAATATTTATTAATTTTTGTGTTATATGTCTGTGTTATATTATGTGAATTTGGAACAGCTATATCTAAAAGATATGCTTGCTTTTGTTGTTTATTTAAAATTATAATGTCTGGTCTGTTATGCTTAATATGAATGTCAGTTAAAATTGTTCTATCAAAATATAACTTGTAACTGTCATTTTCCAAACAATTTTCTGGTGTATAACTATAATGTGGTTGTGTATTATTGGGGATGAGCGAATAGCTCCAGAGGGGGTCTCTAATACAAGTACATATAAATACATTATGAATGTAAGAAAGCCTTTACTTGTTATTTGTAGTTTGAAAGTTTTCTTTCTATGTGAATACGTGAGCTTCTAAACTTTGTTTATCTGATTTGTAGTGCTGCAACTTCAATTTGGATATACAGCGTGTACCAGAGTTGGGAAAAAGCTCCATAACTTGTTCGTTATTAAAGATTTCAACTTTTCCTTTTTTCTATATGATAGCTACGCTCCTACTGCACATTCGGAAAATATTGCGGTATAGGTATATACAGAGTGTCCGAATATTATAAAGACACTAAAGTTATGTTTTTTTTATGGAACCTATCGAGTGTGATTTCATTTTTGGATTCTATGCTAAATTATGAATCACATCTATAGAGGTCGTTTTTACTTATCTGCCGTCGTTTTTAATCTGTGGCGCTTTTTTTTACCAGAATTTCGAATTGCAGGGGTCCGTTTGAAAATTTGTACCTTCCAAATCATTGCACATAAATTAAAATGATTGAAGCTATTTGATTCCTGAATGTTTGTCACATCTGTTGAGTGTTTACTCAACAACAGTTTTAAACATTACAACCTAAAAATGTCAAAAACTATTTTTTTTCAAATGGCACCCCGTATTTAATTATTGCATTGGTCGACAGCTTTTTTAACCAGCTTGTCTTTAGCAGAAAATTTGCTCCCAATTTAGTGATTTTAGGATAGCACCTGTGACCAAAAGGTGGCCAGTGACAGCTCCGGGCTTTCAGGGGGTTTTCGGGGCATAGGGTGTGGGTTCACAAAATAAAAAAATGGGCGCCAGGCAGCTATTGTTTTGAGCTGGTTGTTAAGCTTGTCCAGCTGCCGGGACAAGTGCTCAGTATTGTCTGATACTTCGGAGACAAGACAAATAAAAAAACTTAATTCCTTGGAAATTAAATAAGTGGTTTATTCAGCTTTAGGGCCAACAGTCCAGGAAATAAGAAGTGCTTATACTAAAGTGTGCACTGTCCGTGGAATTAGCAAACGCTGCTCTACGTAATTCTGTTCAAATGGAAACTTCGAACCAGTTCACATTAATGATCTTATTAAATACACTTATTCTGGTCTTATCAAGAAAGCTTTCCCTTACAGGTGAGCTTGTAACTTATTTGATTATTTTGTTGTGAATAAACTTAAAATTAACATAGCAACTCCGATGTAAAGAAGAAAGAATTTGTTACATATGTGAAACGAAAAAGAAACGCAGTCTTCTGCTTTTATAAATTTACAACGTTAAACTAACCTCGATTCTATGATTGAAAAATGTCTGGCAGTGGCCTTGACATTATAGTTTTATGAAAAAAGTCATAAAAAAATGCGGTCGGAAGAGTTCTGAAAATTTAACTTGACTATGTGAACTTTGCAAACTTTCTGAAAGTAGAAGAACTGCTAAAAGTGATTGAAATGCGAAATTGAAAACGTGAAATTAGTGAAATCTTTTGAAAAATCTGAAATATTTGAATTACAAAATTTTAAATGACGAGAAGCGGGAAATTTGAGGCGCAAATTCTTATGATTCCGCAATAAAAAATGTGGCGACTTATCTTATGCCGGTAACGTGGTGTGTCCTCGATTGCGTCCTTTTTTGGCGTCACGGCGATATTCATTATTTGAACGGTAAATGGTCTGGCGACGACTCAAAATGCGATGTGGCTAGCGGCCACTCTCAAAACGATGATTCTGGCGAAGAATCACCCTCAAAACGATACCCGAACGACGGTAAGTGGTCCGGCTGACCCTAACGAACAATGGTTGGTCTGGCGTTGACCACCCCAAAGAACGACGACTGGCCCTCAAGAACAACGGCCCAAACGAACAATGGGCGAACGGCCACCCCAAGGAACGATGGTCCCAAGGAACAATCACCCTAAAAAGTGACGTGGCGACGAATCGCCCTGAAGAACGATATCCTGGTGAACAATCACCCTAAAAAGCGACCCCTAACGAATTGACGTTAGTGTTGCGAAACTCAAACGATTCGGTAATTACCTTTCCGCTGAAAGGGGTTGCTCCACGATAAATCGAAGGAGGACTTTCCGGTTCTCCTTCACGGTACGGTAACGGTAATCCGGCTCGAACTACCCCTAATAGACGAAAATTAGTGAAGTGAATTCGCTAATGAAGGATAATTACCTCTAGACGACGAGGGGTTTCTCGACCACGGCAAAGCGGTAAGTGGTAGCGGTACGGTAAATTTCGGGCTCTTCGACGGCCCCGAAGGCTGGCAGCGCCGGACGATAAGCGCCATGGCGTTCGGCAATCCACCCTCAGGGATGATTGCGGATCCCGAACGCCACGCACGTGATTCGCAGCTCGCGACTTGCGGCACAGCCGCCCGCTCGGCGGTCGCCGACCGAGTCCTCTAATTTCCGCTCGCGATGGGTTTTTTTTGGTTACCCCCGAATCTAGTATAGCAACACGAGAGATCTGGACCTTATTCCGTTGGGCGATAAGGCGTCCCGGTAATTGTACTGACCGCGCATCCCGATGACAACTTCCGGCGGTACTACACTTGCGCGCTAAATGACAGATGGTCGATCATGGCGCCGGTTTGTTTACACTGGACATCACCGATCCGAAAATTCAGATGTTGAAGCGGTAATGTGTCGGTGAGTCCGCGCGTAATTCACGATACATGGTATGTACTTCCAAAATTCGTTCCAAAAACGATGTCCGCAGATGATCCCGATGCGCTTAGGACTCGCCGAGATACGACTACGCTTGCGACACCAGGCGCGGCATCACAGCGTGATCCCGACGTGTCCTCACAAAACGGACCATAAGCGAACGACGATATGGCTGGAAGAACGACGATATGGCTGGCACCAAGACTCTACAAAGCAAAACTCGAAATTGAAACGCGAAAGAAACAAACGAAGACCGAAAGTGAAACTGAAAGCGAAACTGAAAGAAAACTGAAAGTGAACCGATAAACAAAAAATGAACCCTGACCCGATAAACTGAAAATGAATTGATTGACGACACAAACAAAACTGAACGATCTTGAAATGAGCGTCCCGAAAAAGGTTACGGCAGGGTGGGCGCGTCGCGACGTCAAATACCGTGCGTTGTCTTGCTTGTTCCGGATTTTCGAACAGCGATCTTTTAGTCCCGCGCATAAGTAGGACCTCTTGGCCTCCTACCCCGGCCAAAACGAATAGTGGCAAATTGACATGCTACACACCCTAGATTTTCACATTCGACCATACAAACCCTACACGGGTTGAAAAGCTTGACATTTTTAGTTTTTTATGTTAAAAAAATCGTAGTAAAATATCCGTTTCCAGCAAGTGATCAAACAAATGAAGAAGCTATCAAAGCGAAAAAGATAGGCTTTTGTACAATCGATCCCACTGAATATGCAGGCGAGAGTGATAAAAGAATTACATACAGTGTGGAAATTACTTATGGAATAAATTAAGTAATTTCAAAACTAATGACATTTGACGAAAATGCTGAAACAGGTCAATTTTTGTTTTTAATAATGCTTATTTTAAGTTACTTCACTTGTTGATGACGTCATCCATTTTTGAGCTATGATGTCATCACCAATTTTTTTAAATGACAACCCCCACTTTTTTCTTCTCTTTCTGATAGACCTTCCTACTACCTAAACGATGAATGAAAAAAATTGGTACCTTACATAACAATTTTTTTGAGAAAATAACAAATTTTATTTCAAAAATTTAATTTAATTATGTGGTTATTTAAAATCGAGGGTTTACTTTAACAGACCAAACAACTTAGAAGATTTATGACAGAGAATTCGCGCTGAAATGGAACAAATCAGCTCTGACATTATTGAGCGCGGTGTACAGTGCCAAAAGTTGGCGGGGGGTAATTACAACATTTGCGTTACATTTTATTGTTAACCTTAGATGTTTGTTTGTTTCTGTTTAAGGTCAATTAAAATTTCTACATTAAAAATTAAATTAAATTTTTGAAGTAAAATTTGTCATTTTCTCAAAAAAATTGTTATCTAAGGTACCCATTTTTTTTCATTAATCGTTTAGGTAGTAGTAAGGTCTATCAGAAAAAGAAGAAAACAGCCAGTGTTGTCATTTAAAAAAAATGGTGATGACGTCATAGCTCAAAAATGAATGACGTCATGAACAAGTGAAGCAACTTAAAATAAGCACCATAAGAAATAAAAATCGACCTGTTTCAGCGTTTTTCACAAATGTCATTAGTTTTGAAATTACTGAATTTATTCCATAAGTAATTTCCACACTGTATATTGAAATCTACACAATCATGTTTATATGTATCAAGTGGAAGGCCAGTTACATATTACAAAGCGGAAACAGTGTTATTTTGTCGTCTACACAAAAAAATTTGAAGAATGGGAGTCTAAAAAGATGATGACTTTTGGACAAATATATGGTACAATCATTAGAAAAAATTTATCTGGGCGCTTTGTTACATGAAATCCCAGGCGTACCAAAAATAGGCCTGTTAGATATAATAGCAATGATTAATAACATGCAACTATTACTAAATTACGCGTATTCAGCATTAATTAAATTAAAGGCCAATTTATAGAAAAAGAATTAAATATTTAATTCGAATTAAATTTTAATTCGCAATTAACCCATGAAACCGAGACTTCGATTGGTTGAATCTGATCACGTGTTCAGTTACTGGCCCTAAAACCTCTGTAATTTTTAGTATTTTATATTTTATTTCCGGGTGTATTATGAAAAATCTTTGGTGCTATAACTTCCTTATTTTTTATCCGATTTTAATACGTCAAACAAAATCGCTTTAGAAACACTATAGCCCGACATGCTATGATTTTTTTTTGACATTATATTCATTCACAGACCACAGCTAACTTTGTTTTTTAAGTTGCACGGTATATTTTTTTATTTTTATTCTGATAGATGTTTATCTTCTGAATACATAAACATTAAAATCAAAAATCAAAAATTTGTTTTTAATAAAAAAAAAAGATTAGAATTTACAAAAATCAAGTAACCATAACTTTACTATAGCAAATGTTCGAAATTACCTCCATTCTCTCTAAGCATATTCCACACCTTCCACTGACGCCCATTGCGCGCGTTCAATAAAAATTCTGGTGGTATTTGTTCACATACTGCTACGATTCTTCTTACTAAATCATCTCTGTTATCGGGCGGAGTCAAATAGACATTGTCTTGAATGTCCATAGTTCTCTTAGTCGCTTTGGAAAATTAGAATGCACTTTTATTACTGTTAAATGTGACTGCTTGATTTAAAAAAAATACATTATTTTTTAACATTGGGCCCCACGTTGGGCGCCACTTTTAACATCATGCCCCACGTTGTGGAGACACTTTTAACAGTGTTTGTGTTGTTGTAAATAGTTTATTTACATTTAGGTAAACAAAGTTAACAAGGTAGAGCGTGAGACTCTTGAGGGAGCTCGGATGATTAAGTGAATAATAATTATAATGAATGATTGTCCATGCGCGCATCCCTTTTATAGCCTGTCTGGGAATAGTCCCGCACGCTCCGTCAGCGCGCAGCTGGTGAAATGGTAGGGGCCCAGCGACTTGATCCTCGCTGGCGACGGTAGCGCTTCGAAAGGGGTAGTACAGGGCGCTTTGGTACTACATCCGTGATTTATGCTACATCCTCCCCCTCAGGTCTAATAGAATCGGCCCGATTATTGGACCTGATTCTTTCGGGGTCTGCCGCGCTTCTTGATGGGGTGAATCGGTTTGGGCGCGGCGTCCTCAGATACGGGGTGAGTTGCGAGACGTGGTAGGTACCAAGGGGCTCTACTGGTTTGTCTCGGGCGGCTATGTCATGGCTTGTGGGATCGTTTGAATCCATGTGCTGCGTTGCTGAGGGCATGGAGGTTGGCGTACGCCAGAACACCGGGCTGGAACGAGGCTGTAAGCCGGCGTTTGGAGTCGGCGTACTGCTTACGGCGATCTTGTTCCTTTTCATGGGTCTCTCGAGCTTCCTTCCAGCTTTCGTGGAGTTGAAGAAGTCGGGGGGTGGCTTCAGGGCGATGAGCCAAGGTAATGGTCGACAATCAATGATGACGACTATGCTGGTCTCTTTGACGTAGCTGTGAAATTTGTTAAATGTCCATACATTGGCCAATACTTCTCTTTCTCTGATTGAGTAGTTCCTTTCCGTCTTGATGAGAAGGCGGCTAGCGTACTCGATGGGGTGCTCTTCGGGTGCCTCCCCCTGGAGTAAGGCTGCGTCAAGAGCGCAGGTAGGATCAGCTGTCCGGAGGACAGGGGTGCTAGTGAGCTGCTTCGTTGACGTTTGGAAGGCTTCTAACATGGCGTGAATTTCTGTCTGGGTAGTCTGTCTTTTACCCGGAGTGAGTCGATACGGCGGAGAAGCTATCGGCGTGCTGTCTCCGGTGTCGATCTGGTGCTCTGCGAAGGGGGTCGGAGGTCCAGTTTTCGCAAATAACTCGACGTGCTGGTCCAGCAGGGCGTTGAGTCGTTCTTGTTCGATCTCTGGGAACGAGGCTCCTTCCACAGGGCGAAGATGCAAAGTGGCTAGGTGGATTCTTATCGGGCTGTCGTTCCCGGAACTAGATTCCATCTCATAATCCATCAGAGCATCGGCTGCGTCTTGCATGATGTAGTCACTACTACCTTGAGTCTGGTATGCACTACAGACGTTTCGTCCGTCGTGTATAGCTGGTTGCGTGATTCTACTTGTTGGAGGCAGAGGTCCATTTTCTCTGGCGTCGTTGTCGGCGAGGGTGGCTTTCACGATTACCTTTTGCGTTGGGTGGCCGGTTGCTAACAAGTGTTTGTCAAGACCGGCGCTGGCGACGCTGTAGCAGGCGACGGTTTCTATGATGGCGGACTCTTGTACACCGGATATAGATACCGAGACTGTGAGGCTTCGTCGTGGTACCATGGGGTTCACGTTCAGGGTGCAGAACCCATTGAGAACGCTGGTCTCGGAGTCGGTCACGTTGCAGGTTGGACAATTTTTCCGGTGCATACCAGGACGTTGGCATCCGTAGCAGCAAACGTGTGTTGCACCAGCGGCGACCGGCGTTGTCGTCGATCCAAGTCACAGTCCAAGTCGAGTCATCCACTGCTGGAACATTTGGATGGCCATGGCGTCGTTCAGTCGTGGGCTGCGACGTTGCAAAGGGACGGGCTTTTGATGAGGAATGGTGGCGATCGTTTTTGGATTGGTAGAGTAAGACCGGTTGGACCGTTGTCAGGGCCTTTCAGTGCTTAAACTCTGTCGTTCAATTTTGGACGATGGAGACTGTTAGAGTAAGACCGGGTGGACCGTCTTCAGTGCCGTTCAGTGCTTAAACTCTGTCGTTCAATGTTTGGACGTCGGAGACTCTTAGAGTAAGACCGGGTGGACCGTCTTCAGTGCCTGTCAGTGCTTAAACTCTGTCGTTCAATGTTTTAGACGAAGGAGACTCTTAGAGTAAGACCGGGTGGACCGTCTTCAGTGCCGTTCAGTGCTTAAACTCTGTCGTTCAATGTTTGGACGTCGGAGACTCTTAGAGTAAGACCGGGTGGACCGTCTTCAGTACCGTTCAGTGCTTGAACTCTGTGTTGAGTCGTGGATTTTGGATTTTTAGAGTAAGACCGGGTGGACCGTCTTCAGTGCCGTTCAGTGCTTAAACTCTGTTGTTCAATGTTTGGGACGTCGGAGACTCTTAGAGTAAGACCGGGTGGATCGTCTTCAGTGCCTGTCAGTGCTTAAACTCTGTGTGGAGTCGTGGACTTTGGAAATTTTTAGAGTAAGACCGTGATCAGTGCTTGAACTCTGTTGGATTTTTGGATTTTCAGAGTAAGACCGTGCTCAGTGCTCTGTTGGTGGGTCGTGGATTTTTGGCCCGAAGTTGGGTGTCACTTTTAACATCGAGCCCCACGTTGAGCGCCACTTTTAACATTGGGCGCCACTTTTAACATCATGCCCCACGTTGTGGAGACACTTTTAACAGTGTTTGTGTTGTTGTAAATAGTTTATTTACATTTAGGTAAACAAAGTTAACAAGGTAGAGCGTGAGACTCTTGAGGGAGCTCGGATGATTAAGTGAATAATAATTATAATGAATGATTGTCCATGCGCGCATCCCTTTTATAGCCTGTCTGGGAATAGTCCCGCACGCTCCGTCAGCGCGCAGCTGGTGAAATGGTAGGGGCCCAGCGACTTGATCCTCGCTGGCGACGGTAGCGCTTCGAAAGGGGTAGTACAGGGCGCTTTGGTACTACATCCGTGATTTATGCTACAATTTTTTATTTTCTTCTTTTTGTTTCTATGCATGAGCATGGTTGTTTAGATTTTCATATTCAAAATAAAAATCTATAAAACTGAGCAAAAAAAAGTTAATAGTGCAATTTGGAAAAAAAAGTTGACTATCATCTGTCAAAAACAGAACTCAAGAACAAATATTGGAATACAATTCAAATTGTAGCCCATTTAAAACGACTTTGTTGGACACATCATTTATCAAAATCGTATGAAAAATAAGGAAGTTACAACACCAAAGATGTTTCATAATACCCCCGGTATATTTTTTGACAGACAGTCGTGTATAAAGTTCAACATTTTTTTACAGCATTGTGGATTATACCTACCGGGGAAACCGCGTTAAAAAAAACGCGCCTTTTATTCTACCTCTGTGGTGGTGTGGAAAAGAATAAATAACAAAGAATAAAGAGGTATTTGGCTAAAAGTATAACTTGTATTCGAAGTAATACCATCAGGTAGTAAAATGCTCGGGGCAGAGAGAAGTCGGCGGCCCCTTGGTCCTAATTCGAGCTCAACTAATGGGTGCTGAAAATCATGGGCTGCTGATATTGTTGGTTGCCATCATCACACTTTCGTGCAATGAGTTTCGTTTTTTATTTTGCCTCGTAAGTCAGAATTTAACCGATTTCAAGAAAAAAGAAGATTTCTCTGCATTAGATTATACATTCATGATTATAATGAGCTACTTTATAACTCAAAAAAGTTAAAAATGAGACCGCTAGGAGTAATTTTGAAATTACAATTGTTTAATCGTAACGACCAATTTATTGCCTTAATCGAAAAATCAACATTTCTCTGCAATTGATTATGTCAAAAGGAATCGATAGAACCGTCGAGCAGCTTTTCAATTTCAAATTTGAAGTTTTTAGGAGTAATTTACGTTTACATTGGTTTAGTATAGGGCTATGATTTCGAGATGGGCGCACTCGAACTGCGGTCCAAGTACGGACAGGTAAAAAGGGTCATAATCGGTCTTACTAATCTTCTCCCGAACTGCGGTCAAGACCCCGAGAGGTGAAATTTTTTTATCAGTCAACAGTACAGAATCTCACATAATATTATCATGTGAAAATAACATGCAATTTATGTGTAATCAACAAATATTCTTTGTTAATGGAACATTTGACTATCGCCAAAACAGAATTTTTTTAACTCTAAGATTGAACACCTTAATACCAAAACATTAGTATGATTATGTTAAATGCGTGTCTCATAAGTTTTGTATTACTGTTTTGTAAATAAATGTTTGTTTCCAAAGTTTTGAATTAAATATAACAAAGTTTAATTGCAATTCATGGTATGGTGGGGAGAGGCCAACAGGTACATACCTTTTAGTTATCACCGAAATACTGCCAACAAAAACACTAGATGATCATAGCCCACTCGGTCCCAAAAAGATCGTGAATGCCTAATAAGTTAAATTTTTTTGACCGCAGTTCGAGATAAGATTAGAGACGACCAGGTGAGTTAAAATTCTTTGATCGCAATTCAGGTGTTGGATTATTGCGCTTCCGTTGACCGCAGTTCGGGTGCACCGTTCGAGATGAGGACCCTTAATCCCCTACCCTCCGGAATACTTAGAAAACTCAGGTAACGTGGTCCAACTCCCATACGCCCGATGGAACTAGGAGTATAAGAGAAATTGCCCAAGAGTTAGATATATTCTCTGCTGAAAAGGCCATAAGCCTCAGCGGCAGCTTCACTGCGCATTATATTGTTACTATAAATTATCATGACATGTATTACATAAACTTTTGAATAAATGTATTTGAATCTGAATCTGAGTTAGATATATTCAGCAGATCGGTACATCGGTGTGCAACACCTCGAACCAGAAGATTACCCTGTTCGAAGAAATGTTTGTGTTTGGTTGCTTAATAAAGCGACAGATGATGAAAATTTTATTTCGCAGATCTTGTTTTCGGACGAATCAAGTTTTGATCGGCAGGGATGTTTTAACCATCAAAATTTGCATGTATGTATGGTCGTACTATAATCCAAGGGCTACTTATCCGCATGCAGGACTAGTGGGAGATTCAGTGGTAAATCAAGATTGTAAAAAATAAAGTAAACGTGTTTAAGTACCTATTCTTTATTTTCAGATCGGATCTTTTCAATTCTCTATGCGTTAACAGGAGCAGTGTAAGCAAACTTTTTAAACATGGAACTGCCTCATTTACTTGAAGATATTCCATTGATTTGTCTTGATAAATCAGTGGTTCCAACATGACGGGGCACCACCCCATTTCAATCGCAATGTGGAAGGTATTTTGAATCGAATGTATCCTAATCATTGGATCCGACGAAGTGGTCCAGGCCACTGGCCTGCACGATCTCCGGACCTCAATCCTCCTGATTTTTTTTTATGGGGGCACGTGAAAAACGTTGTTTATAACCGATCCATTCACAACGCGGAGGATCTTCGAAACAGATTACAAGAAGTTTTGGGACAATTACACCTGAAAAGGTCAGGACCTCTAAATTAGGGCGTATCCGAGTTCCTCCCGGTGGTCACTTCTTTACCTGCATAACCCTTTTTAACGGACGAGTTCCTCCCGAGGTTATCGGGGATTACTGCCATAGGTAGTCGACGAGTGGTAGCCGGACTAGATTATTATGGCGAGTATTTTGCTTGAAATTGGCAATAAATACACTGATGAGAGGGAGAAACAATTTTTTTGTTCGACACTGTCAGAATTTGAGAAATTTCTCCTGTGTAAGCGGATTTTGATAAATGTCACAATTTGTCAAAACGAAACGTCAAGCTAATTTTAAAGATTTTTAGCGATTTGGAGCCTTTAAGGGGCTCGTCGAACAAGAAAACGTTGTATTCAACTCGTTCTTGTGTAAATTGGGCCTTTTTTGGCACTCGTGGGCCTTTAAAACGCTCGTTTCATTCGCGTTTTAAACTGGCCCACTCATGCCAAAAAGAGCCCAATATACACACGAACTCGTTAAATAAACTACTATTATTTACAAGGGTAAATTAAAATGACATGCGGCATTTACAAATTATACTCTATTTATGTACAATCGCGGCCATCCAAAAGTGAACGATAGCTTGCGAAAATTTCCGTATTTTTCGTTAGATTAAATCAGGCTGTATTCATTGCCGTTCGTGCAGCAGGCGTTACTATTTTAATAATAAAAAGTTGTAGCAAATAATTTTTACTAAAAATGAGACTGAGAAGTAATTAATACATTATTAAAGTGAAAGTAAACTTTAGTAAAGCAACCTTTCCAACACCTATTGGCATTGGCCTCTCAAGCCTGTTTTCTTGCCAACCCCTCTTTATATTGAAGATGCAAGTCTGACTGCAATGTAATTCTCTCGCCACAGCAGCCAACGACCAATTTTCTTCTACCTTTGCAATAGCATTAGCTGTCTGCATCGGAGTGAGATGTAGCATTTAAAAAAAATTGTTTCAATAATTTTTTTATCGCTAGTGTCAAACTTTGACATTTTAGGACGCCTATGATTTAAAGTAAAAATCAAACTATAAAAAAAAACGTTCACTTTTGGATGGCCGCGATAGTACATGATATGAGTATACAGTGAGTTTTTTTTAAGACTGGCCATAGGGTTTTACATGCTAATTTTTCAACCCCCTGTTAACTTAATTTTTGTGAAAATTACAAAGCCTAGCACTGTTTTAAACAATAATATTATCTAGTCATTTAAAAAAAAAAAAAACTCAAGGTATATCTATTTTTGCAATAAAAAAACTTTTGAACACTTCTCCAACGTATACGGTTATCACTTTATTATGTTATTAGGTTATTAGGTACATAACTTTCTGGCTTGACAAAATTTCGCACTTTTTCACTCAGTTTCCATGCAGACGCTTTTAAAGAAATAATTAAACTAAACATTTTTTCCAACATCGATTATGAAAATGATGCTTTCATCACTCAACCCGATCATTCTTATCAGGAGCCCTAATCCCTTACCGTTCACTACCTGCTACAAGACCTGAGAATTTCTGACCGCCGGGAGGAACTCCGCTGCCGCCCTAAATTAAACTTACTGCGCCGTGCACAACTATGTCTCGAAATTATTGGTGAACATTTAGAGCATCTTCTTTAATTCATCTTTCTTTGAGTTTTGTTTGTATTTCCCTTTGTTATTATTTGCTTGCGTTCTATTAAACCCGGTATTTTTTAGAACCACCATTTGTTGTTGCTTTATGACTTCCGCCCGATAATAAATTTGTATAAATATGTACGGTTGCGGTCAATTAAATCTGAGCACTGATTTGACATTCTATGACTTTTTCATGAAATTTGGTAAATCAGGCTTTCACCTCAAGTCACATTACCCTAGAGACGGTACCTACGCATACACAAATACCACGTGTTAATTCACACCTTCCGTGAACTTAATAAATAACATGTTTATGGTAGAAAGATAAGAACATTGTAAGAGAATGCAACAAAAAAAAATATATATAAAAACTAATATTTTGTAGCAGCCTCATTTTTGTTTATTACATTATTCAATCTTCTCCCTATAACTCTTCGACGTTTCCTTATTATCAAATCCAAAATATTTTCGATAGGGTTCAAGTCTGGACTGCGCGAAGGCCAAGGCAGAACTCGTATTCCTTCCTGCTCCATCCATGAGATAATTCTAGCTGTATGAATAGGACAATTGTGCTGATAAATAAAATGATTTTGGGGAAAGACCGCATTCACTGATGACAGCATGATATTCTCCAGGGTATGAAGATAGACCTCTGCATTATTTCTGCCTATTATATGCGTTAAAACTCCAGGTCCTTGGGCACTAATATTTTGAGTATAACTTTCATCAAAACGAGAATTTGGTGGTCTATAAACTCTAACACGACCGTTATAGCACGATTGAAAAATCTACTCGTTTGTGAAAACAACATTCTGCCAAAAATCTAATGGTTCTAGGGAATATTCCAACGCGAATCCTACTATCCTACTCTGTGTTGTTTTGTTGAGTCAAAAAAGGTTTTTTGACTGCAGGATGATTTCGCAGTTCCGATCCTTCCTTGACACGACGGCGACGCCTTGCTGTTCGAAGAGAACCTGGGAAATTTGTTTCATTGTGTGCCTCGGTAACAGAATTGAACGGGTTTTCTCGTAGAACTTGAATCAAATTAACGTCGTCAATCTTTGTAGAGACTCTAGGCCTGCCACTACCGACTTGCCTTTCAAACGATTGGCGTTCATTCCACATTTTCTTATTGTGCACAGTGCTCCTGGCTATGTTGAACCTGACTGCTACCCTCCTTTCTGACCAACCTTCTTCCAGCAATGTAACAACCCTTACTTTTTCTGCAAGAGATAAATGTGGCATTTTTTTTTCGTTGACGTTTACATCAACATGACAGTTTTCCAGGTGACTACCCGTACTTGAGCAACAATCTAAACCATATTTACAGTAGGAAAATGTGCTGCTCAGATTTTATTGACCGCAACCGTATAATGCATTCATTTTTGTAATGACGAACTAACTGGAACTTTTTTTTTGTTAAATTTTTTTACAAAATATATGAAAATTCGACAGTTGGCAATGATTTAAAATGTCATATTATTGTCACTGCCAAAATGAATGAATTTCCAAAACGGAGTAAAGCATCAATAAGCAAGCAGAAGAAGCAGCACATTTTAAAGGCTTTCAACAAAATTAAGAAAGAAATTACTCAGGGAGACAATGGAAACGTAAATACTTACGTAAAGTACAAAATTGTAGAAGCATTGGCGAATGTTTTTCGGTAAATCCTAATCTAAAATAAATAGAATTTTAAATGAAGGACAAGAACAAGGCTTATGGAAAACTTTAACATCCATGACATATCCACAAATATTGTTAATTTGGTTGAAGATTCGGATTCGGACTTGGAAAATAGCGACGATGACGAGTAGCAAAATGCTAAATTATTTCCTTGTTACGTTCAACTGCCTTTTCGTATTTGTGTAGTGCAACTTTGCATTTTTCTTCAAAATAATTAAACACATTTAGTTTCACTATACTTTGAATTGGACTAGTTTTGACAGAACAAATGACGTGACCCACAACCTAACTTTTTAAAAGCCCAAATTCGCGGTAAAAAGATGTGTTCACAAGATAAAAGTTACTAAATTTAGTAACTCTAGTTCGTCATTACAAAAGTGAATTGATTATAGTTGCGGGCTATACGATGACAACTTTTATTATTGACATTATTCTTAACCTAAATTTTTTGATAGTGCAAAAATGTGCCATATTTGACAATAAAATACAGTCGATCAGATATTTGGAGTGGAACGATAGTACTTTTGGAAATCAAGCAACCCCCTCATTCGTTCTGTTCTTCTCTAGTTTTTCCGCACTTGATTAACGGGATTGGTGCATTTAATATGCTCGATTAAAAAAGTACATAAGAAAATATAATCAATCGTTCCTGTAATGTTATTGCTGTCGGCACAAGTCAGTTTTCTCTGGGGCGTGAGTTGTGCTACACCCTGTATTTATAACAAAAGTAAAATTATTCTTCAAAATATAAACCATCAGATTCGATGACTTTTCTCCATCGATCCAATAATTTCCGGATCTGGTTATGGTACCAATCCTTGTTCTTGGATGCAAAAATGTTTTCCCTCAAAGAAAATGCAGCATCGCTCGGAACAATCCATAATCCGAAGGAACAACGAGGGCTATAGGCAGGATGTGGTAAAATTTCAACTCCATCCATTTCCTGTAGTTTGAGCTGTGTTTGGCCAGCACGGTGACCGGGAGCCTTATTTTTTTTTAGCATAATATGGTACTATTGAAATAAACGCATTTTGATATTCAAATTTGTATTTGCTTCATGATTTACGACATAATGTCCCAATATCTTAACAATAAGATCTATTAAGGGATCTTTATTATTGCCACAGCTGTGGGTCTTTTACAACTGTATTCGTAAAATTGGACAAATTCACCTAAGCATGTCAGTTTTACAGGGTAGTCATTGTTAAAGAAGATTTATAACAGCACAAGCCAACGAGTACCAATAAAAGTAATTTTTCCATTAAAATCGATTTAATTCAAAAACTATCAAACATTTTTCCAAACGGATTGCAGATATTGATTTTATACGCCATTAGCCACATTCTGATGCAAAAATTTAAACATTGAATTTTTTTTTAAACAGTTTTTTATAAATATTATTATTATTATTATTATTATTTAAAAAAGAATATTTGCGGAGGATAAACCTATAACGCAAAAAGCTTAATTTAAGACGCAGATGTAAATTAATTTCTGTCCAACATCCTCTTAAAAGCGTGGACAGTGGATACATTGACAGTTTCAGGAGAGAGTCCGTTCCACAAGGTGAATGTTCGATTTGTTAAGAAAGACTGTCTTACCACACCTTTAAAAGATTCCTTTTGAGTTTTATAGTCGTGGCCACGAAGTCTCTGATCGAGAGCAAATTCAAGGAAGTCACCCATACAGCCCGGAAACAATTGATGTGTAATTCTGAACATTTGAATTAAGTCAGCTCTGTCTTGTCTCCTGCATAAAGGAGGCAATGAAAGTATTTCTAGCCGGAGCTCATAGTTCAGTTTCTTTAAATCTGGATTCCATCTTGTCACTTCGTGTTGCACCCTGTCTAAAATGTTCTTGTCCTTGATCAAGTTTGGTCTCCATACAGGAATAGCAAACTCAAGGTGAGGTCGGATATATGTTGTATAGAGTTTGGATACCAGATCTGGTGAAGGATTGTCAAACACGTGTTTAAGCAAATACAACACCCTCCTTGCCCTACCCGCAGCAGCTAAGCACTGTTCAGACCAACTTAATGTATCTGTAACAATCACTCCTAAATCGTTATGAGATTTCTTAACCAACAATTCGCTTCCTTTTATGAAATAAACCAATTTAGGATTGTTTATGCCACAATGTAATACACAACATTTTGACGTATTTAGGGGAATCTGCCATTTTTTACTCCACTCCGTTACAATATTTAGTTTCGCTTGTAGGTCTGTTTTTTGTGGATCACCAAATATTTTTATATCATCCGCATATGCGGAATAACAGTTTTCAATACTACGTAATAAATCACGTGTATACAGCAAAAACAGAATCGGTCCTAAAACAGAGCCCTGCGGAACGCCGCTTACCACAGACCTGAGAGATGATGTGACTTTTCCCACTCTAACACAAAACGTATGATTCGCCAGGAATGCTCCGATCCAACGAAGTAAACATCCATCAATGCCGCGGGACTTCAGCTTTTTCAACAATAAATCATGAGGCACCTTATCGAAAGCCTTGCTGAAGTCAAGATATATAATATCGAGTGGTTGCTTGTTGTCCATCGTTTTTGTCCAAGTATTCGTAGAAAATAGCAAACCAGTCACCACAGACCTACCAGGTATGAACCCATGCTGTTGTTCTGGGATAAGATTGTTATCTTCCATGTGTGCCAATAGCTGCTTGACAAATATTTTTTCCATTACCTTGCAGCTTATGGACGTAAGACTCACAGGCCTATAATTTACCGGATCAAGTTTGTCTCCTGATTTGTATAATGGGGTAACAGTTGCTAAAAACCACTCCTTTGGCAGAACACCAGCCGCGAACGAGGATGTCATTATTTCAGACAGAGGTGTAGACAACGATATAGCGCAATTTTTTAGGAGTTTTGCTGACATTGTTTGATCTGGACCAGGTGCTGTATCAACAGAGAGCTGAAGAAGATATTCTTCAACAATCCCCGGATCAAAATCGACATGTGACAATTTACTACCATTCCACGTGGTCACGACAGGGACTGTGCTAATTAAAGCCGGTATGCTATAACTTAATGCAAAGCTTCCCGCCAAGGTGTCTGCCGTTTCAATAAAATTGGAGCACAATAGTCCACCCACCCCGCGCACAAATGGAACGGACACTCGACTTGCAATGCGCTTTCTAAAATGAATAAAATGCTTTCGGTTTGTCAATTAATGAATGTTCATACTTGCTTTTTGCTCGTCCAATCTCAGCTTTAAGTTGATTAGAAAACCTTCGATGTTCTAATAAATGACTATTGCTAAGGGTTTGTTTATATTTTTTCCACAACTTTTTTTTGTATTTTACTTTATTAAGGAGGCTGTCGTCAATCCAAGGTTTATTACAATTTAACCTTCTACTAAATAATCTAGAGTTAGAATGCACATATGTTCTAATAATTGATAAGAGTTTGTCCCATTGTTCCTGAGTAGACAATGATTTTAAAATATTCCAATCAACAAGCGATAGTTCGTTGTCAAGGTTTTCAAAGTCAGTTTTAATATAATTATATTCCTTGTATTTTTTATCAGGGTAAAAAAGCAATTGTAAATCAAATTTTATAGTTGAATGATCTGAAATTCCTATGGGACTTGAAACTTTCACTGAAGTCACAAGATTTTCATCCGTTGTTAAAATTAAATCTAATAAAGATGGATTTTGACAAGTTCGGTACCTAGTGGGTTCATTGACTAATTGGGAAAAACTATTTTCTGACAAAAAATCTACAAATATCTGTTCTGTGTTCGAAGTTGTCGCGCTAGTTTTTGAAGACCAGTTAATGTTGGGAAAATTGAAACCTCCCACAATAATTAAATTAGGAAACTTTTCCAAGATAGATGCAATTGTATCAAGTGAGGTTATGTCATTATTCTGGCTGTTTAAGACCGAATTTGTTGGCGGCCTGTAGACACATGCAACGACAAAATTAAATTGATCGTTTTCGAATTTAATCCATACAGAATCGTAAGGTTTGACAGAAATGTTAAGTTCTGTAAGAGTAAATTTTTTACTAATAACCGATTTGTTAACGCCACCCCCCCTAAGAGACGACCGGTCGTTTCGAAATAGTAAGTAATTATCAATATTAATTACACTATCTATAATTGATAACTTTAACCATGTCTCCGAGAGGGCGACGATGGTTGGTAAGGTATTAAGTACTTCTACAAGCAACTCGTTAAATTTGGACGTTATTGAAAAGATATTTGTATAGAGAACAGATATATTGAAATTTTCGACAATCAGTTTTTTTGTTTGGTAATGATCTGGGGCACGCGATTAATATACTTAATTGTTAAATTAGTTTCACCGGAGTTAATGCGCCGATTTAATTCTTCACGTAGTGACTTGAGATACTGCATTTGACGAGGTGTTCTGTTCTCTCTTATAACAATTTTCGCATAAATATCCTTACCCAAAAGTACTGATTGTTTTCTTAAGCATGATCGAGCTGAATCGGAATTATTTAAACGCAGTTTAAGCGGAGCTGGTTTCCTGCGGCTACTCTTTCCCAAACGGACAACATTTTCAGGGGATACAGCCAGCGAAGTGTCGATAACCTTCAAAATATCGTTTACGATCTCCACATCTTCAACATGAGGATCTTTCTTGACATTATATAAGATGACATTACAGACTCGAACTGACCTTTCCACCGACTCCTCAATAATTGCCTCTCGATCTGCAGGGTTAGTGTTTGTGGTATTCGAGCGAATCAGAGTCTCCAACTGAGCAAAACGTTCATCAAATGACGTTTTCATACTATTAACAAGAGTTTTTATCTCTGCCATAGTACTGAACGTTACGTTGCATCGGTTGCAGAGCACTTTAATATTAGCAGACCGAGATTTGATAGATTCAACTTCTTTTTCACTCAAAGTCAGACAACGTATGTGGATGTTTAATGAACAGCCATCACACTTAACGTGTGCCGCTTTTCCACTAACATCCTTAAAGCAGTGGCAACAATTAGCACTCATTGCACCTAATTAATATGCAAGAGGCGCACCCGCTTGTTATTTTTAATGTTTTTATAACGCAACGCTGTGTATCGCTAGGTACAAAAAACCCCAGAGGACAAAAACAACGGTAAGATACGGATCTTATCTGTCTCGTTGAAAAATGTATTTAAATACGGCAATAAATAAGTATAGGTGCTTTGAGTACTTACGTAAAAACTTGCAAAAGTTAGATATGCAAAGGCACAAGTAATATCTGAGTTATAAAACGATATAACTTTCGAAAATATACAAATCACACTAAGCACTGGCAAATGGAAAACAGAAGGGAACACGTTGGAACACGTCTGCACACATCCGCAACAAAAGACTATGATCTTATTTATTTTTAAATAAGTTAATGGCCCGTATGCGTAAAGGCTAGTAAATGCTTTTACTAGTAATTTTTGAAGTAAATACTAGGTTTCATATGCATAAAAATAAGCAAATGCTTATACTTAAAAGTTATTACTAATAATTTCAGGATTTACTGAATTTTTCAGTAAATACTTACATTGGTATGCATAACAGATAGCAACTACTTATACTTTGGAGTAAATACTTATAATTTTTCAAGTCTGGTAATTAGCATCCTTAAAATAACTTTCGGTCTTCATTATGGCTGCGTTTGTCCAAATATGTGCGCCTGAAAATGAGCGGGAATCATTTTAATCGTGATCTTGGTGTAGAACTTCTTGGGATTCATAATTATCATGATGATTTTCCTAATTTACCGTTATTTGACATCCCAGGAACATTTTTTATTGAATTTTTGCAGAAAACTTCAGACGATTATACATATTTATTAATTTTTTTACCAGGAAATTTTTGAAATTCTGAATTTTTGCCGTCAGTCTCCAGCAGTTTCAACATTTCTTCTTCTCACGGTTTCAACAATATTTTCTTTTTATTTCCCCTTGCTTTCAAATCGGTTTTCTTCTTCAAATCAATTTTCAGGTCAGGTCAGGTAATTTTTTTCTTTATTTGGTCGGGCGAAATTGCTTTACCAAAATTTGATTCGAATACTTTGCTGCTTCATTTTTACTGTTGGAAATTGTGACTTATTTAGAAGTATTTTTTCTTCTTTTAGCAAAAAAACAAACCCCATTTGAGATAGTACAGATTATTTAGTTTCTACTTCTGAATCGGACAACATTTTTCCTTCGTATTTTGGAAGCAACTAATACAAGCAAAATTATCAAAAACGACCTTATCGCTCCAGTTGGGTTCTAATCATTAAAGTTAAATTTCTGATAAACAACTGAGTGAATAAGACCGTAGTAAATACTACACCTTTGTAAGTACATACTCGGAAAATAGTAGTATACACTTTAGATTTCCCTAGTAGGTACTGGTAAGTAGAAGTAAAAACTTATGCATACGAAATTAAGTATTTACTTTTACTATGATCTTTTACTACAAGTAAATACTTTTACTTATAGTTTATACTTGTAAGTTTTTACTAAACTTTATGCATACGACCCAATGTTTACCGATAAATTAAAACGTTTTGCAAAAACTCTCTAATAATAATTACTTTATTATCCAATAGGAGTAGGAAAAGTATAGTATTCTACTCGCGGATAATGGCTATTACTCGCTGGAATGAATTATGAATTAAATATGAATTACGCCATTCGCGACTTGTGACACAAAATCATCCTCACGAGTAATAGCCAACGACTTTTTAACGCCAACTTTAAGGATTAATTTAAATGTACACCCGATATTTAATTGTGAATACAATACTTGGTTTCTTTCGTTGATTATTAACATTGAAACGTTTCGATTTCCTTGGCTCTTCCGCTCTTCGTCAATATAACTTTCAGCCCCTGTTTGGTGTATTGTCGGTTGCCGCTTTCCCTCGGATGATATTTTAGCGGAAAAATACGAAACAAAATAATGAGAAAAGATATATTTATTGATCCTACGTTGTGTTTTGTTCATAGTTTAATTTTGTAAAGTTCTACGAGAGGCCGTACCTTTGGGAGGTTTTCAAAATGGGATTAAAACGATACAACACATTTCACTTAAATCTAGTGTATATCGATAGAGTTGGCCATGTACAGACTGATTCACATAACTCATAAAGTATGAAGCAATTCTTCATAAGGGACCTTTATGAAGAATTGCTTCGTACTCCAACAATCAGAAGAGCTAACCTGACCTTGTAACGCTGGAAGCTCAAGTCCTGGGATTTTTTTTCTTTTGTCGACAACCTTGCCGCCCCTTTTGGATTATTATTGATCATATCAATAGGTACTATTATTCTAAGGAACCGGCGGTCTAAAGGCTAGGGAGACCACCGGGGAAAATAAATTGACGAGACCTCGGACTTGCTTGCGTCCAGCTTGCCTTGGTCAACCTCAAAGCAACTTACTATCAAATCTGGAGAAAAACTAGGAAACGTTGGTAGAACAGGAGCTGGAGAAACTTCTCTCGTGTCAGCTGTGTTCCGCTTATTTCAGTTTGAAGACACGATCGAACATAATGTACTCGTACTTTTAATTTTTTTATTATTCACTTTAGTATAATTGCATGATAATTCCTAGGATATGAAATACGTAAACATGTCAATAACAACCGGGGAATAATAACAGGGCGTAATAAGAATAAGCGGGCGTAATAAGAATAAGCGGGCGTAATGAATTCATAACGCCCTCATCAATTCATAATTGCAAAGATGCCATTTTTTTTTTAAAGAACACGTATAGTGAAAAATAAAATCTTGTATGCACTATGGCGTCACCGAATGATTACGCCCATCGAACGATATAAATCTCTCGGGCTAAAGCCCTCGAGCTGGATTCACCGTTCTCCGGGCGTAATCATCGTTGTAACGCCCTTGGTGCATAAATAGCTAGTTTAATAAAAATACTCGTAGTACTCAATTTAGTTTAGTAAAAAAAAAACCAAGAGGAAATTACAAATAAATTAGCAGTTTTTGTGTATTTCAATCGCCTAATGCATTCCACTGAGGTTAAATTTGAATTAGCTGTACAATCGCGGCCATCCAAAAGTGAACGATAGCTTGCGAAAATTTCCGTATTTTTCGTTAGATTAAATCAGGCTGTATTCATTGGCGTTCGTGCGGCAGGAGTTACTATTTTAATAATAAAAAGTTGTAATAAATAACTTTTAATAAAAATGAGACTGAGAAGTAATTAATACATTACTAAAGTGAAAGTAAACTTTAGTAAGGAAATCTTTTCAACACCTATTCGTATTGGCCTTTCAAGCCTGTTTTCTTGCCAACGCCTCTTTATATTGAAGATGCAAGTCTTACTGCAATGTAATTCTCTGGCCACAGCAGCCAAAGACCAATTTTCTTCTAGCTTTGCAATAGCCCTAGCTGTCTGAATCGGAGTGAGATGTGGCATTTAAAAAAAATAGTTTTAATAATTTTTTTATCGCTAGTGTCAAACTTTGACATTTTAGGACGCCTATGATTTAAAGTAAAAATCAAACTATAAAAAAAAACGTTCACTTTTGGATGGCCGCGATAGTACCTAGATTTAACAAAAGTATGACACAAGCTTTTCTAACAGATATTTTGTTTCAAGATTTTAAATTCTCATTTTTCCAAAATGTCGTTCACTTTCCGTCTTCAAAAAAAGTGAAAATAATTTTGGTTAGCACTTTTCCAACAAATTTTTGTAAAATCGACAAAACAGTGAAATGTTAAATAACTCTATTTAATTAAATACTATTACACATCAGTTAGCTTTTTTAAAACGCTCTCTAGTTGTTTTTGTTAGAAGAAAAGCTAACTTTGCAGAAAGTTGCTTTGAAACTAGCAGTGGATATTGTTTCTCAATAACTCGATCACTATTGACTTCGTTCTAGTATATGTACGTATACTATGTCATAGTGGAGAGCAGGGGCGGCTTCTCCGGGTAGGCAGGGGAGGCAGTGCCTCACCAAATACTTTACTAACCAAAATCTTTTTTAATAGATAATTTTTGATTTTTTTTAGTATAAAAGTATTTTTATGTTTGTATACTTTTATTTTGTACCTACATTGAATTAATTATTATCGAAGAATAACTGTTGCATGTGTTAATTTGATTATGTATTTTGTATTTGGAGCGTTTTGCATTCGGCCCCTTCGCTTCGGACTGCAGAGCCCAGAGCGTAGACTTATTCAGAGCGTTCAGCGTACCGTAGAGGCACCGTAGAATATGCCACTTCATTTTTCCGCCTAAGCTGTGTGGTTGGTGGAATAAAGAACTGAATACCATCAACCCGTCATACACTGTTATTGGTTACTGCGTGTTAGCAAAGTGCAACTCGAGGCAATGCCTCTGTAGTTTTGTCATTTTCATTGTAGTCGTAAAATTTTATTTTATATTAGGATTATTGTGACTATGAGCGATTAACGGACACAATGGTTGTGTCGAAACGGTTGGGAAGCGGCGCGGGCGTGAATCATGCGTTCCTTCAGCTCGACCTCGAACAGAAGTTGAAATTTAATGTTGTTGTTAAACATTGCGGTTTAGAGGTATTTTCATATTTGGTGGCGGAAACAAAAGACTGAGAAATGTCATAAAAATGTATTATCAGTGTTAAATTTCTCATAAACGTCGTAAAAAGGAATGTCTAGGTAAATTTAAATTTTCGCTAAATTGATTGAAAAAATAAATTCAAAGGAAACCAATTTTTGTCAGTGGTTCAAAAGGAAAAGTTATTCTCATATGATCAAACGTATTACAAATTTTGTCTCTAGTTCGACGATGAATAACTTTCTTATTGCCAATTTGCTGCATTTCTGTCGAAATCACGAACGTCTTTGAGAAATTTGACACTGACAATACAAATTTGTGACATTTCTCAGTCTTTTGTTTCCGCCATCAAATATGAAAATATCTCTAGTTAGGTTATGCAGGCTAGTGATGGTAAGTAGGTAAGTAGCAATTTAATAAAAATGATCTCAATGGCAAGTACCAGGCAAGAACAAGAGGCGGTTGTCGTTCCTGTTAACGTCGATCTCGATTTTTTGATAAATAAATGCCGGTCTTGTAAACTTTCCTACGAAGATAAGTTTTATGTAGATTAAACAGTTAAAGAGACCCTGTCCTGATGTAACTGATCTAAGTAAAACTTTGGTAACTACTGGTAAACAGAATAGTGCATTTACTAATTCGTGGTAGGTACGGAAAATATGATTGGCTTGTTGGCAGTAGGTAAATTACTTAAAAAACTTTTTCGGCCTCCCAATCTGGGAAATATAGCGTTACCTTACACTTTAGGTCAAGGGAGGTGCGATTTCCCGTACAATGTCAAAAATTTCTAGTGGAATGTGGGAAAAATCTAGTGGAGTACGGGAAAAATGTGCGGACACCGTTGATTTATTCTTTTCACAGTTACTTTAAAATTAAAGTGTCCATACGTTACTTTAATTTAGTGTAAAAAAACACATTTCCCTGTATAATTTTTCCGATAAATGTGTTTGTTTAATTTATATCGATCGAAAAAGAAAATAATCGTAACAGGGAAAATACAACCTATTGGGTTGGCAGCTGTATATGTCAAAAAGTTTGACAATTGTCAGGTATTTAATAAATATCTGCAAAATTGCACAATAAAACTAAACCACAGAAGTTGATATATGGTTTTGTGTACCTACTTTATCCAGTACCAGCTGTTAGTGCTAAAGTGCAACTGGAAACTAAAAATTTACAAAACATTTAACCCCAAAATCTTGTATTCACCTGAAGAAAGATGATTCGTTTTTACCAGGAAGTAGTGGTTAAGTACAAGACATTTTAATAATTTGCAACATTAACATAATTTATTTTGTAAAATTACAGTTGTAAACAGTATTGTTACAATTCTCCACTTTAGAGAACAATGCAGAAACAATTTGGTAACTGTCAGCTTTATTACTTCTGGGTTGAATGTCAATATGTTGTACTGGTGCTTCTCATACGGTACTGATGATGGAATTCTCAATGTTGGATGATTACATTGGAAGCAACTGCTAAAAATTCAAGTAGATTAAAGCACTGTATCGAAGTTTGTGACACAACTCACTATTGTTTGAGCTGTAGCTGCAACACAGTACATTTTGTTTTTGATGTTGAAGGAAGGCCATCAGTCATCACGAATCATTTTAGGAACTTCAATCTTGTGTCCATAGGGCAATCAAGGTTCAAATATTTGTCAATTTTATTTGAAATTGTTTTAATACCAATTTAACCTGACTTTCATATATTTCTTCACAGTTTCAACCCAGTTTGGATTGGTAATGGCAAACGATCTACAAATATTGGTTTTTGTGTCAGTTATCAATATAATATTTTCTCTTGACATTTTCCATTTTCAGAGTATATAACTCCTTTCGGAGACAGGCACCACAAACACCTATTAATAAAACTGTCTGTAATAAAATATGGTTTATTAAAAATTTGTGAACTAAAGAATAGTTATTACATACTTTTGTGAGAAAAAATTGTCCTATGTAACGTTGTTTCGATTTTTGTGGTAATAATTCAGAATTTAGTCCTGCCACTAGTTGTACTGCATCTGGTGTCACATTTAACTCACTCTATATTATATACTAGACATTTTTTTCACTCGATTAATACACCAAAATCAAATTTTGAAGCGCGACCGTGAAAATTTAGCCGGCAAATAATTTGTTAGGAAAAAAACAAATGAGCGGTCACGGTCGTCAAGGAATTGATTCCACAGCATTCGATTCTTTATTGACGATGTCAGATTCTACAATAAAATTAGTCTTGATTTTTTAAAGATTTAATATTTTGGTCAGCCGAAAAGTCTAATACAAATGTCGTACGGGACGTATTTTCCGGCCCTCCAACTAATCAGGCACTCGGCTGCGCCATCGTGCCCGAAACCAGTTGTCGTGCCGGAAAATTCACATCCCGTACTCTAATGTAAATAACTATTTTTTTATTCTGTTCGTGACTAATAATGAGACAGTGTGGACAAAAACGGGGTATTCTGATTTGAACGATTTAGGGCGTGCATTAGAGAAGCACAATAAGAGTAAAGAGCATATTGCTTTTGCTTGTAAATTCGTTCTTTTTCGTTTTTTTAGAAAAGTTTAGATAAGAATAGCGTACGGGAAAATCGTGAAATTATCAAGTCTAATTTATATTGCAATTTTTTTGTGCCAGCAAGAGTTGTCGTTTATTTTCCATAATAAACCCAATGCATGATATTGTTTTCTTAATGTTACTGTCATTTTCAAAACGTCCAGGTTAGGGAAAAGTGGAACATCTTGAAATTACGTCTCACCTTTGTAATAATAAGCATTATATCCATCACCACCGTTGAACTGGTGCAAGGTCAAAAAAAAAAAATAACGCGAAAAAACTGACCAAGTGACTGACCAAAAAACTTGCTGGTGCCTACCCGGTTTTGATCTTGACGAGCCGCTACTGGTGGAGAGGAGTCCAAAGCACATGGCTCTGGAACTGTAACAATTGTTTTACATTCGAAATTGTCCAATACTACGACACTTAAGGTTCTCGATAATAAATAAGGCAACGACAACGGTTGCGACGAATATTTCCATATCACTTAATTTGGCGCAATGTTAAGTTAATGTGTTTGACACGTAAAATTTCAAGCCACAAAAATCCTGATAAAATTGTGCCCTTCTATCTTTGTCACACTTACGGCATGTATCGATAATGTCCTCTCTTTTAATTTGGAGTCTCAAAAATAAACAATGAGTTGTCGCTACTCGCTACCTTATTTATTATCAAGAATCTTGACACTACCTTGGACTTTTAAACAATCACTTTCTTATCTCGTTCAATGTCTTATCGCTAGTACTACTAATTGAATCATCTCGGTTCGGTTCTAAGTCGCTCTCCTATTGGTCAAATCCGCTTGCCAAGCTAATGCAACTGGATCTGGTTTTAGCCACGTGCTATGCTAGCGGATAAACAACCGTTATTGTACAATATGAAAAAACATGAGAGTGCGATTGCAAAATACTGTGACGCTTTTCATTATGATGCAACTTTTGAGAAATGCCAATTGCCAAATGCCAATTTGACGCTCCCGGGTTTGTACTGATTCGGGGACGAAAGTCTCAGTATTAATTCCATTTTTGAAAGAATTTTAATTAATGGGCCGTGACGGTAACCTTGAGCTGCTGATAACGGAACTTTCTAATGATAGCAAGAAATTTGTGACTAACAAATTTGTGAATGTTTTTCTGGAGACTGAAGGTTGATAGATTTGAATAGTCGGCTGCCAAGTCAGGTGAAATTGAAACAAACAAACATATATTTCTTAAACGTGTAATAACTGAACGGATGAGACAATTATATCTGTTTATCTGAAAAATATCAGTAATATGGAATGTTGCAATACATAAAAGGAAAAGGGAAAGATGAGAATGTGAATGAAGATATGATATTTTGGCCTCCACAACTCTAAGTGACATGTTCATACATTTTGAATAGCTACGGTATCTTGATTTTTACACACTAACTAACTATTTATCATTTTACCGCACGGAGTGTGTAAACTAACACGAAAATTTTAAACTTTCAGGGACCTTCAAGAAACTGTTAGCTTATAATTAATATGGGTTGGTTACCTCGCCAACTGATTGTGCTTTCCCTCCTCGAGAAGACAAGAAAGAACAGGATCGCGCTGCTCTTCACAACGTTCACGTCTATACTCCAGAGTTTGAACCACTTCTCCAAGGTGTCAACCACGTGTTGCAGTTTCTATGTGACGAATTCGGGACTGGAGTCCCTGACTGATATAGCAGTGTCGTCTGCGTAGAGAAACGTTGTGGAAGCGGCGTCTTGTTCTAGCGTTGGTACATCTGTTGTGAAAATAGAGAACCGGAACGGTGACAGGAGCGAACCTTGGGTTACTTCCGCGCTCCGATGACTTCGTTTCTGCGATCTTGGTTCTAAATGTCCTGTTTTGCTGGTAGGATCGAACAATTTTCACCAGTCCGATCGGAAATCCGGCTTCGATCAGCTTGTGGAGGAGCCCTTGATGCTAGACTTTGTTGAATGCCTTAGCCACCTACGAGTACGTCCAGAAATACGGCTCACGTGTGTCTCTTTTTGTTGAAACTGATTGTGATCTGTTCAATCACTCTAAACGCTTCTGGAGTCTCTTCAAATCCCACCTTGTCAGTCATTTCCCCAAATAGGGAGGAAAGCTGATCGGACGATAACTTGAGGAAACTGCAAGCCTCTGTCCGCTTTCGGGATGTGGATGACGTCTGCGATCTCTGCCTCTGTGGGAAATTGCAGCACCTCGTTGACAATACCGACGACGTCCATGGTCGCTTGGTCAGGCAACTCCTGTTTGCTTTTTTTCATTTTCAAGAACATGATTACCAAACGGACCTCCGCTGGCGAGGTGGCCCGTTTTGATCTGGATATTTCTCCTTACCTTTCTATTCACTTGTTCGACGAAGTAGAGGTCGTGCGTGTGTGTAGTTCGGACTACAGTGTGACTCGAGTTTATCGGCAAATGCTTCCGCTTTTTTGCGATCCTTGTGGAATATTCCACGTTTCCCGTGAATCGGTGATAGTGGTTTTCTTTGGACACGAAGGATTTTGGACATTTTCCACAATGTCCCGTCCGATGTTGATCGTTCCGCAAATCTGTCGTTCCACTGTTCTTACCGGTCACGTCAAATTTCCAAACTATGTATTTTTCATTAAAACTATGTAATAATAAACATGTATGTTAGACAAAGCAATTAATGCCTAACAGTAAAATTAACAAAAAAACATGTTGTTTTTTGAAATAAAATAGCTCAGTGAGCTGTGGCAATGACATTTCACCTTAAAAACAATCTATCTGTCATCTGTCTATTTTCAGGGTAAAAGATTAGCTCCAAAGAGAAGAATTTGTCCCAGGACAAGCTAACATAAAGAATTTACCTTTAGTGAATCCTAAAAAAGTTTTACTAGCCCCATTGCAAATTATGCTGGGATTAATAAAAAAACTGTCCAGGCTTTGGATACATAGAGTGCTGCTTTTTTCAATAACTTCACAAATGTTTCCAAAACTGCGTAATGCCAAACTCAAAGAACGCATATTTGTTGGATCACAAATTAGAAAGATTGTAAAAGATCCAAAATTTAAAGAAAAGTTTAATCACATTGAGTTAAGCGCTTGGAGATATTTTAAAAACGACTTTTTAGGCAACAAAAATGCCGAAAATTATGAAAAAATAATAAAAGATTCAAATATTACACATTACTGTAAAATGGGGTGTAGGATGTCACTTAAAATTCACTTCCTCCATTCTCACATAAATTTTTTCTCCCAAAATTTTGGTGCCGTTAGTGACGAGCAAGGAAAGAGATTTCACCAGGATATACTGACGACGGAAAAACGGTACTTGGGGAGATGGGATTCAACAATGATGGGGGAATATTGCTGGTTTCTATTAAGAGAAAATAAAACTCCTTACAAAAGAATGTCAAACTTTGCCAAAAAAGTCATTGACGGCAGATTTATGTTAGAATAGGACATCTTTGAATATTGTTTTTGTTTTCCTTGTCTTCTTGATTACACATTGAGGTCGTTGGTTTCGAAAATTCTTCATTTATATAGACAGAAGTTTAAGACAAAATGTTAGCACTTTCTGGAAACTCAAACGGCTCTTGTAATCGGCCTTCGTGGCCGCTGCAATGAATCAATATTATCAGACTTGCTGCGACATTAGAATTATGACAATTTTTATACCCCAGATTTTCCTTGTCTTCTTGATTACATATTAAGGTCGCTGGTTTCGAAGATTCTTACTTTATGTAGAGAGAAGTTGAAGACAAGATGTTAGCACTTTTTGGAAACTCACACGGCTCTTGTAGTCGGCATTTGTATTGTCAAAATTTTTATACCCCGTGTTTTCCTTGTTTTCTTGAGTTCTTGATTACACATTGAGGTCGTCGGCTTCAAAAATTCTTTAGTTGTGACGCCATGAAGAATTTTTCTTGTAAATTGAATCTTGTTTTCGACACAATCTTCAATGTAGCTGAACTTCGAGGAAACGAGTGACTCCTAGTCCTAGCGTTCTCTGGATTCTGGTTCTGGTTCTCTGGTGTGGCAGAGCTATTTGAATTTGCTGCTGTATACTCAAAGCATAATTTCTTTGCGTTTCCTGTTGTAATCTATGTCAATGTCTAACTGATTCGTTTCTCTACATTGTTTACAGATAAATATCTTTTTGATAAGGTATCCACAACATATTGCTGGAATATTTTGTAACTAAAAATATATACATATAATTATGTTGAATACAGTCTTTTCTGATCACTAGATGAGATAATAACATCAAGCATTGTTCTCTTATTAATCGTTTGTTATGATGATTTTCAAACGTCAGAAAAATTTCACTCAAGTACTTCTCAAACTTTCCACATATTTTAACTGTTTCAGATCATGATAATATGTAAAAATAAGACATCATTAAAAAGAAATATTCATTATAAAACTGTCCACATTGTTGTTCGTCAGAATCGAAGAATATTCCTTTCAAGAGAGGTAAATATGTCCATATTGGTTTGACAAAAATACGTAATTTGATCACAACTGCTGCAAGTTAGGTTAATTATCTGGATGTTCAGAAACATCCACGCATCGATAATATCTATGTTTTCACGCAAAGATTACCTCTTTTTTGCTTTCGGGGTTAAGCCTATTGTATTAGTTTCCCACTACTGTTGATTTCCCGTAATCCGCGTAATCGTCTTTTCATTTTTTATTATTGTCGCAAACCGTACATTTGAGATTTCACTATGAAATATTTCGTTCACTTACTGCAAAAACCCTCTGAGTCCAATCTACTTTTAAACCTAATTAAAGCTAACAGTCTTTAAACAGACAAAGACAATTCAATGTATTATTGATATATTATTGATATTGGAAATAATTAAGCAGGAAAGAATGTTTTCCGTGTATGTAATGGTAAGGAACGTTCTATCACAATAGAAATTGGAAAGAAAAATGCTACATTTCCACTTTTCTGATTGCAACAGTTTCTTCTTAGAAATATTTTACATAGCAACGACCAAATTTTATTCATTCAACTTATTAGTAGAAATTTTAAATGAGGTGTAGTAATAAATGCTTCGTTACTTTAGTTACCTATTGTTATAACAATGTTTTCGTATATTTTAATCTGCAGTTAAATTTAACTCACGTTGGTGCAACCGACCCTTAATGTTATATGTACCTAATAGAAGAAGATGCCATTGATTAAAAATCAGAAGTGACAAATTCTTCGCTAGATGCAGCTTTTTTTTTTCTATCTTACCTATGAAGAATAAAGACGAAAAACTGATTCGGTCCAGATATTTTACTCCGTCCGAAATTAATACTCTGGATCAATTGATGGAAAAGCGGCGAGAAATATGTATTAGAGTGTAAAAAACTGTAGTAATTACCACGAAGAAAAAAAATACAACCTGGGAAAGCTCGCCATTGTATTTAATGCTGCAGTGATCTAACTACATTACTTCATTCCGCCAAATATTCGAACCTGCGCAAACTGAAACAAATGTGGCGGTGATTGTCATCAAAGCGGAGGGGCCCTACGTTGTGATTTTCTTTTGGCGGAAAAGGATTGCAAACGATGAGGGTTCCAGTTGGAAGAGTGCCGCAAAATAAAACACACATGTGAGGGACGCAAAATACCTTTTATTGAAAAATGCCTGTGATAACGTTGATTTTCGGCGAACAAATGATACGAATCCAAAATTAACGGGGACCAAGTATAACAGAGTAAAGTAAATTAACTAGTTGAGGCAATTGCAAAAACAAACAACAATATTAATACAGCAACATTTAAAACAAACAGAACGGGTAAATGACAACAAGAATGACAAGTACAAGACACCGTATTCTCCAGGTTTACACCGCTCTGTGGTCTGTGACTTCTTCCTGTTTCCGAACATGAAAGAATGGCTCGGTGGAAAAAGATTCGCATCGGACGAGCAGGTTATTACCGAAACTGAAGCCTATTTCGCAGTTTGACAAATCCTATTTTTTGGAGGGCTTGAAAAAGTTAGAAAGTCTATGTTGAAAAATAAATCGATTTTTTTTTTAACTTTTTGCTTCTTGCCTAACATGGGTACTTATCATACATACATCCCTTGTAGGTGCCAAAAATCATGCAGAAACTATTTTCCATGTTAAATCCCTATGGCCAGGTTTGGTGGTTGACACTCGGTATATAGCTTAGTTTCAAACTCAATTCATAAACCAAAAACGTAAGGGATATCACTTTCAAAGACAATTGAAATAATAGATGAGTTTGACAGATTGTGTAAAAGAGTTGAGGGTGGATTTCTAAACGGCGAAATATAGTAAACGAAAAAGCTGAAAAATGCACCCATTACTTGTGTCGAAGTTTTTCTTTTCATAAACGTGTTTTCTGATGGAAGACATAATTTTGAACAACTTCTAATCATAATAAATAAATTATTTTAGAAATAACTCTTAGGCAAGTGGTTTAGGTTTTACATCTAATAATAACAATAAATTAAGTAGTGCATTTCTTGATTTTGTCCAATTATAGTTATTAAGGTATCAAGGTTGTTAGAACGTTGTTATTAACGTTGATAACGCCAGGTCGGCAAAGTGAAACCCGAGGGCCTCAGGTCCGAGGGGAGCACGCGACCGAGGGCGTATCATTATAACACCCGTGGTGCCTTCAACGTTTAATGTTCGACTAGTTTCGTGTGTCTTTGGATTGACAATAATTTGATTAATTTATACGGAAATCAAAAATGGTTTTTACTTCAGAACATAAAAGATTCATCATTGAATCGTAATGAATCGTAACGGAGAATGGACATACAGTGCTGTTGCTTGTTTGGCCGAGTTTCGGCAAAAATTTCCAAATTTAAATTGAAACAGGTTTGTGCAACCAAAAATACTTCCATGCATTCAGAGCATCTGAAAGTCTAGATTCGGACATACGTCGGAAATCTCTAACGCTACTTTGATCTATACAGGATGATTTACGAGGAATAATGAGCCCGATGGAATAGAAAATGCAACCCACAATACATTGGAACAAAAAGCTGGACATCGAAGCGGTAAATGTCCGGGTTTTTCTCCTGATGAATTGCGGGTTGCATTTTCTATTCCATCGGGCTCATTATTCCTCGTAAATCACCTTGTATAGTTCTTTATCGCACGGTATGAATTCTAACTTTGTTTAAAAAATATCACCTTAAACAAAAATGTACACATGTAGCTCAATAGGTAACATTAACAGTTACACATTGAATGTAATTTCAATACAAAAATATTATTGTCGAGGGCGCTATGTGGATTCCTGTTTTTAGAATTGATACGTATTCTCGTCAAATATAGAAACTTTTTTAAAGATCTGCCAACGTAGCGCGACTGATATATACAGGGTGGAACAAAAGTATCAAATATTGGCTGTAACTTTTTAATTAGACAATTTATGAAAAAATGTTTATATAAAAGTTGATTGGTGTATTATCCTGCATCATCTGGTCTTTCTAGCTTGTTCCTATCTTCTTTTGTTTCGCTGCTATGGCAACCAACTTTGGTTTTTTAAATAGCACCCATACATTTTTTGTGTGATTTTCAAACAAGCGTATCTTTCTGTATTCATAAATACAGTTTTGCCGCCATTATGGGGAAAAAGAATAAAATTTAAATAAAAACAAAGGTGATAAAATTAACTTACTAAGTAATAAAATGCAATATCAAGAATGCCATGGAAATTTGACAATTTTTGTTGAACGTCATGCATGATAATAAACCAAACAATTTTTATATTAAACATTTTTTCATAATTTTTCAAATTAAAATAAATTCAATCTCACCCCTTTTTTGGCTAAAAATTTCTTTCACATTAAAATTGTGATAGATTCCGAGCTAGTTTTATCTAACACTTTAGGTATTCATTAGTACAGTGTGTGATTGACTTGGTACTTGGGTTTAAAAGCGCTAAGCACCACATTTGCAATAGCGTTCTGCATGCTTCTGCCATTTTGCGTTTATGCAGACGTTTTCCCAAAAATTCTTCGTCTTTTCAAAATTTCATTTAACCAAGCGAATGACGTTTATGTGACTATCATTCATTAGTTCATTACTTTATAAACCAATAAGAATCTTTGATTTTCTTTAGTTACCATGTATTACAGCGGTTATTTTAGTAACCAGGGCGACTTCGAATATACGAACCTTTGTATATTCGTATTCGAATATAACGGGTGACTATTAAAATTTTCACTTGGAGTTGGCTTTGAACGAGTTTTTATTTTTTCTGTTACTTTAGACACACGCAAGAATGAACGACAAATGTCAGTCAGAAAATTTGTTACACAGTCTAGGACTGGTTTACAAATCTATGAGGGGCATGAAGACCAACTCAATAGACCGGGACCAATGGCTTAACGTGACTTCCGAATTGAAAATGAATTGGAACATGACCTATAAATTATAAAAAACATTTATTGAAATGTCAAACTTGTCAATGTCTGAGGTGCAACGGAAAAAAAAGAATGATCCAGAGCCAACCCTAAGTGAAAATTTTAATAGTCACACGTTAGCAACCTTTGTATTTTCGCTCACCGCAATTGTTTTGCGCTCCGTCACATCAACGTCACATCAAATCGCTCTGCTACAGAATGCGCCCAGTCGGTTTCGAGAACCTGTTTATTAATTTTTTTATTTATTTATTTATTTTTTATTCATAATATAGTCTACCAGTATACAATTCGAGAATGGAAAATTCTCGATTATACTCGACGTGTTATTTGAAACATCACTCGATCTACGATCTCATGGTGTTTTCGAGCAACACGTCTCGTATAATCGAGAATTTTCAATCCTCTAGTTGTATAATATATGAAAATTTACGAAACTGTTCAGCTAACTATGTTTTATGTTTTTCAAATCAAATATCCACGTTAAGTTTGCAAATGTATTGTGGGTTGCATTTTCAATTCCGTCGGACTCATTATCACCCAGTATTATTTCGTATCAAATAATATTAGGTAAGTATAATATTTCTGAATTCACAAATATTATTATCTAATTTATCTTTATCCAAATAGACATTACGAAATCTTATGGTTTACTTATTTGCACAAAACTGATATCTGTTGCTGCCTAAATACATCATTTTTAGTTAACTTTTGGTACGTAATATTCTGTTAATTCGAGAATAATTGTTGTGTGAGCATGCATAACAGGTAAATCACATGATTATGTTAATATTTAAGAATATTTTAATTGCATATAAAACTCAGTGTGTACCAGGACCATTACCATATTGAAGAATACGAAGAAACTGAAGTTAAAACAAACTCAACTAGAATGAACCTATTGGTAGATTTGATTTTTACGATATTCATTGCATTCAAATATTTTATTGTAGCAAGAGTCTCCGTTCTGCCCCCTAGTTCTCAAGTACTGGGATAACGAAAATAACTATTAGAACACCTTGTATGAAAAATTGGACACACGACATCTAGGAAATATTTCTAGAATTGAACAATTTATAGTCTTGCAATGTTTTCATGCTTAATACTACGCACAGAACCATCTACTTATGCTGACCTTAGAATAATTTGTAAGTACTTATAGCCATTGGCACCGTCGTAGTTTAAAATTACGAAGAGCTTGAAACCTTAGTTACACTTATTAAAATCGTAGTAACAATTGTTTTTAAGCTTGGTTTAAAAATAAGGATGCAAACGTCTATCTTATGTTGTCCACTTTCGTCTTTTAAAATGACCAGTTCCTCAAGGTTGTTTCCTCAATGTTCTTTGTTGGAAGAACTTGGTATCAAATCAATTGACTGAAAATAAAAGAATCTATCATTGAACATTAAGCGGAGTTTGGTTCAAACGACAAAATAAACAAATAAATGTTAAATAGAATATGATGGACTACGAAGAGTTTTCAAAGATAAACATTTCTTTAACATTCAGGAGGACGATCCTAGAGTTATATTTTTGCGTAATTTCACGAAGAAAAAGTATACGTTTAAGTTTATTACATTTTAGATCATTAAAAACTGGACAAAACGTAATTATTGTCCTTGAAAGTTAATCTATCAGAAAAAATAATTTATATTGCTTTACCAAAATAAATAGTAATGTGAAATAGTAGTAAAAATGTCTAAATCAATAACTATTTCCCAATTTCGATATTTCTAATGGTTTAATCATGCTTGTAGGTACAACAAAAAATACAAGAAAATAGACATGGACAATTTCATTAATTAATTTTTACATGTTAAACACACTTAAATTAACATTTTTACAATGCAGGTGCAAATGTGATTTTGGTGACTTTTTCACATTTCATACTTTACTTATTTTGATTTAAATTCTATTAAACTTTGTGAGTAAAGTAGGCTTTCATTGATTCTGTTATTTTATTTATATATTGTTAATGTAAATATTCTTGCCAACGACGTTTCACTTTAATTTGCCCATGCACATTTCACATGCCAGTGAATGTTTTATTCTATGCAATTTAACATTTGCTTCTAATTAGCAAGTTGCATCCTTTCTAAATTAAACATTTCTCTTAGAAGTAAAATTTTTCTTTCAAAAGTAATTACTATTAAAATTTTTAAACAACACAACGTTAATCAACGTACCAAAATACATACATATTTAAGGTTCACCTACTGTTCCTGTTTGAATTAATTTTTGAATAGTTGTAATACCGCTAGTAGTTTTTTTAAATTGTTTTCGCATAAAGAGTCTTCTTCTTATGTGCTTGTTACAAACATTACAATATTATCAAAAGGAAGAAGATTTTATATTTTAGAATTCAATCGTACGGAACATCCCTGAAACGAAATTAATGCCAGCTAAAATATATTTACGAGTATATCAAAATAGTTATTTTTGTGAGAGCCTCAGTCATAATTTTTGTGGTAAACATGTTTATTTTGCAGTAAAGAAAAATTTTCTATTTATATTTTATCGAATGAAGAGTTTTTTTTTTGTAGACACAATTAATTTTAAAATACAACAAATTTTTACACTCATCTCTATCTGGCCATTTTAGTACTGTTTTGTAAATAATAGTATATTAAAGAACGAGTTTTATAAGGGTTGATTTGGCGCACGAGTCCCAGGTGTAGAAAACGATCCGTAGCGGAGTTTTCTATGGGACGAGTTCGCCAATATCCTTATAAAACCAGTTTTTTATGTTATTTTTTAGAATTTGCACCCTTGTTTTAATTATAAAAAAAAAATATTCAAATTCTAGGGAATTTCGTATTAATTGGTAATTCAAGGTTACGGATGCAACTACATGTGGAACAGATGTTAAAAAGTAGAGTTTGAACATTAATATTGAAAGTTTTTTGGTGTAATACACTGAAATATTGATAAAAATTTTATTAAAGTACAGTGTACTTTAATAAAGCCATAAACGACTCCTACTGACTGACGTTTATAGACGTATTATAAACGCAAATTCTAAAAAAGTTAATGAAGTATTTTTTAGGTTCTATGGATCTGCAAATTATATGGTTGAAGATAGGACAATAATGAGAACTGTTACATAGAATAGAATGCCTTCTCTAACATAATTATTTGATAAAAGCTCCAGTGCAATGATTGCACTGACCCTAGATCACTTAATATACGTGAAGATTCAACGGAGAGAGTGATGATCGAAATAGTCAGTTAGACATGATAAACATATTTAATATGTGTGTATGTATTTTATAAAATAATTTTAGAAAGAAAGGAAACTACTATCGGGGAGATAGTAGTTACATAATACTAGAAAACTGTAAAACTTACAAGAACAACAACACTAACAAAATAATGTAACAATGAGGTTAAAAATGAATTTGAATGAGAAGAAGTATTAATTATCATGACTTACAGCAAAGGACAACAGCGTAAGGTAAGATAACACAATGTAACAAAATTTTGCAAATCTTGTATAAATGCGCATTCTTACATTGTTTATTAATGTTACCTGATTACAAGAATAACACTAGTAGTGGAACATTCGAACGTATTCTAGAAAATAACAAATAATTAAGTTGAATTAAAAAGTAAAACACCTACAAAAACCCCACCCAAAATGAGCTTGATGTTATTAAGTTTGAAAATTGACAATTACACTAGATCAAGTTTGCCAACCTCAACTATTTTACACTAAAATTTATTTAATCGAATATTTTCTTATCATTATTTATCAATTGCCGACCGGTTGTTGTGCCAGTGAAAATTTTCGCCGGAACAAATTTCTTCGTTCACCAAATTACGTAGGTAATTATCTAGTTTTAGCAATTTACGAATATGATTTATTGAATAATTATAAGATTTGTTCGGTTAAAGACGTCCAGAATTTTCTAAAAATAATTTAGACAAGCAGCCCGATGTTCACGTAGTTTTACTTGGAAATAATTCAAGGAGAACTTAATTCTGGTATATTACTACAAATTAAGAATAATTAACTTTTTGCACAGTTTATTAAGGCGTGGCAGCTCGGTAATGTAAATGTATTTGTCACCGCGGACGAGGGGAATTGTCTTCCAGAACGGCACAGGTAGTTTTTCCAAGGCGTGAGGCGAACGAATTAGTGCCGTTTCCTGCGTTCCCATTTCCTGCGCTACTGAAAATATTCCCGATTCGGGCGTCGTTACCTGCTGTGAGTGCCGTTTCGTGCGTTGGTCTGCTGACAATGCCGGATACGGTCATGTGCCGAGTACCTACCCAATATTTACTTAAGAAAGCATATTTTTAATCAAATACATTATACATAAATTTATTTCTCGTATTTACTATGTTTCGCTGTCAAATAATGTTATCCAAAACTCTCCAATAGGATAGCTGGATGCCGGTATATTTTCGCCGACCTGTGACGTCAGCTACGGCATGCGTTCCGTATTACAATGACTATTCAATTCACCTGTCATTTTTCAAATATTAACCTATAAAATAGCAGATATTTACTTTCGTAGCCTAGCAACAGAAAATTCCAGCGAATATTCCACTAGTGAAAATATAACTGGGTATTCCACTAGTGGTCGAAGTAAATATATTAAACTAACTTGGTTATTATTTTTATTCAAAGAAACTACTTCCTTACAAAGCTAATTGAACAATTTAAAAAATTAACTTTTTTACAATATTGGAAAATTCCTCCTTCTTTAAACGTATGTTCACCATTACTAATTTCACCCTCCCTGCTGTTGTTCAATTCAGTCGTCGTCGTTGTCGACGTAGTAGTTCTCATTTTTTCAACAATTGTCCTGTGCTGTTCGTTGTCCATTTGCAAATAAGACTTGATTGAATTGTGACATGTGATTTTTATTAACTGATGCTCGCCAACACCTGCTTTGGCCAGTGATGAGACGGTAGTGGATCTGATCGAATGATTAGATATTTTTCTTTTTTTAGTGTCCAACCCTATTTCTTCTGGCGCTGTTTTCACCCATTTTCCAATTTCATTTACTCCCACAGGAGAATTTTTGTACCAATAGTTCTTTCCATTAGAATTCCAAAATGGGTTAGGCGTCAGAAACATTCTCTCGGTCTTGACATTGTTGCCCCTCTTCGACAACAGCTTGTGGTACAGTCTATAATTATCTAATTTTTATAAATCAATTAAAAGGAAGGAAATATGAACTTACATGACAGGACAAAGTTCCGCGTTTTCATTCGGTATCAACCATTTACTTTCCGTTAACGTTTTGCACCGCCATGAGCAGTTTTGGAAAAAAGCTGTTTAAATCTTACCCTTTTACACGATTGGTGCATTCTCAATCGACTCTCAAACGCCTACTTCGACGCCAAATTAAAAAAAAAACACCTTTATATTCATAGTCCAGTCAGTAGAGCCTTACAAAAGGTGGGGTAGTAATGATCTTGAAATATGTTATTTGAGTAGTGACCCTTGGGGACGACGAGCGAGAACCGTCATCTTGAATGAAAGGTACAAAAAACATGTTTTCACAGAATAACTCGATAACCGTTTATTATATGAAAAAATCAACACCGACATTAACATTAACATTAACAAGAATGAATACTCTGAAAGACATTTCTACCTTGCTTATCCATATCTGAACCTAATATTCTGTTGGTGAATTGTCTATGCACTTTACTTGTAGATTTTACATTCTAGGCTTATTTCTGGTATACCTACAGCTATTTTTTGTTCTATTTTAGATTACAATGATAAGCCTCCTGTTATTCGTTTTATCCGTCACTATTCCATTGGTGTTTTCGGAAGACATTACTTTACGAAAGGGCAATGCAGTTATTTGTCTCAGCGACATCGATTCACCGATATATTTAGATCCACCGTTTATTGGAAAACATAACAATTCAACAAATTTTTTACAACTTGGAGACTGGGATAAGGACAACTGGATTATCAAAAATGAAAGTAAGATAATGGGTCCTGTTATCGACAAGAGATGGGGAGGTATTTTTTTTTATATAGAAAATATCTACTTACTTTTGAAAAAAAATGCACCTCATTTCAGATTTTAAGGTTTACATAAACAAAACGTTCTCACTGGACTCAGTGGTAAAGACGTTGTCAGTATATTCCCCAGGTGAAACTCACTTATGTCTAAGAAAAGAGATAAAAGGGCGTAAGTTCGATTTAAATGTCACTGAGCCAGGCTGGACTCATTTCACTCTTACAATTGCTAATCTAAACGTACACCTATTACAAAATGATAAAACTGTTGTTAACGAAACGATTGATTTTGAACCAAAGGTGATAATGTTTCGAAGAGCCAACGAGACATCGTGGAAATCTCACGAATGTAAGTATTTCGAAAATAAAATTGTCAATGGTGCCATACAATTTCTAAATATTTAGATCAGTTCAGATGGTCAGATACAGTTACAAATGGGACACCAACTACCCTTGCCATTCCACCCATTGCAAAAGAATGTTTAATGGTGTATTTATATCTATGTGAAAATTGCAGCTTGAGAATTCCAGAATTCAATCGTACATTTACATTTCGCTACGAAAACGGTTTAAATTCTTGGCAAACTAACAGGATTGATATTACACCCAAGAAGGAAACCAAAGTCAGTTTGGTGAAACAAAAGACTGATGATAATGAAGATGGTTATTGGGGAATTGATATTGCGGAATGTCCAGATATTATAGACAATAAAGGTAAATTTGAACTACTTCTCTTAATAGGTTCTACAGGTCGATTCGTTAGCGATGAGCCTGTCATGAAGATGCGTCGTAGACTGGGGGCCCGATTTCAAGTTGACTTGCGACAGTCGCACTTCTTGTTGTCATGGTAACGGCGATACAGAGAAAGATGACGCATATTGGTAATTAATGTGTAGGACAAAGATAGCTACATATTTATGCTACCCCACAAATGCGACCATGACTTGAAATCTGGTTGTGGGACGAGTTCAAGTTGAGAATAAGGGAAGTTGGTCCATACTCTACCAGTGGTGTGCAGAACCAATTAGGCTTGTGGTTTTGTATTTGTGAATTGTCTGTGGTCAATCATAAACACAGCCCTGTGTTGCGTTCACGTCTTTTTTAGTGTTTTAATGTTGCGTACGCCACTGGATCAGCAATTTGGCCACTCCCACAGGCTCATCTCAACTGAATCGCGCTATACTTTATTAAACATCCTTTTGATTTTTGATTTTTTTTTAATAGCTGTCTACAGGGAAAATGTTTCCATGAACGCAAATAATTCAACGACACTCTGCCGGCATTTACATGCTCAACATGGGGTTGAAATCAAAATAAATTATGAAAACCAAACTCAGGAAGATGGGTTTTCTTGTGAACCTGGAAAACTAGGCAACAACTGCACGATCAGGTGTAAAGATATTCTAGGCGTGGATAAACAATACTGTCAAGAATATAAAATTTGCTATGACTCAAAATGCGAATGTGCCTGGGGCTACAAGGGATCAGAATGTGACTCCCGTAAGTACTAACTTAATATTGTTGATTTAAGTGCAATAAATAATTGTCGTAGAATGTGACAAGGGGCACTGGGGATTGTCGTGCAGGAGTATTTGTCAAGAGGGATGTGAAAAATGCCATCACATAACTGGGAAATGTGCAGATAGTGCCAATATTGGCATGATTATTGGAAGTAAGTTGCATTTGATTGTTCACTTTATGAAACTGTTTTGTTGTGATTGTTTCTGGAGTCATTATTTTCCTTTAATCAGTTTAATCTGTATTTAATTCTAATGGAATGGCATTTTTTTTGTTACAGTAATAATAATTGGAGGTGGCGCATTGCTACTAGTATTTCTGGCAGAAATAAAATTTCATTTAATTGAACGTTGGAAGTTGAGATACCAAGGAGTTAGTACAGAAAATACGGATCATAGATGCGAGGCCATCGAGATGGAATAAACCTCATTTGCACCCTATCTTATTGCGCAGTTTTTATTATTTATTGATTTATTTATTTGTTTTTTATTTTTTTTATTACTCATGGAGGATAAGTACTTTCTTGGCTCACGTTATTGTGTTCCTATGAACGCATGTTTGTTTCCATCCGGAGATCATGCAAAATGAAATAAACACGCAAATCGATGCTAGCCCTATGTCTTGATTTTTTATTTAATTATTAATTGAAAAAAAAAACATGCACACATTTTATTTTAAAAAGTAACATTCAGTGACAGATGACGAATGTTTGTATATAATTGTTATACATATTTGTTAAAGATAAAAATTAAATGAAGATACTTTGAGTTTGCGTTGGTAATTTGTTAAATTTATGATTATAATGTCTGAAATAAAAAGTTATGTTATTTTGGTTTCACTTAATTTTTGTTATTTTTTCTATGGACCCCCAGAACTCGCTAAAAAAACTATTAATAATGAATGAAAAATTTTATAAATGACACGCTACGGCACTTTTTTTAACGCAAAATGCGCGCAAAAATGAACCGCTATAACACTTTTTTTTACGCTTCTTGACCGATTCAAAAATCAAAAATTTTATGAACGTAAACGAATGAAAAAACTTGCACCTTTTTTTACAGACGTTAAAATTTTTTTTAGCTATTATCTCATGAAAGCTATGTATTTCTCGACGTTGCTTTAGCAACATAGGGTAGGTATAACTGAATCCTTTCCCTTCAAACATTGGTAAAAAGCAATAATCCTGTGAATATCCTCATCTCTTCGTTGGTGATTATAAGATAATGATTATTGTTCTGGGCCGCGAAAATGTTTATTTGCAATGTCACATATTCTATGATTTCATTATGAAAAATTATACCAACAACTATATTTTTAAAGATCCAGCTTCATGTTACCAAGGCGTATTTCAGTGTCCTTGTTTCTAGTTAAACGTACTTCATTTTGAAATAGAAAACTTAGAAACAACTTTGTTTGGATTGAGTAAACGCAAAGTAAGAAGAGCAAATTTCTGTGTCGACCTCTGACGTTTTGGTGCTCAACATTTATAAAAATGGATAAAATAGAATGCATACAGATAAAATTGACATTTCAAAATACATCAGTAGATAACAATAACTTGAGTGTGCTTAATTGATATAACGAAAAAGTTGCTTAAACCAAAGCTGTGTCGCCATATTTGATTTGATTGTCTTCCGTTATCGGTGGATTTATATTAGTTTAGAAAGTTTGTTGCCGCTTAAGACTATAATTTCCTCCAGTGAAATAGAAGATATTTCCTCATTCAACGTTTTCGTCTGTTGTTGACCTTTTGGTAAGTTGCCTTCAAACAAACAAATTTAATATTGCGTCAAACAGAAAACTGATAAGCAAGAAATATTGATCTGTTATCTACTTCGACAACTGCGTAGTAAATTGTTCATAAGTTTTCTTACCAAAAATATTGAAAAATCCATCCTCACTTATATTAATTTGGTACTTCTCATAAGGTATTTATTTTTAACAAATCTACCATTAAAAGGCAGTTTTAATCATTGCCATTGTTTATAATTACATAATTATAAAATATATAGCAAATATAAAACAGAAGTCTTTACATGGGAGATACTTTAAAGAACTGGAACAACAAGAAGTTAATGTTCAGGCCTCTCATGCATGGCTTAAGAAATCAAATATTCACCCTGAAACGGAGGGTTTTATATTTGCAATACAAGATCGTGTTATAAATACAAGAAATTATAAAAAACACATATGCGGTTTACAATCGATAATTGATAAATGTAGGATTTGCGGGAAATAATTGAACACATCATTTCTTCTTGCACCGTTTTGGCTCAAAGCGAATATAAAAAACGTCACGATATATTCGCTAAAATTATACACATGAATTTAGCTGTTAAATTCAATTTATTAAAGAATACACAACCACATTATACTTATACACCAGAAAGTTGTTTGGAAAATGATAGTTACAAGTTATATTTTGATAGAACAATTTTAACTGACATTCATATTAAGCATAACAGACCAGACATTATAATTTTAAATAAACAACAAAAGCAAGCATATCTTTTAGATATAGCTGTTCCAAGTTCACATAATATAACACAGACATATAACACAAAAATTAATAAATATTTAGAGCTCTCCGTTGCTATGAGAAATCTTTGGTGTTTAGAAAAAATTTCGATTTTACCACTTGTAATTTCAGCAACGGGAATAATACCGCAATCTCTTTTTAAAAATTTAAAAATTCTGGATTTAGATAACACATTGGTAGTTGAAATTCAAAAAGGTATATTATTATACTCATGTCACACCGTGAGGAAGTTCCTTAATATTGACACAGAACATAATACACAACAAAGTCAAAATGCGGAGGCGAGACGCCGGTAATTATGTTGATAAGCACTGCACTATTACTTGATAGTAATATCCGTAATAGTGTATGTACTCCGGCAAAATTGCCGTGCCGCCGGGTGGAGGTGGGATAGTACAATAAAATTAATATTCTTATTACTTATTTTTCTATGCTTTTAATCGCTCTTATTCCAGTGAAATAGTAAAATTTGTTTCTTTTAGTTTAGTTTAAGCGATGGGGACAATTAGGAAAGGTCTATTGCTGTTTTTCCTTCTTTTTGGATACTTCTTATCAAGAGTGGATTCAGAAAATGGGAAGTTAATATGTGTCAAAAATGATAACTTTACTGAAAAAAATGGTAAGAAATAGTTTATTAACAAGTTTTTTGCAATGATTCTTAAATACTATTCTGTTTCTATTAATTTTTAAAGAGAATAACTTAAAAAAAGTTGTCATGTACCAAATGTCTATAGAAACAGTAGTAATTCTTTATTCTTTTAAAATATTGAAGCAACTTATCTGTAACGCTTTCAGATTATTCTCAATCTGTAATATCTATATCTATCTGTTAGATTCAATATTCTATGAAATTGATATTTTTTAAATGATTTCGTTTTCGAGTGGAAAATATTTTTTATGTAAGCAAGCACCGACACTGCTAGTAATTAAAAGAAAAGCCTAATGAGGATACAATGAAAGATGTAAAATAATTGTGTTACTGTTAAAATATTATCATGAGAAAACAAAGTAGTTCAAAAATTGGCTGATTTTGAACTAACTTTGAAAAAATACAGTAATATAATAATTTTGCATGAAAGTTATCTCAGCTTGTCTTTTCATAACTACTACGAAAATCAATGAAGTTCAGCAACGTCTGGCGTGGTCAGTGTTTCGACGGGTGGTCGCCGCCGCCGGTACTAATTTCAGTCTCTTATCCGTAATGTGATTTGGACAAAAACAAATTCAAAAACAAATTTTGACGTGAATGTCTTGTAAAAAGTGGGCGTATAGCAAAGTAAATAATATTATAAGAAACAGAACTTTCAAAGGAATTATCACCACTTATCTGTAACAAAAAACAAATCCGGACGCGATGCCCCCTTGTACAATTTGAAGATAAAATTAATTGTTTTTTTTTTGCAGTTTTTGAAAGTGAGTATGTAAGTTTCTCTTCCACAAATTTCGTCTCATTTTCAATCATTCTACCTGCAAATGAAGAAGATATTAATCTGTCAGTTTATGTTGCTACGAAACCAGTACCACTACTACATGAAGTTACCTTTACAAGCACCGCAAAATTGTACAACTACGAGATTATTAGCACAAATAGCGAAATACTGGTAATAGAAAACGACATCATTATTAAAAGATACAATGCTAATGGTTCTCTTCACGAAGTTGTAGCTAAAACTTTAAAAGTTGTTAATTGGTACATTCAATATTGTAAGTGATGTTTGCCAAAATTTTGTCTTTTTGTAATTATGGTTCATAATGATGATTACAGATGAATGTCAAGGAGACCACAGGAGTAACAAACATATTTAAATGTCGACAATAAAGGTAATTATAGAGATAGATTTCTGAAAATAGTGTACATATTTCTATTATTATTTATATTTTCAGGAAATAAAGTATCATCACCGTTTATTTTAACAGTGACTGTAACGGTGATCTACTGCATTAGAATAATGTTTTAGTTTAGTTACGTAGATTAATACGTGGGAATAATAAAACCGTTACCGTCTAAGATTTTACATACAGAATGATTTTGAAAGTTGTGCAGATATTTTAATCACGAGCTACTGGCTTCATGTAGAACTCGGAAAAAATGTTTAAAAAATTCTATGTCAAAAAATAAAATGACATTTATTTTTTGAGCTACAATTTTTTTTTATTGCTTTTAGTCTTCTACGTTGTCAAACAAACTCGTAGGTAAAATTTCGGCACATTTTAAAAATACACCCTAAATATCATATTTTATATAACGTACAATGCGGTTTCCTTGTTTTAAAGCATATTTCCTATAGGTTACTTCGCATTGGCGTACATTTTAAAATCACCCTGTATATGTAGGTATGTCCGAAAAAATTAGTTTAAAGGTTTTATTGTTCCTAATTGTGTTTTCATGTCGGGTGGTTTACAAGTCATTTAGATGGCCTTTTTTTGTTGAAACAAATATTATTGAAATCAGAGGAATGTGATTTTAAAAATAAGTATGTAATCAAGTTTTCCAGCGAAAAACTTTAATCTAATGTAATCCACCCGATATACTTTTATTTTTAATAAGACTTAACATAAACTATCCTGAGAGAATAAATGTGAAGACAGTAGTTTTGAAACGATCGGAAACAATATAAACCAGATCGTTTTCAAAACGCATTATGTTTTATAATGAAAACTGTCGATTTGTTCTTTGAGATCGTCTAACCATAGAACGAAACCAGTGCAGTGGTTGGTTCAAATTTGATGAATCTAGAATAATTGCAACACTGTTTTGCTGAGCATTGTGACCAGTCGCGTAGCCAGTTCACATTGCATGGGGGAGGTTCGGGACCTTACCGGATGTGAGGAGGAGGATGTGTTTCATTAATTGTTAGCATTTCTCAGATTTACGTATCACTTTTAAAATGATCTCAATAGTGGGAATTGAAATCATTGCAATTGTGATTTAAGAAGGAATTGAGATTTATTTCAGAGTAACCTATGTTTGGTAACTTTCTTATTATCCGATCCTTCTGCGCATTTTTTAATGACAGATAATTCTTGATTTTAAGTATTGTGACGAGTTATTACAACTACTGGTAAAATGTATCAATACCATTTGTGTATATACAGAATAGTTTCATACATATTTTAACCAGTGGCAGATTCCGATGTCAAAAGGCTTTCAACGATAAAATATTGAGTCATACATCAAAAACTGGCAAAAATGACCATATCGGTCTTTTCACTATGTATGTATTAGTAAATGCCATTCTTCGCTAATTTATTAATTATTTATTCCACTTTGTACAACAGATGTCATGAATGTCATAATAGAAGCAAACAATTGTTGATAGAGAAAACATTGGTATTATTAAAGGTCGCTTTAGTTTCATTTTAACAACAATTTCTTAGGATCACCCCGGCAGCTTGTTTTAACGTAAAATATTTTCATTTATCTGCAGTTATTAAAAGGTGGTAGTAAACTTTTCAACATGCTTTATCGTCAACAATTTTAACGTTAGGAACTAAACATTTTTGTAAGAGTATCTAGGGGTCGGAATCTACCAGCGGTTAAAGTTTGTATGATACTATATGAATCACCTTGTATACACGAGTATATACATGTATGAACCATTGATAACATGTATCACAACCATTGGTAATACATATCCTAATTAGTCACGTAATTGTGAGTGGAAAAAAATCTTATTTGACAATTACAATTTTAGACGATTTTGCTGAGAAACAGCGTCAAAAGATTGTTCATTGTTGAAAAGCTTTTATCTGAAGAATTAACCACCTTAGCGTGTAATGCCAAAGTGGTATTACCGATAGCGTGATACTTAGGTACAATTGGCATTAATAAAATTAAATAATCTTAACACAATTGTTAAATGGTGTAAAATAAGTCCATATTGTATTGTATTGTATTGTATTTCAAAAGTGGTTTATTAATTTGAATAAATTTTAAAATATCTCTTCATTGTTATTCATACGAAGACCTCGATCCTCGACGTAAAAGAGAAGAAAACCGAACGTACCGCGAAGATGCTCTAACGGTAGTCATGGACGTTAACAATGCAGTTATGTAATAACATATTATTCAATGAGCGTGCAATGGTAGCTATTACGCACGAGAACTTCTGCAACAATTCTATTCCGTGCTATTACACGGGAATAGAATACTATAATTATGACAAATGTATCTTGCATTGTAGCATAGCACTATTTTGATTTCTCACTGGTTGCCATTACAAACCATTCGAATATCCTATTATTTTTTTCCGGTCTCTTGATATTCTAAAATTGATATAAGCTATGCAACTTAAGGAGTAATAGACAAGAAAAGTAAAAGGGATTTTTATTTTCGTGAAAACCAACAGCATTATTTTATTATTAGCTGGAAAGCCAAATTTGTCAAAAAATATTACTGTCGAGCCCCGCGAGTGTATGTTTGGTTGCGTTCTTGACGTCGCTTTTGGCGCGCGCAGCGTGATCGCGCTAGTTCGGAGCGGGAATTCCCTATCATGTGTTATTGTTATTGTTTTTTCCCTTTAAATCTTAAGCTTACAGATAGATAGATAGATTATCAAAACGTGAATAGCAAACGATTGCAACTCACAACTGTTTACTTTTTAAAACTGAACATCCATCTTGCGCTGTTTATGATTTTGGCATCTGAAAGGATGGACACGCCCACACGGGGCGACTCGTTTACACCACAATAGAACCGGAATTTAATTATTCAATAATACTTCAAATGACCTTACATTTGGCTCGGTCGAGCCGCCTGTGGACACTTCAATTCCTGGGACAGTATTTCTACTCCGCCCAGAAGAAAGCCAGTTTAACCGTTTCTATGGAGATATGCCAAGGCGCGATTTTGGACCACTTTAAGATAAAATTTGTTTGTGTGATAAGATAGCTAAACCAAATTGTATCTTATCAATCTTAGTTTAGTTTAGTGGGTGATCGATAGAGTGACAGTGAAAGTTCTTTTTGGAAAACATTTCTTCATCCACAAAATTACGTAATGATCTGGTTTCAGCAAGTTCGCAAATAAGTTTTAGCTCTATTTTTAATTATAACTAAGACTGCCAAGTTAAAGATTTCCTGGGTTAAAAGCGGCGACAATTTACAAACATTATTTAAACAAACATAACCTTGTCGCGTAGCGTTTCCTGGAAATAATTCAAAGAGAATTGAATTCTGGTATATTGTTACGATTTGCTAATCTATCTAAGTTCTGTCGATATTAAATCTGTTCTGGTTGACTTTTATGCAATTACATATTTGTACATTTATCGAGCGTATAGAGATACAACTGAAATCTTGGAAACCAAGAAGTCCTGCTATATTAAGAAATTAAAACTAGCTCAATGAGTGTACAATAATGAAAATGACAGAGACGAAATTCAAAAGAAATGCAAAAATTACAATTACGAAAATACAGCCGGTCTTATCGTAGCAGAGTGTCCAAACCCGATAAAGCCGCTGATAACGAGTAAAAAAATAGGAAAACCTTGTCAGACAATGTGATTCACTCAAATCCTCCTGCGGGTTGCTTCCTCTGCGCTGGAAGGAACGGGACTCGTCCCTGGTCACCGGCGGGTGTTTGAGGTCTACAGAATCTCGCGTGCGGTGTGCCAGTTGGAAATAGGTCTATCAAAGTCAAATTGCTGCTCTCGCTCCCAATTTGTCCTGTGAACCGTCCCTGGACGTGCGGGATTTTTAACAGGCCTGGCCAGTTCAAGAAACGGCACCTCTATTCGAACCGCACCAGCATTCACTAATTGACCCTACGGCTCCTGTATTCGGAAATAACGTGGCGTACCATGGGTCGTATCGCAAAAAAAATTTCATTTGGAATCGCGCGAAAGAGCCGTTGGGGGAAAACGCGCCGACCGTTCAAATTGATGATGTGGAGAAATTTTTAAAATGTAACAATATCCATTGGGCTGATAATATTCTCTTTCCAAATTCAAAGTCAATGATACGAAAAACGCACCAGCGCACGGGAAATTTTTCTTCCCACACACGTTAGGTAAATAACTAATTTTGTAATTGCAGCCTTAAAATCGGTATTTTCTGGTTATCCTCGAAATGCGGGAAAACGGTTTTCCGGCACCGCGATGTTTTTTACTTTGCTACTAAGGCAAATTGCTTTGTAAGATTAAATAACGCAAGACAGAAAGAAACGACAATTTACTTTAAACAAATTGGGCGTTTTGTCAGAAAAATAACAGAAACAATTATGAACCAAGAATGAACCGAAACCAGCCAGGCTTTAAATTTTAATAATCTAGTAATCGGCGCGGAAAGCGCTACCAACCCAATTGTAAAAAAGTTACTAATATTAAATTAAACTAAGCAAAAATTAATAGGGAATTCCACAATTTTTGTTGGAAACCAAAATAATTGCCCCAATCCTCCCACGTATTCTTGAAGATTAGATAAATTGAAAATGTTGGAGGTACTTGAAACATTACATTAAGTGTATATTTATATATTTCTGACACATTTCATTACAAATTATAAACTGTAGTTATAAAAAATTCAAAAAAGGAAAAATGTTTTAACTTTTGCCTAGTTTATTTAGGTACAAACTTTATTTAATTTTATGATATTCTGTTGCTGCATTCTCAATGCACTTTGCTTGTGCATTTTGTACTCTATGCTTATTTCTGGTGTACATTCTCTTTTTTTTTTATTTCAGATTACAATGATAACCTTCCTGTTATTAGTTTTATCCATTATTATTCCGCTACTTTCGGGAGACATCATCTCCTTACGAAAGCGCAATGAAGTAATTTGTCTCAGTAACATCGATTCACCGATTTATTTAGATCCACCGTTTGTTGGAAAACACAACAGTTCAACAAATTTTTTACACCTAGCAGGCTGGGATAAGGACAACTGGACTATCAAAAATGAAAGTGAGATCATTGGTCCTGTCATAGACAAGAGATGGGAAGGTAAAGTTTTCTTAGTACCTATATAGTTTGTCCAGCGAGAGATTGGTTGACATGATTATCACTAAATTCTAGGTAGACAAAGTAGTGCCTAGTGCACGTAAAATTTGAAATATATCCTTTAAGCAGTAACATTTTTGCCCTGAAATTATGCTCTACAGTTCATCCATTTTCAATATATATCCTGTTCACGTTGGATTGAACATCAGTGGTGCAAATCGCACACATTTGGCATTAACTTTCATATGAGTTGTAATAGTAACAGGTCAGGTCATTTGTACCACTGATGTTCATTCCAACGTGAACAGATACTACACTACTAAATCTAGTGATTTTAGTAACTTTTGTGATGTAATAGGATACTACTTTTTTATATTGTAAATGCAATATCTCAGATAATAATTAGGTTATGTGTATTTTTAAGAGGTTATTGAATATTTTACTTGAAATATGGTATCTACAGATTAATACTGTAACCTTACGACTTCCTTGACTTTTCCTCGCTGATTTTTTTTCTCCCTCATTTGGTGTATTGTTGGTTGCCGCATTCCCTCGGATGAAATTTTGCGGAAAAATACGAAACAAAAATAATGAGAAAGAAAATATTTATGGATCCTACGTTGTGTTTTATTTTTCATTTTGTTTAATTAGGCTCTAACGAGAGGCCGTACCTTTGGAAGGTTTTCAAAGATGAAATTAAACGATTGCGCACGCTTCACTTAAATTTTATTTAACAAATAATCGCGTGTGGTGGAGTTTGGTCCCAACAAATTATAGAAATAAATAAATGAATTTAATAACAGAAGTTGGTGGAAATTTGACCCAATGAAATTTGACTCTCGGCCCATGAATTGAGATCTGACTCATGAATAAATGAGTAAGCTGGGCAAATATATGAGTTTATGGCGCGAACAGCATTATACGAGTTTGAGATGCGAACTATGTGATCCGATTAGATTACAATTATTTCCCCCATTAAATTTAACCCGACGCGATGCCCTGGAATCTCATAGATCACCCCGGTCTACTCCGGTGGTCGAAAATAAAAGGGAAAAAAGGTTCTAACAGGGCCAAAGGGTACCTCTCTTCACGTGTCAGCTGGCCTAGTTTGGTCGCTGGCCCCCTTGGGGGTGACGCGGCTAATTTTGTGCTCTTACGCCGGACCACAGCTTATTGAGTGCGACGGACACTGGCGGTAGCTTCCCGAACTCGAGAATCCAAGACATAAATAATTAGTGGAAATGTTTTATAATAATTACATACTGGTTCCCCTTGACAAGAGCACGTTTCCCCAATCGGTAAATGCAAGGAGATCACATACTTCGCGATAAAGAAATTAATATAAGATTCTAAAGAGTCACGTGGTCATCAAAAGCTCAAAGAAAATAATATAATCTTTACTTTAGAACGATAAAGAACTAAATGCTGTTTGACTAATTAAATCGCGACTGCAAATAATGTACAAGAATTAGAGAAATAATTTACCTTGTGAATCTAAAGAACGTGGTCACAAAATGGCTGCTGGAAGTACTGAACGTACCTCCGGCTACTTTGGAGATCAAACCCCGAGTGAATCAAAAAAGCCCTGTTTCCCGTCCCGCAATCGGTTTTATCATTTCTGGCGCACCCTACTTTCGCAACCCCTACTTGACCAAAGTGACCAATCAGCTCGGTTCTACTTTACGCCGACCGCGACATCCTTTCGATATCTCTAGAACTTTTGAAATTACAGTTTCCGTTTTCCACCATTAATTTAAATGTTTAAATTTAGACTTTTGTTAGGACCAGACCGTATGTACATAATTTGTTGTTGAATTAGAACTCTGAAAAAGAACACTATATTACTGACCCTATACAATAATAAACCTCAACATCAAGAAACAAACACAATTAAAAATGGAACAAATAGAATTAAACAGGAACACTGAATTATCGACTCTATACAGTAATAAAAATCAGCACCAAGAATTAAACAGAATTAAAATGAAACAAACAGAATTAAAATAGAACAAATTAACCTTATTTTGAAACCTAAATTGGGCTTGAAACGTTGTTACGTAATTGTCATGTCATGCAACTAAATTCCATTGGCCTGCTACTTCTAAAAATTGTTCTACATTGGTTTGATTCCCCAAAACCGTTCTAATTAATAATTACTTCGTAAATTTCATTCTCTCTCTCTCACTCACACGTCTGATTTCTACGACTACCTGGCTTTACCGTTACCCGGTCCTCTGTGTTTTCTACCGACTCCCTTTCTACTTTGCTTTGTTACTTTTCTAACTAAAAGTGCAAACGATTCTAGTTATTTTCTACGATATTATCGAACGAGTAAATTTTGCAATGTTTCTTTTCCCGTAAAAACTGTTATCTTTGTGTTGTGTTCGGACAGGACGTGTACCTGCTTTTTCAAAGAAAGGTTGGCAGATTTCACTTGAGGAATGTGGTGCCGACACGGCTTCAATAAAATTTACAACTGACCAGCATTTCCGTCGCAAATGGACGGTATTTAAAATATTTCCTTGAAATTATTTTAAAATTAAAATTCTTAATTTATCGAACCTATTCGGACCGTTACAATACCTATTATATGTATACCGGCATTGAATGTATTGAAACCAGTAAGTAGGTGTACCTTAATTAACGTAAACAGATTTTAACGTCCTGAGTGGAAGCATAAAACATTAAAAATGAATAGTGCTCAGACTCTTCAGATGTCTTAGAGATTGAAGCTAATATTTTAAATAAGTACATCAATTTAAATTAAAAGTGGACTTACGGCAAAAAGCTCCCCAACTATTCGGTAAACTAGGATGTTCCCCAAATTTTGACCATTTACTTTCCAAATAAAAAAAAATCACTTTGTTTGGTCTCTAAAGTGAGGCATTTTTTCTTTATAACTCTGCCTGTGGTTTCCATGATATCGCTAGTTAATCGTATTTTTTTCAAATATAATTTAAACAGTAATGTATATTGAAAATGGATGAACTGTACTCTTGAGACTACGCTCAAATGAATACACAAAAAATTGCACCGCATTTCAGGTTTTCAGATTGACAAGAGCAAAGTGGGAAAAATTGTAAACTCTCAGTCATTCTCAATATATTCGTCAGGTGAAATTGAATTACTCCTAACGAATCCAACACACCAGCGTAGATTTAATTTAAGTATCACTGAGCAACGCTGGACTCATTTTACTCTTGTAATTGTAAACCAGAACGTGCTCGTATTACAAAATGGTAAAGCTGTTTTTGACAAAGTGATTGGTTTTGAACCAAACGCAATAGCCTTTAAAAGAGCCAAGGAATCGTACTGGAAATTTTACGAATGTAAGTATTTTGACAATATAATTGTCCATGATGCCTTACAACTCTTAGGTATTCAGATCAGTTTAGATGGTCAAATACGAGTACAGTTACAAACGAAACACCAACTACTCTTGCCATTCCACCCATTACAAAAGAATGTTTAATGGTTTATATATATCTATGTGAAAAATGCAGCTTGGTAATACCAGAATTTAATCTAACATATACGTTTCGGTTCGAAAACGGTTTCAATTCTTGGCAAACTGACAGGATTGATATTACACCCAAGGAGGAAACCAAAATCAGCTTGGTGAAAGCGAAGACTAGCGGTAATGAAGACGGTTATTGGGGAATTTATATCGAGGAGTGTCCAGAGATTATAGCCAATAAAGGTAAATTTTAACTACTTTTCTTAGTAGGTTCTACAGTTCGATTCGTTAGTGATGAGCCTGTCACAAAGATGCTTCGTGGACGTGGAAGAGTACAAATTGAGAATAAGGGAAATTGGTATCTATCAGTGGAGCGTACAAGTAACTAGAGTCGCAAACTGCAGCTTGGCTCTGTCTTCACATTTGGTTTTGTGTTTTGTTAATTGTCTGTGGTCAACTGTAAAGACAGCCGTGTGTAGTGTTGACGTGTCTTTTAGTATTTTTAAATTGTGTATTAAATTCCCCATCATAATTTTCGAAGTAAAAACGTCTGGAGGGCTGCAATGTCACGTACTATCGGTGGACATAAAAAACTGGGACAAACATCAAATTTGTATAAAGTCAAAATTGAAAAATATACATTGTGTAAATTTGGCTTTTTACAAATAAGGTTATGAAAATTATGACATATTGTCAAAAACATCAAGTTAAAGTTCAGTTCTTTAATGACAATTTTAATTTTGAGTGACAATTCAAAAGTCTGAGACACAATGAGCAAATTTTGGATGTCCCAGCTTTTAATGTCCACCGATAGTACGTCATTGGACCCACAAATTAGCCACGCCGACAGACTCATCTCCATTGAATCGCACTATACTTCACTAAACGTCCCTTTGGTTACTATTTAAGTATTTTTTACGTAGCTGTCTACAGGGAAAATGTTTCGATTGATGCAAACAATTCCACAATACTATGCCGGGATTTAAATCCTCAACGTCGGGATGAAAACAATATAAATAAGGAAAACCAAACCCGGAATGATGGATTTTCTTGTGAACCTGGGAAATTCGGAAACGATTGCATGATCAGTTGTAAAGATATTCTAGGCGTGGATGAGCAATACTGTCAAAAATATAAAATTTGTCTTGAATCAAAATGTGAATGTGCCTGGGGCTATAAGGGATCAGAATGTGACTCGGGTGAGTACTAACTTAGTGTTTTTATCACTGCACACAGTGCTACCGAAATGTCTCTTTAATATCATTTTTGACGTCTTTTTACTTTGTTGTTGATTCTGTGGAGATTTTAAGTGTAATAAATAATTGTCGTAGAATGTGAAAAAGGGCACTGGGGATTGTCGTGCAATAAAACTTGTAAAAAGGAATGTGAAAATTGCAACAACATAACAGGAGAATGTCCAGGAAGTGCCAATATCGGCAAGATTATTGGAAGTAAGTTAGATTTTATTCTTCACTAAAACTGTTTTCTTGTAATTGTTTCTGGAGCCATTATTTCTTACATTATTTATCTTTAATTTGTATCTAATTCTAATGGGATTGCTTTTTGTTGTTTCAGTAACATTTGGAGTTATCTTACTACTGATAGGAATTATTGTATTTGTGGTAGTAAAGAGAAAATCTCTTTGGAATCAATATTTGAAGTGGAGATACCATGGAATTCCCAATACGGAGCATATATCTGAAAACACTTAGTTGAAATAAACAATTAACTTCACTTTCACTCTTCCTTATTCTTAAAACTGTCACCGGGCGATGTCCGCGTCCCGGTCTTGTTTTTCGCATTCTGCTCTCTCATTGGCCGACCAATAAGAGGGCTCCGTTCGCGTCGCACTTTCACCCAACTTTCCGATAAATAGTCGACGCCGGCCAAGACTCGGCAATTTTTTTTCAAGCCTTCAACTTGTGCGTTTCTTTTTTTCCTCTCCTCTCGCTCAACCAAAATAAGACTGCAGCTCCGTAAAAGCTAGCTGGGCAGAAAGACGATGGTTTTGGCAATAGACGTGAAGATATTGTAGCCTGGTCAGACAACAGACCTTCTTTTACAGTCCTATGATTTATGGCGGTAGTTGCCTATTGTGGGGGTATTTAACTCCCTCACAACAGGGCTGGTAGTAAAACCAAATTAGAAATGGGAACACTATACAATTCAGGTAACTCGATTTTTTTTATTCGATCGCACGTTGTAATCGCGTTTCCATTCACAGTATTCTTACACGTTTTTGTGGCTCTGTGTATTTATACTCGTAGTATATTAAGTATAAAGAACGGTAATGACAATGTACCGATCGAAGACAATTGTTTGGAGGAGGAGCTTGCGACGACTCCAAAATTGTCTGAGATCGGTACATTGTCATTACTCATTAACGTTCGTGATGCTTATGAGATTTGCGCGATTTTGCGCGATTGAATATTTATTACAAAACATTCACATCTAGAATAGGCCCAATGCGATACGTGTTTATACCCTTCACATCGTGTTGCCACAATGTCGATTTTTGTATCTCGTTTCTAAGGCAATCTGCAAACAACTACCGCCATTGCAGTTTTTATGCGCAAATATCGCCAGTTGTGTTGAAAAACAAGCAGTAAAATGAGTGATATTAGTGATTCCGAAAACGAAGTGGATGTTATAGAAGAAACTTTGAATGTGAGGTGCGTCACAAATAAAGAATCTTTGAAACTAACGACCGCAACGTGTAATTAAGAAGACAAGGAAAATCCGGGGTATGAACATTTTGACAATTCTAATGTTGCGGCAAGTCTGTTACTAAAATTGTTTCGTTGCAGTGGCAAGGTAGAGTGCCAACACTTTAAGGAGAACACACCAATAAAATTGCGCGGGGGACGCAACTACGTTGGTCGAGTCCATTTTTCGATTTCTAGGGTGGGAAGGTAGAACTGCTTACGCCATGCGGCGTCAGAGGCGTACGTTCATTCGTGATCTGCTTTGCCAGTGTTCGTTTCGTTGTTTCGTGATTTCAGGGTTGTTTTCTATTGCATTAAAATCAGTTCCTTTCAGAACAAAATAATTTTTATTTCTTTATTTGAGCGAGGTTAGTATTGATAAAAGCGGTATCACAATCATTCAAATAAAAACGTATGCCCCCATTTCTGAACGCAAGTGATACGCCACTGGACAAAACTTCACGTACCGATTTGGATGACTCAACGTGTTCTCCTTAAAGTGTGCGGACTCTAGGCCGACTACAAGAGCCGTGTGAGTTTCCAGAAAGTGCTAACAACTTGTCTTCAACTTCCGTCTACATAAATGAAGAATTTTCGAAACCAACGATCTCAATGTGTAATCAAGAAGACAAGGAAAATGCGGGGTATGAAAATTTTGACAATGCCAATGTCGCGGCAAGTTTGCTAATGCTATTTCGTTGCAGCGCCAAGGAAAGCCGACTACAAGAGCCGTGTCAGTTTCCAGAAAGTGCTAACATCTTGTGTTCAATTTTTGTCTACATAAATGAAGAATTTTCGAAACCAACAACCTCAATGTGTACCTAATCAAGAAGACAAGGAAAATGCGGGGTATGAAAATTTTGACAATCCCAATGTCGCGGCAAGTTTGCTAATACTATTTCATTGCAGCGCCAAGGAAAGCCGACTACAGGAGCTTTATGAGTTTCCAGAAAGTGCCCCCACATCTTGTCTTCAACTTCTGTCTACATAAAAATTATTATAATAATCGATTAATTTTGAATAAACTTTACTTACCGTTCTAGAACACCAAAAATTACTTACCGTCGAGTTTACCGTTAGCAACGAGTAAACAGAGCTTACCGTCTTGGAAACAGACGTGGTAAACAAGCAAATAGAGTACAATCGCGCAAAAATGTTTATTTGCAATGTCACTTAACCTGTGATTTCATGATCAAAAATGATTCCAAAAATTTCTAGAGGACTATATTTTTCAAGATCCAGCTTCATGTTACCAAGGCGTATTTGAGTGTCCTTGTTTTTAGTTGAACGTACTTAATTATGAAATAGAAAACTTAGCAACAACTTTCTTCGGATTTAGGAAACGCAAAGCAAGAAGAGTAAATTTCTGTGTCGACCTCTGACGTTTTGGTGCTCAACATTTATAAAAATGGATAAAGTAGAATGCGTACAGATAAAATTGACGTTTTGAAATACATCAATAGATGGAATCAATCTCAAATAACTTCAGTGTGCTTAATTGATATAGCGAAATAGTTGCTGTATCGCCATATTTGATTTGACTGTGTTCCGTTATCGGTGGATTTATGTTAGTTTAAAAAGTTTGTTACCGCTTAGGACTATAATTTCCTCCACTGAAATAGAAGATATTTTCTCATTCAACGTTTTCTTCTGTTAATGACGTTTTGGTAAGGTGTCTTCAAACAGATATAATATTAAGTCAAATAGAAAACTGATATGAAATATTGATATGTTATCTCTAATACTTTGACAAGTGCTGAATTTATTGCTCACTACAATTACTGCGTAGTAAATCGTTCATAAGTTTTCTTTCCAAAAATATTGAAAAATCCATCCTCACTTATATTAATTTGGTACTTCTCATAAGGTATTTATTTTTAACAAATCTACCAATAAAAGTCAGTTTTAATAATTGTCATTGTTTATAATTACATACATAATTATAAAATGAATATTCAACGCATTTGCTCCATAGTAGAGCAACTTATTTTTCTATGCTTTAATCGCTCTTATTCCAGTGAAATAGTAACATTTGTTTCTTTTAGTTTAGTTTAGGCCATGGGCATATTTAGAAAAAGTCGATTGCTGTTTTTCCTTCTCTTTGGATATTTCTTATCAAGAGTGGATTCAGAAAATGGGAAGATAATATGTGTCAAAAATAATAACTTTACTGAAAAAAATGGTAAGAAATAGTAGTTTATTAACAATTATTTTGCAATGATTCTTAAATACTGTTCTGTTTCTATCAATTTTCAAAAAGAATTAACTCAAAAAAAATTGTCATATACCAAATGTCTATAGAAACAATAGTAATTCTTTATTCTTTTAAAATATTGAAGCAACTTATTTGTAACGATTTTAGATTATTCTCAATCTGTAATAATGTTATATCTATTTGTTAGATTCAATATTCTAAGAAACAGATATTTTTTAAATGATTTCGTTTTCCAGTAGAAAATATTTTTTTATGTAAGCAAGCACCAACACTGTTAGTAGTTAAAAGAAAAGCTTAATGAGGATACAGTGAAAGGTGTAAAATAATTGCAAGCATTCGGGGCACTTTACCAGATTCCGCAATATTATCGGAAATTTTTGTATTATAAAACAAAAATGTTTATGTAATTATGTTATTAATATAAGCTCTTTCACATTAAATAATTGTATTACTCTTAAAATATTATCATGAGAAAACAAAGTAGTTAAAAAATTGGTTGATTTTGAACTAGCTTTGAAAAAATGCAGTAATATAATAATTTTGCATGAAAGTTATTTCAGCTTGTCTTTTTTAACCACCATGAAAGCACTATACTTGGGCCAACCAACAGATATAGTAATAAAAAAAAAGGGATGTGGTCTAGTTGCGTAGAACGATATACGCCGAAGCCTGTTTCACAATGAAGCAGGTTCTTTGCCATTTGTCATTCTTATAAGTCTTGAAAAAAAACTATTTTGTAATACAAATCGAAAAATGCTAAGGAAAACAAACAAACGTAAACACGTGGTCAAACTCCCAAGGCGAGGCTAAAACGAATGAGATGCCGGATGCAGTCAAGTGATTTTTGTGGATGTACATCAGGCTTTCGAAAATCTGCGCACGTTTTGAATAAGCCAATTGGAAGCTGCTATTTAAAATACGCGGGCACTAGGGGGCGGTTTTATTCCTATATCTGTTGGTTGGCCCAAGTATATTATCATTCGTCAATGAAGTTCAGCAACGTCCGGCGTGATCAGTGTTTCGATGGGCGGTCGCCGGGGAAATTGCGTTCTGTTGTAACTTCATTCTTCCTTGTTTCATTACTTAATTTCAGTCTCTTATCTGTAATTTTGACGTGAGTGTCTTGTAAAAAATAAATGATAATATAAGAAACAGAACTTTCAAACGACTTACCATCACTTAATAAAAATATCTGTAGCAAAAAACAAATCCGGACTCGATGCCTCCTTCTAAAATTTGAAGATAATTTTTTTTTTTGCAGTTTTTGAAGGTAACTATGTAAGTTTCTCTTCCACAAATTTTGTCGCATTTGCAATCATTCTACCTGCAAATGGAGAAGATATTAATCTGTCAGTTCATGTTGCTACGAAACCAGTACCACTACTACATGAAGTTACCTTTACAAGCACCGCAAAATTGTACAACTACGAGATTATTAGCACAAATAGCGAAATACTGTTAATAGAAGACGACAGCATTATTGAAAGATACAATGCTAATAGTTCTCTTCACGAAGTTGTAGCTAAAACCTCAAAAGTTGTTAATTGGTACATACAATATTGTAAGTGATGTTTGCCAAATTATTGTCTTTTTGTAATTATGGTTTATAATGATGATTACAGATGAATGTGAAGGAGGCCACAGGAGTAATAAACACATTTCAATGATGCAGAAACAGAACAGTGCCGACAGTAAAGGTAACTATAAAGATAGATATCTGAAAAAATGTATTTCTAATATTATTATATTTTCAGCAAACAAAGTATCAACTCCGTTTATTTTAACAGTGACTGTCACCATGATCTACTGCATTACAATAATGTTTTAGTTTAGTTACACATATTAACACGTGATGAAACCATTAACTTCTAAAAGGTTATATACAAAAATTAGTTTAATGGTTTTATAGTTCTTAAGTGTGTAACAGATTTCGTGTCGGGTGGTTTACAAGTCATTTACATTGTCTTTTTTTATTGTAATGTAAAGTAATCAATTTTTTATCGATTTTCTAGGGGAAAATTTCAATCTAATGTAATCCACCCGATATACTTTTATTTTTAATTAATTAAGACTTAACATAAACTATCCTGAGATTTTGAAACAATCGGATACAATGTAAAACAGATCGTTTTCAAAACACATAATGTTTTATAATGAAAACTGTCGATTTGTGCTTTGAGATCGTCTAACCATAGAACCAAGCCACTGCAATGGTTCAAATTTGATGAATTTAGAATGATTGCAACACCGTTGTGTTGAGCAATTTGGCCAATCACGTGGCCAGTTTATATTGCATTCGGCAGGTTCGGGGTTCAAATCCTAGGCGGCCTGACCAGATGTGGGTTCTTTCCGGGGTTTTTCCACAGCATTTATCTTGATATTCACAAATGGGAGCGCACATCACATATAAATAATTATGCTGGGTCAGTATCTCTACCCCGCGGTAACTACCTTTATTCTTTCCTTCACCCATCCTAATTCCCTTCCACTGTGTCAGTAAAGGCGTTGAAATGCCTACAAAGGCCCGCCCACCCTAGGAAGTTGCTACTAAGAGAAACGAATATGTTAAATAACGTAATTTCCTAATTTTGTTTCAACAGTTGCAAACATTTCTCAGATTTATATATCAATTTTAGAATGATCTCAAATACATCCTAGTACACTTCTGTTCAGTGAAAAAGCATACACTTACATTTTACTTGTGTAAATCAGATTTGCCAATACCTGATTTCACTGTCAATGTCAGTGGCAGGTAATTGAAATAATTCGATTTCAGTCAGTAAAAGTGTACTTCATGTCCCCTCTAATGTTACTGTTATCAACATTATTCTTTATTTTCAAGGTTTATTGTTGGTTCTTTTAAGTCTGGTATAATCAAAATTTATTTGTAAATTCTTACCTGATAACTTAATAGGTATGGGTAAACATGGAAACAAACATCAAGTAAATTTACACAACCAAAAAATCGCAAAAATCTCTCTCAAGACTTGTATGCTTTTTCCGTGAACAGAAGTGTACTTGCTAGGGACATAATTATCTTGAACAATGAGTAGTTGGACTTGAAATAATAGTAACTCTCATTTTAGAAGGAACTCAGATTTATTTCAGCGTTATCTATGTTTGGTAACTCTCTTATTATCTGATCCTTCTATACATTTATTAATAATGTTTTTGCGTGTTAATTGCTATGTTAATTTTTTGTATTAGTGGTTATCTGTAATCTTTATTTCCACTGATTGGAAAGCAGACATTATCATTTATCATGATTAGAAATGTAATGGTGAGTGGAAAAGGATCTTATTCGGTAATCACAATTTTAGACGATTTTTGTGAGAAACAGACTCAAAATTAACCATCTAGCGTGTATCGCCAAAGTACTAGATAGTATATACTATATATATACTATAGTAATAGCTATAGTGTGATACTTACAATTGGCTTAATAAAATTAAGCAAACTTAACACATTTGTCAAGTTGTACATCTGTACTACAAAATAAGTCCATATTGTTATTAACTGTATTTCAAAGGTATGTTAATAATTAGAATAAATGTTGAGATATTCCCTTCATTGATTCATTCACGAAGACTTCGATCCTCGGCTTAAAAGAGAAGAAAACTGAACGTTTCACGAAAACGGTCTGAAAGTGCTCTTGGATGTCAACAATGCAATTATCCTATAAACGTGCGACAATACATTATTGAACTAGCGTGCAATGGTGACTATTACGCACGAGGACTTGCTGCAACCATTCGGGTGCCATTACACGCGAATAGTATACTTTTACAAAAAACAAACAACAACAAAAACTAATAACTAAGTAGTGAGGGGGGAAGAGTAAACACATTTATTTTCACCTTCAAAGTAAATGACAGTTTACAGGCATTTGTGGTAACTGAGTAGTTACGGGTAGAGCCCTGTAATAATTTACAGGCTCGTAGAAGAGACCTGTAATATTTTACGATGCTCATCAAAAATAATTAATCAAAACTAATTAAATAATTTTCGAAAAAGTTTATTATAAACACAAACAAATTTAACTATCAATTGTTGCAATTACATATGTTAATAATGCATATTGATCCGTTTTTGGAAAGTCATTTTCATACCGCTCTTGGGATCGAATCAGTAGAGAACCGCATTTGGAGCGTTAGTAATTCCGTGATTATTTTCTTGGTCTTCGAGAAAATCGCCTTCAAAGTCTTCATCGGGCATTAAAACCATTCTTTCTTTTTGCAACAATTTTCACAAAACTTCTGACAGTATTTTTGTAGTTTATCTCAACACCATGACGACGTAGGTATAATTGCCCCACCGCCTTTCATTACAAAATTTTTATAAACATAAATAGCAATTAAAGGACGATGTTTAATGGTTGAAGGTGGAAGTAAAAGTTTGTATGCAACTCGCTTAGCAATTAATCTTTACTGGGCTTACTGGCTTATGAAGACTCGTCCCTTACGTCACTCGCCTCACAAGTGCCAGCGCGCCCGTAAAGATTAATTTACTAATGGTTGGTTCATAGACGAAGAATAACGCTTAAAGTTCAAAGCTTAAAGCGTAAGGCGTAAGGATTAACACTTTATTGGCGTTCATACATCGATTATATCTGTCATTTTTATTTAACTCATGGTTTTTATTATACAAATGTTAATAGGTTTCAACTAATTCTATCAGTTTTCCGTAGTCTATTTTGATGTTAATTTACTGTGATAGGTTTGCGTGAGAACTAAGATTAATCAACTTCTAAATGTAAAACTGTAAGCGCATGCGCGAACAGAATAAGTCTTAACGCTTAAGGCTAAAGATAAAAGTTAACCAACTTTGCTAGCTATCCTTTACACCTTATTCCTTATTCTGTTTTCTTGAACGGTTACATGCTAGTCCGTAAGTTGAACTTTTTATCTTAAGCATTATTCTTAAGCGTTATTCCTTATTCTTCGTCTATGAACCAACCATAAGCGCGTCACATAAATAACTATTCTTCACATTTAAGCATGAATAAAGACTACCAAATCCCACTGTTAAACTTACAAAACATATATTATTTCGTATCACATAACACTAATATTGTCATCATTTTAAGGTTGTTGAGTGTCAAAATCCAAATCAATCTAAATCAAGTTTGCCAACTTTAAGGTAGTTTACACAAAAATTTGTTTGTGTAAATAAACTGTATCTTATCAATTTTAGTTTGCCGGTGATCGGTAACGCTGGCGGTGAAAGTTTTTCTTCGAAGATGTTTCTTCATTCACCAAATTACGTAATTATGTAGTTCTAACAAGTTTACAAATAAGATGTATCTATTAATCATAACTATCATTGAACAAGTCAGGAATTTTCTCGGTTAAAACCTGCCACAATTTTATAAAAATAATGTAAACAAATATAACCTGGTTGTCGCGTTGTTTTTCCCGCCAATAATACAAGAGAATTGAATTCCGGTATATTGCTGCAAGTTGCTAACGTAAGTCCTGTTGATGTTAGCTCTGTTCTCGTTCACTTTTATGCAATTTGTACATTTATCGAGTTATTCTCTCTCAGTGGAACAGGATAACAATGTACCCAAGCTGTATCAATGAAATAATTAAAACAAAATTAAAGTATGTCCCCGGATTGGGTTCACAAGAGGAAAAACATTTTTATTTTTGATTTTGCGTAAAAACTTCAGAAGAATGACATTTTTGCTTCATTTAAAACCTCCATTTCCGTTATTAAAATCTCAGTATTGATTTACTACATCCTTAAATTAACATTTTTTGTTAAAATTTGGACTTAATTTTTATGTTATACATTTTATTACAATTGGCCTTGTTTTTTGACAAACGACTTATTTATTACTTTTTTCAAAATGTTGTCTTTAGAACAAAGAATTTATTTAATCCAGTGTTGGACCGGTGTTCGTCACATAATTACAAAACTTAATAAAAAATTTCCCAACACTTATGTATCACCCATGGGTGTTCAAAGTAGCTTAAACTTCGATGTAGGGTTGAATTATGTGGAGAAAATGGCGGAGAGTTAATAGAATACTTTTATATTCAACTATTATCGTTTGATTTTTTCAAAAAAAAAAGTAAAATATTTTATCTGTATTTCCTTTTATTTTAATGTTAAGTGTTCCTCTGTGTTGAAGAAAACTTTTAATAACAGAAATGGGGGTTTCAAATGAAGCAAAAAATGTTATTCTTCTGAAGTTTTTGCGTAAAATCAAAAATATTTTTTTCCTCTTGTGAACTCAATCCGGGTAGAGGAACCGGTAACAAGGAAATTGCACGAATGGAAGGAAATTACCTAAGCTGTTGAAAAGATCAAAAAGTACCCTTTAATAGAAATAATCATAATTTACATGCGAATCATTTTAGGTCGAGAACCAGCATGTTTCCGTTTTGTTGACATTTCCTTGTTCTCTGGGTTATCTCATAATGATGAACCCATAATGAAGGTTTATTCATTCTAACTATGAGATCCAAGGATCTTTAAATTGCTTCACATCGATCTAGATGTCACTGTTATTCTCTTTTGACCGACATTTAAGCATTTAGGTATCCTTTGCGCTGATAATAATTTTCTCATACCCATTGTTTATGATATGAAAGACGCATTCATATGAGATTTACAACGATTCATCGATGTTCCAAAATCATATCATGAATAACATCGAGATTTCTGCTGTTGGCGAAAAAATCGGTCTAACAGTTCTCTGTTGTTCTATGAGTATACTTTTTTTTTTACTTGGCTTTCTCTACCAACAAATCTTGTAACTATTGAACCAAACCATATATGTTGTAGTGTAACTTATAATATCATGTGTCAACATAGTCACCTTAATCATAATTCATAAACAAAAAGCTTTTTTTTAGCTTTGAGTCACCCATTTACCTCCGTCATTATTTCTACATCATATAGAAATAAATCACAAGAAAGAGTTTTTTTAAGTGTTTACCAATCAACACGAGCATTAACACTTAATACGTAAATTAATTTTACCTGTTTTAAATAGATCTTTATTTAGGAGATGTTGCCAAAACCAAAATAGAGTCCTATATAGCTAATAATAAGGCAATGAAATCTTTCTGAAAAATGCTAATCCGTATCTGTACACACTTCAAGATTATCTTTTGTTGGTGCATTCTGCATGCATTTTGCTTGTGCATGTTCTACTCAATCCTTATTTCTGTACATCTACTTTTTTTCAGATTACAATGATAACCTTCCTGTTATTAGTTTTATTCATTCCTATTCCGCTGCTTTCGGAAGACATCACCTTACGAAAGGGCAATGAAGTAATTTGTCTCAGTAACATCGATTCACCGATTTATTTAGATCCACCGTTTGTTGGAAAACACAACAGTTCAACAAATTTTTTACACCTAGCAGGCTGGGATAAGGACAACTGGACTATCAAAAATGAAAGTGAGATCATTGGTCCTGTCATAGACAAGAGATGGGAAGGTAAAGTTTTCTTAGTACCTATATGTATAGTTTGTCCAGCGAGAGATTGGTTGACATGAATATCACTAAATTCTATGTAGAGAAAGTAGTACCTAGTGCACGTAAAATTTGAAATATATCTTTTAAGCAGTAACATTTTTGCCCTGAAATTATGCTCTACAGTTCATCCATTTTCAATATATATCCTGTTCACGTTGGATTGAACATCAGTGGTGCAAATCGCACACATTTGGCATTAACTTTCATATGAGTTGTCATAGTAACAAGTCAGGTCATTTGTACCACTGATGTTCATTCCAACATGAACAGATACTACACTACTAAATCTAGTGATTTTAGTAACTTTTGTGATGTAATAGGATACAACTTTTTTATATTGTAAGTAAATGCAATGTCTCAGATCTCAGATAATAATTAGGTTATGTGTATTTTTAAGAGGTTATTGTATATTTTACTTGAAATATGGTATCTACAGATTAATTTCTATTATACACGGTGTCTCAAAAATGGCGCCCAATCTCTTGAGGGGTTAAACTATTTGAAGAGTTGAGTTCAATTTCGTTGTTAATTTTTTTTTCCTTTGACTATTTTCTAAGTTATACACATTTTAAAATAAGCAAATTTGGCAACATCGGTTGGTATGCACAATCAACTAAACCAATTCTCCTTTGAGGTCAATGTTGCAACTGTTATTTTAGCGTATTTTGGTAGGTCATTACTCTAAAAAGAATTACTTCGGTGTTGTTCCACTACCTAAAGGGGTCTTAGAAAAAGTAACATTGTAAAGTAATTTATAATTCAGCTGTAAAATTTGGTAATAAAGGAGATACATCTCTTTGAAATTACCATATTTAAGAACAAGTTATACAAAATCTGTTGGTCCGATCAAATTTTGTATTGAGATTTACCTTCCCAGACTTCTATTCTTTAAGACCCTTAGGAGATTGGGCGTCATTTTTGGGACACCCTGTATGTATACCTACCGGCATTGAAAGTACTGAAACCAGTAAGTAGGTGTATCTTAATTAACGTAAACAGATTTTAACGTCCTGAGTGGAAGCATAGGTAAAACATTAAAAATGAATAGTGCTCAGCCTCTGCAGATATCTTAAAGAGATTGAAGCTAACATTTTAAATAGGTACATCAATTTAAATTAAAAGTGGACTTACGGCAAAAAGCTCCCCAACTATTCGGTAAACTAGCATGTTCCCCAAATTTTGACCATTTACTTCCCAAATTAAAAAAAAATCACTTTGTTTTGTCTTTAAAGTGAAGCATTTTTTCTTTATAACTCTGCCTGTGGCCTCCATGATATCGCAAGTTAACTGTATGTTTTTCAAATATAATTTGAACAGTAATGTATACCTATTGAAAATGGATGAACTGTACTCTTGAGACTACGCTCAAATGAATACACAAAAAATTGTACCGCATTTCAGGTTTTCAGACTGACAAGAGCAAAGTGGCGAAAATTGTAAACTCTCAGTCATTCTCAATATATTCGTCAGGTGAAATTGAATTACTCCTAACGAATCCAACACACCAGCGTAGTTTTAAATTAAGTACCACTGAGCAACGCTGGACTCATTTCACTCTTGTCATTGTAAAGCACGACGTGCTCGTATTACAAAATGGTAAAGTTGTTTTTCTCAAAGCGATTGGTTTTGAACCAAACGCAATGGCCTTTAAAAGAGCCAAGGAATCGTACTGGAAATTTCACGAATGTAAGTATTTTGACAATATAATTGTCCATGATGCCGTACAACTCTTTTGTATTCAGATCAGTTTAGATGGTCAAATACGAGTACAGCTGCAAACGAAACACCAACTACTCTTGCCATTCCACCCATTACAAAAGAATGTTTAATGGTTTATATATATCTATGTGAAAAATGCAGCTTGGCAATACCAGAATTTAATCTTACATATACGAGTACATTTCGCTCCGAAAACGGTTTAAATTCTTGGCAAACTGACAGGATTGATGTTACACCCAAGGAGGAAACCAAAATCAGCTTGGTGAAAGCGAAGACTGACGGTAATGAACACGGTGATTGGGGAATTTATATTGCCGAGTGTCCAGAGATTATAGACAATAAAGGTAAATTTTAACTACTTCTCTTAGTAGGTTCTACAGTTCGATTCGTTAGTGATGAGCCTGTCACAAAGATGCTTCGTGGACGTGGAAGAGTACAAATTGAGAATAAAGGAAATTGGTATCTATCAGTGGAGCGTACAAGTACTTAACTAGAGTCGCAAACTGCAGCTTGGCTCTGTCTTCACATTTGGTTTTGTGTTTTGTTAAATGTCTGTGGTCAACTGTAAAGACAGCCGTGTGTTGTGTTGACGTGTTTTTCAGTATTTTAAATTGTGTATTAAATTCTCCATCGTAATTTTCGAAGTAAAAACGTCTGGAGGGCTGCAATGTCACGTACATCATTGGACCCACAAATTAGCCACGCCCACAGGCTCATCTCCATTGAATCGCACTATACTTCACTAAACGTCCCTTTGGTTACTATTTAAGTATTTTTTTACGTAGCTGTCTACAGGGAAAACGTTTCGATTGATGCAAACAATTCCACAATACTATGCCGGGATTTAAATCCTCAACGTCGGGATGAAAACAATATAAATAAAGAAAACCAAACTCCGAATGATGGATTTTCTTGTGAACCTGGGAAATTCGGAAACGATTGCATGATCAGTTGTAAAGATATTCTAGGCGTGGATGAGCAATACTGTCAAAAATATAAAATTTGTCATGAATCAAATTGTGAATGTGCCTGGGGCTATGAGGGATCAGAATGTGACTCGGGTGAGTACCTACTAACTTAGGGGGAGATTCACGAAAAGTAATTTGCAAATAGTTATCGATACTGCAACTTGCAAATACTTTACAAGTGCTTACCGACACGATTGCAATCTAATTCACGAAAAAATTGCAAGCTACGGATAAGTTACCGGGTATGGAGTGACGTTGTCATGACAACAGTAAATAATTTGCAAATTTAAATGTCAAACTAAATCGTCAAACGTGCATCACATCACATACAACTGTTTTTGTTAAGTGTTTGTGAATTTCTGCAAATTGTGTTCACAATGGGAAAAGGCGTAAAGGCTGATGGACAAAAAAGAAAAAGAAGCGCCAACTTTACGGCAGCTGAAACAGACATTTTAACGAGGGAAGTGGAGGCGCGCAAACACTTCCTTTTCGACGCACTAAAGGGCCCAAATTTGACTCAAGCACATCGAGATCGTGGCCGAAAAAGTAAATGCAGTGGCCCCTACAATAAGATCAGTCCAAGAGCTTAAGAGCAAGTTTTCCGATATGAAGACTCGCACCAAACGCAAAGCAAACAATTTATTTAGGGAAGCCCAAAAAAACAGGGGGTGGTCAAAATACGGCTGAAAAATTGTCTTCTTCTGAGCAACTGTTATGCTCTTTTATAGGAAAGCAAAGTATTGAAGGTAATTTTGATTTTAAATAATAACGCCCAAATTAAAAATTATTTTTTCTTAGGTATCTCGGGAAGATTCGATATTGGTATACCAAATTATAATGAACAACCAGCAGCAACAAACAGCAGTAGTGATGAACATGAAGTTATTTTACAACCGCCATCACCATTTGGTAAAGAAACCTGCGAGAACCATAGCGTTAACGAAAATCCTGGGCCCTCTTCATCATTTGGTAAAGGAAACTGCGGCAAAGATAAAGTTATTGAAAATACAATTCCTGGACCTTCAAAATTTAAAGCAAGCGATTCGATAACACCAAAACAAAAAACTACATACAAGAAATCCCTTTTGGAAGTTTCACAAAATACTAATTTGCAATTAAATAATATTTTTAAAGAGTTGCAAACATTGAACCAAACGTTGAAAAGAAACATGGAAATTCAGGAAGAACTTCTGAAATTAAAGAAGAAAAAATACGCCTGAATACTTGTACTTTTAATTTTTAACCCATAATTTGTGAAAATATATAAAATAACTTTTAACGAGTAAATCTTGTTTGAATTAAATTATTTCGGGCGTCATTATCGATAACACCTCCTAAATGATGTACATCTTCTTGAGCAATAAGTTCCTGCACATCAGGGTCAACAGCCATAACTTTGCCCTGCTGAAGGCAAATGTTGTGAAGCACACAACATGCAACTGTTATAGTACAAACTTTTTCTGGGCTATAAACAAGAGCACCACCAGTCATCGCTAAGCATCTGAAACGAGATTTTAGTGCCCCATTGCATCGTTCAATTGGATTGCGTGTGGTGATGTGCACGTCATTATAAAGTTGTTCGGCAGGTGTTCTAGGGTTTGCCACAGGTGTCATTAACCAATCTTCTTGTGGATATCCCGAGTCACCTACAAAATTATAACAAAAGTTTATTGTCGATATCGCATTATAAATTACAATTACACCTACCTATCAGCCAACCATCTGCGAAGTTGCCATCTACAAGTGCTGTTCGCAAAGCACTATTTCGCCATATGTAGGAATCGTGATTGCCACCTAATACATTAAATATTGCTAATACATTAAATATTTTTAAATCGGGTCCACAAACTAACTGAACATTAATGCTGTGATGAAAAAATCTGTCAACATATTGTTCCGGATATTCTCTTGGTTTCTGCAGACGTACATGTGTACAATCCATCACGGCTAAGACATTTGGAAAACCCCAATGAAGTCTGCCTCTTTGGCGAATTTCATAAAATTGTTGTTTAATATTAGCCAGGTCTGCCTCATGGGGAAATCTAATAAATTGGTCACTTATTTCTACTAAAGCGTCTACTACGCTGTGAATTATTCTACTTGCTGTAGCTTTGGAAATGTTTACCGTATTTCCTACTAACCACTGAAACCCTCCCGAAGCCAAAAACTGCAATGCTAAATATATTTGTAAATCTACGCTAACGGCTTTTGATCGTCTTGTTCTTCTTGCTAATCTTTCTCCAATTAATCCCTTTATGTACAAAAACGTAGGTCTCGTTACCCTTGTGCTTTTATATAAATTTAAATTGGGCACACTATTAATAGAAAACTCTTCACGTGCTAATTCTTCATCTTCACTGTCAATTTCAAAGTTTAAGACCACAGCTGCGTGTAAAGCCATATCAAATTTTGTCTAAAAAACACTTTGTGTAACGAAAACCTACATTAATAGATAAGCATTCTAACTGTATATATTTTTAAATTACTTAAAATTTGTTTTCACTCTTGTTTCTCTAAACATATAACAATAAAATATATTTGCGGCAATTCAATACTTACCGCAATTTACAATTAGTTACCGACAATTTGCAAGGTGACACAAACTTTGAAGAATCAGGTTTACCGACTTTCAACGGTGTTGATTCGTTGACATGGTAACGCAATGCTAACGCGCTACAATTTGTTCACGAATTACTTTATCTGAATTTGCAAGTTACAAACGCTTATCGAGTTTCGTGAATGACCCCCTTAGTGTTTTTATCGCTGCAGAGAGTGCTACCGAAATGTCTCTTTAATATCATTTTTGACGTCTTTTTACTTTGTTGTTGATTCTGTGGAGATTTTAAATGTAACAAATAATTGTTGTAGAATGTGAAAAAGGACACTGGGGATTGTCGTGCAATAATACTTGTCAAGAGGGATGTGAAAATTGCAACAACATAACAGGGGAATGTACATATAACACCAATAAGGGCACTATTATTGGAAGTAAGTTGCATTTGATTTTTCACTATAAAACTGTTATCTTGTGATTGCTTATCCAGCCATTATTTCTTACATTATTTATCTTTAATTTGTATCTAATTCTAATGGGATTGCTTTTTGTTGTTTCAGTAACATTTGGAGTTATATTGCTACTGATAATTGTATTAATGGTAGTAAAGAGAAAATTTCTTTGGAATCGATATTTGAAGTGGAGATACCATAGCATTCCCAATACGGAGCATATATCTGAAGACACTGAGTTGTAATAAACAATTATCTTCACTTTCACGCTTACTTATTCTTAAAACTGTCACCGGGCGATGTTCGCATCCCGGTCTTGTTTTTCGCATTCTGCTCTCTCATTGGCCGACCAATGAGAGGACTCCGATAAATAGTCGACGCCGGGCAAGACTCGGCCTTTTCTTTTCAAGCCTTTTAGCTTTTACTTGTGCGTTTCTTTTTTTCCTCTCCTCTCCCTCAACCAAAATAAGACTGCAGCTCCGTAAAAGCCAACTGGGCAGAAAGACGATGCTCTTTTTCGAAACGACATGCACCTCCCGAGACGGGACACAACCGGTACATTCTTGAACCGCCGGTGTGGAAGCGACATCGGTCCCCCAACTCGACACCGGCCCCGAAGATGGACCGCTCCAGAGGGCCGGTGGTAACAAAATAAAGAATGTCGAACCACTTTTCATTACTTCTAAGGGAGAGCGAGGTTGTGTAAACGTTTGTGTTTTCAATCAAAAGGATATATAATCGGAATAGGCATGGTAATGATGGGTGCGGCAGGATGCTGAAGGTAGGTACCCCGAGCCTCCGAGAAAACCCTCTCTGACATTCGAACCCGGAATGCAAATGTGCTCTATGACAAATGGTTACAAAATTCGAGATAATGAGTAGTTCTCCACTATTCATTCTAAGATGGCCAAAAAAAATTTTCTGTATCCTGTACTCCTTTCCTCTACACTTGGTTAAGCATAACCCCTTTCTGAGGACTTTAAACTACACAGAGTATCATTACTTTTCCTTGAGCGCCATTTTCAAGCTCTTATGTCTATGGGGAGCGCGTTTCAATTATGCGAATCATAAATTGACATATAAAACTTATCAAGCAACTTTTAGGACTTTAACGAAATTTTGCCAACCGGCAATTGGGTGAAGTATTAGGGGGGTTAGCTCCCCCCTCGTCACTCCTCGTCACTAAACTAAAATTGAATAATTTTCTTTAAAAATTTATTTATAGAGAAAAGACTTTCTTTTCAAAACAATTGGAAAAATTATTCTTGCAAAGCTGACCAAAATTGTTAAAAAAAAATCATTCGTTATTCGTTCCTTGGAGCTATCATTGTCGGGGAGGATATACATACCTAATATTCCAAACTTGACGCAGAAATCCTATGAGGATTCGCGAGGGATTAATTTAACAGGGGAGACAATTCAAATCTTAATAGCATCTCATTTTAAGCAGCAAATTCATTTCACCACTTTTCTACTGATCAAATTTCAATTCACTGACCATAAATTAAGCTTTATTCAGACAAGACTTTCGTCAAACGTTCATCCGATAAATTCACTCATTTATTTATACATTGTGTTAGGACTAAACACCACTAGACATTTTTATTTTCGATTCCCAGGTTTCATAAATTGAATGATTTAAAATCTAATGATTATTTGTGCTAATCATATGCGACCTTAAAAAAAATAGTAACATCATACTCTGACCTGGCGTGACCTAACCGTACATTTGTGTGACATTTCCCATAAACTTTAGGTACTTGTCCATATTATCACTGTTAACGGCAACATCATGTAACATTCAAATAAGTAAGTGTATATTAAATTTAAATTAAAGACGTTCTTTAATGTTGATTGGTTTACTGACATTGATCAAAGCTCTAATGTAGTAACGTCGATGTATGTACATAGGTGAAAGGCATACATAAGGAAAAATGTATACAGCGATTAAATTTTGGCAAAACTGTATACTCGTATTCACTGTTTGAAAAATAATATCTTATCTAAAATGAATATTCACATCAGCGTCACCCTTTGGAGCAAGAAGCTCTGAGACTTCAGTAATATTTATTAACGGCAGTGTGAGGAACATCGACTTTCTAATTATTATATTCGTGCTTCTTGTGTAAACAGTATTCGCAAATGGTGACGTTGTAACACTACATGGCGCATATTATACGTATTGTTTTGGTTCAAGATTCAATTCAACTTTCTCCACCGATTCAAGATTTAGGAAATAAATCAAACATCATTGTGAATGCTATGATATGGAGAGATGATGACTGGATTTAAACGGAACCTTCAAGTTTTATCCACAGTCACGTTACATTCAAAAATGGGAAGGTAATTATTTACCTAACGTATGTTAATCTGCAAAATCTAAGAATTGTTCTACTGCTTTTTAATTTTATCGAAATCTTTATAATGAGTTTGAAATTTTCATTCACTTTCTTCAACTCACACATTTTGTTCCTACGAAACAAAGTAATGTTACCATTACCTATTGTTTCTCTCAATCTGAAATTTACTAACATCAGAATCATTAATTTCATTGCTCCCTTATTTTAACTGGAATTTCCAAAATGTCGAACAAGTAATTTATTACAACGTTTTTCTCCACGAACATTTGTTACCATCCTACCTGGGTTTGTTCCACTAACGCATATATTTTCAAAGTCGATCGAAAATTTTCATTTTAGTGCTAGATCATTATTTGTAAGGATAACACTGTGTCCACAAAGATGTTAGTACTAAGAAATTGTGCGTGTACCAATAAATGGTTGTTAAGGACGTTGCGTTCAAATTTTCCAAAATTAAAAAATCTTAATTTAGCGAACCTATTCGGACCATTACACTATTTATAATAAAACATTCATACATCGTATAAGAATTTTCTTGCAAATGTCACGGACATCTTGCGTATTAAAAATTATTTTGAAACAATTGAGTCTGTTCCTTGCGACTACTTTCTTGTATATTAATTTTCATCTAAACAATTAGATCGTGTACTGATTACTTTATTTAAAATCAGCATTTTCTAGAATTTTTTCTATAACCTAGCATCTAGAAAATTCTAGAATTTTACTGATAGAGACAGGTAGATATAGTACGCATTGATTGGAAAGAAACAGATAGATCAATTACAATATATATATGGCCGAAATGAGATTTGGTGTATATTTTTGTTCCGAAAGTGCTTCCGTGATGAGTTCATTCTTAAAATTGTGTTGTCTGGTCCTTCTTGTTAAGATCTGTGGGGCTAAACCGATCTTAACAGCTACCACACCAACCGGTAATTATTTTAAAAATTATTTTTAAACTAGATAAAATAACCTCACTTATTATTGCTACAAATGGATATTATCATACCTCATTGTAATTTCTTACTGTATCCACCAAACAGGTTCGAACTTGCATTCTTAATTTTCGTTATTACTATTTTTTATTATTATACTTAATTGATACTGATGGTATTTCCCTTGTTTTCAAATCACAACTTTGTGCTGTCTTAGTTGTAATTCCTTGATAGGTTAGATCCCAAACCGACAGATCAATCGAAGTAATTGATAGATTTGTACTTCATTCATTACCCAAATCATTTTCGAGTTTTCCAGATTATTATTTATACTTCAGTCACGGTCTGAATGTCCAAAACGGATAAATGAAACAACTCAAGTTGCAATCTTATGTATTTGTACTGTTGCACAAAACAATGTAGGTTTCTTAAAATTCTTAAACTGATTTAAATTCAGACAATATCCAATTATTATGATTTTTACAAAATAAAAGCTGATTTAACTATATTTTCAGACATTCGATACTGCAGTGGCGGTGTTATAAAGGCTGAAGAAGACAACCTGGACTTTTTGCTTTTCTCGGGTACCACAAGTGAATTAAACTTAATTCTGATACACGATACTACGTCATTTTATGTGTTGGAAACATTAAATGAAGGAGGTCGATCGAATTACTACAGTATCTTGTCAATTGACAAGACGGTCTACGTTAGGAAAAATGGAGTCATTATAAAAAGATACTATAACGTAGTTCTGCAACAAATCACCGCAAAAATTTCATCAGATGATTCATCATGGAAGATATGGAATGGTGAACTAAATTCAAATATATACACAATTGTTTAATTTTTAATATTATTTTCTAGTGTGTGGACATGGTGCTGTAGAACGTTGCAAAATTACTTGCTCCAACTATGGGGATTTTAATAATGAAACGGAGGAAGAGTCTAAAGGTAAGCTTTAAAACTAAGAAATTAAATTAACCTTTGGATATAAATTGATTTTAAACCCATCACTGCTTTGTAAACAATTTGAAACTGTTTGAAATGTACGAGTAGCACACGTCCCCCCTTGCAAACGATTCATTAAGCGCAGAATAACTAAAATTAAATTTAATTAATTATAAAGATAAACTTTTCAGCCTCTAGATATGGTACAGTGGAACCTTGTAAAATGTCTAATTCCAATAGTGAAGAATCGAATTACAAAATAGAAGAAAACATTAAAGGTGAGCTTTCAAAATTTCTACATCAATTCCTGTATTTTTTAATGTCCATTATTTTTTGCTTCAGAAAATCCACCAAATTCATCTGGTGGTAGCCGTCTTCCCTTAAATATCTTAGTACTTACAGTTATAGCTTGTGGAATTAAATTAATGCAATAGACGCCTCGAGTCACTAGACCAAATTTCATTATTAAATGAAACGCTATTGCATTAATCTAGAACTTAATTTAGAAGAAAAAAAAACTAAAACAAACAGTAAAAAACGAATACAAAATAATATATTGTAAAAAAAAAGACTTATTCAATATGCTTTTAATTGTATTGTATTGTAGTCGTATTCTGTGATTTATCTATTAACATGTAATATATTTTATTCGGAATCGTATTGTAATATGCACATTCCTAACCTTATAAGAGGGCGGAAAGTTAACCATTCCTGCTTATCTTTACTTCCCTCTCTTGGTCAGTAATAGGTCGCTTTCCGCCCTATTATAAGGTTTTTCCAGTGGCGTACTTACTGAAAGTCGAAAAACAGTAGAAATGAAACCGCATCAAATTAATTGTTTATTTGCTAAAAATGTAATGATTTCGAATAAAGTAGTGTACAAACCTGAAATCTGAAAGTAGGTATTTCATCATCCAAGACAAATAATTGAGTATGGATCTTAGCTCCCCTGTTTCGTCCCAGGCTTCCTTAAATTTGTTGTTTTCTACTTTGCGTTCGTACTGATGCTATTACGATACTGTTTTGCGTATCGTAATAGGAAAAGGCGTGATATAATAATAATACTAAAAATAGTGAAATTTAATTTTTTAATTTTGACGGATACTGTGGTGTCGCGGCAGACCGCAGACGTGACCTTGGGTGGAATCCTTCAACTTTAACGGTTTTAAATTTTAAATTATTTTTTTTTCATTGAAAAAGTGGCAAAGTAGAAAAAATACTGTAGGTATGACATCTCGTTTATAAGACATTTTATCGCACTTACTCCTTTAGGGCACTCCTCGCAAGCTCGTCGTGGCCTAAAACCGTGCGTGCGATAAAATGCTTCTTATAAGACTCGTATCATAATATACCATTTCTCTACAAAATTTCCTAATTTAATGATATTAACAAACAAATTAAACCATATCAATAATTATTATGAAAATTAAATTTTACTAACACTACAGGATACCAAAATTATTAAGTTGTGGAGCAGCCTTCTTTCAAATGGGTTGCGTAATATTCAAAAACCATCACAATTTGGTTAATATCGAATAATTTTAGATATTCATCAAATGTGCATCCGAGTTCTTCTAGTCAAAAATAATATGGTCGAAGCCCTCGTGAAAGTGATCCAGCATTATTTAGCATTTAGGTTGCAATGGTCAAAAGGGATGACTAAGTATGCTGCCACCAACAAGTCTGTACTTCTGTTGTGATTTGCACAAAACAACACAAACCATTCTTCTTCATTCTGCTAATTTTATTTATCTTACTGTTCACATCTGTTGGTCCGACGTGATCTACCTCATTCATCCAAATTTTTAGAAAGATTCTAGAGTAACACTTTTTTTTCGTTCATTCATTCAGTCATCAAGAAGGTGTCCTTGTATACCTACGAGTACAATATTTCTAGACGTGACACCCACGAAAGCTTTTGGAAATACATAAATCAAGAAGCTCATAAGATCATCGTAGCCGGTTTTCTTATGGTCTGGTCCAGTCTAAATAAAAAATAGAAAATTCTCTAAGAAGGCGGACGCCATCAGACTAACTGATGGGCTCCCTCAGAGTTCTTGGCTTGAGTATAGTCCGACAGAAACTCTAGTGGAATTCGGCTTTGGTTGTAAATTTAACAACAACAACCGAAGAATAAGATTTTATTATCACGTAATAACCGTTGTCATAAATACAACTACCACTACCTGTAACATCCCTGCCTGAAGCTAACATTGCGAACCCCAAACTGACAACCCTCATTAGCATTTATCAGTAGGATTATTGCTGCAGCATAAAATTCTATTTTTCAAGTGACAAACGTAAATTTACAACCAAAGTCGAATTCCACTAGAGTTTCTGTAGGACTATACTTTGTGTTCGTACCCTCCATGGGAGATGTTACGAAAGTAAACAGGTCTGTGACCACACAGATAATTTCATCATCCTCGTTCAATTGAAGAAACCCAGAACGATCATCACCATACTCCAGGGGGCCGTAGATCAGATCGCGAAATGGTGCAAATAATTGAGAATAAATGAAAACTGTTATACAGGTGTCCCAAAAATGGCGTACTAACTACTTACTACCGTATCCAGGATGTTTAAATGTACACGAAAAAAATATGGAAAAAATTTTTCAGACAAAAAAATAAATTATTATTATTTTTATTATTAACGGTAATACAATGTAAACAAAGATGTACTCGTACATCATTACCTTGCAATGTTACCGTAGTGGATTTAAAATATTTTTTTCGATTTCCAAAGCTTCTAAATTCACTATTGTGCAGGATTAGATATTGGTAGTGAGTAATCTTGTACTTTGTGATAATATGTACGATTAGAGGTAGCTGTCATGACAATTTAATACATATATTTCAAAATAATTTTCCTGTTAAGTGCCACTTTCAAGGACCGCCAAATCAGCAATTAAGTCCAATAGAATTTTTTAAACATTTTTCTGAAGTTTACGGTAGTCTGTTCTACACCGTAGTGCACCGTTAGTACGCCATTTTTGGGACAGCCTGTATTCTATGAATTAAATTTATTATTAATGAGTGATTGTTGATGGTTGAACGAGAAAAACTCTCGGTGACAAAAACTTAAGATGAATAATATCCCCAAAAAGCACCCGTACACTAGCGCTCTGCGGGGATCACTCAAATTACACTTTTGAACAGGCCGATTATAATACAGCAGGTCGTGGGAAATTGTAATAGTAGGTATTACAGAAATTACAGAAGGAAAAATTTATTCTAATTGTCAAAATTTAAATGCCTAGCTGTTTCTAGCGAATACAAATTGATATCACAGAATGAATTTGCATTATTGTGATTGAAGTTCTTAGTGCTTATTCACAATGGACATAAGACATAAGAAATACATATGAGATACCTAAAAATAATTTGTAAATTTGGGCAATTGGAAAATAATTTATGTGTCCATATAACTCGAATATGATTCTTCATGCCTTTTTGTACATAACAATAATGTTCACTGAGGTCACTTCTCATAAATTACGTAAAAATTAATAGTATACACACTGCATGTATCATGAATTTCTTATACCTTATGTCAAGCTTATGTCCATTGTGAATAAGCACTTATTGTATTTATATAATTTTGATAATCAATGACGAATTAACGGTTGACATTTATTCGAGTTTCAAACCCTTCCTATGTTTAGCTGTTTCTCGCGAACACAAATTAATATTACAAAATGATTTGCACCGATTATGATTAAAGTTCTTATTGTATTTTCCGTTGACCGCTTGTTAATTTCAATATTAATGAATTATTTTCTCTAAAATATAGTGTATTAATGGACCTCATTAATACACTATTTTTCATTAATCAACGATTTTTGCGATTTTGACGTTTTGATGTATAAACAACCTCGAACATGCATTGTTTGCACTTACCAACACTGCAGCAGATAGTGCAGCAGGGTTTTCTATATTTTATAGCTCCATAACTGCACAATTACGAATTCACTTTTTCAAAAGTCAACCTTTTTGGTTATAATTCGCATGTCATATTTTTCAAAAGTAACTAGGTTTTCTTAGCAACCGTGATTTTTACGTGAAATTGAATGTGAATGGAGTTGACGTCTTCTGACACTCTTTGTGGAAAAGTGAATAGAAAGTGTTGAAAAATTTAATAATGGCCTACCCTGAGGACAAAAAAGGATAAAGGTATTTTATAAGGTCTCATCTTTATCGAAAAAGATGAAATTGGTTTTGATTTGACTTTAATTTGAAATTTTGTCACAAAAAAAAAGTTTGCGGTCAACGAAAAATTTTTGTAATCAACTCGTGTGTTAATGGGCGATTAATAATCTCAACTATTAAAGGCACTCACTTGCTACACTCGTTCGTCCTTTAAACAGTTTTGATTATTAATCGCCTTCATTAACAAACTAGTTTATTAAATAACTATTATGTTATTTTTGATAATCAATGACGAATTAACGGTTGACATTTATTCTAGTTGTAAACCTTCCATAGTTATTACAGTTTCCATTCATTCACGATCCAACTGATCCAAGTGCCTCTGGTGGCCATTTCACATCGAATGCTCAAATTTTTGAAAACGGTCCGTTTTCAAAAATTTTAAAAAAATTAACTTTTTTGTTCGACACTGTCAGAATTTGAAAATTTTCTCCTATGTGAACGGATTTTGATAAATGTCACAACTTGTCAAAACGAAACGTAAAGCTAATTTTAAAGATTTTAAGCGATTTGGAGCCTTTAAGGGGCTTGTCGAACAAAAAAACGTTGTATTCAACGCGTTCGTGTGTCAATTGGGCTTTTTTTGCACTCGTGGGTCTTTAAAATGCTTGTTTCACTCGCGTTTTAAACTGGCCCACTCGTGTCAAAAAACCCCAATTTACACAAGAACTCGTCAAAAAACTACTATTTTGTATCTTCATTGCCGTACACATTTTACTAAGGTGATTTTGGCTAATACTCTTTAGAACAACGCATATTATTACATGTTAAAAGGAACGCCTCAACTTAGAACACACGTCTGTATATTGTTATCCGTGGGCTGTTTGGGTGGTCCAAAACCACCCCCGCTCGTTCTTCGACGCCGGCCGGAAACGGCACGGCCACTGGCCACTTCTTTACCTGCTCTAAGAGGAGAAGGTTGTTTTTTTTTCGTGCTCCTCTCCTTCTGCACAAAGCGCCTGACGGTCCGGTTAACCGGCTGGATTGCGAAACGGCTATCTTCTTCGACGGGGTGCATTTGCTACCCCGGCGTTAAAACGGCATCGGTCAACAAATCTCGACACCGGCCCCGAAGATGGACTCGACAGTTCGACCGCTCCAGAGGGCCGGGGGTAACAATATCAATTATTTCATTCGTATGTGTTATTTGTTTTACAATACGTTTTCGAAAATGGCTCATTTAACAGAAATACAACGTATAGATACATATGTATTTTAATTTTGATTGGGTGCGGGGATCAAACTAAATAAAATAATAAAAAATAATAAAATAATAAAACTAAAACAGAAGGAATATCTTCTTAGACTTGCTTATTGTAAACAAGCTGGGGGATGGCAATTCCAACATTTAATTCCATAATTTTATGTACTTAGTAACACAGTTTTTGACTTGTTTTAGTTCGTTATAAAATTTCTTTTTTCCAATTTTTTTTTCTCAAAGATTTTCTTTTGTAAGATAACACAATTTTCATTCTGTAATTTAGACAATTAAAGGGACTATCAGAATCAAGAAAAAAAATGGGAGGTTTCCATTTAAAAAAAATATCGATGACGTCATCACTCGAAAACAAATGACTGCTTAAAATATTATTTGATATTATAGTTATTTATGTATTAAGGGTATAATCAGGAGATTATGGCACGAGAGATTGTTTAAAGCCCGAGGAACGAGGGCTTTTAAATTCCCAAGGGCCATAATCGACAATTATGCCCGTGGTACATAATATCTATTCATTTTGATTGTGACCAGTCCGTAGTAACTTTTCAGTTGCTAGGTTATTTAGGGAATTTTAGATAACACTAAATCCAGCCGCAGTTGGCAACTCTCGAAGGCGCCAATTTGTCGTTGACAGAACAACTTGTGCAAACTTGTGCGCATATAAATTTGAGTTTTGGAACGAAATGTTTGATTTCAAAAAGAAAATACCACGTCGTCTTCTCAAAGTTGAGACCAAACGGTCAATATTGACTTGTTTTCAGACATTTATTGAAGCCAACGGAAAACAACGCCGATAAAGTCGCTGAAATTTTTTCGGTAAATACACTGACCACCAAAATTAACGCATCACTTGTATTTTTACGGTTTTTTTGAAAAGTTTTACTTTAAAGCAAAAAATTGTTATACACACTGAAAATAGAGGAAAAACATAGATCATTCTAAAATACAAGAGTAAATAACATTTCCAGCCACTGTGTACAAAAATGAGCAAAAATATCGTTTTTGCTCAATTTTTAAATTTACTCAAAAATAATTTTTTAGTCTAAGAGTTGAAAAATTGAATCAGTATTGACATCAATCTTTATTTACTTTTAACATGGGTGATGTTAGGAACAACTTCGCATTTAAAAAGTCCGTGCAAGTGGTTTTGTTAGCTCAGAATTAAGAGAGTCGGAGGACTATAGCATATCACTTTGTTATGAACCAATCTACCGTATCTAAAGTTCTAAGAAGACATTGGGAGACTAGACGGCACACAAGGGGGCACAAGGGAGGGAGGGACAAGGCCGAAAACGGATCACAACACCTCACCAGGATCAATATCAATATCAATAGGTAAATAAGCATTAGAGAAGGGTTCCTCACTGCTCTCCGACTTCAAGATCGCATGTTAAACAATATGCACTTCGCCTGGGTGAAAATACTACTAGAAAATGACTAAAGGAGGATCAGATACATCCGAGAAGACCAGCCACTGGATCCAAGTTAACTGCACATGTCAATTGGGTCGAACAAGATTGGAGCAGAGTTTTGGCCTTCGGTGAATCCAGGTTCTGTCTATACAAGTCTGACGGACAGGTAATAGTGTATAGACGACCTGGTGAGTGATATGCGCAGTGTACTCGTAATTTCGTTACTAAAGAGAGTTTTGGGGGAGGGTCAATAATGGTATGGATAGGAATATCTTTAGACGTAACTACAGAGCTGGTGGTTTTAGTTAGACGCACTTTAAATGCACATCGATATAGCACGAACATCTTGGAAGTCTTGGAACCTGTTGTTGTACCTTATGCCCCATTCGTAGGACAAGACTTCATTTATATGCAAGATAATAGACAGCCACATATTGCAAGGGAATTTCCGACTAATTTAGGACTATTGAAATATCAGTTATGAAGTGGCCAGCACGTAACCCTGACTTCAACTCAGTCGAACACTTATGGGATAATATGGAAAAACTGTTACAGGCAATGTAAAGACGTCCAAATGACTTCAGTCAGCTAACAAGAGCACTTCTAGATATTTGGCAAAATATAGGCTAAAATCATAACAGAAGCCTCATTTTTAACATGCCACTACGTTATTGAGCTACAATTAACGCTAGAGCGGACAATACAAGATTTCAGGAAAATAATCTTTAAATTTCGTTGGTTTTTTCGATTTCTCATTTTTACTCGTGATGTTACCTTTTCGAATTTTTGTATTTTTTTACATTTATGTCGTTTTTTTTTTTGTAAGAAAATATGTTGAAAATATTTCCCATGGTTCAGCTGTTATTGTTGTTAACATATTTTTTTAAATATTTCAAAACTTGCTTTTTTAATTAAAAAAATCAAAGTGATGCGTTAATTTTGGAGTTCAGTGTATTACTAATTCGTGAATTTTCCGAATTACCTATTCGATAATAATCTGTGTACACTGTTGGTATTACTACCTTACAGATATCATAGGTTCCACAAGTTCTTTGACGATATAAGTACCTAACAATGTTTTTTTTATGTAGGTTTCTAAAGGTGAAGTATTCAAAATTTTGAAACAGGGTCCAGAAAATTTAACAACTTTGCGAGTTGGTCATCGAGAGCCTACTAATGTTTTTCAAAATTATTGTTTCCGAAAGGATTTACAAAAGCATATTTGGGACTTAAACAGCAAAAACAAGTACTTTACGTTAGATTCTTTGTTGGAGTATGTCAAAGCCGATTTAGAATACAAAGTTGGAAGAACAACTCATTGGAAGATCCTTAAAAATATGGGCTACAAACACAAAATAGTAAATGGTCGCAAAATTTTGTGAGAAAAAAGATATGTGATTGTAGCCAAAATTCAGTTTTTGCGGCGTTATAAAGAACTGAAAAATGAAAACCTCTACAACTTTGTGTTTTTAGATAAAACATGGATCTATCAAAATGGTAGTGCTATTGGTCGGTGGGTCCATAATACGGATGTTAAAAGTAATCCCTCTGTGGTTAAAACCGAGGGAAAACGGTTCACTATTTTACATGAAGGGTCTAGTGCAGGATTTTTACCACAGTATGAATACCTATTAAATTCCAAAAATAATGACCGTGACTATCACAAACCATGACGGGAGACATTTTTAAAACGTGGGTGGATCAGCTATATACTCCCTGCACTATCAAAATTAAAAAAAAAAGTGTTGTGATAATGGACAACGCTCTTTATCATTCCATGCGAATTGACAAAGCTCCAAATTATTCAAATAAAAAAGTGAAATGCAGGAGTGGCTGACCCTCCACAACGTGACATTTGACCGGACTATGACTAAGAAACAACTATACGAACTGATTAAACCTTTTAATAACCACAACAACAGACGGTACCTAATTGACGACATATTACAAAGACATGGACACATTGTATTGAGACTACCACCTTATCATTGCCAATACAATGCAATTGAATTGGCTTGGGGATTTTGTAAGCAACATTATAATAAAAAAGTTGCTTCAGAATCTTCATCCAAAAACAAAATTGAAAATGTATGGCTTGAATCACTATCTAAATGTAGCCCCAGTTTTTGGAAACACTATGTAAAGCATGTTGAAGACATTATTGACAAAGACTGGTTGGCATTAATGGGTAATTATAGTGTGCAAGAAATCTCTCCCATTATTATCAGATTAAATGAGTCTGATTCAGAAGATGATGATTTTGTATCAGATGCAGAACTCAGTTTTGATGATAATAATGAGTGTGGAAGTTCAGTGTCATTGTTTGGTAAAAATTCTGTACTAAACACTGGTTTGTGTTTAAATATGTTTATTTGGGATCGAAAATACAGAAACCATATATCTTAAACCACTAGAACAGTTCAGAGGACGTGGAAGGCTCCAAGACCGCCGACAAGCCGTTAGTCAGGGTGCGTAAAGCGCTTCACCAATCGTCTAGGAAGCCTCAAATTTCCCCAAGATGACCCCGGCTGTACCTAATCGGAGGTGCTGTCTTAGAGGCCGATTTCAAGTTGAGTTGCATTGCATTGTCATGGTAACGGCACAAAATTACAAGTTTGAGAAAGATGACGCATATTAGTAATTAATGTGTAGGACAAAGATAGCTACACATTTGCGCTGCATCACCTATTTGTCACCCTGACTTGAAATCGGGCTCTAAGCAACCGCTTACGCTACCGCCGGGACATGAACCAGCGGAAACGAATTGGACGATTGGACCGTTTATAATAAATCGACGTATACGTTTTCCGTAAACGTCGTCCCGTAAGCGTACGCGAGAAAGTTGGTCATGTTTCAATTTTGACGTCAACGTCTTGCGTCAGCAGTTCAATTCGACCAATCACAAGCCAGAAAATGCACACAACCGGACCTGCGTACTCACAAACAGAAGTTGACAGATGACAAAAACCGTAAACTAAGAAGGTAGAAGGATAGCCAGTTCCCTATGTTCCAACATTCGCCAGCGGATAGCGGATGACTGGCTGTGACGTCACCATGATACCTCGATGCTTTGTTCACATTCGGATAGAAGAGCATTATATTATCCACAATCTTCACCTTTGTTGCGCTAATAAAGAAGTGACTGTCGTCAAGATCGCTATATTGTCGCGTTTTTTTTATTGGGTGTTACTTCCTGTGTTGACAGATTTTCGTTTTATTTAATTAATCGTAGAGCATTTTTTATTAGTGAGTAGTTTAGTGCAAAGAAGACGTATGTTGTGGTTATAAGATCTTGAAGATACTTTTAGGTTGTACTTTATAATTTAATACTACACTTATATACATACAGCGGATAAGGTAAGAAAAGTATAAATTTATGTATTCCCACGTTGTTATTAAATATTACCTACAGAAGTGGGTCATAAATTATAATGCCGGGAGTAAGATACGCAGTCTTTGGTTGCAAAAATAACCATAAAACAAAAAAAGGTACTGGACAAGAGGGACAAGATATAATTTTTCACTCTTTTCCAAAACCTAAAGATATGGTGTCTCAAACAATGAGAAATGAATGGATTAACAGGTGCAAGAGAGAAGATAAATTGAATCCAGAAACGAGTAGGATTTGTTCGAAACATTTTGTCGAAACAGATTACGAACGGGACTTGCAGAATGAATTGCTAGGTAAAAAAATAATAATTTTATCTTTGTTTGAGCCGAATATAAAAGCACATTTAAACCTATATTTAAATAATACAGACTTTCATTGTACTTGAAGTTAGTATATTTGAATGTTTTTTTTTTTATTTTAGAGTTACCTTTAAGAAATTTTTTTAAAAAAACAGCAGTTCCAACAGTGGGGCTGTCAAGCAAAAGCGCTTCTAATACAACTTCAAATACCGATTCTGATCGCTTTAGAAGACTTCTCAAAAGACAAAGACATCAAGATGTAGAGAAGCTCATCATGACTGACTGCAATAATGAGACCAATTTGAAATTAGATAATGATAACTCACCTCTTGAGTGCCCTCCTACAACTTCACTAGCTAAATTAGAAAATGAAAAGTACGATCAATTACTGAAAAAATTTAATGATTTGAAATCAGAGCATATTGAAATGAAAAACACTTTTGGAAAAAAACTTAAAGGACTCAGAGATCAATTGAAATATTATAAAACTAAGAGCTGCAGAAGTCCAAAATCAAAAAATTCAGAAAAGTCTCTAATTCTCTTAAAAAAAGTGCTCACTGACAATCAAATAGCTTTGTTGTCTAAAAAGAAAAAGCGAATTAACTGGACGCGAGATGAGCAAGCTGTAGCATTTACATTCAGATATTATAGTAAGAAATGTTATCTCTATCTGAGAAATAAACTTCACTATCCCTTACCCTCATTATCGTCTTTAAGAAAATGGGCTTCTCAAATTGATGTCAGTCAAGGAATTTTGAAAGATGTTTTGCTAATGTTAACTCTTGTCGGAGAGTCGTTCTCAGAATTTGAAAAAACTGTTGTTATTCAGTTTGATGAAGTGAAAGTGAAGTCAGTCCAGGAATACGATACATCTAAAGATGAAGTGTTAGGGCCTAACAACCAAATGCAAGTTGTAATGGCCAGAGGTCTATTTGCTCAGTGGAAGCAACCATTGTATATAGCTTTTGACCAAAAAATAACTAAGGAGATATTACTTACTATTGTCAATGAACTGCACAGAATTTCCTATAACGTTGTGGCTTGCGTAAGCGATTGTGGAGCAACTAATATGGGATTATGGAAGGAATTAGGAATTAATGCAGATAACACTTCATTTGAACATCCTATAACAAAAAACAACATCTACATGTTTGCAGATGCTCTACACTTACTCAAATTAATTCGTAATTGGCTTCTCGACGTGGGATTTGTATTAGAGGATGGATCGGTAATAAATAATAGTTATTTGTATAGCAAGGCTGCGAAATCCTACTTTGACGAACCGAGAGAAAAATTGTCGTCAAGGCCGCTTTGCGGCCGAGACAAGACAATCTCGAGGTCGTCAAAGGATTTCGTAGCCAAGGTGTACACAACATTTTGTGTGCAACCCGAAATTTTTTAATTATAAAATGAACAAGTAAAATTTCCTTCACTGTCAATAAAAATAAAGTCGGCCTACATGTCGCCATGTCGCTATGGAAACGACATAAATAAAACAATTCATTTTGAGAAAAATTAGAAAAATGTCGCAAGAAATTTACGTTTTTGTTCCGTCTACTTCCCCGGAGTTAAAAAATATTGCAGATTGTGCAGTGTCCAATTTAATACCAGAAAAGTCCAAACGGCAGTACGATAAGTGTTACAATGACTTTAAAGAGCGGTGTAATAAAAATAATGTGAAAACGGTGTCGGAGAATGTTGTTTTGGCTTATTTAATGGAAAAATCAAAAACTGTGAAAAGTTCAACATTATGGAGCACATATTCAATGTTGAAGCTCACGCTGAACATTCGGGATGGCATTGGTGTTACGAAGTTTCTGAAATTGGTACCTTTTTTGAAAAAAAGTCAGTTGGTTATCAGGCGAAAAAATCTAAGGTATTGACACGAGACCAGATCAATTTGCTGTATAACCTGCCCTTTTTTAGGTCATTTTAATCATGGGAATATCAGGAGCCATGCGAAGAGACCAACTAACCAAAATGTCTATCGATGACATCAAGGATGAACATTCTGTATTAATAGTGGCCGTTCCTGATACAAAAACTGGCATAAAACGAACTTTTACTGTTACCAATCCAGAATTTGTAATATTATACCGCAAATATGCAGCTCTTGTTCCGTGTACTCATCCAGAGTTAAAAAAATATTATAAATTGTGCAGTGTCGCATTTGAAACCTGAAAAATCGAAACAGCAATATAAAAAAATGTTACAGTGACTTTGAGACTGATGTAACAAGAAGAATGTGAAAACCGTGTTGGATAATGTTGCATTGGCTTACCTATTTACTGGAATTTATTTATTGTGGCAGGTAAATGTTAAATTCTGTTAAGATAAGTTATCATCTGCTCCCTTTTAGGTTATTTTAATCGTGGAAATATCAGATGCCGTGCGAAGAGACAAATAAATCAAAATGTCTGTTGATGCCATTCAGGATTCAGGATATGTTACTAGTTACTAGATATTTCCCTTTTTGACCGGTTAAAAATTAACCTATATAATTCTTCTAGATCGATAATCGGGATCTTTTTTACCGACTCGTCATTCATGAAGCCACCACTCCATTTGAAATTGGCGGGAACTTCAAACCAGATGAAAATTCTGTACTAATAGCGGCCGTTCCTGACACAAAAACTGGCATAAATCAAACTTTAACTGTACCCAATCCAGATTTTGTAAGATCACACGGCAAATATAGAGATAGATATGTTGTAATTGTGATAATAAATAAATATTGAAATGACTTTTACTTTTACGGCCGTCGTCAAGGCAACGGCTGCGAAATTCAATTTCGCGGCCTGCTCAAGGCACGCGAAGTGCTCATTTCGCGTACGGTTGCACACAAAACTCCTTTGCAGGCATTAGTGTCAATAACAGATACCGAAGTTAGACCTAATTGGAAGGTTAGTCAGAAACATTTGGATTGTCAAAAAAGTCAACGTCAAAATGTTAGGCTAGCAGCCCAGCTTTTGTCAAATACTGTTTCAACATGTCTTTTACGTTATAAACCACGAACTGATAAGCAAATGGCAGAGACGTTGGGAAATTTTATCAGTGATATCAATTTGTGGTTCGATATATTTAACAGTTATTGTGCTAAAGGAAAAGTTCCAACTAAAAATGCTTATGGAGTATCTTTGGAAAATCAAGAAAAACACCTGGACAACATGATACAAATGATTTCAAGTATCAGAGCTATTGGAAAGAATGCTCTTCAAACATTCCAAAAGGGAATGATTATTTCAATAAAATCTCTCAAAAGCTTATTTTATGACATGAAATCAAAATTAGATATAAAGTCCATATGCACACACAGATTGAATCAAGATAGCTTGGAAAATTTCTTTTTCCAAATTAGGAGCAGAGGAGGACCTGATGAACATCCGAGTCCCCTAGCAGCTATATACCGAATTCGGATGATAATGCTTGGCAAAAATCCTGGAATTCTTGGCTCGAAGGTCAATACTGAATCCAAGACTACAGATGAATATACCGGGTGTCCCAACGGTTTGGCAAAGTAGATTTACTAAGTTAATATAAGTTCTTTAAAAAATGTTATTATTTCATGTTATACATACAAGTTATGAGCACGGTTTAAAAATATTTTAGATTACACAGGGTGTTTGGTGTATCGGTGGCAACACAAACTTATATTTTTTTAAATGGAACACCCAGTATTTTTTTGCGTTTTTGGAAAGCTCTCGTCAAAACAAAGAGGAAGATACCACATTTGAAGGGTCTAACTTCTACTGTTAGTAAACTATTCGCTCTTTTGTGTCCGGACAAACCAAACTTTGAAAATTTGTAAAAAATATAACAGATGAAAATTATTTAGGTTAGGTTTTTTTTAGAACATTGTAAATATCGTCAATTTTATTGCCTTGTTGAAAAACATAAGATTCTTACTTAATTACGTAGAGGGCGCTTCAAACGCAAACTCTTTATTTAGTCAATTTTTTTAAATGGAACACCCTGTATTTCGATATACCGTTGGATAACTCTCTCAATGAGCGTTCGAAAGATATAAGGTGTTTGGCATCTAAAATAAATAGTTTATCCACAAATTTGGATAACTTGTTTATTGTGTTTTTTTTTTTGGAAAGTGTACAACCGCCACTGTTCTTTTTATTTCTTTTTTTTTAAGTTAATTAAAGGTTAAATTTATTCTCTTTTGAATTATTTTGTACATCTATAGTAATATTAAATTCGATGAAATGTATTTTTTTGGTTCAGTTAAATTTAAAAAAAATCTGAAATATTTGATATTTTAAATGAAATTTGTGGATAAACTATTTATTTTAGAAGCCAAACACCTTATATTTTTTAAACGCTCATTGAAAGAGCTATCCAACGGTATATCGAAATACAGAGTGTTCCATTTAAAAAAATTGACTAAATAAAGAGTTTGCGTTTGAAGCGCCCTCTACGTAATTAAGTAAAAATCTTAATGTTTTTCAACAAGGCAATAAAATTGACGATATTTGCAATGTTCTAAAAAAACCTAATCTAAATAATTATCATCGGTTATATTTTTTACAAATTTTCAAAGTTTGGTTTGTCCGGACACAAAAGAGCGAATAGTTTACTAACAGTAGAAGTTAGATCCATCAAATATGGTATCTTCCTCTTTGTTTTGACGAGAGCTTTCCAAAAACGCAAAAAAATACTGGGTGTTCCATTTAAAAAAATATAAGTTTGTGTTGCCACCGATACACCAAACACCCTGGATAATCTAAAATATTTTTAAACCGTGCTCATAACTTGTATGTATAACATGAAATAATAATATTTTTCAAAGAACTTATATTAACTTAGTAAATCTACTTTGCCAAACCGTTGGGACACCCGGTGTACATAGTTCCAAAAGTTTTGGAAACGGCGAAAATTAATGTAATTTTTGAAGAAGTCAGCGAATCTACTGAATTGAAAAGTTTTTCATCGTTCTCCTCTTCAAATTCCTCAAATGAGTCAATGACAACTCCTGATTTCAGTCCAACGTCTCAAGAAATCACAGACGATGCCTTAGAGTACATTGCGGGTTATATGGCCAAGAAATATAAAGATAAAATACCTAATTTAGGACAGTTCACCCACAAATTAAAAGCGGACAAAGCACCTTCATGGGTGCAACAACTTTCATACGGAGGACTAATAAAAACATCTGATCATTGGCTGAAAAAAATAAAAAAATGGAACTACTATTTTCAGACTCATCACGGCGAATCATTTCGCAAAGGACCCGGAATTGTAAGACATCTGGCTGTAAAAATCTTCAAAAAAGAAAATAATATTCCGTTTAATATGGTACAAGATTTTAGCAAACTAAGGCCCAATTTCATAATCAGGCCGTTAACGGCCTGTTTGTTAAAGTGAACTTTAAAATAAAGTCCACTTTAAGTAAGCACTAAAGTCAAATGCATTTCATAAAACGATAGCAGCATTTTTTAACTAAAGTAACCTTTATCGATTCCGACAACCGTCGAGCATTATGTTGGTATGCCTGAATCTTCCGTTGTTACTGTATCCACTTCTACGCGTCTTTGTTTCGTGTTAACCACGTGAGAAAGTAAGGTTCTGTTTTGTGTGGTTATTGTTAGCCACATTGTCGGTTTTGGGGGTTTTTGCGTTTTTCTATTTATATTTTTCAATAATTATGGCTAGTGCCAAGAGAATGCGCTCTAATAATTATAGAAAAGAGGAAGAATTGTTATTGCTAGAAGAAATTAGCAAATTTTGATTTGATGTAACAATAAAGCCATCACAGTTGCTTTTGTAATCCGAAATCTGTCAAAGAAATCGAGATCATCATAGTGTTCAAAGTAATTTTTCCATTGTCTGTAGACTTTCGTTCTTCTGACAAACAAAAATTCTTCATCTTCTGATGATGATGAGCTTGATGAATTGTTTATTACGTCCATACTTTTTATACTAATCATAAATTTTAACACTGCAGACTGCACATCCAAGACGGCGAACTGTCATGTCTGCTCCACAGTGACAGTGTGCTTACTTAAAGTTCCTTTAAATTATTTAAAGGCACTACAATGTCACTTTAAGTTAAAGGTACGTTAACGCGCCATTAAAATAAAGCCTACGATTATGAAACTGTTTCTTATACATAAAGGGACTTTAAAAATTTAAAGACACTTTAATTTTATTATGAAATTGGCCCTAAGGACAATAATTCGGGTGAACTTTAATAATTTGAAAGCTAAACATGCTAAAACGATGAAAAGAAAAAGTACGGAAACAGACTTATCTAGAACAAAGAGACGAAAGCTAAGCAAAATAACTAATGCCCGTTTGCACCACATATCAGTTTAATAAATATTAACTAATGTAGTATTAAATTTAATAAACACCTAAATAATTCTATTATTGCACCATCACAAAATGAACGAGTATTAACTAATATTTTAGTAAATGATTTTTTATTTCAAAAAGGTGCCTAGTGGCATTTTTTTGCGTCATATATTTACAATTTGGGTGGTATATTTCAAATTTCGACAATGGAAGCATCAAAAAAACCAAAACGTGGGGCAAATTTTTCCCCTTTTGAAAAAAGCACTCTTTTAAACTTGGTGCATAAATATAAAAATATTGTTTCCAACAATAAAACCGATGCAGTTGCGGTTGAAGAAAAGGAAAAATGTTGGAAGAGAATTACAGAAGAATTCAATTTTGAATCCCCTAATGGTATTTTACCATTAGGGGATTCAAAATTGAATTCTTCTCAAGACTCAAGAAACTCTTCAAAGACTTTTTCTTAACGTAGTCCAAACTACAAGAAAAATTGCGGCTGTCGAAAGACGAGAACATTATAAAACAGGAGGAGGAACTAAATAAATTTAAACATGTTTGTTTCGTTAATCGAAATCTTCTATAGAATGTAAATTCATCCATATCGTGAAAATGAGCAGATCTAACAGCACAAACGAGGAAATCCGATATCGATAATTTCTAATATATCGAAATCATCTTCAAATATATCAACGTCATCAAATAATAAATTTATTGTGGATAAATTATATTTACGTAATTTATTATACTGTCATATACGTCAACTTATATTTTAATACTAATTTAAATAACCAAATTTGGCTATTTAAATTTAATAATAATTAAATTGTTTTTAAGGTGCGGTGCAACGTAAAATCAAATTTTAAACAATGTTAAAAATGAATAACCTTTTAAGTAATATTAAATAGTGTGGTGCAACTGGGCATAAGTGATTTAAACCCACAGAATTAATACTCGTAAGTATGTAGGTACTTACATACTAGTAATATTGTATCAAATTACTGAAAAAATTACAGTTGCTTTAATTTTAAGCATGTTATCTTATTTCTATGAATAGATTACTTATGGCCAGTTTATAGAAAAAGAATGAAATATTTAATTCGAATTAAATTAATGCGCAAAAAACCCATGAATCCGAAACTTCGATTGGTTCGATCTGATCACGTCTTCAATTAATTTCACATTTGATTACGATTAACTTAATTTCGCTTCTGTAAATTGGTCTAGAGTATTTTAAAATTTAAAAATAGCCAATGATAATGTAATAAACAATATGACGGCCTGATTCTGCGCTGCGGATTCACGAACTTATATATCGGCAAAGATTAAGAATTGGTAAGATACGACAGTAAGACGAAGAAGTGCTTTCGTGGAGTGAGATGCACGAGATTCCAATTTAAAGGGCCGTTCGGTATTTTCTCCGATTGCGCTGCCGAATTAATACGACTGAGTGTTGAAAATTTAAAAACAACTGTTCGTTATGCTGACGAAGTGACGCGTGTCGATCAGCTTGGGATGCTTGGGTCAGTTAAATTGTTTTAAAATAATAAAGTAATTGTTGTGTGAGACTACCGTTTTCACTTGAGTTTGTTCATCCATGTAAACATTTCCCATTAGGCTACTTGGTTAAATTATTTATTATAAGGTTCAGATTATTTTATGTAATGAAATTTAGTAATTTTGATTTGAGTAGCGACAAAAAAATTTAAAACTTAATATTTTGATGAATTTGTAATGATCTCTCTGTTATATACCTACATACCTACTGATTATAAGTACATACATTATATTCATATTTTCTTATAAAATCGGGTTTTATTTTTGACGTAAAACAACCTTATTAATTTTTCTGTAAGAAAACAATCGAATGATGACGTGAAAGTGTATTTCCACTGGTCCTCATGCGTTTTTGCCCTATTCAAATTTCCCTGTTGCATTCCAATTTAAAGGGCCTATGCATTCAAGGTCACTGAGGAACGGCTGGAAACATCAAAGGCACCGCTCGGAGTGACGTATCTTGCCAGTCCTTAATCTTTGATATCGGCATGGTTGAGGTATCACAGTGACGTCACACCCCGAGCGGTACTGGAGGATAGATTCGTGCGATCTGGCAATCCTTATTGTGTACGGTTCTTGGACAGATGACAGAAGTGTTTTTTTTTTGGTCGTTGGTCGTATTCTAGGCGTTTTCCACCGTCTTGTCCTTCTTATGTTTGTTTCAGCAAAATGAGCTGCACCTAATACAGTGCAATCGACAATTATTCAGATCAACGAAGGGGTTGAAATCTTGACCGTGTGTCTACAGGGATGGAAGTATTTCTGGTTGCGTATACCCGTTACAATTTAAATTTCAAATTTTTTTCCGAGGCAATAGCGCTGAAGTAGTGACAGTTATTTGACGTTTATTAGCTCAGTTAGCAAAGATACGAAAAATCTGACACTGTCAAAGTCATAACCGCCCGTTATCTAAGTAATTGTTGACTGCACCGTATGAGCAAACTTGTAGTTGCTACGAGTAATAATAATTAATAAACAATAAATAACAAATTTGTGTCTTGGTCGGCCATTACTGATTTTTTGACTTTTACTTTTGCGCTTGCGTACCGAATGCGACAGGCCAATTTATAAAATGGTCTGTCGTCGACTATGACACGTCAACGTCAGCGGTAGGTACCGTCAACGTTTGCGTCATACGTACGGACGTCAATCTATAAATCGAGCTTTAGGCGAGAAAGCGAAGTGTTCTGTCTTCTGATAAAATAATAATAATTTGTCTGACGTTTTACGGAGTTCGAGTCCTAGACTCATCTTTCCCCAATCTAACTGGCAGGCATCTACGCATGAAATGGTAGGGCTGTCTGACAGACTTGTCAAGTATCGAGTTACCGTACCCCCTAGCTGGTCGGCCTCCAGTTGCGAACCCAGCAGGTCGAGAGTACGGTGGGGGGGTTGTTGGAAAAACAAATCGCCAGAAGAAGAGGGCTGCAGATGGCGTCGTCGGAATGCTCCTGCTTATGCGTTACAACGAGGGGAAAAACTGCAGAAAAAACCCCTCGTCGGAGCCGAAGAAGAATGGGGGAAACGCTCAAGAAAATAATTATAGACTAGACTATAAAAATAAACTCGGTTTGCTTACACTTTTACCTGGTCCTTTGAACTGGAGATGGCCCTGGTGTGTGATCTGAAACATACTCGGGAGAGTTCAATTAATAATTTGCTTCGAAGAGGCTACGCGTTACTGCGGAGTTCTGAAACAAAAGCAACGGACAAAGCTGTCTTCTGATCGGGGTGTGGCAGTTCTTATAGGGGTGGATTCTTCTTGCGTAGCCTGGAGAGTCTCAGCGCTAGGGTGAGGGTAGTACGATGGTGGTAAGGTTCTCGATTATAAAAGGTAACGACAACGGTTACGCCAATATTTTCATCTCACTTAAATGTAAGTTAATCTGTTTGACACGATACAAACATCCCGTAAAATTGTGTATATTTCTGTCTTTGTCACACTCACGGCATTTGTCGATAATGTATTTTCTTTTGATTTGGAGTCTCAAAAATGAACAATGAGTTGTCGCTACCTTATTTATCATCGAGAACCTTAGATGGTGGGCGTAAGCAGCGCTACTCTGGCGCCTAAAGTCGGAACTACTCGTATGCTTGCTACAGTTTGCAAATATGTTTGTTGATCGATGCATATAAACTCATTGTTCGGTTAACTCTGTTTGTGCTATTTTGTTGTACATTTTGACTAGTGTTGTAGTTTGATGCCTTCTACCTTTTCATCCCCTATAAAACATTTTGTTGAACTTCATGTTTCTTTATCTGAAAATATTTGTGCAATTAATTGTACCTTTAGTAATCCCCAGGTATTTTTCGCATTTCTCTTACTGCCAAATGACCATTTTTTTCATTCTTCATTCACATTCATATTGAGAATTGTATGAGGTGATTTTGATGTTTTGACATCTGTACCCCCTCTATGGTTATTTTCATGTACCCCACTTTTACATCTTTCCCTTCTCTTTTTTCTTCTCTGGCGATGGCTCGTATTTTTTTCTGTATTTCTCTTTCTTTGTGAGGTCGTTGTCAATAAATATTTTCTCTGTTGCCCTATTTTCTTTTAATTTTCCTTTCTGTTTTATTACCTTTATTTCCCACTCCACTCTTCCATTTACACTAGTATTTGGTCCTTGTTTATGTTGTAGCAATCTTTAACTTTCGCTTCCCCTATGGTTTCTTTTATAAACTTTTCAACTTCCTCTCTGCTCTGCTGCTTGCTATTTCCTTCACTTCTCCATTCCGTTATCACTATGTTATTTTTTCTTCTTCTTTCTTCATTCTTCATTTCTTTTCTTTATTCTTAAATTCTTCCCTAAGTTGTTCTATTTCTCTCTTGACTTCTTGGTTCTCTTTTCTCAGCTCCTTTATTTCCTCTGTAATTTCCCTTTTCATTTCCTCCAACCTCCAGCTTTTCCAATATCTTTTAAATTTTCCTGCCTGATTTCTTCTCCACTTCCGGTGACCTTGCGGTTTTTTTGCTTGCCCCAAATACCTCCTCCTGCTCCTCCTATTCTTGTCTTTCTGTCTTTCCTTTCCACTTCTTTTCCTTTTTTTTCTTTTCTTCCTGGGACGCCTCCACCCTTCCTTGGCTAAAAGAACGGTTTCTGCCTCCCTCGCTCATAGGCTTGCTCTTTACCTCCTAGATGTCGTTATTTCCGTTTGTTTAACACTTCTCTTCTTTTGGGTGTTTTCTTCCTCCCCACACCGTTCAGCCTCTTCCTATCTTGCTTCGATAAATTCTCCTCTCCTTTGTCGTTGGTCTCTCTAATTTTCTCTGCGTTTATCTCCCTTTGCGCTTCACTTGCTTTAGCTCACTTTTCACCACGTGTTGCTCACTCCGTCGGTAATACAGGAATCCTAATTAAATAAAATAAAATTATTGATTTATAATAATAAAAAAATTATTGAGATATGAATTAATTACAATTACTTTTGGTTCGGACTATCCCGCCTCAACCTCCTTGGGTGGTGTTGAGATCCGCGTGGAGGGTGCGTGGAGGAAACCGTGATGCCTAAGTATTGGACAGTATTATTTTTCGGAATTTCGTCGCGATAGATTTTCAGTTTTGTTTGTGTGAAAAGTGTTCTTTGTTTTTATGCTTTTGGGAAGGTGAAAAAGATAGATAGACATTTGGTGGGGTTGGTTTTACTCGCCAATAGGTAGTACATTGCTCGATGCGATGAAGCTTCTGTTGGATGATGTGGAAATGGCTCGATTTCTATTGGTTCTTGTCGAGCGACAGGACATGAGGCCCATGTCTCGGTTGCCACCGCTTTATGCATGGGCTAGCGACAACTAGCGCGCGCTGATTGCTCCGCTGACTCAGGGGTGGGCTACCGTCCTATACCGAGATTGGTCGGTCTCTTTGGCTCCTCACGGTAATAGGTACTCCACATTATTTTTCATTGTGAGTGTTTCTTGCGAACTGATTAATCGTTTGCTTTTCGAATTAATTCTTAATGGAATACATAACTGTTTAACAAAATGTTGAATTTTATTTTTAGGTGGAAAATTTAATAAGTCACTCATTTTTTAAAAACTATATTTTGAGTTAAATTTATATTATCATCAGTTCAAATGAAAACCTGGGCTGAGTAGGCGTTGAAAAAAGTAAACCATTTGGAACAGTCTAAAGTTCGAATTTCCCACCGTTTAACACTAATGACATTTGCTTATGTTTAATAAAGGGCGCCCTTAGATATTTCGAGAATAGGAATCGTTAACTTATCTTACTCGTATTTTTTATGTAAAATATTGCAAAGAAAGAAAAAAAAAACAAAAAGGTTTTTTGTCTGTCACTGTCCAACGCCTTTCCTGCCCAGGATTTCATTAAAATGTTCGATATACGGGTGGACTATCGTATAGCATACCTATTCTCAATAAACCATATTTCTAATCATCCTAGAAATTTCAATTTTGCGGTCAATAATCTACACTGAAAGTACTACAACACGAATTTTAAAATTAATATTACTTAATTTTTTTATCGACTCCCTGTCCCTCGATTGAAAATACCGCAGAGAACTTATTTCTGATATTAAAAATTATAAAGGAGTCAATGATTTTAAATTAATTGATGTTTAATAATAATTTTTGGTAAAATAAAAATGCTACTACTTTGTTCATAAATGTTAAATGTCCATTTATGTATTCAGTTTGATAATAAAACGCTATCAAAATCAAATTTCAAATTTATTTTATTTTATAAAAAATGATTCGGCAATTTCGTACATCGTAGATTTTAAGATCAAGCCTTCTAAATTTCAATTTCTTTGTACAATTAAAAAAGGGTTTTATCGCAAATATGCTATACGATGGTCCACCCTGTATATTTATGTATGTAGTAAAAACGTTGTAGATGTGGATTGTCAAACTCAACGTCGCTTAAAACTTATGATTAAACTGTACATACTTTAGTGAGAAATCGGTCATAAATTCTAAATAATTTATAACATAAGCGCGCCTGGCAGTATCAACAATCCACATCTATAACATTCCGCCAATAACAATGTATGTAGGTACTTATTGTGGTACCATCGTAGTAGGCGTTGGTGGCTTAGTTGAATGTGCCACAAGCTTCATAACATTAGTGAGACTAGTATTGCCGATAGGTGGCGCTCCTGGCGGTAGTGGAAATCTGTCTACTAGTTTGTCTAACCTTGCAAGGTTGGCGGCACATCTAAAATTTGTGTAGGTTTTCAACGCCAACTACGATGGTACAATCATTTATAATGACCCTGTACCAGGTGTCCATTCTCAAAGTCGAACATTGGCAATTAAAATTGTTTAATCAGTTTATAGGTATTACGTAATTATTTATACAGTGCTTTTTTTTAACGGTGGCCATAGGGTTTACATGCTAAAAATTTAGGGTCTGTTAATGAGCTTTTTAGTAGGAATTTTTAAGTGAAATTTGGTAGGATATTAGATTAGTATTTTATAAATCAATTTCACTTCGGCCCATCGTACAAAACAAAATAATCACGGAATTAGAGCAAAAATAGGTTTATTAAATTTACCCCGTGGCTTGCCAAGTAGGCTGACGTAATGTAAACCCAACAAACGTCAAACAGTAATAATTTTCAATGGACACCTTTTCAAATAAAGAAATTATTGAATGGGATAGACTTTGAAATATGTGCAGTTTTATTTCATAAACATAAAACATAGGAAATCATAATTACATCAAAATAAATAAAATTCTGCTTCAACAATATTAAACTATTTTAATATTTTTGAATTTTCATTTCATAAATTGTTCAAACTGTCTTCCACAGGCTGCAAGACACTAACCAAGACGATCATAAAAATTTTGTTGAACATCTTGTAACTGTCTAACGATTATAAAACCTTCTGGGCAAAAAATAATGTAATATGTAAATTAAAAGTACTTTTTTTTTTAATTAATTCCGTAATTATTTTATTCTGTAGTATAAAATAATCTAAAACTGATTTACAAAATACTAATCTAATATTCTGCCAAATTTCACGTAAAAATTCCTGCTAAAAAGCTTATTAACACGATCCAAAGTTTTTGTCATGTAAATCCCTATGGCCAGTGTTAAAAAAAAGGCACTACATCAATAATATTAAAGAATTAATAATAATAATATAAAAATAAATAACAGTTTAAGCAGTTTTTATTATAAAATCTTTGAAAAAACAAACAATCCCAAAGAAAGATGAAATTACCTGTAGATAATCTTATTTATTATAGTATAATTTAATAGTATCATTTCAAGCGCATTAATTTCATTTTTCTGTTGATACCATTAGGTACCTTATCTGTAAGTTCCACTGGCGAGCAGGAATCAGCAAAGTGTTCGAGTTTGAAAATGCACAGGCTGTATGTCCAATATTAATACATAATATAATATATTATATACAGACTGTAATCAAAATACACGGAGATATTTAAACCCGTAACTACTGAATACTCCCGCGTCAATAGAAAAATATGCGTCTTTTGAAAAAAGTAGGAATAAGTTAACAAATGGCATGGCAACTTAGACAATAAATTTGTGAACACTGTCTTGGTTTCATGGTAGAAATAAAAAAAAAATAACAAAAAAAAAAGCGAGTGTGTGTATGACAAAAAAGGATCTTCTTCTCAGAGATTGGGTTGTCGTAGTTCAGTTATTAGTTGCACCTCGACGAACGGTGCAGCAGTGAATTAATAATCGAATATTTGTCCTTAAATCGTTTAAAATGCCAAATTTTACAAAGGTGGAATTAATGGATACGTATGGTGTTCGCGAGAAGTGCTATGCTGCGGGTGGCAACGCAAACTAGGTATATTGGAATTCGGAAACAGTTTCCAGACAGGGTTGTACTTACCTAATTGAAAAACGTTTACTTTCACGGTGCAACGGTTAAGGGACACAGGACAAGTACGTCTCCGGCAAATTCCTCGAATGCAGTTGCTCGAAATCAAATGCTCGAAATCAATGGCTCGAAAATGAAATTGCTCGATTGTAACTTTTCTCGAAATACAAGTTCCTCGAACTGCAATTTCTCGAAAATGTTTTGCTCGAATGTATATGGTCGAAAATGTGTAATTGGAGTGTAATTAGTAATTATTAGTAATTACGGACTAGTCGTAATAATGACATTAATGCCTTCAAAATATGCCTGTAAAAAAATTTCTCGATTCTGTTATAATGCACTTACTAACCTTATATCCCAATTGCATATTGGATAAACTTATTGTTTTATAAAAAAAACAACTGTTGCGGCCTTGGAGAAAATAATGGAATCTCAAATGCCTGCACCCGAAGATCTCTAACGGTCTTACTGCCTTACCGCAATTACAAATCTCACATCATAAATAAAACGAGTCTTCAGATTTTTAATATCGTTTGATTTAAAATCTAATTAAAATTTTGTTCGGTAATTTCGTTTATAAATTTTAGAAATGAATTCTCTTATCAGTATAAAAATCAGAAGTTAAAATTTTTGTGTAAAACAGTTTTTTTTTTAATTTATTAAATGCAATACGGATGTGGCCTTTGTAATAACAATCACCGCATTATCCTGTGTATGATCATTACTTTCGAGCAAAACATTTTCGAGAAACTGCCGTTCGAGGAACTTGCAATTCGAGCAAAGTCATATTCGAGCAATTGACTTTCGAGCAGCTGATTTCGAGCAATTCGTCTTCGAGCAATTGCATTCGAGCAATTTACCTAGATTCGGACAAGTACGCGAAGGCTAGCACTCCAGTGCTGAGGTTCACACCATCTACTCATAGTACTTTAAAAGAACAACTTCCTTACATGGAAAAAATGACAAGCCTTGCAGTCAGGAGATGACATGCGACAGTTTGTGAACAACTCCCGGAAAAATGTGTAATACAACTATACAACATTTAAAACAGCTGATAAATTCGGTAGAAGAACTAATTGAACGAGTCGTGGCATTTAGTGCGCAAATTCGGGAAAACCGTGAAGTGCGTTCGTACATCAATGGCGCGAAGGGAATAGACGTGTATCATGCATCAAGGACATTTTTAGCATTTACTGTGAATAAGGTACGCTAAAAGTAAAAGTGTTTTGTCCGTTTTTTCGACACAATTCAGTGTCAGTGTCAAATTTCTTGGGTGGTAATCGTTTTCGTTGAAATTTTTTACCATTGATTTCACTTTTATTTGTTCTTTATTAACGTGCACCACGGGCAGGAATGAGGTAAATTTTGAATTTTTAAATACGCATTTTTAGCCAGTGCAAATCGTCTTCAAATGTCTTGGTTGTTTACGTCTTATATTTCCGCGTATTTTGTTTACACTCTGTATAGGATTATTTACAGTACGTGGTAATCTTAGCAAACTTCTTTTGACTAGATCAAACAAGAATTTAACACAAAGAAAACAAGAGAGGATTTTAATACAATTAACTGATAATGGCAGTTCACAGTATATTGTTTTGTCGATGTTACTAAAAATTTGTGGGAAAGTATTTTTTTATTGTGAGAATTGCCCTCAAATGTCACATGATTTATATTGACAAATCACAACTCCGAATTGTTTGAATAGCAACCAATCACAATTTAATTAAGCGGAAATTTTCCCTAGGGAAAATTTCCGATATAATTGACCTAGGGAAAAAAAAATTCGGGCGATTCTCTTCCGAATATACCTCGGGACAGATATATATCGCCAGAAATTTTTTCTTGCTACAAACACTCGTGTGGGAGGACTGCTCGAAAAAAAAAATTATCTGTCCCTTGGTATATTATATATGAATATTATTTACGGCTCGATTGGTCGTCTTTCGTATTCCTGACACTATTTTTTTTCTATCGCGCCAGTACTCTACTTCTCTTACATCTCTCCTATTCATATTTGGTTGCACGTTTGTTGTGGTCGTCCTATTTTTCTTCTCCCTTGTGATTTTCACTTATAATATCCCTAGTGCATTGATTATTTCCGCATATTAATCAATGCACGAGGGCATATTCGGTAAGAAAATCGCAACGACACGAACATTATGTTTCTTAAATTATAAATTTTTAAATCGTACGACACTCATTAAAGACCAATAGAAAAATTAGTTCACCAGCCATAACCAAGACAACAACAAAATAAATGATTTTGATTGTCTGAAAAAAACTTATTAATTTCATGTTGGGTTAGCTAGGTGCAAAAAATTTCCAGGAAATCTCAATATTGTTATAGAAACGATACCAAATTTTGTTTTTCTATTGGCTATTTTTAAGTGTCGTGCGATTTTCATTCAAATATTCTTACAGTTGGAGGAACAGATATTTGGGAACACATTATAAAATAAGCCGATTGCCTCTTAGGTACTTGTAGTTATTTATGTATTAAGGGCATAATCAGGAGATTATGGCACGATGGAATGTTTAAAGCCCGAGGAACGAGGGCTTTTAAATTCCCGAGTACTGCTCAGTATAGTGATACATACAACGGGTGTTTTTTTTAAATTTGGCGTCGAAGTAGGCGTTGAACTGTCGATTGTGAATACAGGTTACGGATCACGGATCAGCTGTTCAAATCTTACACTTTTCCACGAGTGGTGCGATCTCAATCGACTCTCCAACGCCTACTTGGACGCCAAATTAAAAAAAAACACCCTTTACTCATGACGGTGGAATCTAAGATTCGTCTTATTTCTAATTCTTTCTGTTGGTATTTCGCTTTTTTCTATCAGGCATGTCAAAAATCGGTGGACGCTTTTTCATCTACCTTACTGCTTCTCTAATTTCTTTTGTTCTTGTTTCAATTTCCTCAACTCTCTTTGTTGGCAAAATGCTAACCAAAATTATTTATTCCAACCAAGATCACATAACAGTCTTGACGAGGGAAAGTGTTCGTTTGGTAAATATTCACGGTAAATTGCTAGCCTGCTTCTAAAGCTAAAAACCACGGAGCTCAAATGTGAATTTAAGATATTGAGACAAAATACCTCTTAAAAAATTGTGTTAAATACTTGTTAAATCTAGAGAGGTACAAATAATCTATTCTTTCCGAATTTGCTATTTGATATGTGATTAAAAATAAATAAATAACAATAAAGCAGAACATCAATGAGTTTATAATCAAACCAATGAGCGTTTGCATCTCTGTAACATGTTTTACGAAATAATGCCAATGAAGCAAAGATGGTTATTTTATGAAGACCAGTTAGTTTTCCTGAATTAATGATTTTAGTAAATATCTGTGAGTACACGATTTTGCATTAATCCGTGTAGAAAAGACTTAGCAAAATTTCACTTTAGATCAATACATACCGGGTGTCCCATCACTTGTGTCCCGTAGGAAAATGACTTTAAAACTAAATTATATTTATATGAAGGTATTATAGATGCATAAATACTGTTCACCGCCACAAAAATTGGGTATTACTTTTTTGTTAAAATTAATTACCTAGGTACAGCAGGCAAAAAACTATCACTCTAAAAATTAAATTTTGTTCAATGCAGTTCAAATTTAGTATACGTTTTGAAAAAATGGTAGAGCAATAAAATCCGTGATTAGAATTTAATTAAAATGTTTTGATGTAAAGATATTTGCTTAAATTAATTTGGGCCCTTCTATTTTATGAAAATTTATTGCAGACGAAGATTTATGAGGGGTTGCAGTGTGTTTGACGGCGTAACAAAGGCAGGTACCGCTGGAACCCTCTTGAATGGTCTTCGTACCATAAATTGCGGACAAGAATAATACCCACAAACTTAACTTTGTCTTCCATAAATTTTTATAAAGTAGAAGGACCCAAATTAAATTAACCAAATATCTTTACATCAAAACATTTTAATTAAATTCTAATTACGGATTTTATTTCTCTATAACTATTTCATAACGTATACTAAATTTGAACTGCATCGAACAAAATTTAATTTTTAAAGTGATAGTTTTTTGCTTGCTGTACCTAGGTAATTAATTTTAACAAAAAAGTAATACCCAATTTTTGTGGCGGTGAACAGTATTTATGCATCTATAATACCTTCATATAAATATCATTTAGTTTTAAAGTCATTTTCCTACGGGACACAAGTGATGGGACACCCGGTACAAACAAATCTAGTAGGTACTTTTGGAGAAATCATTGAGAAGTATGTGATCTTTTTGAATTTAACATTTGAGAAAACGGGTTCTCACCAAGGCGACGTTTTTTAAAATAGATTAAAAGATTTGTTAATTTAACATTCGTTCCTTAGGGCCTTCGCTGTTAGGGAGTGGCTACCACTTTCCACCCACCTAACGGTGGTGTTACGGATATGGATCATTAACAAAAGAGCTGATACGTGCAAAGAGTTCCTCATAAGTCATAAGTATGATGACAACTTATTTTATTTAAAATGATATCTTTATAGGATCACATAATTTGCATCTCAAATTCTTTCAATCCTGTTTCATATAAAGGGTGTTCATTTAATATTCTGGTAGCAACACAATTACAATTCACGCACAAATTAATAAATTTATTAAATGAGGTGCTGGAAATGTCTGCCTTCTTCTTTTCGTAACAATTTGTGGCACGTTCCAGCTTTCCTAAATTCCTACATAAGGTTCAGTCTGTTGCGTTGCGATAACTGACGCACTGAAGTGTGGGGAGCATTTTGCATTATTTCTCTTGCAGTTTCAATAACTGCACTAACTGCACCAGTGCGTTTTAGGTCAGCTGACCTGTGGTTTTTCTTCGGTAAACGCCTCCAGTTTCACCAAACAACTTTACACACCGGCTCAGGTTTTCTTCGAAGGTTTTCCGTCAACAACAACATTGGGAAATTCGGAGATAAACTCTTCTAAGCAGTTTTGTATGGAGTAGATCCTTGAACCATTTACTTTGAAACCATTGCGATTGCGAAAATAACTTTCAATCAAAAACGTTTTCTGCTCTAACGTGAACACCAGCAAACAGTAAACTTGTCTGAACGCAAATGTCAAAATTGACAGTTCTACTCTAATTTTACTAACGGGAAGTTCAAACGACGACATGCCTTCACAGAAACAAAATATTTCCATAGGTAATGCTATCAGAATATTAAATGAACACCCGATATAAATACATAGGTACCTAAATTAATTTATTATTAAGTCACTTATTTATAAATTACATTATTTCAATTCACGCCGAGTTCACGCAAGTTAAATTTCATTAACTCAAAACCTAAATCAGGCCATTCATTAAATTGACTTATTTATTTATAACTTTGTTGAGACAAAACACCGTCAAATCAAGATTATTTGCGAAATAAAATTTAAGTGAAGTGTGTTCAATAATTTTAAAATATTTTCAACTTCTCGCAAAAGTTTAATGAAATAAAAATGAGTAACACAACACAACCTACGAACAATCAGTTTTCCTTTTCTCACAATGTTTTCGTATTTTTTGCAAAATACCATCGGAGGAGAAAAGGAACAACCCCAAATAATCACCCACCAATTCGAAAGACGTTATACATTAGTGCTGTGATCAGAATAGATGTTTTGTTTATAATAAAAATTAAAGCATGTACATTTTAGAAAAAAATTAAAAATGAGATTTTTACCACATAAATAATACAAATTATTATATCAGTAATTTAAGTAACAAAGAAAGAAGGCATAATTCAAAAGTTATCGTACTTTCTACGCTAAAACAAGGTAAACGATAAAAGTCATGTGACTTAATACGATATTTGACATTTAGCGTTGAGTCAATTTGGAAGTTATCGCAATTGACACAACTTTACTACGAAATTATTTTTACATCAAAAAATTACACAGCACATAATTGCAACTGTTTAATCAACGACTTCTTCATTATATTTTAATAAGTTCGCTCGATTTAATAGTTATTCATTGTATGTATAAGTGTTTTAGATAGCATTTTATTCACGCAAGAATATTTAAACGGAAGACCTTGCTCGAGCGTTTAATTTTCTTAAGTGAATAAAATGCATCTAAAACACGCATGCAATACAGCGTTTTATCCACAACCACAATCACACTCATTTAGTCATTTAGAATCAGAATCGCCGAAATTTTATTTGATGCCATCCAAAATTAATTTGACATTTTACTCTGACAGCGGCTGTCACCTCAAAAATCGTTGAAATTTCGCATTAACTAATTATGCCGTGTTTTTAGACTTATAAAACACTAAAGTTTTATAGACCACATTAAAGGTTGCCAAGCAATTGAATTATGACCGTATAATATAGTGATTGTGGATAAAGTATCTTAAATTCATACCTATGATATTTTATTCGAAATATCATGTGATTTTAGTGATACAATAAATAATTTAGCGGGTTTTACATCAGTTTAGCGTTATCTTTATTTTGGCACAGACAAGACGATAACTCCCCATTATTTCAAAAGATTACTAAGTTCATTATTAAACAAATTAATGAACAAATTTAATAATTTTAGTTTGCTAGGAACATTTTACTGTACATGTTGGTGTTACAAAGTTATAATATACTTTTTCTTTACTCATTTAGAATTGTTCATTGTTTTGTTTCTTTACTCGTATTCCTTCAATAGTAAGAGATGTCATGTATTCGAAATGTCCCTGTATTTATTTTGAATCTTAGCACTTTATTTCAATTTTTTGTATTTATCGTGTTACCACTACATATTTGTAATTGCATCCTATTTATCTCTGATGTGGTGCTATATGTCCTATTTTTGTTGTTAAAAGTATGTTCTTTGACGGCGGAGGGTATGTTTAATGCAAATAAGTGCATCCCAAACAAGCTGGTGCATGCCGCCAAGATGGCCTAAGTTGTAACCGAGAAGCCAAGAAGCAGCGATTGTCAATAAGCTCAAAATAAATTTTTTGTGCTGCCGTAGTTGCAATTGGCATTTTAAGTGGACGATTAGCGTGCGGCAATGGAAATGAGAAAACTCTAGTGCTGCAATGGACAAACAAGAAATCTAAGGCAAGAAAAAATAAACTAATTGTGGCAAATCAAGTATTACTGAAAGACAATTATGTCTCTAATGTTATAAAACAAAAGGTGCCTCGTAAATATTTTAAAAATGCTAAAATGTGTTAATTTTAGGTTTGGGGGGTTAATTTATAAAAATTTCGGTTGGTGACCTTGCAAGCTATAAAGTTGCGTTTGAATTTGAAATTCGAGCACTGACAGATTGACATTTGACATATTTAGTGCTAAATTGATTACCAACATAATTTTGTTTAAGTAATATTTATTATGTTAATGATTCAAAAATATGTTTTATTACAAAAGGCAGCACAAAAAATATTGTATGGTACTCTTGTGAAAACTCCATTGCTTTACTCACTCACATACAGCGCTCGACTGCGTCTCGCGCCATATTACCGTTCGTAAAGCAATGGATTGTTTTCAACACTTGTAACATAAATAACTATTTAAGCTGTTTTTCTTGTACTTCGCGCGGGATAATAATCTTTTACTTATTCCCACAATACAGTGGATGTGAATGTCAATTCATTTGAAATAGGCAATCAAACTTACAGATCTAAGAATCCTATGTTCAGTAAAATAAAAAACTCACGGTACGTATTACTTAATAGCTTGCCCGTGATTTATTTTAAATTAGGTATCAGTTGATATTTTATTTTACAGAGTAATTTTGAAGGTTGTGCAGATATTTTAACCTGTGATAGAACCCCACAGAAGCTAACGATTGAGCCAATAATGTCTTATTCAAATGCTGATATTTTTCGAGAAAAAGGGGTTCAAAGTTTTTGAAAAAATGTTTGGGAGCTACTGATTTTATGGAAAAATGGGTCAAAAATAAATCATAGTAGACTTTTTTATTGTCATTTAATTCAAAATTAAGTCATTTTGACAAGAACATCAAATGTCTTTCATCAACCTGAAGAAAATTGATATGGTCATTGATCTGTGGCGAAGCCCGTGCACATTCTGAGCTAGCACGACAAATCTTCGGTGAAAAGTTTTCTCAAAGGATACTTCACAATGCATCAACCTTTGTAAACGTTGCACAGGATCTTCGCGATTTCAGGCGTTTTGGAGTAGATAAGCACGATCTTGGCCGACAACGGGAAGACCGCATTTTAGTTGCAGAAGAAGACATTCCTTACGAAATCCAAGAGCGTCACTTCCAGCAGTCCTTTTAATTAACGTGTGGGTCACCTCGTAGATCCCTATGTTTAACCTCCGCCTCATTACGTTTAAAACGCCGCTCAGGAAATTCGTGAATTCTGAATCGAGTTCGGCTTTGTTGGACACGTCGTACTGAAGCTTGCATTGTAAACGATGGCAGGCATTTTGAGCAACTGCTTTGATGTTTCATTTTATATTGGGTGATTCAAATTGATTGTGGATGAGTATGACAACTATGTACGAAAATTTATGTGGTAACTGTGTGGGTGGCATATTGTTGACATTTCATATGCCTGCATTTGATTTTTTTTATATGTACCATAGCACATTGAGATGACAGTTTTCAAAATTATGCGGCTATGAACTGTCAAAGAAATATCAACTATGTCCTACCTACAGAGTTGCCACATAAGTTTTCGTACATAATTGTCATACTTATCTACAATCATTTTAAATCGCCCAATAATTATTTAACTCACAATTACATACATTCCTTTCACTTTGTTGTTTAAGCCTTTGTTGTTTTCTGGATAACTTGCAGGCACTATTTTATCATCACTTTACAAATTTTATCCAAAATTTACGATGAAACTCAAAAAAACTGCAACGATAATTTAATTCATGTATAAAATATCCCATAAGCCGCGATGCATTTGTCATTTTAACATCGGATAAAGTTAGCCCATCTGAATAAAATGTGTTCCATGGCAAATTTTTTCGATCCTGATTATTGTTTGTTGTTATGATAACGAATCAACAATCTTAAACATTTACACAGCTTGTACCTAATAAATTGAAGTGTAAAATGGCCAATTCAATTTTTCATAATTTTAAACTCTACTTTGGTTTCTTTTTGGTAAATTGACGGCACAAAGCACCAAACAAAGTGATTCCTTCAATTTTCTTGTAAACCATTAGCATTTGTATAAGGTAAGTGGGTTATTTTGCCTTCTTTTAACACGTACCACCTCAGGTTAAAATATCTGCACCACCTTCAAAATCAGGCTCTATTTCCTATAAATGGCAATTGCAAATGTCGCAAATAAAAATTCACAAATTTATGTTAATTGTATAAATACCAAAAGTACCATAAATAACATATCTTCGTTCGCAAACGCTTAAGCCAAAGATGGAATGGTTTTGTGATGACTTGAATCACAATGGATGATCCAATTTTTGTTTTAATGTTGTGCTGGAAGGACCAATCTTGAGAGATGAATGTGGTTGCGGTCACAATGCATGACCAGTTTTTGTGGTGGTCTGGTGGTTGACGTTCACAATGGATGACCAATTAAATACGTTGATTTTGTTTATTTAACTCAATACTTACTTTATTACTTAAATTACACAATTGTCAACGACAGTTTACAAAGTTTTAACAAGAATCTTCGCAAGAATTACAGACAAGAATCAAGAATTTTTGAATGTCATCGGCCGTATCATCCGCAACAGGAATATTCTTCTTAATTTCAATTTTCTGACTCCTCTACATCTTGCCGTTGTTGTGATTATTCTTTTAAAGGCATATCGCAAACCAGGATATATATTATAGCCAATATTATTACTGATATAACAAGTAATAACGGCATCACTAAAAAGTAATACATAGATGTTATAACCAAAATAAAAAATATTTCATGATCGTTCAAGCTAAGAATAACATATTGGTTGCTACACTTGCAATACTTAAATCAAAGTTTTGTAAAATCGTAACAAAATGAAGTCATTTATACAGTAATTTGCGGGCGTAAATAATGCCTTTTGCGCCCTAAGGCCTAAAAGAACAACAATTAATTTTAATTGCTATTTTATTTATTTTTTCTATAATTGATTCAAAAAATTGAAATTCACGCATTGTTATCGGTGCATGAAGTGGGTCATTTTTTACGTGTATTTTTTTTTTGCATTGTTAGTAAGATCGAAACCATAGAAACCATACAAAACAGTGTATGAAATGCGATTTCACGCACACGACTATTTCTGTTTTTCACTTCACGCACAGTTTTTTATTAGTTACCTAGCAACATGGTCACTGCATTGAAACTTCAGAGTTCCTTCAAAAATTTGCATTTATAATTTCAAATTTTTAACTATAGAAAAAATATTGTTTATATTTCGTGCGTGAAGATGTTTTTGTGCATTCAAAGGCTTATACTGCCTCGACCTTCGTCTCGGCGTAAAAGACCTTTTCATGCACAAAAAACACTCTCTTCACGCACTTAATATAAAAATAAGCTTTAAGGTGGATTTAAATGATTTATGATTTTACAAAAAATAATGTTTGCATTTCGGGCCTTGTGCTTATAATTCCGCCGCGGGCCAAAATCGCCTCCTTCACGCCCTTAATACAAAAATATCTATACTTTTTCCATTTCCAATTCATTTTATAACAATTTTCATAGTTATCATGGTAATCTTCCATGTTTGCAGTCATAAAATTTTGCTCAGCAAAATTGAGGTTAAGAAATTCTAAAGCCTATATTTTACGGGTCAGTTGATTGACAGAAGGTGCGCAAAATTTTTGGCCGCAATAGTACCATCGTAAAGAGCATTTTATTTTGATGTGAAAATATTCATACATTGAATTTTATACCATTGCACTTGACAATTTTCAAAATTGCGCGACTATGAATTGTCAAAGAAATGTCAACTCTATCCTACCCACACAGTTGCCACATAAATTTTCGTACATAGATGCCATACTTATTCACAATCATTTTGAATCACCCAATAGATTGTTTAACAAGTAAATCTTCACTTTTATTATCAGTTGAACATGCTATTTTTTTGTGTACTCAATGGAAAGGTTTGATTGAATAAATAATTTTTCATTCTCCCCCCTACGAAAGTGTAACTTTCTATTTTGATAAAGCAATCGAAAGCGAAAGTAAAACATGCTAGATCATCGGTTGCTAGGTATGAAAAACTTTCGGGCCGTGGACGACAGATAAGGAAAAATGTCAAAAACATCATTCGTTGCACACCATTTAATGAAATTTTCATAAGCTTGACTGTACATACTGGTCTTTGGATTTGTCTGGCAACACACTTCTGCACGCAATATATGCAGCTGCTTCAATGAAATTCATTTTAAACTGACCTGACCTGACCAAGTATTCACCGATATTTGATAAATGTCATAAAATAATGTTTTTGTATTGTTACTAAAGTAACGTTAACAACAAGCTTACCTTATACTATTTTTTTTTAATTACTGAATCATTGTATTTTATTAAAAATGGTGAGGGTAGCATCAAAAGTTTAATACATTACACGCTGCGAAAGCTCTTTTAGGTGCTTGGAATTTTTAAATCACCTCGGCTATGCTTACGCTTCGCCTCGGCAATTTAAAAACACCTCGCACCTAAAAGTAACGTAATGTAAATAAATAAAAAAAAATAAATCAAAGTTGTGTTTTGCAATAAGACATGCGTAGTTACAGAGCGCCCAGAAATGTGGTAGCAACTTTTACACAAAGTGTCACGAAAGGGCACTTTCGAAAAGTCAAATTTGTTCAATCGTGCAACATTCAATTTTTGAATTTTTTCAAAAGAATATGTTAAGGAGGTTTTCCGAACAATTTTTACCCCCGATTTGTGCACTAAAATTTGTCGAGATGTTGCTCGAAGGGTTCAGTTATGCATTGAGCTTAATGGTGGTCAATTTGAACATTTTCAATAAAATTTAAATTTGAATGTTTTACGTTTGACAATTCTTGACATTTATTTATTTCAATTTAGATAGCGGCGTTGCCATGCATAAAAAAGTTCTATGTAAAAAAGTGTCATCTTGCGGAACCAATCGAAAAACTTGCTACCACATTTCTGGGCGCTCTGTACAAGTAAACAAACAAAATAATTGTGAAAAATGTGCATCTGTCAGCAGCAGCACATGAAGCGATTTTAAATTTACTACCTACGACGTCGAAAGACAAGTATGTATGTGTATCAAATGTTACGAGATGTTTTTCAGTTGGAGAGCTCAAAAAAGTTTGAAAACTGTGATTGATAATATTATATTGGCATTATGTTTTTTTGGAAAAGGTAATAATTGCATCAATTGTAATAGTATATTATGAAACAAGATTTATAAACGGCACTTTAGACACGAGTAGGTGCACGAAATAGATAAGTTAGAAAATTGCTAAATATCATTAATTCACACTACAACTGGACTACTTTATCTGTCAACAATCAATGTCTTTATGCAACTTTATCAGGAACTAATTTTGAAAAACCATACTTACCAGTATGTTCTATTTTAAATCCACATTTTCCATTAATTGGGTTGCAAGTTATACATCCAGAACTACAAACGTTGCTGCAATCAGCACCCCATTTGCCTATTCTGCATCCTATAAAATTAAATTGCATTATTGTCATGTAAATTGAAAAATATATAAACACAAAGAATACTAAGTGTAAGAAGATATGCAGTAACCGTTTACTTTTAAATTGGAACTAAGTATTGGTTAAAGGAAGCAGGGTAGAGTCTGTTTTCAAATTTCCAAATTGTTTTAATAGTTATTTATTATACAAACGATCTTTGAGAGAGTTTTTTAGCATCGAGACGCTAAGTAATTACGGTTGAGAAGATAATTAAATTTTGTCGTCGTGTATAATATTGTAAATCATTACTAATCGTGTCAGATTTTAAAATCTCGTTAGTATGAGCGTTGCTAGGGTATTAAAAAAAATTATGTAATTACTTTATCTACCCTTGCAGTTAAAATAGCACTTTATCTACCCTTGCGGTTAAAATGCTACTTGACCTTTTCATTTGAATAGATAAAAGCACACTTTAACATCTGCTATAGAAAAAAATAATTTTTTAGGTCTTACCTTTGTCACACAAAGTTGCGGTTATATTTGCAGAAATAAAGCCCCAAGCGCACTTCCACTTGTTACCTTCACAGATTATATGTTCTTGACAATACGTGTATTTTGGTCCTAATATAGTTTCGCAGTTTATGTCACATTTTTCTCCTAATTTGCCTGGATCACATTGAATAGTGTAGTTAATACCTTCAATGTTCTTTTTTAGTTGCATTTCCTGTTGATTATTTAAAATTTCACAAGTGTGCTTAGTTTCCTCTTCACCAGAAATAATTTTCTTGTAAATTACTGTACAAAAATATTAAAATTATTAGGTGCCATTTATTCACAGTAACCATTATTTTTACATTTAACAACGTCAACAGTTGTTACTTATTACACATACACAAATTTAAAGACAATCAAGCGTGTTTAAATTGTGTACTTATTGGGAAAAATATTAAACATGCTTAATTTAAAGAACATCATGAAGGAGAATGTAAGAAAAATTTATCGAAAATTAAAAATAAAATAAAGTTCGTAAAGTCTCTTTTGCCTACTGAAGAGTAAGTTTTCTTAATTTTTTTCATACAAAGTCTTATCTTAACTTAAAAACTCATTGTTTATTATAAATTCTGATTAGATTTTAATGAGAAAAAATGTAAGTTGAAAGTTACCTACCATTATTGTTTTTAATAACGGGACAATCTCTAATATCGATTTCCCACTCCCCAGAATCGATACTGTCTGTTCTTGTTTTAACGAAACTAATTCTCGTTTCACCTTCGACTTCCAACTGGTAAGATTGCCAAGAATTAAAAAAATCTCCCTTTTTATTATTTGACTGAAAAGTGCGACCCAGTTCAGGAATGGTTAAAATACATTCTCTGCACAAGGCTACATAAAACATGATACAAGTTTGTTCAGTTGGCAGTTTTAAAGTGGTTGCTTTCCCAGTTGTTATTTTATCTGACCACATAAAGTCATCTAAAAATTAACTCATTGAATTGATCTGTATTTATTGTAACAAGTGTTGAACACTCACACTGGTGAATTTTCCAATATGTTTCATTCATACTCTTGAAAACAATTTCTGTTGGTTTAAAGTCAATTATTTTTTTAAAAACGACATCATTTTTTATGTGAATTACAGTGTTATTATATAAAATGATTGTAAGATGGGTCCATCTGTCATTGGATAACGGCAACTTCATGTAATCAAGATATTCTTCATCATTTACAAAGATTTCAATTTCAACTGATGAGTATACTGATAAGGAGATGGACATTGCGTTATCAAATCGCAAATAGTTTGTCCTATTAGTTTTAAAATCTGAAAATTTTAAGATATTGTAAAGTGTGGTAATCTTTAATATCACAGAAATAAATAAAGTAATAAAAAAAGAAACTAGTGCTCACCTTCCCATCTTTTATCACTCACAGCAGCTTCAGTAAACTGGTTTGAGTTCTTGATCTTCCAATCATCATCATTCCAAGTGTCCATTTTCAAATATTTAGGAAGATCTTTAGATTCTTCAATGATTGGAGGGGACAGATAAACTGGTTGATTACGTTTCGTTGCGCAATAAACTTCTTTCCCTTTTTGCAGGGTGATTACCTCTCCTCCTGCATATTGCATTAAGATAAAGGAAAAGCACACCAAAGGGGTCATCGTGATAAACTGAAAAAAAGTAAATCCTGAAATACCTACTCGTATTATATAGTACTGGTACTTCGCTAAGACACATCGATAGTTTTACTTCTGATAGACCTCGTTTACTTCAACTTTCTCTTGTTAACACGTTAAAGGTCAAGCAATCATTAATGCGTATGTTTAATCTTGGAACAAATATCATTAATAATTAAGTATTGAATTGGAAACTACCAATAAAATTTGTGTGAATAACCTAAATAAAAATAATAAATGTGAATTCAATGGGGGAACCACCAGCAAATATTGTGAGAGTACCCGAACAAAAATATCTACAGTAGGTAACTTCTATTGGCGTGGTGTCACGCAACTGTCAGAGAATGTAGGATACAACATTACAGTTAACATACAGCTGAACGCAAGTCATAATAAATAATAAATAATAAAATAAGCTAATAAAATAGGCAAAAATGAATAGGGAATTTTACCTATTTTTGATTTTTTATAAAAACAGTTTAAAATTTGTAATGAAATGTGTTAGAAATATATAAATATACATATTAAATGTAATGTTTCAAGTACCTGCAACATTTTAAATTTATCTAGTGTTTTTAAGAATACGTGGAAGGATTGGGGCAATTACTTTGCTTTTCAAGAAAAATTGTGGAATTCCCTATTCATTTTTGCCTAGTTTATATTACACATGTCCTTAAAAAAATATATATTTTAATGATGCACCCAAGTTGTCACTTAAAAAAATCAATTTGGTCTAGTATTTCAATCATGAGAAAATAAACGGTAATTGTTCATTTCAACTACTTCTGGAATTTTCGGGTTTTTTCTGGCTAGACAGCCTCAGGGCGTCCTCCTAGATCGTGTCCCACCATTTAAACCTTGTGCAAATGCCTTTTTTTTCTCTCTTGTTGTGTTTCAAGATCGCGTCAAGGTCGCGCCAAGTCTTAGTATAACTAAAGGGTAAGGAACATTTTCACTTGCATAAGGTTTGACTGGTGGGAAACGATCTAGGAGGACGTCCTGAGGCTGTCTAGCCAGAAAAAAAGAGAAAATTCCAGAAGTAGTTAAAGTGAACAATTACCAAATAAACAATTAAAACTAATTTTAATAAGAGATTTTCAACAGCGGCAAAGTAAGAATCTGAAGAGTCATTCTTACTCAAAGTGTTTTAGCAGAGCACGTACATAAAAGCACGACCTTCTAAATCAGGGTCAGGGATGGGCAACCCCCGGCCCGTGGGCCGGATCCGGCCCTGAAACACATCTCGAGTGGCCCGCGCCAAAAAAATCTGTTCGAGTCTGAGTAGGTAGACTTAGAACTTTTTGTAAAGACGTCATGTCGTCATCGACGCAGGAACCAATTTGTGTAAATTTCAGAATGCGCATGTGCAGCTGTCGATCATTAACAGATTTTTCCATTGGCGTCGTATTATCTGCAACTTTTCCGATTTCCGGTGTCTTTTATGCTATCTGAGTGATTGGAGTTTGTTTTTACAACTACTCTCTTTGTGGAAATTGAAGGCCGTAAGTATTGCTATCTTTACGTATTGTATGATTAGCATTATTTGTGAAAACAAATTTAAATTGATTTATAGGCTACGCCACTGGCGAGGATACATAAATGACGTCATAACAATCCTCGCACAACTGAGATGACGACATGGCTTCTTTACAAAAAGTTCTAAATCTAGTCATGTACGTATAATTCATTAAAATAAAGGAGTTGGAGATCGATCAAATTTCCGAGAGGAGAATGTGTTTAAAAACAATTCTTGGAAATAACTTGCATTGTTTTTCAAGAATTACGGGGAAAGAAACAATGCCCACCCCACCAGTCTGTTGAGAAGAGCGCTATAGCTAACATCTCTAAGAGAAGTTGTTTAAATAAATAATAAACCAATAAATAGTTCATTATTATTCATTTGAGGAATAGTAGTTCGCAAAGTTGATAGTGAGTGCCGTATATTTCAAGAAAGGTGGACTGAACAATATTTTTTTATTAACAATAACAACAATCCGTTGTGTTTAATTTGCAATGAAACAGTGTCGGTGTTAAAAGAATACAATTTAAAGAGACATTACAATTCCAAGCATCAGAAATGTGACCGTTTTGAGGGGCAGTTAAGAAAAGACAAAATTAATAATTTTTAAAAAAGTCTCGGGAGCCAACAATAGTTATTTGGATCACAAGTCCAGAAAATGCTATTTTGCGAGTGTGAGTGATATATTGCGTAGCCGAGGCGGTTTAGCCGAGGCGAGCAACACGAGCACTCGCAAAACATTTTCTGGACGTGTATCCACAAAATTTTTCATGCCAACAAATTTAAATCATTTTTAAAAAGTAAAAACTTTGTTTCACAAGTGGAATCGAACCCGCGACCCTCGCGTCCCTGCGCCGAAACGGAGTCTGTTCAATGCTGCCTGCCCATTCTCTAGCAAGGTCACTTTTGTAAGTACTAGGCCAGGAATTTTACGTTCCCGGCGGATTTTGAATCATGCAAAACCGTCGATAACGGCCGGCGGTATGAAAATGTTATTCCGTAAATGTAGTAGTGAAGTGGATGACATCGTTCGAGCAAATTTTATTGTTTGCGAAAAAATGGCCAAACATTCGAAATGAAATCATATTCTGAAGGAGAATTTGTTAAAGACTGCATGGTTGACGTTTCCAATAGTTATTTGGATCACAAGTCCAGAAAATGATATTTTAGAGTGTGAGTGATATTGCGTAGCCGAGGCGGTTTAGCCGAGGCGAAGCTACATGAGCACTCGCAAAACATTTTCTGGACGTGTAATCCACAAAATTTTTCATGCCGACAAATTTAAATCATTTTTAAAAAGTAAAAAATTTGTTTCACAAGCGGAATCGAACCCGCGACCCTCGCGTCCCTGAGCCGAAACGGAGTTCGTTGGCTATATTCAATGCTGCCTGCCCATTCGCTAGCGAAGTTTTAGTCAAGGTCACTTTTATAAGTACTAGGCCGGGAATTTTACGTTCCCGGCGGATTTTGAATCATGCAAAACCGGCATGAAAAATATTATGTTGTGATAAAACAAGTAAGTTTGAACAAATTAGTTTATCACGGTGCTAGACGTATAGATTTAATTGCTGATGATTTAAAATTAAATCTTACTGATGTAACAAAACAATTCGAATGTTTTTCTATTGCTCTGGATGAAAGTACAGACAGCTCAGAGACTGCACAACTAGCAATATTTATTCGTGGAGTTGATACTAATTTTAACTATGTTGAAGAGTTACTTTCATTACAATGAGTGGCGTAGCAACAGATGAAGTTCCGTCAATGGTTGGCTCAAAATCAGGAGTTGTCGCCAAAATACAGTCCGAATTATTCTTAAGAAATATCAGAAATGAAAACTTCCTTGTGTTCCACTGTATTTTGCATCAACAGAACTTGTGTGCAAAATCTGTTAAATTTAAAGAAATTATGAAGGCAGTTGTTTCTTGTGTTAACTACAATGTGAACATAAAGTTTGGAACAAAATTCATAGTAGCGTTATGTGATATTTTTTGGAAAAACACTCGGACAGGTCAACATTATGTTGAAAAATGACGTCATTGGTTTTTGCGCAATGACGTCATCACCATTTTTTTTAAATGGCTTCGAAATATTTTATAATAAAATAATTGTGGGGAAATTTGTGTTTGAATCCGTTCCTCCATGCGTTTTGACACTACTTTGTCTCCGAATTTGTGTTACGACTACTGAATATTACCTAATAGGCCTTAAAATGAAACATGATCATCACTATAAAGGTGACTATCGACGAAAAATAAACACAACGTAAAAAAAAAAGTGTACAAAATTTCATCAAGATCGGAGTAAAACCACCATCGAACTAATATAGATGGAAGGAGTGTTACCGTATAAACTCAATGCATATGAGCGCAGCCAACTTAAGAGAGAGATACATATATAAATTCAAAACGAGAAAGACAAGGAGAAGTAGTAGGGATCACGTGACGGGTGGCAAGAACACGTTGTTCAAATAGAGAGAAATGTGAATTATATCAACTTTTGGGAAATAAAACACATATTTTATGGCATTTATTTGTCATTATTACATATCAAAAAATTTCATCTGAGTTTTATACAGGGTTATTCTAAATGATTGTAGTCGAAGTAGGTCATGCCCATGTTATTACATTTTTGCCGCTTTCATGTGAACTGTCAGTTTTGTCGTTGTCACTGTCATTTTTTGGGTGAAAAGTGCGGTGATGAGATTTTTATTTATTTTCGTTAAGTTAACCATTGAATCCAGACATATTGAGTTGTTTTGCACCCAATTTAACTCACGTATGTACTCACTTATTCACATCATTTTGATGTTTTTTTTTATGTGAAGCGGCAACCATAATTTTTACATTCAGTTTTCACGCCTACTTCGACTACAATCATTTAGAATAACCCTGTAAAAGTTTAATTCTGAGAAAATAACGTTATTAGGTACAGTAAATAATTTTAAAACGAATTTCTGCAGACCATACATACTACAGACATATCTAAACTAAAAATTACAAAATAAAAAATATAACATTATAACAAAATAAATATACCTGAATCGTAATCGCTGTTTTTAACACTAAAATGTGTGCAATATCGTAGCTTAGCAGTAGGTAGTCATTAAAATATCAGGTAAAAATGTAAAAAAAATCAACCTTTTTTATAAAAGATATGGACCTATTTGTTACACTAAATATGGCAACATTTAAAAACATTCTATGTATCCCAATATTCCGCAAATATTTCATTTTTGTTGTATCCATGGAAATGAGAGAAAAATCAAAGCCATGTTGTCGTACGCTATTTGAGGTAAAACGAACATAAAATTACTATCTGGAAATGTTGGAAGTAATGAAGAAAACAATTGCAAACCTGGTCACAGTCGTTCAGAATTATTATGCCACACATGCTAATAAAAGATAAATAGTCAAAATCTTTTTTAATATTTAAAATAAATGAGATCAAAGTTACACCTTTTGAGCCCCCATATCTTCGCGCGTGCTTTAAAGGCTTCTTCATAAACTGGTAAAGTTTGTCCAGCGAGAGATTGGTTGACATAAAAAGCACTAAATTCTACGTAGAGGATGAGGAAGTAGTACCTAGCGTACGTAAAATTTGAAATAAATCCTTCAAGCAGTAACATTTTTGCCCTGAAATGATGCTTTAATTAATGCATTCTAGTGCATTTTGTAATCTTCGATTAATTTAATACAATTTAAAATCTCCCAATCTCTCGCTGGACAAAGTATACCTACCTATCATAATACAAATACTATAATTACATTTTTTACGTCAAATTTTACTTAACAATTTTTCCTACCTACTGACCCTTAAAAATAATTAATTTGGTAAACATCTGTCTCACATGCTCCTTTGTTTCGTTGATAGATTTATTTCTGTGGTGTAGCCTTACGTTAAAATAAGTTTTCAAAATATTGTAAACAAATTGAATAAGATGGTTGTTAAGCGGATCCTGATCCAGTATATGTTCGTCTAAATTTTTAAAAATTGTATTAAAATCTATCTGGCGTACTGTTTGCAAAATAAGTCGATTAATTACATTACCAGTTTTTAAATTAGAAAAAGTCTTAAAAACACCTTCCGCTATTTTACAGATTTTGACAACATCCGATGAGGGTTTTTTTAAACCACCTTTATTTTTTCGTGTTAATAAGGCAGACAATGAATTATCGGCCGTTAAAGATGAGCAGCAAATGCTGCAGTTGAAAGAATTTAATAATTTTTTGCATACAAAACCAGCAATGTATTCAATAACATCACTGGTAAACTTATCAAAATTATAAGGCACATCTACGACATCTTTATCATACTCTTCATCACAGCAGAGTAAATCTAATTGATTACCAGCAGAGCGTCGTGTACTAGTAACTTTTAGGATACTGGTGTCGTCTTGGGCGAGACAGTTAGCCGCTTCTGAACTTTTCAATTCTACATGAATCAAAAGTTTTTTATATGCCGATTCAAACTGAATGGCAGTTGGGTTGTTATTAAATCCACCTCTGGAACGAATATTAGAAAAAAACATTTCTAGGTGATCTTGGGATAATTTATACGTGAGTAAATAGTTCAGATTATTTTGTTTCAATATTTGATCATTCAATATTCCCTGGATACTTATCATATTTACCAGAAATCCAATAAGACCAGTTTTTCTTCGTGAATTTAAAATAAGTTCCCCATCACTGTTTTTTAGCCTATAAATATATTCCCGCGCTTGGTCGAAATATGTATCTATAAATTCTTTACTACATTGTGAAACAGGTCTTTTAAAAGGACTTTTACTCAAACTGTTACGGGTATTCATAATATCGAAAACATTATTTATAATACGACAGAAAATGGCAGTACCATGCGCTCCTTGAAACTGTGGCAGCTGAAGATCCTCGCAACAGTAGAGAAGTGCATCTGCTACACTATCACTTAAGGTCTGAACTGCTAACTTAACTTTCATTTTCTCTTTCTGGTAATTGATATGCCTATTTCTCAGTTTAGACGCTGCTTGCAGACCATATTGTTCTTGAAGTGCTACCAAAGATTTGAAGAAATTCCAGTTGATAATATTGCCATCCTTGTCATATAAAACCCCCCAATCTCCCAACAAATTTCTAAGTAATTTCACCATATGACAAGGATCTAATATAATATAAACAGGACAATTTGTCACAGGATGTGGAAAGTTGGTTTTTAACTTTTGAAAATTGGAAAAATCGGCGCCTAGAACATGTGCCATTGATAAATTAGCTGCGGCTCCGTCAAAAGTAAGTGATGCAATTTCTACTCCAACTTTATGAAGCATTAAAAGACAGCCTTTTACTAAATTGGCTTTATCTTCTGCTCCTAGACCATTAATTAAAAAATATCCTATTGGCAACTTCCATCTGGAATTTAGAGCTACTAACAGAAATACTAATGCATCTTTTGCTTCCGGCAAAGAATCACTTTCCATGTCATATCCATAGTTCACGTATCCTATTTGTCGCTTTCCATTCCAGTGAATATGCTTTCGGATAGACATTTCGTCCATCATTAAACTGCATACTAAACGTTTCCCATCCTTTTCCATTTCCTTCACTTTAAGTTCAACGGCTCTTAGTGATTCTTTGGTGTAACCAGGCGACCCATCAACCGCCTCATACCACTTCAATAACGTCTTCGGATGTGGGAGACATTTAGAAAATTGGCTCCTGACATAATTGTAGGCAGAGCCTGAGTAAAAATTAAGCGTGAGAGCAAATGTTCTCAACTCTTCGGAGTATTTTTTGTTTGTGTCGATTTTCAACTGCTTCAACATCAACTGCTTTAACGCCTCCGGGGTGGACGCCTGTGAGGTATCTTTTATTAGAAAAATACATGATACATGTGACACTGAAACCCCGTAATCTGAAAAATTAATGAGCTTTCTTCTGCTCAAAATTTTAAATAATTACATGCAAAATTAAACACAATGGTTATAACGTCAGATCGAAAAGATTTCTCATCAATTGTTTGCCACATTTGTCATCTGCAGCTCCAATCATTAAAGACATAAAACATAAACTAGGCAAAAATGAATAGGCAATTTTTCCTTTTTAAATTTTTTATAAATACCGTTTAAAATTTGTAATGAAATGTGTTACAAAGAGGAGTATATTAATATACACATTAAATGTAATGTTTCAAGTACTTGTAATATTTTAAATTTATCTAGTGTTTAAGAATACGTGGGAGGATTGGGGCAATTATTTTGCTTTCCAAGAAAAATTGTGGAATTCCCTATTCATTTTTGCCTAGTTTATTATTGTAAATTACTCTGGAGAGAAAATTTTTTGATCACACGTCATGCACTTATGAAGCTATATTACCAACAGCCTAAAGCGTTAAGAGATGCCACTCTGAAGGAAATACGTACCAACAGACAAATACAGCAGCCATATAAAAAAATCTAGTACTAATAATAAGCTCAATTAATTTTTACCTCCAATATGCTGTAACAATCTTGTGATACTTTTTTAGACTCTTTTAAATGAATAATTAAATCTTTTAATTTTCTAACAGTTTTCAAAAGTCGTTGTTGCCTATTTCTGAGAGTCTTGATTACTTTTTTATGCTTGCTGATTTGTCGGTTTGCCACTCGCCACAAAGTTTTAGCTTCCTCAGATTTTAAATTTGCATATTTAAAATCTCCAAAGAACATTGGAATACGCGAATTTCTGAAATACGTCGGTTATATTTTGGTTAAATAAACTATAAAAATTCAAACCGTCCAAGTTTTTCTCTTGTACATGGGATTTTAGCAATATTGGAAGGAACAGCCATATCAGAAGAAAGAATTTCGCTTTCAGCAACATCTGTTAAAGACAGGGTTGAAGAACTAAAAATTTTAAACAAATGTAGTTGATGCTTTCAAGTTTTAAATATCCACCTTGTTGAAGGAATACTCGTTTTAATTTTCTTTGACAAAAGTGGGGAAGGCGATTGTGTCAGGTTGCATCTTGATGATCTTTTTTTTAGGTTTTATTAGATGAGGCGGAAAATTAAAAACAGTTGGAATAGCGTCTTTTTTAAGTTTTATCTGTCCAAAATGCCTGATGTAATCGCCTTCAAGAAAGTGTTTACTGCAAATACGAGTATTAGCAGTGGGATGAAAATTTTCTCGTTTGGTTGCAATGATCCACTTTCTTTTGGTAATTTCATCACTTGGAAATCTATAAACATAGTGTTGAAGAAGTTCAAATTATCAAATATAATCCTCACGAGTGAAACGAAACACCACTGCCTTTTTTGGCACGTTCAGTGCACTCAATCGCACAACAGGATTTTACCATTTTGTTACCTTACCTTACCTACAATAAACTTTTACCTGTTACGAAGCTAATGATTTATAACAACAATCAAACCATTTTACTTACCTACTATTACCATTCAATTTAAACTAAACAATACCACACAGCACCACACAACAACTGAAATGTTTTCACTGTCTTAACGAAATCGTTTTTAAAAGTAAGTCTTCTGACGATTACAAGTCAAACTTATTGGCACAATATATACACGTGAATTTAGGCAAATAACTAAACTAAAATATCATTTTATTTAGCGAAAAGCAACAGTAAAACGAGTAAAATAAACACTGAAATGTACTGAACAGGGCACCACAATTCAATGTTTTGCCACCTGTCAGCTGATTTACTCGCTATCTCGCTCGCTCTGCGTTGGCTGCCATTGTCTCTTTCTACACTCCTTCCATTTAGATATTAGTTCGATGAAAACCACAGATTACTTATACCAGATCGGACACTCTTGTCGGAACCTTTGATGAATTGCATTCGCCGTCAATGACCTTCACTAGCGTGGCCCTTTAAATGGGTTACTGCTGCTGTTGGCATATTGAACAATATGTCAGCGATACAGTGTTGCAATGGTCGCAGATTTAAAATAAAAAAATGGAAAAAAAATCCTGAAGTCTAATTCCACAGGTTTATTCGAAACGTCGCGTCGGAGTGTTAAAAGACAGGTTTAAAAATATTTTTTAATCAAAATATGCTTAGACAATAGCGAGAGAAAGTCCTCCCTCCTTAACATTTTAAACTTATATACTACCCCCATTCCCAATATTTCACCCCCGTGGCCACGTACACAAAAATGTTACCAGGCCAGGGAGATGACCATTATTTATGGTCATAACAACTATCACACCACCGTGTTTTCCACCACGTGGGCCGGAAGGGGTGAGGTATTTTCGCATCATCTTCCACGTGGACATCCACGTCGACTTGACGACGACGAATCGTATTGCATTAGTCCAAGATTTTCTTACAGATATTATGCTAAACAAAAGTGCGAATACTGCGATAAAGCAAGGACAGATCGAAATTGTCGTCAGACGCCGACGGTTTTTCTCGCTACGGATTTTCACATAGCACATGATCCGAACATGCACGATGTACTCGTATATTATTTTGGGACAAGCGGTAGTGCTGCGCATGCCTACGGGACTTTTAAATTGGTTAATATTCTATCCTTTATTAATTTCTTCTCTCTCGAGTGTCCGATCTGGTATAAGTAATCTGTGGTAAAACTGTAGATTTGCATACAAAATATACAAACAGACATTCAGTTTTATATATATATATATATATATAGATAGATAGATGTGATGCTTTAATACAAGAGCAAAATTGTCGTCTTTATTATTTGACTAAAACGAAGTTTTTTGAAATAAATCGTATTTATTTTTTTATTTAAAGTAAAAAAATAAAATACGATTTATTTCAAAAAAGGTAAAATTCACTTTTGTTAACATTGAATAAGTATGTTTAAGTTTTTTTAATTTCCCGGTTTTTCTCACTAGTTCTAGTTCTGAACGGGTAAGGGCGCCTATCGCCAGTAAATTACATGTGTCTTGCCTCTCTCGTTTACTATTTCTCTCTGCCCATCCCGATCGCGCTTCCAGCAGCAGCTCCGACCCTGCTTCCGAACCCGCGTCCGAATCTGACTCCAACCCCGACTTCCGGCCCGTTCATTTCCCTAGTGAGTGAACCAGGCCTTCCAGCTTCGCTAGCGCCAAACGACTTACAAGTGCATAATGGTATTTTATTTGGAATCGTATTGTAATATGCACATTCCTAACCTTATACGAGGGCGTAGGTACTTACTGAAATTCAAAAACAGTAGAAATGAAACTGCATCAAATTAATAAATACGTTTTTTCGCTCGCAAGTGTGTAGGATCACGAAAAACTAAATGCGAATCGGAATTTCGTCGTGGAACTTGTACATTTCGAAGTAAAACGACGCAAGAATTACAGAATTCCAGGTTCCAAGACGATAACTTTCCTCTAAATACGTTTCTTTCGCTCGCAAGTGTGTAACGAAGTTACTGGAAAACCGCTCCCGGTGGCGGAAAAATTCCGTTCTTTCTTCATGAAAAATTAGCGCGAAACCGACTGCACCGACCGTGTCCGTCACATCCGCCCCGGAACCCGTATCTCCTCCGGAAGTCCGGATACTGATACCCGGACTCCGCATTGAACCGAGCTCTCCCACCGCCACAGTTCACGAATCAGCGGCCGCGCGACGCCCCACCATCGCGCCACCGAGCTAACAAAAGCAACGTGCACAGCCGTCCACGCAGCCGTCAGAGAAACATTCCCATCTCGACTGCGTTGCTAGCACTAGCTTCGACCCGGCTCCCGAACACGCTTCCGAATCCAACTCCGACCCCCGACTTCCGGCCGGTTCGCTCCCCTAGTGAGTGAACCAGGTCATCCCGCGCATCCCCTGTTACCGGCCCGTTCGCTCCCCTAGTGAGCGAACCAGGCCTTCCCTACTCCCCCCCGCTGTACCCCCCCCCCAACCTCGGTGCACCGCGATTCGATCTCTCTCTCTACGACGCCAAGAGAAAGTGGTGTTCCAGGGCCGACTGACGTAAGTACAAAAACCCCCATTGTCTACCTCGCCGCCGTGGACGTTCCCCCCCTGCCGAGGACATCCCCCATGTCACGGCCACCATCCCCGGAGGATTTCGCTTCAACCAGTTAGTCCCTTGTAAATATTATAAATAAAGGTTTTGCGACAATTGCTTGTTTACTTCCCCCTTCCCCCTTCCCCGCACCCTGACAGCTGACCCCTGGACGCCGTAACTCCGCAGAGCTACCCCGGCCGTGTGGCGTCCCACCACAGCCGAAAAAAGGAACTGGCGCTCGAGGCATACCGCGACCGACCGGCGTCAAATCAAACCCGGTGACGTCACCACCGGAAGTGAACGTCACAGTTTATTTGCTAAAAATGTGATGATTCCGAATAAAATAGTTTGCTCAAATGAACAGGCCGGAGAGAGCCAAGAGTCTCGACTATGTAGAAGTTCGTGCACAAAAGTAACCTAGTACCCATATTAAAATATACAGGAATTTACAAAAAAAGCACACTAAATAATCAAAACCTCGGTACACTGGAGATACCAAGTTGGTGCCGCTTTTACACAAATATGCACTTACAAAATTCTACTTTAGTCACAGGTCTGAGCACAACGTACTAACTGAAAATTTCTAATACTAGTGTTGCTTTATATATATTTATATATATTTGTTATCTATCCCTAATTCTTGTGGATTATTTTATAATCATGAGAATAGATGTTTTTAATTTTTTAATAAGCCAGAAACTGGATTCAACAAATAGTATTCTGGCGGAAAAACTGTAATGGTCACGAAAGGGCATTTCTGTTCGAAGATTAGGAAGTGAGCAATTGTTTAACAAGATTTGACGTATTAAATTTGCCAACAATATAATAATTTATTTCATAGTTTCTTTTGTAGCATTATAAAACACCACGAGAGGTTCTACAAGCGCTTGCGTCGGGACTGTACCATCGCTACTCGACCAACCGGAGTTAGCATAGGAGCATTAAAAAAACGCAACGGCGACGACGACGTCTCGTCCCGACGCGACGCACCCACCTTCCGTGACATTTTGGGTAGCTCGCTTCATTCCGGTTGATTGCGGTCAACAAATTCAAATTTGCGGTTACACTGTGCCAGCCACGGGGCGGCTGGAGGAACACGTTTTTGCCCCACCATGTAAGACTAAAGCCTGGATTATAGTGAACATAATAGAACCGTAGCCGGATCCGCTTTCCGTACCGTAAAGTTAAACTCTGTGTCAGGCAATGAAAGCTATTATAGTGACCGCAGACCGTGCCGCATCGTATTGTTACCGTACGAAATTTCGCCAAATTTTGAACGCAACAGAACCGTAGCCGCATCCGCTTTCCGTACCGTAAAGTTAAACTCAGTGCCAGGCAATGAAAGCTATTATAGTGGCCGCAGACCGTGCCGCATCGTATTGTTACCGTATGAAAGTTCGCCAACATTTATCTTATATGGGACGGGTACCTACGAAAATGGCCTTGAGCTGTAACAAATAGCCAATCAGAATGCAGAATGTGAGAGTGGAGTGGCAGTGCCTATGGCATATAATGAGTAATCTGTCCTATGGTGCCGACAGCACAGCCCACAGCCCGACAGTTGTTAAAGAAACAAAGGGTAAACTGTTTGACATCGGAAATTCCAGTGAAAATTTCTAACCTAGTAACCAGTAACCTATACCTATTAGTTATTTATTTAACGAGTTCGTGTGTAATTTTGGCTTTTTTTGGCATGAGTTTAAAACTCGAGTGAAACGAGAGTTTTAAAGGTCCACGAGTGCCATAAAAAGCCAAAATTACACAAGAACGAGTTTAATACAACGTTTTTTTGTTCGACGAGCCCCTTAAAGGTTCCATATCGCTAAAAATCTTTAAAATTAGCTTGACGTTTTGTTTTGACAAGTTGTCAAATTTATCAAAATCCGTTCACACAGAAGAAAATTCTCAAATTCTGAGAGTGTCGAACAAAAATAGTAGTTTATTTAATGAGTTCGCGCGTAAATTGGGCCAAAAAAGGCCCAATTTATACACGAACGAGTTGCATACAACGTTTTTTGGTTCGACGAGCCTCTTAAAAGCCCCAAATCGCTTAAAATCTTTAAAATTAGCTTGACGTTTCGTTTTGACAAGTTGTGACATTTATCAAAATCCATTCACAAAGGAGAAAATTCTCAAATTCTGACAGTGTTGAACCAAAAAATAATTTTATTGCCACGAGGTATATTTGTGGCTATAACAAATAACTAAAAAAGCAGGTTACTTTAATTTAACATGAGTCGTGGTAAAATTGTGGCAATATTGTTAGAATCTATTATCTTATATTATTTACGTCTTTTTTTAACTTTTATAGAACAACCAAACCTGGGCGCATTGATTAATCTAGTTGCGCTCGTTCCGAAATCTTGCCTTCTCTCAAAATATCATAGGTGACTTTAATATGCCTGATTTCCTAACTTTATCACAATCGCGGGGTTATGCAACAACATCCTCCATATATACACATTTTTCTCGCTTTTTAGATTTCTTTAATATGAGACAGTTTAACGAAATTGTGAATAGTATTGGCAGGTTGCTAGACTTAGTTATGTGCAATAAGTCCTGCCGTGTTGCTAAAGCAGACGATGTCCTTGTTCCGGAAGACAACTACCACCCGGCACTGGAGATAACTACGAGCTGGACGGAAGACACTCATAGCTTTCCGACTTTCTCTTCTTTGAACTATAACTTTAGAAAAGCAGACTTTTATAGTCTATATATTGAGTTGTCTAGTATAGATTGGTCGTTTCTAGAACAAGCATATGAAATTGAGAGTGCTGTCGATTTGCTTTATCAAAGGTTATACTCAGTTTTTGATAAACATATTCCGAGGAGGGGTGGGTCTCTTGGCACGTATCCTGCTTGGTTTGACAGGGAACTGATATACTTAATAAGGAGGAAGTATAAGGCATGGCAAAGATATAAGCGTTCAGAACGAATTCATGCCTACAATATTTTTAAACAACTCAGAGCCGAGGTTAAGGTGAAAGAAAGACACGCATACAATAATTACGTGAATAGGATGAGCGCCAGTGTCAAAGCTAATCCTAAATACTTTTGGAGTTTTGTGAACTCGATAAAAAAATCCACCTCAATTCCAGACGTCTTGAATTATGATGGGTTTATATTAAAAGATCCTAAAGATATCGTAGATAAGTTTGCTGGGTACTTCTCGAAATCATTTATGGTAAATAATAAAAATCAACAATCTAATCAACGTCCTACTGAACTTGTGAACAAAAACGTGTTATACTTAAACGATATATCTGATGATGATGTACAAAAAGCTATAAAAAAGCTGAAAAATAGTCAAACGGCTGGCCCTGACCAGATACCCTCTTTTTTACTTTGTGACTGTAAAACAATTTTCTCAAGTCCCCTAAAAATAATCTTTAATCTTATTGTTAAAACTTCCGTATTTCCAGCTAAGTGGAAGGAATCTCGACTCTGCCCAATATTCAAAAATGGTGATAAATCTGATATAACCAACTATCGGCCAATAGCAATAATCAACAACTTTGCTAAAATTTTTGAATTTATTCTGTTTGAAAGAATATATCACCACATATCGTCAAAAATCTCTGTTAACCAGCATGGCTTTATGGCTCGAAGATCTACCGTCACTAATTTGGTTTCCACCACGCAATTTTTGTGTGAAAGTTTGGATGCGCACGGGCAGGTTGATGTTATATATATGGACCTGTCCAAAGCATTTGATCGCGTGAATCACAGGTTACTGCTTTATAAATTAGATGATTTCGGTTTGTCCGATGGGTTGATTTTGCTCATTGAGTCATATCTTCAGGAAAGGGTTCAGTTTGTTCAATATAGAGGCTTCAGATCGGAATCTTTCTCTCAAACTTCAGGGGTTCCTCAGGGTTCTGTCCTTGGACCCCTGTTTTTTAATATATTTATCAATGATCTGACCTCTTTATTAAATGAAAATTTTCAAATGTATGCTGATGATTTGAAGATTTATCGTACAGTTTCGACACTTGATGATTGTTCTAGGTTACAGAAAGATCTTGACATCATTCAAAAATGGTGCAATGACAATGATCAGCTAATCAATACTAAGAAGTGCTATGTGTTGACTTTCTCAAGGAAGTTAGACAAGATTATATGTGACTACTGGATAAGTGGGGTAAAGATACTGCGTGCTACTGAATTCAGGGATCTTGGAGTTGTGTTCGATTGTGGTCTCACTTTTCGCAATCATATTGAATATGTGACATCTGCTGCCTACAAATCTCTGGGTTTTGTTCTTCGTAACAGGAGATTATTCCATAGTGCTGAGGCAATTGTATCGCTTTATAAGGCTTATGTGCGATGCAAATTGGAGTATGCTGGTATTGTTTGGTTACCAATATACAATAACCACACCTGGGCCTTGGAGAAGATTCAAAGACATTTTGCTAAATTTTTGGTATTTAATGAAACTGGTCAATACCCACCTAGGGGACTTCAGCAGGAAACCCTTTTAGAATGTGTTCAGCTTCATTCATTGGCGAGTAAACGGGATTTTGCTAAAATCAAATTTCTGTCGGATGTCCTCGGCTTTTCTGTTGAATGCCCCTACCTTTTGTCAAAGCTTCTTATTAAGGTTCCTGCTTTTAATTGTAGAAGATGTGAAGTTTTTGAACTAAGATCTGCGAGGACAAATATTCTACTAATGTCACCGTTATACCAGATGGTTAACAGCTGTTCAACCAAAGCTGACTCCAATAAAATCGACATATTCTTTACAAGACCCTCTGAACTCAGGTCTGTCCTGACATATGCCTCTTAATATAGCAAGAATATATATAAGCTGGCAGTAAGTGTGATTCCTAATGGAAGAGTAGTATCATGCTGCTACTCATTCCACTTACTGCCTAACCAATGATAGCTTGCCTGTAATTAGGTCATTACCTGTTGGCAAGCTTAACTAAATAATAATAATAATAACAATAATAATAATAATAATAATAATAATAAAATCTTACTTTTAACACTTATATCACTAAACTAAACTATATTTTGTACCTAATTTAGAATTTGTCATACTCTCGTGTCAAAAATGGATTACTCCCTAGGATTTAGGGATCCAATCAGCTTTAATTAGGTTTTCATTTCCACAATGCAAGATGTTGTTTCTCCACAGTTGGGTTAAAATCAGAAACGTTTTTTGTTGAAGGGATGGCTTTATAATATAATAATTTGTTATGGCCCTTTTCTCTCGCGCCAATAGAACCACCACAGTTCGTTTGAACTTTCCATTTTAAACTTTTTACAAAATGCACTTAAATAATTTTGCAATTTATTTGACAATGTCTATTTAAACAAATGAATAGTTTGAAAAATCAAAAAAATAATAGATATCAACCGGGCAATATGAAAATAACTAGTGATTTAACCAACCTAACAACTGCAATTTTGATTTTGACAGTCCAAATGTTTTTTGAATGGACTCTATGCGAGAACAGGCATGGGACGAAATAGGAAGGACCCTATCTACTGAATAGTTATATAAAATGTTAATTTTAGTGGGAACGCCTCATCAGCAACAATGACATACGGCAATTCTATATCTGTTCCTGGAAGTTTTTCACTTCCCAACATTTTTATTTGCTTTGCTAACTCTGTCAAATATTTACTGGTATTAAATAGGTATTACATAAATTATTATTAATATTACTTTATGTCTTCTGGGATCTCTCTGGCTTCTCAACAAAATACGAATTGGAATAGCATAACCTACAATATTTAACATGAAATCTGTCAATACCTTAGGGGTACGGCAACGTTACGGGTCACTATAACTAGCAACGCATTTTTGCGGGGACGTTGCGATTGCGGGGAAGGGCACGGTTCGGGATACGGAAGCGTTCCGGTCACTATAATCTAAGCTTAAGACGGCCTCACGTCTGGCTGCGATCCATCTTTCTCTCGTACCTTCTTCTTCTTCTTCTCTCGCTCAATCTTTTCTCAATTACGGGTAACGTTACGTCAATGTGTTTCCTCACTTTCACTTTCGTCACTTGCCGGGACGTTATCTTCGTCCTTTCCAAACTACATCTTTTCTGTCTGTCTCTTCTTTCTTCTCGACCCTGCGAAGACCAACGATTACTGCCTGACACAACAAATCGGCGCCGTAATAGTTCTTTTGACAAGTCAGAGCGCACGAATAGTAGTGCGGACATGCCTTCATTCGATTATCCAAAAGGGGAATAAGTGCCGATCGTGTCGCGCCACGCAGAACTGAAAATTACCGAGGGTTGCGAAAAACTGCACGAGGCGGAAACGACATCTTTGGGTTGGTGACCGCGAAACGAACCAGGCGTGCCGTGGTCGCACCAAAAAATTTCGAAACCGATTACCGTCTCCGAAGAGACCACTACCGAAGAAATCGTTAGGTCGCCCCTTTCTAGTAGAGAGGTAATTATCTAATCATCCTCATTCTCGTTTTCCGAGGTTGCCGAAATTTTCCGAGGTGACAATGTTTAGCAAGGTAATCGTGCGAATTTCTTTTTAAGCGGTTTTCGTGTTATAAAGTACAAGATAAGGAGGAAAGATAACGACCTGACATCAGAAAAATGTCAACGAGGAATCAAAAACATGAATGTATTATTAGATAAGGCATTTTTATTTTGATGCTTTGTTTTATGTTTGCTCGCTGACGTGACGATTATGGTTAATCCCCTTTTATATAGAATATTATATTTACGTCGTATCGTGGTCATATGTATACACCTCATGTTCACTGAAAGATTTTATGTATAGGACCTAATACAAATGAGACTATATTTAATAATAATATTTTTTTTAAAGTCGCATTCAGGACACAGGATCACTATAATTTCTTGTTTTAATACCTAGTTTTGAAAAAAAACTTTTTTTTTTATGTTTAGTAGGTATACAGACTGATTCACATAACTTTCCGACCCTAACGAAAGTTAAATGCAGCCAGTAATACGTTATTCAGTGATAACTTGATACATTTATTTACTACTAGCTGACCCGGTGAACTTCGTATCATCTATAATCGCTGTTCGTTAGTCTCGTTAAAACTCAAAAACGGCTTCACCGATTTGAATTTTTTTTTTGTAACATTTTGATTAGCCATAATTAATCCTAATCAACCTTCCAACTTCAATTCATTGAGATCAATAGTACTGGCTATATCTTATACGGTTTGAATTTCGTTCGGTTATTAAATGAAACTTGTTTACAATTTCAATGAATTTGATGTCTTTTATGTACATGAAATATAAATACAATTGGTACCACTGTGAACTAAACGCATTTCTGATTTCCGGTTGTCAGCTTTGACAGAGTTGACAGGCGAATTTGACGTTTACGTGGTATCATTCTTTCCAAATTAGAAGAAGAGTGGTCGATCCGGAGGGTAACCAAATATTATAACATCGCGAAGAGCTGACTCGACAGACGTTGTCTTGTCCAAATTTCAATACCTAAATTTGTTTGTGATCGTTTTGTGAATTTGTGAAAAGCTATTGGAAATGTGTAAACAAAGTAAAAATGAGGAATTTTACATGTGAGATGAATTCTATCGGCAGTATTCTACACTGCTGAAATGCTGGAAATGTGTGATGTGCCTGGAATGTGATCGAGTTGGAACCATGCGGTTTTGTTCCAGAATTTAAGTCACAATTTAATTAAGTCAGAATTTCATGTCCAAACTAATTATTTATTTTCTTCCATTAAATTTGAAATCACAATGAATGTCAAGCAGTTTTCTTGGGTGATTCAAAATGATTATGAATAAGTATCGCAACTATGTACGAAAATTTATGTGGCAACTGTGTGAATGGGATAGAGTTGACATTTGTATGACATTTCATAAGCGTGCATTTGATTTTTAAAATTTCATTACACATTGATTTGACAACTTTCAAAATTGTGCGACTATGAACTGTCAAAAAAATGTCAACTCTATCCCACCCACACAGTTGCCACATAAATTTTTGTACATAGTTGCCAGATTTATCCACAATTATTTTGAATCACCCAATATTTACATTTCGATTTCGATTGCAAGATCGATGTTCAAGCAAACAATCCGATTGGTTTGATTCCCAATTTCACAATCAGCTGTCACATGACATTTGTGCATGCAGGCAAATAAATTGGAATAGAAATAAAACAACTACATACTACATTTGTCGGACAGATCGCGTAACAACACAAAGCAAATGTAATTTTATTTTAATTTACTGGATTGCGTTTTTCCCGATTTTTCTTCAAATCTTCCAGGCTTTTTTTCAATTGAAAACAAAAAAAAAAGCATCAAGCAAATATGTAGCTCCTATCGTCAGTTATGATCGAGAATGCATACAAAAATTATAATTTTTGCAGTTTGCCCGAATTTTTCGACTTTCCTTTGTAATTATTGTCCCGATTTTTTTTTCCTGAAAACTTTTTCACGACTACAACGAACAAAACAAAAAATAATAATAATGCATATCCCTCACAAAAAAACACTTTCAGTTCTTCCCCAATTTTCCAATTTTCCGGGTAACTTTTCCAGTTTTTCTTTACATAAAAACCTCATACGGATTATTACGAACATTTAAAAAAAAAATTAGCCAAATCGTTCCAGTCGTTCCCACAGAAAAAAGCACTTTCAGTTTTTCCCGAATTTTCCAATTTTCCGGGCAACTTTTCCGATTTTTTTTTTCTTTTTAAACCACCCCTGAATTAAAGCGAACAAAAGAAAAAAATAAATATTGAAATCGGTCAAGCCGTTTTTGAGTTTTAGCGAGACTAACGAACGGCGATTCATTTTTATATATACCGGGTGATTCAGATTGGTATTCGCGCCCCTATATCTTTTTTATTTTAAGAAAAAAGTATAGCAAACCATATATATTTGTAAATCGCTTATGAAACTACAATAAGTGACGTTGTCAAATCTTCTCTTCGATGACATATGTCAAAATTAAGACAGTCAACTTTTTTTTTTTAAATAGTACATTATACATTTCTTAGTCTATTCTTGTAAAGCTTTTTTTTCTACAGTTGAATGTGTAAAAAAAGTTCACACTTGCAATAAGAAAAAATCGAGAAAAAAAATAAAATATGATTTAATTTATTCGAAAGTGTTATTTTCTAAAAAGAGCTAGTTAACCATGGAGACAACTGAATTTTGACATTAATAGCGTCAATTATTAACGTACAGTTGCGGCCCCTACAAACTCAGACAGTGTGACAAATAAAAAATGTTGGCGGTGTAAGATAGTCCTAAAATTGAAGTTTATAAAATGTCACCCAACTGAAAGAAAGTCAGTGGCGTATAAAATAAGAAATTTGAAAAATGGAAAAATTCAAATACAATACAGTTAATATTTTATTGTATCACCGTTAGCATCTATGACCTTTTGGAGTCTCCTCGGCATTGACAGAACTGTGCGTTGTACACCGCCCACAGATATTTGAATTTAATTGAGGCATTTTAAAAATTGTGCACGCTTCTGACTTACAAAAAACTGACACTGACATTGCCATACCGGATAAAAGTCAAATTTACACATTACAATTTTTTTGAATTTGGCAGAATGTGTCAAAAGACGGTGTCTGAGTTTGTAGGGGCCGCAACTGTACCTACATTTAAATAAATAGCTATGTTATAGCCTACATTTAAATAAATAACTATGATATAACATCTGGCTTCGAAACCTAACTTCTTCCTGACTATACCGCTTTGAATGCATATCCGATGAAAATATGTAGTTGAATTTTGATACTGCATGAATGACATGATGAGTCTTGGGAATCGTATTCGAATTATTCGAATATTTGAATAGGTGACTATGTAAAATTCGAATAAGTGTAAAGTGTATTCTAATACTCGAATAAAGTAAATTCAGGATGGATCGGGTATTTCACTGTCAAATAATTTTATTTTTTGGCTATGTAATTCTTAAAATAGTAAGATGCAGCGAACCAACATAACGCGAATTTAGCATAGTAAATTCAGTATGGATTTGGTATTTCGTCCGAGTCTCAGTTTTCTGGCCGAGGCGCACCCGAGGCGTGAAACAAACAAGCTCAAATCATTTTATTTTTTGGCTACGTGGTTGTCTTGTAAATAGTGACATGCAGGGAACCAACATAATACGAATTTACAAATGTTTGGCTAGTTAGAAAATAACGCTTTCGAATAAATTAAATCATATTTTATTATTTTTCTCGATTTTTTTCTGATGTAAGTGTCAACTTTTTTTACACATTCAAATGTAGAAAAAAAACCTTTACAAGAATAGGCTAAAAAATGAATAGTGTACTATTTAAAAAAAAAAGTTGACTGTCTTAACTTTGACATATGTCATCGTAGAGAAGATTTGGCAACATCATCTATTGTAGTTTCACAAGCGATTTACAAATATATATGGTTTGCTATACTTTTTTCTTAAAACAAAAAAGATATAGGGCCGCGAATACCAATCTGAATCACCCGATATAGATGAAATCTGGACACTCCTGGCATTATTGACGATCATTTGAGAATTTCTTTTTGTATAATTCTGAAATAATTTTTCTTAATTAAAATGTGCTCCAGTGACGAAAGTATAGATATGATATTGATATATGATGAGTCAGTTTCTTAATAAAAAGAAATATTGTCGATTACTATTACTGCCATTTTACAATTTTTATAATTAAGACTTTTGTGAGGGATGTCCAAACCATACAAAAGTTTAAAATAATTCATGTTTTTGGATCAAGTTATGAATGAAAAACCAATTGCTGGCTGTATTTAAATTTCCGGCGATGTCAAATTGCAGCGAGGATCGAAGGTTTTAAAATCCTAAGTACTAAATTGCAGCGCGTGGTTAGGTAACCTGATGTAAACTGCAGCACTTATAATCTTAATAAGGGGTCGGCTTATCATTTAGAAATTTTCAGGTAGCACTGCACTTCTCAGCTCATTACGCAGATGTATCAAAGGTGTACATGATGCTCTTGAATCGATTCAAATTGAAACTAATCGAAATCAGGATTTTCTTCAGGTAAATGTTCTGATTAATGAAATCAAAAATTAAATTCATCAACTGTCATTTTGACATTTTTAGCCAAATTACATACCTAGGTTGATTACTAAATTATATCACATTATAAATGGTATCAAGTAGTCAGCATCATTAGTAAAGTAACGCTTAAGGTATAAGATTATATGGCAGCACTAAAATTATCCCAATAATGGAAATCAATATTGGCGTTAAGATGGTTGTCACGGCTCGTGCAGCTGCATCCCTTTTCCTTCGTTCAGGGGAGGGATTAAAATTTTGTGAAAGAACTTGTTTTTGATGTTTATTGTAAATTTTGTTATTGTAACGAAATTACCTTTAGTACTTTGTGTCTTGAAAACAATAAAGATGATTTGTAATAGTATTGTATATTTAATAAATAAATATAATTTCGTGGGTACGCATTTGTTTTGAGGCCGGCTCTGGAATTCACAACAGAGAATTGCTTGAAGCATGATTTATGGTTGGGCTGACCGCCTACTGCAATTGCGACAAAAGGAACGTTTATCTCCGGTGAAATACTTTTAAAGGACCATATAATCTTATACCTTAAGCGTTACTTTATTTTTGGTTGCGTACAAAATAAATTAAGAAATAAGCCTTATGTGACTTGCCCTGTATATAGCAATATTTATTGACTGCACTCGTAAGTAGGTACAAGCCAAAGGGCCATTGACCGAGGTCTTTCAGCCCGTGAATTTATCGAAGCAGTGAGTTAGTCTTCTTCTTCGTGATCGGATCCGAAGATTGTTCTTATGAGTGATTCTTCTTTACCGTCCATGTCGAAATTTAGTGCCAATGTAGATAGTATCTCAAAGTTGGATTTTTTGGCGGCGAATCTCCTTTTCAGTCTAGTTACAATTCGGTGTGCGATTGGTTCTATTGCCAACTTGTTGTAAAGGAGCGCATTCGATGGATTGTGCAGAGGATTATTTGGATGTCTCATTTTGGTAATTTTCCTTAGACAAGTGGTCTCTGCTACTTCTACTCTTCTTTTCGCTGGATTCTTTGTTTTAAGTAACAGTAACGCTCCATATTCTAACATTGGCCGGCAAAGCGTTTTGTAAATTTTTGCTGCTGTGATGTTATGGATTCCTTTGTTTTTGTAGGTGAGACTGCGGAAATGTTTGGCTCTAGCAATAACATTTTGCTTCATTACGTCAGTATGCTTGTTAAAATTCATTTTTGCGTCGATGTAGACTCCCAAGTATTTGACAACCCGGCAAGGGATCGATTTTGTACCGTACATGGTGATGGTGGGAGAGTTTTCTGATATCTTGTGGTGAAATATAAGGAGTTGCGACTTCTTTGGATTAGGCTTTAGGGCCTGATTTCAAGTTGACTTGCGACGGTCGCACTTGTTGTTGTCATGGTAACGTCGCAAGAGAGAAAGATGACGCATATTGGTAATTAATGTGTAGGACAAAGATAGCTACACATTTGCGCTGCATCACTTATTTGCGACTATGACTTGAAATCGGGCCCTTAGTCTCCATCTATGGAACCACTGGACTGTAGGCTCAACGAGTGATTCGAGTTGTTCCATTGCGTTTCTTAGGTTGTTGCTGTGCGATATCAGCACAGTATCATCGGCGTATTGCAAGATGTATAGTTGGCTGTTTAGATAGTTAGCTTCTTTGTGTCTGAATTTTATTATTATTTTCTTGGAAAACATAAATAATAATAAAAATTTGTTGCACAGTCTAGGACTGTTAAAATAAAATTTTATTTTTTATTATTATTTTTTCTATTAACTTTTTGTTTTTGACTAATTACGATTTTTATTACACTCGAACATAAAATAATAGTCAAATTACTGCTATCCTGCATGACTGACAATGTTATTTTATACTTGTAATGATCTGAATACATTACTTTTTCCGCCAAATATTTGAACCTGCGCAAAACGGTAACAAATGTGGTCGTGATCGTCATCGAATCGGAGGAGCCCTGTTGAACGATGAGGGTTCCAGTTGGAAGAGTGCCTCAAATAAAACACACATGTGAGGGACGCAAAATACCTTTTATTAAAAATGTCTGTAATAACTTTGAAAAAAAAAAAATGAAACGAATCCAAAAAGACAGAAACTAAGTTTAACGAAGTACAAGAAATTAACTAGTTGAGTACATCACAAAGATAAACGACAAGATGAATGCAACAATATTTAAAATAACAGAAAACGGGTACATAACAGACAAAATGACAGGTTAAAGCTTGCAAAACAAGTAAACAAATTATAAGGCAGTTATTACAGACAGGGACGGATGAAAAACCCTCTTCAAAAACCGTATCCCAGGTATTACTCATATTTTACAATTCGATTAATGACAAAAACAATGTTTAATTCGGAACTACGCGGTCAAGGTACGCCAACGGAAGCTTAGAGCTGGAGGTAACAAACCTTCGGCCGCGAGGGGACTCAGAAAAATAATCTGAATCGTCTTGAAAGCAGCGACATTTATAGGTACTCGGGGTATCGCGTGTCGGACTACTGTGTACCGACCAATTCCGAGTGTTATAAGCGTTCGGGGTTGTACGATGAGCTTCTCAGAGTCGCGTAGAGCAGAACTTGTTCCACCTTCCCCAACCAACCGTTTACCGACAAACTCCCAAGATCCCTATAACTGCGACGGGGGCTTCACGTCAGCTTCTCAGAGTCGCATACAGCAGAACTTGTTGCACCTCCGTTATACGGTCCTACATAACCGTCGCCTCCACGGAAATTTGACTAAACAACCCCCCAAAATGAAATCTACAACATACCCTTACCACGTGGTCCTGGTCCCAAAAACAAAACACAAAAAAAAGGCAACGAAAGTGGGATAAATTACCCAGGTGGATTAAAAACGTCGAATTCCTCACGGACACAAAATATCTACTCGGAACGGTAGTGTAATCGGTTCAGATTTAACTTACAGATTTTTGGAATATTGGATCGCTCTTCGCCAGGTGTGTTCGTTTCGAAAAACCAAACAAAAGTGACCTACCCCCCCTTCAACCACCCGCGCGAGAGAGCTTCAACCCCCGCTATATTTCCGCTCGCAGTTCCTAGTCTAGCCGCTAGTACTATGGCGGCCAAAAAATTTCGTCCGTCATTTTTCCGTCATTTCAAAAAAATCGGTGTAGTCCATTCCTTATTGTCATTATGATTGATGTTTTTACTTGTCACTTTTGAAAGTCAAGCAAAATGCCATCGGTATCAAATTTTAATAAAATCAAAATAGTAACTCTTGCACAAAGAGGAATGTCCCAAGCTCAGATTTCGATGGACCTTCGTATACCTAAAAGTACAATTTCGTCCATTCTTCAGAAATGGAGACAAAATGGAATGGAACTATTGAAAGACGCCAAGGCTCAGGGAGGCCTAGCACATTTACTGCAGAAGAAGATAATATGCTTCTCCATAGATTACGTAATAGCCCTTTTATGACGGCTGTTGAAGGGGTAAATACAAGCAAATACAACGGAAAGGAGCGGTCGATTTTCGGCAAACATATGGGCATGGATTTTAGTAGATAGACCTGGGCTAATGTTGTCTCTAGAAGATCGGCTCAACAGTGATGTTTATGTTAGGATTCTTGAAGACGTGATGATGCCTTTAATTTCAAGAATTTTTCCCAATTTTAACTTCATATTTCAACAAGACAATTGTTCAATGCATTCAGCACATAGGGTAGCAGAATGGTAGCATAAACGTTCTTGATTGGCCAAGTCGCAGTCCAGATTTTTGGTTCGTAATTTGCAACAACGACAAGTGATTCAGAATAGGGCAGAACTTTTGACTGCGATTACTAATGCATGGCAATCATTACATAGGAATTATCACAGAGATTTATGCCTCTCCATCTCGCGTCGTGTAAGACGAGTTATTGACGCCAATGGAGCAATGACCAAGTATTGATTTTAAACTTCATTCATTTTATCTTTTGATTTAGCTAAGTACTTAAACAAAAATAAATGTTTCATTTCCTTGTCTTTGCCTTAATGTTTTTCGTTTGATTTTTTAAAAACTACGGCATACTCGTGTAATTTCCACGGTTCTCTGTTTGGTACTTTAATCCAAAAATAGCCGCAAGTCTGCCTCTAGTCTCTAGTGCCACTAGCGACTAGCGGTCGTGTGGTAATTGTGTAAGAGTGGAACTTGTCCTTTGTATTCACAAAATTTGAACTGATGGACTGAATGACAGATTGTCAAAATGACAATAACGATAACAAAACGAGGTTATTGGTGCTTAAGGGTAGTTTACACTTCATGTCAGGGCCTTGAAAGTGACGGACGAAATTTTTTGGCCGCAATAGTACTACCGCGGCCACGGAATTTTGGCCGTCACTTTCATGTCAATTCAAAAAAAATGGATGTAGTCCATGCTTTATTGTCATTATTGTTTGGGGCCTAATGGGGGCTCCAGGAATTTGTTCGGAACTGTTGTAATATTAAATTTATATTTGATATTAATTAGTGAGCGGTTGTTATAAAAACAAATGAATGTTATAAATAGTTTTGAATAAAAATATATAAACAGAAAGTCTGTCAATAGATTATTGAATTAAACGGATTCTTCTAATAATACTACAAAGGGTTATGGGCCCAGGAGAATATTAAAAGAAAGAAGATTTAATAGAAGAAGATGAGTGGAAATGTAATAAGAATTGAACCACTGGGAAAAGAAAATTATGATACATGGAAACTTCAGATGGAGGCAGTTCTCGTAAAGAACGAAATGTGGGGATATGTAAATGGATCTATTGAGAAACCAAATAATGAAGAAAATACGATTTGGGAAGAAAACGACAAAAAGGCAAGAGCAGATTTAATCTTAGCGATAAATCCCAATGAACTAAGGCAAATAAAAAATTGTGTAACTTCAAATGGAATATGGAAAAAATTAAAGGAGTTTTATGAATCAAAAGGTCCTGCAAGAAAAGCGACGTTGTTAAAACAACTAATAATGTCCAAAATGAATGAAGGAGAAACGATGAAAAATCACTTGAATAATTTCTTTAATATCATCGATAAATTAGAAGAAATGGAACTAAAAATTAGATGAGAACCTACAGAAGTTGAATTTAAGACCCCTCAGCACAGACAAATGCATCTATATGAGAAAAACAAGAAGAGGAAACGAAGAAAACATGGTTTTAATAGCAGTGTATGTAGATGATATAATAATAGCGTCTAACAGCATGGAAGAAATTAAGAATCTGAAAGAAAATCTTGCGAAAATTTTTCAGATGAAAGATATGGGACAGATAAAATATTGTTTGGGAATTGAATTTAACGTAAAGAAAAACAAAGTTACTATGAGTCAGAAGAAATATGTTGATGATTTATTAAAGCGTTTTGGAATGGAAAATTCTAAAGAAGTTTCAACTCCCATGGACCCAAATGTTAAACTGTCAAAAGAAATGTGTCCAAAAACGGAAAAAGAAAAAGAAGAGATGACAAGGTGTCCATATCAGAATTTAATTGGTTCCCTCATGTATTTATCAGTTTCAACAAGGCCAGATATTTCATATGCTGTAAGCTGTTTAAGTCAATATAATACGTGTTTTGGAAAGGAACACTGGACTGCTGCGAAAAGAGTACTACGATATTTAAAAGGAACTAGGGACTACGGATTAGTTTACGGAAAAAATGTTGAAGATATAATTGGTTTTGCAGATGCTGACTGGGGAGCGAATCCTGACGACAGAAAATCTTACACAGGATATATTTTTATTTTTGCAAATTGTTCTGTCAGCTGGGAAGCAAGAAAGCAACAAACAGTAGCACTCTCAAGTACAGAAGCAGAATATATGGCTTTATCCGATGCAACAAAAGAAGCCATCTATTTACGACGATTTTTAAAGGAGGTGTTGAACATAGATAAACAAATTCTAATAATGAACGATAATCAAGGTGCAAGGAGCCTCGCACAAAACCCAATTCAACATTCCAGAACCAAGCACATAGATATCAGGCATCATTTTATACGAGAAATATTGCAAAGAAAAGAAATAGAAATTAAATACATACAGACGAGTGAAATGGTCGCCGATTTTTTAACGAAGCCCCTATCAAAATTCAAACATAACTATTGCTTAGAAAATTCCGGCATTAAGAATATAGAATAAAGAAAAAATAAATTTAAGGGGGGCTGTTGTAATATTAAATTTATATTTGATATTAATTAGTGAGCGGTTGTTATAAAAACAAATGAATGTTATAAATAGTTTTGAATAAAAATATATAAACAGAAAGTCTGTCAATAGATTATTGAATTAAACGGATTCTTCTAATAATACTACAGGAACCAAATGGGGCTCCTGGGTTTGCTCAGCCTAATGGAGGCTTCACTGGTTTGACTGTAGGCGCGCGTGAACTGACACACCGTATCGTTTTGTGTAAAACGTTTATTTACATTTATACAATTCTTTGGACCGTACGACCGTACTCGAGATGTTGGGTAAATGACTTTTGACTTGTGACTCTGACTGTTCTACCCTGAGTCCATCTCGGTACTGTCGTCAAAAATCTCTGTCTTCACCCACGCAGGGGTGGTTCTCGTTCGGAAAGGAGGGGGGTGGCTCTACGCCCCGACAATTATGATTGACTTTTTGAATTGACATCCAAAAATTTGTCACTGTCATACTTCATTCAAATAGTTGCGAACATGGCACCAATACCCTATTTTAATAAAGTGCAGATAATATCCCTGTTCCAAGATGGTCTATCACATTCTAAAATTTCGGAACGTTTGGGTATAGGAAGAAGCACGATAAGTGCAATTATTAAAAAATGGAGACAAGATCAAACAGTGGAACGACGTCCAGGTTCCGGGGGACGTCGAATTTCTACACGTAATGAAGACGAACAACTTTTAACTGTGATACGAAACAGTCCTTTTACTACTGCTACTGCAGCAGTGAATATCAGTAATTTCCCGGGCTCCGTCAGAACCTCACGTCGTCGTCTGAGCAATAGTGAACTACGAAACCACGCAGCTGCTAGAAAAATACGTCTTACCCCTCAGCATAAGGAGGCAAGAGTTGGATTTGCTTAAGAGCACTTAGCAAAAGATAATGCTTTTTGGAGCCGAGTTGTGTTCTCAAACGAAAAGGTCTTCCAGTCGTCGCATAATGGTCGTGTTAGGGTGTATAGACCACGAAACAGCCGATATGATGAACGCTACGTTGAACCGACCGGACGATCCGGTTGCTTTTCTGTTAACGTATGGGGGTGGATTTCTGCTGTTAGTCCTGGGGTAATGCTCCATGTGGAAGAGCGGCTGAACTCTGGCGTTTATATTAGGATCCTGGAAAATGTGATGCGCCCTTCAGTGACTAGGGTTTATCCCAATCAAAACTTTATCTTTCAGCAGGACAACTGCTCCGTGCATACGTCTCATAGGGTAGCAACATGGTTCCAGGATCAAAATATAAACGTCCTCGACTGGCCCAGTCGTAGTCCAGATGTGAACCCGATAGAGAATATGTGGGGTTTTTTGGTAAGGCATTTGCAAAAACAGAGACAAATTTATCGTAATAGACAGGAACTCCTTACTGCGATCACTGATGCATGGCACGCGTTACCTCAGGACTACATCAGAAATCTATGCCTTTCCATGCCGAATAGACTAAGAAAAGTTTTAGACGCAAATGGGGCAGTTACAAAATACTAGTTTCTTTGCATGTTTCTAATACCTACCTATTTACGTAAGAGGTACCAATTACTTTAACTGTCAAAATAAGCAACTTTTTTTCAGAGCCTACTAAAAAAAATACAAATATGCATTTTGTCCGAACATATAGTTGCCAACATTTACTTGTCAAATTTAAACATTTTGTTTTAAAATATGAGATGTATACGTAATACACAAGTAAAATTGTCTTTTTGTAACAGAAAAATATTATCTTTATCCTCTACATCAATTCGTAATGCATTATTAAATTTCTACTAACTACAGCAATACTTTTTGTGTCTTTAGTATATTTGTCCGAACATTTAGTTGTTAGGGCTCGTATTATGTTTTTATTTTATTTTTATATTTATCATCCCTACCTATTTACGCTTTCTTTCTCTTTGTCAACATTAGGTTAATAAAATATCATTGTTTGATCGTCACTTAAAGTAGCTTTACAAGATATCGCATTATGTGCAGGAAGGCATGTTTGTGCTTATTTAATGAAAGGCGTTATGCAGTACAGTGTGCCCATTTTATCGGTTCCCGCCTTAAAACTACAAAATAGGCAACACAATTTACTTTTCGGTGATTGCTATGTTTAAAAAAAAAATGTTTTTGAAAATTTTCAAAAGGTTGCATTGAATATTACCGTCATGAATGACATCAGTCATCAAACACTTCAAAAATTTGGAAATAGAGGAACTCTAGTTTAAACTATTAGGTTATGCGTTATGTCACTTTGTGGCATATTAAATGTTTCACTTTGGCTAACTATGTTTCTTATTTTAAAAAATCAATAATTTCCGCCAAGATATCTGTGCAATGTATTATGTGTTGCCTATCGCCAAACCGTAAGGCGGGAAGAGATAAAATGGGCACCCTGTACATGCGCACCTACGCTAGGGTGCACAGATCTTACCGAGACTACCGAGAGCTAAGATTCAAGAAGATCCAAGAAAGTCTTGTCTTGAATCCGAGGGGAATGAATCTCTTTGCGTTATTCCTGCATATACATGTATAATATGTGTGTGGTTGACTTGTTGCAGGCAATGAGGAAGCGCGTTTTCATGCAAGTCAGTCAGCGTCAAAATGACAAATAGCAGAAAGTGAGGTTACGAATACGTAAGGACCGCTTTACATCTCATGTCAATGGAATGACAACTGACGGCCAAAATTCTGTGGCCGCAATTGTACCTTCACATTTGGCGCGCTGTTGTGGCGGTACCGGAAATTTAAATTTAAAATTTTAAACTGGGTCACTACATACTTAAATAAAAAAAGTTTAAAAAAGCAGATGAAAACTTCTAAGCTGACGTTTAGATGACATTTATCGTACTTTGTATTCCGATTGTTTTTCACGGCACATCATTAGATCCAGAAAAAAAAACCTTACCAGACCAAGCCTAAAAAACTACATGTGTCCATTTAAAAAAAAAAGTTGACTATCGTTAGCTATTAAAGATAACGCAAAAAAAAACATTTTATAGCTGTTTTGTAGTGCTTGAAAAACTATATCTTTGATTTTTTTGTTCATTGAAATCGGGTAATAAATAACAAAGTTATGGGTTGAGATGTTTTTCATCAAACAGCCTGTATACTCGTATCATTCAGAGTAAAAGGTCTTTTTGTGCCTCGCCCAGTTGTCGGCTTCAACTGCGTTTTGGCCTTCAATCTCTGGGCTAGGCACAAAAAGACTCACTTCTACTCTTAATGATATAATATACTATTAAATTTATAAAAACTGCCTATAAAAAAACAAAGAAACAGATATAATAAAATAACTTGTTTTTAGATTTATTAATTATTCTGACAGTTACACTGTCCCCGTGCGAAGTATATATAACAATAAGAGCACTTGTTGAAAACGTTTTATACTTCCCAGTTCAGAGATCCCTGGGAGCAATGCTTAAACAATTCAGATTTTTAAACACTGAATTGCACATAAAAAATCTGTCACGTAAATAAGAAATTCAATCCAACAAATCCTGTGATCATCCAAAGTGTTCTAATGTATCAACAAACAATTTATGATCAACACGATCAAATGACTTGAGAAAATCAACTTGGTTCGTTTGATCAAGATTTTCGGAATTATACAGGGTGGTCCCGATATAACCTGCCAGAAGAAATCCAGTAATAGGTGACCATGAGTAGAACTCATGCACAAAAAATTTTTCTAATAAAAGTCTTCGTTTTCGAGATAAAAATAATTGAAAATTTGGTCAAAATTTGCTGTACGCTAATGAGTTAATCGGTTTTAAAAAGGTAATTCTGGTTATTTGGCTGCAATTTCTTTAGCAACGGTACCTGTAACACCTACGACATTTGTCAGGTTTAATTTTAAATTTGCGAATCCTTTAAAAAGTTATGAAATTCACAAAACAAGAATACGCCGATTTGCATTTACTCTATGGCGAAACACATGGTAATTCAAGACCGGCAAGGCGAGCGTTTTCCTGAAGTAGGTAGTCCTTCCGTCCCGTTGTACTATTGGGGACAAAATACTTTGGTCGTCATTCTTCTGTCACTTCAAAACAAATCAATGTAAACCAAGCATTAACGTCAAGTCAATAGTGATGTCAATTTCAAATTATTGACTTTTCTCTTGTCAAAAATATGGCACCTTCCACCATTCAAAAATTTAGAATCATCTCCCTTGTTTCTGGGGGATTGTCCATGGGCCAAATTGCCTTGTGGAAACCTTTTCAATTTTTCCTCCTAGAAATATCACCTTCAGTTGTCCATTTTTCGGTATTTAACATTTTGCAATGATGAGTTTGACAGTGACAGTGGTTGACAGTAGTAAAAAATAAGGTTAACCGTCCTAATGCTTGCTTTACAACTTTATGTCAGTCAACTGACTTTGACGACCAAAGTAATTTGTCCCCAATAGTACGGTGCGATCAATTAAAAAATAAATCGAGTCGGCGTGTTACCTATGGCAACCCATGCTATAGCATAGGCTCCAAAGCAAATTCGATTTATTTTTTAAATGATCGCTCGGTACTTTTGTGGGGCTACATCTGCATTTATGTGAGGTTGGTTCTGACTGATTCCAATACGATGGCGTCCCCGATCCTCCATTTAACCCCTCTGGATTTTAATTTTCGGGGCCACACGAAAGATTTGGTATACGAAGTTGAAATAAATACAAAAGGCCAACTCCAGAAACGCGTAACAGACGCCGCGAACCAGATTCGTAAAAACCCAAAAATGCTGAATTCTGTTTATGAAAATTGGTATAGTGAATCCAGCCATAGATTCAACTTTTTCAAATATCGTGAAAAAAAGAAATTTCCCTAGACATTAACAATGTATATCAATAGGAACATTGGGTTGATGCGCTTTAACGTTGGCAGTGTTCGCGCCTTTTTTATTCCTACACCCTACACGGTTCCGACCTGTCAGGTGCCTGTCAGCGTGTGTTTGTAGGACGTCAAAGTGTTATAAAATAAACTATTTAATTAAGAATCTTTCGAAGGAAAAACTTTCTTTAAACAATGAGTGGCCTAAGTGATATAACAAATACGGTTCAGTCAAAGGTAAGATTCTTGGTTTTTCGTTTGATTTTAATGAACTGTTTGATAGGCCAAGAGAAGCTATATTATTGTCGCTGGTAATGTGACAGCACAAAAGATGATTGCCAATGCATACCCCTATTTTAAGGAAAGAAATTTGTGTTTGGGATCTGCTGTTGAGGTACTGTTGATGATTTACACCTAACACATCATTTTAAGTCTTGTTTTGTAGGTAACTGCACTTTGTTTGGGTATTAGTAAAAACTCAGTCTTGCAGTACAAGAGGAGCCTCAGAAAATTAAAAGGCGACGGTTCAAAAATAGTACGACAGATTTGGGTCCAAATATTAAACAAGAAATTCGTTTTGTTTTATATGACATGGTTCATCAGAGTAAGAGAGAAGAAAGGGTGCTTTATTCAATGAGATTTTTTTTTCTTAATTTATGAGTTTATTTTGCATGTAGATTTCTGGGGTCATTATTTTAGGAAATTAAGTGTGTAGAACTAATAATTTTTAATTATAGAAAAGCATGTGACGTTGGATACTTTAGGACAGGAGCTCACTTTAAAATTTATCTACCATTACAAACGTTCAAGTCTTGCAATACTTTTGAATTTTATTGAAGGAGCAGGACTCATCTTCAAAAGCAAAAAGAATTCATTGGATTACCATTCAGAAATGAATGCCGAAACTTTTGAAGAGTGGTTGCAAGATAAATTATTACCTGCTTTGACGGAACCATCAATAATTGTTCTGGACAACGCCAGTTACCATAGTCGCTTGGAGGAAAAGAAACCAACTTGTGCATGGAGAAAAGCTCATTTACAGACCTGGCTTCAAAATAACAATATCCATTTTTCTGAGACAGATAAAAAGGACACCTTATTAAAGTTATGCAGACAAAATTATAAAAGTCCTGTCTACGTAGTGGATCGTGTTATTCATGAGGCTGGTCATAAACCATTACGTTTGCCTCCATATCATTGTATTTTTAACCCGATTGAAATGGTATGGAGTCAAACCAAGCGAACATATGACAGTGAGGTTCTGAAGAACAAAAATCCAATTTTGGCGTGGAGGACAGCTTTAGAAGGGGTCTCTGCAGAACAATGGACACATTACATAGGTCATACCAATAAAATTATAAGACAATATTTTGAAAAAGAGATATATACGTCTGTTGAGGAGCTGGTGATTAATGTTGACATTGAAAGTGACGATAGTGATAGTGATTTGAGTTTTCACCTAGGTAATGACTAGTTATTTAAAGGGTTTGGTTTATTTGCAGATGTAGCGTTTTGAAGACGAGATGGGGGGGACATTCAACCCCTGGTAAGTGACAGTATTATAGATACATGACTAAAATAGATGATCAAATCATGCGTTTTTTCCATGTTTACGTTTACCCCATTTTGAGTGAAAATTGTACCAGGTGAGATAAAAATAAAAATGTAGAAAGAAGTAAACATGTTTTGTCGTTATTTTATTTTTCCTGGCCCAAAACTAATTCATGTCAACATAAGTTAATAATTTAAAACATTCATGTGACATTATAAATTTATTATCATATATAAATTTTTTAGCCTACATCTTAATTAATTATTATCCTAGGGCACTTTTTCTTTCGAATTCGTTATTAGAATTTACGAAGAATATGTCATCCACGTCTCCTACATTTCTTCTGAGACATCCTAAATAAAATCTTAATTCAACACGTGTATGAAGACTTCATTTTGTAATTTAGTAACATTGTGGGATATTTTAAATTTGCCGCGGTACTATTTTCTTCGCGTAGTACGGGAGTCGTGAAATGAATACTTGACTGTCAACAATCTATCACTGGATAGACTATACCGGCGTACTCAAATGTGCTTAAATGTCAACGGAAGGCACACAGAACATTTATTATAAAATTATTTTTCTAGCCTAGTTTACCTTCCATTAGTTAGTAGATATTCTCAGTTAGAGTTGAAAGTACGAATATGTAAAGTGTAAATAAATTTATTCAATACATTATTTTGGCTATTTAGCCACAATTAAGACGATACTCTTATTACACAGTTCGTCCACAATTTTGCACACACTACCTCTACATTTATTTACACATTGAAGAACACCACTTTATTTATTACTCATTCATCTTAGTCTACAAAATCAGCTTTTGTACCTAAATAAGCTGGTGAATTAACGCACACAGTGTACAGTGTTTTCAATAAATGTCATTAATTTGATTTAGTTTGTCAGATTTGAGATTTGTCATAAATGATTCAGGTACCTATGTTGCTTAGATACTGTCATCCTTACAAACACCAACAATTAATTCCTGAGTAGGTACGTATTTTTGTGGTCAGCAGCGCTGAATGGGTGTGGATAGGGGTTAATTTATCCCCATTATTTTGGACCTAATGAAAAGTGGTTTTTTGGACTTGTTAGATCTTTCTAATGACCCAGAATTTTTTTGGCAGGTTAGATCGGGACCACCTGTATTGTGTCACAGGTTTTATGAGGAATGCGACCTAAAATTATGTTATGCATTATGGTATGTACACTTGCTTTCAAAACTTTCACGTACACATTCAAAATCAAGTAATCACGATTTTACAAAATTTAAGCTTCTACTCGCGGTCCCTTCTTGTTCCCACCTCTTCTTATTAGTGGAGTAACGATAGACAAAAATACGGCGTTATTTCGGAACCGGTAGCAAGAGTTCCGATTGTAATAATTTATTTTTTTTATGTCATGAATACAAAATACTAAAACCTTTATAGGTTAAAAATTGACGCTCATAGTGGGAAATACACTCACCGACACAAAAAGCGACTCATTATGATTTCTTTAATAAATAATCTTGAAATTATATTTGTGCTTATTTTTTTTATAATAGTTAAATTGGGATATTTTCAAAGATCGGAAGTGCTATGATCACCATGGCAACCAAATTGTTTTGTTTAAATAAATTATTGAAAAGTTTGCGCTACTTCCATGTTGAGTTTTTGTCGGTTGTTTTACGTGTTAAAATTTTTAATTTGACAATACGAGATACTAATTCAAAATACTGTTCAAATTTTGACAATTTTTTATAACATAATTTTTTTCTAAAAAATAACCTTTATCATTTTTCATTAAAATCTTATTTCCTGTGTTTAACGTTTTGTTTGTCGGATATTCTTTGGCAAAGAATAACTTAAATAGCACCTACCAATACAACATAATACCAAAAAAAAATTCTAAGACAATGAATTACTTAAAATTCAAAGTGAGTAGAACTCTTCAAACGATCATTGTGACGGGTATTGGTAAGTAAAAATTTATTAAGAGTGTATTATAAAAATTAAATATTTTCCCCGGTTTCGTCCTCTTCTATGTCATTTTCATCTAAAATTGTTGATGGTGGGCAATTACAGTGGCCTATTTTTGAACACGTTGTTTTTCAGGAATGGAAAAACAAAATAATCAAGGCAAGTTGTTGGTACAGTTGGGAGTAAAAAAAACGGACATCAAAATTGTGACATTTTCAAAAATTCAATATAATCCATTCTTTATTGTCAATGTGACAGTTTATGACAACTGGAACATTTGAAGAATTGATCAGACGTACCTACTACCTTGTCAAAAATAAATTACTCCCTATATTTCGAACTTTTAGAGAAATAACGTTTTTCATGTTGTGTAACTAGAATTTTCAGAAGTAATTTTGAATGCCTAAGGTTGGTTACTATGAATTGAGGGACAAAGTTCAATTAATAATGCCGACAGAAACCAAAATTGATTGTGAAACGAAAAATCATCTATCACTTAGCGAGGCATTAGTCATTAATTTGCAATTGTGACAAGGAATTAGCCACAGCCTTACATTTTTGAGATATCTTTTGTCTGCCACCAGAAACCACATAGCCCTTAACCTAACCAAATTTATGGCAACCTAGTATCGAATATTCCTAAATCCTAGAGAGTAATTTATTTTTGACACGATTGTAGCACAGTTATTAACTAAACTGTCACAATCAGTCTAAATAAGTTTAAATGTAGGAAGGGCGGTTTCACACTTATGACTGTTATGTCAAAAATTATGTCTGGTTTTTTTACGCTCCACTGTAAGTGCCTTGAAAGTTCGGAAACTTTTGTTGAAATTCCTCGAAAATTAGAGGTGTTGAATAGGACGATTCGCCGTTTCTGAAGTAACACTGCACAATAAACATTTTTTGCTCTGAAGTGAACATATTGCAATAGCAATTTTAATAGTCAATAATTAATAATGACAGTTCTCCATTGTAATGACATCTGATGACATTTGAATTACATTTTTACGTGTTGCCAACGTATTACTCACGGACCTCTGGATTTTTTTTTATTTTCGATCGCATGGTATTACTAAACACTTTTTTGTCAAACACCATTAAAAATAATTATATATTTTCTTCAAAAAATGCTAACTATGCGACTCTAGAAGATAAACTGAACGTGTTTCTATCTGAGCCGGTCAACACCGGGCTACCGGTGGCTATTGTTCTTCTTTTTCCACATACAATTCATTCCAAACAAGTTTCAATAAAACAATATACTCTTCCCAAAGTCATTCTATATTGTTCTCTAGTATTTTTCTTGCGAAAATAACGATTTCTAACTGGAAAATTTCAGTTCTTATAAATAAACAATAAATTAATGAAACAAACAATGAGCAGCAAATTTTAACCTATAAAGGTTTTAATATGTTTTATTTATAACACATTGTAATGATTTGAATACATTACTTTTTTCGCCAAATATTTGAACCTGCGCAAAACGGTAACAAATGTGGTCGTGATCGTCATCGAATCGGAGGAGCCCTACGTTGTGTCTCTCTTTTGGCGGAAAAAGGTTCGGAATGCAAACGATGAGGGTTCCAGTTGGAAGAGTGCCGCAAATAAAACACACATGTGAGGGACGCAAAATACCTTTTATTAAAAATGCCTGTAATAACTTTGATGAAAAAGAAATTGAAACGAATACAAAGGACAGAAATTAAGTTTAACGAAGTACGAGAAATTAAGTAGTTGAGTACATCACAAAGATAAACGACAAGATGAATGCAACAATATTTAAAATAACAGAAAAACGGGCACATGACAGACAAAATGACAGTTAAAGCTTGCAAAACAAGTAAACAAATTATAAGGCAGTTATTACAGACAGGGACGGATGAAAAACCCTCTTCAAAAACCGTATCCCAGGTATTACTCATATTTTACAATTCGATTAATGACAAAAACAATGGTTATTTGCAACTACGCGGTCAAGATACGCCAACGGGAGCTTAGAGCGACGTTTCTAGATACTCGGGTTAATAATGAACGTCAGGCTATTTCACCGACCAAGAAAAAGTGACAGAGCGCCTCGGGGTTGTACGATGAGCTTCCCAAGCCGCTTCGAGCAGAGCTTGCTCCGCCTTCCCCAACCAACCGTTTACCGACAAAAACCTAAGATCTCTAGAACCGGGACGGAGGTTTCACGTCAGCATCCCAGAGCCGCATCGAGCAGGACTTAGGTCCGCCTCCGCTAACGGCCGTAACTTAACCGTGGCCTCCTCAGAAATTTACTAGACAACCCCACGACTTCCTGATCGAAACCTAACTCCCATAGTGGCGCACTTACAACATTTTACTTTAACTCTTCCGAAATCTAGCGGTGCTTAACAACAACATAAAGAAAACCCGAGTTTAATTCAATCGAACAAAGCGTAACATTAAACGATGCGAAAATTCAACAAAACAAAGCGCAACATTAAACAAGGATCAAATAAACAAAACAAAACGCAACATTAAACAATGAGGAAATAAAAGAGAACAAAAACGCTAAGTTAAATAACGATAAAATAGAACCACTTTAAATGGCACAAATATCAGTAAACAACATAAATCACGAATACAATAATCGCTGGTAATGTTAAACAAAAAGAAAATGGCGGGCCGAGTGCCGTTAGAAAATGTTAGTGAAGAAAAAAAAACAAAATGGACGCAGGCGGTTCGGACGACGGCTCCGAATTTTCGAAATTACCAGATTGTTAAAAAAATGAACCTCCCAGAAGAAAGATAACGCTTAAAATTAACAAATGGACGCTTCTTAAAGCAACAGCATGCAACAAAATGAAAACTACAACATACCCTTACCACGTGGTTCTGGTCCCAAAAAAACAAAACACAAAAAAAGGGCAACGAAAGTGGGATAAATTACCCAGGTGAATTAAAAACGCCGAATTCTTCACGGGGACACAAAATATCTACTCGGAACGGTAGTGTAATCGGTTCAGATGTAACTTACAGATTTTTGGAATATTGGATCGCTCGTCGCAAGGTCTGTTCGTTTCGAAAAACCAAACAAAAGTGACCTACCCCCTTCAACTACGCGCGCGATCCCGCTTTTTCCCCCGCTATATTTCCGCTCGTCGAGTTCACCACTTCCCAGGATTACCAACCCCATCCCTTAGTACCGAGTCTAGCCGCTAGTACCTCTGGCGCGCTCTCGTGGCGGTACCGGTAATAAAATTTAAATTTTAAACTGGGTCACTACAACATTAAAAACATTTCGTTCAAATCCGAGCTCTTGCTACCGGTTCCGAAATAAAAACCTAACGTTACTCCACTATATGGACGACCGTCAGTTCGACCACGGATACCTGGATAATCCTCACATCCTCTCCTGGCAAGTTTAATTCCACCCTTCAGTTCGACCACGAAAGGGGTGGGTCCTAATTACGGTAATTAGGACCAGTTAAATAAATCGTCGGTCCATATAAATATCCCTCTAAGATTTTGTATGTTTAGTTGTTAATTTTGTCAGTTTGTGGTGACAACAGTTTGCGCTTTAGTGGTGGTGTTTTAAGTTTTCAAAATGGAACCTCAAAGTATATTAAGTGAAAAGGGTAAAAAATTGTTAGTTGTAAACAACTACAAATTTTGAAAAGCTCACGTGTTCAAATGTAGAAAAATACGTTGGCGATGTGTTCGAAGAACGTGTAGTTCTAAAATTTATACGGGGAATGATGAAATAACAATAATGGAATCTAATCTTCAACACAACCATGAAGCTGACATTACATTAAACAGACAAATCGTTAGCAATCACCTTAAAAGAAAGGCCGTGGATGATTTATATGACAGACCAGCAAAGTTACACAATTCTGTGACTACGTAGTAGAAAACTACATTGATGATGAATATATTTTTCCTCCAACTACGTGGGTTTCTACTACAGATTCCATGCACCGAACAACTAATTCATGTGAATTTTTTTACAATAAATTCAACAGCAACTTTTATTCTTCGCATCCAAATATTTTTGCCTTTTTAGATATTTTGCTCATTTTTCAAGCAGAAACCTATGTTAAAATTAATTCTGCTCAACGTAGTGTAAAGAAACTTAGATGTAACACTGTAACTTACCTGAGGGGATGGTCCACTGCCTCGGCATCAGTCGTAGAGCAATTTTTGTATTGGGGGGTTCCTTTTCGACAAAAATAGGGCGCCACGGATTTGGTTGAAAAAAAAGTTTTAAAATTTTGCCTCTGGGTCCAAATCCGAAAACCTCAGAGGAAAATTCCGGCAACTCAATGATACAAACGCATAAAAAAAACGTGTATTGATAAAAAATGGAAAAATGAACATGAAAAAAGTACTTTGATTTGTAATTGGAGTTGTAAAAATAAAATTGAGTTAACTTAGCAAAGCCGTTACCATTTAAAAGTAAAAATTAAATTTAATTCGGTTTTTGACCCGAGAAATTGTCCTATACAGGGTGGTCCAGATATAACCTGCCACAAGAAATCCTGTAATAGGTGACGATGAGTAGAACTCATACACAAAAAATGTTTCTAATAAAAGTCTTTTCGTTTTCGAGATAAAAATAATTGAAAATTTGGTCAAAATTTGCTGTACGCTAATGAGTTAATCGGTTTCAAAAATGTAATTCTGGTTACTTGGCTGCAATTTCTTTAGCAACGGTACCTGTAACACCTATGACATTTGTCAAGTTTAATTTTAAATTTGCGAATCCTTCAAAAAGTTATGAAATTCACAAAACAAAAATACGCCGATTTGCATTTACTCTATGGCGAAACACGTGGTAATTCAAGACCGGCAAGGCGACCATACGGCGAGCGTTATCCTGAAGGAGTCCTTCCGTCCCGTTGTACTTTTGTGGAGCTACATCTGCATTTATGTGAGGTTGGTTCTGACTGATTCCAATACGATGGCGTCCCTGATCCTCTATTTAATCCCTCTGGATTTTAATTTTTGGGGCCACACGAAAGATTTGGTATACGAAGTTGAAATAAATACAAAAGGCCAACTACAGAAACGCGTAACAGACGCCGCGAACCAGATTCGTAAAAACCCAGAAATGCTGAATTCTGTTTATGAAAATTGGTACCAACGGAAGGTACACAGAACATTTATTATAAAATAATTTTGTTAGTCTAGTTTACCTTTCATTAGTTAGTAGATATTCTCAGTTAGAGTTGAAAGTACGAATGTGTAAAGTGTAAATAAATTTATTCAATACATTATTTTGGCTATTTAACCACAATTAAGACGATACTCTTATTATACAGTTCTTCCACAATTTTGCACACACTACCTCTACATTTATTTACACGTTGAGGAACACCACTTTATTTATTACTTACTCATTCATCTCAGTCAACAAAATCAGCTTTTGTACCTAAATAAGCTGGTGAATTAACGCACACAGTGTACAGCGTTTTCAATAAATGTCATTAATTTGATTTAGTTTGTCAGATTTATCATAAACGATTCAGGTACCTATGTTGCTTAGATACTGTCATCCTTACAAACACCAACAATTAATTCCTGAGTAGGTACATATTTTTGTGGTCAGCAGCGTCGAATGCGTGTGGATAGGGGTTAATTTATCCTCATTATTTTGGACCTAATGAAAAGGGGTTTCTTGGACTTGTTAGATCCTTCTAATGACCCAGAATTTTTTTGGCAGGTTATATCGGGACGATCCTGTATTGAAGCGCGTGGCCACGTGTCGTACAGGGAGTTGATTTACTTGAAAAATATTTGACTGGTCCGAGCGAACAATCACGCGTAGTAGCTAGCCCTTCACAATTTTTTTCGCAAGTTGTTTTTTATAAAAATCCAGCGCACTTGCGCGTCAACTAGGTAGCAGATTAACGGAACAAAGCGTCGGTTCCTGATGGTAATTTCCCGCAAAGAATGAAAAGCTCTGACCGTAGTTGCTGCGGTGGTGGACGCTGCCGGAAGCTGGACTCCGGGACTCCGGTAAGGGTGGCTTTTGGCGGGGGTGGATGCGCCTGCGCGGAGCGTTGTGAGTTGCTCGCCTCAAGGATCCGGCGGTAGCTCCTGTGGGACACGGACTTGCCTCTGGAGAGTCCGGGACACGAAGGCGTTATTTTGCGGTAGGTCGAAGATAATTTGCGAGAATGACGAGATAAGAAAAAAAAGCCGGGGAAAGGCAATAGAAAGTCACCCAGCTGAAGAAAAAAAGGACGGAAGGTCGACGATAAGAAGGTTGGAGGTCTCACCTGAGCTTTTACTCTGGCCTTTCGGGAATTTGTTCTGCGAGATGTCCAGTCGTGGATTTCTCGACTGCGGCAGCGAGATTATAGCAGCTTCTTCCCTTTTGCGGCACTTGACGGTAATTCGATGGTACGTTCACCACGTAAACAAGCTTGGTGTACACGCAAAACGGGAAGAGAGCTAAAATCTCTTATCTCTCCCTTTTATTAACTCGGTGTTTTTTGTTAATTCCACGTGAAATTGAGTGGGCCAATGGTGTACTGCCGTATGCTGCGGTCGCAGGAAAAGTGGGGTGTTGGATTTTTATGAGAGAAGACAGTTGACAGACCAAAATAAACAAAGAAGTGAGGTTTAGTTTAATGAAATTGATGGAAAATGGAGAAATCAGCAAACCTTTGCTCGCTGAGTCACACGTAGAGGACAATGGGCATTAAAATTGAACTAGTTTCGCCCACGGACTAGTTCGCGGCACGAAGAAACGAAGGCACTCAAATTGAGGCTCACGGTGCCCGAGCGTGGGCCCCCAGGGTAAAGTTGAAAGGAACAAGGTGGCTAAACTACCCTGCTACGAAAGCTGTTTCCGTAGGTGACTGTGGAATTTGGTTCTGACTTTCGGAAGACTCTTACTTCCCCTAAATCACAAAGGGTGGCGATATTCTTCAGCCCTTCACCACAGGGCGATGAAGATGAGGAACTTTAAGAAAAAAATGCGGAAATGAAAGAGGTTGATGGTGTGATTATATCAAGTATCCATCGAATTACCGGAAATGAGTATTTTAAACAATTGTTTCTGAGGCAGAGTCAAAACTGTTTTTCAGCACGTAGCGCAAAGGTACCCTCAACACAAAAATCACGACTTTGGGATTTTTTGCCAAAAATGGGGCGCTTTAGCCCGTTACAACACCAAGAAAAAGCAAGAATTTATTAAAACGACAATTGAACTACGGGGTGATCAAGAATGACTGAGTCTGTTGGTAACAATGAAATTTGGCAAATTTAAAATTTACCAATGAAGGTTCATTTTTGTAATAGTATAAACATAACCTGCATAACCAAGAATGTTTTTAATGTCATCTCAAGTTAAAAAATCCGGTCAGTGCGTGGTCAGTGCCAATTACTAGACAAAAATCACCAGTATTTTCAATTGTTTAATTGCCAACAGACTCAGTCATTGTTGATCACACTGTATATAAATCAGGAAATTTGAGTAGATTACATTTTGTTAAAAAATTATCTTTCTACTATTTACCCTAGATTATTTACATTTACATTTAGAATAAGTATCCAATTATTCCTATATTACCAATCATTCTGTACAGTTGTATTATTCTGTAAATGTATTTGAACGAAATGTAAAAATGTTATTTTCATAAAATGCAATAAAATGTGTTATATTTTTTAAATTATTTTGGTGTCTTTTTCAATAATATCCCTAGATCTTGACTAAAGATAATAAGCAAACCTGCCATTTTCTAGCACCTGTTAGTGTAATTATAATTTTCTAAGAATCACTGGTTTAATCTCCTAATCCCTCGGCAGCAAGGTCGTGGTCGAACTGAAGGGTCGGATTAACGCTATCTCATTAGCGTGGTCGAACTGACGGACGCCACTTCTTATTACTTATTACCTGTCGAACACTGCTTTTATTTAGCCCCCTATGAGTAGCAACCCCTCTTATGGACCACTCCTCTTCTAATTTGGAAAGCATCAAAACTTTGTCTTGCTCTGTCAGTCGAGGCATTTTGACTTTTCAAAAGTTTAAATGTCAGAGTTGATTGATTACAACCCTAATTTAAAACAGCGAAAATTAGGTGTACGCGAAGGTTTTGAAATCAAGGGTACTTAAATCAAAAGCACTGACGAAACTTTTAAAAAGCGCGGATTTGAACGTTGTTGAGATCATTAGTCGCTAAAATCCTCCATAATTTCTCTGCGTTATTAGGAACAGTGAGACTGGAATAAATAATTTGGTTATAAGCGCAAACTTTTTTGCAGCTAAATTTATTATTATTAGACGTCATAGCGAATTTATCAAGCACCACAGGCATAGGCGTGGCACCTAAACGATTGGACACAAATCGCGATACCCTAACTTTTTCTTGACTGGATACACTTTCTGGACTATTGTCGAATAACTCTCTGACCTGTGTGGGTACTATGGCGGACAATAAATTTAGGCCGAGCTGTCATTGGCTTGACATCAAAATGTGAAGCTGGCATTATGTTCAACTAACCCCATTTTCGATATTTGTCATTCTTGTCATCGTGACAGCGATAATCAAAATTAAAATTGGGAAAAGAAGCGTGCACCAGAGAGAAGTGCTACTACAAATCAGTTATGCTAGTGCGTCATGATCTGTAAGTTACGAAAAGGGCGAAGGAAACGCTAAACCGCTTGAAAACCTTCAGTTTGACAAACTGACACATCAGTCATAATGACAATAAATGGTCGCTTGCATTGACTTTTTTCAAATGTCAGAAATTTGCCGGGCTAAATTTATTGTCCGCCATAGTACCTGTTTTATAATTTTCCAGTTTCGACTAGATCAAATATGCAAAATTTCTTGATCAGTTTCGAAGAATGAAATTCCTCAAACTTATTTTCGATACATTCCGGCTGTTCCATAGTACGAAACGAGAGGACATTCAGTTTCATAAAACTGAGTAAAAATGACATTCACTGTATAAGTCACTGATAACCTTAATTTAAAGGAAGCGGTCAACTTGTTGACCGAATTGCAGAAGAGAAGAATCCACCTGAACTCATTTTCCTTTATTAAGCTGGTATTATAAAAGAAAATAATATTATGTATATTCTACAATAAGTATAAAATATAAAAATATTGCAAATAATAAAAAGTCTATTATTCCTCTATATGGTCGTAACCTTCAATATTTCGAAAATAATCCCCAACAAAGGAATATATAAATGCAAGTTGTTTCTAAAACGAAAATGAGTTGAAAATCTTGGTTAAAATTGGGCGATTTCTGTATTACCGAATTATTCACAAATTTTTTTCCGCTTCTTCTTGCGACTCGAATGCCATTACACACATCAATTTCTAACTCATTTTCGTACTTCTCTAGAATGTAAGATAACACCACAAACAAACCGCAAGCGCTGACTCCATCGCTGTTTTAATAAAAGTCTTTTTAATACAACTAAATAACACTCTTAATACTTACCTGCATACGATCAAAGGTGCCCACTGCCTTGCAAAGTTTTTAAATTCATCTATAATTTGAAAAAAATTGTTATTTGAATTTGGAAGTTGCCGTCTTTCATTCCAATCACTAAATTCACATACGTAAATAACATTTTCGTACAATATCTACAAGACAAATGTCATTTAATTTTTGGATTTAAAAAATGTATTTCTCACTGCTCCTGTTTCTTTCTTAGAGGCTTGCAACCGTAGGCGAGTTATTATGCCGTAACCCGTTTCCACCTCTCTCAAATATCTCACTCTAATTGCTTTTGAGGAGGTGTCCCAGCTTCGAGGCCACAGAAATTGCTTGTCCTAAATTTCCAACCAATTAATTTAATTTACTTTCATATAGTTAGAAATGAGACTTTTATTCTGTACCCACTTACTCTAAGTTTATTTAAAAATAAGATGTGAGAAATTTTGTTTGCTACTACCACATTCCAAAATCTGGAAGCCATTTCCCTTTGTGGTTGTTGTATGATTAAATATTTCTTACTTCTTTTATAACCGTCAACTTAAATATGTAAAACTAATAAAGGAGATCTGCATGTTTCAGGAAAACTAACCATATGTTGGAGACAGCAGCTTATTATTAGGGGGTGGGGGCTCGGGGCTCCAAGATTTAACTATCCTATCGTGCCAGTTAAATCGTTTTACGTAGCTAAGCTGTTGTTTAATAACATTGCTATCGAAATTGTCCGCAAGAGATTTTTTAAATGGAGTTTCTAATTCCATTAAACATTCCAAAACAATCAAGTGTGTCAGTAAGTAATGTTCCTAGAATTCAATTTTTGGTGTGAAGATTCCCTAAAGTGAGATATCAGGTTTACCATTCTGTTGACCATATATGGTCTTTGTTCTCTCATGTTCCTCATCAAAGCGTAAAAATTTACTTCATTCTCTGCACTCGCCATTGCTAAAGCTAAATCACATAAAATTAGAGTCCCAGTCCTGTTTACTCCAAACCTGGAAAAACGAATTTTAAAATGATGTTTCCTATATTTTTTACATTTTTTACCCAGAATGAATTAAAATTGGAACAACACTGTTTTCAGTAATCCGTCTTATATGTTTCACCGCTGGTACCACTCCGTTCGGGTAGAATGGCGTTTCAGTATCAGAATCCCATCTGAGGTGGAGATGTTTGATTCTTCTACAGTGCTGCATGTAGTATATTTCAAAAATTCGGATATCATGGTACTCGTAATTTTCTTGTTTAATTAATTTAATCGTCATCTCTCCACATTCAAATAAAGTGTTCAACTTTTGCGGCCAGTACTCGGCACACATTCTCTGAAGAGAACGAAATTACATTTCTGCCAAATTAACTAACTGGAAAACAAACCTCTTTATTTTCTATAAAATTCGTTGCCATTACAATGGTTTCTATTTCTTCTTGCCAAATTAATCTCCAAAAATCTGTGATGGTATAAAATTTCGGCCCTTGACAAGTTATGTAAGTTTTTGGACGGTCATACCCCTACAAGTAGCGCATTATATTTTTTTTTCTATTCTGCACCTTTAACACAGTATGAGTTGTATTACACTCGTTTTATAAGCCATTTTGTTGCACTTGTTTGCTTTATAACAAAACTCGTGCGACAAAATGGTATAATAAATTACTATTTTTACTACTGTTGCCATGTCAAACTTTCCGTTCGTAGAAAATGTACTTCTTGGTGCACTCGTTACACCAATTATTATTATTTAGATTCTTACATTAATATAGGTGGCGTTTATGTAATCATCTGTACCCATCCCTTCTAGTGGTCGGAGAATGACCCTAGTGGAATCATCTGAAAATGTATTATGTGGTTAGGTAATTCATTTATAAAATTTATACACTACATGGAATGTACGTCTTATCCTTATTCTTATTGACATTTTTACTTTCCAGACCGACTGCATACGATTTGGTTGATGTTTCTTGAAAAGACTTTATAAAAGTGAATAACATTAATAATTTTATGTTGGTTCACCACTTACGCAAAACTGATTTTCGATATTCCTACTTGACACCATTGTTTTTTTTAAGTAACTCTCTAAATACTCTATTTTAATATTGGCAACAATTGTCTGACTCTCTTTGCCAGGAACTGGCATTAGCATTATGTTTTCCATCCTATCCATTTTGTTGTCATTATTATTTTTCTGGCGACATCTTTTGAAATAGTATAATGTACCCACTAATGTAAGCAACAGACCCAATGTTACAACTAATACCACTATTACAATTAGTGCGGTATTATCTGTTAAATCGCCTTCGACTTTACGAAGGGTATTGTTACTTTTATCTGTGACAGTTGTATTACTTCCAGATTCCGTCCTTAAAGTTGTGTTTATGATTCCATTTTCTGTGATTAACTTTATCGGATTCACAGTTATTTCAGGAGTGAAATCTCTGGGCTTGTGCGTATTTTCTGTTGCAACCGTCGTTTCATGATTTGTGGAAGGAGTAATTACGTCACTTGTAAAAAAATTAAATTTGTCCTTTACTAAATTTGTAGTTTTTTTCTGTTGCGTTTTTGGGACTCCTGAAAACCTAAAAGATTCAACTGAAGTGTTATCTATTAGCTCAATTTTGTCTGTGAAATTGCACCAAAGCTTTATTGTGCAATCAGAGGTAGTCACATTTTCAATTTTTGTGTTAGTTTCATTAGTTACTTTCATATTAGTAATGCTCGTATTTTGCCAGGTACACTGAAATGTAAAATGTATTTGTAATCGCGACAGTTTGACATTTCTTAGATACTTTTCTTATTTACTCTAATTGCAAATCCACACTTTTAACTTACCATATATTCAATTATGTAATTAACGGGGGTGTTTTTTTCAATACTTTGCCATTCTAATGATATGGCACCGAAATTATCACGATCTGCGCGAAGATTTTCTAAAATAAACACATATTTAATAAGAATATCGTTTATAACAAAACTTGAATGTTGCTTTTAATGTGATATGAATGTATCTAATACATAAATGATATACTGCGTGTCCGGGAGAAAAGTGCCGTTAATTTATGTCTGGTATCTTTCAAAGTGGAGGCAGGAAAGAAGAAAAAGAGGTTTGACAATAATGTTGTTACAAATTTGTTACGAAAAAAATCTCCTTCGCAATTCGAATGTTTTTTAAGTTTAGATTCAAGTGAAATGAAATTTGACTCTACACTGAGAAACAAAAAATTAAACTCACTTTTATACGTTTTTAACTCCTTTATATTCTCCACAGAAGACTGATTTTGCACTGTTAATATCACTCTTACGTTATAAGCATGTGTTTCCGTCGACAAATTATGAATTGTATACGTCTGATGACTTTGCGTCAATAAACTAAAAGAAGCTACTAATGGAGCCGAATAATTTCTATACACACTTTCATTAACCTAAAATTATCGAAGAATGTGAAAGAAATTCAAATATTTATTTTTTGATTGTGCGCACTTCTTTATATTGAACTTGCCAAAATTCCGGCATCGTTTCGTTAACTCCGTAGTCCAAATCTACAATTATTTCTACTGACTCCTCGGTTATCGACTTAAGTGAAGGGGGATTCACCAAAACAGGTAACTTTTCTGAAATTAAGTCCGTTAGAATTAGATACTCCTAAAGCTATATTATTTCAAATAATTACTTGAACAACCGTTTCCGAAAAATGGTTGTCTGCATTTTGTACAACCATATACAATGTCACAATTTCCACATGTATACATGTCACAAGTTAGGCTGCAATTTAATCCCCAGTAACCATTCTTACAAGCTGGAAATAATAATTAAAATGTTTATATGTCTCTTCGCCACCCTTACTGACTTTCTGCACAATATGTTCCCCTATGTCCCCAGGCACAGGAACAACTTTCATTTTCCAAACAAATTTTATGCTTTTCACATTTAGAATACAATTTTCCTAGTAACTCCTCACAACTTAAGTTGCAATTTTTTCCTAGATATCCAGGTCTATCGCAAACATTTTCATTGTTCTTACCTTCGTCTTGTGCATTCAAGTTTTTGCATATGTGATGACCTTTACTGTTAGACTGTAGAGGTGCCGAGAAAGTTTCTGAAAATTATTGAAAAATCAAGTTGTCTGCAATGGTATTTTCTAAGACTGTTACTTATATTTCCTTTGCAAAAATGTATGGCGTCGATAGCCCAATATCCTGTTGTTCGACTACCTAAACATCTTCTAAAAAAGGAAAGTTTTCCTTGTCCAGAAAAATTACTTCTAATTATGACATTTTTCCATAGTTTTAAACCTTCACTGTCGTTAAATCCATCCACAATTTTAGACGAATTATTTTTTTCATTCACATTCAGAATTATTTCCAAGGAACAATTCTTGTCCACGGCGACAAACATAGAAAGGCAGTAGTTTTTTGAAAAAGGTAGATTCCAGTAATTGTAGTTTGAGCTAATTTTATCAGAGTATAAAAATTTATCTGTAAGAAGATTTCAAATTATTTTGCAATATTATAATAGATAAGAAATATCAGAATGTTTACATTTTTTATACTTACATACTTTCCTTTCATATTACAGGTTTATTATAAATGATTTATAACATCCTAGTTGGCTGAGCGATTAATTTTAGGTGTACCGCTTTACATAAATACCTACTTGACTACCTGACAGTTTACAAATTTCCGGCTGTAAAAGCTATCGCCAGACTGCGATACTAGTCTGTCTCATGTTATGAGTTTTCTACGCCAACTACGATGTTATAATTAGTAATAATAACTCTGTTGAAAAATCTAGAGAGAGATGAGGAAAACTTGCTTGAACTAACTAAACTAAGTTTAATGCTTTAATAACTAAAGTTAATGCAATCAATTTGTAGTAATTAAAAGTAATTAAGTACATAGTTCAACAAAGACAAAATTACAAAAATCAGATAACGATTAATAATTGACGAGATACCACAACTATTTTTATGTATACACTATCGGACAAAAGTAGAGCAACAAAATTGATGTTTCAATTGTAACTAAAAAAAAGTTTTAGAATTTGGTGATTTTTTTAACTAATTTTAATGAATTACCACCTCTTACGTTGAGTAATGCATCAGACAAAAATTGTACAATTTCTGCATAGTTTGGCTTCAAAAATGTTAATATTAAAAATTAATGAAAAAACCATTGCGACAAAAGTAGAGCAACACTTCTATACAAAACGATTTTATTTAACTTATCGAAAACAACAATTAAAAAGAACATTAAAAAATAACAATTATCTATAGTACTACTCTAATAATTAATGGAATATTGGCATTGAGGAAATCAAATTTTGAATGGTATTGTCTGGAAGGTTTGCCCAAACTTCATTAATTTTTTCAAGCAATGCCTGTGTATTTGGAAACCGAGTTGTGCGAATTCGACGTTCTACCTCGTCCCATAAGTTTTCGATCGGGTTGAGATCTGGAGACTGTGCTGGCCACTGCAAAATCTCAACATTGTTATTCTGAAACCATTCCTGAACAAGTCGCGCCGTGTGTTTAGGGTCGTTATCATGTTGAAACACGAAACGCAAAGGCATTTCCCATTCTGCATATGGTAGCATTACATTTTGCAGAATGTCCCGATAAACAAATCTGTCCATGATTCCCTCAATACGGTGCAAAGGACCTACTCCATTCCACGAAAAACAGCCCCATAAGAAAACACTCCCCCCTCCATGTTTAATTGTAGGCGTAACGTACTTAGGATTGAATCTGGTGTTAACTGGTCGTCTTACACGTTTCATTCCGTCAGAATTGTACATTTTATAGCGAGTTTCATCGCTAAAAAAGACTTTTTTCCAATCGTGTATGGTCCAGTTAATATGCTCTCGTGCAAATGCAAGTCTAGGTAATCTGTTTCTTCTAGAAACAAGGGGCTTTTTCGCTGGACGTCGACTAAACAATTTTGCTTGTACTAATCTTCGTTGAATTGTTCTTGGACTAACCAGAATTTCCGGAATTTCTGCAATAATTCGTGGTGCAGATAACCATGGATCATTTTGAGACATTCTTTTAATCCGTCTATCCATTAAAATAGTAGTTTTTCTGGGTCTTCCTGATTTTGGAATTTTGTCTAAGTGTCCTCGTCTGTTGTACGTAGAAATTATTTTTGACACGCTGTATTTCGGCAAAAGAAACTGTTTCGAAATAGCAGACTGTTTCTTTTTTTCTAAATGGGCATTTATTACCATCTGCTTTAATTCTTTGCAGATAGGGATGCCTCGTGGCATGACTAAAATTATGTGGAAATAACTAACAATAATAAATTGGAATATTTTAGTTCTTACTTCAAGGAAAGACTTTTATTTTACGAAAAATTCAAAGTGTTGCTTTACTTTTGTCGCATAAACGGCGTGCACTTTCGACGATAAAATTTCTTAAATTGCTTTATGTTAATATTATAAACGATTAGTTGTCACAGGCGACAACCGCCTACTTGGGATTAAAAAAGTAATTAGAATTTGTTTGTATTTCTGCCATTTAAATATAAAATATTGAATTTTTTCCTTTTCTTTTTTGAAGTTGCTTTACTTTTGTCCGATAGTGTAAATACTTAGTGAAATAAATGAAAATAAAAAAAGAAAGCTTTCAAAGAAATGATCATAACTTGATGAAAATATTGTAAACCAATTTTAAAACATCTGGTCTCGAATCCTGCTTCTACCTTGTAAATTGTATAAGTTTTTATGTATGCTTTTAATTATTGCGATGGACAAAATTATAAAAAAATTTCAACCTCAACTAAAAAATTTTACCATTCCAGAAAATTTGATAATTACTTACAGTCATGTAACTTTAAATTCTTGTCGTTAATTATGACTGATTCTGGATTGAAATTTAATTTAATTCTATGTAGGAATACACTGTTATTAGAAAATATCGTGAAACCATTATTTTTTGCCACTATGGCGTAGTGAAACCATTGATAAAAATTTCCTCTCGAAGCCTATAAGAGACGCCGTTTATGTTAGTAATTTTAAATATTTATATACTTGCGATTTTATTGAAGAAAACCGGTTGTCGGTTTTTAATATCCTCTGAAACGAGGGTCAGATTTAAGTAGCCGCTGTTTGAGTATATTGAAAAACAACGTATTTTGTTTTGGATAACTAGTCCTTTGAATGTTGTTATTGGAAATCCTTAGAAATTGTCTTTGAGTTGAAATTGTTACACAAAATCCAAATAGTTACCTTCCCATCGTTGATCTATAACTGGACCAAATGAAGCATTTGTTGAATCTGTTTTCATCCAATCGTCAATCTCTTCGCTTATTTCAATTAATGGGTGCGCAATGTCTGAAAATGACAATTTAATAGATGCCGCTTACCTGATAGGCGCAACCGTACTCATTAGGGGTGTAATGTAGACAACGGAATCTTGTGAGGTTACACATGTTATCTTTTGATTTTTAATTAGAGTGATTACTTCGGATAAAATTATATTTTTAAGCAGAACACAATATAAAGTTACCCAAAAGAACATTTTTTGTTTTAGAGTGAATTTATTGATAGAAACTGGATGATGACAGAGTAATTGATTAGATATGGCTTAAAATTATTATCCTATTCGGATTATTTTTTTGATAAAAGTATTAATCCACAAATTTGTTCAGCGTGGAACTGTAAATAAAGAGAAATCAACCAGGGAACCAGGTAATCACATCAATTTATCTTTTTAGTACTGTAACCAATTTTACAAAGTAAGATTTTATACAGGGTTATTCACGAGAGGGGTACTTCTGAATTTTTATTTTGCCGCAACCAACAATACCAATGGCAGTAACTACTAAATCAAATATGTTATTTCTTTTAAATTAGAAATCAAAGTAAGTTGGATAGATTTGTGAGAAATGTCAGATTGACAGATAACCTGTATTTAATCAAAATTCAACACATAAATTAACAAATTAAGTTAATGTAAAAAGTGTGTCTACCATCGGCTTCTAAACATCTGCAGCGACGACAGAATTCTTTCCACACTCCATAAATGAGAAGCATGTCAGTTTTTTCGTCAAAGATTTTTTGCTTTAACGTCAAAGAGACAGAACTAAGGGCCATCGTGGATTCAGTTATAATTATTTTTAAAATTTGAAATCAAGATATTGTTGCAATGTGTATAATGGGTTGCGGTAAAAAGAAATTCAGAAATACCCCTCTCGTGAATAACTCTGTATACACTGCGTTTTTTATTTCGCTGAACATACAATGTAAAATGACTATGTTCAGTTCTAAAATGGACAAGTCACTTCATTTGAAATGGGCACCCAAACTTACAGATCCATGAATCCTATGTTCAGTAAAATAAAAAACTCAAGGTATAATATTAAACCTACCGTGAGTCAAATCCAAAGGAACCGACGAACTTTGAAACCATTTACTGAGATAATCGCCAGCAGAAAAGTCGCAGTTGACGGCCACTTCAACAACGTTGAGAATCACAAGAAAATGCCGTACCACAACACACGAGTACTGCAAACGCATTGTCAAACTGCCAACAGAACCTTGTAAGAACTTCGAATAAACGCAATTCTCGAGTATTCGAGAAACCGAACTCAACGAAGACAACGTCAACGGGGGGCGAAGCTGTTGAACCTCACATCGGCAACGGGGGTCTTGCTATGCAAAAAACCCGGGCCAGACATGAACAATCACTGCCAGAATTGATCCAACACATTGTCCAATTCAATCCACAACGCAGCAGAAGGGACAGCATCTACACGGCGAAATCGAGGAAGCGCCAAAACCGAGCCGAGCGAAGACAACTTCAACGGGGGGCGAGCTGATGAATTCCACATCGACAATGGGGGCCCTGCTATGCAAGAGACTCGGGCCAGCAACCAAAATCGCTGCTAAAATCATCCAAACACGTTGCCCAATTCATTCCGCAACTCAACAAAGGGGACAGCATTAACACGGCTTTTTCGAGGAAGCACCACTGACCAACAGAGGCTTCGGACACACCATAAGATGTTTTCCGTCATCTCCAGGGATCTACCGGAAACCAGGGGGCGTCTGTAACGGTCCGAATAGGTTCGATAAATTAAGAATTTTAATTTTAAAATAATTTCAACGAAATATTTTAAATACCGTTCATTTGCGACGGAAATGCTAGTCAGTTGTAAATTTTATTGATCTTTGTCCACAAGTGTCGTACCACATTCCTCAAGTGAAATCTGCCAACCTTTCTTTGAAAAGGCAGGTACGCGCCCGGTCCGAACACAACACAAAGATAACAGTTTCATGGGAAAAGAAACATTGCAAAATTTACTCGTTCGACAATTTGGGGAGTCCAGTTAAAATCAGGGGATAATTGAGTTAATGAATTTGATGTTAGCAGGTTTCAAATTGAGAGAACCACCAAATCAATATTCATTAGGTTAATTTACTCTTTTTAGCATTCTCCAATTTGTGGCATATTTGTAATTAAAAAGCGAGAATTGCAAATTAGAAACAAAGCGCTTTTTCATCGAAAATAACTAGGATCGTTTGCACTTTTAGTTAGAAAAGTAACAAGGCAAAGTAGTGTAATGATTTGAATACATTACTTTTTCCGCCAAATATTCGAACCTGCGCAAAACGGTAACAAATGTGGTCGTGATCGTCATCGAATCGGAGGAGCCCTACGTTGTGATTTTCTTTTGGCGGAAAAAAGGTTCGGAATGCAAACGACGAGGGTTCCAGTTGGAAGAGTGTCGATAGAAATGAAACAACTAGGTGTGGAGGACGCCAAACTTTTATTTTGTTGGCTTCTGTAAATAGTTAATTTTAGTTCTTTTCATTTTGTTTGGTTTTGTTCGGTTGATTAAAACAATTGACGATAAATTTGTTAACTTGATGACGACGATATGACTAAACAAACAAGGAGAAAAGAAAATAGTTGCACTGCGCTGGAGACAATGAAACGAATTTTGAAAATTTTGATTGACAATTTTTAACAATGAAAAGCCACAATTAAACGACCAATTATGACTAATCCGGCTCGAAGGACCAAAAAATGTGTGTCTCCAGGGCACTTAAGTCAGTTTTTGTTGACTTAAGCCTACCTAAGCGAAGAGCTTTGTTCGATTTTCTCCGTGATCCACAATTTGTTAAATCAAAATTGACTTACCTTTTTTGCGGACCGCGAAGAGACCATGGACCGATTGGCATGGGTGGAATTCGACGATAATTTTGGACTTCGGTGCCACTTCAATTAAGTGGGTTTCACGACACGAGACAACTATGTGTGTTCACTCAGACGGTCAAATTCGAAGTCTCTTTCTTCCCAAAAATGTCCATCACCGGTAGGGGAGGTTTCGTCAACCCCGATTTTGCACGAAATTGTGAATCGGTTAACGCGCAATACCAATGACAGAGGGTGCAACTATTTTCGAATTGACTATTTAAAACTAAATTAAACTAGGCGCTAAAACTAACCGAACAAAACCAAACAAAATGAAAAGAACTAAAATTAACTATTTACAGAAGCCAACATATTTCATTTAATTATTTTGATCTGCAATAACTTTGAATTTTGAAGCGAGCAACGCAAGATGGCAACAAAACAAAATAAAATAAAATATATACGCAAATAAACAGCATTAAACGATGCAACACAAAATACATTTACCAAAATCGAAATAGCAAACGATTAATTTTTTAAAGAAATCAAGACAAACAAGAAATTAGACACAATGCCAAATCTCACGTTGCACTCGCACACGCCAAACGAACAGAGTGGATTTTTGAATTAACGAATTTTTCCCGACAAAATACAAAAAAATAAACAAATTATAAAACACGGTTATTGCAAAACGGGACCGATAAAACCCCCGTAAACGGTATCCCAAAGGCGGAATTTTTTGAAACTTTATAACAAATTTTTCTTAAACGCTAATTACAATCAAACATTTCATTTCGGTACAGTTAAGATACGGGGACGCGCGATTTCGTCACGAGCCGTTTAAATGGAGAGACAACAACTACAGAGTACATGTGTGACCATTCCTACAGGGTCTCTATAAATGATTGTCTGGTCAAGCCAGCCTTGGAAAAAAAATTTACTGTTCCGCTTTTTTGAAACCGATGCCAAATTCTAGTTCGTTTTCACGGTCACTTCTGACATTAGTGAATGACGTTTCGTTTGCGCTTGTCAGTCGAGTTTTGGTTCCTTATATTCGTTTTATCGCAGTTAATCACAGTTAATATACACCAAAAATCTGTATTTTTCAATAAACATTGCAAGTACGTCCGCTTTTAGAGGTAAATACACTGGCAAAATTTGTGAGGTTATGCTTTAATGTTTTATGTTTTATTTTAGCTTTATTTTCTTTACAATGGTTTATTCTGTTGAACAGAACACGTTCATTGTTGTTTTTTACTTTCGAAATGGAAGGTTTAGTAATGGGGAATTATCTGTTTGTAAAAATAAATTCCAGCAAACTTTCCGAACAACATTCAAGATGATTGTTAACTCAGATTAAGCAAATTGTGAACAGATTTTTAACAATCAGAACAATTAGCAAGGGTAAATCATTAGGACGACCACCAGTATCTGATGAAATACTCGAGGATTTGAAAGAAATGGTGGAAAAGACTCTACAGATGTCCATAACCTGTTTATCTCAACAATCTGGTGTACCACGAAGCACTTGCTACAAAATCATTAAAAATAGGCTACAACTGCATCTTTATAAAATTAGTGTTGTACAAGAACTCCAACCTGCAGATTATCAAAGTTGTGTTTAATAATGTAATCAGTTTGAAAATCATCTCAATTTTAGAATTTGGAGTGCTGAGAATCCACACCAATTTGTAGAGACTCCTTTACATGTTTTGAAAATTGGTGTGTGGAACTCTGGATAGCAGTATTGCTGTACCCTTAACCAAGAAATGCTGCAAAATATTTTTGAAAATAAGTGTTTAGAAGTTAATGGGGGACATTTTCAATCTATTTTAAAAAAAAAATACCTATTTGTTATCGTTATTTAGTGTTGTAAATTATGTTGTTGAATACATTTCATTTTATTGAAAAACCAGTAAGACTTATTTGTTATGAAAAACACTGTTATTTATATTGGAAGAAAAAATGGGAGTCAATACCATATTTGACAATTCAGTCTAGGTCGTATTTACCACTAGCATAAAACAAGAAATGTGAACGCACTAAAGCAGACAAAAAGGCAGTATCAAGTATTGTATTGTGGTATACGGGGACAAGGTGTTCTCAATATTTATCTGTTTGGATTTGTTCTCATACCAATTCCTGTACACTGTGTGGCGGTACGATGGGGGCAATAATTGCTCCCCTGTTGGTGTTGATATTAAATAATAAATACATTAATGTTAGCAGGAGCAAAATACGGTTGAAACTTGTCTCTGGTTAAAAGCCAACAACCTAACCTGAAAATGTGACATTCATTATTTGCCGAACAAAGCGGCACATTCAAAATTTGACAAGTTTCCATGGCTGGCTGGACCCGACAATCATTTATAGAGACCCTGTACAACCTCTAACGCATGCGACACCCCCGCGCCCTATTTCTACATCCGCATGCCGGTCGGAAGGGAGATGACGGGACACACAACTTCCATGTGTGGACGTGAATCTCACGCGTAGGCACAGATTACTTATACCAGATCGGACACTCGAGAGAGATGTTAAGAAATTAATAAAGGATAGAATATTAACCAATTTAAAAGTCCCGTAGGCATGCGCAGCACTGCCGCTTGTCCCAAAATAATATACGAGTACATCGTGCATGTTCGGATCATGTGCTATGTGAAAATCCGTAGCGAGAAAAACCGTCGGCGTCTGATGACAATTTCGATCTGTCCTTGCTTTATCGCAGTATTCGCACTTTTGTTTAGCATAATATATGTAAGAAAATCTTCGACTAATGCAACACGATTCGTCGTCGTCAAGTCGACGTGGATGTCCACGTGGAAGGTGATGCGAAAATACCTCACCCCTTCCGGCCCAAGTGGTGGAAAACACGGTGGTGTGATAGTTGTTATGACCATAAATAATGGTCATCTCCCTGGCCTGGCAACATTTTTGTGTATTGGGTGATTCAAAATTATTGTGGCCAAGTATGGCAACTATGTACGAAAATTTATCTAGCAACTATAGGCCGTGCCAAGCCCAAATAACCACCACCTGTTGAATTATGTTGGTGAAAACAAAATTACACTAAGTGTATAATGGCAATTTTGACATCACTAGGATGCTAGACCAATCAAATCTAAGTGTACAAGGTTGCCGGTTGATTTTTTGGGTAGAGTGCAGTGTTGGTGGTTATTTGGCTTTGGCAAAGACTATATGTGGATGAGGAAGAGTTGTCATGAGTATGACATTTCATAAGCGTGCATTTGATTTTTTTGATATCATTACACATTGATTTGACAGTTTTCAAAATTGCGCGACTATGAACTGTCAAAGAAATATCAACTCTACCCTACCCACACAGTTGTCACATAAATTTTCGTACATAGTTGCCATACTTGGCCACAATCATTTTGAATCACCCAATACGTGGCCACGGGGTGAAATATTGGGAATGGGGCTAGTATATAAGTTTAAAATGTTAAGGAGGGAGGACTTTCTCTCGCTATTGTCTAAGCATATTTTGATTAAAAAATATTTTTAAACCTGTCTTTTAACACTCCGACGCGACGTTTCGAATAAACCTGTGGAATTAGACTTCAGGATTTTTTTTCCATTTTTTTATTTTAAATCTGCGACCATTGCAACACTGTATCGCTGACATATTGTTCAATATGGCAACAGCAGCAGTAACCCATTTAAAGGGCGACGCTAGTGAAGGTCATTGACGGCGAATGCAATTCATCAAAGGTTCCGACAAGAGTGTCCGATCTGGTATAAGTAATCTGTGGCGTAGGTTCGGAGGGGACGAGGCCAAAAAAAAAAGGAAAAGAAATTACGCTGAGCGAAGGAAACTACAACGTGCAGTGATCTACATAGTCCCAATCAGCAATCAATGCCTATCGAAGTACGGAACATTTATTACAACCCGTGACGAAACGAACGCTGATGTCGCTCTAAACTGCTTTCCCAATTACATGACACAAACTTTTCTTTCGATACGAACAAATTATGATTTTAACAAATTTGTGAATTTAGCATGTCAGAATTTAATATTTACAATTTTTCTTTCGTGTGCGAGAGGCGATAACTCAACCACGTGATCGACCCCACGCTCGCGAACAAATAAAAGTGAAATAATCAGTCGTTGTATTATGCGAATTCTGAAACAAGACCCTTACCACGTGGTCCTGGTCCCAAAAACAAAAACAAAAAAACAAAAAGCCAACGAACGTGGAATAAATTACCCAGGTGAATGAAAAACGTCGAATTCCTAACGGGGACACAAATATCTACTCGGGACGGAAGTGAAATTGAGTCAGATTTAACTTATGTTACCACCGGCCCCCTGGAGCGGTCGAACTGTCGAGTCCATCTTCGGGGCCGGTGTCGAGATTTGTTGACCGATGCCGTTTTAACGCTGGAGTAGCAAATGCACCCCGTCGAAGAAGATAGCCGTTTCGCAATCCAGCCGGTTTACCCGGACCATCAGGCCCTTTGTGCAGAAGGAGAGGAGCACGGAAAAAAACAACCTCCTCCTCTTAGATCAGGTAAAGAAGTGGCCACTGACCAGTGGCCGTGCCGTTTCCGGCCGGCGTCGACTATTTTTAGAAAGTTGGGACCAGACGCGACAAAAGAACGAGCGGGGGTGGTTTTGGACCACCCAAACAGCCCACGGGTAACACTTACAAATTTGAGAACCTGGATCGCTCTTCGCAAGGTGTGTTCGTTTTGAAAAACCAAACAAAAGTGACCTACCCCCTTTATCCACCCGAGCGAGCCCGTTTCACCCCCGCTATATTTCCGCTTTTCAACAGCGTTGCCAACCCCATCCCTCAGTTCCTAATCTAGCCGCTAGTACCTTCACATTTGGCGCGCTCTCGTGGCGGCACCGAGAATTAAAATTTAAATTTTAAACTGGGTCACTACAGTAGAAAGGGAGTCGGTAGAAAACACAGAGGACCGGGTAACGGTAAAGCCAAGTAGTCGTAGAAATCAGAGGTGTGAGTGAGAGAGAGGGAATGAAAACTACGAATTAATTAGAACAGTTTTGGGGAATCAAACCAATGTAGAACAATTTTTAGAAGTAGCAGATCAACGGAATTTAGTTGCATGACATGACACTTACGTAACTTACGTGAAGCGTTTTGTTTCTAATTTGCAATTCTCTTCTTTGATTACACATTTGACAAAAATTTAAGAATGCCAAAGTAAAGTCAATTAACCCAGTGAACATTAATTTGGCGTTTCTCTTAATTTAAATCTGCTAACATGAAATTAATTAATTCATTTATTCTCTAATTTAAATGGGAATTCCTAAAATGCGGAGCGAGTGTTTTATTGCACCCTTTTTCCCCATGAACATTTATTACCCCTGGACTTGGGTTTGTCTCACGGACTTGTACAACATCATAGGCCATTAGCAAATTCCAGCGGCGGTCAAATCTTAATCTTTTAGGGGAAGCAGTTACTCATTTCCAATTAGTAAATTACAGCGCTTGTCATTTTACCAATTTCCAGGGAGTGGACAAGCAGACGATAATAAAATAAGTAATAAATATCGCCTACCTCTGGCTTTTAAGAATGTAACTAAGTAATCATCTGTAAACTCTGTAATTTTCGGAAAAGTGTGTACTCCCCCACAATTGCAGAAATCCGCACAAAAATTAACACTCAATCACGTATCTGAGAAAACCAAACTACGAAAAAACCTACAGAGATTTTCGCAATGGGTACGGTAGTAGCGCCTCCACAGGTCGGAAACGGTTTCATTTCTGACCTATTACATCTCATTACTCACTCATTTATGCGTGGAATTGCTCACTTTGCAACCTTTAAAGGGTTCTAAAAGCTGTACGTTACTAACTGATTGTGAATAAAATACCAACCACACGACATTTCTATTAGACATTTGGGCTGACCAAATGTTTTATTTTACACTTTTGAAGATTTTTATGAAATAACAAATGTTAAAGTTTTTGACATAGAGAGCTGCCATGAGGAAGAGCGAAGAAAGTCGAAACGTTTCAGTATGAAAGAAATTATATTTTTATACTTTATTTAAAATATAAGGTATATTAATACATAATACTTACATAGTAATTGGTAATACAAAAGGTACATCATCTTTCTTATTTTGGGATGTGTTTCATCTTTTAGAAATAAACACAGCGAAACAATGCCATCTTTACAATGAACAGTAAGTTTAATGAACAATAGAATTGACAGAAATCTTACGTAAGTGAAAGGAATAACAAGGTTTTTTATAAAGTACACAATAAGTTGCCATGTGCTAATGATGGCTCTTTCATTTTCTGCAGGATAAGTTGATGTTACTATTTTGAAAACAACACTGACATGCTTGCTTATTCATTTGCAAAGATTCATTTAAAATTAAATTGTGTATAATGTTATAAAAGGTGTTCATTTAATAGTCTGGTAACATCACCTATGGAAATCTTTTGTTTTGAAAAACGGATGTCGCAGCGTTAAAATACGACATAACCTCACTAAAAAATAACAGCATGACACGAATTACAATTCATGCAGAAATTAATCAGTTTATTAAATGAGGTGCTGGAAATGTCTACCTTCTTCTTTTCGTAACAATTTGTGGCACGTTCCTGCTTTCCTACATAAGGTTCAGCCTGTTGCGTTGCGATGACTGACGCACTGAAGTGTGGGGAGCATTTTGCATTATTTCTCTTGCAGTTTCAATAGCTGCACTAATTGCAGCAGTGCGTTTTAGCGGCTGACCTGTGGTTTTTCTTCGGTAAACGCCTCCAGTATCACGAAACAACTTTACACACCGGCTCAGGTTATCTTCGAAGGTTTTCCGTCAACAATAACATTGGGAAATTCGGCGATAAACTCTTCTAAGCAGTTTTGTACGGAATAGATCCATGAACCATTCACTTTCAAACCATTGCGATTGCGAAAATAACTTTCAATCAAAACGTTTTCTGCTCTAACGTGAACAGCAGCAAACAGTAGACTTATCTGAACGCAAATGTCAAAATTGTCAGTTCTACTCTAATTTTACTAACGGGAAGTTCAAACGACGACATGCCTTCACAGAAATAAAATGTTTCCATAGGTAATGCTACCAGAATATTAAATGAACACCCGATACTATCATCACGCATCAGTTTTCCTAAGAAAATTCGACATTTACTTCTCACATATAAAATAAACGATCCACTAAATAGTATATTGTTATACGGGTTGCGCAAGACAATCTATTGCCGAACGAGAGGGTTTAGAACACGACGAACGCAGTGAGGAGTGTTCTAAAGGAACGAGTTCGACAACATGTCTTTTCCAACGAGTGTAACATGCAATTTTTTCTACTTCGGCTTCATTAATTTTTTTAAATATAAAATTATTATCTAGTGACTTATATTTTATTGGCATTGGGTTGGTATTGACGAAGCAATGTCATTTCATTGAAAATTAAATTTTAAATGGTCTGCCAGATGTTCTTACAATAATAATCTACCGCCTTAATAGTTTATTTTGATCCAAAACATGGATTCAGGTTCAAATGACATCATATTTAACACTGAAATTTACTTTCAATACCAACCTCAAATTCAATTATCACTGGAAACGATGCTATAAAATGTATCTTTGTGAAACTGTTTTCGGTGTCACAAAATGATCATTGTGACACCGAAGCAGAAAAAATCTTTTATCTTCAAACGTCATAAAAGTGACAAATTGTGTCACTTAAATGACAAGGTAAAAGTGTCATTTTAAATAGCAAAATTGACTGTTTATGTGCCAAATCACATAAACTAAAGTAACGCTTAAGGTATAACATTATATGGCAGCACTAAAATTATCCCAATAATGGAAATCAATATTGGCGTTAAGATGGTTGTCTCGGCTCGTGCAGTTGCATCCCTTTTCCTTCGTTCAGGGCAGGGTTTAAAAATTTGTGAAAGAACATGTTTTTGATGTTTATTGTAAATTTTGTTATTGTAACGAAATTCCCTTTAGTACTTTGTGTCTTGAAAACAGTAAACATGATTTGTAATAGTATTGTGTATTTAATAAATAAATAGAATTTCGTCGGTACACATTTGTTTTGACGCCGGCTCTGGAATTCACAACAGAGAATTGCTTGAAGCATGATTTATGGTTGGGCTGACCGCCTACTGCAATTGCGACAAAAGGAACGTTTATCTCCGGTCAAATACTTTTAAAGGGCCATATTTTATAATCTTATACCGTGCGATCATTTAAATTATAAATTAGAGCTGGCTGTGCATTTTCAATTAGGTTGGCAACATTGATTGTTGACAATTTGATTTAAAATTTGTTTTGTCAAAGTGACGTTTCAAAATGTTTGATTTAGAACATAAAATTTTTATTACTGAGAGTTATTTTAAAAACGCTGAACGACGAGAGAATGGCGAATGGACGTATTCTGTAGAACACTGCGTTAATAATTTTCAAAACGCATTCCCTAATTTCATTGTGGATTACCAAAAATTGGTCCAACAAATTTATAAATGTGTGGCGAATTTTCGTATTGTTGGGACTGTTGGTCGAAAAGCCGGTAGTGGAGCGCCCAAAAAAAAGAACTCCTGAGATTGTGGCAGACGTTGCAGCAAGAATGGAACAGTCTCCTAAAAAACCTCTCCGCAGATTAGCCCAAGAGATGGACCTCTCATATGGAACTTGCCACAAAATATTGAAACAAGATTTAAATCTTCATCCTTATAAAATAACCGTCGTTCATGAGCTACTCCCACGAGATTTTCCTGCACGAATAAGATACTGTCAGTGGTTTTCGAATAATCTAAATAACAACAATACCTTAGATTTAACATTCTTTTCCGACGAATCATGGTTCCATCTCTCTGGATATGTAAACAAACAAAATATGCGAATTTGGTCGTCAATTAATCCTCATGAGTTTGTTCAATCGCCTCTCCATCCGCAGAAAATTGGTGTTTGGCTAGCGGTCTCTCGAAGACGCATATTTGGACCTGTATTTTTTTAAGGAACGATAAATGCTGCGAGATATCGAAATAATTTACTCGAACTTTTTTTCCAAAATTTTCATGATGACGAACTTCTACATGGGTACTTCCAACAGGACAATGCAACAGCTCATAAGACAAGGGAAACTATGGCTCGAATTCACGAGTTTTATGATGATCGAGTAATTCAATTTCCGCCTCGAAGCCCGGACCTGACAATTCTAGACTTTTTCATTTTCCCATATCTCAAAAACACCATTTTTAAAAATAACCCGCACAATCTTGAAGAACTGCAAGAGGCAATTTCAAATGCATGCAACGCTATAACGGTTCAGATGTTGGAAAATGCATTTGAAAATATGCAACGTAGGGTTAACACTTGCATTGAAGCTGGGGGAGAGCACTTTGAACACCTTCTGTAATTCTCAATAAAACTACATTATCCTTTATTGCTTTTATTTCCTTTAAATTAAAACGATTGAATATGAAAACCATCACAAAGTTAACCATAACCTCACATTTATTCAATCAGTCAATTGGCATTCTGGGCAATCGTATAAAAAAAATCCCGCCTACTCTAATTTATAATTTAAATGATCGCACGGTACCTTAAGCGTTACTTTACAAAAATCCAAGATTTCAGCGAAATCATTTATTAATATTTATTGTGACAAATTGTATAGGGTATTACGATTTATCATGAATAATTACACAATACTTATTAATAATTTAAATCACTAAAATTGCGTTCTAATGGTGTTCATTTTATGGTTTTATTGCGTTTGAAGATAAAATACTATATGTTATTTTAGAATCTGCGTCTCTAATAGGTATATTATTGTATTCAATTTGGAGTCGTTTATGGCTAACATAAAAAAACTCGTTTTAAAGGGGCATTGGCGCACTCGTCCTATACAAAACTCCCCTACGGGTCGTTTTCTACACTTGGCACTCGTGCGCCAAATCAACCCTTATAAAACTCGTTCTTTAATATACTATTATCCAACACCTCTTTATTATGAAGTCATGAACTCATAATAATACCGATTTTGAATATATTATGAGGTCTATAAACCACTATTACACTTATTACAAAAATATATCGTCAAATATTTTATTCCAAAACTATTGGGACATACGTTACGGCAATAATGAAATTGAGGATTCCTTTGAAAGCACTATTTATATTATTATCTTAAACCAACATTCACTTCAAAATACATATCGGGCGTTCAAATAGAATCCCGGGCTGAGTAGAGTATCTGTCACAATAGTGGTAAACTACAAAATGCACTAGAATACATTAATTAGAGTATAATTTCAGGGCAAAAATGTTACTGCTTGAAGGATATATTTCAAATTTTACGTGTGCTGGGTACTGCATTCTCTACGTAGAATTTAGTGATTTTTATGTCAACCAATCTCTCGCTGGACAAACTATATAAGGGTAATATTAATGTTAGTGTTAGTTAGAATGTTAATCTTAAGAACATTAGTGAAACGTGCAACCGTTCACAATAATGGTGATGGTGGTGTTAATGTTATACCTATACTATTAATGTTAGATGTTAATGTTATTTACTTACTATTAATGTTAGAAACCATGTTAAGAGATCCAGAAATTTTCTGGTTCCTTAACATTTTCGTTAACATCTACCAATCATATCGAGAATTTCACACACGCGCAAGCGCAGTGACAGTTCACACCAACTTATAAGCTTATATAACATTCCGTTAATATTATTGTGAACACCATTGCCATCTTCACTAACATTATAACATTACATTATTGTGACATACCCATTAGTGCTGGAAAAAGTAAACCGTTTAGAACAATGTAAAGTTTGAATTTCCCGCCGTGTGACACGAATGATATTTGTTTATCTTTCGTTTCCAGCAAAGGGTGCCCTTAGATATTTACTTCGAGAATAGGAATCGTTACGTTATTCTATGTAAAACATTGCATAGAAAGAAAAAAAACAAAATTTTTTTGGCTTTTAATTTTAGGTTAGCTGTCAACATATTCCAGTTAATCTATGCTTCAAAAAAGCACAACAATTGACGGTTTCCAACACCTTCCCAGCCCAGGATTTTATTTAAACGCGCAATATATAATATTAATTCAGTGAGTTTCCTGTTGATACGAAGGCAACGGTGTGGCCGGATTGCGGCCATGGTCATACTTACCCTGTACGGTCGCAAATGAGTTCCTCCACGCCTTTTCGAAATCTCTAGAACTTTTGAAATTACAGTTTCCGTTTTTCCACCACTATTTTAAATGTTTAAATTTAGACTTTTGTTAGGACCTGACCAAATTTACAAATTTGTTCTTGAATTAGAAGCCTGAAAAAGAACACTAAATTACTGACTCTATACAATAATAAAAATCAGCATCAAGAAACAAACACAATCTAAAATTGGGATAAACCGAATTAACACGAACACTGAATTACTGGCTCTATACAATAATAAAAATCAGCAACAAGAATTCGACAGAATTAAATGAAATAAACATAATTTAAAATGAAACAAACATAATTAAAATGAAACAAACATAATTAAAATAAAACAAACATAATTTAAAATAAAACAAACATAATTAAAACAAAACAAACATAATTTAAAATGAAACAAACATAATTAAAATGAAACAAACATAATTAAAATAAAACAAACATAATTAAAATGAAACAAACATAATTAAAATGAAACCTAAATTGGGCTTGAAACGCTGTTACGCAAGTGCCATTTCATGCAACTAAGTTCCGTTGTTCTGCTACTTCTAAAAATTGTTCTACATTGGTTTGGTTCCCCAAAACCGTTCTAATTAATAATTACTTCGTAAATTTCATTCTCTCTCTCTCACTCACACGTCTGATTTCTACGACTACCTGGCTTTACCGTTACCCGGTCCTCTGTGTTTTCTACCGACTCCTTTTCTACTTTGCTTTGTTACTTTTCTAACTAAAAGTGCAAACGATTCTAGTTATTTTCTACGATAAAGCGCTCTGTTTTTTTTTTAATTTGCAATTCTCGCCCTTTAATTACAAATATGCCACAAATTTGAGAATGCTAAAAAAAGTAAATTAACCTAATGAACATTAATTTTGTTGTTCTCTCAATTTGAAACCTGCTAACATCAAATTAATTAATTCAATTATCCCCTGATTTTAACTGGACTCCCCAAATTGTCGAACAAGTAAATTTTGCAATGTTTCTTTTCCCATAAAAACTGTTATCTTTGTGTTGTGTTCGGACAGGACGTGTACCTGCATTTTCAAAGAAAGGTTGGCAGATTTCACTTGAGGAATGTGGTGCCGACACGGCTTCAATAAAATTTACAACTGACCAGCATTTCCGTCGCAAATGAACGGTATTTAAAATACGCTGTGACTAGCCTCCCGGCTCCGGTATTCATACGAATCCCGGTTTTATGCAAGTGAGGTCATCGACGACCGGTATCTCGGCTGGCGATGCAGTCTAGCGTCTACGTACACCAATCTTGCGGAGCTTCGCGTCTGGGTGGATGCGTTTTTCGCGTTTTTTCTGGCTAGACAGCCTCAGGGCGTCCTCCTAGATCGTGTCCCACCATTCAAACCTTGTGCAAATGCCTTTTTTTTCTCTCTTGTTGTGTTTCAAGGTCGCGCCAAGTCTTAGTATAACTAAAGGGTAAGGAAAATTTTCATTTGCACAAGGTTTGAATGGTGGGACACGATCTAGGAGGACGCCCTGAGGGTGTCTAGCCAGAAAAAACGCGAAAAACGCATCCACCCAGACCCGAAGCTCCGCAAGATTGGTGTACGTAGACGCTAGACTGCATCGCCAGCCGAGATACCGGTCGTCGATGACGTCACTTGCATAAAACCGGGATTCGTATGAATACCGGAGCCGGGAGGCTAGTCACAGCGTTTAAAATATTTCGTTGAAATTATTTTAAAATTAAAATTCTTAATTTATCGAACCTATTCGGACCGTTACAGTACATACACTATTACGGATAATACTATCAAGTAATAGTGCAGTGCTTATCAACATAATTACCGGCGTCTCGCCTCCACATTTTGACTTTTTTGATATATTATTAAGTCTACCGTTATAATACTTAATAAGGCCAGCCCTAATATCACGACGCTTCCGATTACAACTGAAACAACAATAATAATTTTATTAGAAATAAACTTCAATAATGATTCAAAAATCAAAAAACCACCAACGTCGCATTTTCCTCGATAATTACTATCGGCAACGGTGTTTAGTGTAAAATTTGGTGAGAATTGTAATTTTGAGGTTAAGTGTTTATTAAATGTCTTGTTTTTCTGGGCATGTTTAAGTAAAAATAATAAGAATCAATAAATAAATGAAACGTGCTGTTAATAAAACAATATGAACGGAATTCAAAGCAATTGAATTTTATTTTGAATCAAATAAATGTCGTAATTTATAGTCACCAACATAGTATGAAAAAATATCGACCTAGGGTTTTTTAAATTTTACCAACCTAAAGCAACAGGTGGTGGTTTTTTAATTTTTGAATGGACAAATGGCGATAAACAATAATTGTCATAGTTTAATAATTTATGCGTTATATCAAATAGTCGACATTTTATTACTGTATAGTTGTTATACCGGGTGTCCACGCGAAAAGAATGGATGCATTTATTTGTGATGGGGACGTAATTCTGGATAACTAGTTGTCAGGCCACTACTCGATCCCCAGCCATTATCAGCCACCCCCATTTTCGATATTTTAAAAAATATGCTTTTATTTTTAACAACGCATTATATTCTTGAGTAAGTTTTGATATATTTGAATTTGATGTATAAATAGTTATTTATGCAACACGTAATACTTTTTTTACGAGAAGGAAAATTTGCCGCACAAGCGCAGCGAGTTGCATAAAAAAGTAAGTTTAGATAACAATTTTTTCGACACTCAAAATTTGAAAATTTTTTTCTGTGTGAATCCGTTTTACTCGCGTTTTAAATTGGCCCACTCGTGCCAAAAAAATCCCAATTTACATACGAACTCGTTAAAAAAACTACTAATTATGAATGAACAATTTTTTTTACGCTTCTATCGGCAGTATTCTACACTGCTGAAATGCTGGAAATGTGTGATGTGCCTGGAATGTGATGCGGTTTTGTTCCAGAATTTATGTCACAATTTAATTAAGTCAGAATTTCATGTCCAAATAAATGATTTATTTTCTTCCATTAAATTTGAAATCACAATGAATCTCAAGCAGTTTTATTGGGTGATTCAAAATGATTGTGAATAAATATTGCAACTATGTACGAAAATTTATGTGGCAACTGTGTGAATGGGATAGAGTTGACATTTTTATGACATTTCGTAAGCGTGCATTTGATTTTTTTAATTCCATTACACATTGATTTGACAACTTTTAAAATTGCGCGACTATGAACTGTCAAAGAAATGTCAACTCTACCCTACCCACACAGTTGCCACATAAATTTTCCGGTGCACCCGAACTGCGATCAGCGATCAGAAGCCCAATAATCCAACACCTGAATTACGGTCAAAGAATTTTAATTGACTTGGTCGTCTCTAATCTTATCTTGAACTGCGGTCAAGAAAATTCAACTTATTAGGCATTCACGAACTTTTTGGGACCGAATTGGCTATGACCATATAGTGTTTTTGTTGGTAGTATTTCGGTGATAACCAAATTCCCTAAAGGAAATTGACACTTTTTGTGTTAGGTTAGGTTGTTTTCAGTTTAAGTTTATATTTTTTGAACAGGTGCTATTCCGCACACAGAATCTTAGCCACAACTGACATTTAGCTGACAAATATGTGTGAACAGCCTTCATTGAATATAACCCAACTTTTGACTCGATAATGCCATTTCCATGCTAAGAATATTTTGTTGATTACACATAAATTGCATGTTACTTTCACAAGAAAATGTTGTATGAGATTCTGTGTTGTTGACTGATAAAAAAAAATTCACCTCTCGAGGTCTTGACCGCAGTTCCGGAGGAGATTAGTAAGACCGATTATGACCCTTTTTACCTGACCGTACTTGGACCGCAGTTCGAGTGCGCTCAAATTTTCGTAGATAGTTGCCAGATTTATCCACAATTATATTGAATCATCCAATATTTACATTTCGATTTCGATTGCAATATCGATGTTCAAGTAAACAATCCGATTGGTTTGATTCCCAATTTCACAATCAGCTGTCAAATTACATTTGTGCATGTAGGCAAATAAATTGGAATATAAATAAAACAACCACTACATTTGTTGGACAGATCGCGAAACAACACAAAAGTAAAAGCAAATGTAATTTTATTTTTATTTACTGGATTGCGTTTTATACAGGGCCTTTCACAACTCGCGCCCTAGAGAAAAAGGGCACCTGCCGACGACAATAAGTTGTCAAAAAATAGAAACAAAGAATTTATTACTGCTCTCATAACTGAGTTACAAGACTTCTATTCTACCAATCCCAGAAGGGCATCTCGAGGTTTTTCAACCAAATAAAGCCAGTTGCTAGGTTTCAAAAATAATACCATCAGCTACAAAAAATGTTTCGGTTACTGTAATTTTGACACTATTAGATTTGACTTTTTATTCTCAACAAATTTAGGTTAACAATCTGAAATGTTAGAGCTGTCATTACATTGCAAGTTCAGATGTCAACTGCTTAAGCAAAGCCTATGGGCGATTCTATAGGAGATGCGTAGAGTGTAGCGACTCCACGGACCTGAGCTGAGCCACCAGTGTCGGATCTGGCAATAAATCGGTTACAGAGGCTCTGATGCGCAAAGCCCACCGATGATTTTTGGCTGGTATGACCAGGTCGGCCGCGCTCACATGTTTTGTCTTGGACGGGCCGGGGGCCTCGGACTCGTGTGGTAGTGATTGATGCTTAATAGTCGCAACTAAATGGCATTCTAGGTCATTTCAATTATTATTATAACGTATTATAGCAAAAAATTAAAAAAAAATGTGTTGCAAACGAAAAAATAATTGTCATTTCTGCCCGGAAAACGTTATTCGAAGACTCTTGCTGCCTCCCTGACCTGACCCAAAAATTATTATCATTTCTAAATAATCAGCGGCTGAATACATGATTGTAACCAAATAAACAAAGGTTTTGGCTTTTTTTATTACAAATTTAATTTGACAGTGACATCTTTCAAAAACAACTCCAATCGCCCAAATATTTTAAAGATGTTTTTTCTTAAATGAAATCCTAGCAACGTAAAATTACGGCAAACACACCTTGGAGGTGTAGATCTCTGATTGATTAAATTTAAGTTGTCTTTTCTCGAATATCTTTTAAGCTAAATTTTTTTTTCTTCAAAATTACACATCCAAATGCGATCTCTTGTTTCCTCTTTTTCTCTAGGGCGCGAGTTGTGAAAGACCCTGTATAATACAATAAGTGGTCTAATTTTTTCCGACAAAATTTGTCATTTAAGACATGAGTAGCTTTTGCAACGAAAATTACACGAGTCGACGAAGGAGACGAGTGTAATTTTCCAAAAGCAAAAGCTACGAATGCCTTAAATGACAAATTTTGCAGAAAAAAATTAGACCACAAATTGTATTCGACTTGACAATCCACCGAGAAAAATTTTATCCAGTTGACCTAATAAATTTGACGTTTCATTTTGACATAAATTATTTCGCTGAAAAACCACTAGTTGTTTTTCACTCAGCTGGTTATTTTTTCACTCTGCTCGGTGTTTTTTCACTATAAATCAATTGGATTGGTCCAAATTTGAAAAATGCTGCAATTCGATTGGTTAAAAATTTTCGAGTTGGATTGTCAATTAAAAACAAAAAAAAAGCATCAAGCAAGTATGTAGCTCCTATTGTCAGTTATGATCGAGAGTGCATACAAAAATTATAATTTTTGAAATTTCTCCGAATTTACGACTTTCCTTTGTAATTGTCCCGAATTTTTTTTACAAAAACTTACCCAAAACCCTAACAAACAAAACCAAAAAAGAATTACGCATAGCCATCGTTCGAATCCTGAGTTATGGTCTTGAGTTTATACAAAAATGCACTTTCAGTTTTCCCCGAATTATTTTAATTTAGTTTTTCCAGATTTTTGTCCAAATATTCCAGATTTTTTATTCTATTGAAAACATTCAATCGAGTTATTTCCATCCCGGGGCATATCGAGCAAAAAAAAAACAGAATTAATCAAATATGTCGTTCCTATTGTCAGTTATGATCGAGAATGCATACAAAAATTATAATTTTTGCAGTTTGCCAGAATTTTTCGACTTTCCTTTGTAATTGTCCCGATTTTTTTTTCCTGAAAACTTTTTCACGACTATAACGAACAAAACAAAAAAATAATTATGCATATCCATCACAAAAAAGTACTTTCAATTTTTCCCGAATTTTCCAATTTTCCGGGCAACTTTTCCAGTTTTTCTTTACATAAAAATCTCATACGGATTATTACGAACATTTAAAAAAAAATTAGCCAAATCGTTCCAGTCGTACCCATAGAAAAAAGCACTTTCAGTTTTTCCCATTTTCCGGGCAACTTTTCCAATTTTGTTTTCTTTTTAAACCATCCCTGTATTAAAGCGAACAAAAGAAAAAATAAATATTCAAATGGTTAAGCCGTTTTTGAGTTTTAGCGAGACTAACGAACGGCGATTCATTTTTATATACCGGGTGTATTATGAAAAATCTTTGGTTCTGTAACTTCCTTATTTTTCATACGATTTTAATAAATGATGTGTCAAACAAAATCGTTTTAAATGGGTTACAATTTGAATTAATCCAAAATTTGTTCTTGAGTTCTGATTTTGATAGATGATAGTCAACTTTTTTTTTCAAATTGCACTATTAACTTTTTTTGCTCAGTTTTATAAAGATTTTTATTTTGAATATGAAAATGTAAACAACCATGCTCATGCATAGAAACAAAAAGAAGAAATCAAAAAATAATGTACCTATTTTTTTTTAAATCAAACAGTCACATTAAAGTCATTAAACAGTAATAAAAGTGCATTTGTTTATCGTTTATCTCAGGCTACAAAATCGGCTTTTGTACCTATATCCTGTTCACGTTGGATTGAACATCAGTGGTGCAAATCGCACTCATTTGGCATTAGCTTTCATATGAGTTGTCATAGTAACAGGTCAGGTCATTTGCACCACTGATGTTCATTCCAACGTGAACAGATATTAAATAACCTGAATTAACGCACACAGCATACAGCGTTTTCAATAAATGTCATTAATTTGATTCCAATTTGTCAGATTTGTCATAAACGATTCAGGTATGGTTGCTTAGATACTGTCATCCATACAAACACCAACAATTAATTCCTGACTAGGTACATATTTTTGTGGACAGCAGCGTCGAATGAGTGTGGATAGGGGTTAATTTATCCCCATTATTTTGGACCTAATAAAAAGGTGTTTATGGGACTTGTTAGATCCTTCTAATGTCTAATTACGTCCCCAATGGACTCACTTACGTCCTAAGATTTCAACCTTATAACCTTGAAGATACCAGAAATAGACCCAACCAAACTCTTAGGGCGGACACCTGTATATTATTTTCAAAATATATATTTACTAACCTGTACTCGTATTAAGCCGTCCTGTGTAGCCCCAAGCATAACTGCATTTTCTGTTTTCACAAATGCGGTGTTCTTCGCAAAACTTATACTTCGGTCCCAATACAGCTTCACAACTGACGCAACAATGTGGCTGCCCTAATTTTCCAGCTTCACATTCTGTTCTTTCTTCTACAGATGCGATTTTTTTATCATTTTTACCCACCAGTGACATAATTTGGCAAGTGTGGTTGGTCTCCTTTTTGTCAATTATTTGTGTCCTGTAAATTACTGAAAAAACAGATATACATACAGGTACTTGTGCAAATATATATACATTATACAGGTGTCCCCAAAAAAAAAAGACGAGTCCATAGCTCCTTTATTTATCGGAAGATTTTAATTATCTATACACCAAATTAAATGGTTGTTAATAGGCGACAAAACGGCTTACTAAATTCACGTATAGCTCCAAGGGCTTCAAGACTAAACTGTCAAAAAAATTTTTTTTTCTAATAGGTTTATATACTTTTTTTTAATAATTCTGATAGAGATTTTAATTCTGAAAACAACAATGTATCACAAGCATAACTTCACATAAAAAAAATAACACTAACTTTTGAAACAAATGACGAGCACCAAGCGAAAAGCTATCAAAATCCATTGCGTTACAACGTAATAACCAAATTACGGTAGCTGGAAAAACAAATGACAAATAATTTTTTTTTTTTGTAGCCTTTCCCCTTTCACCACTCCTGGCCTATGAGGGACCTTTGCGGTCGGCTTGTTTTTCCTCTCTTTTTCCTTATGTGGTGCGGCGGGGCTCCGGGGTACTTTCCCCGGCCACCCACGCCCACCCTCTCTTCTCCTTTCTCCTTTCTGGACGACACAACACGAATACAACAACACAACATCCATGGGAGGCCCATCCGGCCGGGATTTGAAGAGTGTCACACTTCCTTCCACCACCCTACCGTCAGCCCCTGAAAGACATACACACACATCCATGGCCCGGCGGAGGTTCCTTCCTTGGAAAAAGAAAAAATCCTCACCCTTCGGTGAGATTTGAACCCACTAGCGCCGGGACCGCGACCTCGGAGCACTGTCTCCGACAGCCTAGCGGCCACCGAACTACCTCAAATGACAAGTAATAATAACATGTGGGATTGCGCAGATATGCCGCCAATGTTTAGCGCAAAATGGAACATAGACGATAGTAGCGTTTAAAAAAAAAAATCAAGTGTATATTTGTTGTTTTAAGAATAAAAATCTTTATCAGAATTACTAAAAAAAAATATGTAATTCCATTTGAAAAAAAAATATTTTGACAGTTTACCCTTGAATTTATTAGTCCATTTTGTAGTCTATTAATAACCATTTAATTTGGTGTACAGATAATAATTAAAATCTTCCAATAAATAACGGAGTTATGGACTCGTCTTCTTTTTTGGGGACACCTGTATAAATAAAATATTACCATTATCATCTACAATTTCGGGACATTCTCTGATGTCAATTCCCCAGTAGCCTTTGGCATGATTATCAGTTTTTTCTTTGAAAAAAGTTAATCTTCTTTCGATTATTTCTAAGTTCAATCGACGAGATTGCCAAGAATATATAACATATTCTTCAGATACATCCGTTGACATGTAGGTAAGGTTTAATTTTGGAATGTATAAAACGCATGTTTTGCATAAAGAAACATAAAACATTACACATGATTTTTGTGTGGATGGAATTACTACAGTAGTCGGTTTTACATCGGCAGCACTATCGGACCACATAAACTGATCTGAAATTAATTTAATATCTTATATCTATTATTGTACCGTGCGATCGAAAAAAAAATAGAGTTGGCTTAGACCAAAAATTTCAGTTGGCAATTATAGTATTGCCGTTATAACTTTTTATTTGCTCCGCCCACTAAAATTGACCAATCAGAATCAAAGCCAGATTCAATCTGTATAACTTTTCATCACATTTGCCACGTAAAAAAGTTAAGGTTAGAATTTTGCTGTCAAGTCCACAATTATTGTTTTAGGTTCTAAAAAATAAAATGTCATTAAGACAATTCGAATGTCAAAAATTTTTACTGTGTAAATCAGATCGTCTTATCAACCTATTTGATTGGTAACTAAGAAAATGAAATGGGTGGGGCAGATAAAATGTTACGTTGTCCTTAGTATAGTAAGATTCAATTATCAGATGTCAGTCTTAAAAGTTAGGTTAGTGATTTTGAGAAAGTTGAAATTGAAATCTTGATTTTCATAAAGGATGAATTATGTGTGACTTGTCGCCCTGTAGGTTGTAAAAGAATTTCCTTATCTAGTCCAATGAAACAATGAAACTTAAAACTCCCGTACTTTTATTCAACGGTGAGCACAACACAGCACCGTTCTGTGTTCTCTGGAGAGCACCCCTTTTTTTTAGAGAGAGGATCAAGGCAAGTTGTTGGAAGTGCCTTGAAAGTCCGGAAATTTCCTCAAAAATTTGAGGTGTCGAATAGGACCATTTGTCTTTCTCCAATTCTGAAGTAACACTGCACAATGAACATTTTTTGCTCTAAAGTGAATAACAAATTTTAATAGTCAATAATTAATAATGACTCGATTTTTTTTTAATTTTCCATCGCACGGTATAATATACCTACAATATTCAATGACAAATCAGTCAAAGTGTCAAATATCAAGACGTCAATTTTCATATGAAACGAAATAATACCTAATTAAGGCAAATAAGCGTGATTTCAATTAAAATTAGTATATTAAATAGAGTTGACACCATCCTGGTTCCTATAGAGGTGTTTGTCAATTGTTAATTAATTTTTAATTAATTGATCATTAACAAAATGTTTCTAGAGTGAAAATAAAATATGAATTTTATGTTAACTACAGTCCATTCAAAAATCAAAAAACCACCATCCTCGATAATTACTATCGGCAACGCTGTCTAGTGTAAAATTTGGTGAGAATTGTAATTTTGAGGTTAAGTATTTATTAAGTGTCTTGTTTTTCTGGGCATGTTTAAGCAAATATAATAAAAATTAATAAATAACTGAATCGTACTGAGTAATAATAAAACAATTTGAACGAAATTCTAAGCAATTGAATTTTATTTTGAATCAAATGTCATAATTTATACTTACAAACATTGCAATAAAACATAACTAGCTAGGGTTTTTTAAATTTTACCAACTTAAAGCAACAGGTGGTGGCTTTTTGATTTTTGAATGGATTTTATTTAGATTTTCTTGGATTTACTGCAAATATAACTCTCAAAAACTCCCCTAGGAAACAGGATCGAGCCTACTTTTTCTTATACCTATACTACTCTAATAATTGCAGTTACTAACTTACTGTCAAACATCTAAACAAACAAAGGCTCAAAGTTGCATGCTGACAACTATATGAAGCAAAAAGTACTAGAAGGTAACCTGCCAACCTTACTTTTTATCCAGTAGACAAATAATAATGAACTTGACTTTAAGTACTTACATTTGTGGATTTTCCAAAAAGTCTCGTGTTTAGTAGTAACAAATATATTAGATGGTTTAAAATCGATTCTTTTTCCTATAACTTCATCATTTTCCAAGTACCAAACAGTATCATTTTGTAAAAGAATGGTAAAACTGTACCATTTTTGCTCCTCTCGATAGAATTTAAAGCGATCCAAATAATTATCGTCCTTTGTAATAAATTCCATTTCAAATGGACAGTAAATTGAGAATGACACAGAAGTTACTGATATAAATCGTTGATAGTTGGTTTTAACAATTTCAAAGTCTGAAACAGAACATTTTTGCGGATTAATTTTTACTTTTCAAGAATATTATCCTGGCTTTACAATTCGAGCATAATAGTTATTTACATAAGAGTACGGGAGGTAATTTTTCCAGCGCGACAACTGGTTTCGGCCACGATGGCCCAGCCGAGTGGCTGATTAGTTGGAGCGCCGGAAAATACCTCCCGTACGACATTTGTATTCGACTTTCCGGCTGACCAAAATATTAAATTTTTAAAAAATCAAGACTAATTTAATTGTAGAATTTGATATCGTCAATAAAGAATAGAATGCTGTGGAATCAATTCCTTGACGACGGTGACCACTCATTTGTTTTTTTCCTAACAAATTATTTGCCGGCTAAATTTTCACGGTCGTGCTTCAAAATTTGATTTTGGTGTATTAATCGAGTGAAAAAAATGTCTAGTATATAATATAGAGTGAGTTAAATGTGACACCAGAGGCAGTACAACTAGTGGCAGGACTAAATTCTGAATTATTACCACAAAAATCGAAACAACGTTACATAGGACAATTTCTTCTCACGAAAGTATGTAATAACTATTCTTTAATTCACAAATTTTTAATAAACCGTAAGAGAAGCACCAGTACAACATACTGACATTCAACCCAGTAGTAATAAAGCTGAAAGCTGACAGTAACCAAATAATTTCTGCATTGTTCTCTAAAGTGGAGAATTGTAACAATAATGTTTACAACTGTAATTTTACAAAATAAATTATGTTAATAATGTTGCAAATTATTCAAATGTCTTGTACTTAACCACTACTTCCTGATAAAAACGAATCATCTTTCTTCAGGTGAATACAAGATTTTGAGGTTAGAATGTTTGGTATTGTAACGGTCCGAATAGGTTCAATAAATTAAGAATTTTAATTTTAAAATAATTTCAACGAAATATTTTAAATACCGTTCATTTGCGACGGAAATGCTGGTCAGTTGTAAATTTTATTGTTGCTTTGTTCACAAGAGTGGCACCACACTCCTCAAGTGAAATCTGCCAACCTTTCTTTGAAAATGCAGGTACGCGTCCGAGGCAAAACATAGCCCAAGGGGAACAAGTGTTCAGGGGAAAAGAAGCGTTGCAATAAATTTACTGTAATTACATGTTCGACAATTTGGGTGGTCCAGTTAAAATCAGGGGATAATTGAATTAATGAATTTGATGTTAGCAGGTTTCAAATTGAGAGAACAACAAAATTAATGTTCATCAGGTTAATTTACTTTTTTTAGCATTCTCAAATTTGTGGCATATTTGTAATTAAAGGGCGAGAATTGCAAATTAAAAAACAGAGCGCTTTATCGTAGAAAAGAACTAGAATCGTTTGCACTTTTAGTTAGAAAAGTAACAAAGCAAAATAGAAAGGGAGTCGGTAGAAAACACAGAGGACCGGGTAACGGTAAAGCCAGGTAATCGTAGAAATCAGACGTGTGAGTGAGAGAGAGAGAATGAAATTTAAGAAGTAATTATTAATTAGAACGGTTTTGGGGAATCAAACCAATGTAGAACAATTTTTAGAAGTAGCAGTTACGTAATAGCGTTTCAAGCCCAATTTAGGTTTCAAAATAAGGTTAATTTGTACTGTTTTAATTCTGTTCGTTTCATGTTTATTATGTTTGTTTCATTTTTATTCTGTTTAATTCTTGGTGCTGATTTTTATTACTGTATAGAGTCGGTAATTCAGTGTTCCTGTTTAATTCTAATTGTTCCATTTTTAATTGTGTTTGTTTCTTGATCTTGAGGTTTATTATTGTATAGAGTCAGTAATTTAGTGTTCTTTTTCAGAGTTCTAATTCAACAACAAATTATGTACATTCGGTCTGGTCCTAACAAAAGTCTAAATTTAAACATTTAAATTAATGGTGGAAAACGGAGACTGTAATTTCAAAAGTTCTAGAGATATCGAAAGGGTGTCGCGGTCGGCGTAAAGTAGATCCGAGCTGATTGGTCACTTTGGTCAAGTAGGGGTTGCGAAAGTGGGGTGCGCCAGAAATGATAAAACCGATTGCGGGACGGGAAACAAGGCTTTTTTGATTCACTCGGGGTTTGATCTCCAAAGTAGCCGGAGGTACGTTCAGTACTTCCAGCAGCCATTTTGTGACCACGTTCTTTACATTCACAAGGTAAATTATTTCTCTAATTCTTGTACATTATTTGTAGTCGCGATTTAATTAGTCAAACAGCATTTAGTTCTTTATCGTTCTAAAGTAAAGATTATATTATTTTCTTTGAGCTTTTGATGACCACGTGACTCTTTAGAATCTTATATTAATTTCTTTATCGCGAAGTATGTGATCTTCTTGTATTTACCGATTGGGGAAACGTGCTCTTCTCAAGGGGAACCAGTATGCAATTATTATAAAACATTTCCATTCATTATTTATGTCTTGGATTCTCGAGTTCGGGAAGCTACCGCCAGTGTCCGTCGCACTCAATAAGCTGTGGTCCGGCGTAAGAGCACAAAATTAGACGCGTCACCCCCAAGGGGGCCAGCGACCAAACTAGGCCAGCTGACACGTGAAGAGAGGTACCCTTTGGCCCTGTTAGAACCTTTTTTCCCTTTTATTTTCGACCACCGGAGTAGACCGGGATGATCTATGAGATTCCAGGGCATCGCGTCGGGTTAAATTTAATTGGGGAAATAATTGAAATCTAAATCGGATCACATAGTTCGCATCTCAAACTCGTATAATGCTGTTCGCGCTACAAACTCATATATTTGCCCAGCTTAGTAATTTATTCATGAGTCAGATCTCAATTCGTGGGCAGAGAGTCAAATTTCATTGGGTCAAATTTCCACCAACTTCTGCTATTAAATTCATTTATTTATTTCTATAATTTGTTGGGACCAAACACCACCACACTCGATTATTTGTTAAATAAAATTTAAGTGAAGTGTGCTCAATCGTTTTAATTCTATTTGGAAAAACCTTCCAAAGGTACGGCCTCTCGTTAGAACCTAATTCAACAAAATGAACAATAAAACACAACGTAGGATCCATAAATATTTCTTTTCTCATTATTTTTGTTTCGTATTTTTCCGCAAAAATAACATCCGAGGGAATGCGGCAACCAACAATACACCAACTGAGGGAGAAAAAAAATCATCGAGGAAAAGTCAAGGAAGTAGAAAGGTTACAGTATATTTTTATTTTCCAGTCGCACTTTAGCACTAACAGCTAGTACTGGATAAAGTAGGTACACAAAACCATATATCAACTTCTGTGGTTTTGTTTTATTGTGCAATTTTGCAGATTTATGAAATAACAATTGTCAAACTTTTTGACATATACAGCTGCCAACCCAATAGGTTGCATTTTCCCTGTTACGATTATGATTATTTATTGGTCGATATAAATTAAACAAACGCATTTATCGGAAAAATTATACAGGGAAATGTGTTTTTTACAGTAAATTAAAGTAACGTATGAATAAGAAATGAAAAGAATAAAAGTGAATGGTGTCCGCACATTTTTCCCGTACTCCACCAGATTTTTCCCACACTCCACTAGAAATTTTTGACATTGTTCGGGAAATCGCAGCTCCCTTTACCTTCCCAGATTGGGAGGCCAAAAAAAACATTTTTTGGTACACGCGCTCCAAAATTGCCATTTTACGGATTCATTTGAATCCGTAAAATGAGTCTTTTCCGGATTTATTCCCAAAAAATTGCTACGACAATCGATGACCATGACTGTCGAGTGATAATGAGCCCCATAGAATAAAAAATGCAACCTATAATACATTTTCGAAAAAAGCCGGACATTTTAATTTCAGTAGACAGCTTTTTTCGGAAATGTAGTGTGGGTTAGATTTTAATTCTGTCGGGCCCATTATTACATGAGCAAGTAAAGAAGGTTTTAGTCTCAACGTATTTAAAAATTACTTACTTTTTCATGGAGATAATATAGTAACGCATCTTCGTTTACAAGCACTACCCCGTTATTTTCTTTCCAGCGGTTAAATGTATCATATTCTTTATAATACCTGGCACGCAATTTTGCTGGAAGTAAACCCAGTTCAATTTCTTTTGCCTTTTCAGAAATATCTTCAGGATTTTGAAGCATTTTAAAAACTTTTCTGGTATTTTTTTAATGACAGAATTAATAAATAAACAAAACAAACTTGTTGCTATGGCTAAGCTACAAGTTTTTATTTACGGTTGCTCTTTTTTGAACAACTTTACCGTGATCGCAATAGAAATTTCGTAATGAAAAGTCATGTGAAAGGTTTGGAGAGCTATTACCAAAAAATGTTGTTTGTCGCACGTACCTAAAACGTTTTTGCGGACTCATCTGCTATTCCAGACTCGGCTGTCGCCTCGTCCGGAAACAGCAACGATTCGTTCACAAAAACAATGTTTTAGGTACTTGTAACAAAAATAACTATTTAAGCACCCTTAATGAAAAAGGTAATTTTAAATACTCCCGAGCAGATGAAAAGTAACTCTTTTTCGTCCCTATTTTTTCGGTCGCACTTTTCCGACCCTCAAGGTTGGTAGAATTGACTAATTTGTATAATAGGTTGCCTCGTTGCCATTTAAAGCAACAGTCTGATTTTTTTCCCCTCGCAAAAGTTACTCGTGACGTCACAGTGTACTAAACTTTTACGACAGAGTCTGTCGATCATGCATTAGGTGCTCCCTCGTTAGAATAAAGCCTAAAAAGCCACCCAATAAACTCCACGGAGCTTATAAACCTTGGGTTTCGAACACCCAAAATTTCTGGGTTGATTTTACGTCACGAGTTACTTTTCCCCCCGCCCCGCAATTTTCAACGAGGCAACCTATTATACAAATTAGTCAGTTCTACCAACCTTGCCGACCCTGGACCGTGGCGCCATCTGCTGCTTGTTTAGTAAGTTAACAACGAAACTGACAAAACCGAGTACACCGACTGAAAACAAATTAAAATTTGACAATTACGAGTACATTTAATCAAAGTATTTTATTTGTCCGAAAAAGTTGTATGGTTTATTTCTGGTGCTTATTTGGTGCATAATAAGAAAATGAACGTTCATACAGGGATTCAGATCGTAATTGTTTTTACGTTTTTTGTCGATTATCTCGCAAAGTAAGCATTTTTTACCCTATATGTATTAAGAGTTTTAGGCTTATATATGATCATAGAATCAGCCCTGAACGTTTGTCGGTGGAATTCTGACACAGCCTGTATAATCGATAGTAACAGCGTGATGAAGAAATGTCCAATACGCCGCCGGAAATCGCAGATGATGAACGCAGTAATTGTTCTGTCTCCATAAATTATGTAAATAAGTAGGTAATTGTTTTGCAAATAGTAAATTTCTTGTTTTGTTGATAAAGCTGATAAAAAATACTAATAAAAAATTGTATTAACAATTGTATTTGTATTGTATGTATGTATGTATTTACGTATTTGAAAAAAGTAGATACAAAATAAATTTGTAATTTTTCCAATGATGTCTTTTGCTTCGTAGTTCGTGCGATCGCCTAAAAAATGTAATATGCACCTCGGCCAAAAAGTGTCTTTTGTCCTCGTCTGTTTTCAAGCCTCTGCTCCGCCTTGGCTAGAAAACCCAGACTCGGGCGAAAAAGATGCCCTTTTTGGCCCTGATACCCAAATAACTATGAATGTGTTTCGGTCTAACAATTCAAAATATTAGTATTGTGACAGTTTAATTATATTAACATTATTATTAACAAATTGTAAGGAACATAAAATGTTAAAACAACATTTTCAAGTAACTCACCTTCCCATCTTTTATCTGTAACAGCACCGTTGCTAAAATTGCTTACGTCTTTTAGAAGCCAGTTAGCATTGTCCCAATTGTCTTGCATTAAAAAGTTCACTGGCTCGTTATTTATCGTTTCTGCTGGGGGATCAATGAAGATCGGATAATCACTAGTTTCCGTTATACAACAAATTTCATTTTCTTTTTGTAGAGTAACGATATCCCCGCATACATATTTGTGCAATAAAAAATGTAGATATATGTGTATAATTTGGAACTAAAAAATTTTACATTATTAAGACAGTGTGTGGAGCAACAGTGTAATTTTAATTATTTTCCACTCTTACGTACAAAGAAAAAGATTAAAAGGTGTCTTATCTAGATACTATTAGGCATTCACGATCTTTTTGGGGCCGAGTTGGCTATGACCATCTAGTGATTTTGTTGGCAGTACCTCGGTGATAACTATATTCCCTAAAGGAAGTTGACACTTTTTGTGTTAGGTTAGGTTGTTTTCAGTTTAAGGTTATATTTTCTGAATAAGTACATTGTTGCCGCATCTGGTTTGTCCTTTTTAAATTGGAAATATTTTAATAATGGATTTTTTTTGTCGTAACAAAATTATTTTGGCAATTTTGATTTTTCTTTGACAGAAATTAAAATTATTTTTACACACTTAATAAATCATTTACTTTCTTACGAATATTAAAATAATAAATATGGCAATGCGGTGGCAAGAAAATGTCGAACAGACACTGACAGGAAAAAAAAAATTGCATCCGTTGCATCACTGAATCAGTTAGTCCAACAGGAAAAGAAAAAATCATAGCCAACTCGGTTCCAAAAAGATCGTGAATGCCTAATACGTCTATCTCTATTTTACGGGTTTATTCCTGGCGCCAAAAATTTGTCTCGGTATAACATTATGTTTCTTTAGGTTCTCGGAAAGTTTTGACTGAATATCGCTCTTCTATCCAAACGAAGTTGTTTAGGAATACCTGATGGAAGAAATCAACCCCCCCGTTCGCGACACATGTGAATATTAGGGAGAATCCGCATCTCGATAATTCCTCACTCGTGTATTTCCATAGTGGATTACACTACTTGGAACTTAATAGAATAATTTGACACTTTCTTTGGAACAATACAACTCGTGCCATAAAATATTCTAAAAACATTACATAGTACCTGTGTGTATAAGGACTTACCTTTCGAGCGAACAACATTTGATATATATTACTCAATATGTTTAACACTTTTTTGGTGCAGAAAATGTTCTAATTCTAAATGACAGCTGAGAACTGGACCGAATCTAGAATTTGTAGCTTAGTCATAAACTGCCCCCTCCACAAAATATTTTTGAATTATCTATATTCTACAACAATATTACCGATTAAAAGATTAAATTCTAAAGATAACAATTCTTACAGGATTATTATAAATGAGTGTCCATCTTAGTTGGCGTTGTTGACGTAGTGGATCAAATTATTTTGTGTGCAACCGTGTGCGAAATGAGCACATAGTACACTGCTCCAAAAAAGTTAAGGATATTCTGGATAGGTGAATAGTAACGCTCGTCTGCACAGGATACGATTGGTTTTGGAAACCTTAGATTTGCAGGAAATTCAACATTTTCAGCTACCTGCACGATCCCCGGACTTCAACCCCATTGAACCCGCCTGAGACCTTGGAAACACTCTCGCAGAATATTTGCCTTATCCAGAGAATATTCGGGAATTGAGAGACTTGTTCCCTATTTTGTGGCAACAGATCCCCCAGGAAGAGATTGACAACTTAATTCGTCGTATTAGAGAAGTTATACGGGTACGAGGACCAAATACCGATTATTTGAAATTAAATCAAAAATTATTTAATTCAATTTAAATTTAATTTTATTTAATTTCAATGGTTTTACTTTTTTTTACTTCCATTCTGTATTGATTTGGCTGAAAATGAATGGAATTACACATGTGTATCGATTATGATCCCTATTCTTTCGTTCTTGTTCACAAACCGTAATATCCTTAACTTTCTGGAGTTTCAATTAATGCAAATAACAGTGTTTTGAATGTTTATATTAATAATTTTTTTTTTTTTTTTAGTAGGTAGTAGATTGTTAATGTAGTAGATTGTTAAATAAACTTTCCTCACTAGTGAGTTTACTTTCTCCATTTTCCTCATTAGTGATGCAAACGCCTATTTTCCTCACTAAATTGAGTGATGAAAGTATCATTTTCATAAGCGATGTTGGAAAAAATAATTTTCTGCCGCAGTTGGCATTTATGACGTAATTGAGAACTGAGCACTTCGCGTACCCAAAACGACGTCATTTTAATATTTGACACAAATCAGAACTTTTAGAAATAATTTATTGTCACACTTACAACATACTCGTAGCTGCATATTTGCGGTATAATCTTACAAGATCTGGATTGGTGACACTGGTGACAATGAAAGTTTGCTTTATGCCAGTTTTTGTATCAGGAACTGTCATCCTGAATATGATGTTTCACTCAGTCTGAAAGATGCTAACATCAACTTTATTAATTTAATTATTCTGATTTTAACAGAAATTAATTAAGTGCTTAATTGGTTACGTTAACGCTTACACCTGATATATCGGGTCCCAAAAGTACCGCATTTCCTTGAAAGTATGTCGTTTAGAGATATGGTAGTGCTGTGAAAATATATTTTTTTTAATCCCGTCTAGGAGTCGGAATTTAGGAAATATACGCAATTTGAAAATGTAAAAAAGACAACGCTGTAAGCTGAGAATTATCTCTACCTAAAAATACTTTTTCTACTTCGGTCTCACAATGAGCAATTTGTAACACCGAAAACAGTTTCACAATAGTATATTATAATATAAGTAGTAAAATGAATGTGTTTTTTTCACTAGTCGTAAGTTTGGACAATACGACGTGTGAAAAAAACACTAATTTTACTTACTACGTATATAATACGCTATTTTTTGCAATTTTGAATTAAAATAGCACAAATCCAACCCACAATAATTTGAAATACATTTCTTGACAAATTTTATTATGTACTGTCATGTTTTTTGTCATCTAGTAATCAACTAGTAGGTAACCATGAGAAGAAAACAAATACTGTTTATTGATTTTCATGATTTTCCCTAAAACGTCGAATTTGTAAGTGTAATAATTTGTTGTTTTGAAGCGAGTTATAAATGTTGTTTGGACCTCAGCTAAGAGTAAAACACCAAATTTGCAACTTCGGAAGACTTATGCGCGCTGCGTAGTAGCAAAAAAAAAAACAGAGAAAATGTTCTCACTATTTTTAGTTTTTGCTGAATATCTCCTAAGGTGTAAGTCTTATATAAAGAGTTGAACTTACCTTTCTAAAACTAGATTAAATTCGCTGCAATTCGAGCTCAATGCGTCAAGTAGTTTCCAAGATACAGCTCTTCAAAAATTTGATATTTTTTCCAAAAAATGAAAAAGTTTTGTTTAGGTCTATTATTGGGTGTAAGTCGTTTTATCGACAGAAACTGCAAGTCCTGCAAATAAATTCCTCCATGGGCCATTCAACTCACCCTGGTTTGTCAGTCAGAACCACACAACTCCATTGGGAGGTAAATCTTCCAATCATCATTCCTGCACGATGTTGCACGGAATTCTTTGAGAATGCGGCTATACATCCAAACCCGCTCGTTCCCGAATATGTCGACTACGACGAAAACACCCCGCTCGGAATTATCCGTATTTAACTTTGTGGGTCGATCACAACACTATGTATAAACAACCCTCGCTGTACAAGCAGTAGAGCCCGACAAAGCTGTGCAGGTCAAGCAGCGCAACGGGAACTTAATACTTTTACAACATTGCCTGTAAACCTATTGTACAGAACCCAAAAAGTTAGATACGATACGAAATAAATACGTTCAGGATACTAAAAATTACAAATCGCGATCATTCACAATTTTGGGAAAGTTTTACCTGGAAATTTGTTGAAGGTACATCAGATAATTTAGGTAATGTTGTAGACTTAACTAATATTATGAAAATTTTAAGTAAGTACCAATAATATTACAAGGGAAGTAGGAATTACTGTTGCCTTAAAATTTAAAAATTGTATTAGGCTGTCGAGAAAGTTCTGAGCGTTTTTTAGAAAAATAGATAAAAATAAATAAAAAAAAAAAAAAATTTTTTTATTATAAATATCTATTACTGAAAAAAATTACACAACAATTAAACTAAATATTCGCCGTTATTGTCAATGACTTCCAAAAGTTCCAAAAGCTCAATTCCACGACGATAGAAGATGGACTCTTTCGTCTCGAACGATTCCGATCTTTACGACCTTCTTCCCCATTTAGAAATTTCGCAAACCATCGCGGACAAGTAGACTCTTTTACCGTCCCGGCACCTTTAATTCTGCATATATTTCTTGTGGCTGCTGCCGCTGAATGTCCACATTTAAACTCATACAACATTAAATTACGATTTCGTTTTTTCCCATGTAAACAATCAATTACCAGAATGTAACCAATTGAATAGTATATTTCAAACCAAGAAAATGCTTTCTTGCAGACCGCAGGCAAAGATTATAAACCGAGCCGTAGGCGAGGTTTGTAAGTGCCCAAGGTCTGCAAGGGCACTTTCTTAACAAGGTTTGAATACTAGTTTTTCCCTACCGGCACAACTTCTTTGAAAAAAGTCAAAAAAGATGGTTATATTCCTAATTAAAACGAAAATTTTGAGAATTTAATAGTAGGCTGGATTATTTGTTTAATTAACTTGTCATCGCATTTGAAGATTTGACGTTTGTTCGAAAATTTGATATAAACAGGGTAAAGTAATCTATTTAACATTTATTTATATATCTTAAACTTTAATTTCAGTATAGAATCTCGGCTTTACAACTTGCTTCATTGAATTGGCTTTCATTTATCAATAACTTGTTTCACTTTTGACATTTGTATTTTGGTATAGTTTTACCATAAATATTTCTCACCTCAAATGAGGTATCCACAGTCTACATTTCTAACCGGTAGGGAAAAAAATTATTTAACTGAGAAACGTCAAATTGTTTATGGACAAGTGTACTTCATATTTTAAAAAACTAACAAAAATTACCAATTGGTTTTACATTTATTTTATATCGTGAAACAAAATATGTACCAGAAAAACGCTCAGAACTTTCTGGACACCTAATAATTTAATGTAACTGGAGGAAAAAAATGAGTTCATGTCCAATTTTTTTTGTGATCCGCTTGAAAATAAAATAGTATATATCATTTAGAGTAGAAGGTCTTTTTGTGCTTCGCCCAGTTATCGCTGGGCTCGGCACAAAAAGACTCACTTCTACTCTCTATGATATTATATACTATTTTCCTGTTGTAAACACAACCCGGAGACATACTGTAAATATTTAAAAAGTGATAAAAAGAAAATACACCAGAGCAGGCGTTACAAATTATCACTCATGTCGTAGCGGATTCTATGGAAATAAGCGTTCAACGTAACTACATGAGATCGTTCAAGGATTGTTTTCAAATCATAATTTTTTAATGGAACGAACTTGAATTATTTTTAAAGTTGAATCTTCTTAAAACACAAGTTCGACGACAAAATAGCGACAAAATGAAAGTCGTTTATAATGCGGGATTATGGCATTAGTGAAGATATCTATATTTCATCTCATTCTCTCATGCCATAATCCCTTACATTACCAACTAATCTCATAATATACTATTATCGAAAATATTTATCATTTTTAAATGCGGATTTATTATATCTGCGTCATTTTATAGATATGATTAATTAAGGAAACGACAAAGTGTTTAAGTATTGTAAGCCTATTGTAAAACACAACTGAATTGAAAACAACCTCCTCTACCCAAACATATGACTCATGTTTGTTATTAGGTTCTTATGCGCTCCATACACACTCCGGAAATCCTCAGAGAAACAACTGAGTAGTCCCAGCAGATTGTTTCATCTCCGACCACATCCTTGCAACAGAAAACCTCATCCTCATTTTAAACCCCCATTGCAGTATAGGAACAACCGTCACCTCCGATCACGTTCCGGTAAAAACCCATTTCGATCCCCAGACTGCTCTTCAAGCAGGATTGCCTCAGGGTGGCATCCTTTTTCCCTTTCTTTAGTATACTGTAGAGATTTTTCCGTTACAGATGACTCCCGGACCAGACTGTTTGTCGACGCTACCCCTGTGTGGACAAGCCAGAAGAACCCGGTGGTAGCAGGCAGGATACTCCTGGATTACCTGCAAGATATCACCATTTGGACGAACGCCTGGAAAGTCAAACCGAACCCTCTCAAGTCTCACCCCCAAGAAAGTTGATGGATTTGTTCTTGGAAGCATTCCACTAATTACAAAACTAACGCTATTGTTACAATGATTCTAAATAAAGGACGATTTTTAAAATTTGGCGTTGAAGTTGGCGTTGAAGTTGGTGTTGAAGAGTCGATTCTGAATGAACTATACCTACGGGTTACGGAAAACGGATCAGCTGTTTAAATCTTACGTTTTACACGAGTGGTGCGTTCACAACCGACTCTCCAACACCAATTTCGATGCCAAATTTAGAAAAACACCTTTATATACATAATTAGAAACTTTTACTACAACTATCAATTAAGGGTTGAACTCATTTTCGATTCTTAAACTGATAATACGAGTACATGTAAAATCAAATAACAATATGTATATTCTACAATAAGTATAATATGTAAAAATATTGCAAATAATAAATAGTATATTATACACCAAGGTGAAGAAGTTCATGATTATAGCCAGAGCGCCAAGATTAGAGCCCGAGGCGTGCCGAGGGTTCTAAGGCGCGAAGACTATAAGGGAATTCTTCACCGTGGTTTATATACTATTTTTTTCACTACTAGATACGTTAAAACCTTTTCTGATAATAATTATTAATCAAATTATTTTTTTCACTACCAGTCTCAGAAGACGTCATTATTGACTCTCGAACCGACCCCAGAAATAGAATTTCTCTCCCTAGGTTAATAATAATTTTCATTATTAACCAAGATCAATAATGAACAGCCGTCACTTAGCAACGAAAGATTTTCGATGATTTCATTGGTTAACGTAGATGATTTTCATAGCAACCGTTGAAAAATGAGAACTCAGATCGTCGCATCAGACAAAATTATTTGATTAATAATTATTATCGAAAAGGGTTTTAACGTATCCGGTATAGGACGATTGCGCCGGTATTACCTGCCCGTCTTAAGCTGATGGTACGATTGCGCCGAGGCGAGCCAAGTGGTTGTTAATACCTGGGCACGATTGCGCTGCACCCCTGATTCTGTAAGCCCCTCAATAAAATACAGGTAGTAGGTAATGGTGGTGGCGATGTCAAATTGCAGCGAGGATCGAAGGTTTTAAAATCTTAAGTACTAAATTGCGGCGCGCGGTTAGTTTGGGTCTTAATAACCTGATGTAAACTGCAGCGCTTATAATCTTAATAAGGGGTCGGCTTATCATTTAGAAATTTTCAAGTAACACTGCACTTCTCAGTTCATTACGCAGATGTATCAAAGGTGTACATGATGCTCTTGAATCGATTCAAATTAAAACGAATCGAAATCAGGATTTTCTTCAGGTGAATGACATAAGAAAAACATTATAATTTTTTCTTGCCAGAAAAATTTGAAATTTTTGTCAACATCGTCAAAAATTTACGCGGACGGTACGTTTTCACACTGTACAAATTTTTTTAAACAATTATTTACTGTTCACAAATATAAAAATATAATTTACCTTCCAATGATTTCGAAGAAAATTTTGTTTCCCGTTACTATTCTCTTTTCCGAAAATTGCAGACTTTGCAGATGATTAATTAGTTCCTTTAAAAGTCCCAGGTAAGGGATAGTTATTATTTATAATCGTCTACCTGCCCACTCCCTGTGGGGTAAAATGACAAGCACTGCTATTTACTTATTTGGAAATCAGTACCTGCTTCCCCTAAAAGATTAAGACTTGACCGCCGCTGCAATTTGATACTACCCAATGGTGGGCCCCAACGATGTTTGTAATATATACAAACTACAGCTTTTTCCGTGCTTCCACAATTTCGAAATTTAAAATTTTCGAAAATTACAAGAATCTTGCCACGTTCACTAAGCATCTTCTCCATTGTAGCGTTTGTTCCAGCGATCACTTGAATATTGTTGGACGAGACTAATGATTTTAGTAAAACGCTGTCCGAATATTCCCAACTACCCCTACTTTATTTGCAAATAGCTACAGTCGAACGTTATGGATGTGGATTGGGGACTTGTCGTTAAGTTGGCACTACCAGCAAAAGTAACTAGGCGCGCCAATAAGGTTATTGGAATTTATGACAGATCTCACTAATGTACAGTTCAATCATAAGTTTTAAGCGACCTTGAGTTTGACAATTCATATCCAAAACATTTCGAGTATACCTTCCTAATTACCCTTCCCGTTAAGGGATTAAATTTAGTGCCGGCGCAATCGTACCTGTGGATTACAGGTAGTTTGAGAGACCCCGGATTATAGCTGGTCATAGCGGCGCCATCGTCCCCTGCCCAACGTATCTAGTAGTGAAAAAAATAGTATATAAACCACGGTGAAGAATTCCCTTATAGCCTTCGCGCCTTAGAACCCTCGGCACGCCTCGGGCTCTAATCTTGGCGCTCTGGCTATAATCATGAACTTCTTCACCTTGGTGAATAATATACTATTGTCTGATGCGACGATTCGAGTTCTTATTTTTCAACGGTTGCTATGAAAATCGTCAACGTTAATCAATGAAATCAACGAAAATCTTTCGTTGCTAAGTGACGGCTGTTCATTGTTGACCTTGATTAATAATGAAAATTATTATTAACCTAGGGAGAGAAATTCTACTTCTTATCGAAAATAAAAAATTAAATAATAGTAGTTTATTTAACGAGTTCGTGTGCCAAAAAAAGCCCAAATTACACAAGAACGAGTTGAATACAACGTTTTTTTGTTCGACGAGCCCCCAAAGGCTCTAAATCGCAGAAAATCTTTAAAATTAGCTTGACGTTTCGTTTTGACAAGTTGTCAAATTTATCAAAATCCGTTCACACAGGAGAAAATTCTCAAATTCTGACAGTGTCGAACAAAAAGGTCTATAAAGTATCTTTTGTCTTCCGAATAGTGAAATGTCTATTATTTTTTCCCACAGTCTTATCTTAAATTAAAATATTTATTTTTATATTAAGTGCGTGAAGAGAGTGTTTTTTGTGCATGAAAAGGTCTTTTAAGCCGAGACGCAGGTCGAGGCAGTAAAGTATTTGAATGCACAAAAAACATCTTTTCACACGAAATAGAAACAATATTTTTTCTATACTCATAATTGCTTTCAAAACTGTAGTGACCCAGTTTAAAATTTAAATTTTATTACCGGTACCGCCACGAGAGCGCGCCATAGTACTAGCGGCTAGACTCGGTACTAAGGGATGGGGTTGGTAATCTTGGCGAGTTGGCGACGCTGTTGAAAAGCGGAAATATAGCGGGGATAAAACGGGCTCGCGCGGGCGGTTGAAGGGGGTAGGTCACTTTTGTTTAGTTTTTCGGAACGAACACACCTTGCGAAGAGCGATCCAAGTTTCTCAAATTTGTAAGTTAAATCTGAACAATTACACTACCGTTCCGAGTAGATATTTGTGTCCCCGTGAGGAATTCGACGTTTTTTTAATTCACCTGGGTAATTTATTCCACTTTAGTTGCTTTTTTGTGTTTTGTTTTGGGACCAGGACCACGTGGTAAGGGTATGTTGTAGATTTCATTTTGTTACATGCTGTTTTTTTTATGAAGCGCCCATTTGTTAATTTTAAGCGTTATCTTTCCCCCGGGAGGTTCATTTTTTTAGCAATCTGGTAATTTCGAAAATTAGAAGCCGTCGTCCGAACCGCGTGCGTCCATTTTGTTTTTTTCCACTAACATTTTCTAACGGCTCTCGACCCGCCATTTTCTTTTTGTTTAACCTTACCAGCGATTATTGCATTCGTGATTTATGTTTACTGATATTTGGGCCATTTAAAGTGGTTTTTATTTATCATTATTTAACTTTGCGCTTAGTCCTCTTTTATTCGATCATTGTTCAATGTTGCGCTTTGTTTTGCTTATTTTATCATTGTTTAATGTTGCGCTTTGTTTTGCCGGATTTTCTCAGCGTTTAATGTTACGCTTTGTTCGATTGAATTAAACTCGGTTGTTGTTTTTTTTTCCTTGTGTTGTCGCTAGATTTCGGAAAAGTTAAAGTTAAAATGTTGTAAGTACGATCACATGGGGTCTAGGTGACATTCAGGAGGTCGGGGGATTCTTTAGTCAAATTTCCGTGGGGGCGACGGTTATGTAGAACCGTATAACGGAGGTGGTACAAGTTCTGCTGTATGCGACTCTGAGAAGCTGACGTGAAGTCCCCGTCGCAGTTATAGGGATCTCGGGAGTTTGTCGGTAAACGGTTGGTTGGGGAAGGTGGAACAAGTTCTGCTCTATGCGACTCTGAGAAGCTCATCGTACAACCCCGAACGCTTATATCACTCGGAATTGGTCGGTACACAGTAGTCCGACACGCGATACCTCGAGTACCTATAAATGTCGCTGCTTTCAAGACGATTCAGATTTTTCTGAGTCCCCTCGCGGCCGAAAGTTTGTTACCTCCAGCTCTAAGCTCCCGTTGGCGTACCTTGACCGCGTAGTTTCAAATAACCATTGTTTTTGTCATTAATCTAATTGTGAAATATGAGTAATACCTGGGATACGGTTTTTGAAGAGGGTTTTTCATCCGTCCCTGTCTGTAATAACTGCCTTATAATTTGTTTACTTGTTTTGCAAGCTTTAACTGTCATTTTGTCTGTCATGTGCCCGTTTTTTCTGTTATTTTAAATATTGATGCATTCATCTGGTCGTTTAGCTTTGTGATGTACTCAACTAGTTAATTTCTCGTATTTCGTTAAACTTAATTTCTGTTCTTGGTATTCGTTTCAATTTCTTTTTCATCAAAGTTATTACAGGCATTTTTAATAAAAGGTATTTTGAGTCCCTCACATGTGTGTTTTATTTGCGGCACTCTTCCAACTGGAACCCTCATCGTTTGCATTCCGAACCTTTTCCGCCAAAAGAAAATCACAACGTAGGGCTCCTCCGATTCGATGACGATCACGACCACATTTGTTACCGTTTTGCGCAGGTTCGAATATTTGGCGGAAAAAGTAATGTATTCAAATCATTACAAAACTTAATTTTAAAATTCAAATTTTTGAAGGAAATCTGACGTATATCAACCAGTGACCATGTGCCTAGGTAACTAATAAAAAACAGTGCGTGAAATGAAAAACAGAAATAGTCATGTGCGTGATATCGCATTTCACACACTTTTATGTATTGTTTCTATATTTACTGCAGTACTAACAATGTAAAAAAAAATACACGTAAGAAAATGACCCACTTCACATACGGATAACTATGCGTGAATATCAATTTTTTGAATCAATTATAGAAAAAATAATTATTTATTAAATTCCGATTAGATTTAAATGACGAAAAATATAAATTAAATGTTACCTACTTGTATTGTTTTTAATAACGGGACAATCTCTAATATCGATTTCCCATTCCCCATAATCAACACCGTCTGTTCTTGATTTAACGAAACTAATTCCAGTTTCACCTTCAACTTCCAGGTAGTAGGATTGCGAAGAGTTAAAAAAATCTCCCTTTTTATGATTTGATTTAAAAGTGCGACCCAGTTCAGGAATGCATTTTTTGCATAAGGCTACATAAAACATCACACAAGTTTGTCCAGCTGGCAACGTTAAAGTGGTTGCTTTCCCAGTTGTTATTTTATCTGACCACATAAAGTCATCTAAAAATTAACTCTATTGAATTGATCTCCATTTGTTCTTATAAAAATTACATTATTTTTTAATTGGATAACATTGTTTTTATGTAACATGTCCATCTGTCATTGGGTAACTGTAATATTCTGTAATCAAATTTTTCTTCATCGCTAAAAAATATTTCAATTTCAGCTGATGGGTATACTGATAAGGAGATCGACATTGCCTTATCAAATCGCAAATAGTTTGTTCTATTAGTTTTAAAATCTGAAAATTTTAAGATATTGTAAATTGTGGTCATCTTCAATGTCACACAAATAAATTAAGTAATAAGAAAAAAAACTAGTGCTTACCTTCCCATCTTTTATCAGTCACAGCAGTTTCAGTAAAATGGTTTGAGTTCTTGATCTTCCAATCATCATCATTCCAAGTGTCCATTTTCAAATATTTAGGAAGATCTTTAGATTCTTCAATGATTGGCGGGGACAGATAAACTGGTTTATTATATCGCGCGTTCAAATAAAATCCTGGGCTGAGTAGGCGTTGGAAAAATTAAACCGTTTAGAACAGTGTAAAGTTTGAATTTCCCGCGGTTTGACACGAATGATATTTGTTTATGTTTAATCGGTACATAATTGAACATGTTTTTCTTCAGCAAATGGTGCCCTTATCGTTACGTTATTCTAGTTTTGATGTAAAACATTGCCAAGAAAAAAAAAAGAAAAAATTTTTGGCTCTAAATTTTAGGTTAGCTATCAACATGCTCCAGTTAATCTACGCTTTAAAAAAGCACAACAATTTTTCCAACGCCTTCCCAGCCCAGGATTTCATTTGAACGCGCGATATTTCGTTGCGCAATAAACTTCTTTCCCTTTTTGCAATGTGATTACCTCTCCTCCTGCATATTGCATTAAGATAAAGGAAAAGCACACCAAAGGGAACATCATGATAACCTGAAAAAAAGTAAATTCTGAAATACCTACTCGTACCATATGATACTGCTACTTCGCTAAGACACATCGATAGTTTTAGTTCTGATAAACCTCGTTTACTTCAACTTTCTATAGTTAACACGTTAAAGGTAAAGCAATCATTAATGCGTATGTTTAATCTCGGAACAAATATCATGAACCATTATGTATTGAATTGGAAACTACCAATAAAATTTGTGTAAATAACCTAAATAATAAATGTGAATTCAACGGAGGAACCACCAGCAAATATTGTGTGAGTACCCGAACAAAAATACAGTAGGTAACTTCTACTGGCGTGGTGTGTCGCAACTGTCAGAGAATGTAGCATACCTACAACATTCATGTTCGTATACTTACAGTTAACATACAGTTGAACGCAAGTCACAACATAATAAATTAATTAATAAAATCAGCTAATAAAATAGGCAAAAATGAAGAGGGAATTTTTCCTTTTTTTGGTTTTTTATAAATACAGTTTAAAATTTGTAATGAAATGTACCTGCAACATTTTAAATTTATCTAGTGTTTTTAAGAATACGTGGAAGGATTGGGGCAATTACTTTGCTTTCCAAGAAAAATTGTGGAATTCGCTATTCATTTTTGCCCAGTTTATATTACACATTTTCTTAAAAAAAATATATACATCATATTTTAATGATGCACCCAAGTAAAGTCTTGCCATCAAAGTGAAACAAAACACAAGTGTCATCTCACTCATTGAGACTGCTCACAAATGCGTATGAGTATGAGCGGTTTGGGCGGCATTCCGGTATTTTGACATAGTTTATAGCTATTAAGACAACAAGTGTTTTATAGACGATTTAAAAATCGAGGTCGTAGTTTAAATCAGAGCGACCGCAGGGAGCGAATATTTAATAGACCGAGATTTTTAAACTATAAAACACGCGTTGTCTTCAAGATTTTTTCTAACACTAACATCTTATCAGAAATTTTAATAAATTCAGAAATTATTCGAGGGGCGTCACAATACACAAAATGCGAAGGTTGCCGTGGGTACTATGGTAATAATATCAACAAATTTGGAAAAAAACAATTTTCATCGTTGAAATGTGCCAAAACGTTCCAGAAGAAATAAGAAAAAAGGGGCAATTTGTTACCAATGAAGTCTAAAAGTGCATACGAAAAGGTGTATGTTTCGTTTCAAAGCCGGAACAAACAAAACAACAAAATCACGGAGGTAACGGAAGATGTCATTTTGGCTTTTCTTGATATGGGGTAAGTGTGTAGAACTTCATTAAAAGTTAATTCACACTACGGCAAGAATCATTTGAAGAAAATGTAAAGATTGCCAGTTTTCGATAGCCGGGCACTTGTATTGGATGAAACAGCAGAAGTTAAAGAAGAAGATGTTAGGAACAAGAGCACGAAGCTAATGTGGCAGTTCCAATTCAATAATAATTATACTTTTCACTTTTGTGATAACACAAGCCTGCACTGATTTCGATGTTTGCATAAAATTGACAGTTTTTGAACAATTTCGACCCCCTGATTACGAAAATGATTTTGGTTTTGCGCTATCACGTCTAGTTTTTTCACAAATCCTTTTTTCTTAAAATTGAAATGTTCACCTATAATGAATGAATTATTTCAAAATTTCGATATTGTAATATCGGACAACAATATGGATATTCAAAATTTCCATGTTTTATTTGCGAGTGGGGCTGCCGGGCACGAGGCAAGCATTGGACTCAAAAGAAGTGGCCTTTAAGAACTAGACTTGTACCGGGAAGCAATAATAAAAAATAATTTAGTTGTATCCTAAAAAAGTAGTATTAGGTACCACCAATGCATATCAAACTTTGTTTGATGAAGCAAATTGTAAAGTCTCTTGATAAAAATTGACAATGTTTCAAGTATTAATGTACAAAGTTACCAGATCTCTCCAATGCCAAATGAAAAGAGGTTAGGACCTCAAATAAGATCTTTGTACAAAGGTATGATTTTCAAAATTCTATGAATGTTGTTGAAAGGAATGCCTGGACGGCATTTAAGAACGTCATAGAAAAATTGCTTGGAAATCACAAAGATGAATACTACGAAAATATTGTAAGAATCATGTTTAAAAATGTTCACATCTTGGGATGTAATATGAGTTTGAAAGTGAATTTCCCCTTTTCGCACTTAAATCTTTTTCCTAAAAATCTTGGTGCTGTCAGCGAGGAACAAGGGGAACATCTTGACCAAGATATAAAATAAATGGAGAGGTGATATCAAGGAAGATGGAGCGTATCAATGATGGTAGACTTTTGCTGGATGTTACAGCGCGATGTACCCAAAAAAAAAAATACAGCAGGCAATCAATTAAAAGAAGTTTCCTCACAAAGCGTTAAAGATGCCATTCTCATAAGGAATAAAAAATTTAGTTAGATTATTAACCAAGAATTATTATAAACATCTTATTTTCCTAAATAAATTGCTTAATTTTTTTTTGTTAATTGTGAAAAAACCTGACGTGATACAAAAAAATGAATTGTATTTTTGTAATCAGGGCTCCAATGTTATACAAAATCAGTTATCAAAATCAAAACATCGATTAAAAAGTTTTGTTTTGCAGGCCTGTGTAATTACTGTAAAAATGATGAATAAAATGTTACTTAAATAATATGTGTGAGCGTATTTTATGACTCTATAAGATACGTTGCTATTGACGACGTGTCTTATAGAGAAAAGCGTATTTTATAAGAAACATAAGTGCTCAAATGCACCATAGAAACAGTATAAGATATTAGTGTTAGAAAAAAAAAATCACGCCGAATTATTAAAAAACATTCGTGCTGTAACTTCCTTATTTTTCATACGATTTCAATAAATGATGTGTCAAACAAAATCGTTTTAAATGGGCTATAATTTGAATTGATCCAATATTTGTTCTTGGGTTCTGTTTTTGACAAATGAGAGTCAATTTTTTTTTCAAATGGTACTATTAACTTTTTTTGCTCAGTTTTATAGAGATTGTTATTTTGAATATGAAAATGTAAACAACCATGCTCATGCATAGAAACAAAAAGTAGAAATAAAAAAATAATTTATTTTTTTTTAATCAAGCAGTCACATTAAACAGTAATGAAAGTGCATTCTAATTTTGCAAAGTGACTAAAACAACTATGGACATTCAAGACAATGTATACATATTTGACTCCGGCCGATAACAGAGATGATTTAATAAGAAGAATCGTAGCAGTTTGTGAACAAATACTACCAGAATTTTTATTAAACCCCGCAATGGGCGTCAGTGGAAGGTGTCGAATGTGCCTTAGAGAGAATGGAGGTAATTTCGAACATTTGCTATAGTAAATTAAGGTTACTTGATTTTTGGAAATTCTATTTTTTTTATTAAAAACAAATTTTTGATTTTTTATTTTAATGTTTGTGTATTCAGAAGATAAACATCTATCGCAATAAAGATAAAAAAAATATACAATGCAACTTAAAAAAACAAAGTCAGCTGCGGTCTGTCAAAAAATATAATGTCAAAAAAAATCATAGCATGTCGGGCTATAGTGTTTCTAAAACGATTTTGTTTGACGTACCATTTATTAAAATCGGATACAAAATAAGGAAGTTACAGCACCAAAGATTTTTCATAATACACCCGGTATGTTAGTATGTAATTACAATTGAAATTTTTTTTTTATATTTACCTACACTTCTCACAAACAACACTGAAAATAAAAAATTGTTTCAAAATGAATAAAAGTTGTAAAAAAAATATGGTCAGAAAAACGCAGATAGGTTTTTAAAAATATAATAAAGTTATATAAGTATAGAAAAAGAAAACCTAATACACATAAACTTATTGATTTCGGAATAAAATTAATTTCGTGTATTTATGTCGAATATTCGAATCCGAATTTAGTCGACGGATGGGGTACTATGATTGGCTTTTGCAACGCAAGCGTACTTCTCTATGTTCTCAAGAAGCAAGACAGCGATATGTTTTCTGTCTCATAATTTTTGCAATAATATTTGGGCACGAAGCGCATTATATCTTATATCAAATAAATTTATATTTAGAGCAACCTATGGAAATTCAATTGTTTGCAACATTTTTCCAGCGTAGAAAATGACACAAGAAACGTCTGACATTTTAATGAAATAAAATTAGGTTAGAAAATATTTTTAATTTTTGTAGTACATTCTTCCCACGGCCTCCTTGATTTATAAGAGACTCGTCTCTTATCCGGCCTGTCGCATTCGATAAATGTCTGTTTTTGAAAATTTCCCGTATAGTATGTCCATCTAGCGACTTTAATGTGACCCATATATTAGTATATGCAACTAAAAATACGTATGAATAATGACATTTTGTATAATAAATTGTCAATTTGAAAAACTAAGTGCAATCGAAACTTTAAAAAATGCCACAAACAAAGAAAAAATGTTGTATTAGTTCACGACATAAAGTTAACATTTCTTATCATAATCTACCCAATGATATCACTTTAAATGCAGCATAGAAGATAGGACTGAGAGATCATACTGGTAATATCATGAGTGCCGCAGAATATGCAAGTAGTAAAATGTTACTAAGATTCCAAAATTTAAGGACCAATGTAAATATTTCAGTCACCTTGCAAGATAGTTCTCTGGAAAAACTAGAAAAATTGTCTTCCTTTACTTATTTGCCAAGAACCAATTTTCAACTTGAGACGGCGGCAACAGCTTTTTTATGTGGCTACTTAATTATGAAAGTAACGGAGGCAGTCCATGGATGTGATTATTGCTTGTCACATTTACAAGATTCAAATTCGAAAAAGAAAATCCCTTTACTGGAATTAATTTATTACTAAGATAGAGGAAGGCTAATTTACCCCAATGATCAATTTGTGGGTCTAGTATAGTTTGGGAATGAGAAATTGGAATTTTAGCTTCTTCACTTGCAATGGGTTTTGGGAAGGTTAAACATTATAGATAATAATGAAGATTTACGGCTATGAGCAGTTCATTCCAGGAGGGACAAACAATCTGCATTTTGCCGATATTTGGCATCCCTTTTTAGTAACTAGCAGGTAGATAAACTTACACTATCGTAAATCTTCATTATTATAATCTTTACAATCTACCCATCGCAAGTGAAGAAGCTAAAATTCCAATTTCTCGTTCGCAAACTATACAATTTACAATAATTTCAATAATAGTAGAAATTCTACCAAGCATTCCAAAGGAAAATATAAATTTTGTTTTTAAGAATATCTTGGCCTCAATCTTTCGGGAAATACACTAATTCATTGTCCTGTTCATGGTAAAATGTGAGTGAGACACTTATTTAAAAATTGGAACTTCCTGTCATTGTAAATTTTTGTAAGTTGCACTCACAGACAAATAAAAAAATATATAAAAAAGAAAATTGTTGAAATTAAATTTACCGTTCATAAAAGATCTTTTTGATTTGAGATTTTGAAAAAGTGTCAGATGTATGTGTGCGTTAAAACTGTTGAAAAATGTTGAAAACACGTCTATAAAACAATAATTTCCTGCAAGGCAGGCAACCAGTACAACACATAAGCCCCGTATTGTGGCGCACCCTATAAAACAAAAATAATGCCTAGAACTACGAATGCGGCAGGCCGGATAAGAGACGAGTCTCTTATGAATCTAGGAGGCCGTGATTCTTCCTATTCCCCCTCCACGGAATATGACAATATGAAATTGGGAAAAAGCTTACTATGTAACCTGTTTAACTCCGGAGATTAATTGGTTACCTACAAAAATTACTTTACACTGTTAACAGAATTAGAATGTCGCCTATGCCTACTCTAAATATATGTTTATTTGAATAATTATATGCTCTCCGGCCCGTCGTCCGCGCCGATAATAACAAGTCGTGCCATTCGATGTGAAATGGCCACCAGAGGCACTTGGATCAGTTGGATCGCGAATGAATGGAAACTGTAATAACTACGGAAGGTTTACAACTAGAATAAATGTCAACCGTTAATTCGTCATTGATTATCAAAATAACAATAAATACAATAAGAACTTCAATCATAATCGGTGCAAATCATTTTGTAATATTAATTTGTGTTCGCGAGAAACAGCTAGACATAAAAAGGGTTTGAAACTCAAATAAGTATCAATTGTCATTGATTGTCAAAATAACAAATACAATAAGAACTTCAATGACCAATAATGCAAATCATTTTGTGATATCAATTTGTATTCGCTAGAAACAGCTAGACATTTAAATTTTGACAATTTGAATAAATTTTTCCTTCTGTAATTTCTGTAATACTATTACAGTTTCCCATAACGCGCGAGGTGGTGACATCTACCGATATTTTGACTTTTTTCCGGACGCAGAGTTTTGAGCGATTGGCACGACTTGTTATTACGATCAGCGCAGACGACGCTCCGGCCTATTCATTTGCCAGTTTTCCGCGTTCGCCGTTTGGCGCTACTTTACAGGAGCTGAAATTGGCGCGAAACGTTAAATGTCAAAAAGATGGCATGTAAAATGTTGTCTGGAGACGTGTAAGGATTGTAAAAAGACAAAAACATTCAATGAATTGCCTTCAGACAATATTCTACGGAATCGCTAGCTTGAAAGTTTAAATACTTGCTCAGGTAGGGATTTCAAAAATCTTTTAATCAGTAATAGGACTTGCATATATGATTGTATTTAATAGATACGAAACTACCTGATAAAGCTGTAATCTGCAATTTACATTTTGAAAACAGTTCTTACAAAAATACACCTTCTGGCCGAAAATTACTAAAGTGTAACACGGTGCCTACATTAAAACGTAGTAATCATGTCTTTATCCGTCAAAGTAACAGCTGACAACACAGTGACAGAAAGCCAAGTTTCAAACCGCGTGGTTCCGAACTCAAATCACCCGTTCGCTAGCGCCAAACGGCTTACAACTAAATGGTATTTTGCTCAAATGAACAGGTCGGAGAGAGCCAAGAGTCTCGACTATTTAGAAGGTCGTGTATAAAAGTAACCCAGTACCTATATTAAAATATACAGGAATTTACAAAAAAAAGCACACTAAATAATCAAAACCTCGGTACTCTCGAGATACCGAGTTGGTGCCGCTTTTACACAAATATGCACTTACAAAATTCTACTTTAGTCACAGGTCTGAGCACAACGTACTAACTGAAATTTTATAATACCAGTATTGCTTTATATATATTTCAATTTGTTATCTATCCCTAATTCTTGTGGATTACTTTGCAATCATGATAATATATTTTTTTAATTTTTTAATAATCCAGAAACTGTTCGAAAATTAAGAAGTGAGCAATTGTTTAACAAGATTTGACGTATTAAATTTGCCAACAATATAATTTATTTCACAGTTTCTTTTGTAGCATTATAAAACACCACGAGAGGTTCTACAAGCGCTTGCGTCGGGACTGTAACATCGCTACTCGACCAACCGGAGTTAGCATAGGAGCATTAAAAAAACGCAACGACGCGACGCACCCACCTTCCGTGACATTTTGGGTGGCGCGCTTCATTCCGGTTGATTGCGGGCAACAAATTCAAATTTTCGGTTACACCGTGCCAGTCACGGGGCGGCTGAAGGAACACGTTTTTGCCCCCCGTGTAAGGCTAAGACGGCCTCACGTCTTTGGATCGTCTGGCTGCGATCCATCGTTCTCTCGTACCCCATTGCCTTTTTCTTCTTCTTCTTCTCTCGCTCAATCTTTTCTCAATTACGGGTAACGTTACGGCAATGTGTTATCTTCTTCCTTTCCAAACTACATCTATTCTGTCTGTCTCTTCTTTCTTCTCGACCCTGCGAAGACCAACGATTACTGACCTGACACAACAAACCGGCGCCATAATAGTTCTTTTGACAAGTCAGAGCGCACGAATAGTACTGCGGAAGTGCCTTCATTCGATGCGCCGCGCATTCGAAAATCGGAATGGCTTATCGAAAAAGGGAATAAGTGCCGATCGTCTTGCGCCACGCAGAACTGAAAATGACCGGGGGTTGCGAAAAAACTGCACGAAGCGGAAACGACATCTTTGCGTTGATGACCGCGAAGCGGACCAGGCGTGCCGTGGTCGCACCAAAAAATTTCGATACCGATTACCGTCTCCGAAGAAATCATTAGGTCGCCCCTTTTTAGTAGAAAGGTAATTATATAATTGTTCTTATTCTTGTTACTAACGACGTTCGTTAGAGGTTTTCCGAGGTTGCCGAAATTTTCGGAGGTGACCGACGTTTTTCGAAATTGTCGAAGTTTTTCGGAGTTCCAGAGGTTTTACTGTTTCTACCGTTTCTGCCGTTCTCGCCAGTTTTGCCAGTCCTATTTTTTCCGAACTCCGAAAAACTCAATTCTCTAAATTTTTTTAAATAGCACCAGTTCACGACATAATTCCTTTGCTTTATATCGCCAATTGTTTCATCAAGCTTACTGATTACCCTCAGGATATATAATTATTAATTTTAGTTAATGCCCGTCATTGGGGCTTGTAAGAGAAAATCTGTTCTTATAATTTTTTAATAATTTTTTTGTAAATATGATTAATTGATAATACTCTATTCAAATTTTTTTTATTTGAATAATTATACTTAATTACTTTCCAACTTTATTAAAGAACGTGATATTATTTTTCATTCAAATCTGTTTTTTTTTTTTTTGATAATAATTGTGTCAAGAACTCGAAGCCTTTGTTCCGGCAACTGGCCAAGGACATCAGTGACTCCATCATTTAGTTGCCTGGCGCCCATTGTGAACCCACCCCAAAGCTCCCGAACAAAAACCTGAGCCCGGAAAAGTGACTGGCCCATTTAGGGTCACAGTAGAACAATTGTTAAAGTGATATTAACAGGATTGCAAGTGCATGTTATTCCAAAGGTCAAGCTCTTAGCCCTTGCTAATAAGCATTTCATTCCCAATTTAACTTATTAAAATAATGTAAGTTTTGTTTCATTTTAGTTCTCTTTGTTTTTTGTTGCAGAATTTTTATTGTACAGTCACAAATTTAGATTTATGACCCAACGACAAATTACGTAAATTCCGTCTGGTTCTAACAAAATTCAAATTGTAACCACTCAATATTATCGGGGTTATTAAGAAAATTCTAGAAATATTGGAAAAATTATCATGATGGATTAACATAAAGAATTTGGAATTTAACAGAACTGATTGGCCATTTTCGTCAGGTTGGGTGTGAGAAAGTGAAATATCTCAGAATGATCGAAAAACCACTACAGGAAATTCGGCATCTTCTGAACCAAAAGCAGTCATTCTGTGATCATACTTCTGTATGCGCCTTATTCTTGTGTGAGTCACACATTATGGAAGGTGTGGAATCTGTAACAATGTTTAGCAAGGTAATCGTTTCGTATCAATTTTTAAGCGGTTTTGCTATTATAAAGTACAAAATAAGGAAACAGGTGATGTGTAGTTTGATAAGACATTGTTACTTTAATGGTTTGTTTCGTTTTTGCTCGCTGACGTGACGATATTGGTTAATCCCCCTTTATCTAGAATATTATATTTACGTCGTATCGTGGCCGTATCGTGGGCATATCGTAATGGTATCGTGTAGGATACCCTTTTCAATGACGGTGAACGAGCGGCAAATAAATTTTTTTAAATGGCAATAAGAGTTAAATGTTAAAATTTTTTAGAGTTTTTATGCTCTCTCGAATAGTCAAAGAATGTTTACATTGTGGTGTTAGATAATAACCCTCTCATTATTGCAATATGTATAACGTTAGATTTTTTGGACGACTATACTTATACATCATTTTTAAGGGATAGTTTTGATTCAAGTAACACAATACGCAAAATGTGTGTTTATTCCAAAAAGGTGTGTAGAGTTTGTTTATTTGGTTAAAAGAATTTATTTGTTTTAAATAAAATTAATACAGTTTTGAAAAAGATAAAGAGCGATCAAATTAATTTGTAATCTAGCTATCCATGAATTCGAAATCGTATGTCGTTACTTGAACTCTACGCTCCAAGAAACACAGCTCGAAACACAGATTAGATCTCGACATATCAATCGCAAAAGACATACGGATTCAAATCCATGGATGACTCGATTACAAATTAATTTGATCGCTCGTGTTACTTCCGGACCGAGATGATTTGATCGGTTTTGATCAAATCATGATCGGTTTTGATTAAAAAAAAAAAAATTAAAAAAAAAAGGGGGAATGACAGTGACGGAAGTTTTTTTGAGTTGTTGACTGAACGGTCCCAACTTACGTAAAATTGGCACCACCGTCCGCAAATCGGCCTTGTCTTGTGTTCGTTGTACCTAACGATTTAACTGATTTCCCTCTAACAAGTAAGTGCACGACTTTTCAACCGCGTCAGTGTCCCCGGGCCGGGAACGATAAGAGACATCGCACCTATCACCGGTACCCACAGTGGTCCTAGCTCGACCACCAGAAGCCCCGGTGGTAACACTCGATACAAAACTGATATTATTATTACTATTATTATTATTATTATTAGATTGTGAGCTAACAGGCTGAAAGCCCAATTACAAGCCCCTATCAGTAGGCAGAGTTATATCTTCACAGCTATAAATCACTGTGTTCTCATCTGAGAGGCCACTCTGTCAGACCCTGAAAAAGCTCCTAACTTGGTTCAACCTGCAAGCAAATATATCCACATTCATCTCTACGACTTCGTGGCCACGCAACATTTGGGTAACAGGAGACCGAAGACCGGCGTCCGTATGATATGGTGTAATGAGGAATGTATTGGTTGATCGAGAACCCGAACGAGGAACCCTAAGATTGACTCTTGAGAGTAGAGCAGGGCAATGTAGAGATCCATGAAGCAGTTTATACAAAAAAATGACAGAGTGCTCCAATCGTCGGTTTGACAGAGACTGCAGACCAAGCCTATCTAGCAAAAGTTCCTGAGGATAACCCCTAGGGGGATACAAACCGTCCGACATAAAAATTGCGCTCTTGAGAAATCTACGTTGGACACGCTCTAATTGAGCAATATAGATATTGTGTATAGGCGACCATACCAAAGATGCATATTCGAGTTTCGACCTCCTGATATGACTAGGAAGAAATGAATCTGGACTTAACGCCTTAATTAACAATAACTTGACCAGAAGGATACGTGCGCCATTGAAGTGCGACTATCTCTAAAATTAAAAATTGGCACTGCCCGTTCAAATTTTGGTTTTTGAGCCAGTTTATGGTTGTGAAATTTCTCAAAGAAAGTGAACTTTATTCTATTCATACTCGTAAATTTGATACATACATATTTAGTTTGTTCCATGTAATCGTAGGTGGTAGGTGAGTGTATAATTTTAGTTGACTTTTACAAGTTCAAACAAAAAACATAGCAACTGAAAGAGAAGCGTCGTTTCTAAAATCTGAATGGAGAAAATTGACAAAACATCGTTCTGAGAAAAATTTCCCTCGGAATGAAAATCAAACTATGTACTTAAAATGCAGGAACTTTTTTTAAGACATTTTCTTATTTTTTCAATTTAAACGGAGTAGGTGTTATTGCCTGGAGACCAAACAACGGAATCATATATTCCAGACCGGACTTCATAAAATGAAATTATAAACAGAGAAACGTACGGCAGTGTTGGAAATGTTTGCAGTAGCAGGTGACAAACCCGGGTCTATGACGTTTCGCCACCAGCCGTTTCGTCTTTCTTCTCTGGGAAAGTTCGCCTCTAGCCCAGTTTGCCACTGAAAAACAAACATATTTGAATTTTAGATACGTTTTTATTGGTAAAATGCTTTATATATTATATTTCATTTTTACAAAAATACAGCCTTTCGTAATAGGTACAGAAAACAACTAAATTTGAAACTGCAAATATATTATCTTAAATAGTAAATGGTAATGTCGTTTTCAAAGAATTAGCGTAATTAGGATCCCCGCTTATTGATATAATAATCTACATATTTACAATTCTCATTAAAACTCTATTCAAAAATCTTGAGGGCGAGATTACCGATAGGATTTAGGTACTATTGCGATCCAAAAATTTTGGACACTAATGTCATCGTGCTATCATACATTCTAAAACGACCCTTATGTATTAATAACCTCAATTTTGATTGTGTCAATTTTGAAAATATGAATGTCAGATTTACCGAGAAAATATTCATAAAGTTGTAAAAATCAGACAAATGGAATAGAACGAGGTTTTCATTAATAAAAAATATAAAACAAATACCCAAATGTATTCGCATATTAAAAAAATTATATTTTAAACCGGTGTCAAATTGACAACAATTTCATCTTTCGTGTGACAGTTTCAATAAAGCATAATTTAGAGTAAATTTTTTAATATGACAGAAGTTTGATGTCCAAAATTTTATGATCGTAATAGTACATTAGCTGCGAATAAATAACACTGATAAGATAATTTTACTACAGAATAAATTCTCAGATCAATATAATATATGTATACACAATAAAGAGATTAAGGTCACTAAATCAACACACTACGTGTTCAGGGAGCCCGATTAGTGATTTTATATATCTATCCTTGTCGCACAATAAACTCAATCTGGGGATAAACATAACAGAATCACGTTTGAAAACTTTGAAGTGTCACTAATTGTCAATAATTGTATCTTGTTTTTCAAGTCCCATTTCACTAGTTATCTTATTAAACATATATTCTCTTTGTTTTAAAAATAGTTTCAATTGGTTTTCTCTGTTTTTCGTTTGAATTCAATTACGTTTCTTTAAATAAATTACCATGGTCAGTAATAGGTGTTGTATTATGGCTCGGTTGTATCAAGCTTAATTAACATCCTGTCAGCTAACAACGCGTCAAGTCGGAAATCCGCCCATTTGATTGGCTGATTCAAATAAAATGTTAAATATCCTTCCATCAGATCGCTTAACATTATGTTAACTTTAACAACATATTGTTTTAGAACGGATTTTTTTGAATGGCGGCTGAGCTATTCTTCTTTATTATTTTGAATAGTGGGACAATGTAATTACAGACTTCCGTTAATTAATGCTCACAAAATGGTGTAACTTATTGCGGAATCAAGCGATTCAAAATCAAAGAAATTCCTTTTGGAGATGATTTCCCTTGCTATTCAACGTGGAAACGCTGCAAGCATTCGGGCCACTTTTCCAAATTTTTGTATTGTAAACCAAAAATGTTATGTGCTTAAGTTGATTAATTATATATTTTTCATTAAATTTTACATACCAAATTTTAAAAATGTCAGCATTCAAAGTACCTAATGTAAATTTGGTTTTCACAGTTTTTACAGTATGAAATAATTGTAAAAATGTGTCAATTTTATTCTGACAGTTCCTGTTTTTGTTGCAATTAACTTTATTTCTATAAACACAAAACTGAAATTCAGTATCGAGATTTCGTTTCCGCGACGCGATTCCGTAATTTAATTTTGAACCGTGGTTCCGAGGTTGTTCGAATTAGCGAACGCTCGGATTACCGAGGTTCGGATTATTGACGCTCTACTGTATTTCGTGCGGTAGATAATTGATAATTAATAAATAAATAATACTACTGACAATAAACGCTAAATAGAAAAAGGAGAATGCCCTCAGTTCCTGATGTCATTTTCATTTTCTGTAGGAGCAAATTTTCATATGTATTTTCAAAAAACGTGGAAAATGTTGAAAATCAGTAAGTGTAATACATATAGGTCAAATAATTGAATAATCGGTGCGATTCTAATTCAACATGGTTATCCCTTAGCAATGTCAGAAATGGTTATGTAAACATTTTCTGGTTGTATAAAGAGTCTTGTCAAAAAATGCTATTCTAATTTGCCAAATCATAACCATTTTTCTAACAATCATGGTTATGAAGATTGTTATATAAACGTGTGACAAATGATCTTGCTAATTTGAAAGATGGACTTGGTTGCAGCAAATTTTGGTCTGCATTTTCAAAATAACGTGGAAAATGTTGAAAATCAGTTAGTGTAATACGGTGCGATCAATTAAAAAATAAATCGAGTCGGCGTGTTACCTATGGCAACCCATGCTATAGCATAGGCTCCAAAGCAAACTCGATTTATTTTTTAAATGATCGCTCGGTACATATACCATACCTAGGTCAAAAAATTGAATAATATGTACCTTTTTGCTATTACGAAGTTCTGTTGTGCTTTCAAAGCCATATTGAGATTAAAAGATAAATTGATAAGAAATTAAAATAAGTTAAAAATTACTAAAATATGCTTCTTCTCCAACGTTTGGACCATAATTTCCATTTGCTGGAAATTAGTCTTCTTGTTCCTTTTTTTAACGTTAGCAGAAGAACGGCAAGAATCAATTTTTAAATTAATTGACGCGGGTTTGAGGGTTTGACGTTTGACTTGAGCAATGTCCACTAGCTAAGGAAACTGCGCATGCGCGACGCTTGTTAAATAACAATGTTCATAATAGACCGCGGCAATAACAATCATTGCTCTAATTGTGTGGGTAAAATCCTACCAAATGTGTCAATCAACAGCGCGTTTTATCTACGAGTAATTCTAAAGAATTAGAAAGATCAACTTGATATACTGGGTGCCCCAAAATTCACGGAACAACTCAATGAGGTAATGTCAATTCATGTTAGAAAATAACGAGAAAAATAATAAAAAAATTCTCAAATGATATTGGGATGAGTTTTGGTATTGATAAGTGTAAAATGCAATCAATATGTCGCGGTCATTACGAACATTTAGAATATATAACTCAAGAAGGAGAAATCATTAAAAATTTAAATAAAGGAGAATTTTATAAATATTTAGGTATTAATCTTCTACTTCTTCTTCAACCGATTCAATAACAAAATTGCTAATTAATTTGAAACTTCAGTTACCAACTATTAGAAGAATTCCAAAAGCTTGTAGACATTTAGCTGCAGATAAATTAAGTTCCATTATTAATAATTGTCTTTCGACCAAATCATTATCATCCTTTGAGAATCTTTTGCTTTTTTCGTATAGAGCTTTCAATGTAGCAGAGAAATCTGATAAGTCATTGAATAAGCATATAAAAGAAAATCTTTCTAATTTTGAAGAACCACAAATACGAACTGGTTCTAAGAAACGTACAAATTTATCATTAGCTAAGAAAGTAGAAGCAAAAGTAGCCGATTTTGATATCAGAGGAGTTAAATTATTGTCCTCGGATGACTCATTAGCTTCATTCAACGAAGATGTTGCTGAAGAACTTAAAAAAAAACATCCTCCACCATCTCGCGAACTTTTTTTCCCAGACCCTTCCAAACCAGGAGACATTAGTTTAATAGTCAATGAGCAAAACGTTCGAGAAGCAATCAATTCATTTCCTGCCGGTTCTTCACCAGGTTTAGATGACATGAGACCACAATACTTGAAAGATATCATATCTTTGTCAGCGGGTGAGGCAGGTCAGAAGGCACTAAGAGCTTTAACCAAACTATGCAATTTTTTATTATCTGGGCAACTTCCTTCAGAAATCTGCCATTTATTGTATGGTGCGTCTTTATGTGCTCTTAACAAGAAAGATGGAGGACTTAGACCGATCGCTATCGGAAACTGTTTGCGAAGATTGACCTCAAAGCTAGCCTGTTTTCAAAGTCGTAATATTGTAAATTCGTATTTATCTCCACACCAACTTGGAGTTGCAACTAAACTAGGATGCGAAGCAGCAATTCATACCACACGAACCTTTGTTAATAACGATCAAAACCATGGCAAAGTTCTTCTTAAATTAGATTTCAAAAACGCCTTTAACTCAGTCGAACAGGATTGTATTCTGAAAGAACTCCAACGTCATACTCCACTTCTGTACCCTTATCTTTATCAATGCTATAGAAATCCTTCAACTTTATTTTTCGGTAATCATTTAATTTCTTCTTCTGTTGGAGCCCAGCAAGGAGATCCTTGCGGTCCCATGATTTTTAGTCTTGCCATTCAACCAATTATTTTATCATTGGATTCTCAAATGAATATATGGTATTTAGATGATGGAACCTTAGCTGATTACCCGGAAGTAGTTTTATCAGACTTTAAGAAAGTTATCAATTTATCTCAGGAAATTGGCCTTGAATTAAACTTTAACAAATGCGAGATCTTTTGCTGTTCTGGAGACACAGATTTAAAAGTCATAAAGGAATTTCAAAATTTAGCACCAGGCATTAAAATCTGTGACCGAGAAAGTTTATCTCTTTTAGGCTCTTCAATCTTTGACCAAGGTTTCAAAAACACCGTCGAAAAAACTATAATTACAGTTGAAAATCTTTTAAACAAAGCTGAACTTCTTAACCGTCACGTGGCTTATACTTTAATCAAAAACTGTCTTTTTATACCAAAATTTAATTTTTTATTGAGAACAACTCCATTTTGGAAATTTTCTAATTATGTTAATTCAATTGATTCTTCTTTAAAGTCTTGTTTAGAGAGAATACTTAATTTACGTTTAACTGATTTACAATGGCGTCAGTCCACTTTACCGATTAGATTTGGTGGTCTGGGAATTCGTCGCATTTCCGATATTTGCCTCCCTGCTTTCCTATCTTCAATTAATGGGGTTAAAAAGCTTGTTTCTTTATTACTAAACTCAAAGGATAATGAGCTTAATATTCACCATTATGATGAAGCTTTAGCAGTCTGGGGTGTAGCAAATGAGAACGAAATACCAACAATCCCACAATTTCAGAAGAATTGGGATAATATTAATATCAAAGGAATAATTGCCAATGACTTAATCTTTAATTCACCTAGAGACTTGGCTCGTTTTAAGGGTTTGCAATGCAGAGAATCAGGATCTTGGTTACATGCAATACCTTCTCCTAATATTGGTACTCTTTTAGATAACACTTCCTTCCAAGTTTGTATTGGTTTAAGATTGGGTTGTAATCTTTGTTCACCTCATGTTTGCAAATGCAATGCGAAAGTTGACGAAATTGGCACCCACGGTCTAAGTTGTTTCAAAAGCAGTGGTAGATTTTCAAGACACACTGAAATTAATTCCATTATCAACCGGTCTTTAACTTCTATTCCCCAGATGGGATGACTTTAGTACCGTGGATTAAAGGTCAACCTTTGGTTTGGGACGTTGCTGTTGTAGATACACTTGCAGACAGTTACGTATTGAAATCATCTGAAGTCTCAGGTTTTGCCGCTGAAATGGCTTGCAAACGCAAACATAGCAAATATAGTTCAATCATTTCGTCAAACTACGTGTTTAAAGGGTTAGCATTTGAAACCTTAGGCCCTTGGTGCAAAGAAGCCATCGATTTCATTAGTGTCATCGGAAACCGACTTATCGCGGAATCAGGCGATTCAAAATCAAGGAAATTCCTTTTCGAGAGGATTTCCCTTGCCATTCAATGTGGAAACGCTGCAAGCATTCGAGGCACTTTTCCAGATTCCGCAATATTATCGGAAATGTTTGTATTATAAAACAAAAATGTTTATGTAATTATGTTAGCACAAATATAATTTCAAGATTATTTATTAAAAAAATCATAAAATTATTGTAAAGCTTTTGATGAAAAAATTCAATCAACCTTGGAAAAAATTTTGAATATTAAATTATCTTCAAACTCATGGAATCAAGCATCACTTCCATTGGATTTTGGTGGACTAGGTATCCGTTCAGTGACTGATTTATCTTCAGTAGCATTCCTTGCTTCAATACATTCTTCAATTGCTCTCATCGGATGTATACTCTCTCCTTTAAACAATACATTTGAGATCAAATATTTGTCAGAAGCTCTGGATTGTTGGAAGCTCCTCTGTCCCGGCATTGAGATACCTGATTCACCTAATTTGCAAAGACTTTGGGATGCTCTAATTATCAACAAAAAGTTTAATGAAATTTTGGATTCTTCTGATCATCGCAATAAAGCAAGACTGCTAGCTGTTTCTGAATTGGAATCTGGAGCCTGGTTAAAAGCTCTACCATCTTCTAACCTTGGTACTTTATTAGACCGTCAAACACTTCAAATAGCCGTTGCTCTTAGAATTGGATCTGAAATCTGTCATCCACACATTTGCATTTGTGGCTCTCAGGTGGATAAATGGGGTCATCATGGTCTTTCGTGTTTAAAAAGTGCTGGTAGAATTCCACGCCACAGTGCCTTAAATGATATTTTAAAGCGTACCTTCTCTTCAGTCAACATTCCTTGTATTATTGAACCTTACGGATTGCTTCGTGAAGATGGTAAAAGACCAGATGGGGTTACTTTAATTCCTTGGAAACGTGGTAGAACACTTGTTTGGGATGTAACATGTGTTGATACCTTGGCTGCAACACATTTAGATGGTTGTTCAAGAAAATCAGGTTCCGCTGCTCTTTCAGCCGAAAAATTAAAACACGGCAAATATTGTACAATTAAAGAAAATCATAATTTTGTCGCATTTTCGTTAGAAACCTTTGGCCCATGGAGCCCAGATGCTAAAGAGCTTTTTAAAGATATAAGCAAGTTGCTGCTTGAAAAATCTGGTGTTTCCGAGTCCCCTAGCTATTTCCAGCAAAGAATAAGTATTGCTATCCAAAGAGGAAATGCTGCTAGTGTTCTGGGAACTGTGGCCAAAACCTCAAGACTTGAAGAAGTTTTTTATTTGTTTAAAATTTAGTTTACATATCATATAAAAATAATATACAAATAAAAAAAATCATAATGAGTCGCTTTTTGTGCCGGTGAGTGTATTTCCCACTATGAGCGTCAATTTTTAACCTATAAAGGTTTTAGTATTTTGTATTCATGACATAAAAAAAATAAATTATTACAATTGGAACTCTTGCTACCGTTTCCGAAATAACGTCGTATTTTTGTCTATCGTTACTCCACTAAATAGCGTATCAATTAATAATGAAATTTGGTCTAGTGACTCTAAAGATTTATTGGATAAATTTGATTTATATGTAGGTAACTGCACAAGAAATGCAACTGCAAGTACTAAAAACACGCAATGCGCATTTTTTAAATCTAATTGTTTAAAAAAAGATGCATCCGCGTTTAGTTATTCTGAACTTAATGATGGTTCGTTTATCTAATAACCTTTCTGGGAATTTTTAAACGAGTGCAAACTATTTGCAAAACGAGATCTGTACATTTTAAACGAATTCAAATTGTTTACAAAGCAGTAATTGCTTTGAAATGAATTTATATCCAATGATATGTCAGTGCCAAATCAGCTTAAAAGTTACTTAAAAAGTCAACAAAAGCAACCAGAAATGTTACCATATGTTTACTTACCTACTTCAATTGCAAAACGAACTTTCCTAAGAAAATACATTTTGGGCTAAAACCCCCCTAGCTTATCTACTCGCATTGATGTAAATAATGAACACACGATTAAAATGAAATCTGATAAATTCATATTGTAGGATTTTCTAGTTTGAAAGCTTACCGTCATCTTCATACATAGAGCAAGTAATATTTCAAGATTTTAGAGTACCATGTCCACACACTAGAAAATAATATGAAACATTTAACAACAAATTGTGTTTATTTTTTAATTTGGTTCACCATTCCATATTTTCCACGATGAATCATCTAATGAAATCTTTGCGGTGATTTGTTGCAAAACTATTAGGCATTCACGATCTTTTTGGGACCGAGTTGGCTATGACCATCTAGTGATTTTGTTAGCAGTATCTCGGTGATATCTAACTACCCTAAGAAAATTGACACTTTTTGTGTTAGGTTAGGTTGTTTTCAGTTTAGGGTTATATTTTCTGAATAGGTACTGTAGTGACCCAGTTTAAAATTTAAATTTAAATTTCCGGTACCGCCACAACAGCGCGCCAAATGTAAAGGTACTAGCGGCTAGACTAGGAACTGCGAGCGGAAAGATAGCGGGGGTTGAAGCTCTCTCGCGCGGGTGTTTGAAGAGGGGTAGGTAACTTTTGTTTGGTTTTTCGAAACGAACACACCTTGCGAAGAGCGATCCAGTTTCTCAAATTTGTAAGTTAAATCTGATTCAATTTCACTTCCGTCCCGAGTAGATATTTGTGTCCCCGTGTAATTTATTCCACGTTCGTTGGCTTTTTGGTTTTTTTGTTTTTGGGACCAGGACCACGTGGTAAGGGTCTTGTTTCAGAATTCGCAGAATACAACGACTGATTATTTCACTTTTATTTGTTCGCGAGCGTGGGGTCGATCACGTGGTTGAGTTATCGCCTCTCGCACACGAAAGGAAAATTGTAAATATTAAATTCTGACATGCTAAATTCACAAATTGGTTAAAATCACAATTTGTTCGTATCGGAAAAAAAGTTTGTGTCATGTAATTGGGAAAGCAGTTTAGAGCGACATCAGCGTTCGTTTCGTCACGGGTTGTAATAAATGTTCCGCACTTCGATAGGCATTGATTGGTGATTGGGACTAGGTAGGCCGCTGCACGTTGTAGTTTCGTTCGCTCGGCGTAATTTCTTTTCTTTTTTTGTTTTTTTGTTTCCTTGTCCCCTCCGAACCTACGCGTGAGATTCACGTCCACACATGGAAGTTGTGTGTCCCGTCATCTCCCTTCCGGCCGGCATGCGGATGTAGAAATAGGGCGCGGGGGTGTCGCATGCGTTAGAGGTTGTAGGAATGGTCACACATGTACTCTGTAGTTGAGACAACATTTAAACGGCTCGTGACGAAATCGCGCGTCCCCGTATCTCAACTGTACCGAAATGAAATATTTTATTGTAATTAGTGTTTAAGATAAATTTGTTATGAAGTTTCAAAAGATTCCGCCTTTGGGATACCGTTTACGGAGGTTTTATCGGTCCCGTTTTGCAATAACCGTGTTTTATAATTTGTTTATTTTTGTATTTTGTCGGGAAAAATTCGTTCATTCACCTTAATTCAAAAATCCACTCTGTCGGTTCGTTTGGCGTGTGCGAGTGCAACGTGAGATTTGGCATTGTGTCTAATTTCTTGTTTGTCTTTATTTCTTTAAAAATTAATCGTTTGCTATTTCGATTTTGGTAAATAATGTATTTTGTGTTGCATCGTTTAATGCTGTTTATTTGTGTATATATTTTATTTTGTAAATAATTAAATGAAATAAAAGTTTGGCGTCCTCCACACCTAGTTGTTTCATTTCTATCGACACTCTTCCAACTGGAACCCTCATCGTTTGCATTCCGAACCTTTTTCCGCCAAAAGAAAATCACAACGTAGGGCTCCTCCGATTCGATGACGATCACGACCACATTTGTTACCGTTTTGCGCAGGTTCAAATATTTGGCGGAAAAAGTAATGTATTCAAATCATTACAGTAGTTTTGTCATTTTCATTGTAGTCGTAAAATTTTATTTTATATTATGATTATTGTGACTATGAGCGATTAACGGACACAATGGTTTTGTCGAAAAGGTTGGGAAGCGACGCGGGCGTGAATCGTGCGATCGTGCCCATGCTTGCGTTCGTTCAGCTCGACTTCGAACAGAAGTTGAAATTTAATGTTGTTGTTGTTGTTAAACATTGCGGTTTAGTTAGGTTATGCAGGCTAGTGATGGTAAGTAGGTAAGTGGCAATTTAATAAAAATGATCTCAGTGGCAAGTACCAATCAAGAACAAGAGGCGGTTGTCGTTCCTGTTAACGTCGATGTTCGAAATTCGGAAGATATTGTTGATTTTTTGATAAATAAATGCCGGTTTTGTAAACTTTCCTACGAAGATAAGTTTTATGTACATTAAACAGTTAAAGAGACCCTGTCCTGATGTAACTGATCTAAGTAAAACTTTGGTAACTACTGGTAAACAGAATAGTGCATTTACTAATTCGTGATAGGTACGGAAAATATGATTGGCTTGGTGGCAGTAAATTACTTAATAGTATATTATGTTATGAGGAGCAAAAATGAAGTTTTATGTGCTGCGCCTGGTAGATTGGCTGCTGAACGCAGTGAGGCAGACAAACCAGCCAAAGCATATAAAACCATTTTTGCTCCGAATAACATATACTATTTTTTCTTCAAACCTTCATAACAAATTATTTAAGACATGTTAAGAAAGCAGGTAGGAATTTCAAGTGATTTAGCTAGTTTACTTTACTGCCGCTCATCAGCGGAGACAATAACTTCACGGACGCCCTCAGCGGAGTTAATAATCTCGTCAGCTCGTTAGATGCCATGACAATGAAGTGACACTTTAGCATTATCAATGCAGCAGGATAATGTCATAATTTACTGACGTTTAAAGAAAAAAAAACTTTGTTTTATTCTGTTCGTGATTAATAATGAGACAGTGTGGACAAAAACGGGGTATCCTGATTTGAACAATTTAGGGCGTGCATTAGAGAAGCACAATTGCTTTTGCTTGTAAATTCGTTCTTTTCGGTAAACAAAACATTGCCACCGTAATAGACCCCTCGGCAACGGCCATACCACGTTGAAAAGCCCCGGTTCTCGCCCGTAATAGTCCCCGCTCGGAAAATGGAAATAGAAAAGTTTAGATAAGAATAGCGTACGGGAAAATCGTGAAATTATCAAGTCTAATTGATATTGCAATTTTTTTGTGCCAGCAAGAGTTGTCGTTTATTTTCCATAATAAACCCAATGCATGATATTCTTTTGTTAATGTTACTGTCATTTTCAAAACGTCCATGTTAGGGAAAAGTGCAACATTTTGAAATTACGTCTCACCTTTGTAATAATAAGCATTATATCCATCACCACCGTTGAACTGGTGCAAGGTCAAAAAAAAAAAAAAAAAACGCGAAAAAACTGACCAAGTGACTGACCAAAAAAATTGCTGGTGCCTACCCGGTTTTGATCTTGACGAGCCGCTACTGATTCGTGAACACTATGTAGCACTTGTAATATGTCGGTAAAGTAGATCTCGTATTGAGAAAATATCGAAAATAATTTTTACTTCATTAAAAGTGTATCCAATCAAAGGTTATTGTTTATTATTATGTATTAACCCACAAATTAAGTCCGGAGTCCGCTAAGTCGTTTCTCAAGGTAATGATTTCTTCAATATATGTAGTAGACCGTAGGCAACCCACAATACTATCTTTATCCCAGTGTACGAATAAAGATCAGGAATTTAAACCCTTTCTGTGCGTGGATCGAAATAACACAACTGAAGCGCCGAGGAGAGTTCTGGAGAGTCTCCAGGAAGAGCTATACTTGGGTCAACCAACAGATATAGTAATAAAACCGCCCCCTAGTGCCCGCGTATTTTAAATAGCAGCTTCCAATTGGCTTATTCAAAACGTGCGCAGATTTTCGAAAGCCTGATGTACATCCACAAAAATTACTTGAGGGCATTTCATTAGTTTTAACCTCGCTTCGGCAGTTTGACCACGTGTTTATGTTTGTTTGTTGTCCTTGGCATTTTTCGATTTGTATTATAAAATAGTTTTTTTTCAAGACTTTTGGTTCTCTATTTGTTAGAAAGAACCTGTTTCATTGTGAAACAGGCTTCGGCGTATATCGTTCTACGCAACTAGGCCACATTCCCTTTTTTTTATTACTATATCTGTTGGTTGGCCCAAGTATAGTTCCTTGTTCCTTGCAGGTGCAGGGACGTCCTGTTGACTCAACAAGACAGTCGTGGAACGTGCTGACACTGTCATTGGCGCGGCCATGTTACTCAAGACTGTAAGGCGTGTCTATCAGCAAATGGGTCAATTTACGAGCGACAGATGGAGGTAGGAGGTGGGTGTAGAAGCGGAGCGGCCGCATGCGGAAGAGGAGCCCCACAAAGAGTAAGAGGTCCACCCCCACCTCGACTAGAAATGAACTGCTGGCTAAACAGAAACAACAACACAATGCACCAGTGAAACGGAGTGAGACAGAACACAAAAAGCACATTCTACATGTGGGAATTTGGGAAAACATAACAGTGTCTTCACCAGTGGCGGCTTGTCAGGGGCGCCAGATATGTCAGAAATTCTATTTTTATAAACAATTTTTGTTATATCTCTCTGGTTTGGGTTAATTATACTCATACGTGTATAAGTCACTTTTCACTGTAGTTTGGTTTATAACGTGCCTTCAAATAAATTTATATTTAGAGCAACCTATGAAAGTTCAATTGTTTGCAACATTTTTACAGCGTAGAAAATGACACAAGAATCGTCTGGTCTGACATTTAACGAAATAAAATTAGGTTAGAAAATATTTTTAATTTTTGTAGCGCATTCATCTCAGATTATTGAAATTCACATTAATAAATAATCCAAACATTATTCCAATCACAAATTATTTGCTAACTAATGGCTTTTCGCCAATATACGGAAGATGATGTTTCAGCTTTCGAAATCTTTGTGAGGCATTGCTGCAAATTTTAGTTAATCTTCAGGAGAAAAATACCCCAAATTCGAATGAAAAGTCGAATAAGATCGCAAAAGTTCAAAAGCACCAAAGTCAAGTAACTGTTAACATAAAGGGAACAAGTAAATGGGATGTTACACGGTTAGTTCATATTCTCCATTCAATTTCAGTATTTATATTGAATGAAAACTCAAACTGAACATGGAACTAAACAGACAGTCTGAAAGTACCCAGCTTAAGCAAAGTGACAAATAGTTAGTCGTATCAATTCATTTATTTCTTTAAACCATAAAAGAAAACATAACATTAACATTGCTGTGAACACTAATAAGAATTGTAAATTAAGTATTGCACATAACCTCACACAATAGGAGATAACAATTTTATACATAATTTAGAGTAAGTGTTGAAAATGTGCACCCTGTTCTTGTAAACACAACCTAGTCCTTCACCTAATTGCATTAGTTACATTTTCTAAAACAATAGGATTATTATTAATTTCATTAATTTTCTGTGTTATCCTATTTCGTAGTTCTGCCAAATCATTTATGGGTGTTGTGTAAATTTAATTTTTGATGTGTGGCAACAAGAAGAAATCACATGATCTAGGGGGCCAGTTGTTTGGTGTATTACGGCTTATAATTCTGTTGTTATAAAAATGGAGTCAAAATTTCATTTCTGTATCTTGCAGCATTGATATTTCCTAAAAAACATTGATTATTATTTAATTACTAAAACACTATTACAATTGTTACCTTCAAGAAAGATTGGACCAATAATTCTGTGTTGGCTAATAGTAGCCCAAATGCCTACTTTCTTGGGGTACTGGGGTGTTTCAATGAAAAAATGTGGATTTTCTGAACTCCACATTCTTGTATTTTGAGAGTTGACATATCCACTAAGATGGAAGTAGGCTTCATCAGTGTAAAAGGTTTTATCAAGGTAAACATCCAAAGTATTCAGAAACCATTGACAATATTCTAATCTTTGGGGGAGATCAACTGGATGTAATTCTTGAACAGATGTGAGACGGTAGGGAAATAGGTGAAGATCTTTTTTCACAATTGAATGACAGGTACCAACAGACACATCAAGTTGTTGTGATAAATGCTCAATTGAAGTGCCTAGGGCTTCTTCCATTGCTTGTCTCACCTCTTCAATCACTTCTGGAGTTCTTTTCTTTGGCCTGCCGCTTCCAGGTTTTCGTCCCACAGATCCATTTTCTTGAAAATTCTTTAAGGAAACGTTTAAAGTTTGTCGAAACTGTGTATATTCCACTGCAATGTCTGCAATGAAGACTTTATGTTGTTCAGTGAAAGCCATTGTTCACAAAAATGTCGGAAAACAGTAAAACACTGACGCAGATTTCGTTTTAGTTCTGACAAGAACTGATTTTTTGTACGCAAGACGAGGAATAAAACGAATAAAAGCACAAACACAACTCAATTTGGAAACGGGAAAGAGAACGAATGTCAAATGTCAAAATTTTAATATGAAATTGGGACAAAGCTTACTATGCAACCTGTGTAACTCCGGAGAATAATTGATTGCCTACGAAATTATCTACACTGTTAACAGAATTAAAACGTATTCAACGCCTACTCTAAATATAATTATTTTTGAAGGCACGTTACAATGTACACCTGACCAGAATCAATTACGTAACCATAAATTAAGAACATTTAGGTAGGTAGATACATTCAAAAAAGGTAACTTTCTTGATGGGTATGATTGGCTTTATAACACTGACTGGTCCTTCATTGAAAACTGTACTGATGTCAATACTGATTGTTCGTTCGCTTTTTTACTGTAAATTAAAAATAAATAAGAAATATTTGATGTTTTAGTGACTAAAAACTTAATCACTTAAAAATGATTCCCTCGCGAAATTATTAAGAATCTCCGGTTAAACTGGAAACTTTGGGTTTAATACAAACCCCATAAAATCAGAAATTTATAAAAAAAAAAAAATATTTATGAAGTTCCTATTCGAGATTAAAAAAAAATTGATATTGACATTGCCATTGACATCGCTTCCTCCATATTTTTCGGACACAAAAATAATTATAACTGATACCTAAGGATTACAGCAGTAGCAGTACACTGCACGTGTTATGATGACTAAACGTAACTGCAACCGTTAGATATAGCCGCTGTATCACTAATTGATTTCATATAAATGTTCATCATGTGAGCTGTGCATTTGTAAAAGCACCTTTAATTTAGTTACATTACAAAAGTCACATTTATGAAGGTCATGTCCAATAAATCTTTACTTGGTAAAAATACAAAGACAAAAACAAATAAGAATTACTTTTGAAATCAGCAATGTTAAAATGGACAAAAAGTAAAAAATTAGTCAAATCGGGTTCGCGCAGAGCAAGCAACTTTGAAAGTCAAAGTCACTAGCTTTAGCTTTAATACCAACAGAAAATCAGATTTTCATTTCATGGCTTGCTTAGATGCACATTTATATGAAATTGAGTATAAATCGATGTGTGTGGAATCAATAAAAAATGCATTCACGTTGGTCTATATTTCCGATATTCAATTCACTACATACAAACATTTCCAACATACTGAATACTAAATAGATTGCATCAAAATTAAGCCACGGAACTACAAAAACCAAGTAATCCCTGGAGATCAAACATTTGAGAAATTTTTGACAATATTGCTCTTTCAGTAATGCGATTAGTAAAATTATTATGTGAGTACATCCTCCTTGCAAGATCAAATTAGGTAACCCAAAAGTTTTGGCATTTTCATTAGACCTAAAGTTCAATTTGTTACTCGATAAATGTGTTGAGGGAATTTGTGAATTTGTGGAAAGTTTGTGGGACAACCAATTTCGTAATTCAAAACAACCTGCTCTCAATATCGCAATCCTTGTTTACCCATTGTAATAGCTTCAACCACTGTATTTGCCTCTAAAACAATCTGGATTTTATAATACCTGTTCAAACGAACAAAATTTAAAAAAATATTTTTCGCTGCCAGATAACGAAATTAAAAGTCTAAGTGAAATAGATAATGATATCAAGAAAGTGGAGAACATTTGAGAATTTTAAAATATTGGTACACGTACATAGGGATACCAATTTTATAAGATTAATTCTACCTATTTAATGCAACAAATGTTGAAAATGAGCAGGATTTCTTTCTTGGCAAATTGCAAATCGATAATAACATTACGTTTTGCAACATTTCCAGTACAGCACCGGAAATGTTACAAAACGTGAGGAATGCATGCTACTACCGATTTGCAATTTGCAATTTGCCAAGAAAGAAACGGTGTCCATTTTGAACATTTGTTGCATTAAATAGTCTTCAATTTATAAAATGGGTTTTTATTTTTTAGCACGTAGGCTTTGAAAATATTCAGGAAACAAATAGTGCGTTGTATTCCTTGCTAAGGAAAGAACCTTTCAAACGAGGTGTCACTTGGCATACCCTTCCATTTGAAAAAAAAAGTTAGGGGTGGTTGCGAACTTCCGGAAGCAGATACACAAAAACCATATACGCCAGTATGTGGGCAAGGGAAAACAAAAATCGACCTGTTTTGAGATTTTTACAAAAATTGCCTATGTCCAAATTATGAATTTTATTCCAGTTAAAGTTTCCACACTGTATGTACCGTATGTTTCAAAAAATGTCTGGTCAAGTAGGTTCTGAAAAACAAAAGCATTAAAAACGTATGGCGTAACTTGAATATTCAGGTGGAAATGTGTTTATTACAATAATTGTTTTGAATGAACTGTCATAAAATGGCAATTTCAAAACAAGCTTGAGAACGGTTCTTTTCTACGAGAATTGGGGTTGGCCGTTGGCGCTGGCGCCAAGATTTCATATTGCAGTACCGCGGAGGCGCAGACGATCGCTTATTTGCTTCGGATTAAAGTTAGGTTATGTACCCGGCACGGCCGCGCAACAACAACATCAACAAAAGCCAATAAACCCGGGCAATATGTGTAAACAAGTAATGTAACAACAATCAGTGGCGTAGATAAGGGGGGGGGGGTCCAGGGGGTCCGGACCCCCCCCAGAGCTCATCCATATTCTTTCACAACTGAATAATACTTTTCTTAAAATGAAAATGACAAAAGTTAACTAACATTTCAGCCTGCTAAAAATGATAGTGGCAAGAAAATACTTTTACTAAAATATTTTTTTCACAACTTTTTCGACAGTTTAGTTTAAAAAATCTTCCAACTTTGTTCCAAAAATGGTTTGAATATTTTTATCTGAACAAAAGTTAAGAGGGGGTATAAGTTTTACCATGCAATTACCTTTGGTAACAATTAAAAAAATGCACTGTACCTATACATAAAGTATTGAAAAAAATCATGATTTAAAAATTGAAAGATTGACTACATAAAATGCATTCACGTTGTTTTGGCCTAATGGGAGGCCATGGAAATTTTGCATTTAATTTTAGTAACGCTGTCTGTTGAATTAGGTTATATTTTTTTAAGTTTGAGGTTATAAATAGCGTCAATGTCTAGTGCATTTTTGTCAGTTTTACTACTTTGCAATAGAAGAATACTCAGACATACGCATGTCAGGCACTTTAGTGACAGAAATCAAACAGTGCATCCAACGTTAAAAAAATTAATCATGGCCTCTCATTATGCCAAAACAACGTGAACATTGCCTAGCTACCGATGTACTATCGCGAGCAATACATTTTGGTCGTCAGTGTCATTTCAAAATTTGGTTAGTTACAAATTAAAAAAAAAATCCCTAGCGGATTATGCCCACGTCAAAAAATTAGAAAAAAATTAAAATTAATGTCATACGACATGATGATAGGTTATGATATTTAGGTACGACCGTTTTACAATGGACCATTTAAATTGCGTCAAAGAATGACATTGACGACCAAAATTTAATGATCGCGACTATACGTACAGTCGCAAGCAATAAATTTTGGTCGTCAATGTCATTCTTTGACGCAATGGAAAATGTTCCATTGTAAATCTGTCGTAAATATCATAACCTATCATCATGTTGTATGACATTAGTTGACACGTTTTTTTCATTTTTTTTGACACTTTGTTGACGTGGGCATAATCAGGCAGCGAAAATTTTTAAATTTGTGACAATCCAACTAAATTTTGAAATGACATTGACGACCAAAATGTATTGCTCCCCACTGTAGGTATTTGTTTAAATCATGATATTTTTGATTAAAACAGCATAATTTTTGCCGATTTTTTTCCGTGCTGGATTATTTATCTAAAATTGTTCTTTGAGGTTTTTTTTGTTTTTTTTTCAACATGAGTATAAATAGTAAACATGTGTTCCTTCAAGCCGTATTGTGATAATTTCATATTCTAGTGTTATAAGTAGGAAACTACATTAAAAACCAAAAACTTAATGCAAAAGTACGTGGACCCCCCCAAAGCAAAAAGCTATCTACGCCACTGACAACAATAAATAAATAAATAAACAACAATTAACAATAATGTGTTTTAAATTACTCTAGAGCAAGTGTTAAAAATGATAGCCTTGAGCTTCGATGCACATTAGAAGACTCCTCTTTATCAAGCATCATAGGTGCAAAAAATTGCCACAAATAACGAAGAGTCGCGCGTGCTGTAGCCTCGTCTTATTGAAAATACCCTTGAGCCAGTTGGAGTTGATTGTGAAAACATCAAGAATGTTGTTCCGGTATCTTTCAGCTGTTACTGAATCTTCAAGATCCTTTCGAACAATCCTTTGACAAATTGATACTGATAACTCAGTCTGCTGCGACAGTTGCCTGAGAGATAATTGGGGTTCGTCTTCCACGTTTGACAGTCTCAATATTTTCCTCAGTACGAACTTTGGGTCGAGCACTTCTGCTGAACACTGCCACTTTCTCGAAATGTGTGAAGTGTGTGACCATTGGAAAAATAAGGTTCAATCATGAATATCTGTTGTTCAGGAGTGAAAATCATTCTCATAGATAACATTTTGCGAACAAAATTATTACGGAAATTAATGACGTTTTTGACAGTTCAGTTATTATTTGACAAGCTGCGCCATACGTTTTAAATGCTTTTGTTTTGCAGGACCTACTGGACCAGAAATTTTTTGAAACATACGGTATATACCTACACGTTGTATTTACTAACAGTAGAGTACCCTGGTATTTCTTTTCCCAAAAAAAATCTGTCTTTAACGTTGCAGTATTTAATATAAGGTGTCAAATAAATATTGTCATTAACTCATAAAAAAAAAAAAAAAAAAAAAAAAAAGGCAGAATATAGCCTAAGGGAGTCCGTTTCGGCTCAGGGACGCGAGGGTCGCGGGTTCGATTCCGACCCAGGGCGAAATTAAAAAATGAAAAAAAAAGAGGCTATATTCTGTCTCGTGATTCGGAAGTCACGTTAAGCCATTGGTCCCGGTCTATTGAGTTGGTCATCATGCCCCTCATAGATTTGTAAACCAGTCCTAGACTGTGTAACAAATTTTTTTTTTGTCATTAACTCATTATTATTATTATTATTATTATTAGACACTAAGCATTTAGTTTATTTACTACAGTTACAGAACATTTTATGTAAATATCTATGTGTATTCATATTCAAGAATTATTTTTTGATCATTATTTTCTTTTTTTATTCGTTTGCTACCGTCTGTTTTGTCTTTTTTTTAATTAAATTTTAGAGAAATACCTACAATAGCATTTCATTAATACCGAAATTTTGCTTCAAGCATCTATTGCATTAATTTAATTAATAACTCCACAAGAAAGGCACAGCTGCAAATGAAGACGACTTCTAAGTAACGGACGAATTTGATGGATTTTCTGAAGCAAAAATAATGGACATTGAAAAATATGTAGTAAATGTGGCAGAACTCGAAAGCTCACCTTTGATGTTTTCTTCTATTTCGTAATGAAATTCTTCATTATTGGAACAAGAAATTTTGCAAGGTTCCACTATTCCATGTTCACACACTAGAAAATAATATTTAAAATTAAACAAAAAATTGTGTTTATTTTTTAATTTAGTTTACCATTCTTTATTTTCCATGATGATTCATCTATTGAAATTTTTGCGGCGATCTTTTGCAGATCATAGTTATCGTGTCTTTCTATAATGTTTCCATTTTTCGTGATGTTATTTGATGAGATACTGTAGAAATTCGATCGTCCTCCTTCATTTAACGTTGAAAACACACGTGGCTGACCATCGTGTACCACAAGGAATATTCTTAATTCACTTGTGATACGTGAAGGAAAAACTCCAATTTACCTTCTGTTGATAATATAACACCGCCGCTGCAATACCGAAAGTCCGACTCTGAAAATATAGTTAAATCTTAAATAAAATTATAATACTTGTAATGGGAAAGTGTCTGAATTTAAAATGAGTTTAAGAATTATAAGACATCTGTATTTTCTTGAGCAACAGTGCGTTGTAACTTGAGTTGTTTAATTTCTGTGTTTTGGACATTTAGACCGTGGTTCCGAAGTATGATTGTGGATAAGTATGGCAACTATGTACGAAAATTTATGTGACAACTGTGTAGGTATAGTTGACATTTGTATGAATCACCCAATATAAATTATATTTTGCCAATCCGAATAGAATTTGGAAAATAAAATACAAATCTCGCAAATACTTCAACCGCTTTTGATAACACTTAATTTGCCGGTTGGAGTAAATGCATGTTATCCGTTTATGGCAAAAAAAGTGAGGTTATTTTTTCTAGTAAATTTTTTTTTAAACAATTACCTGTTAGTTTGGAAGCCGTTAAAATTGGTATAGCCTCAAAGAAAACAAGAAGAAACACACAACAGAATTTTAACAATGAACTCATCGTGCAGAAACTTTTCGTGGCAAAATCACTGACAAGTAGGTATCTATCTAATCTCATTCTGTCAATATAGGTACCGTGCCATCACATAAATTCGGAATTACAGTAGGCTGTGATTTATATATTTTGTCTACTAATAGTTGGTAGACCTTTTAACAGTGAGGTGTAAATGTGATGTCATCTGAATCTGAATCCATGTAATACGATCAAAATAAACTATGTATTACGGGATGATTATTATAACAACATTTGAGAGACAATTTGAAACTGATTTTTCAATGAAATGACATTGCTTCATGAATACCAACCCAATTCCATTAAAATAAAAGTCACTAGATAATTATTTTATATTTAAAAAAAATTAAATTAATGCAGTCGAAATAGAAAAGATAGCATGTTACATTCGTTTCACAAAACATTTTGTTGAATTCGTTCTTTTAGAGCACTCCTTACTACGCTCGTCGTGCACTAAACCCTCTCGTTCGACATTACCTACAACTCATATAACTACGAGTATATACTATTTAGTTATTATGTATTTCCATTATTGTGGTAATTATAGCACAGATTGCTTTTGCTTATAACGCAAAAACCGCTGTAAATTCAATAATGCAGAAAGTAAAAACGAAACTTACAACAAGTAAAAATTAGAATGTGTTACAACTTTTTTTATGGTAAATGTCACTTTTGATAATGTTGTCATTTATTTTGTTCCAGTAATTTTAAAATAAACTTGGAAGATTAAAGAGATCTTCTAAAAAACGTTTTAGTTAACTTATCATTTATGTAAACATGAACAGTACAGGGTGATTTAAGATTTACCGCCCGAGCGAAAACACACACTTCTAATCGATTTAAAATTCTCAAAAAATCCAGGAATGATTGTGTATCGCTGTAGAACACTGTAAAAATTTCAATTTTTTTAATGAAACCAGTAAATATTTTGTTTTAATTCGATAACCGCTACATTAATTTAGGTACATAATTTTTCACTGAGTCTTTTCAAACATTTTTAGGGAAAATTTGATGTCATTGAAATCATGAAAACATCACCGGATTTTGAAATATGTAAATGGAATTCGATATTAAAGTGCAAAATTTAGTTATGATTTATTATTAAATTGGGCGGTCGCTTCCACAAAAGAGGTTGACATGGTACCCTTTAGGGACTAAAGAATTACTAGAAAAGTTCTCAACAGATGTTAACCAACAATGAGGTATTTATCTATGACACTGCAGTTGTAAATCTTGATCATTTTTCGCTGTTAATGTTAAACTTGGAATCATATAAAAACTAATCCCTTTCTTTTGATACGAATTTCATAAATATGTTCTTTGAATTAATTGTGAATTATGAGCGTCCATCGAAAAAATTTTTTTTTGCTCAAAATCATTTTTTTTAATTGTATGGTTCTAAATGAAGTGACACGGAAAAATTGATTGCACACGTTTGAAGCCTTATATGAAGGGAATGTAACCCTACAGTTTCGTAATTTTTACTAATGTTTTAATAAGGTTAATCGTGCCGGGGGTAAAACTTGAATCACCCTGTACAATAAGTTTTACGCCATTGAGTTTTATTTAATAAGGAAATTTGCACTAATCATTTACAACATTAATTTAATTAGGTTTACAAAAAACACATAGCTACAAATACTAAGAATACTACGATGTTCAATGGAAGACGGTTTCTACCAGATGAATTTGGTGAATTTTCTGAAGCAAAATATAATGGACATTAAACAATAAATAGTAGTTGATGTAGAACTTGAAAGCTCACCTTTGATCTTTTCTTCGTGATGACCTTTTTCATAAATGGAACATTTTTTACAAGACCCACCACGTTCACACTCTGAAAAGTTTATCTTTACTGTTTTAATCTTTACTTAAACTATTTATCTAAAAAGACAGAAAGTAAATTTTTGTCACAACAAATGATAAACAGAATATAAAATACTGGTTTAGCAACAATACTTATTGATTTAATTAGTCCACGACCTTCTAAATAGTCGAGACGCTTGACTCTCTCCGGCCTGTTCATTTGCCAGTTTTCGGCGTTCGCCGTTTGGCGCTACTATGCAGGCGCCGAAATTGGCGCGAAACAATAAATGTCAAAAAGATGACATGTAAAATGCTATTTGGAGACGTGTAAGGATTATAAAAAGACAAAAACATTCAATGAATTGGCTTCAGAAAGTTTAAATATTTGCCCAGGTAGGGATTTCAAAAATCTTTTAATCAGTAGTAGACTTGCAATAATTTAAAATGTATTTTAAAAATATTCTTCACTACCATAATGTTGTAGGCAAGCCTTTCCAATAGTGCTGCTAATGTACCGATCCCGACTGAAACATTCTCTGTCACCGCAAACACTCCTTTGCCTGCTTAAATCTTCATATTCTTTTCCTTCATCTACTTCCAATGTTGTGGGTATTATAGCAAGTACTGAATTCCGTGAAATAATTAAATTCATACTCACATCTCCATAAATTTCGTTGTATTTAAGAATATGTATATTAGGAACGTTTAGTCCTGTTCGTTTTAGTTTTCTTCTCAATTAAGTTTTAAACTACAAAATACAATAGCGTATCAATGAATAATGAAATTTGGTCTAGTGACTCTAAACATTTATTAGATATAATTGTTGAGAAAAAGATGCATCCGCGTTTAGTTATTCTGAACTTAATGATCGTTCGTTTATCTAACAACCTTTCTGGGAATTTTTAAACGAGTGCAAACTATTTGCAAAACGAGATGTGTACATTTTAAACGAATTCAAATTGTTTACAAAGCAGTGATTGCTTTGAAATGAATTTATATCCAATGATATGTCAGTGTGAAGCCAAATCAGCTTAAAAGTTACTTAAAAAGTCAACAAAAGCTACCAGAAATGTTACCATATGTTTACTTACTTGAATTGCAAAACGAACTTTCATAAGAAAACACATTTTGGGCTAAAACCCTCCTAGCTTATCTACTCGCATTAATGTAAATAATGAACACACGATTAAAATGAAATGTGAGTCATATTGTTGGATTTTCTAGTTTGAAAGCTTACCGTCATCTTCATACATAGAGCAAGTAATATTGCAAGGTTGTACAGTACCATGTCCACACACTAGAAAATAATATGAAACATTTAACAACAAATTGTGTTTATTTTTTAATTTAGTTCACCATTCCATATTTTCCACGATGAATCATCTGATGAAATTTTTGCGGTGATTTGTTGCAGAACCACGTTATAGTATCTTTTCATAATGTTTCCATTTTTCCTAATGTAGACCGTCTTGTCATTTGATATGATACTGTAGGAATTCCATTGGTCTCCTTCATTTGATGTTGACCACGCACATGAGGTACCATTGTGTACCAGAATTAAAATTAGTTGACTTGTGTTACGTGACGAAAGCAAAAAGTCCAGTTTGTCTTCTGTTGATGATATAACACCGCCGCTGCAGTACCGAAAGTCTGAAAATGTAGTCAAATGGACTTATTTTGTAAAAATCATAATACCTAATGAGATAGTGTCTGAATTTGAATCAGTTCCAGAATTTTCAGAAATCTATGTTTTTTTGTGCAACAGTGCAAATACAAAAGGTTGCAACTTGAGTTGTTTCATTTCTATGTTTTGGACATTCAGACCTTGACCGAAGTATAAATAATATTCTGCAGAACCCGAAAACAATTTGGGAAATAAATGAAGTACAAATCTAGCAATTACTTCGACTGATCTTGATAACACTTGATCTCTTAGTGTGGGATGTGATCTATCAAAGAATTACAACTAAAACAATGATTTGAAAAGAAGAGTAAATTCATTGATATCAATTAATTACAAGGGTAATGATAAAAAAATAAGTAGTTTTTTAAGAAAACTAGATTTGTTTGGTGTGTATAGTGAGGAAATTACAACGGCGCATGATACGTATGTGGTAAAAAAGTGTGGTTATTTTTTTTAGTTTAGAACTTTTTTTTCAAACAATTACCTGGTATATTAGAGTCCTCCGTTAAGATCGGCACAATCGCATAGGTTATAACAAAAAGAAACACACAACCGAAATTTAACAATGAACTCATCATGGAAACGCTTTTCATAACTAAAAAAGTTTCCTTATCTTATTTCGGTGATTATTTGTTGTTCGTTCATCTATCAGTTTCTTTGCAATCTGTGCATACTAGGTCTACTGTGTACAAGTATTTGTACAAGATAATCTCCAAGCTTGCACGGTCACAACAAGAAAGAAATTTAATTCGGTAGTTTTCATCGAACGATCTGCATTTTTGTCCTGCGGAATGTTTAACTTATTTAATTAATTATTATAATAAGAGATAATTAAAAGTAAATAATGAGGAAAAACAAGAGATTGTTATTTTTTACCGCTAGAAATTAGGAGAGGTGATGTAAGATAAAGATAACGACCTTGAGGAGGATGGAAAGGGGCAATCAAATTAGTTAAATAACACAGGAGAACACTGATTCTGCGGTGTGGAGTTTGAAAGTCGATATTGGGTAATTTTAATCTTGTGAATACGAAAAGTCTATCATATCTGCCGAATTGACTCTAGTTTTTGAGATAAAGGCACCCTCTTATGATGAACATAGAATAAAATAAAAATATTGGATATGTTTTAAAACTTTTATTTTCCAACGGCAGCAGCGTTATAAATAATAATTTAAATAGAATTAATCGTATAAAAAAAAATCACGAAAATAAATTAAGAAAAACGTGTTTTATGCGATCGTCTAGGTACTGTGTTTTTGGTTAGCAGTAGTCCACCATCATATTGTAACGGTCCGAATAGGTTCGATAAATTAAGAATTTTAATTTTAAAAAATAATTTCAACGAAATATTTTAAATACCGTTCATTTGTGACGGAAATGCTGGTCAGTTGTAAATTTTATTGTTGCTTTGTTCACAAGAGTGGCACCACACTCCTCTAGTGAAATCTGCCAACCTTTCTTTGAAAATGCAGGTACGCGTCCGGGGCAAAACATAGCCCAAGGGGAACAAGTGTTCAGAGGAAAGGAAGCGTTGCAATAAATTTATTGTAATTACATGTTCGACAATTTGGGTGGTCCAGTTAAAATCAGGGGATAATTGAATTAATGAATTTGATGTTAGCAGGTTTCAAATTGAGAGAACAACAAAATTAATGTTCATTAGGTTAATTTACTTTTTTAGCATTCTCAAATTTGTGGCATATTTGTAATTAAAGGGCGAGAATTGCAAATTAAAAACAGAGCGCTTTATCGTAGAAAAGAACTAGAATCGTTTGCACTTTTAGTTAGAAAAGTAACAAAGCAAAGTAGAAAGGGAGTCGGTAGAAAACACGGAGGACCGGGTAACGGTAAAGCCAGGTAGTCGTAGAAATCAGACGTGTGAGTGAGAGAGAGAGAATGAAATTTACGAAGTAATCATTAATTAGAACGGTTTTGGGGAATCAAACCAATGTAGAACAATTTTTAGAAGTAGCAGAACAACGGAACTTAGTTGCATGAAATGGCACTTGCATAACAGCGTTTCAAGCCCAATTTAGGTTTCAAAATAAGATTAATTTGTTTCATTTTAATTATGTTTGTTTCATTTTAATTGTGGTTGTTTTATTTTAATTATGTTTGTTGCATTTTAATTATGTTTGTTTCATTTCAATTCTGTTTAATTCTTGGTGCTGATTTTTATTATTGTATAGAGTCGGTAATTCAGTGTTCCTGTTAATTAGGTTTGTCCCATTTTAATTGTGTTTGTTTCTTGATGCTGATTTTTATTATTGTATAGAGTCAGTAATTTAGTGTTCTTTTTCAGAGTTCTAATTCAACAACAAATTATGTATATACGGTCTGGTCCTAACAAAAGTCTAAATTTAAACATTTAAAATAATGGTGGAAAAACGGAAACTGTAATTTCAAAAGTTTTAGAGATTTCGAAAAGGCGTCGCGATCGGCGTAAAGTAGAACCGAGCTGATTGGTCACGTTGATCAAGTAGGGGTTGCGAAAGTGGGGTGCGCCAGAAATGATAAAACCGATTGCGGGACGGGAAACAAGGCTTTTTTGATTCACTCGGGGTTTGATCTCCAAAGTAGCCGGAGGTACGTTCAGTACTTCCAGCAGCCACTTTGTGACCACGTTCTTTACATTCACAAGGTAAATTATTTCTCTAATTCTTGTACATTATTTGTAGTGGCGATTTAATTAGTCAAACAGCATTTAGTTCGTTATCGTTCTAAAGTAAAGATTATATTATTTTCTTTGAGCTTTGATGACCACGTGACTCTTTAGAATCTTATATTAATTTCTTTACCGCGAAGTATGTGATCTTCTTGCATTTACCGATTGAGGAAACGTGCTCTTGTCAAGGGGAACTAGTATGCAATTATTATAAAACATTTCCATTCATTATTTATGTCTTGGATTCTCGAGTTCGGGAAGCTACCGCCAGTGTCCGTCGCACTCAATAAGCTGTGGTCCGGCGTAAGAGCACAAAATTAGCCGCGTCACCCCCAAGGGGGCCAGAGACCAAACTAGGCCAGCTGACACGTGAAGAGAGGTACCCTTTGGCCCCGTTAGAACCTTTTTCCCTTTTATTTTCGACCACCGGAGTAGACCGGGGTGATCTATGAGATTCCAGGACATCGCGTCGGGTTAAATTTAATTGGGGAAATAATTGAAATCTAAATCGGATCACATAGTTCGCATCTCAAACTCGTATAATGCTGTTCGCGCCACAAACTCATATATTTGCCCAGCTTAGTCATTTATTCCTGAGTCAGATCTCAATTCGTTGGCCGAGAGTCAAATTTCATTGGGGCAAATTTCCACCAACTTCTGTTATTAAATTCATTTATTTATTTCTATAATTTGTTGGGACCAAACGCCACCACACTCGATTATTTGTTAAATAAAATTTAAGTGAAGTGTGCTCAATCGTTTTAATTCTATTTGGAAAAACCTTCCAAAGGTACGGCCTCTCGTTAGAACCTAATTAAACAAAATGAACAATAAAACACAACGTAGGATCCATAAATATTTCTTTCTCATTATTTTTGTTTCGTATTTTTCCGCAAAAATAACATCCGAGGGAAGGCGGCAACCAACAATACACCAAATGAGGGAGAAAAAAAATCATCGAGGAAAAGTCAAGGAAGTCGAAAAGTTACAATATGGTGGTCCCACTAGCCTTGATATTTCTAATTTCTTCCATAAATTTAAATCTCCAATCAAGTCATTGAGCTCTCCTTGAGAAAAACCCTAAAGTGTAGGATTGCACCCTTCAAATTCACTTTCGCTTCTGTTTTGACTCTCAAGAGTCTAACATTTCAACATCATCATAGGAAACGTTTGATAAGGCAGTAAATATCGGCACTGGCAAACCTTCACTGTGCAACATTGATGGTTTAGCCGATTGTATATTTGGAAAAAATATGCTTCGTAAGCTTGTTTTACAAAATCGGTAATATTTCTTCGTTGTAGTTGTTGTCAGTATTTACCACATATATAGCAAAAATTGTTGAGATCGTTAACACAAAACTTACGGGAAGAACTCATATTTTTTTCTGACATAAAAACACCCAATAAAACAAATGAATAAGCCAACTGATAATTTAGCAATCAAAATAACGAGCAAGACAGGACAGATTATTAAAAATTTTATCATTTTGGATAGTAGGGTTTATTGTGAGAAGTAGAGTCAATTTAAACAAAAAAACTACATCCCGAGTAATTGTTATTTGAGTTACATCCAAATTCACTACAAAAGTTAATGCCGCAGAAAAAAAATGTTTTTGTTCCCCAGTGTAATCAGTTAGAAAACCCACCTAAACATTACATATAATTTGTGTCATGTCGTGTCACAATTTCGCCCTTTGTGAATGCTGAATACTCGCATATGAGAAACAAGAACATCGATGTTCCTCACACAACCCTTAATAAATCGGGTTGATGTTTCAGATCTTTCCTCTTCAAAGTGTGCATGTTTATTTTAGATAAGATATTCTTTTACAATCAGTAAATATATCTACAGTTTTACAAAAATATACATTTTTTCCTTATTTATTCTGTTCACCTTACATATCATATCATATCATTATACATCGAGGTTTTTGTCACTGCAAAATTTCTTTGACCAATATTAGCACATCAATCAACATTAAAAGATATAAACGATATGAACTGCGAAAGATGTACTTTAGTACATAAAGCAGTATCTTTTTCACGAATGGGAAGCACGAATCCCAATTCTATGAGTGAAAAAACACATTTCATGGATGAGTTCCTAACAAAAATTTTTCTACGGCTATTTGAATTTTTTTTACTGCAAACTGGAATATAACTCTACAACATTAGTTCTTTGAGGATATTATCATCCTTCCTGTACATGTCCTGTTATATTCCACCGGCCCTCTGGAGCGGTCCAACTGTTGAATCCATCTTTGGGGCCGGTGTCGTTTTGGGGACCGATGCGTTTTCCACGCCGGAGTGACTCTGGAAAGAGCCGGTTGGGGCCCGTCTCTCGAGATCCTGGTCGTCTCGAAGAAGAGCATCCATCGTCTTTTTGTCCAGCTCGCTTTCACGGAGCCTCAGTCTTTTTTGTAGAGGGAGAGAAAAGAAGTGGACGATACGAACACGTTTAAAGCGTGAACGAAAATGAACGAATTTCAAAGATCAAGATCAAAATACATTTATTTTATTTACGTGTGTTACATGTTAAGGAATATTTGGTAATTTAAGTATCTGTCACAATAGTGTTAATGGTAATGTTAGTGTTAGTCAGAATGTTAATCTTAAGAACATTAGTGAAACGTTCAACCGTTCACAATAATGGTGATGGTGATGTAAATATTAGAAACGATGTTAGGAGATCCGGAAATTTTGTGGTGTCTTAACATCTTTGTTAACATCTACCAATCACATCGAGAATTTCACACACGCGCAAGCACAATGACAGTTCACACCAGCTGGAAAGCTTATAAGACTCCGCATACGGACTGGCGCGAGTTTTAAGAGTAACATTCCGTTAACATTATTGTGAATACTGGATGACTAACATCACCATTACCGTCTCCACTAACATTATAACATTACCACTAACATTAACACTATTGTGACACTATTTATCGGAAAGTTGAGACCAAACGCGGAACGGACGGAACCCGCTCATTGGTCGGCCACTGAGCGGGCTCTGTACCCCGGGACCCAACGCTGCCCCATATCAGAACATGAAACATAATGTTATGAGAAATAATATTTTATGATGCCAAAAGATGTGTTGCGCTTTGGAAGATGTAAAGCGTGCTGGAACAAAATCGGAATTTGTGTTTTAATAAAATTAAATCGCTGACATTAAAAATTGATGATTTTTTTTACTGCTAACTGGAATATAACCTTACAATATTATTTCAAGTGTTATTACTCCAGTTGCAGACCAATTGTTAAATACTATTTTTATTTACCATTGCATCTTCCTGTAGCTTTATCACATCCATCACTCGTACATAATGGACCACATTTATTGCTGCAGGAACAACAACAACCTGCATTCATTCAAATGAATTTGTCTAGTTTACTCTGCTGACATAAGAATCCTTGGTGTCCCCAAGCGCAACCGCACTGGGAACCTTGGCAAATTCTGTGCTTTTCACAATATTCAAATTCATTGCCTAGAACGTTGTTGCAACTCATGTTACAATATTTTTCTAATTTTCCAGGTTCACTGTCAAAGGCTGGATCATAGTTCCATTGTTTTCATTTTCAGATTCTAAATCATCCAAAGTCTGACATGCATATGTTGTCAAATTTGAAGAATCTAATCTGTGAATATTTTCTAGTAGAAACATTTTTCTTCGTCCATTTATTGACAAATTAATTTCTGTTTGAATTTTACGACAATCTCTTTGTCTTGATTTAGAAAATTAAATTTACCAAAAGACAATAACAAACGAACAATGGTAAAAAGATACAGGAAAATAATTACCTGTATTGTGTTTTACCAGAATACCATCTGATGTCAACTTCCCATAGTCCATAATCCTCAAATTCTCTAGTCCTTCTATGGAATTCAATTTTGGTTTCTTGAAAAGAATGAATTTCTATTACATGTTCTCGCCAGGACTTTAAAATAGATGAAGACTCATGTCTAGGATAGATCGATTTTGTGTAATTATTAGTACCAAATACGACTATTTCTAAGAAGCAATCCTTGCACAATGATACGTAGAATACTACGTAGGATAAATTTTCTATACCAGGAACCAATAAAACTGTGGGTTTTTCCTTGGTGATTTCATTCGCCCATATAGAAGAATCTACAAAATATAAGTTTAAATAATTTAATTGCATCAACAATCCCAAATCTTACAATGGTGTATTTTCCAAAATATGTCTTCTTTGCTTTTAATGACAAACTCGTAAGTATGGTTCGTATTATCTGGTCATTTTCCAACACGTACAGGTTATTATTGTGTACGGAGATTGCGTAATGATTCTATTTGTTAATATTTTGTATTTCAATTTGGAAGTCATCAACATTTTTTTGATCGTTTATAAAAATGTCTATCTTCGTAACCGAAAGCAGATACAAAGAGAAGGAGAAGGACATGGTCGAGCTAAACCTTTGGCAATTTGATTTGATTTTAGAAAGATCTGAAAAATAATCGCACATTTGCATAACATTAATATGGGGTGTTTTTTAAATTTCACCTCTTAGTAAACGTTGAAGAATCGATTGTGAACGCACCACTCATGTAAAACGTAAAATTTAAACAGCTGATCCGTGATCCGTAACATGTACATAGTGCGTTCACAATCGACTAGTGCGTTCACAATCGACTCTTCAACGCCTACTATGAGGTGAAATTAAAAAAAACACCCAATATATCTTTATACAGGGTGATTCATTTTTACCGCCGGTGGCAAAATGACCCTTAAGAATTAAGAAAAAATTATGAAATTTACAGTTTTGATTTGTCGAAAAATTTACTTTAAGCCGGTATAATTGATTTCAAAAAATTTTTTTTCTATGAGCAGATATTTATAAAAAAACTGTTTTTTAAAAAATTTTCATGTTTAAATTTTTGCATCAGAATGTGGCTAATGACGTATAAAATCAATATCTGCAACCCGTTTCGAAAAATCTTTGATAGTTTTTGAATTATATCGATTTTAATGGAAAAATTGCTTTTATTGGTAGTTGTTGGCTTTTAGGGTTGTAAATTTTCCTTAACAATGACTACCCTGTAAAACTGACCTGCTTCGGTGAATTTACGATAGGATTTGTAAAGGACCCACTGCTGTGGCAATAAAGACCTAGTTGTTAAGATATTGGGACATTATGTCGTAAATCATGAAGCAAATACAAATTTGAATATCAAAATGCGTTTATTTCGATAATACTATAAGCTAAAAATTGATTGAAATTGGTAAAATTGTGTGAAAATACCTGAGTGTGCATATGCCAGAAGATTGAATAAATTAAACAACTAATAATTGAGAAAATGCCAAAATTTGACCTAATTAACTTATAAATTCCATTTTTTGATATTATGTGCCTTATGGATAATAAATTAGGTCTGCAAAATATGAAAGTGAAATCATAATTTTTAAGGTCAATTTTGCCACCGGCGGTAAAAGATGAATCAGCCTGTATATTTTTATTCTTTGTATTGAATATTGACATACAGTAGAAACTCGCTAATTCGCTACCTGAATTACAACCGATGTAGAAAGAAGACCGATCATAATTTTTTTAGTTGCTGTCAATGTCATCTTTAACTTAATCTCAAAATTACCTGTTCACACTGCTTAAATTTTGCAAAATCGTTGTTACTTCATTTTGAATGTGTACGCGATAGTTTTGAAAGCAAGTGTACATCGCCCAAAGCAATAGATAGATCCAAAAATTACATTGACTTGCTGTTGCAAAGGTCTAAATACGATGTAAGGCTACTGGTACTAGGACTGAGATTATAAATATTACCTACCTTCCCATCTTTTATCTACAATAAGGCTTCCAACAACGTTTTCATTTTGTAAAATCCAGTTATCTGTCGTCCAATTGACTTTTTCTAAAATGCTTGATGTATTTTTATTAACACTAGTAATCGGAGGTATAACAAAAATAGGTGAGCTAATGTTTGCAGATACACAAGTTACGTAACTGTCATTTTGTAACGTAATAATGTTACTCTTCACAACTAAAATTAAGGAAATATAAAGGACATATTTTAAAGCACGATTTATATTTCCGTATACATATAGCATAACATAGTCAAAAATCATAAACATAACTTAACTTTTAAAATTCAATTTATAGTTCATGACAAAACGTGATATGATTGTTGTTTTTTTAAGTGTCAAACAATTGTCCAATACGTTTTATGAAGACGAGGTTTTAGAAGCTGCTGCTTGTGCTGTGGTCTTACACGAGATAGGTCGAAATAAAGAGAAAAGGAAGAAACTACGAAAATCATTTCCTTCTTCACACCGTCCACACAGTCTTTTGAAAACTCATCGTACAGTGCTTTGAACTTTTCAACACACTGTACGATTAGAATTTCCTTCATATTTTCCACCTTTTCAATTATATTTATAAATTGAATTTATTAACAGTGACAGCATACCTACACGTAAGCGTTTCTATGGAAAAATATTAAAACTCCGTAACTTTCATGGTACATATCATAATAACTGAAATTGGCCAATTTATATGTAAACCGATACGGACTTATGTTATGTTAACGGATCTATAAATAAATGCATATTTGATTCAATAGGATTCAATTTTGATATGTTTTGCCATACGTACTATTGCGGGAAAAAAAGTGGGACATCAAATTTCTGTCAGTTTTGAAAAATTCGATGTAGTTCAAGCTTTATTTTTTTTACACTATTCCAGCTTTTCCAAATGCCCTCTCCTTTTGATAAAGGTGGATTTTGATTGGGACTTTGCATTAAATAAATATTCATTACGTGCTTACTTACAATCATTCCCTACAACCTACAATACTTAATGACAACGTCAATCAATTCAAAGTAGGGTCAGAATCAGATAAGGGTTATTTCACATTAAAAGTCAAGACAATGACGTTGATGCCCCACTTTTTTTGCCCGCAATAGTACATGTTACGGAACTATAAATCTCATTACGTTACGCTATTGATTTTATGTTATAAAGATAGGTACGAGGGAAATTTAAAGATAAAGACTATCAATAAATAGGTATACATAGACAAGATAAGCTTCTGTCACAATACAAAGTGTCATTTATTTGGTGTTTATAGTTTGGCTTTGGTTTAGAAATAAAGTGAGGGTCCTATTGTTCGCCTCTAAGCTCTATAATGTTTGAATTATTAAAAAAACAACGCTATACCAGCAAGTTTTGTGTTCGTTTATAGCAACGGAAGCTTTTGAAATGTTTTAACAACGGCATTTCACGTTTTTCGGCACCGAAGGCCGTGAAAGTTGCGAATTGCAAACTGATTCTGTTGCTGCACTTACGAGCATTTGTAATCTCAAGGCATCTCAAGCGAAAAAATAAATAAATGGACGACGTTCCGAGACTGAAATTGACGCTATCAAGGCTTTTGAGGCGATTTTGAAGAGACTCTCTAAGAATGGCTTCCAGCGCGTCTTCGGGCAGTGGCAGTGGCAGTGAGATAATAAATAAAGTGGTTTTTAGGCGCCCTTAATGAAAACGGTAATTTTACGTTCTCAAAAGTGAATGAAAAGTAACTCTTTTTCGGACGCTAAACTGTGGCGCCATCTGTTGGTCTGTTTAGTAAGAACACAACGAAACCGACAAAACCGATAATAATTGTCTTGTCACCATAAGTTATGTAAATAATTGTAATTGTATTGCAAATACATAGTAAATTTCTAATTTTGTTGGCAAGCTGATAACAAACATTATAAAAGAATTGTTAATATGTATTAATTAATTAATTTATCTGAAAAAGGTAGATAAAAATAAATGTGTAATTTTTTTAATGATATCTTTTTTTTGTTATTCGTGTGGTCGCCTAAAAATTTAATGTGCACCTCTCCCAAAAAGTGCCTTTTGTCCTCGCCTGTTTTCAAGCCTCGGCTGCGCCTCGACTAGAAAACTCAGAGTCTGGCGAAAAAGATGCACTTTTTGGTCTTGATACACAAATAACTATTATGTGAGCTTAATCCCAGTTGTAGAATGAATTTTCGTACACAGGCACTTTACGTGTACCTACTTAATAGTAAAAATCCTCGAATACTGGCTCCCCTAATTATATTACAACAAAACCTTAAATACAAAAGTTGTAAAAATTGTACCTAAATTCCTTTCTAATTATTTTCTACCACCTTCTGGTTCTGTTAGACAAAAACAATTAAATATTAAAAATTGTAATAGCCATGACTCCCGACAGCAATAAAGTTCATTTTTTGACAAACGTAACGGATTTGCTGATTCCTCAAAGAATAAACTCTTTTAACAAAGAAGTAAAATGGGATTACTGCGGATTGTCTTTTAGAGACATGCAAGCAACATTTCCTGTATTCTATCCGGAACGACCAGTTCCAAGTTTGACATGTCAAATATCATACATTGTCATCTTTGGTTGTCAGTGTTGTCACCTCGGTTACACTTCACAGCTGTTGCTATTTTGACAAATTCTTCAATTCTTTTTTCCATTACTGTGCACTTCCGGAAGATTAAAATAAAATAGAATTGGCAACCATTTGTCAAAGTGACGTAAATTGAGAAATAGTGAAATACAACTGACAAAAGAGGAAATCCAAAAGAAAAACACTGTAACAATTTAATAAGTAAAGAGCGATCAAATTAATTTGTAATCGAGTTATCCATGGATTTGAATCCGTATGTCTTTTCGATTGATATGCCCAGATCTAACCTGTGTTTTAAGCTGTTTGTTGTTCAAGAAACGACATACGACTTCGGATTCACGGATAATTCGATTACAAATTAATTTGATCGCTCGATATAAAATAAAACTTTCAAAAAGAATTTCAATGTGCACATGGTGATTCACAGGCTTCCTTGTGTTTAATACATTTAAGGTATATTCCGTAAATATCAAATTTTAACCAAAATTCTGGTTCGGCGTTCCGTAAAAGTACATTCCTGTAAATTTAGTATTTAAGGAACAACTGTCTCTGAAAAATTGGTTGTTTATTTGTCACCAAAACGACCGACGTAATACGGCGGTTTTTTCGGTTATTTCTGATATTTTACAAATAGTAAGCAGCTGTCGGAAAGAATAACTATTAAAAATATTGTGAGCGAAGGTTTCACCAACACCAAAAACATGAATGTAAGTATTAAATTAATATATGGGAATAAATAAACACATTTTTGAAAATATGTATATTGTAGGCAGAGGACCACACAGTGGAAGGAAAAAATCGGTGGTCAGAAGAAGCCACATTCTTGCTGATCGAAACCTTTAAGGATTATAAACATAAGTTTGATTCTCCGATGTACAATAAAAAACAGGTATGGGGAATGATTTCAAATAAGTTAAAAGAACACAATATTCTATAGTCGTCAGCAAAGTGTGATGAAAAATGGCGCAATTTAAAGAAAAATTACGACAAAGTGGTAAGCGAAAATAGGAAAACAGGAAACAATAAACATACCTGGAAATTTTTCAAAGAACTTCACGACATATATTTTAAAAACCCAAAATACCATCCACAGTTTACCGTTTCAAGTACACCACCGTATAATCAAACGACTCAAAAAAATAACGCTGAAAGCCCTCACTGTTCAATAAAAAATATCGGAAGTACCGATGATGGCGTTTTCAATGATAAACCGGATAAAGAATCTTGCACGAAGAATCTGTGCCCACGAAAAAGAAAAACTACAACTTTGTCCGAAATAGAACACATAAACAAAAACGCCACGAAGAAAAAATGGAGCAAAAAAAAATTATGTTCGAGTGGTTGCAGTAAAATTTCGGAAAAGGAGAATGAAATGTTTATTGTTTAACTGTTTAGTTCATGTTCAGATGTTCAAAATGTTCTTTGTTCGTACCAAGTCTTCTTTAATAAAAATGTACAATTTGTAAAAACCTTATTGCAATAAATTGTTACAAATATAATTTCTCTTTTGTTGACCCATTCGCAATCTATCTCTTTCCATAATTATATCTTCATTAAACTCTTCACCATTTTCATTTTCGATGTCCTCAGCATTTAAATCCAAAACATCATTTTGCAGAATGCAAATGTTGTGAATAACACAACAGGCCATTATATATTTGCACAACCAATCGATACATCTTACATCTAAGTTATCTTTGAGGCATCTACATCTTTTCTTCAGCAAAGCAAATGCTCGTTCAATGCAACTTCGAACTACAGATAATCTGTAGTCAAAATTTCTTTCATTTGCGTTTAAATGCCCATTGTTTCTAAACTGTGTTATCAATTGTGGCAAGCATGGATAGGCCTTATCACCAACTATATGAGTGTCCTCTGGGAACATAATTTCATTTCGTTGATTAATATAGCTCCATACATCACTTCTTCGCATCATGCGTGGAACCTACTTCGCCAGCATAGCAATGCGTAAATAATAATCGGTGGTCGCAGATACCCTTAAAAGATAGCATATTATCAGCGAATTTGTATTTTTAAGTAATTTACTTGTAATATTACAGCTGCAAAATTTTTTCTACATATGTATGCCATTCCTTCCTCTTTTGGTAGTGGTATTGGTATATATGTTCCATCTATAATACCAATTGTGTTTGGAAAACCCATTGCATTGAAACTATTTTTAACATGCATCATATAATTATTAGTAGGCCATTTGATAAATGTCGGAGCAATCTCAATAAGAGCATTAGCCACTCTTCGTACAGAACGAATACCGGTTGCTCTTCCAATGTTAAATCTGCCACATAATGATCTAAAAATCAAATGATCAAAGATCAAGATCCTAATTATTCAGTTAGGTGTGTACCTATAAGTATCAGGTGTAGCAAAGTACTAAATCGCCATCAAAAGCTGCGTTTTCGAATTGATGGTATGTCTTCCAACATCAGTAATCGCTGTTGATATTTTGTTTGAAACTAGATCCAAAATATGGTTAAAAGTGGTCCTATACATCCTGAAATTTTCACGAAATTCAGCTTCAGAATAATTATCAACAACATCTTCTACAAAATTTCTTATTCTAGGTCTAAGAACTGCAACACGAATATTAACAAGCATGTATTTGCTATTTGGTAGTTTCATTTGGCTACAATTTTCAACTTACTTAGTGGTCCTCGCACGATTACTTCTTCATCGCTTGAACTATCACTGTCGTCGGTTAACAAGAGTTCATTAAAAAACACCATTCCCATTAAACGTCTGTTTTCCATTTTGACAATGGTTATAATTTTTAAATCACAATTGTCAAATTTGTCACTTGTCCCGTAAAAACTTCTATATTACAGTAACCTGATATTCACCACTAGCATGATTCTGGTTATCCGAGAATATTTACGGAATATATCTTTAAAGACTAATGATTTTTATACCATAGCTATAAAATGTTTCCAGTTTATTTCCGTAATATACGAGTATTTTTGGATATATCAATGGAATTCATGTTCGCGCCAAATCTCAAATCGCGCCAAATATTAATCGACCACTCCGACCACCTCCCGAATGTGGACCAGTAGTTTCATCCAACAGCGAACGAGCCCGTTATTTTATTACTAACACAGCTTAACTGATCGAAGTATACATATTCAAATAAGATAGAAACCTACATTATGTGCCTCATAAACTAATGCACTCATATTTGAAGCATCAAAGCTACTCAAAGAATAATGTCTATTTAATTTATGTTCATAAAGGTGTCATAAATATTGTCCCCTCCAATGTTTTGTCTTTAAGAAGGTGACTGGTGATTAACTGATTAAGCTTGAAGATTCTCTTGTAATCCAATCGCAATCTATCCATACCATAGCATTTACTACAGCGTGATCAACAAGGACTGAAGCTGTTGGCAGCAAATGACAGCAAAATATTCCCAAAGTATGAAATTTTTTTGTGCGTCAGTGTTGGCACCCGCTGCAATTTGTGAATGTCAAAAAATTTAGGTTATGTTACGAGTTGGTAGTTTTAAAACACGATACGTACAAAACGACCAAAAACAGTATAAAAAGTAATTAGCCGTACTTAATTAAATGGCCCACTGTTTCGATATTCATAAAAGCGACAGGCCGTGCCCGCATGCCCCTCCTGAGAAACAGAAACATGTTGCAGGGATTGGATCTGGGAAAATTTGTAAGGGTGGAACTTTAATTTCTTCTTTAAAATGGTTAGGCAACTTCCATATGAGATGACAAGTTTCAAGCTTGTACAGTAAGGAAAAGGAATGACGGGATTTTTAATGGTAAGAATTATTAGGCCCTGTATTAAACGTGCCCAACAAAGAACTTTGGATGCGTGTGTTTTAGATAAGAATCACACCTGTTTGGAGTGAAAGCTTTCGCACTGACTTTCGAGGGTTTTGTTCCATTCTACCTCGAACATTCTCGACTGCATCTTCTGTAAGTGTAGATGAGGTTCTACCAGTAGCTTTTGCCTTTTTCCATCACTGGTTTGTAGATAACGTTGCACCAATCTCGTGCAATGCTGCCTAAACGCAACTAAGGTATATAACAACTGGCTCGGGGAACATTTGTTGAAATTGGTGAAATTCATCATCCGTGCTCCGTGGAATACTACCAACCGTTAGCAGCATCAAAATTTCCAGTCCGAAAGTACGCCACACCAATAAAAATGTCTTGTTCTAGTGTAAAAACCATTTTAATAAATAAATTGATACAAAAATGACACTTGATTTTGAAGTTTGAATTTGCCCGTCAAAATTGACAACTGAAAATGTAATGCTACCAATTTCACTGAAATTTTCATCATGTTGTCATTGTTGCCAACAGCTTCAGTCCTTGTTGATCACTCTGTATGTTATTTCATTTATTTTCAGAATCTTGAATTGTTGGAAAAAGATCGCTGGTTAAACTGAAGCTTAAACCAAAACAATACGTATAATTTGTGTCATGTAGTGCTACAATTTCGCCCTTTACAAATGCTATATAGGTACTGTTACGATTTAAATCCTCGCGCGCTTGTAAATCTTCAGGATTTCTCTAGAACGTTCTAAAACCCGGTATCGCGACAAAAGCGCGCCGCAAAAAGAGCGCGCGACAAAAGAGCGTGCGACATAAGAGCGCGGCGACATAAGAGCGCGACGACATAAAAGCGCGGCGACATTAGAGCGCGACGACATAAGAGCGCGGCGACAAAAGAGCGTGACCACAAAAGAAGGTAAATACAGGTTGCCTTTGCCTTTGCCTTTCTTAAGGCAATAATTAATTTCCATATTGAATGAAAATTTTCCTTACCCTGCTGCTTTTTCAAAATCCTGTCTTGTCACAGTGTTTATTTGTCTCACGCTATTTTGTCGCGGCGCTCTTTTGTCGCGGCGCTCTTTTGTCGCGGCGCTCTTTTGTCGTGGCGCTCTTTTGTCGCTGCGCTCTTTTGTCGCTGCGCTCATATTGCGGCTCTCTTTTGTCGCGCGCTCATTTGTCGCGCGCTCAAATGTCGTAGATTCCTAAAACCCATCGCGACACAAAACGTACACGGACTTCCGCCGAAAAATCTGCGCAAGGATGGGGCGAAGGCTATAAATCGGGGGAACCAGAGACAAAAAGGGGAAGTTCACGGCGGTTCGTAGTGTTGTTAGTGCCTGGGGAGAGTCAAAGGGGCAGTGATCCAGTGAATTTGCAGGGCTGGCGAGACGTCGTAGTGAAGTTCACGAGGGTCGTTGGAGAGGATTCGTCCAAGTACCACCGCCCCAAATCGCCAAACGGATCAAGGACTTCACTACGGAAGGTCTCCGGAGTCCGGACCGAACGCCTTCCGGATCAAGATCTCGTCAGGTCCTGCCAGCCCAGGTCGTCCCCGGACTCACCGGAAGGTCCCGGATCTACCCACCAGCTAAGTCCGGGCGGAGCAGTGGTGACCCTTCAATTCTCTAGGCCGTGGCTTCCACAATTATTCGTATTTTACGGATAGATTAACTTTCCACGTTTTCTACCACCTCTCATTTTTTATTGCATTTTATTTCACTTATATTCAATGACCGACTCATTGAAAACATTTTATTACTCATTTCGTCACTGTCTCATTGACAGTTGCATATAATCCATTTTTGAATCAATTTTTAATTTTTCGTCAAGGGCGGACACTTTTCATACACGGCTTTACCGTATCAGCTGAGAGAGACCTCGTCAGCATCGAGCTATCGGCGAGCACCAAAATTTCTTGCGACGTTTCTTCATCGGACTGATAAAGTTCAACGATTCCAGTTGTCGACCGGCAATTTACGGACGTTTGAAGAAAAAATTTATTTTTTCAAATTTTTTTTTCCTCAAAAATTTCCTTATGTAAGGTTACAAAATTTTTATACTGGCATTTAGACAATTAAAAGGCTATCAGAATCAAGAAAAAAAAATAGGGAATTTTCATTAAAAAAAACTATCGATGACGTCATAACTTAAAAACAAATGACTGCTTAGAATTTAATTTTGTATTAAAATATGTATTTTTATAAACTAAAATTGACCTGTCCAAATATTTTTTTGAAAACAATTTTATTTGATTTTTAATTAATTTATTCCATACTTTTGCCGCTCACTGTATATTATTAATATTATTTAGTTGAGCTTGCCAACAGGTAATGACCTAATTACAGGCAAGCTATCATTAGTTAAGGCAGTAAGTGGAATGAGTAGCAGCAGGATACTACTCTACCATTCGGCGCAAATGAGTTCCTCCAAATGCAGGTACCAAAGTGGATGTCAGGTCCGGTGCAAACGAGTTCCTCCAAATGCAGGTACCAGGTTGGATACCAGGTCAGGAAGCGAAATGTAGAGGATTATCAGGGACGGGCTAATTACACGAAAATGACACGGCAAAGCAAGTACTCTTCAAAGTATTTTTATTCTTGCTCAAAATGAAACACAAAATGTTTAAATATGTTTATTGAATATACAAATTAAATTTTATTATAATACGAAACTGCTTTCACATACCTAGCGTGTTTTTCCATCTTTCATCACACTAGCTTTATTTTTTATTTTTTATTTCGATATACCGTTGGATAGCTCTTTCAATGAGCGTTCAAAAGATATAAGGTGTTTGGCATCTAAAATAAATAGTTTATCCACAAAACTTTTTTTTTTGGAAGGTGTACAACCGCCACTGTTCTTTTTTATTTTTTTTTTTTTAAGTTAATGAAAGGTTAAATTTATTCTCTTTTGAATTATTTTGTAAATCTATAGTAATATTAAACTCGATGAAATGTATTTTTTTGGTTCAGTTAAATTAAAGAAAAATCTGAAATATTTGATATTTTTAATGAAATTTGTGGATAAACTATTATAACGTTGAATACAACGTTTTTTTGTTCGACGAGTCCCTTAAAGGCTCCAAATCGCTTAAAATCTTTAAAATTAGCTTGACGTTTCGTTTTGACAAGTTGTGACATTTATCAAAATCCGTTCACACAGGAGAAAATTTTCAAATTCTGACAGTGTCGAACAAAAAAAATATATAATCGTATACCTTCTGGCTAAGGCCAAGTGCTAGATGTTTTCAGGTCGCGCAAGTTCTCTCTGTTTATGTCATTAGAGAAGTCACCAACCCTTATCCTTGGATGAAAGGTTTTCACCTCACTGGTCTCATATGCCGCTGATAGCCTATCATTCGTCAGCTGCTTAATTTTTCCCGCATCCCCACAGCCAAGCATCACACCGCCGGCGCCGTCTCTGAGATTTTTAACTTTGCTGATATTTGCTGCCGACTCAACAGAACTAAGGTTAATCAATACATCAGATTTAGTCTTATTAACAGATTGTCCTTAGGCTTTATAATTATTGTATTTTGAGAATTTTTCACTAGGGTCTCGGCATAAGAGGCTCTAGCATCACTCGTTTGGAGACTAGTATCTTGGATAACACATTTTTGTACAGTTTTGTTTAGATTAACTATTTCATTGGGAAGCTGCTTATTTTCAGTACACAGAGTATCCATTTTTGCCTGCAATTCGGCAACCCTACCCACCAACTCAGCTAACTGATTCTGAATTATTACTTCTATTAATTCCTGAAACCGATCAGAAGACATATGAATAAATTGAGAGTTGTCAGAAATTATGTTATCTAGGGAGCACGCTCCGTCTACCAGTGGGGTTGATTTTTTTACACAAGATCTACATTTCCAAGATGTACATGTTCCCTCTTTCTCCATTAAGTCGAAGGTATCATCATCAATGCCTACGCAAAAGCCAATGCTGAAACTGTATTCATTACCCTCATTATTACTCATGAATCACCTTGTATAGTCCAGTAGTTACGTATGATTCTTGGTAACTTTTTTCTAGTTAGATGAATTTTTGTAAATATTTTCATTGAGTGTTTATAAATAACATATTAAAGATACCCACTAATCCGTCGTACGAAAAAAGAATTATGGCATCTAGGAACTGTCAGAAATTATTTTTTGCGAAATATATCTTTATCTATTGGTTCTGCGCATTATGGTAGTGGTACTATTCAGATAGTACCAATTCAACAATATCCAAGACACGTGGTGCACTGTATGGAGAAAGTATGCATTATAAAATCCATAATAAAAAATAAAAGACAAATAATTATAATAAAACGAAAATTTAATTTAATAATTAAGTATTTCAAGAAGATTCAAAGAATTTTGTACTGGGTTGCACAGGATTACCAGGATAAAGTATGTATTTTCTCTCATTCCAAATGATTTTTGAAAAGAGTCCAAGAATCATCAAGAACAGATAGGTATCGAATGGTCATCACCGAAGGAAAGAAAAGGTCTTTCCTTTTTAAAAAGTTTTGAAGAAGTCCTTCGATTGGTGTTAGGAATATTATAATTTGCAAAAAAAAAGATTGTTTAAAATAGGCTTCAAAAATGGGTTGGTACTATCCAATAGTCTTCCGATCAAGTCAATTTAATTGCCTCTTGTGACTATTTCTTTTTTTCTGGTTATATAAAGAGTCTTGTCAAAAAATGCCATTCTAGTTTGCCAAATCATAACCATTTTTCTAACAATCATGGTTATGAAGATTGTTACATAAACGTGTGACAAATCATCTTGCTAATTTGAAAGATGGACTTCGTTGCAGCAAATTTTCTTATCGTCGGCTTTCTTTAGAAACCGTGTATGTCTAATTAGCAACATTTTTCTGAAAAACTGTTTCAAATTCTTATTTTTTATGTTAGCTTTTTTGAGTAAGGTTCAAAAAATGTGTATTAAATTTCTGTACAGTATTTTATCAAAACAGTCTGTTTTTATTTGCTATTCTAACGCCCGGTGAATGTGTTACATTACCACTAGGCACTAGGTATAGTAATTTACGTTATAAGTCCGGTAGGTTACTTGTAACAGTACGAGTTAGACATTATGGACGAGGCGACGTTAGGAGCCGAGTCTAGAATGTCTAAACGAGTACCTGTTACAAGTATCGGGTGTTCATTTAATATTCTGGTAGCATTACCTATGGAAATATTTTGTTTTTGTTAAGGCATGTCGTCGTTTGAACTTCCGGTTAGTAAAATTAGAGTAGAACTGTCACATTTTGACATTTGCGTTCAGAGACGTTTATTTTTTGCTGGTGTTCACGATAGAGCAGAAAACGTTTTTGATTGAAAGTTATTTTCGCAATGGTTTGAAAGTGAATGATTCATGGATCTACTCCGTACAAAATGTGCTTAGAAGAGTTTATCGCCGAATTTCCCAATGTTATTGTTAACCGTAAAACCTTTGAAGACAAACTGAGCCGGTGTGTAAAGTTGTTTGGTGAAACTGGAGGCGTTTACCGAAGAAAAACCACAGGTCGGCCGCTAATACGCACTGCTGCAGGTATTGAAACTGCAAGGGAAATAATGCAAAATGCGCCCCACACTTCAATACGTCAGTTATCGCAACACACTGAACCTTGTGTAGGAAAGTAGGAACGTGCCACAGATTGTTACGAAAAGATGTACAGTTGTATCCTTACTGTATGACAGTGGTAATTGAAGGTAATTTTCATGATTTCAAAATCAATTTTTTAAAATTAGTTGCTGGTTTTAGGCAATATAAATGCAGCAAAGTATCGACAGAAAATTTTAGAACCATTTTTTGAGGAACTGCATGCTGATGAACTGCAGGAAGGATACTTTCAACAGGAAGGAAAAATTAGAGGAAAAATTGAAGAAATTAATAACGCCCCGAACATGTTAGAAAATGTAATAAATGCATTAAAAATGCGAACATTAAAGTGTGGGGAAGAAGAAGGTAGACATTTCCAGCACCTCATTTAATAAATTGATTAATTTGTGCGTGAATTATGATTGTGTTAATTTTTATCATAATTCGTGTCATGCTGTTATTTTATAGTGAGGTTATGTCGTATTTTAACGCTGCGACATCCGTTTTTCAAAACAAAAGATTTCCATAGGTGATGCTACCAGAATATTAAATGAACACCCGATACTACCGGATGTATATCGTAACGTATTTTATTTCATACTGGAAGTCTCTTGTGCATCATTATTTTATTTCAAAATTTAAAAAATCACATTATATTGTGAAAATAGCATCACCTTTTTTCCTGTGGCAACGGCCGTTGCTATTGTTTTTTTAGATGGAATATTTTTTGACTTTTTCACTTTTCAATGTCAGATTTGATGTATAAAAGGAAAACAGTCCGGTAGGTGTTGCTAAGTGACACTTTCCGGCTCTGATACCGTTATAACTCACCTACCGGACTCAAATTGATGATGCAATCGAGCATCTACCGGACAGTATGATATAAAATAAAATATGTGATTATAAGAGTTGCATAAAGGTCAATTGTTATCTCCACAATAATCTAAGTGATGCATAACCGTAGATTGTGGTGTAAGTTTTCTAACGTATTTAAATAATAAAAAGATAAACAATAACTGACGGCAAATTTATCAGTAAATGAGATGTAAATGGGGTGTTATCTTTGTTTATTTTTAATATTGTTATAGCTTTCGCAAAGACGTATTTCTGTAAGGTTTTTATTTAGAATACCCATTATATGTAGTAATATTTGACTTTGACCTTAGAGTGAAAACGGAAAAACTTTTAATTTCAATTTTAATTGATGGACAATTGATGGACAGATATAATCAAATTGTTTAAAAAATATATAAAGGAAATGTAGTGTTCTTTTCGAATAAATGTCGCCGTTATTGCAATTGTGATAAAAATCGAAATTGCTACTATTAAAATATAAAATATAAAATTTATTCCTTAAAATTACACAATATGAAAATTTCTTTTGTTCGTTACCTTCCTAGAAAGTGGGTCTGTATCCATGGTTACCAGTGAGTGAAGGTTCCACTTTCGCTCACGCACTTTCGCTCACGCACTTTCGCTCACGCACTTTCGCTCACGCACTTTCGCTCACGCACTTTGGCTCACGCATAATTGAAATTCGATTTTATGAAAAAGAATTTGTATATTGAAAATAATTACATACCAATAATAACTAAACGTTATTCACGTGGAGTTGAACATTTCAAGGACAAATAATTTTATTTTTTGGCTCTGTAATTATGTTTTGTAAATAGTGACATGCAGCTAACCAACATAATGCGAATTTAGCAATGCTCAATCCATCGTGAACGGTATTTACCTGCATGTCACTGTTTGCTAAATTATTTGACCTTGAAATGTTCAATTCAACGTGAATAACGTATACAGTACGTTTTTTTAAGACTGGCCAGAGGGTTTTACATGCTAATTTTTCAACCTCCTGTTAACTTTGTATTTGTAATACCTAAATGGTTGTAATAGACAATTTACAAATAAATAGTTATTTACACTACGAGAGAGGAAGGTAAAGCTTTTGTTCACTTGAATTGCATCGACCACTCTGCTGCGCGTCGTGGCCGAACATGCAATTCGCGTGAACAAAAGCTTTACCTTCCTCTCTCGTAGTGTAAATAACTATCACATTATCTGTATTACCTACAGTTTATTTTTAAATTTTATATTTCATAATATTGAATAAAATTGTACAACTAGTACCGTAGCCGCCCAGATACTAGTGACATCACTATTTTTTGTTAACTGGGCCATTCCACGAACACCACGCCGCCACTATGTCGGCGATTTGGGTGGTACCTGGCGGATTGGGCGGCCGACGATGGCAGCCGCGTAATGTGGCGGAGGGAATAAAACAGGAAATCATCTATCTGCAATTGAATTTTTAAAACCTATATCCCATCGTGTTTGAGTTCACTGTTTAGTTATTTTACCTTCGACACAACTATCACACTGTTGACACAACTAAGCAACGCAACAGCTGGAAATTTAGAACATAGACAAAATATTAACGAAATGAAACTGAAATTACCATGAGCTGCTACCGCAATATATTTAACATCGTTTTAACTAATTTACTTTTCAAGAAGTATTTTTCAATATTTACCAGACATCTGGGCTCGTTATCGGATTTTGCAAAGGAAGCACCGCTGGAAATATTAAGAACTGGATGCACTTCAACATGGTGATTTCACGACAGTTAGGAATTAACTGATCTTAGTTTTAACGTAAGAATATTGAATTGCACTTGCACTTCTTCTTATTAGTTATCATATCGTTATCGTCCGTCGATTCCGCCAGGTACCAAGAGGGGGGTATACAAAATTTCGCTTGGGGGAGGGGGGTATCAAAAATCATGAAATAAAAACACAGCCATAAGTTATGACTTATGATGACAGCATGGTGTTCGTGGATTGGCACCGGTTAACAATAGGAAATGATGCCAGCAGGGTTGCAAACAAGGGTGATTTGTCGCCGTTTGGGCTATTTTTTGGCTAAGCTTGCTCTTATCAAAATGTCTTTATTTTGCTATTTAATTGTGTAGTTAACAAAAAATTCCGCAACATAAAGTTTTGACGGTTGGTTCAAACGAAAATTTTAACTTAAACACATACATTCAAAACAAGATTAGTGTTAAGTATGCTTAAAGGTAAAAGACATACAAAATGAGAAGGGGTACCATCACATTAGCAATCAGTACTGTGCTTAATAGACTCTTGGGTACGACGATGAGAAGGTAAAGTTAATTGTATAATAGCAAAGTGTTCAACTTTATCACTATCACCAACTAATAACTACGAGTATTTTGAGACATATGCGAGGTACTAAAGCTAGTAAAACATGTCTAATCTTCTCTAGTAGAATTTATCTACGATAAGCAAGTTTAGCAAATAAAGGGGATACCAGTGGCATTTCGTTACATACTGTCGCGAGCAATAAATTTTGGGCGCACTCGAATTCCCGTCTGACTTATTTCTTGTCATAAAGTAATGCAAGAATTCCCGTCGGGTAATTATCAACTGATATAATCCATAACTCGAGTTCCCGTCAAGGGTAAAAGAGCGCTTCAATCCCTTACTTACCTACCCCTCTAGCCGTTGCAGGTACCATTGTTGTTTACCATTACGTGGACCAAAAAAAAATGTTTAAAATTTTAAAAAGTTACAAATACTCTGTGATCAACAATTATATACTTAGATAAGGGGCGGCTGTGACTTTGACAGTGTCAGATTTTTCGTATCTGTGCTAAGTCAGCTAATAAACGTCAAACAACTGTCACTATTGACCAAATTTTAACGCAAAAATGGTTTTTACTCCAGAACATAGAAGATTCATCATTGAATCTTACTTTCGTAATTCGTAACAGTGGTTTCAATAACCAAGATTTTTTTCTGACGGAAATTCGAGTCTAGAATTTGTGGTGCATTTTTGCCTTGACGAGAATTCGTGTGCAGGATTAAAGGGCCCATGTCAAAGCACAGGTATAAAATATTATGCTGACGGGAACTCGTGTGCACCGTAAATTATGGTCGTCAAGGTCATTCTTTGGCGCAACGGAAAGTGCTCTAATGTGAAACCTCTAATAAATTCTATTTGTCTTGTTTTGTCAAGATCTTATCAACTTTTTGGAAATCCCAACTGGGTTGCCACCCTAGCTTCTGACACATCTGTCTCTATCAGCGAAATCATTTTTACTCTGTTAAAATACGATATTGGGGGCATAATTTTGAATGTTTAGAGTAAGACTTTGACAAATTTTTGTTAATTGACGTTTGACTGACATTGGCTCTAATTAAGCAGGCAAAATGTTTAATTTGTGACAGTAGCGGGACATTTCAAAATGACCTTGACGACCAAGATTTAATACTCGCGACTTCTAACGTACCTACAGTCGGAACGTTATGGATGTGGCTTGGGGACTTGTCGTTAATTTGGCACTACCAGCAAAAGTAACCAGACGCGCCAATAAGGTTACTGGAATTTATGACAGATCTCACTAATGTACAGTTCAATCATAATTTTTAAGCCTCCTGGAATTTGACAATCCATATCCAAAACATTTCGAGTATACGTGATATTAGCGTGGCAATAGTGTGTTAGGAGCGGAGTGCTGAGCCGGCAACCCTGGACCTTGAGATGGGCACGGGGAATAGCGGCAGTGTGGAACAAGCAGTAGCTCGCTGTGGACCACAACTTACCCAATAACCAATAACTGTTGAATTACCTTCGTTATTAATAAAAGACCTTGATAGTACCGATTGTGTTGTTAACCAACGTAAACCCTAACATCAGAAGTGGGATCGAAAGAGAAAAAACTTTTTTCTCGCCCATCCGTTTGGCCACGTTTAGTGAAATGGCAGAAAAAAGTAGGCCATGGACCAGTTCAAGCCGAAGACGGGAATCATCACCAGATTCCAGTCCTTCGAGCATAGAGTCCAAGAAAGCGAATAAGAAAAAGAGGAAGGGTAAACAAGGGCGATCCAAAAAAGAACAGAAACGCAACCACGCAAAAACGAGTGACGAAACTCCGGTCGTAAGTACAGCCATCAGTTCCTTTCGTGAACGGGTAGATTCGAATGTGTTGGCCCACGTAATCCCGAGTTTTGATCCGAAGTGTGATCACGTTGTTGATTGGTTGAGAATGATAGACGAGCACGCTTCTTCGTATAATTGGGACGATCATGTGGTTAAATACCAGGCACTAAATAAATTACGAGGTACTGCTGAAAAATGGTACCAGAATTATACGCGTAAGGAAGCAGGGTGGTCTCAGTTTTCCTGGTCCATGTGGAAGTCGATTTTAGCTACTACCTTTCAATCAACTCGCGATACTTACGGGCTGTTTATGTCAATTGCCAATCATAAACCACTGGAAGGAGAGTCACTGTATTCTTTCTTCTTTGATCATCTCGCGAAAATCGACCAGTTAAAATGTGATTTTACCCATGCGGACAAAGTATCTCTTATTGTTGGAGCAATTAATGACGAGACAATTATGGCGGCAGTAAAAGCGGCAAATATGAACGACATAAACATATTGGGTAGTTATTTGCGGGATCGAACATTTTCTGGTAGACACTTCTCCGGAAATGAAGCTGAAGATACTAGAAATTTTAATTATCAGGCAAAAGCGAGACAGGAACAGCAGTTATTGAACATCAAATGTTTTTGTTGCGGCAAAAGTGGGCATAAAAAATTGGCGTGCAGGTTTAGGAATTCCAAATGCAATAGTTGCGGAACTATTGGACATTTACAATATGCTTGTATGAACGGGGGACTAACGAATAAACAAGAAGCGGCCGAGAGTATCGAGTTACAGTCTCGCAGTCAAGTAAATCTAATCGAAGGGGCCAAGGCAAGGAACAATTCTGGCCTAAAATCAAAGTAAATGGTGAAACGGTATCAGCATTTATAGACTTTGGGAGCGATTGCTCGCTAATTAAAGAAAGGTTAGTCCGCGAATTAAATCTAACCCCTTTTGAGTTGGTAAAATCGATGACATTGACTGGGTTTTTGGGAAACAGTGTCGTTGTCAATCAAGCAGTTGAATGTGTAGTAACGATTGCGGAAGTAGAATTGACCATCTTAATGTACGTAATTGACGAAATACTATATGAAATACCTTGTTTAATTGGGAGAAATTTTACTGAAAACCCGGGTATAAGTTATTTCAGAATAAACGACGAATAAATTTTTCAACTCGCGCAAAGGTCATCGGAAAACGAAGTTGTTGAAAATGATCCCATACGTGCAGACGCTGACGTCACGCGTCTTGTAGTAAAACTAGGGGAACTGCAAGGAGTGACTATGACCATTACGTTGTCAAAGGACAAACCAATTGCCAAAAATCCATATCGAATGTGGGCCGCAGAAAAGGAAATTGTACGAAACAAAGTACAAGAATTAATGGATGCGGGATTTGTTCGTGAAAGCTGTTCAGTGGTATTAGTCAATGAAAAGGGTGGTCAGAAACGATTGTGCGTCGACTTGAGAGCTCTAAATGCGGTGACAGTCAAAGATAAATACCCATTACCCTGGATTGAGCATTTAGATGATAGGTTAGCCGATTACAAATACTTTACATGGCTCGATTTTAAGGCGGAATACAATCAAATTAAAATACATTCGGACTCTGAGGCAAAAACGGCCTTCATAACGGCGGACTGAACTGCGCTGCGCCTATTAAGGGCCCCACATACTGCGTTTTTGTTCGATGGTTTTGTTCGACGAACAAGTCTGTTCGAACAAAAATAACGAACACGAGTTGCACACACACTTCAGCTTTATTTAAAGGTTTTAATAAGTGAATAAATATCAAGTTATATTTGTATGCAGTGGCGGCGGCATTAGCTATAAAGCATTGTAGTGACCCAGTTTAAAAATTAAAATTTTAATTCTCGGCACCGCCACGAGAGCGCGCCAAATGTGAACGTACTAGCGGCTAGACTCGGTACTAAGGGATGGGGTTGGTAATCCTGGGGATTTGGAACAGGGCGAGCGGAAATATAGCGGGGGAAAAGCGGTCTCTCGCGCGGGTAGTTGAAGGGGGGGGTTGGTCACTTTTGTTTAGTTTTTCGAAACGAACACACCTTGCGAAGAGCGATCCAAGTTTCTCAAATTAGTAAGTTAAATCTGAACAATTACACTACCGTTCCGAGTAGATATTTGTGTCCCCGTGAGGAACTCGACGTTTTTTTAATTCACCTGGGTAATTTATTCCACTTTCGTTGCCTTTTTTGTGTTTTGTTTTTGGGACCAGGACCACGTGATAAGGGTATGTTGTAGTTTTCATTTTGTTGCATGCTGTTGCTTTAAGAAGCGCCCATTTGTTAATTTTAAGCGTTATCTTTCTTCTGGGAGGTTAATTTTTTTTAACAATCTGGTAATTTCAAAAATTCGGAGCCGTCGTCCGAACCGCGTGTGTCCATTTTGTTTTTTTTCTTCACTAACATTTTCTAACGGCACTCGGCCCGCCATTTTCTTTTTGTTTAACATTACCAGCGATTATTGTATTCGTGATTTATGTTGTTTACTGATATTTGTGCCATTTAAAGTGGTTCTATTTTATTGTTATTTAACTTAGCGCTTTTGTTCTCTTTTATTTCCTCATTGTTTAATGTTGCGGTTTGTTTTGCTTATGTTATCCTTGTTTAATGTTGCGTTTTGTTTTGTTTATTTGATCATTGTCTAATGTTGCGCTTTGTTTTGTTGAATTTTCGCATCGTTTAATGTTACGCTTTGTTCGATTGAATTAAACTCGGATTTTCTTTATGTTGTTGTTAAGCACCGCTAGATTTCGGAAGAGTTAAAGTAAAATGTTGTAAGTGCGCCACTATGGGAGTTAGGTTTCAATCAGGAAGTCGTGGGGTTGTCCAGTAAATTTCTGGGGAGGCCACGGTTAAGTTACGGCCGTTAGCGGAGGCGGACCTAAGCCCTGCTCGATGCGGCTCTGGGATGCTGACGTGAAACCTCCGTCGCGGTTCTAGAGATCTTAGGTTTTTGTCGGTAAACGGTTGGTTGGGGAAGGTGGAGCAAGCTCTGCTCGAAGCGGCTTGGGATGCTCATCGTACAACCCCGAGGCGCTCTGTCACTCTTTCTTGGTCGGTGAAATAGCCCGACGTTCATTACTAACCCGAGTATCTAGAAACGTCGCTGGTCTCAAACCGATTCAGATTATTCTTCTGAGTCCCCTCGCGGCCGAAAGTTTGTTACCTCCAGTTCTAAGCTCCCGTTGGCGTACCTTGACCGCGTAGTTCCAAATAACCATTGTTTTTGTCATTAATCTAATTGTGAAATATGAGTAATACCTGGGATACGGTTTTTGAAGAGGGTTTTTCATCCGTCCCTGTCTGTAATAACTGCCTTATAATTTGTTTACTTGTTTTGCAAGCTATAACCTGTCATTTTGTCTGTCATGTGCCCGTTTTTCTGTTATTTTAAATATTGTTGCATTTATCTTGTCATTTATCTTTGTAATGTACTCAACTAGTTAATTTCTTGTACCTCGCTAAACTTAATTTCTGTCGTTTGTATTCGTTTCAATTTCTTTTTCATCCAAGTTATTACAGGCATTTTTAATAAAAGGTATTTTGCGTCCCTCACATGTGTGTTTTATTGCGGCACTCTTCCAACTGGAACCCTCATCGTTTGCATTCCGAACCTTTTTCCGCCAAAAGAAAGACACAACGTAGGGCTCCTCCGCTTCGATGACGATCACGACCACATTTGTTACCGTTTTGCGCAGGTTCAAATATTTCGCGGAAAAAGTAATGTATTCAAATCATTACAGCCACGACCTCCTAGATTAATAAGAGACTTTTGTCTCTTAACGGCCGCGTGAGTTTTTAGTACGAGGCCTTATTTCTGTTTTTGTGAGGGCGACACAATACATTGCATATTTGGTTGCCTACTATTCAATTTAAAAATAATCAATTATGTTACAGTGCAATGTAAAACCAAATAAAAAACGCCGTTTTTGCATATTGAAACAATGTATTGTAAAAAAAAACTAATTAATAGGATGATTATTTTAATTTTAATAATTTTCTCTTTTTGGTATTAATATTGATTTTCTTAATTTTTTGTGCTTCTAAATTACAATAATTTTTTAATACTGCAGGCACTAATTTGGCTACTATAATGTTACATACCAACTTAAAATGATACTCGCATTGAAAAATTGGGTTATTACAAAGGTAAGATACAAATACATTCTTTAAAATGAAGTCGACCTTGTTGGTTGGAAGATTAGGCAGAATTTTTACCATAATTTGAATGGCATATATTATTAAAGCTACAAATTTTTCGTTGGGGTAATTTAGTCTTCCACGATCTTGATTGTAAATAAGTTCCAACAAGGCATTTGTTTTTTCAAGAGAGGAGCTTCGTAAGAGGGATAAACATAAATCACAATTCACAGATTCTTGAACCTTCATAATTAAATATCCACATAGAAATGCTGTAGCTGCTGATTCTATATCACGTGAACTGACATCACATCTAAATGTAGTTAAATTTTCTAAATCTTCTACTATTTCGTCATTTAGAATTATGGCAATTTCATGATTATCATTATAGTCGGAATTAACGTCAAGCTTTACATTGCTGGTGTATTCAACTCCATTCATTGCGTTACTATTATTTATAGTTTTTATCAGACCACTTCTTAAAATTTGTCTGAGAGCATATTCAGCTGTTCTGCAATCTGTTAAATCATTACAACCACCACGAAGTCTGACGTTTGCAAATAATGATTCCACCGGATCCGAACTAAAACTTCTTGTCAAAACGTAGAAAAAATCAAGATCGCCAATTAAATATTTAATACATAAACTTGTGCTTCTTGCAGTAAAAATTAATGCTTCAGCTGTTTCTTTGCTTAATCCCTTAATTCCGAGATTTTCTGAACTGGACTGTATATCATTAATATATTGGATAAATTCTCCATTTAACCATGATAGTCGAGCATCGTTAATGTTGTTATAGGGAGCAGTATTAGCATCTCTCTGATGAATATGTTGGGTTTTATTGCTAACGTCGTGCAGCTGGAAAAATTTATAGATAGTTTCCATATATTTCACAGTTGCAGTGCAATCCTTAAAATGAGCCAACTCTTCGCCACCATGGTCAGCAAGGTATACTAATGATGCAGTAACCCGTGGTGAAAATATTTGCACTGCTAAATCTACTTTCATCTTTTCAAAATTGGATGGATAGAGATGTTTTCTGGTTAAATATCTGACAGGCTTTGTTATTAGACCTTCTTGAATATCTGAGAGTTCTTTTAAATAATTTGCGGAAATTTGTCCATCAGACGAAGCCATGTCATGATCTAAAAACAAATTCCGTGCGTTTTTGACTAGGTGGCAATAGTCAAAACTCAAAAAAAACTTAAGTCCGGGATTGTATGGATGCGGGACTACATTTTCCAGTGTGCCATTTCCAAAATGCTTAAACAGTGCAACGTGGGATTTGTGATTATCCCCTACAATTCTAATAACAAAAAACCCGCACTCACTAAGCATCTTCAACACTTCCAACGTTAGTTTACATAAATCCTTCCCAGTCAATTGCCTATGAAAAAAGTAGCTTGCGGGTATTATGTATTTTGTTGACAATCCATATATTACAAAACAAAGAAGCTGATTAGCGATAACTGGCTTAGCTCCAATTTTATCCTGGGACTGATTTATTGTTTCTAAACCGAATATACGGTCCTCTGCTTTCGAATAAGATATGCTTTCTCTGACAGCCATATCGTCAACCACCAAAGAACAAACTTTTTCAGAAGCTCTCAAGGTTTTAATTTCACACATTAGTCTGTGTTTGATTAAGTTATCATTTCCTGTACCAAAGTATTTACTTAATGTTGATTTGCAGGGTAGTTTGAAAAGCAGATTTCTTGGAAACTCGTATCCTTTTGGGGAAGAATATCTCCACGCAATGCACTGGCGAATGGTTAATTCTGACCATCTTGGAACCTTCTTGCTATAATTCTTAATTTGGTCCAAAATAAATATGGCTCGGGGATTCATATTAGCGGCATCAGTTTTAATTGTTTGCATACATTTCCAGTCTGAATTATTTTTGTCTTTTTCCGCTCTTACTCTTACTTGTTCTTTGAGTCTGTTGTAGCGAATCTGCAACCGCTTCAATTTCTGTGCCAAACACAATTTTGTATAAAACAAGTCTTTTATAGTGTTAGACTTGATTGTCGTTTGAGTACCGATTTCACAAGAACATCCAAAGTTTTCCAAAATATTAGTTGCTATGTTCATATCATCATTTGAAGACTAAAATTGTATTAACATAAAATTTGGTTTTCTTATGATGATAAATATACCTTAAATATAGAAGGTACCGCTCCTGTAACTAACATTCGCCGCTTCGTGGTCGAACGAAAATCATTAGGCTTAAAGTGCTCACTACATACGAGTGAATATTCCTTTAAATTGGGAATATCTAAACATATATCAGTGCAACAATGTTAATACCTATACTTGTATATGAAGATAATTACACCTTACCAGTATAATTAATCAATGTTTGTTTCCATTTTAAATTCAAACTCAAATTTGCGGGAAAGCCATGATACGAAATGTTGTTCAAATTATGTGAATTGCAATTATTTACACAACATTTCCTTATTTCAGACATATTTTAGCAGTTTACGAGAAAAATATTTGTCAATGAAACACGCAGAATGAAACAGTGACAATTAAAGTGTTGGTGACATTATTTTGTCATTCGTGTCATCAATGCTTTTTAACACCCGTCTCCTGTGATGTTTAAATTACTACCGCGAATTTTCAAAAATTTACAAAACGGATCAATAGAGGGAGTTAGTATAGAAAAAGCTAGAAAAAACAGACATTTCATGAACTCACGCAGCCGTATAAGAGACAAAAGTCTCTTTCTAATCTAGGAAGCCGTGATTACAGCATATATTTTCCATAAACACGGAAGCCTGCGAAGAGTTCTATAAATTCCAGTAAGAACTTTCTGTTAATCTGGCGAAAATCTGTCATTTTCAGACAATAATTTGTCGCGAAATATGTATAAATCGCCAAAATCTGGTTTTATTATTTGGTACTACACCACTGCAAAAACCGACGTTTTTTAAAACCGTTCAACGCACACACTTCAGATTTGCTCGAATTGACAAGTCTGTCGAACAAGTTCTACATCGTTTTTGTTCGAACAGACTTGTTCGTCGAACAAAAACGCAGTCTGTGGTAGAGATGAGCGATATTTCACTACCGGTGATTTTATCACCGTGACACCGTGACTCGGAAATCACGAGTAACCACCGTGATCAAATATTCGAAGTAACCGTGATTAGTGATTTCACTACATATTTTCTTAAATTCTTAAATCGCTGGTTATTATGCAGTTACTTGCTTGTCGTTACCCGACACACAACAAAATAGAAATTGTAACTTTAACATTTTCCTATTTTTCCTTACAAAATTCTGTAATCTGAAATGTTATTACCATCTGGCACTATTACAAAACAAAAGCTATCTTACTGAAAGGTAACAATTTCTGCCAAGCTAAATCTGGAGTGATAACGTACCTGTTCTGTTCATGATAAGCCGGAGTGTAATAATACATTAATAATTCTCTTTTAAATTATAGTTTATAAACAGCTTAAAATAACTGCAACTAAAGTAACTGCATCAAATATGTGTATTGAGTGATTTAGCGATAACGATTTCCTGTAAAAATTAGTCGTGATCAGTGATCACGGTAATTGAGAAATCACGGTCACCAGGAACGACGTTCTTGAAAAATCACCGAATCGCTCATCTCTAGTCTGTGGCGCCCTTTACGGCCGTAACAAAGCTCGGATTTTCAATGGAGCAATCATGGATTTATTAGTCCTGGATACGGCAATACCCTATAAACGTTTGTCGACTTTGAAAAAACATATCACAGACTTCGGTACCTTCCCCCATTTCATTCTAACCTGTATTAAAATATGTTTCTCTCTGTTATTACAATACGTATTTATTATTTATTATTTATTATTTTACTACATTATTTGTGAACGTGACACAGCCTCATTTTGAATTACAAGATAGTGACATAAAGATTGACACTGCTTTGACTGATTTTTAGATTATTGAGATTACTTTGATTTTAAAGTTTTGACTTTTTAAAATATTTGCGCCCTCTTGTGGTGTGGTGAGGGTGCGTTAAGCGATTTTCCAAAAATTTATTAGGGACTTTTCATTCTATAGTATTTTATTTTCTCTATGGTAGATTAATGTAGTACCGCTGCTAAGACTGCTAAATTTGTTGTTGAGAGAATAAAGCAAAATTTATATAGAAAACAATCAACAAATTGAAAGAAAAATAATACTTCAAGACCAAGAGATTACACCATTATTTGATACACCTCATCTTATTAAAGAAATTAGAAATTATAGGATAACAAAAGATTTGGTTTGGGAAGTAAACGAAGAAATTTTAAGTGTGAAATTGAACCATGGAAGCCGGTCAGTTCGACCACGGATACCTGGATAATCCTCCCATGCTCCCCTGGCAAGTTTAATCCCACCCTTTAGTTCGACCACGAAAGGGATGGGTTCTAATTACGGTAATTAGGACCAGTTAAATAAATCGTCCGTCCATATAAATACCCCTGTAAGATTTTGTATGTTTTAACACAACCATGAAGCTGACATTACATTAAACAGACAAATCGTCAGCAATCACCTCAAAAGAAAGGCCGTGGATGATTTATATGACAGACCAACAAAGCTTCTTCATAAAGAATTAAGGGTAAGTGTTTATAAATATTAATTTTCTACTCATATTTTGATGTGTACTTATTGGATAATAACTACGTTGTAACCAAATGCCGAAAAGTACTTCTTTAGGGCACTCCTCACACTCACAAGTTCATCGTGTTCTAAAACCATGCGTGTGACAAAATGTCTCCTATAGAACTCATATCATGATATTCTATTTTATTATTGACACTTTAATAACCACTAAGGTTTAATTATTATGGTATTATACTTTCTATAACTAATGTGTAATTTTTTGCAGGACAACAATCTATAATTTTCTAAGAATCACTGGTTTAATCTTCTAATCCCTCGGCAGCGAGGTCATGGTCGAACTGAAGGGTCGGATTAACGCTATCTCATTAGCGTGGTCGAACTGACGGACGCCGTGAACCATATAGTGAAGGTTTATCTTTATGATTCAGCGTGGGGCGAATTAAGAGCCCTCCACAAAATTATGGACATGCAGATAAGATCCAAAAGATGTCCTATGCAACTCAAGTTTTGAGTCCTCATAATCACGCTATTAGTTAACTGTGGTAATTTCTAATAACATTGTTGTTAATAATCTAATATACAGTATGAGTCAATTGTGGGGTATTTCTGAAATGGTCTTTGATGCAACCAAAAATACTAATTCCAGCATTCACTAGATCTGTAATTAAAAAAAAATTAAAACATTAATCCATGATTGCATTGCTTTGAGAATTGTCAACTTTGTCTTGACAGTTTTGCTAAAACTTGGTTATGAACTCTTATGACTCAAACAGTGAGCAAGTTGACATGGTTTCTCATGTACGGGGTACCTATCTATGTCGTAAAAATGCCATGGTCGTTGCAGATCTGTATCTACAGAAGTATCCATCCAAGTATTGCAGACACATTTTTATTTATTTAAATTTTTTACAAAATGAGTTAGCCCTTATTGTTGGAACAGTTGGATGTGAATAAATGAACAAGAGAACAACGTAATGAGGCTCTAGCAGCGCCTTTAGATTTTTTTCTTGTGGGAAAGAGTCTACCAAACACCTGTACTTACGATTGATGAACTCAAAGAATTCGTGATGTGTGCATAGCCATAACGCCAGACATTACACAACGTTCAAAGGTCCTTTTTAAACAGGGTTGACGCGTGTTTACTCCAAAATGGAATGCATGTTGAACAATTTTTACGTTAGTTTTCTCTTTACGTTGTCATTTTGACGTTTGTAGCCAAAAACGCAATTTTGATTCAATTTATTATTTATATTAAACACAGTATCAAGCGGTAAGTGAAATTAGTATTTTGGGTTGCATCTAAGAAAATTTCAGAAATACCCCACAATTGATTCATACTGTATATTTTAACTAACAAGTAGAACAAACCTAAATGATGAAGATTTGGGAACTGCAAAAACAATAACTTTTTTGACAAACTTTGTTGCATTTCTGTTACGTCCAACTGTACCCACGAAGGTCTGGACAGGTGCTTACACCCCCACCCTCATTTTTCTAGAAGTAGGTAGTATTTAAGGTAAAATTTTGTAAATATATATTCGCTAAAATTATACACATGAATTTAGCTGTTAAATTCAATTTATTAAAGAATACACAACCACATTATAGTTATACACCAGAAAGTTGTTTGGAAAATGACAGTTACAAGTTATATTTTGATAGAACAATTTTAACTGACATTCATATTAAGCATAACAGACCAGACATTATAATTTTAAATAAACAACAAAAGCAAGCATATCTTTTAGATATAGCTGTTCCAAATTCACATAATATAACACAGACATATAACACAAAAATTAATAAATATTTAGAGCTCTCCGTTGCTATGAGAAATTTTTGGTGTTTAGAAAAAATTTCGATTTTACCACTTGTAATTTCAGCAACGGGAATAGTACCGCAATCTCTTTTTAAAAATTTAAAAATTCTGGATTTAGATAACACATTGGTAGTTGAAATTCAAAAAGGTATATTATTATACTCATGTCACATCGTGAGGAAGTTCCTTAACATTGACACAGAACATAATACACAACAAAGTCAAAATGCGGAGGCGAGACGCCGGTAATTATGTTGATAAGCACTGCACTATTACTTGATAGTAATATCCGTAATAGTGTATGTACTCCGGCAAAATTGCCGTGCCGCCGGGTGGAGGTGGGATAGTGGTAGAGAATAACTAGAAACCAGAGACGAATAAAGTACTCAACAAAAGTGACAGTTATTTTTTCTCGAATAAAGACGTCCATCACAAAGCGTCCAATTCGATTGCAACAACCCAGCAAAAACACAGCAGACAAAAGGGTTACAGTCCTAACACTCTTTGATAATAATCTGGAGGGAGGGATATTTCGTCCACGTTGCAAGAAACCTCTTGCTTGTGGAGTTTACAAAAATCCAGGGCACACAAAATTTTGGCAGGAAGCAGCCCTACACTTACGCAATATGAAACTGCCTTGGAAAAAAATTTGGAATAAGAAAACAGCACTTCCTTCCATAAAAAAAAATTGAATGAAAACATTGGAAGGATTTTTGGATTTATACTAAAATTTAGCAGAAAGTGGCAAGTGTGAGTTTTTTAATTTCAACAGTAATTCAATTCAAACATAAGTACTATTACGACCCAAAAGACCAAGAAGGTCGGGCCGGATACAAAACATAAATCAGGTGTCCAGATTGTGGCGCGGAAGGGAGAGAGATACAAACTTTTGAGGCACAACACAACATTTATTTCTGCCCGGTAATATACAGCGGCGGTTTGCCCGATTCCTGCACCTTGCAGGGTGCGATGTCGCGCAGGACTGGTCACTCCTCGTTTCCGGTACTTGATGATCGATTTCGTGGTTCAATGGGACCTTGAGAGTGTGGCTCGAGGAAGACCGTCCTGGTTTCCGAGAGAAATTTGTGTCGCCGGTGGAGCTCCTCCGGAGCCGGGGCTCGCTTCCTCCCTGGCCGGGCTCTACCGGGTTGGTGCCTCCACGAGGTGGTGTGGCTGGGTGAAGGTAAAGCGATGAACAGGAAAGTCTTGAATTGGATCCTGAAGAGTTGAATTGAGTTGAGTTGAGTTGAATTGAATTCTGGAGAGTTGAAAAATCGAAGAGTCCTGTTGAGTCCTGCTGGTCGCCTTGCTAAACAGTAAAAATTATCTAGCTGCGGGAGCCGCCATTTTGGTTTTGAGGTCGTACTTACTTGCGACGCTAGTACCGCGATTTATCCGTCTTTTGACGATTCCGGTTCCGATCCCTAACTGGATCGCGAGCCTATCCCTTCGCCGGTTAAATTTTATCGGTCCTTTGACCTTCGCCTCCGGGACGTTATTTCCTTCAACGCTCGGACACTAAATTTTTAACACGGCGAAACGGTACTGTGTGCTGTTCGGTGGAGCTTTGCACGGAAAAGAGAACGAGTTCTTCCGTTGCAGGTTTTGCGTCGGCGCTCTTCACTAATTAGTGGGGACGAATTTGCGGGTGGTTTTACCGACCGATAAAATCGTCACAGTACTGTAACGGTCCGAATAGGTTCGATAAATTAAGAATTTTAGTTTTAAAATAATTTCAACGAAATATTTTAAATACCGTTCATTTGCGACGGAAATGCTGGCCAGTTGTAAATTTTATTGAAGCCGTGTCGGCACCACATTCCTCAAGTGAAATCTGCCAACCTTTCTTTGAAAATTCAGGTACACGTCCTGTCCGAACACAACACAAAGATAACAGTTTTTATGGGAAAAGAAACATTGCAAAATTTACTCGTTCGACAATTTGGGGAGTCCAGTTAAAATCAGGGGATAATTGAATTAATGAATTTGATGTTAGCCGGTTTCAAATTGAGAGAACCACAAAATTAATGTTCATTGGGTTAATAATTTACTTTTTTAGCATTCTCAAATTTGTGGCATATTTGTAATTAAAGGGCGAGAATTGCAAATTAGAAACAGAGCGCTTTATCGTAGAAAATAACTAGAATCGTTTGCACTTTTAGTTAGAGAAGTAACAAAGTAAAATAGGAAAGGAGTCGGTAGAAAAAACAGAGACAACAGGTTAACGGTAAAGCCAGGTAGTCGTAGAAATCAGATGTGTGAGTGAGAGAGAGAGAGAATGAAAATTACGAAGTAATTATTAATTAGAACTGTTTTGGGGAATCAAACCAATGTAGAGCAAATTTTAGAAGTAGCAGGTCAATGCATGATATAACACTTGCGTAACAGCGTTTCAAGCCCAATTTAGGTTTCATTTTAATTATGTTTGTTTCATTTTAATTATGTTTGTTTTATTTTAATTATGTTTGTTTCATTTTAATTATGTTTGTTTCATTTTAAATTATGTTTGTTTTATTTTAATTGTGTTTGTTTATTTTAAATTATGTTTGTTTCATTTTAATTATGTTTGTTTCATTTTAATTATGTTTGTTTCATTTTAAATTATGTTTATTTCATTTAATTCTGTCGAATTCTTGTTGCTGATTTTTATTATTGTATAGAGCCAGTAATTCAGTGTTCGTGTTAATTCGGTTTGTCCCAATTTTAGATTGTGTTTGTTTCTTGATGCTGATTTTTATTATTGTATAGAGTCAGTAATTTAGTGTTCTTTTTCAGGCTTCTAATTCAAGAACAAATTTGTACATTTGGTCTGGTCCTAACAAAAGTCTAAATTTAAACATTTAAAATAATGGTGGAAAAACGGAAACTGTAATTTCAAAAGTTCTAGAGATTTCGAAAAGGCGTCGCAATCGGCGTAAAGTAGAACCGAGCTGATTGGTCACTTTGGTCAAGTAGGGGTTGCGAAAGTGGGGTGCGCCAGAAATGATAAAATCAATTGCGGAACGGGAAAGAGGGCTTTTGGTAATTCACTCGGGGTTTGATCTCCAAAGTAGCCGGAGGTACGTTCAGTACTTCCAGCAGCCATTTTGTGACCACGTTCTTTACATTCACCAGGTAAATTATTTCTCTAATTCTGGTACATTATTTGTAGTCGTGATTTAATTAGTCTACCAGCATTTAGTTCTTTATCGTTCTAAAGTAAAGATTATATTATTTTCTTTGAGCTTTGATGACCACGTGACTCTTTAGAATCTTATATTGATTTCTTTATCGCGAAGTATGTGATCTACTTGCATTTACCGATTGGGGAAACGTGCTCTTGTCAAGGGTAACCAGTATGCAATTATTATAAAACATTTCCATTCATTATTTATGTCTTGTATTCTCGAGATCGGGAAGCTACCGCCAGTGTCCGTCGCACTCAATAAGCTGTGGTCCGGCGTAAGAGCACAAAATTAGCCGCGTCACCCCAAGGGGGCCAGCGACCAAACTAGGCCAGCTGACACGTGAAGAGAGGTACCCTTTGGCCCTGTTAGAACCTTTTTTCCCTTTTATTTTCGACCACCGGAGTAGACCGGGGTGATCTATGAGATTCCAGGGCATCGCGTCGGGTTCAATTTAATTGGGGTAATTGAAATCTAAATCGGATCACATAGTTCGCATCTCAAACTTCCATAATGCTGTTCGCGCCAGAAACTTCTGTATTTGCCCAGCGTAGTCATTTATTCATGAGTCAGGTCTTAATTCGAGGGCCGCGAGTCAAATCTCATTAGGTCAAATTTCCACCAACTTCTGTTATCAAATTCATGTATTTATTTCTATAATTTGTTGGGACCAAACGCCATCACACTCGATTGTTTGTTAAATAAAATTTAAGTGAAGTGTGCTCAATCGTTTTAATTCTATTTTTTGAAAAACCTCCGAAGGTACGGCCTCTCGTTAGAACCTAATTAAACAAAAAAAAATAAATAAAACACAACGTAGGATCCATAACTATTTCTTTTCTCATTATTTTTGTTTCGTATTTTTCCGCAAAATTTCATCCGAGGGAATGCGGCAACCAACAATACACCAAATGAGGGAGAAAAAAAATCATCGAGGAAAAGTCAAGGAAGTCGAAAGGTTACAGTACCTAACCTTAATTTTTCGTTCACTTAAAAATAAAATTGAAGATGAAATTATTGGTAAAATAATTCATTTAACCACATTTACATTAAGGGGTAAAATTTAATTTTAAATGTTAAGATACGAGAACGATAGCATTTAGGAATAATATTTATAAAAATTAAGCAGAACTGTATCAAAGACGGTTGAAAATAAAATATCGAAAGTACCTATTGTTGGCGTTTTAATTTGTTGTGAAAATTTCCAATGATATAAAATCAAAGGAAAGGTAAACGCATCCAGTACAAGGAGTATAGAATAATAGGGAGGGGACATACGAGTAAGCTAGCTTATGGGCGCGGTAAGTTGAAGCGGTGAGGGACAAGGAAACGGACGCAATTAAATGCAACCCGTGAGGTACGGCCCAGTTAACACTACTTGAGATGTTGGGAATTAACAATAAAACTGCAGGAAAATAAAACACTATAATTTTTTTTGCATCACAAATCTGTGGCGGTCGTGAAAAAGTAGGTAGGTAAGTCGAAAATGTTAATTTTTCAGGGCAACGATTCAAAATTCCACATCATTCCTAAAATCCTGTAATTAAATATAAACTTCTTTCTACGTGTACTTGCTTTCAATATAAGTAAATTTTAAACTGTGAAAATCTGAATTATTTAACTCCATGATTTATTATTAAGGTATAAACATCGTTAACTCATTTTTGAAATTATTTGACTTACCTACTTTTTCACGACCGCCACAGAAATGTATTCAGAGTATGAGAAACTAGAAAACCACATTAAAAGTTTATTTATATTACTAGGTACATATTACAAAAATACCACTGTATAATGTAAGTAGGTATATCATAGTATATCATATACATATGCGCCGAATGATTTTCAAATCATATTCATCTCAGTTCAGTCAGTAGGAAAGAGTAAAATTAATTAGTATACATACCTACACTTTTGATATAATTTTTTAATGCCAAGATCTATGAAACACTGATTTAAAAGAAATATGTTGGCTCTTTTTAAACATGAGAAGGTATTTTTTAGTTTAAAAGTGTAAGTGGAAATCCTTACAAATAAAAATACAATCAAGATTAAAATAATCTGCCACTTCATATACAGTACGTTTAACTTACAATTAGATTCTTACTCTATTTAACTAACAATAAGCACAACTGACCACTACATTCACAGGATAAAAAAAAGAAGAACGATAGGTAAATACATACCGGGTGTATTATGAAAAACCTTTGGTGCTATAACTTCCTTATTTTTTATCCGATTTTAATAAATGATATGTCAAACAAAATCGTTTTAAATGGGCTAAAATCTAAATTGATCCAATACTTGTTCTTGAGTTCTGTTTTTGACAAATAATAGTCAACAACAAGAAATTAAAAAATGATGTATTTTTTTTTAAATTAAGCAGTCACATTAAACAGTAATAAAAGTGCATTCTAATTTTGCAAAAAATCCATTTTTTCCGTATACGGCATGCCTAATACGGAAAACAATTGAATTTCCTAACTTATTGCACAAATAGCTATTGTTTACATTGTATTACCGTTAATAATAATAATAATTTTTTTTTTGAAAATGACAGTTACAAGTTATATTTTGATAGAACAATTTTCATATTAAACATAACAGACCAGACATTTTAATTTTAAATAAACAACAAAAGCAAGCATATCTTTTAGATATAGCTGTTCCAAATTCACATAATATAACACAGACATATATCACAAAAATTAATAAATATTTAGAGCTCTCCGTTGCTATGAGAAATCTTTGGTGTTTAGAAAAAAATTCGATTTTACCACTTATAATTTCAGCAACGGGAATAGTACCGCAATCTCTTTTTAAAAATTTAAAAATTCTGGATTTAGATAACACATTGGTAGTTGAAATTCAAAAAGGTATATTATTATACTCACGTCACATCGTGAGGAAGTTCCTCAACATTGACACAGAACATAATACACAACAAAGTCAAAATGCGGAGGCGAGACGCCGGTAATTATGTTGATAAGCACTGCACTATTACTTGATAGTAATATCCGTAATAGTGTATGTACTCCGGCAAAACTGCCGTGCCGCCGGGTGGAAGTGGGATAGTATAATTAAATTTTTTTTCGGAAACATTTTTTCCATATTTTTTTCATGTACATTTAAGCATCCGCGATGAAGTAGTAAGTAGTTTGTACGCAAATTTTGGGACACCTGTAGTTTAGGCGAAACTTACATACACTCTATAAAGTGTAGATAACATTTTTTTATGTTTATTTTTCTTGTCCGTTTATTGTTCATTTATTAGTAAGTATTTGTTTTTGTACTTGCCATAAGTATTGCCATGGTTAGCTGAAATTATTAGTAAAGACCTAGCTAGAGAGATGAATGTGGCAATAGTCAACATGACCTTCCAGGAGGAGTGGACGTTAGCAGATGATTTCCTCATATTTTCTGAAAGGAAAAAAAGAGGGTTATTTTGTAAAAATCATCAAGTCATAAATTGTTGAAAAAATCCACAAATCTCGCGAACTCTTAAGCAAAGTTTGTGTACTTTTACATGTGGGTTTTTGTATCGACAAAAGAGATCTGATAACTCTAGAAATAAATCTTACCTTTGGAATATTCCGTGGAGTTTTCATATTTTTTGCAAGCTGGACAATGAATATCACAGGATCTGCTCCCTCCATCATCACACATTAAAGCAAATATTAATTTAATAATAAAATATTATTACTTTTTAGTTATTTATATTACTGTAAGATCGAAAAAAAAATTTAGAGTTGGTTGTGACCAAAAATTTCAATTGGCAATTCGTTAAGATTTCAATTATCAGATGTCAGTCTTAAAAATTAGGTTAATGATTTTGAGAACATCATAGGAGAACATTGAAATCTTGATTTTCATAAAGGAGTGAATTATGTGTGACCTGTCGGTTGTAAAAGAATTTATTTTTTTATTTATTTAATTTATTACATAATGTTACTCTTCGCTTCATGTTTTCAAATTACCTTTGCAAAGTCCGGACATCAATTAAATTGCAGATATCAATAATTGCTTGCATTAATTCGGGAATTGTGCCAGGCCTGTTTTTGAACACGTTGTTTTTCAGATAGATATGGAAAAACAAAATAATCAAGGCAAGTTGTTGGTAAGTGCCTTGAAATTCCGGAAACTTTTGTTGAAATTCCTCGCCGTTCTCAAATCTTTCTCAATTTCTGAAGTAACACTGCACAATGAAAATTTTTTGCTCTAAAGTAAACATATTGTAATAGCAAATTTTAATAGTCAATAATTAATAATGATAGTTACTATTGTACATTTGGATTAAAAAAAAAACGGGACAAACAACAAAAAACTCATTTTTTCTTGCACTGTTAATGAGTACCTATAAGAAATATAATTTGTTAAAGTCTAACCTATTTATTTATAAATTGACATACCCTCAAATAATTCTAACCGATTTCTAATAAACCTTTTTTAAACTATTAAAAAAAAAAAACAAAAAAATTGTATCCATTTTTTTTGGCGTGTTCCGTTTTTTTTAATCCAAGTGTAATGACATCTGATGACATTTGAATAAAATCTTTACGCGTTGCCAACTGAAGCATATTAATCAAGGCCATCTCGATTTTTTTTTATTGTCAATCGCACGGTAGTAGATTACGAGTTCAGAAAAGAGGAAGTTCCCTAGATGAGTGGCAAGTTTAAGTACGAGCGTTAGCGGGTACTTAAATGCCATACGAGTCCAGTAAAATTACTTTTCTGACGAGGAGCGTATACTATTTTTTCGCATTTTAAGAATATTAAAATTTGTTCGTAAAAAAGTTGAATAAGACTCAAAATCGTACAGTAATGGTTGCTATGCTGTAAAGTGACCTATTCCTATTACTTTACAATTTTGAGTACAGTAATATAGGTCATTACTGTATAAAATGCGAAAAATATTTCTTAACGGTTATAAAAAAATCATTGAATCATTCCATTTAACTTTGATCGAGATCGAGAAAGAACTCGAGGTAATTATGAGAACTAGAAATAAAAGTTCTCATCTGGAGAAGTCTGTTAAACTGGTAAGAAATATAACAAATAAGAAATAAAACCAAACAAAATATTTTTCGGTGGAGAATGTTTTTGCAGAGGACAATTTTTTTAAAGCAATTTTACTTTACTTTAACAAAAGATGTAGTGTTTGTTTTTTTAATCAGTACATTGAGATTCATAGAGTTAAAACAAACAATAGAACATATTTAGAATAGGATTACATAGATATTTATGTGCATATGAAACATAATGTTATGAGAAATAATCCACTGCGCCGCAAAACTATCGCATAAAGTAAAAATGAACCGTAGTTTTTTGTATTTTACTTCTTCTGCGATTTCCTTATGCTGAATCTCTTATTTTATCGTATTTCTTTTGTTTAGTAGCAAAAATCGCCATGTTGATAACTTCTAAAGTTGTTTATTATGAAGAGTACGATTGCTGTTTGCCCAAAATCACGTTGATTGGGAATTGGATCAATGGAGGTTAGTAATGCTCTCTGACGAGTCCAGATTTTGCCTGGATCAAAGTGACAGACGTGTCCGGGTGAACCGATGCTCAGGAGAGCGATATGCTCAATGTAACATTATCCCGAAAGTCAGTTTTGGAAGAGGTTCCGTTATGGTTGGAGCAGGTGTCACTTTCGACGCTCGCACAGAGTTGGTGGTGCTAGAAAGAGGAAACCAAAATGCGGCGACGTACATTACCAATATTCTGGAACCTTATATTGTCCCATTCCGAATATTTATTGGGATAACTTTATTTTTATGCATGATAATGGTCGACCGCACGTTGCGGGAATAGTGCAGCATTATTTCCGTGAGGTTGAAATTGGGCAAATGCAATGGCCAGCAAGGAGTTCAGATCTAAACCTCATGGAGTAATTGTGGGATCCTATAGATAAAAGAGTTAGAAGGTTACCAAATCCACCAACAACTCTTCATCAGCTGTCCTTAGTTGCATGGCTATCACAGCGATAATAAAAAAACAAAAAAATTATTATCTTATTTACTTTCGTCGTTACGATTTTTGATTAAAATAAATTTGTCAGTTTGACAAATAAATGAATAATTTTGTATTTCATTCATTATATTGTCTCATCGAATATAACACGTGGTATGATTAATCATCGATGATATTAAATTCGTGAAATTGAAGGACATTTCACTCATAACTCATAATATCATCGATAATACGAGTAATCATACCACTATTTATATTATAGCCGAATATTTCCTTCGAAAAATTGAAGCTAATCAAAAAGCTCGAATATTTGAATTTTAGCCAATAGCGATCGAATTACAGCGATAATACTGCACTAATGCAATTATCGATAATTTGCACTAGTGCAAATGTGATGACCGTCAACGACAACATAAAAATTTAAAGAATAACCAATTTTTAAACACAGAATTACGTTTATTTGTACTTACTTATCATGTAAATTTTTCTCAGGAAATAATCTGACAAAATATCCTCTCGTGCATGTCAAATTGTTGATAATTTGACATGCACTCGAGATATTACTAGTGAATATAACCCTACAACCTTAGTTCCCTGAGGATATTATCATATGTCCATTCAATATTATGGCAACTGTTATCATTCCAGTTTCATACTAACTGTTAAATACTATTTTCATTTACCATTGCATTTTCCTGTAACTTTATCACATCCATCACTCGTACATAATGCATCACATTTGTTGCTGCAGGAAAATCCCCAGCTTCCATTTTCACAACCTGCAACATGATTAATTATTTTATTCCGCCATTCAAATGAATTTGTCTAGTTTACTCTGCTGACATAAGGATCCTTGATATCCCCAAGCGCAACCGCACTGAGAACCTTGACAAATTCTGTGCTTTTCACAATATTCAAATTCATTGCCTAGAACGTTGTTACAACTCATGTTACAATATTTTCCTAATTTTCCAGGTTCACAATCAAAGGCTGTATTCATAGTTTCATTGTTTTCATCTTCAGATTCCAAACCATCCAAAGTGTGACATGCATAATATGTTGTCAAATTTGAAGGATCTAATCTGTGAATATTTTCTAGTAGAAAGAAGTCATTTATCGACAAGTTAATTTCTGTTTGTATTTTACGACAATTTCTTTCTTTAGCTTGAAGACAATAACAAACGAATAGTAAATAATTACCTGTACTGTGTTTTACCAGAATACCATCTGATGTCAACTTCCCATAGTCCATAATCCTCAAATTCTCTAGTTCTTCTATAGAATTTAATTTTGGTTTCTTGAAAAGGTTGAATTTCTAGTACATGTTCTCGCCAGGACTTTAAAATGGACGAAGACTCATGTCTAGAATAAATCGATGTTTTATGATTATTAGTACCATTTACAACTATTTCTAAGAAGCATTCCTTGCACAATGATACGTAGAATACTACGTAGGATAAATTTTCTATACTAGGAACGAATAAAACAGTGGGTTGTTCCTTAGTGGTTCGATTCGCCCATATAGAAGAATCTACAAAATACAAGTTTAAATAATTTAATTACATCAACAATCCAAAATCTTACAATTGTGTATTTTCCAAAATATGTCTTCTTTGCTTTTAATGACAAACTCGTAAGGGTTAAAATCAAGTGTGGTTCGTATTGTCTGGCCATTTTCCAACACGTACACGTTGTTATTGTGTACGGAGATTGCGTAATGATTCCATTTTTTGGTATTTTTTATTTCAAATTGGAAGTACTCCAAATTTTGTTCATCGTTTATAAAAATGTCTATCTTCGTAACCGAATGCACATACAAAGAAAAGGAGATGGACTTGGTCGAGTTAAACATTTGATAATTTGATTTGATTGTAAAAAGATCTGAAAAATAATCGCACATTTACATACTTAATAACATTAATAAAGCGTGGTATATTTTTATTCTTTGTATTAATTATTGAATAACTGAAAACGTGTTTTCAAGAGCTAGTTGAAAGAAGTTTCTTTGAGTCGTTCTTTGTACGTCGCCCAATACAGTAGATAGAAAACTTTAAAAATTACATTGTCTTGCTGTCTAAATAAGAATATTGGTGGTAAGACTGAGATTATAAACATGCCTACCTTCCCATCTTTTATCAACAATAACACTTCCAACAACCCTTTCATTTTTTAAAATCCAGTTATCTGCCGTCAAGTCGATTTTTTCTAACATGCTTGATGTATATCCATTAACGGTAGTATTCAGAGGTATAACAAAAATAGGTGAGCTAATGTTTGCAGATACACAAGTTACGTAACTGTTATTTTGTAACGTAATAATGTTACTGTTCACAGCTGAAATTAAGGAAATAATAAATAAATAGAAGATACATTTTAACAGTTTCATTGTAGGTATTATAAGAATGGAATCATTGACGATAATAGAAAAGTGGGTGTTACGTTATCTATTTTGTTTATCTCAACGTGATTTATTATTATTAGCGTGTTTTGCTTTCCATTCTCAGCTCATTATTAGGTATTAGTATTAGGTCGCATAGGTTCGCTAAATTGAGATTCTTTGATTTTCGCAAATTTCTACGAAACATCCCTAACAACCATGTATTGGGAGTGGAATTTTTGTTAGTTGTAAATTCTATGTTTCTAAAGAACTTTATGTTTAAAAATTTTTTTTTTCATTTTATCTCTGTTTTCTTCATGCATAATTATTATTGTATAGTCAGTTAGAGACATTTTCAGATTTGTAAATCAACCACAAATTATGTAGATTTAGTATGGTCGTTGGGTGCTGTAAATACGTAATTTTAGTTGTTTCATTTTGTTTGGGTTATTTGTTTGGTTTAGTTTTAGTGTGAAATTTAGATTAGTTCAAAATTTAAAAAAAAAAATAGTTGCACCCTCTTGGATTGGTTGTTTCGCTTAAAACATCTCACAATATCATTCAAACTCGGGATTGACAAACCTCCTGCCGATGAGGGACATTTTTGGAAAGAAGAAGAAGCACTTTGACTATCGTTGTATCGTGTGGTGTCGTGAAACCCACTTGCTTGAAGTGGTACTCCTTTCCTTGATCCAACCCATGCCTTCCGGTCCATGGTCTCTTCGCGGTCCTCATTTAAGGTAAGTCAATCTTGACTTACCAATTTGTGGATCACGAAGAAAACCGAACAAAGCTTTTCGTTTAGGTAGGCTTAAATCAACTAAAACCATTCAACACTGTGGTGGAAAAACAGTTGCAGAGAAAATTTTTGAAATGTTGGAAAAGCTATCCTGGTTGAAAAAATAACGAATTAGGAATCGAACAGAACCAATTGGCCATTTTGTTTCAAATTCCTTACCGCGAGGACGTGATCATTTTGCACTTTACGACTGGGAAAACGCGTTTTCGCCAAGGAGGGAGTATTTGATGTCACGCTTCGTTAATACCGTGAAATCATTTAATTAATTTATAATTAAAGTAGGCTATTACTTTTAAATTAGATTGGAAAAACCGTTGAAACCTTGATTTGAATTGTCAAATTAATACTTCAAAATTCAATACAAAAATGTGAAATGGCGAGTTAACAGTTGTAGGTATCTAATGCCGGGAACCCACTTGCTCCACGCCACGCCACACTTCGCTATGCAACGTAGATTGACGTGGGTTCGCATTGCCGAATGAACAGCCACACTATGAACATGCTATGTTACGCCTTGTGACGGCTATCATTTTGCACTTTAATATAAAATTCCATTTATTTCAAAAACCGGTGATGTTTTCATGATTTCAATGACACCAAATTTTTCCTAAATGTTTGAAAGGACTCTCAGTGAAAAATTATGTAAATTAATGTAGTGGTTATTGAATTGAAACGAAATATTTACCAGTTTGATTAAAAAATTTGAATACAGAATGTGCTACAGTCTACTCGTACATAAATCATTCCTGAATTTTTTGACAATTTTAAGTCGAGTATAAGTGGAAGAAGCAAAGAGGCGGGACAATACGCTTCAACACCAACAACTTTTTATAAGGTGAAGAATCAAATGCAACTTACTTCCAATAATCGTGCCATTGTTGGTATTATCTGTACATTCCCCTGTTATATGGTTGCATATTTCACATCCTTCTTGACAAGTACCATTGCACGACAATCCCCAATGTCCCTTTTCACATTCTACAACAATTATTTATTGCAATTAAAATCTCGATGGAAGCAACAAGAAGATAAAGAGATGTCAAAAATGATATTAAAGAGACATTTCAGTAGTACTGTCTACAGTGATAAGAACACTAAGTTAGTACTCACCCGAGTCACATTCTGATCCCTCATAGCCCCAGGCACATTCACATTTTGATTCATGACAAATTTTATGTTTTTGACAGTATCGCTCATCCACGCCTAGAATATCTTTACAACTGATCATGCAATCGTTACCGAATTTTCCAGGTTCACAAGAAAATCCATCATTCCGAGTTTGGTTTTCTTTATTTATATTGTTTTCATCTCGACGTTGAACATTTAATTCCTGGCATAGTGTTGTGGAATTGTTTACATAAATCGAAACATTTTCTCTGTAGACAGCTACGCAAAAAAATAGCAACCAAAGGGACGTTTAGTGAAGTATAGTGCGATTCAATGGAGATGAGCCTGTGGGCGTGGCTAATTTGTGGGTCCAAGGGCGTACGTGACATTGCAGCTCTCCAGACATTTTTAGTTCGAAAATTACCATGGAGAGTTTAATACATAATTTAAAAATACTAAAAAACACATCAACACAACACACGGCTGTCTTTACAGTTGACCACAGACAATTAACAAAACAAAAAACCAAAAGTGAAGACAGCGCCAAGCTACAGTTTGCGACTCTAGTTACTTGTACACTCTACTGATAGATACTATTGGGGACAAATTACTTTGGTCGTCAAAGTCAGTTGACTGACATAAAGTTGTAAAGCAAGCATTAGGACGGTTAACCTTATTTTTTACTACTGTCAACCACTGTCACTGTCAAACTCATCATTGCAAAATGTTAAATACCGGAAAATGGACAACTGAAGGAGATATTCCTAGGAGGAAAAATTGAAAAGGTTTCTACAAGGCAATTTGGCCCATGGACAATCCCCCAGAAACAAGGGAGATGATTCTAAATTTTTGAATGGTAGAAGGTGCCATATTTTTGACAAGAGAAAAGTCAATAATTTGAAATTGTCATCACCACGACCTGCTAGATAGTCAGAGTGTCTATAGCGGCCTGGGCGTAGAGCGAAAAATCCTATTGTTCTCATGATTCTGACATTTGGGGTTGTTTTCGGGGGTTGCTGTTAGCAACTAACTAACTGTCATGCTATCAAGTGTGTGACAACGTCATGTGCATCGTGACAATTTAGACATGCAGTCTACACCAGTCCACACTCCACACTCATGTATCTACATGATGCATGCAGTCATACGTAGTTGTCCCGTGATAAATGATACTTTACTTTAATTGTAATTACATTTTGGATATTCTAAATTGGCAGAAGCAAGATGTTGCGCACTGGTCCACTGGTTTGGTTTTGCGGAAGGGACAAAGTTTCGGCGTCGCGTTTTTTGAGAATATCTTGGTCAGTGGCGAGTGCAAATTCATAGAATAATAATTGTCCAAAATTATATAATTACATTCAAAACTGTAAGTACAAAACTTAAAGTATACTGTAATGATTTGAATACATTACTTTTTCCGCCAAATATTCGAACCTGCGCAAAACGGTAACAAATGTGGTCGTGATCGTCAGCGAATCGGAGGAGCCCTACGTTGTGATTTTCTTTTGGTGGAAAAAGGTTCGGAATGCAAACGATGAGGGTTCCAGTTGGAAGAGTGCCGCAAATAAAACACACATGTGAGGGACGCAAAATACCTTTTATTAAAAATGCCTGTAATAACCTTGATGAAAAAGAAATTGAAACGAATACAAAGGGCAGAAATTAGGTTTAACGAAGTACGAGAAATTAACTAGTTGAGTACATCACAAAGATAAACGACAAGATGAATGCAACAATATTTAAAATAACAGAAAAACGGGCACATGACAGACAAAATGACAGTTAAAGCTTGCAAAACAAGTAAACAAATTATAAGGCAGTTATTACAGACAGGGACGGATGAAAAACCCTCTTCAAAAACCGTATCCCAGGTATTACTCATATTTCACAATTAGATTAATGACAAAAACAATGGTTATTTGAAACTACGCGGTCAAGGTACGCCAACGGGAGCTTAGAGCTGGAGGTAACAAACTTTCGGCCGCGAGGAGACTCAGCAGAATAATCTGAATCATCTTGAAATCAAGCGACGTTTATAGATATTCGGGGTATTAATGAACGTCAGACTATTTCACCGACCAAGCAAGAGTGACAGAGCGTTTCGGGGTCGTACGAGTAGCATCACTAAACAGCATAAGCGAATATTTAGCTCCACCGTCCCCAACCAACCGTTTCCCGACAAGCCCCCGAAATCTCTATAACCTCGACGGAAGCTTCACGAAAGCATCCCGCCGCCGCATAAGCGAAGACCTAGGTCCGCCCCCGCTAACGGTTTTTAAATAACCGTAGCTTCCACAGAAATTTACTAAACTACCCCACGACTTCCTGATTGTCACCTAGCTCCCACAGGGGCGCACTTACAACATTTTACTTTAACTTTTCCGAAATCTAGCAACAACACGAAGGAAAAAAAAACGAGTTTAGCTCTATCGAACAAAGCGTAACATTCAACGATGAGAAAATCCAACAAACAAAGCGCAACATCAAACAATGATAAAATAAGCAAAACAAACGCAACATTAAACAAGGATAACATAAGCAAAACAAAACGCAACATTAAACAATGAGGAAATAAAAGAGAACAAAGCGCGAAGTTAAATAAGGATAAAATAAAAACACTTTAAACAGGAATACAATAGTCGCTGGCAATATCAAACAAAAATACGGCGGGTCGAGTGCCGTTAAACAATGTTAGTGAAAGAAAAACAAAATGAACGCACGCGGTCCGGACGACGGCTACTAATTTCCGAAATTACAAGATTGCAAAAAAAATGAACCTCCCGGGAGAAACTTAGGGATAATGCTTAAAATTAACAAATGGGCGCTTCTTAAAGAAACAGCATGCAACAAAATGAAATCTACAACATACCCTTACCACGTGGTCCTGGTCCCAAAAACAAAAACAACGGACAACGCACGTGAGATAAATAATTACCCGTGTGGATAAAAAAGAAACTGCCGGATTCTTCACGGGGGCACAAAATATCTACCCGGGACGGTAGTGTAATTGTTCGGATTTAACTTACAAATTTGAGAAACTTGGATCGCTCTTCGCAAGGTGTGTTTCTTTCGAAAAACTCAACAAAAGTGACCTACCCCCTTCAACCGCCCGCGCGAGCCCGTTTCATCCCCCCTATATTTCCGCTCGCAGTTCCTAGCCTAGCCGCTAGTACCTTCACATTTGGCGCGCTGTTGTGGCGGTACCGGAAATTTAAATTTAAATTTTAAACTGGGTCACTGCAATACTTTCCACTCATTTCCACCAAGAATGGCACGGATTAATTAAGCAAATATAATTGTTTTGTTATGGACCCATCTTCATCTGAAATGACCCGCTTAGGAAATAATGTACCCACTGCAAATCCAAGATTGAGATTATAATTTTAATATTATTCCAGAAATAGGTTTACAACTAACGGAACTTGTTGTTGCTGCATTTACCGCAATATCAGTTCTAATATGATAAAAAAAAAAGTTCATAAACACTAACAGCAAAATACTAAAAACCAGAAACACCATACAGAAATAGCATCAACTAAATTAATAAAAATTTTGTTATTAAAGTTACTTTTAATCTGTTAGACTCTTGACATTGCACTTTGACAACTTCACTGAATTCATTACATTTGTTTGTGAGGTTATGATTATTTAGTGATATTCCCCCCTAAAGTGGCGCCGTGGAGATCACAGGCACTAAAGCTTCGCCCAGGCAGATGTATAGTGAAATATGTCAATCATCAAGACGGCGGTGGTCATCACTATTGACTTGACGTTAATGCTTGGTTTACATTAATTTGTTTTGAAGTGACAGAAGAATGACGACCAAAGTATTTTGTCCCCAATAGTACGAATTTCCCTTATTCTCAATTTGTACCCTTCCACGTCCACGATGCATCTTTGTGACAGGCTCATCGAACTGTAAAACCTACTAAGAGAAGTAGTTAAAATTTACCTTTATTGTCTATAATCTCTGGACACTCGGCAATATATATTCCCCAATCACCGTGTTCATTACCGTCAGTCTTCGATTTCACCAAGCTGATTTTGGTTTCCTCCTTGGGTGTAATATCAATCCTGTCAGTTTGCCAAGAATTGAAACCGGTTTCGGACCGAAACCTATATGTTAGATTAAATTCTGGTATTGTCAAGCTGCATTTTTCACATAGATATATATACAGCAGTAAACATTTTTTTGTAATGGGTGGAATGGCAAGGGTAGTTGGTGTTTCGTTTGTAACTGTACTCGTATTTGACCATCTAAACTGATCTGAATACCTAAGAGTTGTACGGCATCATGGACAATTATATTTTCAAGATACTTACGTTCGTGAAATTTCCAGTACGATTCCTTGGCTCTTTTAAAGGCTATTGCGTTTGGTTCAAAATCAACCGCTTTGTCAAAAACAACTTTACCATTTTGTAATACGTGCACGTTGTGCTTTACAATGACAAGAGTGAAATGAGTCCAGCCTTGCTCAGTGGTACTTAATTTAAATCTACGCTGGTATGTTGGATTCGTTAGGAGTAATTCAATTTCACTTGACGAATATATTGAGAATGACTGAGAGTTTACAATTTTTTCCACTTTGCTCTTGTCAATCTGAAAACCTGAAATGCGGTGCAATTTTTTGTGTATTAATTTGAGGGTAGTCTAAAGAGTTAGGAATTTTCTTTTTTGTATTGTATGAAAATGTTTTATTTTTTCTAATATTGTCCATTCAAAGCGGGCGTTTTGACTTTGTCAAAAAATTTGACACTGTCGAATTATTATTTGAAAAAAATACGCTTAACTAGCTATATGATGGAGGCCCACAGGCAGAGTTATAAAGAGAAAATGCCTGACTTTAGAGACAAAACAAAGTGTTTAAAAAAATTTTTGGGAAGTAAATGGTCAAAATTTGGGGAAAATGCCAGTTTCCCGAATGGTTGAGGAGATTTTTGCCGTAAGTCCACTTTTAATTTAAATTGATCTATTTAAAATGTTAGCTCCAATCTCTTTAAGATATCTGAAGAGACTGAGCACTATTCATTTTTAATGTTTTATGCTTCTACTCTGTGTCCTGCTCTGAAATTTTTTCGTTAAAATCTGTTTACGTTAATTAAGGTACACCTACTTACTAGTTTCAATGCCGGTATACACGCTGGTCCCGATATAACCTGTCAGAAGAAATCCTGGAATAGGTGACGATGAGTAGAACTCATATACAAAAAATGTTTCTAATAAAAGTCTTCGTTTTCGAGATAAAAATAATTTAAAATTTGGTCAAAATTTGCTGTTCGCTAATAAGTTAATCGGGTTTAAAAAGGTAATTCTGGTTGCTTGGCTGCAATTTCTTTAGCAACGGTACCTGTAACATCTATGACATTTGTCCAGTTTAATTTCTACTTCTGTTCTACTTTTGTGGAGCTACATCTGCATTTATGTGAGACTGATTTTATCCGAATCCGTATGTCTTTGCGATTGATATGTCCAGATCTAACCTGTGTTTCGCGCTGTGATTATTGTAGCATGGAGTTCAAGTAACGACATACGGCTTCGGATTCATGGATAACTCGATTACAAATTAATTTGATCGCTCTTTACTTTCTCTACATAGAATTTAATGATATTCATGTCAACCAATCGTTCTCTGGACAAACTAAGTTTACATATAGGTATTAAGAAAACGTTACCTTCCCATCTCTTGTCTATGACAGGACCAATGATCTCATTTTCATTTTTGATGATCCAGTTGTCCTTATCCCAGCCTGCTAGGTGTAAAAAATTTGTTGAACTGTTGTGTTTTCCAGCAAACGGTGGATCTAAATAAATCGGTGAATCGATGTTACTGAGACAAATTATTTCATTGCCCTTTCGTAAGGTGATGTCTTCCGAAAGCAGCGGAATAGGAATGGATAAAACTAATAACAGGAAGGTTATCATTATAATCTGAAAAAAAGTAGATGTACAGAAATAAGGATAGAGTAGAAAATGCACAAGCAAAATGCATACAGAATGCACCAACAGAAGATAATCTTGAAGTGTGTACAGATACGGATTAGCATTTTTCAGTAAGCTTTCATTGCCTTAGGTATATCGGGTGTCCCAGAACTCGCGCATCAGCCGTAAACCACAAATTCTGTTCCTCCATCTGATATAGGATTTTCAAGTTTTTTTTTCTTAAACCATTTAGTTTTTAAATTACAGCAATTTTAAGACAGCCAATCACAGAAGAATGATTAGTAAAGTGTATCAGGTGAATTATTCCGTGTACTGTTGTTACCAGGTAACAAAATTAATGTTAAAAAGTCATTATTTGTCCTGTCAACTATGCAAACGTTTTATACCAAAGTCAAAGTGACATTAATTAGTACATTTGAAAAGTGTCGATTTTTGGACAGCAGCACAGTAACAAATATTCACTTCCGAAGCATACACCGAAATGATAATAACACTACCCGACATGATAATAATAATCTTCACATATGGTCGGGAGAAAATCCACAATTCGAACATTTACTTTAAAAATGTACTTTTCGTTTAATGTTGTTTCCGTTTTCTGTTAAATGTCAAAGTGACAGAATTTAATAAAAGTTGTCCAAACCATGACCAACTTCATTAAACTATGTTATGGCCATCCCAAATGTCGAAAAAAAGTAAACCAAATGACAAGTCGATGATGGAGATGACGTGGCGATATCTAGTGAAATTTAGAATAACCACACATTTAAAAAGTTAAATATCAGGTTATGTTATATGCCATTTCATTGTCAAAAACTGTCAGTTTATACGTTTTCGTCGTGGAACTTGATCATTTCGGAGTAAAACGATGCAAGAATTACAGAATTCGAGGTTCTAAGACGCTAACTAATTTTTCATGTTCCTGCCATAGTGTCATAAAAGTATAAACTGACAGTTTTTGACAATGAAATGGCATATAACATAACCTGATATTTAACTTTTTAAATGTGTGGTTATTCTAAATTTCACTAGATATCGCCACTTCATCTCCATCACATGACCAACTTCATTAAACTATGTTAACGAATTTCTTTTCTAGTACCACAAATTTCCCGAAGAACCTCAAACCATTTAGCTCTAACTCCACTGTCGCTGGGAAATTGAAATAAAGGTTTTTCAGAATTGCCACAAATAATGCATTTAATGAGCATTTTCAGAGTTTTTTGATTGACAAAATTTCAAATCTGACGGCAATTTTACCTCGATGTCTAACAAACAGATGGCACCACTTCATCACTATCCACAACATACTTCATACGAAGCGCATTTTAATGGAATTGGAATGGCCATAACATAGTTTTTCCACTCTCTACATGGTAAGTACGTTGTTATGACATTGATTTGGTGGATGTAGGTACAACTTTTTTGACCTACCGTTGGTTACTATTAACGACGGGATGTAAGTAACCACTTACCTCCCTCGGGGAAATAAGTGACAAAAATTAAACCAAACAAAACACTAATATGCCTTATGGTAACGTTTATTCGATTTCTGTGGCAGGGGGAAGGAACATGAAGCGTTTGCAGCCTCAGCAACTTCCATTTCTCTTTTAATTTTGTTCAAATTCATTTTACAAACTTTTGACACGACGCTTTTAATATTGACGTTTTGTGTTATGCAAGTCGTAGCAACAGGCAACAGCATACTGATATTTTATTCAAATATTTAAAATAAATTCATCAAAAAGAATCTATGCAGTTCAAAATAACTTCGAGAGTGGAAAAAATATTATAAACAATTCGGGAGGTAACTAATTTAACCAGTCTCGGACTCTATTGCTACCCCTCGCTATCGCTCGGGGGCAAACCTGTCCTCGACAGGTGAATATTAGTTACCTCCCTTAATGTTTAAATAACTATTAATGAAGTTGGTCATGTCCAAACATTTCATCACAGTTTTTTTAGCAGCAACATCTAAAGTCATTTCCTCGGAAACGCATACATTTAGTAGAGTTACCTTCAGGAAGGCGTGTGTGATTGGTTATCTTAAAATCCTTTTCATTTCAAAACTAACATGCTTTTGACGTTTTTTAATAGTGATTAATAGTGCTATTCTCTAAAATTTTACTGCATAATGTAAAAAGTTACAGTATGTAGCTAACAGAGCAATGTGAGAAACGTCCTTACAGAGATACATAAAATTCGTATTCTCTAAATACCTCTGTACGCATTTGCCTAACAGAGCTATTTAATACATTTGAAAATTAGTGGAGTAAGCTTTGCCCGAGTGAACATTGCAAATTTCGTACCTTTCAAAAATGGAAAGTGTCTAAATAAACAATTACAAAACGAAAAAGGTGCCAAAATACAACTTCCGAGCAGCAACTACGACGAATATTTGAAATTATGTAGTGGAAACGGATGATATTTTTCGTTCTGGCGAATTAAATCCAAACATTTCCCCAAATTACCTTTGGAAGTTGTTCAGGCCGTTAGCCCTACCACTGGTGGGGTTAGCTCCCCCCAACTCAAACCCCTAGTTGTTAGTTATAGACTGTACTGTACGGCACTTGTAATCGAGAAATAAATGAGAAAGCATCCTGCAAAGAAGTCTTTACTCATTTTAGAAGCGCAAAACGATATCGCAACAAATCTGGTCCTTCGAGATAATGCGAACAGAAGTCTTGGGATAAGTTGTCCAAGAAATTAAAAGCAATTGGTGCTGGTTCCGTTTTATCGCCAAAAGAATGGGGGTTGTTCATGTTTATTTTTGTGATAGTGAGTCAGTATAATCGGTAGAACTAGGCAGAATTAATAAGAAAGCAAACGTCAAGATTACATGTACTGACATTTATTATGACTTACAGAGGCTTTACAGTGCTTATGGTGACGATTTGTCTCACCATAAATTTACAGCGTCTGTAAGCTATAGAATGTGTGTTACAGAGACAATTTCTCTTGGAGAATACCATTTTGTGTTACAGACTGTAGCTTATAGGGTTTTAGAGTGGGCAACTTTTGCTTAGAGAATAGCACCATTAATATTAAAATTAGCAGTTAACGGCTGACGCGCGTGTTCTTGGACACTCTGTATATGACTCTATTTCGGTATTGGCAACATCTCCTAAATAAAGATCTATTTAAAACAGGTAAAACTAATTTACGTATTACATTTTAATGCTCGTATTGATTGATAAACACTCAAAAAAAAACGCTTCCTTGTGATTAATTTCTACAAATACAGGGTCCCGGAGTTGCGAAAAAGCTCCATATGATATTAAAGATATCAACTTTTACTTTTTTCTAGATGATAGCTACGCTTCTACTGCACATTCGGAAAATATTGCGGTATATGTACAGTGTGTTTCAATATTATAAAAACACTAAAGTTATGTTTTTTTAAACTGAACCTGTCCAGTTTGATTTTATTTTTGAATTCTATGCTAAATTATTAATCAAATTTATACATTTACTTATATGCCATTCACGATGTTTTGGCATAAGGGGAGGCTATGGAAAAAGTGCATTTAAGTTGGCAGTAAAGCTGTCTGTTGAATTAGGTTATTTTTTTCTAAGTTTGAGGTTATAAACTGCGTCATTGTCTAGTGCATTGTTGTCAGTTTTACTAGTTTGCAATATAAAATACTCACACATTTTTAATCCAATTTAACAAAACAGGAAACTGACTTGAACAGACTACAGAATAGTAGGGACCGGGACCGAAAGTTAAAGTGGCTCCTGCACCACTTAGATAACCCACCTATACAGTGTCTTAACCAACCAGTTAGTAACTTCTCAATGAATTTTTTATTTTAACCAAAACGTTCCTAGAACTAGATTGTATAAAATCTGGTACCTACTTATTAAGCCTTACTTTATTCGAATCTTTCTGCAAAATATTTACACACCCATCGTCCATGACAAAAAAAAGAACAAAACTATTCAACTTCCATAATTTCATTAGAAAATTCTGAATCATCATTACCTGCATCAAATTCCGAGTCAGATTCTCCTAATGAAATTATTAAAGGAAGAACGTTTTCAAATGAAAGATTTCCCATTAATTTTGCCCAATCTTCCGAAATAAGTTCTTCACAATATCTACAAAAATGTTGGCAAATTTCAGGAGTACATTTTAAAATAGACTCAAGCCATAAATTCACAACTCTATCGCGAAGTTATAATAGGGCTTACAAAACCCCTGTGCCATTTCAATTGGGTCGTTGTTTCTTCCTTCACTATCCGTTCTACATATTTATCTTGTACTCACCTACGATTCAATTTATACACAAAAAGAACTTGACTTTGTAACTTTCTGAAAACATGTTCTGCAGTCTAATTCAAACACCATCAATACGTTTTAAAGTCGCTTAATTATGATTACGGTAAATTTTCGGCAACATGTTATGTTCATTTTGATAGGTCCTCATGTCAGGCACTTTAGTGACAGCAGAGATGACAGAAATCAAACATGTATCCAACGTTAAAAAATGAAATCATAGCCTCCCCTTATGCCAAAACATCGTGAATGGCATATATACCATTCACGATGTTTTGGCATAAGGGGAGGCTATGATTTCGTTTTTTAACGTTGGATACATGTTTGATTTCTGTCATCTCTGCTGTCACTAAAGTGCCTGACATGCGGACCTATCAAAATGAACGTAACATGTTGCCGAATTTACCGTAATCATAATTAAGCGACATTAAAACGTATTGATGGTGTTTGTATTAGACTGCAGAACATATTTTCAGTAAGTTACAGTGAAGTCAAGTTCTTTTTATGTATAAATTGAATCGTAGGTGAGTACAAGATAAATAGTGTGATGAACCAAGGGGGTAATTTAAAATTCCCACCAAGCGGCCATCTCATTTTTTTTTCTACCAACATACGCAATGAAAATAAAACCCGCGAAATTCAAAAATGGCCAAGAGCGCGTGATCGTACCTAGTTAATTTCCCTACGTTGTGTTTTTTTTTATACAAATTAAACATTACCAGATTCGTTCCAACAGGGTTTGTGAACCACACAGAAGAGTGCAAATAAAACAACACAATAATTAAAACCAGCTATTTTTCGTTAACGCCGGGATTAATGAATAATAAAACGTCTCGGGAGAGGGCACCCAAGTCTCCCCAAATGTGAGAAGACTACTCATTTAGAACTCTAGGAAAATGGTGAGCTCTGGCCATTCCCCTAGACCCCCGAATGAGGCTCCGCTAAAACCTCTCCTGAAAATACGAACAAGCCGAAGTGACAACGTGGACGGGACAGTTAGTGAAATTGAGCAAAACTGATTTCATAAACAACACAATTCAAATTCAGGAAAACAGGAGGGTCATGTACATTACAAACAAAACAGTTACTTCGGACCGTTCGAGCGAGAGCGGGCACTAGACGAGAACTTTAGCATGTTTTTCTTTTTTTTCTTTTCAAGTTAATTTACAATGTGCGGCAGATACGCTATAGAAGGAGCGAGTGGCTTTGTGTGGTCCGATGGTCTGTGGCACCTATCCTTACGACTTTAACATTTCCCGCCTACCCGTGATTTAGTGCTAAGGGAAAAGTCCTAACTGCTTTACGTTACGTCAACAAATTGAGGTACTCTAAGTTCATCGGTTGAAGTGAACATGACTTTTCCAAAGCAAAAGAAAAACAAAACGCGCTTGTCAGGCTACACAGACTCAGGGAAAATAGACCTGATCACATTTCCGGAAGTGTGCCATGGAGCTCGGGTATAACCCAGCATTCAACAAGTCCTGCCAAGCGTTAGGTTTTTGGGTCTCCCTTGGGGTGCAAATTTTATGAGGACCGCGAAGCCGTGTTCAACGCTTGGAGATTAGAGGAAACAAAACCCCTCAAACAGAGAGAGACCCTCGCGGTAAGGTCAAGAATTTACATTTACAGCAAACTGGAAAAAGCAAACAAAAAAAGAAACGCGACAAATATTTGTTGACAGAGCGATCTAAGAACACTTTCAAATTGGGATGGAAAAATGGTAACAACCATTAACACATACATAAAAATAAAAAACATAGTCCGGTCGACCCTAGCATACTAGAGCCGGATCATCGACAAGGGGGGGCGCCCTGAATAATATGGAGGGCGCCCCTGGACTAAATGTAGTAGATCCCTAGCTAAGGAAAACCCACGGAGACACCTGAAATATAAACACATTTGGTTGCTACCGGAATGGAAAGTGGAAAACTTTGAAATTTTGATTAAAGTGTTGCGTCACTCGTAATAATTAAAAAGGATCAAAAAATGAGGGAGTGCGCTCATATAAAAGTGAAAGCCACAGACCCACGCTAAAACTTGGTGCCCTTTTTCTTTTAGGAACGTTAGTGAATTGTTACCCCTGAGTTTACAAAAAAACGTGATCCGGACGATTTTATAAAATTTGCAAAGCTAGAACCAAGCTGCCTTACGCTCCTTCGCAAGCTTATAAATGTTAAAAGCGTAATACATGGGGATGGTCGAGATAATTGTGGATTTTGTAAAGCATGGTGGAGACCCACGTGCGACCCATTTGTGTCTTATTATTGTTAAACTACATTTCGCGTGAAGCAGAATTAATTTTAGTACCCCAAACACATACCTAGTTCAAAAACAGAAGCTGGACAGCAACCTCTAGCACAGTTCAATAAAAAAAAAAAACAACTAAAATTGCACAATTTGAACACAGAAAAATACATCGTACTTCTGCACTACTCTGCAGTCCAGACAAAAGTGTCCCTAAAAAAACATGGCCGTTCATCCCCTGTCGACTCTCACCCCCGCCCCCAAGCGGTCGCCGACGGTACTTCTATAGCTTTTATTGGCGGTTAGTTTGAATTCAAAAGCGGTTATCTCAATATGTAGCACGGATAGTGAAGGAAGAAACAACGACCCAATTGAAATGGCACAGGGGTTTTGTAAGACCTATTATAACTTCGCGATAGAGTTGTGAATTTATGGCTTGAGTCTATTTTGAAATGTACTCCTGAAATTTGCCAACATTTTTATAGATATTGTGAAAAACTTATTTCGGAAGACTGGGCAAAATTAATGGGAAATCTTTCATTTGAAAACGTTCTTCCTTTAATAATTTCATTAGGAGAATCTGACTCGGAATTTGATTGAGAATTTGATGCAGATAATGATGATTCAGAATTTTCTAATGAAATTATGGAAGTTGAATAGTTTTGTTCTTTTTTGTCATAGACGATGGGTGTGTAAATATTTTGCAGAAAGATTCGATTAAAGTAAGGCTTAATAAGTAGGTACAAAATTTTATACAATCTAGTTCTAGGAATGTTTTGGTTAAAATGAAAAATTCATTGAGAAGTTACTAACTGGTTGGTTAAGACACTGTATAGGTGGGTTATCTAAGTCGTGCATAAATTAAGAGGAGCCACTTCGTCTTTCGGTCCCGGTCCCTACTATTCTGTAGTCTGTTCAAGTCAGTTTCCTGTTTTGTTAAATTGGATTAAAAATGTGTGAGTATTGTTCTATTGCAAACTAGTAAAACTGACAACAGTGCACTAGACAATGACGCAGTTTATAACCTCAAACTTAGAAAAACATAACCTAATTCAACAGACAGCTTTACTGCCAACTTAAATGCACTTTTTCCATGGCCTCCCCTTATGCCAAAACATCGTGAATGGCATATATATCTGCCATCGTTTTTGATCAGTGGCGCCTGTTTTACCAGAATTTCGAATTGCAAAGGTCCCTTCGAAAATTCGTACCTTCCAAATCGTTGCACATAAATTAAAATGATTGACGCTGTTTGATTTCTAAATGTATGCCGCATCCGCTGAGTGTTTACTCAACAACCTGCTCAGTCGCATATGCCTATTGTGATTTTTTAAACATAACGAACTAAAAATATCAAGAACTCATTTTTTTCAAATGGCACCCCGTATTTATTATTGCATTGGTCGAAAGCTTTTTTGACAAGCTTTTGAACAATATAAGGTTTCTTTTTTGAAGAGGGTTTTTATTCGTCCCTGTGTGACAACTAAATTATAATTTGTTTACTTGTTTTGCAAACTTTAACTTGTCATTTTGTCTGTCATTTACCCATTTTCTGTTTGTTCTAGTGTTGCCGCCTTAATCTTGTTGTTTGTCTTTGCAATGGCCTCAGCCAGTTAATTTACTTTACATCGTTATACTTAATTTCTGTTATTTTGGAGTCGTTTCATTTTTAATGTTAAGTTAAGTTATTACAGGAATTTTTAATAAAAGGTATTTTGCGTCCCTCACATGTGTGTTTTATTTTGCGGTACTCTTCCAACTGGAACCCTCATCGTTTGCATTCCGAACCTTTTCCGCCAAAAGAAAAACACAACGTAGGACCCCTCCGCTTCGATGACGATCACCACCACAATTGTAGCAGTTTTGCGCAGGTTCGAATATTTGGCGGAAAGAAGTAATTACAATAGGTATGAGAAAGGATACCCAAATGCTTAAATATTGGTCAAAAGTGAATGACAGTGACATCTAGATCGATGTAAAACCAATTTAAAGATAGTTGGACCGCATAGTTAGAATGAATAAACCTTGGGTTCATCATTAGGTATGAGATGACCAAGAGAACAACGAAATGTCAAAAAAATGGAAACATGCTGGTTCTTGACCTAAAAAGATTCACATGTAGATTATGATTATTTCTATTAAAGTGTACTTTATGATATTTTTTCAACAGCTTAGGTAATTTCCTTCCATTCGTGCAATCATGGGTATGATTCTACCAGTTAAATTAATAGTTGTAATATTTCGTTGCTACCGGTTCCTCTACCGTATGTCCCCGGATTGAGTTCACAAGAGGAAAAACATTTTTATTTTTGATTTTACGCTTCAGAGGAATAACATTTTTTGCTTCATTTGAAGCCCCAATTTCTGTTATTAAAAAGTTTTCTTCAACACAGAGGAAGACTTAACATTAAAATAAAAGAAAATGCAGAAAACATATTTTACTTTTTTTTAAATCAAACGATAATTGAATATAAAAGTATTCTATTAATTCTCCGCCGTTTTCTCCACATAATTCAACCCTACATCGAAGTTAAGCTACTGAACACCCATGCGTGATACATAAGTGTTGGGAAACTTTTCAGTTTTGTACCTAATTATGTGACAAAAACCGGTCCAAAACTGGATTAAATAAATTCTATGTTCTAAAGACACCATTTTGAAAAAAATAATAAGATTTAAGGAATATTGTAAATTGTGCAGTGTCGCATCTGAAACCTGAAAAATCGAAAATTAGAGACTGGTGTAACAAGAAGAATGTGAAAACTGTGTCGGAAAACGTTGTATTGGCTTACTTACTGGAATTTATTGATTGTGTAAATGTTATGTTATGATAAGTTGTATCATCTGCCCTCCTCCGCAGCCCCCATTGGTTCCCGCCGACACCACACCATCGAGAGAACGCCAACGGACGCCTAAAAAAGATCAACACCCGACCAGCATTTACAAAAAATGTTGCTTTCGCAGGGACTCAGCTTCTCTAACCTCTCTCCTAGATACACTGCTTACTTTTTGTGACTTGTATTTAGTTAGTTAGTTTGCTAGAAATAAACACCGATTATATTGAACCCCACATATGTATTTACTTTTACGGCCGTTTTCAAGGCAACAGCTGGAAATTAAATTTCGCAACCTGTTCTCGGTACAGGAAGTGCTCATTTCGTACGGTTGCACACAAAAATGTTTTTCCTCTTGTGAAACCAATCCGGGGACATTCGGTATATGGTGCATTAATTTTATTTTGTTCTAATTATTTCATTGTTCAGCTTGTAGTCCAGTCAAATAGGGATTCAACCTCGGAATGAAAGATAATAAGCTGCAAATTTGTATAAACCTTTGTTTTGACATTTTATAAGTTGGCTCAAAAGTCTCATAGAATCTCGTGTACGCGAGACAAGATATTTAAGGTCAAAGGTCGCAAAACTCGTTTTTTTGTAAATATCTCGTTTCCTTTGCTCTAACCGTTGCTTTAACCGTTCTTGAGATGGAGCGCGAAGAGTGGGGAGCGTTTACCCGTATTAGTCCAGTCAATAGAGACATAAAAATGGCTCCACCTTGCCAAAGGTACAGAAAAGTTTATACTTGGCAGGTATTTTCTATTAGGCATATTATTAATATTGCCGAGTTTGCGACCTTGGGGGGTTGCCGCTCGCCCCGCCATGCTGGAGAATAGGGGTGGAAAATCACATTTATCCGATTATTTCGTTATCCGTGCGGGATATGCCTATCTAAGTTATTATAGAAAATGTAGAGCGTACAATTCTCTAAATTTTTTGTAATTAGTTATATACATATACGTATCTCGCACGGATAATGAAATTATCACAGACTTTCGAGAATCTGAAGATCACGACGAACAAATATCTGAAATCAATGAATTTCTATTTTGGCAAACGCCAGATGATCTTGATGATGATGATTTTAACTACGAAACTATTGATCTGACAGAAAAACGTAAAGAACAAAAATTTTGAGAATTGTACGCTCTACATTTTCTATAATAACTTAGATAGAGGTATCTCGCACGGATAATAAAATAATCGCAAAAATGTGATTTTGCACCCCTATTCTCCAATATGGCGGGACGAGCGGCAACCCCCCAAGGTCGCAAAATCAACAATATTAATAATATGCCTGATAGAAGATACCTGCCAAGTATAAACTTTTCTGTACCTTTTGCAAGGTAAAACTCCCTATTGATTGAACTATACCTATGTGTGATAAGACTGATAAGCAGTGTTGGGACGAAATACTGCTGATAAGTGATGATAACGCTAGGCTTCATTACATACTACGATTTGTAAAGCTAATTATTTACTAAAAAATATTATAATTATGAAAAAACCTTAGTTATTTACTAATTAATATATCATATTTCTAGATATTAATTAACTGTGCTGTTAGACAGGTTTATGCTATTTGGGGGGAAATCCCCCGGCCTCTCTGCCCAAAGAGCGTAAGGCCGCACCGGTGTGCCTCCAGCGTATCCACGTTGCCACTAAGAGTCCGTTCCCGTGGGAGGGCATCGGCTAGGCCGATGGGCTTCCCTCCCCCCTTAGTCCCACACATAAATTGCGAACCGCGTCTCCCCGTTGCCCACAGAACGTGGGATTGGGCAGTCTGCCGGAACGCTTTATGGGTAAACAGATTGTGGTCTGCCATTTACCCGTTCCACTCCTGGGGGCTAGACCGCAGTCTCCCCCGTTCTCTTCTTGCCCGAAGGCAAGAAAGATGTTATACCGCGCATCGGTCCCCCGTCCCTAGGGGACCCTTACGGTGTGTCACGCGCATCGGTCCCCCGAAGGGGACCCTCACGTCATCCGCTCGTGTACCATAGGCAAGTCCAGTTCAATCATCCGTCATCTTCGGGGAGCTGTCTGCTCCCCTAATCTCTAGGGCCCGAAGACCCGCACCCCGTCCACCTTCCGGGGACGGCTCACGCCGGCCCGAAGGCCCCGCTCTCGGCCCCTGCCACAGGCCATCGCTATAACCACTTCTTATCCATTCTCGTTTCCTCCGCTTTGCCTGGTCACTACTTCGGGGAGCTGTCTGCTCCCCTAGTTCAAAAGTGGGTGACCTGAGGCCACCCACCCCTGTCCACCTTACGGGGACATCATCCGATGAGCGGAACAGATAAACCTCCTTCTGAACCGCCCGATTTGCCCATAAAGTCTGCTACGACTGACCGTAGACCCGGTGGCACCACGGGGAGGTCTGGGCGGGGTGTACACCATACGATCTCGGCAAACCACCTGCCGCGGCGTGATCTCGGGTGGTAGGTGTACACCTTCTGCCACCTGTGCTGTTAGACAAGGGTTATTTCCCGACGAGCTTAAAAAAGCAGCAGTGACCCCGATTTTTAAAAAAGGTGACGCTGAGGATGTAAATAATTATAGACCTATTTCTGTGTTGCCCATCTTTTCTAAATTTTTTGAAAGTTCTTGGACAATAATAAATTACTTAGACCCGACCAGTTTGGTTTCAGAAAGAACAACTTCAGCAATTCTCCATCTTACTTGCAACATTTTAGACAGTTTCGAACAAAATGAATTGTTTCACACATGTTTTCTTGATTTAACCAAAGCGTTTGATTGTGTATCGCATGAATTATTAATCAAAAAACTTTGATTCAATAATTTCCACACTACAAGTACAAAATTTATTTTATCATTTTTAAGCGATCGCACTCAACTTGTTCGTGGATCTTTCTCAGATGTAAAAAAGATTATCCACGGTGTACGTCAGGGATCTATACTTGGTTCCATTCTGTTTTTAATTTTTAGTAATGACCTCCCCGAATATTTATCTAAAAAAAATGTCACAATGTATGCCGACGATACGCCAAATCTTTAACCGAACTGTTTACTAATCAAAAGAATCTTCCTGCATTACCTGAAAACTGGTTCATAACGAATAAATTACCTCTATATAAAGAAAATACAATCTCTATAATTTTCACCTTAAAAAACTACGCCACTGCATAACCTTTTTCTAATTTTACAAAATTTTTGGGGGTATTTATTGATAAACAGCTAAATTGGAATAAGTATGGTCATGAAGTGGCCACAAAGATATCTAAAAATTTGTATCTCTTATGTAACTTGAGCGATGTCTTGTCTCGACACTATTTAGAAATTGCTTATTACGCCTTAATTCACAGTCATCTACAGTATGCTATTTTGGCATGGGGTCACTCACCTTCGCGGCATATGCTGTTTAGTTTGCAGAGAGAAGCCATTAGAATAATTGCAAAATTAGGGTACAAGGACGACTGCCACGAATATTTTCCGTGTCTACAATACATCTACAAGTGTCTAGATCTAACGAGTGACTATTAAAATTTTCACTTGGAGTTGGCTTTGAACGAGCTTTTATTTTTCCTGTTACTTTAGACACGCACCAGAACGAACGACAAATGTCAGTCAGTACCGTGGAGGGAGAAAAGACTGGAAATGGCATTAATTCAAATACGTGTACCGGCCCGCGAAAACTACAGAGTCATAAAAGGTTTCTGAATATAGAGGTTGTTGCACGTGCTTTTAGAGGGTACGGAATTTTAACATGGGAAGCATAGGAAATGCCATCTCCAGTCTTTTCTCCCTCCACGGTCAGTACAATTGAAACATAACCAAATTAAGAGAAAAAACATTTATTGAAATGTCAAACTTGTCAGTGTCTAAGGTGCAACGGAAAACAAAGAATGATCCATAGCCAACCCTAAGTGAACATTTTAATAGTCACCCGTTAGAATATATTACAAATAATCTTGATTCCTACCCTATTCTTGGTGCATTTCATGACTACCACACCCAAACCGAAGCCATTAGCTTTAAAACAATAAGACTGTCTAAATCCAAGGATGGTATACATTATGTTTGCATAAAATTTTTCAACAAACTTCCGACGAAAATATCAAAAACCTCTAATAAAAAGATGTTGTTAAGTAAAATCAAATCATATCTTATACGGGGTCATTATAAATGTTTATAACAACTAGTGGGCGTAGCGGCGCACTTAAGCATAGCGCACAGCCACCTACGATGGTACAACATTTTATAATGACCCTTTACAAAAATCATTTTATTCGTTTGAAAAGTTTCTAGAGCATAAATTCACTGATATGGGTGCACGAAGTATTGTAATTGATCAATAATTTCTTTTTGCTTTCTTTTCTTCTTACCCCTATTAATTATCTACTTATACAGGGTGTCCCGAAAATGGCGCACTTCCGATACACTACGATGTAGAAGAGACTACCGTAAACGTGAGAAAAATGTTAAAAAATTCTATTGGACTTATTTGCTGATTCGGCGGTCTTTGAAAGTGGCATTTAACAGGTCAATTATTTCGAAATAAATGTATTAAATTGTCAAGAAAACTACCTCTAATCTATGTATTATCACAAAGTACTAGATCACTCACTACTAATATCCGATCCTGCATAATAGAGAATTTATGGCCAGTTGCACCGCATTTTCGTTAATCATGTATTAACTAAAACGAGGTGTTCTGGGATTTGAACCCATTTGGTTCGGCCCCACGATTGTTGTAAGTCGCCTACGAGTGATGTCGCTGTCCTGGCCCATAAGGCAACATGCAAATCAACGCGCGCAGTCCCTCCTCGATGCGAGGTCCGCGACCGCCATTAGTTAGTCAATTACCACCATCCGCTCTAAACGGTTGACTCACACGTGGGTGGCACACACCTTTGTCCACCATTTCTTTACTTCACATTATCTCCATCAAGCAACCTCATCTACCATTTTACATATGTTAATCTCGTAGTACAAGTTTCGTTTAATCTAGAAGTGTAAGTAGTTCAGTTATTTTCATGTGTTTAAAGCGAGTAAACGCCATTAAGTTAAACTGACCGTTGCATCAGTTACCCCACGCCACGCCACTTTCCTACACCGAACATCCATGGAGTCCATGCAGTCAAACGGTCCCTAAAACCGTCCCCAACACGAGGTTTAAACTTAATGGTGTATTAAAATTTGTTTCGTTGCACCGCATATTTTAAAGTCTGTTTAAGTAAACATGATTAATTAATTAATTTAAACAAAAATAATCGAACTGTAAAAAAACCCCTTGACAACGGAAGAAGAATTCCGCTGGAGGCGCTACTATTTGACAGTTTGAAAGTTAACAATTTGAAGAAAAAGTGGAAAAAGAATAAATCGTAAACAATTTGTGAGAAGTTCGAAAAGTAACGATTTCCATTTTGTAAAATGATGAAAAACGAGGCAAAAAAGAAGAGAAAACGCTGTCCGAATTATTCCCCGGAGGAAAAAACGCTTCTTTTGAGTATTGTACATAAGAACATACGTACAAGAGTATCATAGCGAATTAGCGAATCAAAAAACAGACGTGGTTAGTTCGGAGGAAAAAAGTAAGTGTTGGTAGAAAATTGCCAAGGATTTTAATAGTCAAAACCCGGGAAGCGTATTGTGCGATGCAGCTTCGCTACACAGATTTTTGTTTTAAACTGTGTCCAACAAACAAGAAAAACGGCTGCTGAAGAAAAAAAGGAAACACAAGACTGGTTGAGGATCCAAAAAGAACAATAAAGGGAATTCAAGTAGTGAATTGATTTTGAGCATCATTCATTAATAAAAAAACTGCATAAGGACAAATGACTTTGATTGTGATGCTACATTGGAACCAGCGGAATTAGAAGTAAATAAAATTAAAGTAAAATGTGCTTTTGTTGCGAAATATCTTACAACAACTTACGTTGTATCTGCAGGAAATTCTATTTCCTCTTCAATTAATAGTTATTTATGTGACGAGCTTAGTAAATTAATCTTTACAGGCGCGCTGGCACTTGTTGGACGAGTGACGTAAGGAACGAGTCTCCATAAGCCAGTAAGCCCAGTAAAGATTAATTGCTAAGCGAGTTGCATACAAACTTTTATTTCCACCTTCAGCCTTTAAATTTCGTTTTTTAATTTTTATTTAGGTTTATAAAAATTGTGTAATGAAAGGCGGTGGGGCAATTATACCTACGTCGTCATGGTGTTGAGATAAACAACAAAAATACTGTCAGAAGTTTTGTGAAATTTGTTGCAAAAAGAAAGAAAAGAAAGAATGGCTTTAATGCCCGATGAAGACTTTGAAGGCGATTTTCTTGAAATGCAAGAAAATAACCACGGAATTACCAACGCTGCAAGTGCGGATCTCTACTGATTCGATCCCAGGATTGATATGAAAATGACTTTTGAAACGGTGCAAAATGCATTATTAACATATGTAATGGCAACAATTGACAGTTAAATTTGTTTGTGTTTGTAATAAACTTTTAAAAAATCATTTAATTAGTTTTGATTATTTATTTTTTGATGAGCCTTGTAAAGTCTTTACAGGTCACTTCTAGGTGCCTGTTAAATATTACAGGGCTCTGCCTGTAATTACCCATTTACTTAGTTACCACAAATGCCTATAAAGTGTCATTTACTTAGAAGGTGGAAATAAAATCAAAAAATGTAAAACACTTGCTTTTATGAGATTCAACCTCGTAGTCGAGTCAATAAAGCCGAAAAATCGCCGAAACTTCTTAATCCTCAGAAACAGCTTCGATTTTGATGATTTTTTTTTTAAATGTGTTTATGTATTTATATATTATTTGAAATCAGAAACATTTTGTTTGGGGCACGTAAATATTTATATTGTTTAAACAATAATTTGCTATTTATGGAAAAAATTCCGTTTCCCACGATATTTATTTCAAAGATTTTTTTATATGGAAACTGAAGTATAAAGAGTAGTTGTTAAGTTAAAATTTCTAGTAAAAAAAAAACAATTTTTACAACAAAAAACATAATAAAAATGCAACATAAAACCAAATTCAAAGAACATTTTTTACCCATTCGTGTCTTTCTGAACAGCTTAAACAATGACATAGTTGAATCAAACAGTGTAGTTGTTTTTAAAAATAAATTACAAAAATATCCTCTGGAAATTCATAGCTATAATTACAATAAAGTAGTGCTTATAGGCGGCTCGGCCGCGACTCGAACGGAGCAAACAGTGAAATACATCTGTTGGAAATCCTACACTAAAGCTTACTAAGTTAATTTCTGGGAATAAAACAGGCTAATGCCTCTATTCCTCCAATTAATAATAATAATATAGAATATAGCCTAAGGGAGTCCGTTTCGGCTCAGGGACGCGAGGGTCGCGGGTTCGATTCCGACCCAGGGAGCAATTAAAAAAAATAAAAAAAAGGCTATATTCTGTCTCGTGATTCGGAAGTCACGTTAAGCCATTGGTCCCGGTCTATTGAGTTGGTCATCACGCCCCTCATATTTGTAAACCAGTCCTAGACTGTGTAACAACATTTTCAACATTATTATTATTATTATTATTATTACATCTTAACCCTCCACCACCCGGCGGCACGGCAATTTTGCCGGAGTACATACACTACTACGGATAATACTATCAAGTAATAGTGCAGTGCTTATCAACATAATTACCGGTGTCTCGCCTCCACATTTTGACTTTTTTGTGTTTTATGTTCTGTGTCAATGTTAAGGAATTTCCTCACGATATGACATGAGTATAATAATATACCTTTTTGAATTTCAACCACCAATGTGTTCTCTAAGTCCAAAATTTTTACATTTTTAAAAAGAGATTGCGGTACTATTCCCGTTGCTGAAATTACATATTATTAATTGGAGGAATAATAATAATTATTATTTTTATTATTAATTGGAGGAATAGAGGCATTAGCCTGTTTTATTCCTAGAAATTAACTTAGCAAGCTTTAGTGTAGGATTTCCAACAGATGTATTTCACTGTTTGCTCCGTTTGAGTCGCGGCCGGTCTGCCTATAAGCACTACTTAATTTTAATTATGGCTATGAATTTCCAGAGGATATTTTTGTAATTTATTTTTAAAAACAACTACACTGTTTGATTCAACTATGTCATTGTTTAAGCTGTTCAGAAAGACACGAATGGGTAAAAAATGTTCTCTGAATTTGGTTTTATGTTGCATTTTTATTATGTTTTTTGTTGTAAAAATTTTTTTTTACTAGAAATTTTAACTTAACAACTACTCTTTATACTTCAGTTTCCATATAAAAAAAATCTTTGAAATAAATATCGTGGAAAACGGATTTTTTTCCATAAATAGCAAATTATTGTTTAAATAATATAAATATTTACGTGCCCCAAACAAAATGTTTCTGATTTCAAATAATATACAGGGTGACTGACGAAAAACCTTTGACGCTGTATCTTACTTATTCTTTATCCGATTTGAATAAGTGACACATCAAATGAAATAGTTCGAAAAACACTTCATTATTATCCTATTCGATATTTTTTTCGACATCTATTTTTTGACATACGATAGCCAACTTTTTTTTTTCAAATTACACTCTATATATTTTTTTATTCGTTTTTATAAAGAATCTTCTTCTAAATATTCGTACATTAAAAGAAAAAACAAAAAATGTATTTTAATTGAAAAAAATTGAAAATCAAAAGTCAAGTAATTAAATTTGTAAACAATACAAAATCTATTCTAGTTGCTCAAAATTTCCTCAATGCTGTTGCAGACATTGTCGATACCTTCTAGAAATGCCCACCTTTGCATTCAGTAAAAAATTTCGGGGTTTTTCCTGACATACTCGCACTATTCTTTTTCTTAACTCTTTTTGGGTACCTGGTGGGGTCAAATAAACATTGTCTCGAAAGTTTCGAATGAATATAAAGAATTCCAATGGATTTAAATCTGAGGATCTAGCGGGCCATCGATAGCTCCATTAGCACCCATTCATTGTTCACCAAAATGATTTAAATGGTTTAAAAATACAAAATTCATGCGTGCATTATGTGATATAGCGCCGTCCTGATGAAACACTGCAAATGGTATCGCATCCAGAAAGTTGCTTATTTCGTTTGATAGTAAATAATATGATATTTTGTTTGATTGAGATTGCTATCAATAAAAAAGGGACCCACTAGTCCATTCTATCTCCATTATTATTATTAATATTATCAAACTGTTTTGACAAATGAATATTCAGACTTTACTTAGCCATTTTGAGCATTTAGAACAAACTTCTCTCTTGTTTATTTTGGTCACTTGATTTTTAAATTTTGTACATTTACTCTTTAATTTCTTGACTTTTTTTTAATGAATGGGTATAGTTTTTTGCATTTTTATATTCAAAAGACAAATCTCTACAATACTGAATAAAAAAAAATGTACAGTGCTATTTGAAAAAAAGAAGCTGATGTTCATCTGTCAAAAACTGGATGTAAGAATTTTTTTTTATTTAGTTGGTATTGAAGTGTTTTCAAAATTATTTCATTTGATGTGTCATTTATTCAAATCGGATAAAAAATAAGCAAGATACAGCATCAAAGGTTTTTCGTCAGTCACCCTGTATAAAGTTACGTAATACTCATTCAAAAGATATTTATGGTCTTTCTGTACCGATTATAAAATGTGTTAAAAATATTCTAATTCCACCTCTTACTAAATTATGTAATTACTGCATTAAAGAAAATATTTTTCCTAATTGCTTAAAAATGGCCGTTGTCATTCCACTGCATAAAAAAGGAAATCCAGCTGATATGAATAACTATAGACCTATTTCTCTCTTGCCCGCTATATCAAAAATTTTTGAAAAATTATTATTTGAACAAATTTTAAATTTTTTGCATGATAACAATTTATTGTCTCCTCAGCAATTTGGTTTTCGTACAGGATCTTCCACCGTAAAAGCAGTTACTAATTTGGTAGAGAAAATAATAGACTGTTTTGAACGTAAAGATTATTCAACATCTTTCCAGGACTTGAGCAAGGCTTTCGATTGTGTGTCACATGACATCCTATTGAGGAAACTCTATACGTATAATTTTCATCCGTCGAGTACACGATTAATTTTATCATATTTGAGTGACCGCAGTCAGTGTGTTAGAATAAACGAAGCATTATCTGATTTTTCACGCATTGTTTATGGGGTGCCACAAGGTTCTATCCTTGGCCCGATTTTGTTTTTAATTTATATTAACGATCTATCTTCTTATGTTTCGTGTGCTGATATTACATTGTTTGCCGATGACACTACTGTGAGCAATGCGGAAATATCCATGGAGAATCTTTTACTTAAAAAAAATTATAGTATTTCATTAACTGAAGAATGGTTCCTGGCAAATCGACTAAATTTAAACAAAGATAAAACTGTACATATGATGTTTACTTTAAAACAATTTGTTGGAGGAGTATAATACTCAGGACAAACAAAATATTTAGGAATATATGTCGATGTGCAGTTAACCTGGAATGCACACGGTGAACAAATGGCTTCTAAAATATCTAGAAATATATATCTATTACGTAATCTAGCTAACAATCTTCCTCTCCAAAGTCTTAGATTAGCATATTTTGCATTAGTGCATTGCCATATTGAATACGGTATTTTAATCTGGGGTCACTCAGGTACTCTGTACTGTGTTTTCAATTTGGTTGTAGGTCGTAAAATTTTATGGTACTTTAAGTTAAAGATCTTGCGGGGCTTATAAATCCTAGTTTACCACTACCAGGTAATATTTTAAGCAAGGTTGTATTGTACATTTGGTATATTTGCATTGCATTTCAAACCCAACCATTGTGCCCGTTAATCGCTCATAATATGCAATAAAATTTTACGACCTACAACCAAATTGAGAATACAATACAGAATTTTCCGGTTGCAAAGAAGGGCTGTTAGGGTTATTGCCAATCTTGGTTTTAGAGACGATTGTCGGCAACATTTTGCTAAATTGAAAATCTTGACTCTTCCCGCCATATTTATATATAAATGTTTGGAATATGTTATTAAAAATCCGAAACTATACCCCAAACTATCATCTTATCATCAATACAGTACTAGGTCTCAAGACATTGATCATATATCTCTACGTTTAGCTAAATCACAAAATGGAATCCACTATTATTGCATTAAATTTTTCAACGCACTTCCGGACTCTCATAAAAATTTACCTCCAAACCAATTTTTAAAGCATATAAAAACTTATTTATTAAATAAAATAATTTACTCTTTTGATGAATTTTTAAACAATTTATCTAATGATTTGAAATAGTCAAATTTGTTTTATTTGTTCTTTTTTATTTATTTATTTTTCTTCTCTCATTACTATTCTTTATGTAATTAATTTTTCTTTCGTTTTGGGCCATGTGTAAGTACTATTTTGTATATTAACACGAATAAACAATTATTATTATTATTATTATTATAATACACACATTAAAAAAAAATCATCAAAATCGGAGCTGTTTCTGAGGATTAAGAAGTAAAAACCTTCATTGACTCGACTATCGAATAAAATGTTAATTTATCCAGTCCATGAAAACGGTCAGACCTTGTGTACTGAAATCGTGGAAAACCAAAATCTATAATCTCCAAACTGTATAACTTGTCCTTCAAGAAATCATCAAAGTCTTCCATGTTGATTTTAAATTTGAAGTCACATTGACATTAATGACATTACATAAACTCTATTTAAGGGTTAATTCGCCGATTTTGGCTACTTTACTAAACAAAGATTAAAGGTTATTTAAAGTGCGGTGCAAACAAACTTTGCAAATTAAATAATACTTAACGTTAATCACTGGATTAAAAGTGCGGTGCAACCGGCCATTTAGAGGTTTAGGAAATCGTAAAAATTATCTTAAATCCACCAAGGCAACACTGCAAGGTAATGATGTACGAGTATATCTTTGTTTACATTGTACTATCATTTTTGCAATAATTAATTTTTTTGTCTGAAAATTTTTTCCATATTTTTTTCATGTACACTTCTATTAAAAAAAAAAAGCGTACACGTATTAAGGTCTACTGTAAATGGGACAATTAATTTAATCATTTCCAAGAAAACGTATTACTGATATTTTGTATGTCAAATGTGTGAAAATTGCTTTTATAAATTCTATAAATCTTTAAATTGTAGTTGTTAAATTGCTGAGAGTTGCCTTTTTCTACAAATTTATTAATAAAAGTTTCAGTTGTGTTTGTAGTATTTGGTAATTCTTCCCTAATAAATAAGGCAAAAAATTTACACACTTTACAATCTCTGAAAAATATATCGATAAAATCCAGCTATCAGCAGCAGATGTTTAGTTTCAGGTTTCTAAGTAACAGCAATTAAAAGATAGGTTTACAATATGAGAATTTAGCCAAAATTGGGCTCACTACTTGTACGTTTTTTTTCTGAATAGAACTGTACATTTAAACATCCTCGATATAGTAGCAAGTAGTGAGTGCGCCATTTTCGGGACAACCTTTATATTATACAGTCATTATAAATGAATGTTCCATCGCAGTTGGCGTTGAAAACCCACACACATTTTGGATGTGCCGCTAGCTTCGCAACGTTAGACAAACTAGTAGGCAGATTGGTATATATTATATGTATAAACTCCATCCATTTTCAATATACGGGGTGATCAAATAGGACTGTTTAAGTTGGTAACACTGAATTGTATTTTAAATCGTATAACAGGAGTAACTTTCGGTTGTTGATGGCTTGTCGTTGTTAATGCTATACCTACCAGATATTTGTCAAATAAACCAACAAAACATATCCGGTTGCAGTGTTATAAATAACCGAAATATAAAATTTTCCTAATTGTACTGCCAACTTAAACAGTCCTTTTTGATCACCCGGTACATTACTGTTAGGGAATTTTCTTTTTTTGTATTGCAATGAAAGTGTTTTATTTTTTCTAATATTGAACATTCAAAGCAGACGTTTTGAATTTGTCAAGAAATTTGACACTGTCAAATTATAATTATTGAAAAAAATACGATTAAGTTGCGATACCTATTATGTACGCCACAGGCAGGGTTATAAAGAGAAAATGCCTCATTTTGGAGACAAAACAAAGTGTTCACCGGTGTTTTAAAAACATTTGGGAAGTAAATGGTTCAAATTTGGGGAGGATGCCAGTTTACCGAATGGTTAGGGAGATTTTTGCCGTAAGTTGATAAATCCACTTTTAATTTAAATTGATCTAGTTAAAATGTTAGCTTCAATCTCCTACAGATATCTAAAGGAAAAGTACAGAGGGGGCACAAGCACAGAATGGAAACGACGCACGATGGAACAGTGAAGAAATATTTGCGCCGTTGTGCGCTTTTTTTAATTACAAGACCGCCGGGCTCCAGACTTGACTTGACAGGGTTTGTTCCTGAGCACTATTCATTTCTAATGCATGGCTTTCACTTTGTGTCCTGCTCTGAAATATTTTTGTTAAAATTTGTTTACGTTACGTAGGTACACCTACTTGCTGGTTTCAATGCCGGTATTTAATATTAACCTGTAGATACCATATTTTAAGTAAAATATTCAAAACTAGTTTACTTTGCTTGATTACGGGACCCGATTAGAGATTTGTCAAAAATGACAATAATCGTACATTATAACCTCTTCAAAATACACATAACCTGAATTATTATTTGTGACATTGCATTTACAATAGAAAAAAGTTGTATCCTATTACACCACAAAAGTTACTAAAATCACTAGATTTAGTTGTGTATATTGAAAATGGATGGAGTTTAATTGAAATTTTTTAATAAAAAATTGTCAAAACCTTATCATGTTGGTATGAGCCATACAGTGATTTTCATGATAATACGATTAGTCACACTGAGTGTCAACATTTTTTTAATCTAACTGACCCTGACGGGCGAGACTTTATTTCAAATTCGAACAGTATTTCCGCTGATTTCTTATTAAATTTGTTTTGAAAATGAATTCGCGGAAAACAGGTCAGGGAAGTGAAATGAACATAACCTTAACAATGACTTGGTGTAAAATGGTTATACAGCTGGTCCATATGTGCACATTTTGGGGTGGTACAGAATGGTTCTTTATTTAATTTTGACATTGACAATTATTTATTAAAAAAATTTCACTATATATGCCGTTCACGATTATTTTAAACACGCAGTAGGCCAAGATATGTTTTTGTAAGATTGGCATCAGGTCCTGTCAGATGACGTTTCGTTTTCAAATATTCGCCTTGTTGCCAATTCCGTCCTTAAGTTAATTAATAATAATTAATCCCTGGGATTTTATCCTTGAACTTCTAATGTTCCAAAATGCCGAAAGTAATTTCTGCCGATAAGAAAGCGTGTATCAAAAGATCTTTTGGTGAATACAAGAAAGACAGACCAGACTTTACCAATGAACAGATTTTTGAAAGATTATCACGTATTTTTGAGGTAATTTCTTTTTTAATATGAAATTGATGTAGTAATATTTTATTGCAGGTCGGTAGAAATTCAATAATTGATATATTGAAACAAGATTTTGAGCACCTAGAATCCTCCTTTTGTGGTACAAGACCTAAAACTGATAAATTTCTAAATCATGTGTTTCGAAAAGACCTTCAATCTCTCATTTGGCAATTTAATTCACAAAATCAATATTTTACTTTGGATACACTATTAACAGACTCAAGAGAAAAGTTGGAATTTGAAGGAGGCCGAACTACTTTGCATAAAATTTTAAAGTCAATCTGTGCGATTCCATTTACACATTGTTATGATTTAGCGATCGATTTTTTAAAATGATTTTTAAAGAGCTTGCTGATTTCTTAAAGCAAGTTGATGATCTCTACAAGTATATATTTACTAAATTAACTTGATTTTTTTAAATTTTGATTCGGAAGTGATTTTCTAATTCTTAAAAAAATATTTAAAACAACCAATTTTCAATGTAACGATCGATATTATAACTATTTGGAAACAGAATCGCACTGAATGTGTTACAAATATCGTTTAGTTAATGGTCAAAAAATTATATGCGAACAAAAACATGTTGTCGCATCGAAAATCGTTTTTTTTTAAGGAAATTTCTTCAATATCAAAATTCTAGCGAAAACATAATTTTTGTATATCTTGATGAAACATGGGTATACCAAAATGGAAGTAACATTCGTCGATGGGTTCATGAAAAAGGTATAAAAAGCAATCTCTCAAAAATAAAAAGTGAAGGCAAAAGGTTTACAATCTTACATGCTGGGTGTCGGTTTGGCTTTTTAGGAGGATGTGATCTTTTACTGGATGCAGCGAATAATGACAGAGACTACCACAAAACAATGAACGTTATTAGTCAATTAATTCCTGGTTTAGCAAAACTATCATATAAGTGTGTTGTGATAATGGATAATGCACCGTACCATTCAATGCAATTCGAAAAACTGCCCACGTCGTGTTCCACAAAAGCAAAAATGCAAGAATGGTTAATAAATCACCATGTCCAATTTGAAGCAAATTATACCAAAAATCAGTTGTGGGAAGTAATAACACCTTTTAGAAGAAATTTTCAGAAACAATACGTTGTAGACAAAATTTGAAATGATCATAGACATGAAGTTCTTAGATTACCCCCATATCATTGCCAATACAACCCAATTGAATTGGCGTGGGGGTTGTCTAAGAATTATTATAATAAACACATAAATGAGCAACCCTCAAGTAGAAATAAAGTTGCTGATTTATGGTCGGAATCACTTTTGAAATGCACACCCGAAATTTGGCAAAATTATTGTACACATTGCGAAGAATTAATTGCTTCAGATTGGACAAACCACATGGGTAATTTTTCGGTTGCTAATATTCCTCCGTTCATTATTTCGTTGGCAGACTTTGATTCAGAATCAGAATCAGACTTTTATAACAGATTAATAACCATTTAGGAGAATAATTTTTAACTTCTTTTGGTTCAAATATACCTATTAGAAATATTCTCAAACGAGAACTATGCTACAAATATGTGTTTCATTTCAATTAAAAATTTAGATTATTGTATTGTATTTAGATGAAATGTGTTTAATTATTTTTAAAATGTAGCAAACCGGCAGCAATGTTCGGTTCAATTATAACCTAAAATAGATTTATTATGACAAAGCACAATACTGCCAACTAAAATGTCAGATTTTCATAGATAGTCCGAATTTGAAATAATCGTGAATGGTATATGCATCTTATTTGTAAACTTGTTAAAACTAGATAATTACGTAATTTGTTGAATGAAGAAACATCTTCGAAGAAGAACTTTCACCGCCCGCGTTACTGGTTACCGGTAAACTAAATAATTGATAAGATAATATTCATTTTAGTTTACGAGAGGTGAATTTTCCGGGCGACGAGTTGGAGCGATTAGTTGGAGCGTCGGAAAATACCTCCCGTACAACATTTGTATTAAAAATTACTAACATAATTAAATGTTTAATTGTTAAACACTGTTTTTTTTTTTTTAAATTGCATTTCCCCTTTCACCACTACTGGCCTATCAGGTACCTTGCGGTCGGCTTGTTTTTTTTTTCTCTTTTTTCCTTATGTGGTGCGGCGGGGCTCCGGGGTACTTTCCCCGGCCACCCACGCCCACCCTCTCTTCTCCTTTCTCCTTTTCTGGACGACACAACACGAATACAACAAACATAACATCCATCCGGGATTCGAACCCTGCCGCCCTCGTGGTGGCGTCGGAAGAGTGTCGCTCTTCCTTCCACCACCCTACCGTCAGCCCCTGATAGACATACACACACATCCATGGCCCGGCGAAGATTTCTTCCTTGGAAAAAATCCTCCCCCTTCGGTGAGATTCGAACCCACTAGCGCCGGGACCGCGACCTCGGAGCACTGTCTCCGACAGCCATGCGGCCACCCAGCTACCCACTGTTTTGTTAGTTGATTCATCTTTATGGAGTGACCATATTGTGTGATTATTTTTGTTAGGCCTACTAGGAATTTGTATTGTCTTTTTAACGGACAAATTGCACCAAATTTAGCGATTTTAGGATAGCACCCTAGATTTTCAGATTCGACTATACAAACCTTATATTGTTCAAAAGCTTGTCAAAAAAGCTTTCGACCAGTGCAATAATAAATACGGGATGCCATTTGGAAAAAATAAGTTTTTGACATTTTTAGTACGTTATTTTTAAAAAATCGCAGTAGGCATATGCGACTGAGCAGATTCTTGAGTAAACACTCGGCAGATGCGCCAAACATTCAGAAATCAAACAACGTCAATCATTTTAATTTATGTGTAACGATTTGGAAGGTACGAATTTTCGAAGAGACCCCTGCAATTCGAAATTCTGGTAAAAAAAGCGCCATTGATCAAAAACGATGGCAGATAAGTAAAAACGACCTGTAAAATGTGATTCATAATTTAGCATAGAATTCAAAAATAAAATCAAACTGGGTAGGTTACGTTTAAAAAAACATAACTTTACTGTTTTTATAATATTGAGACACACTGTATACTGAAACGTTTCGACTTCCTTGACTTTTCCTCAATTATTTTTTTTCTCCCTCATTTGGTGTATTGTTGGCTGCCGCATTCCCTCGGATGAAATTTTACGGAAAAATACGAAACAAAAATAATGAGAAAAGAAATATTTATGGATCCTACGTTATGTTTTATTTTTCGTTTTGTTTAATTAGGTTCTAACGAGTGGCCGTACCTTCGGAAGGTTTTTCCAAATAGAATTAAAACGATTGAGCACACTTCACTTAAATTTTATTGAACAGATAATCGAGTGTGTTGGTGTTTGGTCCCAACAAATTATAGAAATAAATAAATGAATTTAATAACAGAAGTTGGTGGAAATTTGACCCAATGACATTTGACTCGCGGCCCAGGAATTGAGATCTGACTAATGGGCCAATTTCAAGTCGAGTTACAACCGGGACAAACTACGTTTCCCATGGCAACGTTGCAAATAAATTTACAACCGATTTCAAGTTCGAATTGTCGCGCGATTTGCATCTGCTATTTGCAACTACCTATTGGACGGTTGTAAGCAGTTGCATTCTGTTCTGTCATTTTTACACCGTGAAAATGGCTGCAGCTAGGCAGGTCTTGGCCAAGGAGTACAGAATAATAGGGAGGGAACATAAGCTAGCTTATGGGCGCGGTAAATTGAAGCGGTGAGGGACAAGGAAACGGGCGCAATTTTATGCAACCCGTGAGGTACGCCCCAGTTAACACTACTTGAGATGTTGGGAATTAACAATAAAACTGCAGGAAAATAAAACACTATATTTTTTTTTTGCATCACAAATGTATTCAGAGTATGAGAAACTAGAAAACCACATTAAATATCACAACGCAACTGATTTTATTCACTTTCTTGGGGCGTACTAATAGCAGACATGCGCATTAAGGCGGCTTCACTCGACCGGCCGCATGTCCCCTCCCTATTATTCTATACTCCTTGGTCTTGGCCGCTTTAGTTGTGGATGAATTAGTTAATCGTGGTGATAGCGACAGTGACGAAGAAGAACAAAAGTTAGCAAGAATACCTTTTAGTATTCAGGAGATGTCGGAGAGAAATCTCTTCCAGAAAACACGCCTGGACCGTCGTGTTTTCAATTATGTGCTGGAAGTTCTAACACCAAGTTTGGAACGAAATACAAGGCGAGGACGTTACGAACATCTCACACCTACGCATAAATTATATGTTGCATTGCAGTTTTATGCTTCGGGTGGATTTCAATGGTTAGTTGGAGGCAGTTCAAGAATTTCACAATCAGCTGTTTCAAACGCGATCAGTGAAGTGACTAGCGCTCTAGTAGCCGTCTCGCAGCAGTTTATTCGTTTTCCAACTGCCAGAGAATTCACCGAAGTTAAACAGGCATTTTACCAACTAGGGTTGACCCAGCATGGAGTTGGATTTCCAAATGTACTGGGAGTAATCGATTGTACACATTGTAGAGTGCAAGCACCCAGCAATGCCCCGGAACAATATTTTAACAGGCATCTCTACCATTCGATCAATGTTCAATTACCTAATTGCGGGACCAGATTTGAAAATTTACAATGTTTTTGCCGAGTTCCCAGGTTCAAATCATGATTCATACATCTGGCGAAATTCAGCTGTACGGAATGCATTTGAAGAGGGTGGTACTTTTCCTGAAGGTTGGTTAGTTGCGCACTCCGGGTACCCCCAGGAACCGTGGATTATGACACCAGTGGCAAATGCAACATCACCGGCAGAACATTTGTACAATTCTGTGCACATTTCCACCAGAAACCCAATTGAAAGAACAAATGGTGTTTTAAGGCTGGGATTTCAAGTGACCGTTACGGCTTACTAGAGAATGACCCATGACATGCTGCCACCTACTTAGGGATAGCTAAAGTAATTTCTTGTGCGGTCCGAAGCGGTTCCCTACCGTAAAGTCACTAAAAAGGTATCTTTTTACTGACGTTACCCCACCCCTACTCTAATAGTGCTTATCACAATGGACATAAGCTTGACATAAGGCATAAAAAATTCATGATACATGCAGTGGATATACTATTAATTTTTACGTAACTTATGAGAAGTGACCTCAGTGAACATTATTGTTGTGTACAAAAAGACATGAAGAATCATATTCGAGTTATATGGACACATAAATTATTTTCCAATTGCCCAAATTTACAAATTATTCTTAGGTATCTCTTATGTATTTCTTATGTCTTATGTCCATTGTGAATAAGCACTAAGCATTGCGGCAAAATACAAAAAAGGCGGTTCTTCTTTTATACTGCTTTGTGCTGTGTTTGCTTCGATATTGTGGTTTGTTTGTGTAAACCGAGGTGTAAACCATGGGGCGATTAGTACTTTCAAAGCAAAAAAAACGTTCAAAACACGCGAGATCAGCGAAAATTTCTGCTGCAAGAAAATTAGCTGTAAAAGAAATTTTAGATAAAATAATTTCTTCCAGTAAGTTTATAAATTATTATTATAAATAAATAATAAAAGTAATAAAATAGCTGTATCGGTTATTTACTCCTTTGTCATTTTTTCATTTTTCGTAGTAGTCGGAGATGAGAGCAACGTACTATCGGTGGACATAAAAAACTGGGACAAACATCAAATTTGTATAAAGTCAAAATTCAAAAATATACATTGTGTAAATTTGGCTTTTTACAAATAAGGTTATGAAAATTATGACATATTGTCAAAAACATCAAGTTAAAGTTCAGTTCTTTAATGACAATTTTAATTTTGAGTGACAATTCAAAAGTCTGAGACACAATGAGCAAATTTTGGATGTCCCAACTTTTAATGTCCACCGATAGTACCTACCAAAATTAGCAGAAGTCCAAAATCATCCGTTAATTTCTGTCAATAACGATGATGTTTCAAAGAGTGAAGAATATAATTTTACTTGGGGTTCAGTAGCAGATTATTACACCAACATTTATTTTAGAGTAAATAGTCATCAATTCTCAATCGCTACAGAAAAAGAGATTCCTAAGTTAAATGGCTAGTGAGTACTTACAAATGTAATGTTTGTGACGAATGTGTATCAATACAAACCGAAAAAGTCACAGAGGATTCCGAATCTGTTGTCATTACTTCTGCTGTGTTGGGGACTCTTGCAACCGGGAGTAGTTATGCCTATTTGGTAGAACGTCTAAGTATTTTAGACATTCCACCTTTATCCGGACGACATTTTTTTGACACTCAAAGAAGACTCGGCTTTGTAAGTAGAGGTAATTTGAATAGAGAAGAATCTGTCACGTGATCTTTGCAATTTTGTTGTAATCATTATCAGTCTCAAAATGAATTTTACTTGTCAAGAACTTAATACGGGGTCATTATAAATGATTGTACCATAGTAGGTGGCTGTGCGCTATGCTTTAGGTGCGCCGCTACGCCCACTAGTTGTTACAAACATTTATAATGACCCCGTATATGTACTATATTAATTAGATTTAATTTCCGAGTTCTAGATTTTTAAATTCGACTATAAAAACCCTATACCATTGGAAAGCTTGTCAAAAAAGCTTTCGACTAGTGCAATTATAAATACAGAGTGCCATTTGAAAAAAAAAGTTTTTGACATTTTTAGTTGAGTAAACACTCAACAGATGCAGCAAACATTCAGGAATCAAACAGCGTCAATTATTTTAATTTATGTATAACGATTTGGAAGGTACAAATTTTCGAACGGACCCCTGCAATTCGGCGAGGTAAATCATTGGGCCCCTTTTTCTCGAAAAATATCAACATTTGTATAAGGCATCATTGGTTCAATCGTTACCTTTTGTGGGGTTCTATCATAGGTTAAACTATCTGCACAACCTTCAAAGTCACGCTGTACATATTCATAATAAATAAATTATAGTAGTTTTTGTAATTTGCCTCCATTTTGATTCTCTAATAGACATATTAACGAACGCGACGTCATCATCTGGGATGTTCTTATAGCCATTATTTCACGGAACATTTTACGAAAATTTTTAGGTTGGCATAGCTTGATCCGTCATGCGTGTCAGTTTAAATTACAAAATGTGCCAAGAATTATTTATCAGGATTTATCAGGCAACAAATTCGCGACCGTATTTTTGGCAATTTCACGTATTTCAACGGGCGTACATGAAAGATTATCTTCCATATTCGTGTTTTGTGACAGAATTTGGATAAAACAAAAGGCGACTTTGAAGACTTGATCAAATTTTCACTTTTAAAATTAAGACATTACCAACCGCCACAAAAATCCCTAAATCGAGGAAAGTAAACATTTTTGTTTAAAAACGACTTAAAAAGAGCAAATTACAAAAAATAGTATAAAAAACTCGTTCCATAAGACCTTGAAGCACTCATTCTTTAAAATAACTCGTGGCTATGCCACTCGTTTTTTAATCTTGAATTCGTGATTCAAGACTGGTCTTATGAAACTTGTCTTTTAATATAGTATTATTTAACGAGTTCGTGCGTAAATTGAGCCTTTTTTGGCACGAGTGGGCCATTTTAAAACGCGAGTGAAACGAGTGTTTTAAAGGCCCACGACTGCCAAAAAAGGCCCAATTTACACACGAACGAGTTCAATACAAAGTTTTTTTGTTCGACGACCCCCCTTAAAGGCTCCAAATCGCTTAAAATCATTAAAATTAGCTTGACGTTTCGTTTTGACAAGTTGTGACATTTATCAAAATCCGTTCACACAGGAAAAAATTCTCAAATTCTGACAGTGTCGAACAAAAAAATATTTAATGCCTGTGATTACATTTTTTAAGTCTCTTGTACCCGATGAACTGCTGCGATCAATTCAATACTTTTATTGCTTTAGTAAAAGAAAAGAAAGCTTAACTTGTAATTTTCTACTTCTCACTGAAATGATAATCAAAAACCACCTATTGCAACGGAATTAGTAAAAATAGAAATTACTTTTTTAAATTTTTTAATAGAATGCTAACAGAAGATCAAGTGAAAATCGAGATTATATTATTATTATTGACATAAATCACGGGAGTGAACAGACGCAATTAACGCCAAAGAAGGCCCGTCCTTTCTTGAAAATGCGATATCCGATATCTTTGCGTTGCACGAATTGCACGTGTTAACTCAGTAACTCACTCACTCCAGCTCACTCACTCACTCACTGAACATCTGGACATTTTTCTTCAGTGATCAGTGCCATCTACTTAAAACTTGCCACATTAACAAAGGTCAAGTGTGGGTAAAGTTTCAACACAGAACACTGTAAAATTATTTTGTTCTCGCCGAGTCACCAATATATTGTAAGCAAATTAATCTTTTAATGTTTCTTGTTTTTTAACGAAACCGGAAGACTGAATAAACTACGAGACGCCTTAAATTAAACCTTAATATCCATTATTGGCTGTGAATAATGACTAATTTCTCAATGTTGTCACAATTTTGATATTTTACTTTTTTATTAAGCCATAAAGTTGACAAAGTTTGGCGTTTAAGTATTCAATACTTTTAGTCTTTGGAACCATAACTATTACTTCAGAGCCAATAAAGAAGCTTAAATATTAAACTGTGTTTTAGTTTTTAACTTAAAAATGCATTATTTTTCTTGAAAACGAGAAATAATGTCACCATGTTTCCCTATACCTAATACATATACGGTATCCCAGCCTTAAAGAGTCGTTGGCGTGTTCTAGACCGTCCACTTGCTTATGAACCCAGTAAGGTCTGTCAAATAATTGCTGCTTGTTGTGTGCTGCATAATATTTGCATTCAGTACAATTTAGATGTGGATGATTTCGAAGATCATCCTCTCCCTGACGACTTACAACCTTGTCATGGGGCCATCCCTGGGAATTATATGGACATTCGTAGAGATCTCATTGCTAGACACTTCACTCGATAATTTAGGTTTTTTGATGTGTTTTATGCTTTCAATTATTTTTTTTTTCAGATACATATTCAGTTGCATAAAGTAAAAGCTGTTGTACAAAAAAACACCAAATGATTAATAATTTTCATTTATTAACCATTAAAATAAAACAGCAACAATATATTTTTAATTTATATTTAATTTTTTTCTTTTGAGTTCTATGCCCTCTTGTAATAATTTAAGTTTTAATTTTTTTAAATTTATTAATTGGTCTAAACGACTGTTGAGGTCGGACCGCGTTTGTCGCATTTCAGAAACCAACTCTCCTAAGATTTGGTTGGTTTCTCTTTGCAAGCATGTCGTTTCCTCGGCTTCTTTTAGTACCGCCTCGATCGTCCTTTTTTTGCCTCGTCTGGGAAGTGGGGGTGGTTTTAGGATTGGTGTAGAAGATGGAGGTACTACAGGATTCGCTACAGGATTGGGATCTGGCCGATAAACAAAAAGTTCTAATGTTATGATTTTTAAACAGATTTATAATTATTTTTTTTTGTTCATAATATTTTTGTTAATTCCAAATTGTTTTCGTATGTTTATAAAGAATGTGTTTATGACTGAATGTTATTGGTGATTTAATTTTTTGTGTATCAATAAAACATGTACCGAGTGATCAAGAAGGACTGTTTAAGTTGGCAGGACAATTAAGAAAAATTTTTAATTCGGTTATTTATAACACTGCAACCGGATATGTTTTGTTGGTTTATTTGACAAATATCTGATGTAGGTATAGCATTAACAACGACAAGCCATCAACAACCGAAAGTTACTCCTGTTATACGATTTAAAATACAATTCAGTGTTACCAACTTAAACAGTCCTATTTGATCACCCCGTAGTTCGAAATGTACATACCTTCATTTGTATCGACCGGGTTAAGGGATGAGGACGGAAGATCTACAAGGGGTGGCCTTTCGGGAATGGGTTCTAAATTATATTCAGTACTATTATTTAATTGTTTTACATAAAAAACGAGTGGGAAAAACAGTGAAAAAATATCTGAAACTGAAAATATCAATTATTGCATACATACCAAATATAATCACATCTGGAATGTGAGCTGTGCTCGTCGAAGGACCGGGATTGATTACTGTAAGTAGAATGATAAAAAGTGCAAAAAATATTACTTATGTGACCCTACCTTGACGCCTGAAGGGGTCAACTCCACCAGCAATCCCCTCAATGCTATCGGTACCAATAAATTGGGAAAGTTTGGCATCGATAGCAGAAAGGGGTGTATTGGCTTCATTTTGACCGCCCCCAGTTTTTCGGCCCTCTCGCTTAACCGCGTTGACTCTATGTTTGGCCCTTGTCTTCAGGTCCTTAAATTTACTCCGCAATTCTGCTGCCGTCCGTACTGTGGGAGCAACAGCGTTGACAGCGTCTACCACCTACTGCCATCCTCTGTCCCGGTGGAATTGAGTTAAATTCGGACCCTTGAGAGGACCAAACAATAGAGCCCTTCGCTTCTCGACTTCTTCGACAAGCACAGCCGTTTCTTCCACTTTAAATTTTTTTGACCTTTTCTTAACCCTAAAATGTGTCGTTTTACACATCTGCGATAAATAAATTAAAAACATTTTGTACTTACGCTTTATTTTCCATTATATTTCTTCGTTTGGTTTTGAAATTTTTAAATTTGATTCGCGCACCGCAAAATTAATGACAGTTGTCACGTGATCGAGAGCAAATTTGCAACTGCACTGCCTCCCCGGGCAGTTTGAACTTGAAATTGGGTTGTAAATTCCGTTGCAAGAGAATTGCAAATATTTGCGCTACAACTGCAGTTTGCATCGCTAACTTGAAATTGGCCCATAAGCTGGGCAAATACAGAAGTTTCTAGCGCGAAAAGCATTATAAAAGTTTGAGGTGCGAACTAAAAATGGAACAAACAGAATTAACAGGAACACTGAATTACCGACTCTATACAATAATAAAAATCAGCACCAAGAATTAAACAGAATTAAAATGCAACAAACAGAATTAAAATGAAACAAACAGTATTAAAATGAAACAAACAGAATTTGTAACGCGCCCTCTAGTACCAGAGCGCTCCGTAGTACCGCAGTAGCGCCATAACGCACCACTCCGCACGCTACCCCACTCCCAGGGATCTTCTTCACCACCCACTCGTCTTGCGCCCTCGCCATCGGCCCTTAATAAAAGAATAGATCATGGACGATAAACGCCAGAAGACCTCTACCTTCTCATCTCTTCTCTACTGCCACCCAGAGGAACTGGTATTGCGGTATACACAAGAGCTCCCTTTTCCTAAACCCCAGTATTTACCAATGTAATCACTTTTGTGGTCAATATATTTTACTCACACGTTGTCACTGTTGTCAGTTTTAATAACCGGCTACAAATTAAAATAAAACAAACAGAATTAAAATGAAACAAATTAACATTATTTTGAAACCTAAATTGGGCTTGAAACGCTGTTACGCTAGTGCCATGTCATGCAACTAAGTTCCGTTGTTCTGCTACTTCTAAAAATTGTTCTACATTGGTTTGATTCCCCAAAACTGTTCTAATTAATAATTAATTCGTAATTTCCATTCTCTCTCTCACTCACACCTCTGATTTCTACGACTACCTGGCTTTACCGTTACCCTGTTGTCTCTGTTTTCTACCGACTCCCTTTCTATTTTGCTTTGTTACTTTTCTAACTAAAAGTGCAAACGATTCTAGTTACTTTCTACGATAAGCACTCTGTTTCTAATTTGCAGTTCTCGCCCTTTAATTACAAATATGCCACAAATTTGAGAATGCTAAAAAAAAGTAACTTAACCTAATGAACATTAATTTTGTGGTTCTCTCAATTTGAAACCTGCTAATGTAAGAACAATTAAACGAGATGGAAAATCTTAGTAACGATTTATTAACTTTTAAAATCAATCTGGTAGAATACAATAAACACACGTGACTTCACGTTATGCTTGTACAATGGCGAAGAGAGAATGTCTCCCTTCTTAACATTTTCAGCTTATATACTACCCCCGTCCCCAATGTTTCACCACCGTGGCCACGTACACAGAAATGTTGCCGGGCTAGGGATATGACCATTTATGGTCATATCAACTATCACACCACCGTGTTTTCCACCACTTGGGCCGGAAGGGGTGAGGGTGTTTTCGCATCATCTTCCACGTCAACATCCACGTCGACTTGATGACGACGACAAATTGTATTGCATTACGTCGCAATTTCATGGAGTCGAAGATTTTCTTACACTAACATCAAATTCATTAATTCAATTATCCCCTGATTTTAACTGGACTCCCCAAATTGTCGAACGAGTAAATTTTACAATGTTTCTTTTCTCATAAAAACTGTTATCTTTGTGTTGTGTTCGGACCGGACGCGTACCTGCATTTTCAAAGAAAGGTTGGCAGATTTCATTTGAGGAATGTGGTGCCGACACGGCATCAATAAAATGTACAACTGACCAGCATTTTCCTCGCAAATGAACGGTATTTAAAATATTTCGTTGAAATTATTTTAAAATTTAAATTCTTAATTTATCGAACCTATTCGGATCGTTACAATACCTATACCGGGTGATTCAGATTGGTATTCGCGCCCCTATATCTTTTTTATTTTAAGAAAAAAGTATAGCAAACCATATATATTTGTAAATCGCTTACGAAACTACAGTAGATGACGTTGTCAAATCTTCTCTACGATGACATATGTCAAAGTTAAGACAGTCAACTTTTTTTTTAAATAGTACATTTCTTGGTCTATTCTTGTAAGGCTTTTTTTTCTACATTTGAATGTGTAAAAAAAGTTGACACTTGCAATAGGAAAAAATCGAGAAAAAAATAAAATATGATTTAATTTATTCGAAAGTGTTATTTTCTAAAAAGAGCTAGTAGCCATGGAGACAATTGAATTTTGACATTAATAGCGTCAATTATTAACGTACTTACATTTAAATAAATAGCTATCTTATAACCTACATTTAAATAAACAACTATGATATAACATCTGGCTTCGAAACCTAACTTCTTCCTGACTATACCGTTTTGAATGCATACACGATGAAAATATGTAGTTGAATTTTGATAGTGCATGAATGACATGATGAGTCTTGGGAATCGTATTCGAATTATTCGAATATTTGAATAGCTGACTATGTAAAATTCGAATAAGTGTAAATTCTAATATTCGAATAAAGTAAATTCAGGATGGATCGGGTATTTCACGGTTAAATAATTTTATTTTTTGGCTTTGTAATTCTTAAAATAGTGAGATGTAGGGAACCAACATAACGGGAATTTAACATAGTAAATTCAGTATGGATTTGGTATTTCGTCCGAGTCTCAGTTTTCTGGCCGAGGCGCACCCGAGGCTTGAAACAAACAAGGTCAAGTAATTTTATTTTTTGGCTACGTGGTTATCTTGTAAATAGTGACATGCAGGGAACCAACATAATGCCAATTTACAAATGTTTGGCTAACTAGCTCTTTTTAGAAAATAACGCTTTCGAATAAATTAAATCATATTTTATTATTTTTCTCGATTTTTTTCTGATGTAAGTGTCAACTTTTTTTACACATTCAAATGTAGAAAAAAAGCTTTACAAGAATAAGTTAAGAAATGTATAGTGTACTATTTAAAAAAAAAGTTGACTATCTTAACTTTGACATATGTCATAGTAGAGAAGATTTGACAACATCATCTATTGTAGTTTCACAAGCGATTTACAAATATATATGGTGTGCTATACTTTTTTCTTAAAACAAAAAAGATGTAGGGGCGTGAATACCAATCTGAATCACCCGGTATACCGCAATATTTTCCGAATGTGCAGTAGAAGCGTAGCTATCATCTAGTCTAGAAAAAAGTAAAAGTTGATATCTTTAATAACAAATAAGTTATGGAGCTTTTTCGCAACTCTGTGACACGCTGTATATTGACGTCCAACTCGAAAATAATGGAATTGACAGTCAGTTCGACCACGGATACCTGGATAATCCTCCCATCCTCCCCTGGCAACTTTAATCCCACCCTTCAGTTCGACCACGAACGGGGTGGGTCCTAATTACGGTAATAAGGACAAGTTAAATAAATCGTCCGTCCATATAAATACCCCTCTAAAGGTCGCGTACAGACTACGCGAACCGAGCATGTAATGTAACATGTAATGTAATGCTCGTCGCAAAATTGGTGCCACGAACAGCCGACGAACCGAGCGCGCAACGAACAGCTTCTATACTCCGTTCACTGATAGATCGCACGCCTTTTCACAGACACAGAGACGAGTGTCTATGCTGCAAAAAGTCGAATAGCGCACATAACATTTGTTTATCATTAATACATACTCGAAGAATAAATAATTCAACTTCATTCAGATTCACAGCTGTAATTCTGTTAACAACATCATAGGCGTAGGAAAACTACTGGCGAGAGTGCACGACTGCACGTTTCTCAGGTCCTCTCGGGCTGTTGATGTTGCTATGGAAACTTTAAAAAACGCGCGTTTTTGAAAGTTGGATTTATACACACTGAGGCATGCTTTAATTAAGTAAAATAGGTTACCAATAAAAAAATATATAACCATCACGGGTGCTGTGCCCGTATTTCGGCAATGGTCAGAATAAAATGGATGCCCGTTTTGGGGCCGATTTCTAATTTTACCTGAAAAGGTAGGAGGTGACAAGGAAGGGATTCGTCGCTAAAGTGTTCTTTCAAAATAAAATTTTCATTCTCCGGCGAACGTACAAGTAGTATCTTTTTGCGAGATTTTCGGTCCTATCATTGTCAATAATTTGTCAAAGTCTGTAGGAGTCATTCTTGTAAAATTTTTATAATGTTCATTGACATGTTGAAATTTTAAATCTTGCATAAGTTCATTACCGACGCGTTTTCTATAGGGTTCGGTTCGCCACCAACGTCGCCGCTTCTTCTCTTTTTTAATCATATTGCACCCATCATAAAATTTTAAAAAAAGGCAAAGTCATAACTGCACATCTTCGGAGAAAGTAGGTAGAATGTTGGTTGTTTTTTAGTTTTGGTACCGAAAATAGACTCCGTGTCATCAAAAAAAAAAAACGAATTATAGTTTCAAAAAATTAAATTATAATCGAAGGTAAAATAACAAGACGTAATTTTTTTTATCAGATTTAACAAATTAGGTCGCGTTATTTTTGACAAGATTAATTCCAGAATTCAAACTTTAACGTTAATTATTTATTTTTAATACTTACAGTTATTAAAAACACAATTATTAAAAACAATTTGGGAATCTGACAGGCGTAACATGCAATTTTATTCGTTTTTGACAGAAGAAAGACTAGGAAGACGATTTATCCGCGATAAACATTTTTGATTGGATGAAAGCAAGCGCTGAACACGCACGTTTGATGTTTGTGGGAATTAATCTGTAGTAATATAACAATAATTGACTTAAACATCGGATTGATTTGCGAAGCTGATGGCATGCTCCATCTCGACTTATGCATTTTTACAACAAATTGACACAATTCGCATTATTTTATAAAATGTGAAACTTATTTATTAGTTACTGTAAAGAGTTGCTTTCAAAAATAATAACCTATTTATTTTGTTCAGCATAAATGAAATGCTTAAAAAACTACAGTGTTTCATTTGACAATCAAGACCGTTGTTGGAGATTAGATTTATGAGTTTATGACTGTGGTCAGCTCCCTTTGTCGAGATGCGTTTGTGAATGGCGCTTTGTGTTCGTCAGAAAACCGACAGTGAGCGGAGCACTGCGAACCGTTCGTGGCGCGCATGCGCTCTCGAGGTTCACAGCTTCGCCGTCCAAATCAGACGAACGCTTCCTTGTAATTTATTTAAAGAGTGTAGTAAGTTATGGCATGTATTTAATAAAATGTATGGATCACCATATTTGTAAGACAGCCTAACAAATTAATGAGTAAATGTTATAATCAACAGCAACTTCGCTCCTACCTTTTCAGGTAAAATTAGAAATCGGCCCCAAAATGGGCATTCAGTTATTCTGACGGACAAGCACCCGTGATGCTTAATAATATTTTTGCATCATCGGAACTATTAATAAATAGATAAAATTTTCTTTTTAATTTATTAAATTGTTTGATTTTTCCAAAGAAGGCATTTTTTACATTTTTCATACTAGTTTATGGCCCATTGCTCTGCACGCGATGCCGAATCTAAACAATAATTTCTTCTTTGATTACTTTACCGTCTTTTGATAAGTAAACATGTTCATGAAATCGGTAAACACGTGAAAATGACCGGTGGTGCAAAAACGTTTTCTACTGACAAATTGTCATTACAAAAGTTTACCTGTAAAATGGTAAAGAAAAAAAAATTTCTTCATTTCCTTCATTGTTGTAGCTACGGTGCGATCAATTAAAAAATAAATCGAGTCGGCGTGTTACCTATGGCAACCCATGCTATAGCATAGGCTCCAAAGCAAACTCGATTAATTTTTTAAATGATCGCTCGGTACTTTTAATTCGTTAAACAAACTTCTGAACTAACAATATTTGCGTTAATACTTACCTGCTTTAAATTGAGATTGCACATCGAAAACGCGTATTCTTTTTGGAAATTTTTGGGTCCTATTTTGGTTAGTAAATTCTCACCGTCTGTGGGAGACATTCTATTAAAAATTTTATCCAATTTTGCCTTATAAAGTCATGTTTAAATACTTAGATACAGGGGATAAAAGCACTTGTTTAATGAATAATCGAATAAAATTTTTATTCCTCTAGCGGTTTAAAATTTTTATTTCGCTAGCGGTTTAAAAATGTCAAGTAAATATCAAAGAAAATAAATAAAAATTTATTAAACAATAATTATACATACATTACAGGTACTGGGAAGCAATTGTTCATAATTGTATCGTCCATTTTCTAGATTTTCACCTTCTACACGTGTATACGCCGTAAAGACCAAATTTTATTAGGAGTAATATTGGATAAAATAATTCACTGTCACACCGATTTTTTTTTCTCGTGTCAAGAAAACCATGACAACAAAAAATCACACTCAGCGACTCGACAATCATTTGTGATTAGTGACACAAGTTTCGGACTTGATTTAAAAAAAAATACACTCAAATTGGAGAGGTTTATTAGTGTAAAATTGGATAAACAGTTGTATTAGACTCGCGGGCTAAATGAATGTTTAACTTGCGATGTTAACGGGCTTGCGGCTTCGCCGCTCGCGCTGTTAAACGCATCGCTCGTTAAACATTCATTTAGCCCGCTTGTATAATAAATAACTATTATGCTGTCCGCTAATATGTTGGAACTTTAAATCTTTATAAAGTTCGTCGAGCCTTTTTCTCTTTTTTCATCAGATTCCACATAATTCTTACTGCATCACTACACAGAATTATAAAGCTAACGGTTTTTCTTTATCACTCTTATCACTTACAGGTCGCTAAAAAGTATCGATACAGCTAAATATTTTCAAAACGGTTTAGCAGAGCTCGTTGAAATTTGGCACACAGTTAGAAGTCTTTAAATTCTATAGGCTGATATTTTTTTCAATTTTATAACATCTTTTATTTTGAAGATACAAAGCCAACTTGATTTTTTTTAAATGGCACGAGAGGTCAAATTTAACACCGTTAAAAAGAATATTTTTTTGTGAATCCAGTGATGTAGCACATGCATATCTCAATTTACCCAAAACTTTATAAAAAAATTATCGAATTAATAAAATTTGAAAAAATTCGACCTTTGGAATGTTTTTTTAGCCATTGTTAACTCTTTGCCGCCTGCACTTTGGCCAAAAAATTAATAAAAGTAAATAATAAGTGTAGAAGTAAGACATTTAACTGAAACAGATTCATTTTAATAACAAAGATAAAAAGTTTAAACCCGAAATACATAATATTTAAGCAAAGAAAAATTTTCAAAATGGCGGCGATGTGGGCATGTGTTACATCACTGAATTTACAAAAAATACTCTTTTCAAAAATATTACATTTAAGTCCCCAGTGCCATTTAAAAAAAACCAAGTTAGCCTTGCATCTTTAAAATAAATGACGTTAAAAAATTGAAAAAATGATAAAATTTAAACACTTCTAGCTGTGTGCCAAATTTCAATGAGCTCTGCTAAACCGTTCTGAAAATATTTAGCTGAATCCATACTTTTTAGCGAGCCTGTATAATGTAGCTGTAATGACACGCAACCTCGGAACTATCGAACTGAACTGAGACGATTATAAAAAAAAATCACTTAAAAACATAACGCACTGAGACATACAAAACTCTCCATCCCGCCAGTAGTTATCCTATGCCTATGATGTTCTTTACAGAATTACAGCTGTGACTCTAAATGAAGTTTCAGTAGGTACAGGTATTTTCAATAATTGTTATGGACTGTTGTTGGAATTATTAATTCTTCGAGTATTAATGATATAGCAAATGTTATAAAGTGTAGACACTCGTCTGTGTCTGTAAAAAAGCATGCAATCTATCATCAGTGGACAGAGTTTAACTGTTCGTTGCGTGCTCGGTTCGTCGGCTGTTCGTGGCACCAATTTTGCGACGAGCACTACATTACATGTTACATTACATGCTCGGTTCGCGTAGTCTGTACGCGCCCTTAGACCACAGAGTTACACAATTCTGTGACTACATAGTAGAAAATTACATTGATGATGAATTGATTTTTCCTCCAAGTATGTGGGCTTCTACTACAGATTCCATGCACCGAATAACTAATTCATGTGAATCTTTTCACAATAAATTCAACAGCAACTTTTATTCTTCGCATCCAAATATTTTTGCCCTTTTACATATTTTGCTCAATTTTCAAGCAGAAACCTATGTTAAAATTACTTCTGCTCAACGTAGTGTAAAGAAACTTAGATGTAACACCAAGAAAAAGCAAGAATTTATTAAAACGACAATTGAAATATATAAATCACGAAATTTGAGTAGATTACATTTTGTTAAAAAAATATCTTTCTACTATTTACCCTAGATTGTTTACATTTACATTTAGAATAAGTATCCAATTATTCCTATATTACCAATCATTCTGTACAGTTGTCTTATTCTGTTATTTTCATAAAATGCAATAAAATGTGATATATTTTTGAAATTATTTTGGTGTCTTTTTCAATAATATCCCTAGATCTTGACTAAAGATAATAAGCAAACCTGCCATTTTCTAGCACCTGTTAGTGTAATTATAATTTTCTAAGAATCACTGGTTTAATCTCCTAATCCCTCGGCAGCGAGGTCGTGGTCGAACTGAAGGGTCGGATTAACGCTATCTCATTAGCCTGGTCGAACTGACCGACGCCGTTTTTTTTCATATTATTAAATACTCGTTGAAAGGTATGCTGGTCAATGTTGTTTATTTCTTCCACAATGGCTGCTTGCAACTCTTCTAATGTGTGAATTCTATTTCGAAAAACCTTTGTTTTTAAACTGCCAAACAGATAAAAATCTAACGGAGTCAAGTCGGGTGAACGAGGTGGCCAACGATCTCTACTCACTAATCTGTCATCAATTGATATTTTTTTTTAATCCAACTCACCTAATAAGTAGCAAGACAGGTCAGTAGTAGTTCTGATAAGAACTGTTTTTAATTATAAGAATGTAAACGTATAACGAAAAGGAAACAAAACTAAAACGTAATCACACCGATGCTTTCCAAATCAAAATAATGGGTTGACGGACGCCTATGGATAAATCTTGACAGCCATGTTCTTTTGAAGGAAAATTGCCACACACAAAACATGAAACGCACTATAATTTAAGGCGCCAAATTCAATTTCCAATCACACTGTATATAAACTTGCGCAGAAATCTATGTCGGTCTACGGTGGCGTGGCTTACTTAGACAGTTGCGGCCTTAATTTATATTTTTCTGGAGAATTTTTGAATTTCATTTTAACTGCTGATTTGTCGCCATTTTGACGCAAATCACTGCCAGGTTGTTGTTCTTCACCGTCTTCAAGCGTTTCCTTCTTTAATCCTTGGAGTATTTTTATGCTCATCCTTTTGGAAAATCAAAAATAAACACGTCTCTATTTTCCATGGCAACGAAACATCCGTTTTTGTAATTTGCCTCCATTTTGATTTTCTAATAGACATATTAACGAACGCGACGTCATCATCTGGGATGTCCTTATAGCCATTATTTCACGGAACATTTTACGAAAATTTTTAGGTTGGCAAAGCTTGATCCGTCATGCGACCACGACCGTATTTTTGGGAATTTCACGTATTTCAGCGGGCGTACATGAAAGATTATCTTCCATATTCGTGTTTTGTGACAGAATTTGGATAAAACAAAAGGCGACTTTGAAGACTTGATCAAATTTTCACTTTTAAAATTAAGACATTACCAACCGCCACAAAAATCCTTAAATTGAGGAAAGTAAACATTTTTGTTTAAAAACGGCTTAAAAAGGGCAAATTACAAAAAATAGTATAAAAAAACTCGTTTCATAAGACCTTGAAGCACTCATTCTTTAAAATAACTCGTGGCTACGCCACTCGTTTTTTAATCTTGAATTCGTGCTTCAAGACTGGTCTTATGAAACTCGTCTTTTAATATACTATTCTAGCACTAAACTTATAACTAATCATGATTTTAACTAAAGACAATTTTAATCAGGGGTGCTAAATACGACTTAGTTTCTCCTATTTTCTATACCTGTTAATGAAATAATTTATTCATCTTTTGTGTTTTTTACAATAAACTATTTTCAATAGAGTAAAGTGTCTTTCATTTTTAGTACAGTTATGAAACCTACAAAGCATTGAGGGAAAACTAACAACTGGCTGTTGACAAATTTAAATATTTTTATATTTTCCTGTTTGTACTATTTTTGGGCGGCATGAAACTCCGCACAGGTCCCTAACCAGCGGGGTGTCATAAAATTATGGTTGATAATCCCAAAACGAAACTCCGCACCGGTCGGGCACAGGTAATCTGGACGGGCGGCGCAGCGCCCGGTAGGTAATCCCTAGAAGGGTTTTTGGAAAAATTATAAGATTTTAAGTTTATTAAACGTTTTTCAACTATTTTAAACTTCTTCCTTAGTTTTAAGTGAGCCGTTTGTTTTAAAAGATGTATCCCATACGTGAAACCAGTAGTCAATGAGGTAAAACTCAAATTGTGTGTGAAAATTACATGTTTAGTTTACATCATGTGCTTGGTTCAAGTGAATCGCGCTGGACGTGTATAAATAAAACCTGCAAAGCCTTTATACTTACTGTTGGTGAAGGAAGTGAAAGAATATTCTTTTCGGGAAAATTTTCACATTACCTGTCCGTGCGGAGTTTAGTGCACCCAAAATGGGCAAATTTTTGGAACGTGCGGAGATTCATGCACCTTTAATCCCTTTACCTGCATCCGTGCGGAGTTTCGAATCGCCCCTATTTTTTGCTGACCAAAATGTCTTATAAAAATGAAAAAAAGTATTTTAATTTTTCCATCATAATACAAGCTCCCTAAAAAGCTTTTTCATATTATTATTTCCCTCTCGAGAATAACTCATTATTTCTTTCATGATTTTTACGTCATACAACTCGACTTCTAATCTAATCCCGATTGTGAAAACCTGAAATTTTCTGTGTTGTAAAAGTAAGAACAAAAATAAAACTGGACTAAGCCAATGCACTCGATTTTGGATCGTCCTTCCCTTACATTCTGTACATCTCGTTAGCCACGTCTATGTACCTCTCGTTAAAACGCACTCTAGAGCTCTTAATTCACCAGCTTATTTAGGTACAAAAGCTGATTTTGTAGACTGAGATGAATGAGTAATAAATAAAGTGGTGTTCCTCAATGTGTAAATACGAGTAAATGTAGAGGTAGTGCAAAACCGAATTTAGCATTTCTGGGTTTTTACGAATCTGGTTCGCGGCGTCTGTTACGCGTTTCTGGAGTTGGCCTTTTGTATTTATTTCAACTTCGTATACCAAATCTTTCGTGTGGTCCCAAAAATTAAAATCCAGAGGGGTTAAATGGATAAGGTTCTCGATGATAAATAAGGCAGCGACAACTCATTGTTCGTTTTTGAGACGCCAAATTAAAAGAGAGGACATATCGACAAATGCCGTGAGTGTGACAAAGACAGTGTTATGCACAATTTTACGGGATGTTTGAATCGTGTCACGGGATGTTTGTATCGTGTCGAACAGATTAACTTGCATAGACGCCAAATTAAGTGAGATGGAAATATTGGCGCAACCGTTGTCGTTACCTTTTATAATCGAGAATCTTATAAATGGAGGATCGGGGACGCCATCGTATTGGAATCAGTCAGAACCAACCTCACACATAAATGCAGATGTAGCTCCCCAAAAGTACAACGGGACGGAAGGACTCCTACAGGAAAACGCTCACCGTATGGTCGCCTTGCCGGTCTTGAATTACCACGTGTTTCGCCATAGAGTAAATGCAAATCGGCGTATTCTTGTTTTGTGAATTTCATAACTTTTTGAAGGATTCGCAAATTTAAAATTAAACTTGACAAATGTCATAGGTGTTACAGATACCGTTGCTAAAGAAATTGCAGTCAAGTAACTAGAATTACCTTTTTAGAACCGATTAACTCATTAGCGTACAGCAAATTTTGACCAAATTTTCAATTATTTTTATCTCGAAAACGAAAAGACCTTTATTAGAAACATTTTTTGTGTATGAGTTCTACTCATCGTCACCTATTACTGGATTTCTTCTGGCAGGTTATATCGGGACCAACCCTGTATTTTCCATAAACACGGAAGACTGCGAAGATTTCTATAAATTCCAGTAAGAACTTTCTGTTAATCTGGTCAAAGTTTCAAATGGGCAATTTATAAAATTTGTGACAGTTATCTTTACCAATTCCACCTTTGTTTATATGTAGTAGATAGCATCCAACTCTAGTAAGTACATATAAATATTTGTGCAGGAACATTTAAACAGATATCGGATTTGTACAAATAAACGCACAATTTATTATGTAATTCTAAAGAACACTTAAATGGGGATATTTTGATATTAATCGACGCGTCTTGAAATGACGAATATTTGATATCATTGCGCCATATGTGTAACTCGATTAATAAAGCGACAAAATCAATAAAACTTGAAATATTTTCCAACTGATTTCTGTCAGAACACTTCATAAAACTGTCATTTGTAATTTATGGGGAATTACGGATTCGGCTATTCACGACAATAAATTCTTTGAAAGAGAGGCAGGTATAGCCGATTGTCTTCTCACTTTGGGTTTCTGTTTCCCGGCTAATAACAGCAAGTTTGAATAATTTATTGGTAATTGTTCATTTTAACTACTTCTGGAATTTTCGCGTTTTTTCTGGCTAGACAGCCTCAGAACGTCCTCTTACATCGTTTCCCACCAGTCAAACCTTGTGCAAATGAAAATTTTCCTTACCCTTTAGTTATACTAAGACTTGGCGCAACCTTGATGCGACCTTGAAACACAACAAGAGAGAAAAAAAAAGGCATTTGCACAAGGTTTGAATGGTGGGACACGATCTAAGACGACGCCCTGAGGGTGTCTAGCCAGAAAAAACGCGAAAATTCCAGAAGTAGTTAAAGTGAACAATTACCAATTTATTTTTTATATAATTGATTCAAAAAATTGAAATTCACGCATAGTTATCTTATACTCGTAATTCCAGAGCAAGTGTTACTTCTGTTAGAACAAGTCACAATTTTAGAATATAGCTCGTATATTTAAATTATTTTTATGAATTATTTTTTACAATAATTAGGTTTATCATAATTAGCCCTGCATTTAAATAACATAATTTTAATTGTGTTGCATTTTTAAAAATAAAATAATTCCCTTTTAAAAGCATTTTACTGGTTCGGTATTATCTTTGCAATTATACATCCTACTGTGAACCCTCTTAAGAAGTCAATTGCCCCCGTAAATAACTATCTTTATTTATGGAGTCCCAAAACTAACCCGAGAAGGATATCTACCGCTCTCTTTCACACTCATATAAAGTAAATGAAAGTTTTTGATTTTCAATTATAGATTGGGGCTTTATTTATATGTAGAGTATCAAATATTTGTCATTTCAAGACGCGTCGATTGGTATCAAAATATCCCCATTTGAATGGTCTTTAGAATTACATATAAAGTGTGCGTTCTCCTTTGGTATGTCCATTTGGATAATGATACAATAATGTTTCTAAACAAGGAAAATTATAATGTTATGTGATCTCTAGGTTTTGTTCTTCGTTACAGGAGAAATTGTGATTACTCACCAGTAGATACATAACTAATGCAACGGGATTCAAGAAACGTCTGCTTTCCAATCAGTGGAAATGAAGATTACGGATAACCACTAATATAAACAATTAACATAGTAATGAACTCGCAAAAACATTATTAAAAAATCTACAGAAGGATCAGATAATAAGATAGTTACCAAACATAGATAAGTGATAACTCTGAAATAAATCTGAGTTCCTTCTAAAATGACAATTGCAGTTATTTCAAGTCCAACTACGCATTGTTCAAGATAATTATGTCCCTAGCAAGTACTAGGATGTGTTTGAGATAATTCTAAAATTGATACATAAATCTGAGAAATCTTTGCAACTGTTGAAACAAAATTAGGAAATTAGGTTGTTTAACATATTCGTTTCTCTTAGTATAGTCCTACAGAAACTCTAGAGGAATTCGGCTTTGGTTATAAATTTAAGGGTGACCGATACTGCCGAAGTGTTTCAGTTTTGCCACCTTTATAACGCAGCCACTAAAACACAGTAAAGTATATACAGCATGAGTCAGCTAAAACAGGTCAGTCGTATAAAACAGAAACTAAAGAATAATTTGAAAATTATGGGAGCTTTATGGTTTAATCTGGTTTATCAGACAAACAATAAATACATTTCTTATTTTGCCTAAAAATGTAAGACATAATTTTCTTCTGGAAAATGGTCGAATAATAAAATTATTAATACTATAATAGATTAAAATGGTCCAATAATATGAAATCCCAAAATTCATGCCCATAAATAAATGTCTTTTTCCCATTAGATACATTAGACGTCGTATGCGAAAAAGACATGTTTTTGCAACGATTTACATACAAGATTTTTTATAATTCCATAAAGTATTAGGCAAACAACAAGAAAAAAGAAATACATATTTTAATTTTTTTAATTCACTAATTTATTACTCCCATCATTCTATCATTGCATTGAAATCACAACTGTTACCATGAGAACATGTAAACAAAAAAAATTACTCCAATTCATTTACTACAAAAGTGTTATTTATTGTTACAATTTTGTGGCGATTTTCTTGCCAAATGAGTGATTCTGAAGAAAGTGTTGGATCAGATCAGAAATTCAGACATCTGCGGTATAGCTGCTATATCCAGTTTCTTATCTGATAAGTCGCGACCAGAAAGCGGCAAATTTTCATTGTATCGGTACCGTAAAGTAGGAATCCCTCTATTTATATACAACTGGTACCAATGCAAATCGTTAACGAAACGGCAAATACAATGTTTCAACAATGTCAGTTGTCATGGTTTTGAATTTGCAACGCCTTATCGAGCCTTACCGAGTTTCGTGAATGACCCCTAAATAAATAGTAAAGTAAATTTACACAACCGGTTTAAAATGTACCTGGAAAGGTGATGGCCGGATTGCGGCAGTGATAGCATTCGGGTAAAAAGGGACAGGGCCGGATTCCGGCGATGTCAAATTGCAGCGAGGATCGAAGGTTTTAAAATCCAAAGTACTAAATTGCAGCGCGCGGTTAGTTTGGGTCTTAATAACCTGATGTAAACTGCAGCGCTTATAATCTTAATAAGGGGTCGGCTTATCATTTAGAAATTTTCAGGTAGCACTGCACTTCTCAGTTCATTACGCAGATGTATCAAAGGTGTACATGATGCTCTTGAATCGATTCAAATTAAAACTAATCGAAATCAGGATTTTCTTCAGGTGAATGACAAAAGAAAAACATTATAATTTTTTCTTGCCACAAAAATTTGAAATTTTTGTCAACATCGTCAAAAATTTACGCGGACGGAAAAATGAGGGTTTTTGAGATGTGTCACTTTTCTTGTGTGTATTTCAATTTACGTATAAATAAATATAATTTACCTTCCAAAGATTTCGAAGAAAATTTTGTTTCCCGTTACTATTCTCTTTTCCGAAAATTGCAGACTTTGCAGATAATTAATTAGTTACCTCCTTAAAAATCCGAGGTAAGGGATAGTTATTATTTATAATCGTCTACCTGTCCACTCTGGGGGGTAAAATGATAAGCGCTGCTATTTACTTATTTGGAAATCAGTACCTGCTTCCCCTAAAAGATTAAGACTTGACCGCCGCTGTAATTTGATACTGCCCCCGGATTGCGGCGATGGACTTATAAATCTTCCGTTTAAAATGCACCTGAAAAAGTGATAAAACTTTTCGAATTGCGTTTACATAGATTTTGACATTGCAGCTCTTCAATGTGCAACACCAGTTCACACCTCGTTTGGTAGTACATACCTACTTTTTTCAGAGTATGTATTTAAAAGAATGAACTCTTCACCACGTTTACTAAATATCACTTCCATCTTCACTTCCCTACTTGTGTGGTTAACTAATATCTTTTTTTTTTCACCTCATAGTAGGCGTTGAAGAGTCGATTGTGAACGCACTCTACAGGTTACGGATCACGGATTAACTGTTTAAATCTTACGTTTTAAACGACTGGTGCGTCCACAATCGACTCTTCAACGTCTACTGTGAGGTAAAATTTAAAAAAACACCCGACTAACCATAATTTTGAAAAGCTGGATATTTGTAACAGGGCTTTTATGCTAAGTAATAGACGTTTTAGGATTAAATAAAAAGATGCATAGTAATTTCGTGGACCGGCCGCAATCCGGCCCCTACCTTTTCAGGTACAATTTCAAATCCGCCGCAAAACGGCCATCCATGTACGAGTACAGGGTAAGTATGACCATGGCCGCAATCCGGCCACACCAAAAATTACTACAAGAAACAATTTGCAAATGTAGGTAACTAAACCCTTCCCCGAACTACCTGGGACAAGTTGTTTTATAATAGAATTCCCAGGCAGAAAAATTTTCCTTACCGAAAATCATCGATATGCCTTTTAGCGCGGGCCTGGTCTCTAGGTATTTTTTATAAATTACTAGCGAACCGGGCAATGCTTCGCTATTGCTAAATTTGGTTATGTATTAATGAAATAAATATAAATGCAGTTATAGATAACAAATCATTTATTCAATTGAAATCACATGGATTTAATTGTGTGATGATTTTTTTTTGTTTGTTTTATTGCTGTTTTGTTTTTGATATTGTTTGTTTTCTTGTTGTTAAGTTATTGGAATAAAATAAATAGAAATGGATTAGTCCTCTCGGTTTCTATTCTGTATGTTACATCCCATCGTTTATTTTAAATATTAAAAAAGATTTCGACTATTTGTCTTTTACTAGCAAGTGGCATAATAATTCAGAACGACTGTAATCAGGTTTACAATTATTTTCTTTATTATTTCCAGCATTTTCAAGTAGTAATTTTGTGTTCGTTTTACCTCAAATAACGTATGGCCACATGGCTTTAATTTTTCTCTGTCATAGCCATGGATACAACATAAATGAAATATTTGCAGACTATTGGGATACATAAATTTTTTTTTTTGTTCGACACTGTCAGAATTGGAGAATTATTTTCTCCTGTGTGAACAGATTTTGATAAATGTCACAACTTTTCAATTGTGGACCCACTCATGCCAAAAAAAGCCCAATTTACACACGAACTCATTAAATAAACTACATACTACATATTAAAAAATATTGCCACATTTACTGTAACGAGTCCATTTCTTCTTGGAAAAAGAAGATTGATTTTTTTAAAAACATTTTTACCTGATATTTTAATGACTACTTAACAACGTACTGCTAAGCTGTTCCGTGAATTTTGGGGCACCCGGTATAATGTAAAAATTAAATTTTCGAAAATCCAGATTTTTAGAATACAGAATATAGGTAATTTTAACAAGACAACCATTATTTGTCCCTAACGGAAATCCCCGGTTCAGCCAGGCAAGATTTTAGTTTGCTATTAATATCTATTATGTATTACTATTTATTTTGGTGGTAATCTAATTTAATTTTTATTTTTTTGTACATAGTTTTATTTATAGCAAATTTCTTTATTACTTTTTAAAGTAAAAGTCAAGTTTATTGTCATAGTTTACATCTAGCTGGAGTTTCTTTATTTTAAGATTTCAATAGAAAATTGCACGGCACTCAAAATCAGCCAATGAATGAATTAGAACTTTTAATAATTGCCTAGCAACTCAAAAATTTTCTGATATTTTACATGTTATATACCCAAGCAAAATTAATAAGCGCTAATTTTTGATAATTTTTCTTTTAACAGTTTGGCTGTAGAGTTCCATATTAGTTTTATAACAGCCTCTTCATAATTGTCCCCATTTTTGCGTTTCATGTTTCCAGTCCACCCCTTCAATAGCATAGTAGAATCAAGGAACTATCCAACTTGACGTTGCGCTCTTTTAAGAACTATTGAAACTGGCACCACACATTGGCCTTGCTTCGTTTTGTATTTTTTGTTTTAATTTTATCTATCGGGTGTTCATTTAAATTTACGGTCAAATTTGGGGTAGAAGAGTCGATTGTGAACGCACTACGGATTACGGATCACAAATCAGTTGTTTAAATCTTACCGTTATTTGTGTTTTTACACGAATGGTGCGTTCACAATCGACTCTTCACGCCAACTTTGAGAGGAAATTTAAATGAACACCCGATAATTTTTAAACGCTGTAATCTCCAAAACCTGAATGATACATTTTATAATTTATTGTTTATGCGGTTGACACAACACATTCCAAAGACGACTATATAAAATTTGGGATTTTGATTTAAGGAAAATTATATGGTTTTTGTTTACATTTTTCTTTGTGTCGTGCGATTTTCTTATCGAATCAACCCTTGTGAGTAGATTAATTATTGAAAATTTTTTTCGATAATAAATCTACTCACTGGGAGATTAGGTATAAGTGAAAATCTTTTTAGCATATTCATTTTTGTTTATATGTTATTCGTAATCATACGATTTTTTAACCAATAAACGTCATTGTATAACAATTTAAAAAAAATGCAACCGAATTATATTCGTCATTAAACGTTGAAATGCACAATAAAAACTCTACAGTTTTTCATTTGTCAGTAAACACCGTTTAAATAAAGGACAAAAACTAATGGTACCTAGCGATCATTAAAAAAATAAATCGAGTTTGCTTTGGAGCCTATGCTATAGTATGGGTTGCCATAGGTAACACGCCGACTCGATTTATTTTTTAATTGATCGTACCGTACTAGTTCTCGTATATCGAACTGCCTGAAAATGTTGGGGATTAGATTTGAGTTTATGACAGTGGTCAGGTCCCTTTGTCGAAATATGGATTGGTGATTATTTCCTTGCAGAGGGTCGGCTTGATTCTTTTGGGGGCGGCTGTACCGATGAATGCAATTATAATAAATCAAAGTAGATTAGATGGAGAGATGAGAGATATAACAAAAGTTATTGATAAAAAGAAAATGGAACTATGTATTAAATTCGAATAAATTTTTCGGTGGACACTGCTATACCTATCTGCCGCCCTTGACAACCCGCCACTGGCGGAGACACTTTCCCACAGGTAGATGTACTTTTGGGTACTGTCTCACTCCGTTTCACTAGTGCATTGGGGTGTGTGTGTTCAGCCAGCAATTCATTTCTAGTCGAGGTGAGGGTGGACCTGTTTTTCTGCGTGGGGCTCCTCTTGCGCATGAGAGTGCTCCGCTTCTGTCTCTCGTGAATTGACCATTTGGTGGTAGACACGCCTTACAGCCTTGAGTAAAATGGCTGCGCCAATGACAGGTCAGCACGCTCCACGAGATCACTGTTTTGCTGACCCAACAGGGCGTCCCTGTAAGGACTCCTCCATTCGGAGAGGAACTAGCTCTTTTTGGAGCTTCTCCAGAACTCTCCTCGCCCCATGCCGCTGCAAATGTCTTTAACTTTTTATTTGGATTATTGGATTCACCAGCCGAAAGGATTTAAACGAAGCACTACTTATTCTGAATGTTCTGATCTGTATTCGTATATTATAGAATAATAAAGGTACTGTTACAACCCTTCTTATTGAGAAGCCCAGGGTTGTACGTAACGCTGTGTAACTCCGCAGGGGGGGGGGGGGAATAGTTTTACACTTGTGCTGGATTTAATGGTATATTGTTCGGATAGTATTCATTTGATTCACACTGTGGATCTCTGGGTTTCCGGTGCTGGGTCGCAGGTGGACAGCTCCGTGCTCGCCCGGAGCAGTCTCCGGCTAGGGTTGATGTCGGGGCTGGATGGTGTGGGCGGGTGACCTTGATTGCTGCCGCGTGACGGGTCCAGGTGGACCTGGGGAGGAAACGGCGTCTCTCGTCCCCGGTGGTGATACTGTTGACGGTGAAGCCTGCTCGCCACAAAATGGCGTGGTTGTTACTTTCGGAGAGATAAGGAGTTTCAACTTACTCTTCGGTCGGGTGACCCCCCTTGATCCGCTCAACGGCGATATATTACGAGTGTCCCAGGGTTGATCCGCACGACGGCGATGACGCAAACCTTTTTCCCCGGGTTTTGTCACTAATAGCCTGGGACACTAATTCGCGGCGGGTCTACCGTTGATGTTCTTTTCGCCGACAGTATTCAAGTGACCAAATCTCTCTCTCCCCCACGCTGACCCGTCATTTGCCCTCACCAACCGTCGTACGATGGTCCTAATGTGGTGGTACATTAGACCTCGTAACACTCGCCCTCCCCTCGAAGGGCAAACCCAGAGATGCGATGGGTTTGTCAGGGCCGTTACCGTTTGCTTTCGTGTTCGCGTAGTAGATGTTGTGGATTTCGGTACCGTGGCGTACGGTTTACTCAACATTTCAAGTTTGTTCGCGGTGTTCTGGGCGGCTTCCTGGGTGATCGTCCGCTGGTACCGCTTTCGCATTTCAACTAGGTCGGTTTCGCGTTCACGAGTCTCTGGCCCTTGTCATTTCCGTTTTGTTGTTGGTTTTGGACGGGGTTGCTTCCCCGCCCTACATCGAACCGTCCGAATCCGACTCTGTTTCCGATGCCAAATAGGGTTTTAAGTCTTTAACGTGCCAGCGACCTGCTGAGCGCCCCCCTGGCTCGTCGAGCTCGTACACGTTCAGTCCAACTCTTCGGGCTACCCGGAATGGCCCCTTAAACCGCTTGGCGAGTTTGGCACTGAAGTGTTTCGTGGAGTCCGTCGTGGGGTACTCCCGTTTCCACACTACGTCTCCGGCTTCGTACTGAGCGTCGCGACGCTTTCTATCATACGTGTGTTTGGCGCGTTGCCTGGCTTGTTCCAGTTTCCTCGTAACGTCGTATCGAATTTCCGCCAACCTGTATCGCCGTTGTTGATCGTCCTCTGGTTCGTTCTCGTCGGAACCGCTTTCGGAGAGGGCGTCGCGGTCGCGTAATTGCGCATAACGCCTACCGTCGTCGATTACCTCTCGACCGAAATTTACGAAATTTGGCGTCTTTCTTGTCGTTTCGTGTTTCGCGGATCTTATCGCACACGCCACCTTACTAAGTTGGGCGTCCCAGCGGCGTTGGTCGTCTTCAATGTAGGACATGATAAGTGTCTTCATGGTGCCGTTGACCCGTTCGGTGGGGTTGTTCTGCGGAGTATAGAGTGAGTTAAAGTGAGGTTGAACGCCGTAATTTTCTAGGAATTCGTTAAATTCTCTGCTCCGGCCGAACTGGACACCGTTGTCGACTATCATTATTTCCGGGACACCAAACATGAGGAATACCCGTTCCTCTATCTCTGCGATTACTTTGCGAGCGGTCACCTGGCGCATGGGCACGAATAGCGGAAACTTACTGAAGTAATCCACGATGACAAGGACGTACTCGTGCCCGTTCGTGCTTCGTGGTAATGGTCCAAAGAGGTCCGCGCTGACCAACTGCCAGGGCCTCGTAATGCGCGGTCTGGTGCCCATGAGGCCTGTTGGTAGCCGTCTTTCCACCTTTACCGAGGCACACGTACGACATTTGGAGATATAGCGCGCGACGTCGCTTCGCATCTTCGGCCACGTATACTGCTGGCGTAGTTTATGATAGGTTTTGTACACTCCAAGGTGTCCGCCTGTCCGCGCTTCGTCGTGATATCTTTGAAGCAGCTCGCGGCGCAAATGCGTCGGTACCACGATCTTCCAGCTTTCGGTTCGTTCGCCCAGGTGGTCTTGGGCAGCGATTTTCTTGAAGATTTTATTCCCCTCCAAGCGAAAATTGGGGTATCGCAACGGGTTCGCGCGTATTTTCTGCGAGAGTTGGTCGAACCACGGGTCGCGTCCGATCACATGTTGATCTAGTGGGTCGGGAGCTATAGCGTGCACCTCCGGAATCGCACGACTGAGGCAATCCGGCACCACGTTATCCTTGCCTGGTCGGTGTTCGATTGTAAAGTCAAAATTCTGGAGTCGTAGGACCCAACGGCCCAGACGTCCTAGCGGGTCCTTGAGGGAATGCAACCACTTGAGTGCATAGCAGTCGGTCACCACAGTGAACCGTGTGAACTCGAGATAGCACCGGAGCTTCTCGATCGCCGACACGACTCCTAGGCACTCTTTCTCGGTCGCCGAGAACTTCCTCTCTGCTTTAGAAAACGCTCGCGAAATGTAACATATCGCTCTCTCGCTTCCGTTTATCCGTTGCGTGAGTACGGCGCCCATTCCAACATCGCTCGCGTCGCAGTGCACGATAAACGGTACTTCGAAATCGGGGCATGCCAGAATTGGTGCTTGCACCAGAGCGTTCTGTAGATCGCGGAAGGCCTTGTCGCACTCCGGTGACCACTTGAACCGAACGCCTTTCCGCGTGAGGTTCACCAGAGGGTCGACGATAGTTGCGAAATTCGGCACGAACTTTCGGAACCACGTCAGCGTTCCGACCATTCGCCTTACTCCCCTCACGTCTTTCGGTCGCGGCATGTCTACAATGGCCTTAACCTTCTCCGCGTCGATATTCAGCCCGGCTCGGTTGACGATATACCCCAAGTACTTTAGTTCCGGCTTGCAAAAGTTACATTTTTCCCGCTTTAAGACTAATCCGGCTCCTAGCAACCGCTTTAACACCTTTTCCAGCGTCTCTAGGTGTTTTTCGAAGGTGTCTGTGACGATAATGATATCGTCCAGGTATCCGAATACATAAGGTTGAAGTTCTACATTGATTAGTTTGTCTATCAGGGTTTGAAAAGTGCCTGGCGCGCCATGGAGGCCGAAGGGCATACGGCAAAATTCGAAAATTCCTCTTCCGGGAAGGCTGAAAGCAGTGTACTTCCGTGAGCTTTCCTCCACCGGAATCTGCCAATACGCGCTCCGAATGTCCAAAGTTGTTATAAAACGCGCGTTATCCAGTTTTTCTAATATGTCCGTCATATTTGGAATTGGATACGCGGGTCGCTTAGATATCGCGTTAAGCTTCTGGTAGTTTACGACGAACCGTCGCGTGCCGTCTTTCTTGGGAATCATGAATGCCGGAGAGTTCCACTCACTCTCGCTTCGCCGAATAACACCGAGTCGGAGCATCTCTTTCCATTCCTTGTCCATCTCCCGTTGGACGTAGGGACTAACCCGGTAGTTCCTAGATTGGACAGGTTTGGCACCGTCCTTCAATTCGATCCTGTGCTCGATCAAACTAGTGCGTCCGAGCTCGACTCCCTCGATTGCTTTGAAATAATGCGATATAGCCCGTTGAAGTGCTTGTTGATGGTGTGCGCTCAAGTCGTCCCAAGACTGCACGCTGTTGATGGAGCACGGTTTCGGTCCGCTGCCGTCCGTATCGTCGGCCAAGGAGAACTTCAGGTCCCGAATATTTGGAAGTAAACCGAATTTCCGCCAGAATTCGCGGCCTAACATCAGTTCGTATCGTACCGACGGAATGACAAGGACGTCGATGATACAGCATCTTCCCTTAACGTTGAAAGGGGTCGGTATGATCCCGGCGCAGTTTACGGTGGTGTCATCCGCCAGTGCACAACTCGTGGTAGCGCTCTCTCTTAACTCCAGGCCAAGGGCCTTTAACTTTCGACACCCCTCGTGGTTCACGATCACATGTGAAGCTCCGCTATCCAGCATCCCGTAAAACTTCATCCCGATTACCTCTACAGACATATAAATGGCGTCATCGCCCCTAAAACTACTTAACATTAAGTTTAGCGTGGCGTCGAACACGTCGTCGGTGTCACCGTGGGGAGGTAGGGTCCGACGCTCCGTTACCTCCTCTCGCCGTTTCCCGAAGGTTTCGCAGTGCATTCCTGTTTCCTTGGGCATTCTCTGGACATGTGTCCCTCCTTGCCACACCGATAGCACGTTACCGTGGTGCGCTTCCGTTCGGGTTCGTGGTTCGGGGTTTTCGCCTTTCCCCTCGCGAACTTTTCTACGTTTAGGCGTGTATCGTCAAGACGGTCGCAATAATTGATTAACTGCTGGATTGTATTGATGTCTTTATCCCAGAGTTTTTCCTGGTAATAGGGTCGAATGTTGCGTCGAAGAATTTCAAGTTTGCGTTCATTCGATAGCGCCGTCGGTAAGAAGTGTGCCCTGTGATTGAATCGCGCAATGAAAATGGTGGCCGATTCGCCGGGTGACTGTTTAAACTGTTTCAGGCGTTCGAGGGCTGTTTCTTCGTAATCGCGTGGTAGAAACTCTTTTCTCAGTTTCCTGCAAAAATCGCTCCACGTCCGTACGTCGCCCTCAACGAGACGGTACCATTCGCGCGCTTCGCCCGTGAGAAGATGTTTCATACCGTGCATTACCTCGTGCTCGGTAATGTTCAAAATTTCCATTTGGTCCTCCACCTCCTGGATGAACCCGAACACGGCGGTTTCGTCGCGTGTCGATCCGTCGAAGTGGATCTTCCATTTGAATACCGGCTGACTGTCACCTTCGTAGACGCGCACGACTTCATACGAGGCGTTTTGGCGCTCCTCGCGAGTTTTGACCGGCGCGGGGTTCCGCACGAATTTTGCTTTCGCGGCGAACTTCTTCGAGACGTCCTCGAGCTGTGCTTTCAGCTCTCCGGTTTCCTCGTTATACATCTGAGCAGTATGTGCCATCACATCTACTCGTCTTTGATAATGCCAGAGCTTGACCTGTACCAAAGGGATCGACTGTCGTGTAATCACGGCTTTCACGAGCTTCGCAATCTCCTCAACTCCGTTCGAGCAGTTCGCGAATTCCGCCTCCGGTGTGATCGCCGGTGACTGCAGGGGTGTTACGTCTATCTCGGCCAATGTCAAACCCTGCAGATTTTCAACTAGGTCGTCTGTCGAATTTTCCTCCGACACCGTCGAATCTCGCAGTTCGAGTTCGTAAGTCAATTCGTCCCGTGACAGTAAGCTATAGTCTAATTCGTCCATGTTCTCGCGTTTGATAAGAACCCGAATTTTTTTTTTATTTTTGTCAATCCTTGACCTCGGTACGAAATTTACCGTCTTTCGATTTGGTCGTTCTTTTCGAATCTTCCTTTCTCGTCACGCACGCGGGTAGAGAGAGAGAAGAGAACCCGAGACGATATTGTAAAAACTTGTAAACACTCCTTATCTCCCGATAACTCCTTTTTTTGAATGACGAGGCCTCACCTATCTTCGTCTAAGGTCTCAGATTCCCGTAGCTCGTTTCCTCCCTCAGGAACTCCAAGTCCACGCCAAGTGAATCTACTGCACGCTGTCTCCAGCCTCCGACACCTCTCCTGGTACTCCCAGATGCTAGCACAGGCGGGCCGGCTGACAATCCGCGATCCAGATCGTCCCAGTCGATCTTCGCTGAAATTTCACGTGCTATCAATTTACAGTAAATTCCTCGTTGTCCCTCTTTCAGAGCTACGCAGCGTCCTAAGTGGGCTTAAATAATGATTTCCCGGCCGATGCACCAGATGTTACAACCCTTCTTATTGAGAAGCCCAGGGTTGTACGTAACGCTGTGTAACTCCGCAGGGGGGGGGGGGAATAGTTTTACACTTGTGCTGGATTTAATGGTATATTGTTCGGATAGTATTCATTTGATTCACACTGTGGATCTCTGGGTTTCCGGTGCTGGGTCGCAGGTGGACAGCTCCGTGCTCGCCCGGAGCAGTCTCCGGCTAGGGTTGATGTCGGGGCTGGATGGTGTGGGCGGGTGACCTTGATTGCTGCCGCGTGACGGGTCCAGGTGGACCTGGGGAGGAAACGGCGTCTCTCGTCCCCGGTGGTGATACTGTTGACGGTGAAGCCTGCTCGCCACAAAATGGCGTGGTTGTTACTTTCGGAGAGATAAGGAGTTTCAACTTACTCTTCGGTCGGGTGACCCCCCTTGATCCGCTCAACGGCGATATATTACGAGTGTCCCAGGGTTGATCCGCACGACGGCGATGACGCAAACCTTTTTCCCCGGGTTTTGTCACTAATAGCCTGGGACACTAATTCGCGGCGGGTCTACCGTTGATGTTCTTTTCGCCGACAGTATTCAAGTGACCAAATCTCTCTCTCCCCCACGCTGACCCGTCATTTGCCCTCACCAACCGTCGTACGATGGTCCTAATGTGGTGGTACATTAGACCTCGTAACACTACCTACAGCGTGATCAACAATGACTGAGTCTGTTGGCAATGAAACAATTGAAAAGTATTGGTGTTTTTTGTCTCGTATTGGCACTGACCTAATGTTTTAACTTGACACGACATTAAAAACATTTTTGGTTATGTCGGCTATGTTATGTTATTACAAAAATGAACCTTTGTTAAAATTTCAAATTTCATTGTTCCTAGCAGATTCAGTCATTCTTGATCACACCGTAATATTGTGGGTTGCCTTACTGTCAATTATAGTACGTTGCGTAGAGATAAGATTCGTCGGAACGGTCGAAATTCGCATATAACGAGAGAAAAAAATGTTATAAAAACGAGTCAAAGAGAAGCGACGTCGACATACGAGTCTTGACGTCATTGTGGACGCTTTACACAGAGATGTATTTACCAGTGGCGGCTCGTGAAGTCTGGGTATTTTGGAACATCACCCGGCGTCAAAAAAAAGTAAGTGTATGTGTCTACGATCTCCCGTGTATGTATACTAACATTGCATCCATAACAGCCAAATTGCCTTCGTTACAGCTCTACCTTCAATTAAAGAAACCTATGTGTGTGTTCATTTCGGAAACGTGGTTGTCATCCTCTATAGATGATGCTGTCTTAGGTCTAAACGATTATCTTATATATAGAAACGACAGAAGCAGCAAGGGTGGTGGCGTATGCATATTCTTAGATAAAAAATATTTTTGCAATTTTAGAATTACACGTTTAAATGTGGACCTGCCTCATATTGAATCTATCTTTCTACAAGTCAGCAACTCAAATCTATCTTTTACTCTAGGGTGTATGTACCGACCTCCTAACACAGTCATAACTGATGATGTAATTTTAACACAAGAACTCCAGTCTTTAAGTGAAAATTGCAGCAATTTGATGATTGCTGGTGATTTCAACTTCCCTCAGTTGACCTAGCCAATAAAACAACAACCCGAAAATACATCTAGTAACTCTCTATTTGCAGATTTGATAATGAATTTCAATCTACAGCAACTTATTTTAGAACCTACTAGGTACCGTTGTGGTCAACGTCCATCTCTACTTGACTTACTGTTATGTAACGAAAATAATTTAATTTATGATATCAATCTAACATCTCCCATTGGGAAATCTGATCATGTGGTAATTGAATATAAACTCCAATTGTTAATAGACAACAAACCTAAACAATTTCTGAAACATCTTAACATCATTAACTATACCAATCTTAAGGAACGACTGAATTCTACTGATTGGTCCTTGGTTTTTGATGCGGACGATTCAACATCTTCTTGGAATTACTTCAACGACTTACTATCATCAGCAGTCTCTCAAGAAACTATTACTAAAGTGGTCACGGTCAACCCTTCTCATTCCTGGATATCTCTTGATTTACGTCGTCGTGCTAAAATGAAAAAAAAGTTGTGGATGAAGTTTAAATCTTCTAACTCTCCTGTTGATTATCACAACCATCGTAAATTTTCTAATAAATTATCCTGCGATTTAAAAAAGGCCAAATGTTTGTACGAAAACAGAATACTTAACAGTAATAATAAATCCGTATACAAATATATAAGACAAAAAATGTCTTCCACAGTTTCGACTCCTCGTGTACAAAAATCTGATGGATCACTCAGCGAATCTGACCTAGAGACAGCCAACATCTTGTCCAATTTTTTTGAAAGTGTATTTGTCAAAGAACCGCCATCTCTTCCGCATACTATTCACAGACCTTACGTGCATGATTCTCTAGAAACTGTAATATTAAACGTAAACTTACTACTTGAAGAAATGTACCGCATTAATGTAAACAGTGCTCCTGGCCCTGACAATATAACCGCAAAGTATTAAATACACTTATTCTGGTCTTTTTAAGAAAGCTTTCCCTTACAGGTGACCTTGTAACTTATTTGATTATTTTGTGGTGAATAAACTTAAAATTAATACAACAACTCCGATGTAAAGAAGAAAGAATTTGTTACATGTGTGAAACGAAAAAGAAACGCAGTCTTCTGCTTTTATAAATTCACAACGATAAACTAACCTCGATTCTATGGTTGAAACATGTCTGGCAGTGACGCTGACATTATAGTTTTTTTTAAAAGTCATAAAAAAAAGGCGGTCGGAAGAGTTCCGAAAATTCGACTATTTGACTATGTGAAGATTGCAAACTTTCTGAAAGTAGAAGAACTGCTATAAACTATTGAAATGCAAAATTGAAAACTTGAAATTCGTGAAATCTTACTAAAAATTTGAAATCTTGGAATATGAAATTTTACAAATATGAGAAGGTTTTAAATGATGAGAAGCGGGAAATTTGAGGCGCAAATTCTTGTGATTCCGCAATAAAATTGTTCGACTTATCTTATGCCGGTAACGTGGTGTGTCCTCGATTGCGTCCTTTCGACTTGCGAACGGTACTGTTCCTTTTCGGCGTCACGGCGTGACCTTGACGGTATTCCTTATTTGAACGGTAAATGGTCCTTACGAACGATGACTTGTCTGGCGACGACCAGACGATGTGGCTCTCGACCACCCGCAAGAACGATATGGCGACGAATCGCCCTGAAGAACGACATGGCTCTCGACCACCCTCAAAACGATTGCCCAAAAGACGGCAAGTGGTCCGGCGAAAGCTGACCCTAAAGAACAATGGTTGGTCTGGCGTTGACCACCCTCAAAACGATTGCCCCAAAAGACGGCAAGTGGTCCGGCGAAAGCTGACTCTAAAGAACAACGACTGGTCTGGCTGACCCTAAAGAACAACCCCTAACGAATTGACGTTAGTGTTGCGAAACTCAATCGATTCGGTAATTACCTTTCCGCTGAAAGGGGTTGCTTCACGATAAATCGAAGGAGGACTTTCCGGTTCTCCTTCACGGTACGGTAACGGTAATCTGGCTCGAACTACCCCTAATAGACGAAAGTTAGTGAAGTGAATTCGCTAATGAACGATACTTACCTCTATCTCGCTAGACGACGAGGGGTTTCTCGATCACGGCAAAACGGTAACGGTAGCGGTACGGTAACGGTAAATCTTCGGGCTCATCGACGGCCCCGAAGGCTGGCAGCGCCGGACGATAAGCACCATGGCGTTCGGCAATCCACCCACAGGGATGATTGCGGATCCCGAACGCCACGCACGTGATTCGCAGCTCGCGACTTGCGGCACAGCCGTCCGCTCGGCAGTCGCCGACCGAGTCCTCTAACTTCCGCTCGCGATGGGTTTTTTTGGCTACCCCCGACTCTAGGATATCAACACGAAAGATCTGAACCTTATTCCGTTGGGCGATAAGGCGTCCCGGTAATTGTACTGCATCTCGATGACAACTTCCGGCGATACTACACTTGCGCGCTAAATGACCGAGGGTCGATCATGGCGCCGGTTTGTTTACGTTGGACATCACCGATCGGAAAATTCTGATGTTGAAGCGGTAATGTGTCGGTGAGTCCACGCGTAATTCACGAAAGACGTTGCTTCCAGAATTCGATCCCAAAAACGATGTCCGCAGATGCGCTTAGGACTCGCCGAGATACGACTACGCTTGCGACACCAGGCGCGGCATCACAGCGTGATCCTGACGTGTCCTCACAAAACGGACCATAAGCGAACGACGGTACGAAACTGGAAGAACGACGATATGGCTGGCACCAAGACTCTACAAAGAAAAACGCTAAATGAAAACCGCTAAAGAAACAAAAGAAAACCGAAAGTGAAACGCGAAAGAAACAAACGAAAACCGAAAATGAAACTGAAAGCGAAACCGAAAGTGAAACGATAACAAAAAATGAACCCTGAACCGATAAACTGAAAATGAATTGATTGACGACACAAACAAACTGAATTATCTCGAAATGAGCGTCCCGAAAAAGGTTACGGCAGGGTGGGCGCGTCGCGACATCATGTGCCTTGCGTTGTCTTGCTTGTTCCTGATTGACGAACAGCGATCTTTTAGTCCCGCGAGCATAAGTAGGACCTCTAGGCCTCCTACTCCGGCCAAAACGAATAGTGGCAAATTGACCTGCTACAAAGTCTCGGTGAAGAGCAAGTCTTTAATGACTCCGTCCGTCTTCACGACCGGTACGGGAGTAACGTTGACAAAATGTGAGCCCCTATTTATGTGCGCCCGGCTGAGGGCCGAGGCGCCAAGGACGGCTCCTGATTGGTCCGGCCGGAAACTTTGGTGGCGCAGCCGAGAGAAAACCTGTGCCTATAAAGCCGGCGGAACAGCCGCGCGCGCGTACTATAGGACAGGTCTCCTCGTCGACAACACCTCGCCCCGGCCGGCTCACAACAGAAAAAAGAAACCTAACTATATTTACACACTTAACCTAACTTATCTAACTTAACTAACTTAACTAACTTAACTAACTTAACTAACTTAACCTACGTGTTCTTTATTTACATTTATGTACAATATTTACAAAATCGGGGCTAAATTCGCGAAGCGCGGTTTCATTACCTTACCAAAAATCAAAAATGTGCACTTAACCAAATCAAAATAACCACGGAAAATGACAAAGGTGAGCAGCACAGAACAAATTATTATTCAAACTGTTACTGAATTATATTAGTTGTGCGAAGGCGCCGCGTCGCGACGGCCCACTGGAGTAATAAACTGGCGTGATCTTTACGTCATTTTTGGGGGATGATTTCCTATTGGTTAAAAGGCGCGCGTTAAAAAATATGGTGTAGCTCAATGCATGCAGCCAAAATTGTAGTACGAGAGTCCACGATGCTCACCGAGAGGCCCCGAAAATTTCATACCACCTAGTAGATAAACAATTCAATGGAATTAGACCATAATACGCATGCGCAAAGTGACGTAAGTGATGGTCTGAAAGATCGGCCTCGATTTGTAGTAATTGACGCAGCCACTAGTGGATGCGGCGCGACGATAAATATTTGAATATTTCCCGTTGCACTGGGAGCGCTGGATTTAAAATTTATCGCTCTCCAGTGGAACACAGAAAACAAAATAAATGCTTTGGATACTACTCCTGATATTCTTGCTAGGATTTACTAGTTTGAAAATATATTAAATTATAAAATAATTATAATATAAAAACAAATCTGCAAAATACTAATTCTTAAAAATAATTTTTTATTTAAATTCATGCTTAAATGAGGATGAGGCCCGACCTCAGTTGCCTCACCTGACAAGCCGTTACGGGTATTTATCTACTAATGAAATGAATTATTTAAAATTGTCTTACAATATTTAGATATGTAACTACAATTGTACATAGGTACGCGTCTGTTGTTAAATTTGTTAGTTCAAAGCTCAATTTCGCCAATAACAGTTATAATATTGGGTTAGTTAAACTGTTAATGCCCAGCAAGGACCACGAGGAGGTGGTCCTTGCCAAAAATAAATGTCATTCGAGTTTAAAAATACGCTGTGACTAGCCTCCCGGCTCCGGTATTCATATGAATCCCGGTTTTGTTACGACATCATGCAAGTGACGTCATCGATGACCGGGATTATTTAAATCCCGGCTGGGAACGTAATATTTGCATCCAGACGGGATGGGCAATACTCGCCTATATACGGATCTCGGCCCAGTGAAGTTCAATTATATAACGGCATCCATTCCTTCAGATATCACCTGTTTACCACGTAGTTCGGTATCCGAGCTCCTACGTCACAAGTTTTAAAGAGCTAAACCGTAACCCCCACTTCTCCTCTCCTGGTGCACTCCCGTTCGCCTGGGGTCCCGCTATTCATTCGGTTTCTTGTGCTTCGCTGCGTTACAACGTCACATCGTTCGCACTCTGGTAGGTACAAGTAACGGGCCATCAAGGCCTACGTTATTTACTTACAGCCTTCTAGCAATGGGCGGAAAACGAAAACTCCTCCAGCGTATCGCCGAACTGGAACACCGACTGGACCGTCACGTTCCCCGGAGTCGAAGTAGGGACCGGTCGGGGTCTTGTCACCGTCGCACCCGCAAAAGGGACTCGTACTCCAGGACCTCGGCTTCTCGCACACCGTCCCGGGATCGTAGCCACAGTCCCTCTCGACACCGCCGAACAGCGGCCGGACGCAAGCCCCGCGCTGTTAGTACCGGTCGCCAAAGGCAACACTCTTACAGCGAAATACGAGACCTGCACGGTCCGTCATCTGCTGTTCGTCGTGATGTCTACAGCCCGAGCGGCTTAGCGTCGCCACAACACTATCTGGGGCCCCAGACCTCTGCGTCTAGCCTACAGGGTGTAGAGGCTCCCAGCGAGACCGATGACATCCTAAGCCTTCATGCGGTGGATGATTTGCCCGATAACGTCCTTTTGTTACTACGTCCTTTTGTTACTGGGGGGAACCCCCGCAAATGTAAACGGCCCCGACGTTACGCTCCACGCCCAGTTAGCATCTATTTGACAAAATAGTTTGGTTCAAGGTCTAGCTTCCGATGAGCTTTCCGCTTAACGGAAAAATACAAAAGGCCAATCAATTGCGAACAACTCGAACCTCCGGAAATCAACGAGATGGTCGCACAGGTCATGTCGGGAGGCAATAAAAATCGCGACCAAACATTGTGCAGTTCGCAGAAGCAATTAACGACTGCTTTATCGGCGTTGGGGCAGGCAATTACTCGTATGCTTGACATAACTCACCAGAACTGTTCCACGGAACTGAAGGAGTCAATGTTACAGTTTTTAGGCGATAGCGGCCGGCTTTTAACACACTTATTTTATACGCTCACAACCCTGAGACGGTCTCTTATCTTCCCTTTGGTAAACAAAGAAATCAAGGCCGTACTGGAAAAAACAGTACCTACTGGGTACCTGTTTGGCGCCGACCTTCCCGAAAAAATTAAAGACGCCAAAACTCTTCAAGCCGCCAGTTCCAGCATTAAAGCTACCTATGCACCGCCCATCAAAAATCCGCAGCCAAAAAAGGGAGGGGGGACAACTTTCCAGGGAAGTAGATCGTTAAACAGGCAGCGCCCGGTCCGTCGGGGGGAGACGAGACGCTACAAAGGGCAAACCCCGAAATCGTATGCAACCAAAGAGTCCAAGGAGAGGCGTTACCGTCATCGACATTAACGCAGGTAAAGAATTCTTCCTACGCCGGCAGACTCAAATCGTTTTATCCCAAATGGCGCCAACTCACCTCTAACCCTTGGGTCTTGAGCTGCGTAAAAGGCCATAAACTGCCATTTACAAAAACACCATTACAAGCGCAGGCTCCCCACTTCGGTCCGGCACCAAAAGACTTCGAGTCTATGTCAAAAGCGGTGCAGGAACTTTTAATAATCGGCGCAATCTCCCCATGTTCACCAAGACCAGGCCAATATTTGTCACGGGTATTTTTGGCCGATAAACCAAATGGTCAAAAGCGATTCATTCTAAACCTTAAGCACTTAAACAAATGTATCGCAGCGCCGCATTTCAAAATGGAAGACATTCGCACGGCTCAACGATTAGTAACAAAAAATTGTTTTGCGGCGTCAATAGACCTCAAAGATGCGTATTTTCTGGTACCGGTTAGACCAAAGGATAGAAAATATCTAAGATTCTGCCTCGAGAATCAACTGTTCGAGTTTAATTGCCTCCCATTTGGCCTGTCATCGGCCCCATATACTTTTACCAAAATTATGAAACCCGTTACACATGCTCTCAGGAAAAAGGGGGTGGTTTGCGTTAATTATTTGGACGACTTTTTCATTATAGGTGAAACATTTGAGGAATGCTCCCAAAGCGTAGATCTGACCGTTAGCCTTCTAACTTCACTTGGTTTCATTATTAACTCTAGAAAAAGTGTCTTAACACCTAGCACCCGATGCAAATTTCTAGGATTTCTCCTAGACACAAATAGGTTGACACTCGAGCTTCCAAGAGAAAAAAAGTCTAAAGTTAAACAAAGAGTCGAGCATTTCAAAAATAAAACTTCCTGTCTTATTCAAGAATTTGCAAGGTTTATCGGCACATTGGTTTCGGCATGTCCGGCAATGAAATATGGGTGGTTGTATACCAAACGTTTTGAGAGGTGTAAACAACTCGCTCTGCAAGCGAATAATTTCAACTTTCAATCGCAGATGAGCTTATCGTCTCATCTACAGTCAGATTTCTTATGGTGGGAACGTAACATCGACGTAGGATACAATGATATTAAGCGCGACTCCTTCCATCTAGAAATCTTTACGGACGCTTCCCTTACGGGGTGGCCAATACATATTGATTCGATCGGATAACACCACAGCAGTGTCTTATGTAAATAGAATGGGAAGTGTCAGATTTCCAAAGCTAGCAAATCTAGCAAGAAAAATTTGGCGTTTTTGCGAAGTTAAAAACAATTTCTTGACAGCCTCATATATACCTACGGGGGCAAACCTCCAAGCCGATCGGGAATCACGTACACTTCTACCGGATACTGAATGGTCTCTTTCCGACAACATCTTCAGGCAAATAGTTAGTCACTTCGGGAGGCCGGAAATCGACTTATTTGCCTCCCAACACAATTTTAAGTGTAAGACTTATTTTTCATGGCTCAGAGACCCAGGGGCGACAGGTGTAGACGCGTTTACGGCAGATTGGGGATCATGGTATTTTTATGCCTTCCCGCCGTTTTGCCTCATTCTGCGGACACTTCAAAAAATTATTCACGATAAGGCCCAAGGTATACTCGTCGTGCCGTACTGGCCGTCACAACCGTGGTTTCCGCTTTTGGAAAAATTAACCACGGACCAGATAATCTTCGAGCCTTCTACAGACCTGTTATATTCTCCTTTCAGTTCTCAATTCCGGCATCCGTTAGCGAACACGCTTTCCGTGGTGGCCGCGAATGTATCTGGCAAGCCTTCTATCGACGCGGTACGCCGGAACCTGCAATAAATACGCTAATTGGTTCTCTCTCGAAAAATACGGTAAAACAGTATTCCACGACTTATAAGTTATGGTGGAGTTTTTCCCAGTCGCACAAAATCAATCCCTTCGAGGCGAAACCAGAGGACGTCATCTTGTTCCATCAAGAACTGTTAGACAGTGGTAGTCACAAATACGGGACCTTTGGTTCTCTCAGAGCGGCCCTTTCTCTTCTTCTTCCTGGAAACATCGGAGCGGACCCTATGCTCAGTAGATTTTTAAAAGGGGTGTCGCGAATTCGACCTCCTGCTCCACGCTATACAGTAACTTGGGACCCCTCTCCTGTATTGCGGTTCTTGGAGCAAATGGATACGCCCAATTTAAAGACGTTGTCTAAAAAACTGACCACCTTGCTAGTCCTTGCCACAGGACAACGTCTACAAACGATTTCCTTAATCAGATTATCTGGCCTCCAAGAAAGCAAATCCGGCCTACGCATCTTTATTAAACTCTGCGTGGCGACTACGATTGTACATTACGTAAACATTACCGCATCCATGCGGCAAGAGGAAGATTTTCTCTTCCTTACCACTACCAAACCTCACTCTGCAGCGTCAAAACAAACCATCAGCCGATGGGTAAAAGACACGCTTCAAATGGCTGGTGTCGACGTCGCTCAATTTAAGCCACACTCCACCAGGCATGCTTCCACATCGTCAGCACATCGTCTCGGAATCTCCATAGACCAGATCAAACAGTGTGCCGGATGGAGTCCAAATTCCGAAACATTTGCTCGGTTTTACAATCGCCCAGTGGTCGAGCCGGGACAATATGTTACCAAAATCTTAAGTTCTGCGACTTGAGCCTGGTACTTAATTTTTTCTTATTATGGTTACTATGTAGTTTAAATGGTTACCAACATTAAAGTTTTATTTTGCATCAGAATCTCTAAACATCTACGTGGTAAACAGGTGATATCTGAAGGAATGGATGCCGTTATATAATTAAACGATCAAAAGAACTTACCTGAAGTTCGATCGTAATTATATTAGACATCCATTCCGAAGATATCACCACCCTCCCGTCCCTCCCCATGCAAATAAAACTGTCCAGGTTAAACCGAATGAATAGCGGGACCCCAGGCGAACGGGAGTGCACCAGGAGAGGAGAAGTGGGGGTTACGGTTTAGCTCTTTAAAACTTGTGACGTAGGAGCTCGGATACCGAACTACGTGGTAAACAGGTGATATCTTCGGAATGGATGCCTAATATAATTACGATCGAACTTCAGGTAAGTTCTATTGATCGTTTAAATATGCGAGGTAGAGGTGATAACATTAACAACAGTTGCAGTAGTAGTAGAGGGTGTCCCATCTAAGAATTTCGAGCCTAATATCTCGGTTATTTGCCAATTGATTTTTAGGAAATTTAAAATTTAGATATGTCAGACGGTAAAGATTCAATTAATGATAATAAAATTTAAAAAATGTAATTTTAACTCATGTTTCTTTATTGAAAATTAAGCGGATTATTATTAAATTGTGTCTACACAAACAATTAACTAAATCGCTCGTCTGATCCAACCAAAAGATTAGATTTTGTTAAAAATTTGATCTTAATTTTGAAGGTATTTGAGCAGTCATCTTTTGAAATAATTGATGAGCAACATTTTGTACACTCTTTAAAATCTGTAAAAAGTGGGCGCGCTTTATTAGAAAAGTAAAATTGTATAAATTTATTGAAAATACTTAAAAAAAAAATAATAGCAGAAATTTCAATATCGTCGACAAAGGAAACAAACTTTGCAATAAATAAATAACAATAAAACGTAACAATAAACGTCAAATGTCACTTGCGTTTGTGCGACGAGGGGTGACCAAAATTCGACGATAGTGCGTATTTGTTTCATTAACATTGTAACCTTTCGACTTCCTTGACTTTTCCTCGATGTTTTTTTTTCTCCCTCAGTTGGTGTATTGTTGGTTGCCGCATTCCCTCGGATGAAATTTTGCGGAAAAATACGAAACTAAAATAATGAGAAAAGAAATATTTATGGATCCTACGTTGTGTTTTATTTTTATTTTGTTTAGTTAGGTTCTAACGAGAGGCCGTACCTGTTTCATTTTAATTATGTTTGTTTCATTTTAAATTATGTTTATTTCATTTAATTCTGTCGAATTCTTGTTGCTGATTTTTATTATTGTATAGAGTCAGTAATTTAGTGTTCTTTTTCAGGCTTCTAATTCAAGAACAAATTTGTAAATTTGGTCTGGTCCTAACAAAAGTCTAAATTTAAACATTTAAAATAATGGTGGAAAAATGGAAACTGTAATTTCAAAAGTTCTAGAGATTTCGAAAAGGCGTCGCGATCGGCGTAAAGTAGAACCGAGCTGATTGGTCACTTTGGTCAAGTAGGGGTTGCGAAAGTGGGGTGCGCCAGAAATGATAAAACCAATTGCGGAACGGGAAAGAGGGCTTTTTTGATTGACTCGGGGTTTGATCTCCAAAGTAGCCGGAGGTACGTTCAGTACTTCTAGCAGCCATTTTGTGACCACGTGCTTAACATTTACAAGGTAAATTATTTCTCTAAATCTTGTACATTATTTGTAGTCGCGATTTAATTAGTCAAACAGCATTTAGTTCTTTATCGTTCTAAAGTAAAGATTATATTATTTTCTTTGAGCTTTTGATGACCACGTGACTCTTTAGAATCTTATGTTAATTTCTTTATCGCGAAGTATGTGATCTTCTTGCATTTACCGATTGGGGAAACGTGCTCTTGTCAAGGGGAACCAGTATGCAATTATTATAAAACATTTCCATTCATTATTTATGTCTTGGATTCTCGAGATCGGGAAGCTACCGCCAGTGTCCGTCGCACTCAATAAGCTGTGGTCCGGCGTAAGAGCACAAAATTAGCCGCGTCACCCCCAAGGGGGCCAGCGACCAAACTAGGCCAGCTGACACGTGAAGAGAGGTACCCTTTGGCCCTGTTAGAACCTTTTTTCCCTTTTATTTTCGACCACCGGAGTAGACCGGGGTGATCTATGAGATTCCAGGGCATCGCGTCGGGTTCAATTTAATTGGGGTAATTGAAATCTAAATCGGATCACATAGTTCGCATCTCAAACTTCCATAATGCTGTTCGCGCCAGAAACTTCTGTATTTGCCCAGCGTAGTCATTTATTCATGAGTCAGGTCTCAATTCGAGGGCCGCGAGTCAAATCTCATTAGGTCAAATTTCCACCAACTTCTGTTATCAAATTCATGTATTTATTTCTATAATTTGTTGGGACCAAACACCACCACACTCGATTATTTGTTAAATAAAATTTAAGTAAAGTGTGCTCAATCGTTTTAATTCTATTTTTTGGAAAACCTCCGAAGGTACGGCCTCTCGTTAGAACCTAATTAAACAAAATAAAAATAAAACACAACGTAGGATCCATAAACATTTCTTTTCTCATTATTTTTGTTTCGTATTTTTCCGCAAAATTTCATCCGAGGGAATGCGGCAACCAACCATACACCAAATGAGGGAGAAAAAAAAAATCTTCGAGGAAAAGTCAAGGAAGTCAAAAGGTTACATATGTTTCATTGTGCTTTTAAAAGCCATGGTTTGGAGTGTACCAGTATTTCCACTGCTGCGACGCTCGATGCTCGAACAAGTGACGTCCCCACTCCTACCGTTACCATTGCGCATCCGAATCTCAGCGGCCATCTAACATTTGACGAGCAGTAGGTATGTCTATAAAAGAACGTATATCAAGAGTCCTATTGAACTGTGAGGCTTTATAATTGTATTGAGTCGAACTATGTCGAGCCGTTAAAGTCGACAAATCAGATGGTACCTAACTGTCAAATGTAAAAGTATCTTTATTAAAAACCTGTCATTAATGGACTTACATAATCTCTGTTTTTGTATTTGGTACCACAATATGCTACAGAGCGGCAAAAATCAAATATCGCGCGTTCAAATGAAATCCTTGTCTGAGTAGGCGTTGGAAAAATTAAACCGTTAGAACAGTGTAAAGTTTTAATTTCCCGCCGTTTGACACGAATGACATTTGTTTATGTTTAACCGGTACATAACTGAGCATGTTTGTTTTCAGCAAAGGGTGGCCTTAGATATTTGCTTCGAGAATAGGAATCGTTAGAGTTGCCGTAAAGTGTAAAGGGACGGTCACGTGATCTGCGCGCAAAACCAATTTGTGTGATCGAATCCATTCGCCCGAAAATAGGGTAGATTTGTCAGAGAGTTGTTTACATGTTCATGTACCGCAACTTTATTTACGACTTTACTTTTTACGCTTACCAAGTTCACCCAAGGCTTTAAATCTGTGTTTCTCGAGACAACTGAAGATATCTTTACAGTGTTTTCGTAAGTACAAAAAAATTAAAAGGAAAAATAATTTCATAACCTCGCTTTCAATAACAGTTGACTTGCAAATGAAATGAAATGAAAACTTAACTAACACGACCGGACTTTTGCAGGTTTTTTTAGTAGCTGATTGAGATGGCTTCCAATCTTACTTTTGGCCAGCATGGGAAAATTTTACAGTCAAGCTCGCGAAATTATCGCTAACGTTATCGCATTTATGAGACATGAATCAGTAGAGAGTTTTCGCGTTACGTTTTTCAGATAACCGTGTACGCTAACGACGGTGTTGCTAGGCAATAGCGTAACCGATTCATTATTACAATAATCGATTACGGTAATTTCTCGCGAATAGCCTACCGGTTATATAAAAATATAGATATCGGTAGAAAACAATTTTATTATTACAAGATGACAAAATTATCGTCTTCATCAGAATCGTCTTCGTCATTAAAATGAATTATAATTTCCGAGAATGGTACATTACTTAGGTAACTGTTTTTTATTGTTATGACGTGTTTTACGCAACTTTCCCATAGAGCCGCATCGATTTTATTGGACTTGTCTCTAATTAAATCTACGACCGACGCGCTTAAATTTGGAGTGCGGTTGCCCTTTCTTACCGCGTGTTTCAGTTGACTCCAAATCAATTCGATTGCATTGAAAATACAATAGTAAGGGGGAAGTCTTAAAACTGTATGACCTTTTTCTATTGCTAGGTTGTCAACAACATAAGATTTAGTCTTGTCAATGTTACTGTTTTCAATGGCTTTTAAAAGTTCAACTTTTGTTCTTTTCGCTGGGAAGTTAATATTTTTCGCTTCCATAAATTTAATTATTTCTTCCTTTCGTGAAGACTTTGTTGGGTTTTCCATCAGAAGTCGCGAATGGTAAGCAGCGTTGTCCATAACTATCACAGAATTGGGAGGCAATTTCGGTAAAAGTTGTTCTTGGAACCATTTTTCAAACATATTTGCGTCCATATCTTGATGGTAATCAGCTGATGAATTCACAATATTTCTTGCCGACAAAAGTAAACAATCGGGCACCCATCCATTTTTGCCACCAGCGTTTAAAATTATCACTCTCTTACCACGACTTGGAGGAGTATCTAATATACATTTATTTGTCTTATCAACCCATCCCATTTTGACAATATCGTGTGTGTCGTACCACGTTTCGTCAATGTAAACAATGTTACGGTTTTCACTCCGATATCTTCTAATTTCATTAATATATTGAGTTCTCAGAACTCGAAGGCGCTCGGTTTCCATAATGCTTGAACGCTTATTGATTTTTTTGTAGGTAAATTCCAGTTTTTGCAAAATTATTCGTAAGGATTCTGTGGAATAGTTGAACTGAAATTCCCGTTGAATTAATTTATTTTTGAGACCATCCAGTGTAGGTACTTCTTTGTCTTTGTACATTTGATATATAGTTAATTTAATTTCTTCTAACTGATTCTCTCCCAGTGAATTTATGATCGTTGATTGTTTTTTCCAAACTTTCCGTTTCAGTGTGTCTTCGGGTTGAGTCACAATTTTATGAATTGTACTGTACGGTTTATTAAGCAGTTCGGCCGTTAATTTCACCGGAGCTTTCACACCACGTTCCATTAAAGATGCATACAGTGTTCTAATTAATAATTTTGCTTCTTCCGGTAGATGATTCCTTGTATGAGCATCTAAATGAAAATGAAAAAATCATTAATGTTTTTGTAATATGTGGTATAAGAGTGAACGTATGTAAATTACCAATTTTGAATATGTATTGGCCGGAAAAAAAAGATAAATAAAAATTAAACTTATAACTAAGGATTGATAGTTTCTAAATAAATGCTCTAATAAAATCTAAAATTCAGTTTTAAATAACATATTCCTATACATAATATACTTACGGTGCACATTTTCTACTTCTTCAATTTCATCATTCAAGTCACCAACAACGTCGATTTCTTCATACGGATGGTTTTCGTTAGAATTTTGTTGAATACTATCAATATTGGTATCTTCCCAAGCATGCCACATTTTAGTGAAAAGTTAAAAGAGTTATGTTTTCAAAAACGTTGTAGCTTTATTCAAACTCTGCTCAAAACTACGGTTTGGACGTTCTAAGTTGGCAAAAGCACATGTTGCGCACTGGTTCAGTGGTGCGGGAGGGAGAAAGTTTTGGCGCCGCGTCTGTAATTGTGTATCTGTAATAGATGACAATGCACCATTGCACCCTCGAACTCAACCGTAGAAACCCGACAGACTACCTGATCACAGTTTAAAAACCAAATCCTCTCAACCCTCATTTATTACAAACATTATTACTTGATGGTAAAATCTTATTCTTCGATTGTTGTCGTTAAATTTATAACCAAAGCCGAATTCCACTAGAGTTTCTGTCGGACTATACACGTCCTGTCCGAACACAACACAAAGATAACAGTTTTTATGGGAAAAGAAACATTGCAAAATTTACTCGTTCGACAATTTGGGGAGTCCAGTTAAAATCAGGGGATAATTCAATTAATGAATTTGATGTTAGCAGGTTTCAAATTGAGAGAACAACAAAATTAATGTTCATTAGGTTAATTTACTTTTTTTAGCATTCTCAAATTTGTGGCATATTTGTAATTAAAGGGCGAGAATTGCAAATTAAAAAACAGAGCGCTTTATCGTAGAAAATAACTAAAATCGTTTGCACTTTTAGTTAGAAAAGTAACAAAGCAAAGTAGAAAGGGAGTCGGGAGAAAGCACACAGGACCGGGTAACGGTAAAGCCAGGTAGTCGTAGAAATCAGACGTGTGAGTGAGAGAGAGAGAGAATGAAAATTACGAAGTAATTATTAATTAGAACGGTTTTGGGGAATCAAACCAATGTAGAACAAACAATTTTTAGAAGTAGCAGATCAACGGAATTTAGTTGCATGACATGACAATTACGTAACAGCGTTTCATGCCCAATTTAGGTTTCAAAATAAGGTTAATTTGTTCTATTTTAATTCTGTTTGTTTCATGTTTATTATGTTTGTTTCATGTTAATTCTGTTTGTTTCATTTTAATTCTGTTTATTTCATTTTAATTCTGTTTAATTCTTGGTACTGATTTTTATTACTGTATAGAGTCGGTAATTCAGTGTTCAGTAATTTAGTGTTCTTTTTCAGAGTTCTAATTCAACAACAAATTATGTACATTCGGTCTGGTCCTAACAAAAGTCTAAATTTAAACATTTAAAATGATGGTGGAAAAAGAGATATCGAAAGGGTGTCGCGGTCGGCGTAAAGTAGAACCGAGCTGATTGGTCACTTTGGTCAAGTAGGGGTTGCGAAAGGGCGGTGTGCCAGAAATGATAAAACCGATTGCGGGACGGGACACAGGGCTTTTTTGATTCACTCGGGGTTTGATCTCCACAGTAGCCGGAGGTACGTTCAGTACTTCCAGCAGCCATTTTGTGACCATGTTCTTTACATTCACAAGGTAAATTATTTCTCTAATTCTTGTACATTATTTGTAGTCGCGATTTAATTAGTCAAACAGCATTTAGTTCTTTATCGTTCTAAAGTAAAGATTATATTATTTTCTTGGAGCTTTTGATGACCACGTGACTCTTTAGAATCTTATATTAATTTCTTTATCGCGAAGTATGTGATCTTCTTGCATTTACCGATTGGGGAAACGTGCTCTTGTCAAGGGGAACCAGTATGCAATTATTATAACTCACATTTACTCTGGCATAAACATATTGATTACCTGGCAAGCAAAATTTGTAAAAATATTTTTCTTCTGAGGAATCTGTCAAATTGTGTTTCACAAAAGACGCAAAGAAGTGCATATTTTGCTTTAATACAGTCTCAGTTACAATACTGCATCACCTTGTGGGGCCATTCTCCCGCTTCAATACGTTTGTTTAAGCTCCAACGTAGAGCAATAAGAATAATGGCAAATACAGGATATCGCACAGATTGTCGCCTATATTTTAATAAATTAAAAATTCTTACCCTCCCTTGTTTATACATATTTTTCTAACACTAATATCTTATACTGTTTCCATGGTGCATTTGAGCTCACACCTTATGTTTCCCATAAAATACGCTTTTCTCTATAAGACACGTCGTCAATAGCAACGTATCTTATAGAGTCATAAAATACGCTCACACATATTATTCAAGTAACATTTTATTCATTATTTTTACAGTAATTATCACAAAAGTGAAAAGTACAATTATTGAATTATTGAACTGCCATATTAGCTTCGTGCTCTTGTTCCTAACATCTTCTTCTTCAACTTCTGCTGTTTCATCCAATGCAAGTGCCCGGCCATCGAAAACTGCCAATCTTTACATTTTCTTCAAATGATTCTTGCCGTAGTGTGAATTAACTTTTAATGAAGTTCTACACACTTACCTCATATCAAGAAAAGCCAAAATGACATCTTCCGTTACCTCCGTGATGCTTTTTTTATTGTTCCGGCCTTGAAACGAAACATACACCTTTTCGTATGCACTTTTAGACTTCATTGGTAACAAGTTGCCTCTTTTTTCTTATTTCTTCTGGAACGTTTTGGCACATTTCAACGATGAAAATTGTTTTTTTTCAAATTTGTTGATATTATTACCATAGTACCCACGACAACCTCCGCATTTTGTGAATTGTGACGCGCCTCGAATAATTTCTGAATTTATTAAAATTTCTGATAAGATGTTAGTGTTAGAAAAAAACTTGAAGACAACGCGTGTTTTATAGTTTAAATATCTCGATCTATTAAATCCTCGCTCCCTGCGGTCGCTCTGATTTAAACTACGATCTCGATTTTTAAATCGTCTATAAAACCCTTGTTGTCTTAATAGCTATAAGATGTCTGCAATATATCAAAAACAATCCTGATCAATATAAAAAGTTAAAATCCTTTCATAACTATTCCACAAGAAAAAGCGACTACAGTTTCGACGTTTTCAGATTGAACAGATCGAGACACGGTCTTAACTTTTATTCAATAAAATTTTATAATGTCAATGTGTTACCTCATGTATTCAGAAAGATGTCTCCAGACCTGTTTAAGATGAAAATTGAAAAATACTTACTTGCGAAATCATTTTACTCGGTGGAGGAATACCTGAATGATAACTTTTCCGACGTTTTAACAGTGTGTAATTGTTAGTATAATCAACAACATAATACATTTAATGTCTCTGGTGGTATTAGTATCATTTATTTATATAGTTTTCTTTTCTGACGACTGTAAATACTTTTGTATAGGAACAGGAATTAAATATTTATGAAAAAAAAAAAAAAAGTTGTTACACAGTCTAGGACTGGTTTAAAATCTATGAGGGGCGTGATGACCAACTCAATAGACCGGGACCAATGGCTTAACGTGACTCCCGAATCACGAGATAGAATATAGCCTTTTTTTTCCGCCCTGGGTCGGAATCGAACCCGCGACCCTCGCGTCCCTGAGCCGAAACGGACTCCCTTAGGCTATATTCTGCCTTTATTTATTATTATTATTATTATTATTTATTTATAATAGTTATTTACGAACCAAATGCGGGAAGACGATGTTCCCGCATGAGCGCATTTTTTAAAGCACGAGCGACGTAGGAGCGAGTGCCTTTAATTAATGCGCGAATGAACGGAAGATGTCTTCACGCAAGTGGTTCGTACAATATTTTTTGTACGAATATTAAATTAAAAATTTTTGTTTTAATACATTAAACACAAACGAACATAAAACCAAGTAGGCAGTGACCTTTGGTTATTGAAACAATTGCTTCACTTGACATTTCAATTTTTGCAATAATTTGTTAGTTTGATTCGAAGTTATTTGTGCATCATCCATCTATGAGTGATATTTCGATTAGTACATATAAAAACACGAACGAACAGATCGTCCAATAGATGGCGCTGCCAATTTGTAGGAACAATTTTCAACGATTATAAATATTTCCCTAAATTGTTAATGGAGGATAATCCAGGGAAGTTGTATTTTATGAACTAAATTTTATTATTATCAAGGCAGATTTTTTTTTGAATGCCTCAAAGGGCCAGTGTTTTTTGCAATTTTTACATTCGAGTCGATCGGGAAGCACGCGTTTTGGAGTGAGCGTTGGATGTTGGAAGCGTCGCTTTCAAGGCTATGAGTACAAAAAACATTTTTATTCATTATTTATGTCTTGGATTCTCGAGTTCGGAAAGCTACCGCCAGTGTCCGTCGCACTCAATAAGCTGTGGCCCGGCGTAAGAGCACAAAATTAGCCGCGTCACCCCCAAGGGTGCCAGCGATCAAACTAGGCCAGCTGACACGTGAAGAGAGGTAACCTTTGGCCATGTTAGAACCTTTTTTCCCTTTTATTTTCGACCACCGGAGTAGACCGGGGTGATCTATGAGATTCCAGGGCATCGCGTCGGGTTAGATTTAATTGGGGAAATAATTGTAATCTAAATCGGATCACATAGTTCGCATCTCTAACTCGTATTATGCTGTTCGCGGCAGAAACTTCTGTATTTGCCCAACGCAGTCATTTATTCATGAGTCAGATCTCAATTCGAGGGCCGCGAGTCAAATCTCATTGGGTCAAATTTCCACCAACTTCTGTTATTAAATTCATTTATTTATTCCTATCATTTGTTGGGACCAAACACCACCACACTCGATTATTTGTTAAATAAAATTTAAGTGAAGTGTGCTCAATCGTTTTAATTCTATTTGGAAAAACCTTCCGAAGGTACGGCCTCTCGTTAGAACCTAATTAAACCAAATGAAAAATAAAACACAACGTAGAATCCATAAATATTTCTTTTCAAATTTTTTTTGTTTCGTATTTTTCCGCAAAAATAACATCTGAGGGAGTGCGGCAACCAACAATACACCAAATGAGGGAGAAAAAAAAAATCATCGAGGAAAAGTCTGGGAAGTCGAAAAGTTACAATACTTTTATCCTCAATTCTGCACGCATAAATTACATTAGTTATAAAACAACAATGCTAGACTTCGCTCTCAAATATGTCAAAAGTCCCAAACTGCTCAAACTTTTTTTTTACGGTGAAAATTTCCCATTGCATGATGCGCCACTGTTGTGGCTTCCAGCGATTCTCATTTTCCCTACGCTACTGACGTGTTAAAGGCCGCGCAGCTAAGCTCCGCCCTCAGGTCCTTTACGGTTTAATACGAGTCTAAGTTATTCTATTTTTAATGTAAAACATTGCATAAAAAGAAGATTTTTTGTTTATAAATTTTAGGTTAGCTGTGAACATACCTACTCTAATTACAACTGTCAATTTACACTTAAAAAAACAGAACAGTTGACGGTTTGCAACGCCTTCCCAGCCTAGGATTTCATTTGAACGCCCGATATAATAACATAAACTTAAACTTCTTCAAAAAAGATTCGTTCAAAATAAATATCATTCCACTTAAAAAATATAATAATACAAACATAAACTTCTTTAAAGATTTCTTCAAAATGAATATCATTCCACTTGAAACATATACCTAATAATACAAACTTACACGTAAACTTCTTCAAAGATTTTATTCTGGTTCGGAATCAGATTCTTCTCGTAGATCTACGATAAATCGATCATTTCCTTTTCTGATCATATTGTAACCTTTCGACTTCCTTCACTTTTCCTCCATGATTTTTTTTTCTCCCTCATTTGATGTATTGTTGGTTGCCGCATTCCCTCGGATGAAATTTTGCGGAAAAATACGAAACAAAAATAATGAGAAAAGAAATGTTTATGGATCCTACGTTGTGTTTTATTTTTTTATTTTGTTGAATTAGGTTCTAACGAGAGGCCGTACCTTCGGAGGTTTTCCAAAAAAATAGAATTAAAACGATCGAGTACACTTAAATTTTATTTAACAAATAATCGAGTGTGGTGGCGTTTGGTCCCAACAAATTATAGAAATAAATAAATGAATTTGATAACAGAAGTTGGTGGAAATTTGACCTAATGAGATTTGACTCGCGGCCCTCGAATTGAGACCTGACTCATGAATAAATGACTACGCTGGGCAAATACAGAAGTTTCTGGCGCGAACAGCATTATGGAAGTTTGAGATGCCAACTATGTGATCCAATTTAGATTTCAATTACCCCAATTAAATTGAACCCGACGCGATGCCCTGGAATCTCATAGATCACCCCGGTCTACTCCGGTGGTCGAAAATAAAAGGGAAAAAGGTTCTAACAGGGCCAAAGGGTACCTCTCTTCACGTGTCAGCTGGCCTAGTTTGGTCGCTGGCCCCCTTGGGGGTGACGCGCCTGAATTTTGTGCTCTTACGCCGGACCACAGCTAATTGAGTGCGATGGACACTGGCGGTAGCTTCCCGATCGCGAGACTCCAAAACATACATAATAAATGAAAATGTTTTATAATGAATTTATACTAGTTCCCCTTGATGAAAGCGCGGTTCCCCAATCGGTAAATGCAAGAAGATCACATACTTCGCGATAAAGAAATTAATACAAGATTCTAAAGAGTCACGTGGTCATCAAAAGCTCAAAGAAAATAATATAATCTTTACTTTAGAACGATAAAGAACTAAATGCTGTTTGGCTAATTAAATCGCGGCTACAAATAATGTACAAAAATTAGAGAAATAATTTACCTTGTAAATGTTAAGCACGTGGTCACAAAATGGCTGCTGGAAGTACTGAACGTACCTCCGGCTACTTTGGAGATCAAACCCCGAGTGAATCAAAAAAGCCCTCTTTCCCGTTCCGCAATTGGTTTTATCATTTCTGGCGCACCCCACTTTCGCAACCCCTACTTGACCAAAGTGACCAATCAGCTCGATTCTACTTTACGCCGATCGCGACGCCTTTTCGAAATCAGTAGAACTTTTGAAATTACAGTTTCCGTTTTTCCACCATTATTTTAAATGTTTAAATTTAGACTTATGTTAGGACCAGACCAAATGTACAAATTTGTTCTTGAATTAGAAGCCTGAAAAAGAACACTAAATTACTGACTCTATACAATAATAAAAATCAGCATCAAGAAACAAACACAATCTAAAATTGGGACAAACCGAATTAACACGAACACTGAATTACTGGCTCTATACAATAATTAAAATCAGCAACAAGAATTCGACAGAATTAAATGAAATAAACATAATTTAAAATGAAACAAACATAATTAAAATGAAACAAACATAATTAAAACAAAACAAACATAATTAAAACAAAACAAACATAATTTAAAATGAAACAAACATAATTAAAATGAAACAAACATAATTAAAATAAAACAAACATAATTAAAATGAAACAAACATAATTAAAATGAAACCTAAATTGGGCTTGAAACGCTGTTACGCAAGTGTTATATCATGCATTGACCTGCTACTTCTAAAATTTGCTCTACATTGGTTTGATTCCCCAAAACAGTTCTAATTAATAATTACTTCGTAATTTTCATTCTCTCTCTCTCACTCACACATCTGATTTCTACGACTACCTGGCTTTACCGTTAACCTGTTGTCTCTGTTTTTTTTCTACCGACTCCTTTCCTATTTTACTTTGTTACTTTTCTAACTAAAAGTGCAAAGGATTCTAGTTATTTTCTACGATAAAGCGCTCTGTTTCTAATTTGCAATTCTCGCCCTTTAATTACAAATATGCCACAAATTTGAGAATGCTAAAAAAGGTAAATTATTAACCCAATGAACATTAATTTTGTGGTTCTCTCAATTTGAAACCTGCTAACATCAAATTTATTAATTCAATTATCCCTTGATTTTAACTGGACCACCCAAATTGTCGAACGAGTAAATTTTGCAATGTTTCTTTTCCCATAAAAACTGTTATCTTTGTGTTGTGTTCGGGCAGGACGTGTACCTGCATTTTCAAAGAAAGGTTGGCAGATTTCACTTGAGGAATGTGGTGCCGACACGGCTTCAATAAAATTTACAACTGGCCAGCATTTCCGTCGCAAATGAACGGTATTTAAAATATTTCGTTGAAATTATTTTAAAATTAAAATTCTTAATTTATCGAACCTATTCGGACCGTTACAATATCTCCCAATGACCCGTAACCATCTTCGTATTCGATAACTTTCTTAATCTTTTTCTGCCAATCTTCTGTGGTAATATTGGCAACTTCTTCCGTAATCAAGTTTATTACTGCCCGATCGAATTTGGGTTTCACATTCTTTCGTCGAATCCGTTTTTTTAACTCAGCCCACATAAACTCAATTGGATTAAAGATGCAAAAATATGGCGGTAATCTGACGACCGTATGGTAATATTTCTGGGCTATCATGTCTACAACAAACTCCTTTTGAACCGTTCTTGTGTGGAATTTCTAGCAGTTGTTTCTTGGTATCCTTCTTCAAAATACAAATCGTGTTCCATTAGAAAAGCCTGGATTTCCAATTTCCTTGAATAGGCATTCGGAATTTTCTTTGATTGTTTTGAATGATAAGAAGCATTATCAAGAACAAATTGGAAATTAAAGTGAACTCAAACCATTCTTCAAAAATATCAGAATCCGTGTTCTTGTGGTAGTCGACATTACAGTCCTCCATGTGCATCATACCAAGTTTCATCTAAATAATAAATTGGTCGATTTTCACTTCGATATATTTGGATTTTCTCTAAGTATGACCGTCGCACAATCTATAATTCTTCAGCTTTCCATAACTGGCGTTCGCTTGTTAAGTAGGGGAAGGTGGGGTAAGATGACAAAGTTAACAAAAAATTAAGTTTTGGCCAAGAAAACGTTAATATAATTAATTAAAAAGACAGTAACATGTTACGTTGATATATTACTCTTAAATTCCACATGATTTTAAAGTAAACATAAGTTCCAATATTATTAAAACTGAATATAAACAAAAAATTGTATTTTAGTCATCTTACCCCATACTGCGGGTAAGATGACGAACATAATGGAGTAAGATGGGGCCTTCATACATAAATCAGAAACAAACTCTCCTTTGCCACCATGATTGAAGCAGTCTTCGTGACACCATTTTTTTTCGCTTACTTTGAATAAGACGATTAATAGTTGATAAGGGCTTAATTTCCCAAAGTGAGGTGTTAGATTTTGAGTTTAAGCCTCTAGGGCCTGCTTCTTGAGGAAAATAGTTTGCACTTTATAGATGGAAGTGTTGCAACTCTTGAAGATGATGAAGATGCTTCGTCATTATTATTATTAAATAAAATAATGTATTTAGAGATTCGTCATCTTACCCCGGTCATCTTACCCCACCACACGTTATAGAAATTTTTCAAATTTATATAAAAACCATTCAAAGATTTATACAATTTAAACAGAATACGTTATTGTCACTGATATTATGGTAACCTACAACAGAAATCAAATTGTTTTTACTTGTGATTTTCCAATAAAAAAAAAATACTAAACACAGAGTAAATTTTATAATGAAACATACAGTTCCAAAGAACGGCTTCTAAATAAATAAATGCGAACTGTATCAGAATCTTACCGGCTGATATTAAATCACCTACAAACCTCTAGATGGGAGTGTAAAAAATGTTTTTAAATTTGTAATGGTTTGTCTGTAGTAATCATTCGTCATCTTACCCCGTTCGGCATCTTACCCTAACTTCCCCTACATGGTATTTAAATCCAAGTTTTTTTAACCAACTTCTTAATGTGTCTGTCACTCTGTCTCCTGTCAGATGAAAATCCATTACAAATAATTTTTTATTAATCGTATATAGCTGGAATTTCATTTCTTTTGTATTTTTTGTAGTCTGTGTCCCTTAGCAATTTTGCCCTGGCTGGATTCAATTCTCTGCTTTTTCCACCATCAAAACGTCTTTTCCTTTTGACAATCCTTTCTCTGGATAATTTTACTATGGTTGGGTAGGGAATGCCAGTTAAAAACGTGCTGCTTGTTTTATAGTCCTCCAAAATAGCTAAGAGCTCATAAAATTTTAGGGGTTTAACGAGCCATTATAAAAATGTTAACTTATGTCAAATGATTTATTACGGATTGACAAACCGCCCAAACAACCGGCAAAACGACCGGCCGGTGAAACAACCGTCCGTGTGCAAGAGGCGTAAAGAGCCGCAGGTAACAAGACCCTTTGCATTAGAAAGTTTTAAATAAATTGTCGTGCGGTCTTGTGTCTTTACTTTTATATCTAGAATTTCCTGTGATAACAGCTTTCTATTTTGTGCGTTTTCGGCGATATTGTTGATAGTTCTAGACGTTTATATTATTGCGTACTAAACCCCATAGAATTGATATGGAGCCAATTAAAGCATGGTGTAAGAAAATCAAATTTCACTCCGCCGGGAATAGGGTCCAGCGTTATAGAATTAATAAGACACAGAACTGCAAAAATTGATTGTGTATTATGGCGCAATTGCGTAAGACACGCAATTGACGTAGAAAACAGTTTTCAGTCAAGTCAGCCTTATCCCGAAATTATTATACACCTTAATGGAGAAGACGACAGTGATGATGAATTGAACGATTTATGAGTATATGAATTTAATTAAAATTATACATTTTGCAAAACTGAAAAAACTTGTTATTTATTAAATGGTAATAGATAGGTTGATTTAAAACTTTGTATTTCAAAGGGTCTTTTACCTGGTGCTGTTCACTTGGGCGGTTTGTCAATCCCGTAATAAATCATTTGACATAAGTTAACATTTTTATAGTGGCTCGTTAAACCCCTAAAATTTTATGAGCTCTTAGCTATTTTGGAGGACTATAACACAGTCTCACTCGTGGCTGTAGCTTCAGAGTCAGTCTCTTTGTGTTTTAACAGATTGTTGTAAACATTTAAACAAATCTGTTTGGCCTGTTCATTTAAGTGAAATCTTTTCTTTTTTGATTCACTGCTGTCAATTCTTCTGTCTTCTCTATCGGTGCTTTCCAGATAAAATAATTGAAAATTTGATCAAAATTTGCTGTACGCTAATGAGTTAATCGACTTTAAAAAATAATTCAGGTTGCTTCTTTAGCAACGGTACTTGTAACACCTATGACATTTGTCAAGTTTAATTTTAAATTTGCTTATCTTACAAAAAGTTATGAAGTCCACAAAACAAGAATACGCCGATTTGCATTTACTGTATGGCGAAGCAAGTGGCAATTCAAGAGCGGAAAGGCGACTATACAACGACTATTTCCTTCGAAAAATTTAAGCCAATCAAAAAGCTCGATTATTTGAATTTTAGCAAATAGCGATCGAATTATAGCGATAATACAGTGCAATTATCGATAATTTGCACTAGTGCCAAATTTTCGCGTAATCAACGACAACATAAAAATTTAAAGAATAACCAATTTTTAAACACAGAATTACGTTTATTTGTACTTACTTATCATGTAAATTTTTCTCAGGAAATAGTCTGCCAAAATATCCTCTCGTGCATGTCAAATCGTCGATAATTTAACATGCACTCGGGATATTACTAGTGAGCATTTTCCTGAAGGAGTCCTTCCGTCCCGTATTTATCCGACAAAGTGACAACACAATGACAGAAAGCCAAGTTTCAAACCGCGTGGTTCCGAACTCAAATCCCCCGTTCGCTAGCGCCAAACGGCTTACAAGTGCATAATGGTATAGTGCATTCATTTTAAATGTTGGGTTTTGTAATAAAACTTGCCTGCTTTGACACTTGTCCGAAACTCAGTGAATCTAAAACTGTGTTCAATATATTCGGGTTCAAAATTAAAGAATGGTGGGATCGAGATCAACTTTTAGAAGACCATGTGAAACCATTAACATTTGTTGCCAATACTGGTGAATCATCTAGTGAATTTGATTCAGATGACTATTAATTTTTTATTTGTTTACGTATTTTATTATTTATTTTTTACTTATTTTAAAAGATACATGTAATGGATACTTTACTAATTACTCTTATTTCTTTATTAAGTAATCTAATTTGTCAAATACATTATTTAAAATCAACAATCTCTTTACATTTTTTTGGTCACTGATCACAAAATGTGTTTTAATTTTTTTTTACTTGTGGATATTTTAACGTCTCTTTCTTTTGCTCGTCGATAAGATGGTGAAAGTACGACGTGGTACCAGTTTTATATGAACAGAGGGATTCCTACTTTACGGTACTGATACAATGAAAATTTGCCGCTTTCGTAATTTATGGTGTTTTGAGTTTACAACTTTACCCAACGTTTAAAATGAATGCCCTATATTTTGCTCAAATGAACAGGCCGGAGAGAGCCAAGCGTCTCGACTATTTAGAAGGTCGTGGTCGGTATTACACAGATTTTTTTTTCTACGAAAAATATATGGTTCCTAAACTGTCCGAAATAAGAGGTATCCGTATTACGGCGATGGGCATGGGTCAGTTGCGCGCCGCGGTCAGAAAAATCTACGGGTGGGCTTAATCCTACAGGACAGTTGCGCGCCAAGTAGTAATAGGCTTTTGGTCAGTAGCGCGCGGCGGTCAGTTTACCTGCGAATCGCACCTAGGTAACAGATTTATATAAAACACTGAAATGTTAGGGGAAATATTTATATTATTTCTTGCTATATTGGTAACAAACAGTTTTTACAAAATCAAATCGGTAGATAGCATTATTCTTACATGTAGAACTTAATTAAATTGGTTACATATTTGTAACGCTTCCTATACATATTTCGAATTTTATTTATTGTATTTATCCACCCCCTGAAGATTTTCTCAAATTTCAGAATTCCACAAAACAACCCGACTTTACCTACAGATTTTACCAAGAATAGAAAAATGAAAAGAAACATGTGCAATGCAAAGGGCAATAAGTAGTCCTACCTGTTTATCTTAATCCCTCATTTGGGCGCAAGTGTCCTGTACCTTTTGGGGCCGTCAAACTTCTAGCAAAGGGTAAATTGACCGCGGCGCGCTACTGACCAACACCCACGGCGATATCTGTAAAGATATTTTTCTTTCTATCTTTTCATCTCGAACTGATTTAGACCCGGTTTATTCAACTTCAAGTAAATTTATCTGGCCAGTAGTTGCTATGATTTAGAATCTGCTATTGGTAGATCCATAGCAATTACCGTTCAAATAAAGTTACTAGAAGGTGAATAAACAGGGCCTTAATTTATTATGTTGTTCATTTCGGACATTTCCAGTTTAATTTGTTTTGATCTGAAAATCAATTTGATTACTTAGCCTGAATTATATTGGGTGCCCCAAAATTCGCGGAACAACTTAGCAGTACGTTGTTAAGTAGTCATTAAAATATCAGGTAAAAATGTTTTTAAAAAAATCAATCTTCTTTTTCCAAGAAGAAATGGACTCGTTACAGTAAATGTGGCAATATTTTTTAATATGTAGTATGTAGTTTATTTAATGAGTTCGTGTGTAAATTGGGCTTTTTTTGGCATGAGTGGGTCCACAATTGAAAAGTTGTGACATTTATCAAAATCTGTTCACACAGGAGAAAATAATTCTCCAATTCTGACAGTGTCGAACAAAAAAAAAATGTATGTATCCCAATAGTCTGCAAATATTTCATTTATGTTGTATCCATGGCTATGAGAGAGAAAAATCAAAGCCATGTTGCCATACGTTATTTGAGGTAAAACGAACACACAATTACTACTTGAAAATGCTGGAAATAATAAAGAAAATAATTGTAAACCTGATTACAGTCGTTCAGAATTATTATGCCACTTGCTAGTAAAAGACAAATAGTCGAAATCTTTTTTAATATTTAAAATAAACGATGGGATGTAACATACAGAATAGAAACCGAGAGGACTAATCCATTTCTATTTATTTTATTCCAATAACTTAACAACCACACCTTTCAGCTGAAGAACAAGAAAACAAACAATATCAAAAACAAAACAGCAATAAAACAAACAAAAAAGAATCATCACACAATTAAATCCATGTGATTTCAATTGAATAAATGATTTGTTATCTAACTGCATTTATATTTATTTCATTAATACATAACCAAATTTAGCAATAGCGAAGCATTGCCCGGTCCGCTAGTAATTTATAAAAAATACCTAGAGACCAGGCCCGCGCTAAAAGGCATATCGATGATTTTTGGTAAGGAAAATTGTTCTGCCTGGGAATTCTATTATAAAACAACTTGTCCCAGGTAGTTCGGGGAAGGGTTTAGTTACCTAAAACCTGTTCACTTTGTATTGAACGTCAGTGGTGCAAATGCCTGACCTGTTACTATGACAACTCGAATGAAAGTTAAAGCCAAGTGTGTGCGATTTGCACCACTGACGGTCAATACAAAGTGAACAGGTATTACATTTGCAAATTGTTTCTTGTAGTAATTTTTGGTGTGGCCGGATTGCGGCCGTGGTCATACTTACCCTGTACTCGTACATGGATGGCCGTTTTGCGGCGGATTTGAAATTGTACCTGAAAAGGTAGGGGCCGGATTGCGGCCGGTCCACGAAATTACTATTCATCTTTTTATTTAATCCTAAAACGTCTATTACTTAGCATAAAATCCCTGTTACAAATATCCAGCTTTTCAAAACTATGGTTAGTCGGGTGTTTTTTTTAATTTCACCTCACAGTGGACGTTGAAGAGTCGATTGTGGACGCACCAGTCGTGTAAAACGTAAGAGTTAAACAGCTAATCCGTGATCCGTAACCTGTAGAGTGTGTTCACAATCGACTCTTCAACGCCTACTATGAGGTGAAAAAAAAAGATATTAGTTAACCACACAAGTAGGGAAGTGAAGATGGAAGTGATATTTAGTAAACGTGGTGAAGAGTTCATTCTTTTAAATACATACTCTGAAAAAAGTAGGTATGTACTACCAAACGAGGTGTGAACTGGTGTTGCACATTGAAGAGCTGCAATGTCAAAATCTATGTAAACGCAATTCGAAAAGTTTTATCACTTTTTCAGGTGCATTTTAAACGGAAGATTTATAAGTCCATCGCCGCAATCCGGCCCTGTCCCTTTTTACCCGAATGCTATCACTGCCGCAATCCGGCCATCACCTTTACAGGTACATTTTAAACCGGTTGTGTAAATTTACTTTACTATTTATTTAGGGGGTCATTCACGAAACTCGGTAAGGCTCGATAAGGCGTTGCACATTGACCATCGCCGCAATCCGGCCCTGCCCGTAATTTTAGCTCAGTTCAGTATGGTTTGCTTTGGTGAATAAAAGTATGTTTTAAAATCAGCTTTTGGTGCTTTTATTTTCGCTAATAAGAACACAGGTAGTGTAAGATACAAATAAGTTTCATTAAAAATTAAATGGCACAATTGTTCACTATTTCTGTTGCGTTTCTTTAATGTTGATCTTAATCAATTTTCGATCGTTACACATGAATTTATCATTACATGGGATAAAATACTTGTAGTTGAAAAATAAATAAGACTCAGATGAAAGCAGAATTCACTATTTTGTAATCGGTATACCAAAATTTACAACTATGTCATAAAACCCTCAATGATATGAAAGCAAGACTCTCCGTTTACGGCACCTAACAGCTAGAACTAGTTCAAACAGTAAAAGAAACATAAGCCCTGATTAATTTATTATACTTGACGATTATTTCACGATTATTAAGATTCTTATTTACGGCTGAAAATTTTATTTAAAATTTGTTGGGCCATTTTAACCTCCCCGCCCCAATGTTGTTTTAGTTTTGTTTAATAAAGATACTTTACCTCTGCAAATTTACCCAGAATTTTCTTACCTATTGTAACGATCTATTTTATTACGTTCATTTTGATTTTTTCTATCAAGCACACCGGTTATTTCGATTGTGTATTATCTTATCGAAGATTCAATTCATCATATTAAAATCAAAAATTTCGTTAACATCCATCACTGTAACTCTTTCGTGATAATTTTATAATGCTGAACAAAATAAATTGGTGATTATTTTTTAAAGCAAACTCTTTATAGTAACTAATAAATACGTTTCACATTTTTTAAAATAATGCGAATTGTGTCAATTTGTTGTAAAAATACATAAATCGTGATTGGGAATGGCATCAGCTTTGCAAATCAATGCGATGTTCAAGTCAATTGTTATATTACTACTTACTGATAATTTTTTTTTATTAGCTCTATAATTCAATTTTTTTTTTGGAGACATTATTTCTATTATCCGTTACAAAACTAAAAAACCACCAACACACATTTTTCGATTAATTACTTATTAGTTTTCACAGTCATAATCAGGGACCTCTGGTTATTAATTACTGTCATCTTATTAATGTTTTTGTTTTTTAGACTTTTCCCACTGAAACTCCGGTTGAAATTCCTGTACCCCAAAATCCTTTAGAGTCTTTCATCATTCCAACTGTTCTAATGACATCCAAATCAATTCAAGTAAATAGTATTTCTGCGGAGTATATGCCACCAAATGGTTGAGATAATGGGCCCTCATTTGCTAGAAAATCCACTACTTTCATCTTGTCAGATCTGCCAGCTGATAATAACTGCAACGCTGAAACCAGTTTTAGATAATACAAATTTGTCAAGAAAAAACAGATTTTTTAAAGAAGAAATGTGCAATCCATAATAAACTCCTTTGCAGAAAAATATTACAGTTATAAATTGTTCTAACCTACCTTGTGTTATGATCTCAAGTTTTTTTGCAATTCCAATTTATTAGTATTTTGCTAGTACAGAATGTATCCAAAATAAGCTCGGATCTTGGATATTTTATTGCATTCATGTTTTAATTGACGTTTTAAGCACTTAATCTCAAAGCTCAAAATAAAAACTGGAAAAAGTATCAATCGATTGCGTTCGAAATCAGTAGATGGAGCGCAAAAAGGTTCTGCCGTAAGGTCACTAAATCAACACACTACGTGCTAAGGTAGCGCCATTAGTGATTTTATACAGGTGTCCCAGAACTCGCGGATCAAATTGAAACTGTATATTCCTTGATGGTAATGAAGGTAAAAAACGTTTAGAAAAATATTCAGGGTGCAACAGCTTTTTAGTTATGAATTAATCAAATTGACCAATAGAGCTCGATCTAATTTTCCCTTTATGAGAAAATTGAGTACCTTCCCTCAATTGCCAAGCAACGTATAATTCGATGAATAATAAAATTATTTTCAATATTTATCTGGTCAACTTGTCGAAACAGACGTCAAAAGTGACAGCTATTTTTGAAATAACCAAAAATGGGATAATTTCGCCAAAGGCAGGCGAACAAATGTATAGAATCTAAATCAGGGAACGCAAGAAGCTGGTTTCTTATTCCGGCAATTAATGAAATATGGTTTGTTATGTTATGAGTGAAAATTTCCAGAGCAATTGTAACCTTGAGGGGTATGGCAAATTGACGGGAGGGATATGATGAATTGAACCTTTGTTGAAGGAAGGTAAAATGGCGACGTAGCGTCAAGTGAGTAATACATATTACTACCTTAAAAATCTTAGTAAAAAGTGAAATATGCAGGGCCTGTGAAATGAATCGGAATCACAAGAAATTTATCCTGACTCCTGTGCATCACACTGCATCTGCAACGTATTAGCGCAGCTACACGAGCGGGACTCGTCATCGTCGAAATGAAAGAAAAGACTTTTTCGGCCTCCCAATCTGGGAAATATAGCGTTACCTTACACTTTAGGTCAAGGGAGGTGCGATTTCCCGTACAATGTCAAAAATTTCTAGTGGAATGTGGGAAAAATGTAGTGGAGTACGGGAAAAATGTGCGGACACCGTTGATTTATTCTTTTCACAGTTACTTTAAAATTAAAGTGTCCATACGTTACTTTAATTTAGTGTAAAAAAACACATTTCCCTGTATAATTTTTCCGATAAATGTGTTTGTTTAATTTATATCGATCGAAAAAGAAAATAATCGTAACAGGGAAAATACAACCTATTGGGTTGGCAGCTGTATATGTCAAAAAGTTTGACAATTGTCAGGTATTTAATAAATATCTGCAAAATTGCACAATAAAACTAAACCACAGAAGTTGATATATGGTTTTGTGTACCTACTTTATCCAGTACCAGCTGTTAGTGCTAAAGTGCAACTGGAAACTAAAAATTTACAAAACATTCTAACCCCAAAATCTTGTATTCACCTGAAGAAAAATGATTCGTTTTCACCAGGAAGTAGTGGTTAAGTACAAGACATTTTAATAATTTGCAACATTAACATAATTTATTTTGTAAAATTACAGTTGTAAACAGTATTGTTACAATTCTCCACTTTAGAGAACAATGCAGAAACAATTTGGTAACTGTCAGCTTTATTACTTCTGGGTTGAATGTCAATATGTTGTACTGGTGCTTCTCATACGGTACTGATGATGGAATTCTCAATGTTGGATGATTACATTGGAAGCAACTGCTAAAAATTCAAGTAGATTAAAGCACTGTATCGAAGTTTGTGACACAACTCACTATTGTTTGAGCTGTAGCTGCAACACAGTACATTTTGTTTTTGATGTTGAAGGAAGGCCATCAATCATCACGAATCATTTTAGGAACTTCAATCTTGTGTCCATAGGGCAATCAAGGTTCAAATATTTGTCAATTTTATTTGAAATTGTTTTAATACCAATTTAACCTGACTTCTATATATTTCTTCACAGTTTCAACCCAGTTTGGATTGGTAATGGCAAACGATCTACAAATATTGGTTTTTGTGTCAGTTATCAATATAATATCTTCTCTTGACATTTTCCATTTTCAGAGTATATAACTCCTTTCGGAGACAGGCACCACAAACACCTATTAATAAAACTGTCTGTAATAAAATATGGTTTATTAAAAATTTGTGAACTAAAGAATAGTTATTACATACTTTTGTGAGAAAAAATTGTCCTATGTAACGTTGTTTCGATTTTTGTGGTAATAATTCAGAATTTAGTCCTGCCACTAGTTGTACTGCCTCTGGTGTCACATTTAACTCACTCTATAGTATATACTAGACATTTTTTTCACTCGATTAATACACCAAAATCAAATTTTGAAGCACGACCGTGAAAATTTAGCCGGCAAATAATTTGTTAGGAAAAAAACAAATGAGCGGTCACGGTCGTCAAGGAATTGATTCCACAGCATTCGATTCTTTATTGACGATGTCAGATTCTACAATAAAATTAGTCTTGATTTTTAAAAGATTTAATATTTTGGTCAGCCGAAAAGTCTAATACAAATGTCGTACGGGACGTATTTTCCGGCCCTCCAACTAATCAGGCACTCGGCTGCGCCATCGTGCCCGAAACCAGTTGTCGTGCCGGAAAATTCACATCCCGTACTCTAATGTAAATAACTATTAGGAACATTTTTGACAGTGCAAAAAAAGCTGGAGTTACACGTAGGTTTTGAGCAACAGATCAAGCATAGTGGCAGTTCCGAAAGAAAGAAGACAAAACTGGATTGAACTAACCTATTTATTTTAGCATCATTATTAGTAAAAATTTAAGATCAAATTTTATAACTAAACGATGTAGAATGCAACAAATGAAATAAGAAACATGCAAAATAAAAAGAATAATTTATAACAAGTGTTCAGTCTAAGCATATTAGGAATAACAGTAGCCAGTCTTTCGTGAATTTGGTTATTTATTTCTTCTAAAATATTGATAGGTTCGCGGTAAATATTGTTCTTCAAATATGCTTCTTCTACCGTCGTCATCAAAGTACTGAAGAACAGCATCTTCAGTCTCTGGCGTTCTAACTTCTCGCGGGGGACCACCAATTTCTTGTCAGCTAGGCACCAAGGACCCAATGTCTCAAGCACGGTACACCAACCGTAGAAATACGTTATAATTTGGATGTGGCAAACGTCGTGGAAAACGTATTGCATATTCCCTTGCATCCTCACGTGCATTGCGCCGGCACTTTCCATAAATTATGAGCATTTCGGTATTCTCTGCAGCTGTATACATGATTTCAATACGAAGTTTGGCAATTTCGAATCAAATTATAACTTGACGTTGTCAAAATCTTCACAGTTGCCCAAATATTTACTTGAAATTCCATAGTTACTATTCTTATTAGAATTATGTTGCTAGGCAATTCAAACCTTTGGTTAAATTTACGTGAAATTCAAATTAACAGCGTCCTTCTGATTGGTTAACTTTAATTATTCATTACAAAAAATCGATTATACCCTGTCCTTTTTTTTAAACGGTATTGCTTTCAGTTATCACCAAGGAAAACGCACTGTAAGTTTGATCCGCGAGTTCTGGGACATCCTGTATATCTATCCTTGTCGCAAAATAAACTCAATCTGGGGATAAATAAAACAGAGACACGTTTGAAAATTTTGAAGTGTCACTAAAGACTGTTGTCATTTTGCCAAACTAAATTCCCTCAAACTGATGTCTTCCTCGTCGCACTTACGACATTTCCATTTATTATCTTTGTTCCACAATAAACTCACGCCAGGAATGTAATGGCGCTACCTTAACACGTAGTGTGTTGACTTAGTGACCTTATTCTGCCGTCCGAAATATCACAGAAACAAAGTTTATATGAAAAAATCGAAAATTGAAACGGCCTTATAAGCGTTGCTTTTTGATTAGATGGCCTAGAATTTACCATAATTTGAATATTTTGGATTTTTAGAATTATGTCATTCTTAATTTACCACAATAAACTGCATGCTATTATTTTTTTCGGGAATTCGTAACACTGTTGTGAGGAATGAATAACTTAAAATGCTTTTGTTTATTTGTTATAATTTTTTTTCCAAAAGTTCCCTCTGTAAGCAGAGCAGGTGTCGCGACAAAAGTAAAGCAACAAATATCAAAGAGTGTCGTGGAAACAAAACGTCATATGTATTTCAATGACAATTTGTGCAAGCATCAAAACAACTCAAAGAACGAGTTCTTGAGGCGTTTCATAATGGAGAACGTCAAGCCGAAATTAGTCGACGTTTTGTTATTCCTCGGTATACTGTTTGTCGCATATTGCAAAATTATCAAGAGTGGGGAGACCTGGATGATATTTTCAAAACAGGAAGACCAAAAAAATCTTCTTTAACAACAGACAGATTAATAAAAAGAATATCTCAAAAGACCCTTGGAAATCTGCACGTCGTATAAAAAGCGAAATAGAAAACTTAAACTTGAGCACTCGAAGTGTTCAACGCAGATTAGTAGAAGCTAAATTATTTGGAAGACGTCCAGCTAGAAAACCACTGATTTCCAGAAAAAATAAACCGCTAGATTGGAATTCGCCAGAGAGCATGTAGGCTGGAACCTTGAAGACTGGCAAAAAATTTTATTCAACGACGAAACAAAATATGATTCATTTAAATCAGACGGGATAAGATGGGTAAGAAGGCCTATGAACGAAAGATTCAATGAAAAGTACATAGCACCAACAGTAAAACATGGTGGAGGAAATGTAATGTTGTGGGGTTGCTTCTCACATCACGGTGTTGGCCCTTTACAGTTCATTGACGGTAACATGGATAGATTCCACTATCGGGATATTTTAAATACAGTCATGCTACCTTAAGCTGAGTGGAATATGCCACTGAGATTTGTGTTCCAGCACGATAATGACCCAAAACATGCCTCATTACTAGTTAGAGAATGGCTTCAAGAGAACCTGATTAGAGTTATGAAGTGGCCGTCGCAATCTCCAGACTTAAACCCCATTGAGCATCTATGGGAAGAATTCTTCCCATAGATGCTTAATGGGGTTTCCAATTGGAAAGCCGAATAAGATGTCAAAACTTTAGAAATATAAATGAGCTAATGGAAAAGATACTAGAAGTATGGAACAAATTCCACAGAGTACGTTAGACAAATTAATAGACTCTATGCCAAGAAGGTGCGCCGCTGTGATAAAAAGTAAAGCTGGTCCTACTAAATATTGAATACTAAACATTATAATAATAATAATAATAATAGGCAGAATATAGCCTAAGGGAGTGCGTGTCGGCTCAGGGACGCGAGGGTCGCGGGTTCGATTCCGACCCAGGGTGAAAAAAAAAGGCTATATTCTATCTCGTGATTCGGAAGTCACGTTAAGCCATTGGTCCCGGTCTATTGAGTTGGTCATCACGCCCCTCATAGATTTGTAAACCAGTCCTAGACTGTGTAACAACATAAGTTTATTCATGCCAAGATACAGCGTATTTGCACACGTCAACCAACTAGATTTAACTAGAAGAGAATGCAGCTAAAAAATTCAACTTTATAATAGCTGTTACAAACTTAAACTATACAGGATGTCCCAGAACTGGCTCCCCAGAGAAAAAAAGGAGCCTTAGGGCGAATATATTAACGTGTAGTTTGAAGAAAAAAAGTCCTAGCTCAAATGATAACCGAGAAAAGACATTCTGAAGTTGACCAATCAGAGTTGAGCATCATTAAGGTGGAATAATCGCAATTTTGCGTTGCCTAGGTTTCCTTTTTATCCGTAAACCTCTATAATTCTGTCCATTAGATTTGGTCCACTACATTTATTAGAATGATTGTTCACGTCAGTTTGACATTTGTTATACAATTTCGCTGTGATATTTAATTCAAGTGTATCATTTAACATGTATTCTTCCTCTGAGTACGTAGATATGATTCTTACTTTTGCACGATGTGGGAACAATGCACGTGAAGCATAAGGTTGTACCGTGAACAATTTCCACAAAGACAAAGTCATTCGGATCATAAAACAATCCTGAAATTAATCGCTCGGCGTCGAGAAACGGGTCAGATGCAACCAGTTCGAAGAAGAAGTTGGGGGTGCTCCAAGAAATGTAACGACTGTCGAACATGAGGAAGCCGTATTGAATGTCTTTGAGAAAGACGGCACCCGGAGTATTCGAACAGTTTCTCGTGAAATGGGTTTATCCAAGAGTTCGGTGCAGAGAGTTCTAGCTGATAATAGGAGGCATCCGTATCACTATACACGAGTATAACATCTTCTGCCAGAGGATTATCCAATTAGGCGAGAGTTTTGTCTGGACTGGGCTATTGGGCGATCGTTTGGCAAATATAAGTGGTGGATCTTTCCATTTGTTAAAATTCCGAATCCCCCGCTCTAGATTGGACCGTTTGAATTCCCCACAAGATTAACGGGGACAAGATATGCTCAGTTCATTGGCACGGAGCTACCTGATTTACTTGAAATTGTACCTCTTGCTTATCGCATAAATGACTGGTTCCAACATGATGGTGCTCCACCACATTTTAGCAGAAAGGTTCGGGAAATTTTGGATAACCAATATCCACAGAGCTGGATCGGTCGAGGAGGACCGCATCATTGGCCTGTCAGGTCTTCAGATCTGAATCATTTATCGGCGGCTGATATGAGAGTTAGAATTCAGGAGGTTTTGTTTCAGTTACTGAAGAAATGATAACTAACGCTACTACAAGAAGTTTGTTACATAGAGAACAATTGTGCATACAAATGAATGGTGGTCATTTCAAACATCTGCTTTAACATTATTACTTACTTAAATAAATGGTTCTTTTTAGAATCTCCATTTTTATTGTTTTATTTCGAAGTTATTATCTTTTGCAATTGTCAAGTCTTGATGTTGATGACAGATAAACGTCAACGAATTTTTATATCGGAAAACGTCAAAATTCCAGTTGCCCAAACATTTTATTGATTTGTGCGATATCAGAGATTTTTTGTTGTTGTTTAGCAACCGATCGGATTTTTTAGTAATACCTGAGGACGAGCTTCCGGGATTGGTGAAATTAAAAACTTTATAACTCGGTAATTTGAGCTAGCAGAAAATTTATTTTAGTCAATTTAGAGTCTCCTTTGTTGTCAGCACATGCCTGTTTTCTCTGGGGAGCCAGTTCTGGGACACCCTGTAGATTAATTGCATACATTTCCTAGTTGTTGCTTTACTTTTGTCGTGTTGTGAAAGTCAACATTTTGTTTGGAATATTAAAAAGAAAACAATTTTTGTTGCAATTTTATTTCTTTCATCCGAAGTGGACTATTGATAAGTTATGTAAAAAATACTGGATGCATTGTTACTCTACTGCTTCACAGAAGTTGAAAAACGATCGTATATTTCAAAAATAAACTTTATTTCATCCTGTGTAAAATTTCAAAACTTTTCGTGCCTCCGGCCGGAATTTGGTAAATTACGGATCTCGAAATCGTCCAGAAACACATGCATTGCCGACCTAGTCCGGCTAAAAGTAGGGATTTTGAGTTGTCATCGGTTTCGGTTGGCATTTGTTATCAGAATTCTATCAAACGTCAATGTTTGTTCTGTGGATGGCTCGTTAAAAATGTTTTTCTATTTATAACAACGTACAAACTACAAAGAAGCAATATTTAACTAAAATTAATTAATTAAAATTACGTTTCGAGCCACTTCTTGAATATGGGCTGGTGTATTTATTACAACAAATGTTTCAGGAAAATGTCAAAAACAAAACAAATTAATTAAATTTAATAAATGTCAGGAAACAAGAGCGATGTTGATTTTAAAATTTAAATATTTAAATGTAAGTGTTGGCAACACAAAAAAAGTCCCTAATACCAATTATTAAAACAAGTGCTTTAACAAAAATCCGCAGAAGTCGGCACGAAAAATTTTGTGTATCACACGTCCAGAAACTGTTTTGCGAGCATTCGTACTTGCAATACTCGTCTATCGACTCGTATTGCAAACCGTACTCATGCTCGCAAACGTGCAGTTTCTGACCTTGTGATACAAATAACTATTACGTCATCAGTTTGAATCCGGGAAAACGCAAAAAACGGCCGCACGCCGGTTAAGTGTTGCTATAGGAAACACAAAAGTAATAATCGCAATAACAATTATTCAGGTTTAAGAAATGTTTTATTCAAAACTACATCTAAATACAAATTAACAATTTAACTATTTCGGCCACAAAGAAGATGCATTTACTTTCTCAGACTAAAAACGTTTGTTCACAAATAAAATAATACAACCATTTAAATCAAATCTAAAAAATAGGCCAGCCAGCCGTAATTTTCTTCACATTATTTTCTGATTTCCATTTACAAAAATGGCTGAATTGTTTTTGATACCTTTCACCAGACTTGCTAGGTATTAATTCAGCACAGGCTTCTGCAGATTTTCTTACAATTTCTGGAGGATTTGCTTTAGAAGTCATTTTGACGCACAAAATTATGTCAACAAAATCAACAAAATAAACAATTGCCAAACAGCCGTTGCTAATCATGTTCCGAAAATGTGACTAGATTTGGAGCTTTTGTTGAATTATTTTGAAATTAATTTCAATGTTTCTTTCAAACGAAATTTGAGGCAGGATGAAATAAAATACATAACGACATTCGTCCGTGAACTCTTTTTACAGTACTCGTTTCGAGTTTCAAGACTCGGCTCCTTTGTCGCCTCGTCCTTAAACGTCTAACTCGTACTGTAAACTATGAGTTCCCGGACTTATAACGTTAATTACTATTATTGTTGCTTCACTTATGTCCGATACTGTAAATATTTGTGCAAGTCCATATTCAAATCTGTAGTATTATTAGAAGAATCCTTCTAATTCTATAAACTATTGATAGACTTTTTGTTTATATTTTTTATTCAAAAACTATTTATAATATTCATTTGTTTTTATAACAACTGCTCACTAATTAATATCAAATATAAATTTAATATTACAACAGCCCCCCTTAAATTTATTTTTTCTTTATTCTATATTCTTAATGTCTGAATTTTCTACGCAATAGTTATGTTTAAATTTTGATAGGGGCTTCGATCGGCGAGCATTTCACTCGTTTATATGTATTTAATTTCTATTTCTTTTTTTTGCAATATTTCTCGTATAAAATGATGCCTGATATCTATGTGCTTGGTTCTGGAATGTTGAATTGGGTTTTGTGCGAGGCTCCTTGCACCTTGATTATCTTTCATTATTTGAATTTGTTTATATATGTCCAACACCTCCTTTAAAAATCGTCGTAAATAGATGGCTTCTTTTGTTGCATCGGATAAACCCATATATTCTGCTTCTGTACTTGAGAGTGCTACTGTTTGTTGCTTTCTTGCTTCCCAGCTGACAGAACAATTTGCAAAAATAAAAATATATCCTGTGTAAGATTTTCTGTCGTCAGGATTCGCTCCCCAGTCAGCATCTGCAAAACCAATTATATCTTCAACATTTTTTTCGTAAACTAATCCGTAGTCCCTAGTTTCTTTTAAATATCGTCGTACTCTTTTTGCAGCAATCCAGTGTTCCTTTCCAAAACACGTATTAAATTGACTTAAACAGCTTACGGCATATTATTATGAAATATCTGGCCTTGTTGAAACTGATAAATACATAAGGGAACCAATTAAATTCTGATTTGGACACCTTGTCATCTCTTCTTTTTCTTTTTCCGTTTTTGGACACATTTGGGTCCATGGGAGTTGAAACTTCTTTTGAATTTTCCATTCCAAAACGCTTTAATAAATCATCAACATATTTCTTCTGACTCATAGTACTTTGTTTATCTTTACGTTAAATTCAATTCCCAAACAATATTTTATCTGTCCCATATCTTTCATCTGGAAAATTTTCGCAAGATTTTCTTTCAGATTATTAATTTCTTCCATGCTGTTAGACGCTATTATTATATCATCTATAAAGCTCGGATTCTATGCAAATTGCATATTTGTTTCTATGAAGTATATAGACAAAATTTCGGATTTTCTGGGCGTATTCACAAATTTTGAATGAAATTACGTCATTTTGAAAATGCATATTTTGCATATTTTAAGTATCTTCAGCATATTTTAGGGAAAAAATGCATATCAGTGCATATTTCTCCAATTTTCCAGATTTTTTTTGTCAAAAGTATGGAATAAATTCATTAAAATAATTTTAATAAAACTTAAACATTTTTTTTTAAATCTTTGGACGAGTCACTTTTAGTTTATAAAAATACATATTTTAATACCAAACAAAATTCCAAGCAGTCATTTGTTTCCGAGTGATAACGTCATCGGTATATTTTTTTAAATAGAAACCCCCTATTTTTTTCTTGATTCAGATATCTGTTATCTTACATGAGGAAATTTTTGAGAAAAAAAATAATAAATTTGAAAAAAATAAATTTTATAACGAACAAAAACAAGTCAAAAAATCAAGTAGATAAATCAAACAATTAAATAGTACTGCGAGTTTCAATCGTTTGTGTTATTTGTTTTACAAAACGTTTTCGAAAATGGCTCATTTAACAGAAACACAACGTATAGAAATTTTCTTTTTGATTGAGTGAGGGGATAAAACTAGATAAAACTAAAACAGGAGGAATTTCTTCATAGACTTGTTTATTGTCAACAAGCTGGGGGATGGCAATTCGTACATTTAAATCCTTAATTTTAAGTATGTACTTAATAACACAGTTTTTGAGTTGTTTTTGTTCCTTATAATAGTATATAATGATACAAGTTTATAAGGAAGCCTTTAAAGCACGCGCGACGAGTTTAAGAGCACGACGCGTAGCGGAGTGCTTTTAACGTCGCAAGTGCTTTAAAGGCCCTTATAAACGTGTATCATACGCTATTTTTTATTATACCTGCACTACAATCTGAAAATCATAGCAAAAAAAGTAAATTGAATTACCTTTTCTGAGGTAATCTATGTCATTAATCGTTAATTAATGTAGGTGAATTTGTTGTTACCTAAGCAACCTTTAAAGCTCGGCGTGCTTGAATCGCCTGTTTTCGCACGCTCAGGCGTGCTTAAAACGGCGATTCTGATGCAGGTATAATAAAAAATTTATTTTTTCCAAATTTATTTTTTTTTTCTCAAAAATTTCCTTATGTGAGATAACAAAATTTTTATACTGTCATTTAGACAATTAAAAGGGCTATCAGAATCAAGAAAAAAAAAATAGGGGGTTTCCATTTAAAAAAAACATCGATGAAATCATCACTCGAAAATAAATGACTGCTTGGAATTTTATTTGGTTTTGAAATAGGTATTTTTATAAACTAAAATTCAAAGATTTTTTGAAAAAAAATTTGTTTAATTTTTAATGAATTTATTCCATACTTTTGCCGCTCACTGTATACATATTAATAAATTTTGAATAAATAGATTAATTCTGTGAAATTTGTCTTTTTTTAAATAAGTGATAGAGCATATTATAGCATGTTTCTGCATATTTTTTGCATATTTGTGCATATTTCAGTGCATTTTTAGCTAAAAAGCGTGCGTTAATTTTATGATTTTTGAAAAGAGGTTTTTTTTCTGAATTCAACGATGTATCACATGTAATAATAGTTTACATAAGAATGGTAAAAAAAAATTTTTTAATTTTAATTCAAAAATAAATAAACTGTTATCTTTGAAAACAGGTTCTATTATTAATTTATTTATTACTTATTTATTAATTATAAAAATGCATTATTTAAGTGAAACCGAGCGGATAGAAGTTCTAATGATGATTGGATATGATGATTGGAGACGAAGCTGTGCTGAAGTGATGACACTTTTGATGACACACAAAAAATGAAACGGTCATTATGTGATACAGTGTTGGATTAAAAAAAACACTCTTTATCATGAAATTAACCCCTGTTGCCATTTAAAAAAAATCAAGTTAGCTTTGTATCTCGAAAACAAATGAAGGTATTGTAATGATTTGAATACATTGCTTTTTCCGCCAAATATTCGAACCTGCGCAAACGGTAACAAATGTGGTCGTGATCGTCATCGAATCGGAGGAGCCCTACGTTGTGATTTTCTTTTGGCGGAAAAGGTTCGGAATGCAAACGATGAGGGTTCCAGTTGGAAGAGTGCCGCAAATAAAATACACATGTGAGGAACGCAAAATACCTTTTATTGAAAATGCCTGTAATAACTTTGATGAAAAGAAAATTGAAACGAACCCAAAAGACAGAAACTAAGTTTAACGAAGTACAAGAAATTAACTAGTTGAGTACATCACAAAGATAAACAACAAGATGAATGCAACAATATTTAAAATAACAGAGAACGGGTACATAACAGACAAAATGACAGGTTAAAGCTTGCAAAACAAGTAAACAAATTATAAGGCAGTTATTACAGACAGGGACGGATGAAAAACCCTCTTCAAAAACCGTATCCCAGGTATTACTCATATTTTACAATTTGATTAATGGCAAAACAATGTTTGATTTGGAAGTACGCGGCCCAGGTACGCCAACGGGAGCTTAGAGCTGGAGGTAACAAACTTTCGGCCGCGAGGGGACTCAGAAGAATAATCTGAATCATCTTGAAATCAAGCGACGTTTATAGATATTCGGGGTATTAATGAACGTCAGACTATTTCACCGACCAAGCAAGAGTGACAGAGCGTTTCGGGGTCGTACGATTAGCATTCCTAGACCGCAACCGCAAAGACCTAGGTCCGCCGTCCCCAACCAACCGTTTCCGGACAAAACCCCGAAGTCTCTATAACCGTCGACGGAAGCTTCACGAAAACATCCCGACGCCGCTCCCGCAAAGACTAAGGTCCGCCCCCGCTAACGGTCTTAAATAACCGTAGCTTCCACAGAAATTTACTAAACAACCCCACGACTTCCTGATTGTCACCTAGCTCCCACAGGGGCGCACTTACAACATTTTACTTTAACTTTTCCGAAATCTAACAACACGAAGGAAAAAAAAAACGAATTTAATTCTATCGAACAAAGCGTAACATTAAACGATGAGAAAATCCAGCAAAACAAAGCGCAACATTAAACAATGATAAAATAAGCAAAACAAAACGCAACATTAAACAAGGATAACATAAGCAAAACAAAACGCAGCATTAAACAATGAGGAAATAAACGAGAACAAAATGCGAGGTTACATAACGATAAAATCAGAGTGCTTTAAAAAGGAATACCATACTCGCTGGCAATACTAAACAAAAATATGGCGGGTTGAGTGCCGTTAGAAAATGTTAGTGAAAGAAAAACAAAATGGACGCACGCGGTCCGGACGACGGCTACTAATTTCCGAAATTACAAGATTGCAAAAAAAAAGAACCTCCCGGGAGAAACTTAGGGATAACGCTTAAAATTAACAAATGGGCGCTTCTTAAAGAAACCGCATGCAACAAAATGAAATCTACAACATACCCTTACCACGTGGTCCTGGTCCCAAAAACAAAGACAACGGACAACGGACAACGAACGTGAGATAAATAATTACCCGTGTGGATAAAAAAATGAAACTGCCGGATTCTTCACGGGGACACAAAATATCTACTCGGGACGGTAGTGTAATTGGTTCGGATTTAACTTACAAATTTGAGAAACTTGGATCGCTCTTCGCAAGGTGTGTTCGTTTCGAAAAACTAAACAGAAGTGACCTACCCCCTTCAACCGCCCGCGCGAGCCCGTTTCATCCCCCCTATATTTCCGCTTTTCAACAGCGTCGCCAACTCGCTAAGATTACCAACCCCATCCCTTAGTTCCTAGTCTAGCCGCTAGTACCTTCCCATTTGGCGCGCTCTCGTGGCGGTACCGGGAATTAAATTTTTAAATTTTAAACTGGGTCACTACAGTATTAAACTCAAAAAAATTACAAATTATAGAATTTAAATGCCCTTAACTCCGTAGCAAATTTCAAAGAATTCCAACAAACGGTTTGATAGGTTTAATAAAAAGAGCCTCAAACGGTAGCTACGTTTATTTATTTTTTAATTAAATTTAAAAATTTTTTTTTAGGGTTGTTATGTAAACTATTATAACATGTGATACATTGTTGAATTCATAAAAAAAATCTCTTTTCAAAAATCATAAAACTAACGCCTGTTGCCATTTAAAAAAATCCTAGTTAGCTTTGTATCTCGAAAACAAATGATGGTATAAAACTGAAAAAATTGCAAAGAATAGAATTTAAATGCTCTTAACTCCATACCAAATCTCAAGGATTTCTAAGAAACCATTCTCGAGATATTTAACTGTTGCCATACTTTGTAGCGACCCTGTATATGCGCATATTTTGTTCATTTTTTTGTGCATATAATCCGAGCTTTAATCATCTACATACACTGCTATTAAAACCATGTTTTCTTCGTTTCCTCTTCTTGTTCTTCTCATATAGATGCATTTGTCTGTGCTGAGGTGTCTTAAATTCAACTTCTGTAGGTTCTCATCTAATTTTTTGTACCATTGACGACCTGACTGCTTCAATCCATATAATGCTTTTTTCAATAAACAAACTTTGTTTTGGAACACGACTTCTTCTCCAATTTCATTTATTCCTTCAGGTAATTCCATGTAAATTTCCTCATCGATATCCCCATTCAGGTATGCTGTTACAAAATCCAACTGATGAACTATTAAATTGTATTGTGCTGCGATGGCCATTATTAGTCTTACAGAACATAATCTTGAAACAGGTGCAAAAGTTTCTTGGAAATCTATTCCTGGCAATTGGGCATAACCTTTTGCAACTAATCTTGCTTTTCGACGAGCGATCGTACCATCGGAATTAAATTTTGTTTTCAGAACCCATTTACAGCCTATTACTTTTCGATCACTTGGGCGATCAACTATTTCCCATGTTTTATTTTTCTTTAGAGAATTAAATTCATTTTTCATCGCTTCTCTCCATTCTTCGGATTCTTGTCGTAAAAATGCTTCTTTAATTGTTTTTGGATCTTCTTCAGTAATTTCATTTGTTCTTGAACCTTCTTTCTCTGTTATTTCTTCTTCACATGCTTGTACGTATAATTTCTTAGGTCTCCTTTCTTTCCTGTATAAAGAAATTTTGGTCTTCCAGGTTTTCGCTTTTCTCGTGTTTCTACTTCTCTTCTTTCGTTGTAATTTTCTTGCAAGTTTTTTATTTCTGTTTGATCTTCTCATTATTACTAGCTTCACGTTCTGTTTCTTCATTTTCTGGTTGATTTTCTATTGATTCATTTTCAAGTTTTCTATAATTGTTCAAATATATTTCAACTTCTTTTTCTTTCTTCATAATATCTTCAGAAGTAAATTCTTCCTGCATCGGTTGTCCATTTATACTTCTAAATGGACATCTATTTCTTAAATAATTTGCTGTAGAAATTGCTTCTGCCCAAAATGAGGGCGACAATTGCGATTGTATCATCATACATCTTGCCATTTTTACTAAAGTGCGATTTCTTCGTTTTGCGACGCCATTTTGTTCTGGTGTATATGCCACCGTCATTTCATGTTTTATTCCATGTTTCTCCAAATAACTTTCAAGTTCATTACATAAATACTCAGTTCCATTATCCGATCGAAGACATTTTATTCTTTTTCCTAGCTGATTTTCAACCATTGCCTTGTATTTAAAAAATGCACTGGCAGCTTCACTTTTCTTCTTGATAAAGTAAATTTCGCACCAACCTGACTTATCATCAATAAACGTAATAAAATATCTTGATCCACCAATCGAGTTGGTCCACATACATATATCGGTGTGAATTATGGTGCTATTCTCTAAGCAAAAGTCGCCCACTGTAACTCTATAACTCTATAAGCTACATTGTGTAACACAAAATGGTATTCTCTAAGGGAAATTGTCTCTGTAACATACATTCTATAGCTTACAGTCGCTGTAAATTTATGGTGAGACAAATCGTCACCATAAGCACTGTAAAGCCTCTGTAAGTCATCAATTCATCATAAATGTCAGTACATGTAATCTTGACGTTTGGTTTCATGTTAATTCTGCCTGGTTCTACCGATTATACCGACTCACTATCACAAAGATAAACATGAACAACGCCCATTCTTGTGGCGATAAAACGGGACCAGTACCAATTGCATTTAATTTCATGGACAACTTATACCAAGACTTCTGTTCGCGTTATCTCAAAGGACCAGATTTATTGCGATATCATTTTGCGCTTCTAAAATTAGTAGGTAAAGTAAAGATTTCTTTGCGGCATGCTTCTCGTTTATTTCTCGCTTACAAGTGCCGTAGAGTATAGTCGTATAGTCTATAACCCCCACCAGTGGTAGGGGCTAACGGCCTGAACAACTTCCAAATGTAATTTGAGGAAATATTTGGATCTAATTCGCCAGAACGAAAAATATCATCCGTTTCCATTAAGTTCGAATATTCTTCGTACTGCTCGAAAATTGTATTTTGACACCTTTTACGTTTTGTAATTTTTCATTTTGAAACTTTCCATTTTTGAAAGGTACGAAATTTGCATTGTTCACTTGGGAAAAGCTTTTTCCACTAATTTTCAAATGTATTAAATAGCTCTGTAAGGCAAATGCTTACAGAGGTATTTAGAGAATACGAATTTTATGTATCTCTGTAAGGACGTTTCTTACATTGCTCTGTTAGCTACATACTGTAACTTTTTACATTATATAGTGAAATTTTAGAGAATAGCACTATTAATTCCAATAATGTTTCTTTTCGATGTGATTCATTTCTTGAAAAAGATTTTCTAGTTTGTTTTGCTTTCAAACAAATTGAACAATTTATTAAATGTTCATTGCATCCAATATTCAAACCATAAACTTCGTCACTTCTTGCAAGTTCTTTTAATTGTTGTTCGTTAATATATCCAAATTTTACATGCCACTCTTGTATTTTTGTTCTTGAAATGTTCATTGTACTGTAGCAGGTCAATTTGCCACTATTCGTTTTGGCCGGGGTAGGAGGCCAAGAGGTCCTACTTATGCTCGCGGGACAATAAGATTGCTGTTCGAAATACAGGAACAAGCAAGATAACGCATGGCATTTGGCAACGCGACGCGCCCACCTTGCTGTAACCTTTTCGGGGCGCTCATTTCGAAATAATTCAGTTTGTTTGTGCCGTCAGTCAATTCATTTTTAGTTTATCGGTTCAGGGTTCATTTTTTGTTGATCGTTTCACTTTCAGTTTCGCTTTCAGTTTTCTTTTGTTTCTTTCGCGGTTTCATTTTGAGAATTTTCTTGTAGAGTCTTGGTGCCAGCCGTATCGTCGTTCTTCCAGTTTCGTACCGTCGTTCGCAGGTGGTCCGTTTTGTGGGGGCACGTCAGGATCACGCTGTGATGCCGCGCCTGGTGTCGCCAGCGTAGTAGTATCTCGGCGGGTCCCAAGCGCATCGGGATCATCTGCGGATGTCGTTTTGGGATCAAATTCTGGAAGCAACATCTATCGTGTATTACGCGCGGACTCACCGACACATTACCGCTTCAACATCTGGATTTCCCAATCGGTGACGTCCAACGTAAACAATCCGGCGCCATGATCGACCATCTGTCAGTTAGCGCGCAAGTGTAGGATCGCCGGAAGTTGTCATCGGGATGCGCGGTCCGTGCTATTACCGGGACGCCTTATCGCCCAACGGAATAACGTCCAGATCTTTCGTGTTGCTAGCCTAGATTCGGGGGTAGCCAAGAAAACCCATCGCGAGCGGAAATTAGAGGACTCGGTCGGCGTCCGCCGAGCGGGCGGCTGTGCCGCAAGTCGCGAGCTGCGAATCACGTGCGTGGCGTTCGGGATCCGCAATCATCCCTGTGGGTGGATTGCCGAACGCCATGGCGCTTATCGTCCGGCGCTGCCAGCCTCCGGGGCCGTCGAGGAGCCCGAAGATTTACCGTACCGTTTTACCGTTTACCGTTTTGCCGTGGTCGAGAAACCCCTCGTCGTCTAGCGAGATCGAGGTAATTATCCGTCATTAGCGAATTCACTTCACTAATTTTCGTCTATTAGGGGTAGTTCGAGCCAGATTACCGTACCGTACCACGAAGGAGAACCGGAAAGTCCTCCTTCGATTTATCGTGAAGCAACCCCTTTCAGCGGAAAGGAATCGTTTTGAGGGTGGTCGAGAGCCACGTCGTTTTGAGGGTGGTCGAGAGCCACATCGTTCTTTGAGTCGGCGCCCGACAAGTCATCATTCGTAAGGACCGTTTACCGTTCAAATAATGAATACCGTCAAGGTCACGCCGTGACGCCGAAAAGGAACAGTACCGTACCGCAGTCGAAAGGATGCAATCGAGGACACACCACGTTACCGGCATAAGATAAGTCGTACAATTTTATTGCGGAATCATAAGAACTTGCGCCTCAAATTTCCCGCTTCTCAACATTTAGAACCGTCTCATACTTGTAAAAAATTTCAGAGTTCAAACATTTCAGATTTTTAACAGATTTCACAAATTTCAAGTTTTCAATTTTGCATTTCAATCATTAATAGCAGTTCTTCTACTTTCAGGAAGTTTGCAAGGTTCCCATAGTCGAGTCAATTTTTCGGAACTTTTCCGACCGCAGTTTTTTTTTGACATTTTTTTAGCATAAAATCAAAGCTAATTTCACGTTGTAAATTTACAAAAGCAGAAGACTGCGTTTCCTTTTTGTTTTACATATGTAACAAATTCTTTCTTTTTTTACATCGGAGTTGTATTAATTTTAAGTTTATTCACAACAATAAGTTACAAGGTCCCTGTAAGGGAAAGCTTTCTTAATAAGACCAGAATAAGAGTATTGTATAAGATCATTAAGGTGAACTGGTTCGAAATTCACAATTGAACAGAATTACGTAGAGTAACGTTTGCCAATTCCACGGACCAGTGCACCCTTTAATAAGCACATCTTATTTCCTGGACTGTTGGCCCTAAAATTGAATAAACTCATTTATTTAATTCCAAGGGATTAAGTTTTTTATTTTTGTACTGTCTCCGAAGTAGAAGGGAGTACTGAGCACTTGTCCCGGCAGCTGGACAAGCTTACAACCAGCTCAGAACAATAGCTGCCTGGCGCCCATTTTTTTAATTTGTGAACCCACGCCCTATGCCCCGAAAACCCCCTGAGAGCCCGGAGCAGTCACTGGCCACTTTTTGGTCACAGTACTTGCAGCTGCTGTCTCTCCCTTTTTATCTAGAATTTCGAGAACGTAGTAAAGATGATTTCTTTTTTGACCAATCATAATTTCTTTTCCATCTTTATCAAGGATATAACAACTGCGCACTAATTAATGTAGGATGTGGGGTAGTTAATGCACACTTTAAAGTTGCAGAACTATATTAACGGATAAACAGTAGCAATACAAAAATAGCCGGCTTCTTCTTGGTGGCTGGCGAACGACTAATTAGTGCGCAGCTCGGACGTCCGCGCCTGCGCTGCTCTTGTGCGGGTGGCGATTCCTTTCCACCCTACATCTCGGCCATCCTCTCCGTCATACGCCCCGAATGGTTTCATCTGATCCGCGCTTGATGTGGTGTTCTTCGGACCCTCATGGTTCCCAATCTTCTCAACTTCATATCTGTCGATTCCCGTCCTATTGGTAACCCGGTATGGACCAAGAAATTTTGGCAAAAGCTTTGAACAAGGAGCAAACTGGGTTCGCTTGATAGCTACCAAATCACCAACTTGGTACTTCAGGGACGACTTTCTCTTCTTGTTGTATGTTCGACAATTTTCAATTTGAATTTCTTCTATCTTCCTCTTCGCCTCTTCCCGGAGACTTTGCCTATCCTCTATGAACTGATTGACAAATTCTTCTTCAATCATTTCCTTCAATTTTAGATCTTCAGTTCTTCGGATTGTCACCCCAAAAAAGAGTTCAGAAGGCGACCTCGCGATACTTCTATGATAAGTTGAGTTTAGGGCTTCTTGAACTTTTCTCAAATGCTTATACCATTTTTCGCTGTCATCCAACGACAGTTTCGTTAATAATGGAACTATAGTTCGATTGACTCGTTCGATCTGCCCATTTCCTCGAGGAACACCTGTGGTGATGTGAACCAACTTGATTTTTTCTTCAGCGCAATATTCTTCAAACTTGGCTGACGTAAAAGCCGCGCCTCGATCTGATATAATAGTCTTCGGATTGCCAAAGATACTTTGCTGATCTTTCAAGTGCCGAATTACTTCTTCTGAGTTTGTGGTTTTCGTTGGGTATAGCCAAACAAATTTAGTAAACGCGTCTATCACGGCAAAAATATATTTGTATCCTTTCTTGGTTTGCGACAATGGACCCAAGTGATCCACATGGTAAGTTTGTAAAGGTCTGTCACCTTTATCAATAGGGTTCAGGAAACCTTCTTGCTTCCCAGATTTTCTTTCAGCCAAAATACAAGGCACACAATTGGATACTATTTTCTTGATTTTTTCTTCTAACCCCGATATCCAATACTCTCTTTGAACTAATTCTTTAGTTTTTCTAACACTAAAATGTCCATTTTCATGCGCCAACTTTATAATTTCTTCTTCCATTTTTTCTGGTATGACCAAAAGTTTAGTTCCATCTTCATCTTTATACAGTAGACTCTTCTCAAACACAAAATTTTTGTATGGTTTAATTTTTAGGACTTCTGTTATTACCTTCAGGTGAGCATCGTTCTGTTGAGCCAGAGATAACTTTTCTAAAAATGCATTTTTTATGCTCATTACGATGGGATTCCTGCTCAAAGCGTCGCAATGCTTCATGGAATTTCCTGGACGATGTTCTAACACGTAGTCAAATTCTTCGAGAAGTAGAGCCCATCATGCCACTCTGGTCACCAAATCTTTTTTCTTCATGGTCATGGTAAAAGCTGAACAATCTGTCTTGATTCTGAACTTTATACCAAGTAAATACGTGCGGAACTTTTTCAAGGCTTCAATTATAGCTAGTACTTCTAATTCATAACTACTATACTTCTTTTCAGCGTCTGATGTTTTGCGACTCATGTAGTATACGGGATGAAATTTGCCGTCAACATCATCTCGTTGCATAAGCATTGCTCCGTATCCATCCCTGCTTGCGTCAGTGTAGAGTTCAGTTTCTTTTTCGAAGTCGAAGATCTTCAGTACAGGTTCTTCACATAATTTCTGCTTTAACATTTCAAACGACATCTTCTCTTCTTCTCCGAATTTGAACTTTCTTTCACCTTTTAACAAGTCGCTGAGTGGTTTTGCTATAATCGAATAATTCTTGACAAACTTTCTGAAGTATCCAGTTAACCCCAAAAAACTTTGAACTTGCTTAAGAGTTGTTGGTTTCGGAAATTTTGTCACTGCGGCGATTTTTCCCGGCGATGGACGAATAACACCATTTTCAACTTCATGTCCCAAGTTTCCTTTTCAAAAATTGGCATTTTTTCCAATTGATAAGTAGATCGTATTCTTCAGCTCTTCTCATCACTGTTTTCAGCCTGTCTATAGCCTCTTCTTCATTTTCTGCTGGTATAACCAAATCGTCCATGTAGGCTAGAACCAAGTCTTTCTGAATCAGGTCTCGGAAAATATTATTAATGAATCGTTGAAAGACAGCTGGCGAGTTGCATAGGCCAAATGGAGCCTTTAAAAATTCATATTGACCGGACGGTGTGACAAACGACGTATACTTCGTACATGATTCTTCTATAGGAACATGGAAAAATCCATTTTTGAGATCAATGGTTGTAAAAACCCTGGAGCTACAAAGCTTGTCGAGTTGATCTTATATAACGGGTAATGGATACCTGTCTTTAATGATTTTGCTGTTTAATTTTCGGAAATCAACGCAAATTCTTGTTTCACCATTCTTCTTTTTTACCAATACGATTGGACTTGCAAAATCTGACGAGCTAGGCTTTATGATTCCGTCTTCTAGTCACTGCCGTATTAACTCGTCGACTTCTCTCTTTTCAGATAATGATAACCTCCTGGGAGACTGGAAAACGGGCTCTTCATCTTGCAGAATTATCTTCATAGTCACGTTGGTCTTTTTCGTTGTTTTAGGAGTATAGTTTTCGACCATCTTCTTTATTTCTTTTTTATGCTTTGATCCGCCAATATCCAGTTCTTCTTCTTCTTCTGGTCGCAGCAACATGACCGCGTTTTCTTCGGTCAGAAGCTCATCACAAGAGTCCTTTTCGTCTTTAAACTTCGGTCTTGGAACGACTTCTATTTTTTCAGCATTTGCCATCAAAGTAACATGCATTAGAATCGGTTTACCTACAATCAAAGTCATATCTATAGGCATTTCCCCGTCAGGTACGACATGTAGAATAGTCTTGAACGACGCCTGATCAATTTTCAGAACAGCTTCAAATTGTCCTAAGGCTTTCACCAATCCCTTTCCAAACCCAGTGAAAGTAATTTCTTTTCTTTCAAAGTTGGGCGCGCCCAGGTCAAGAAAACTCGTCAACGTGATCAAGTTAAAATCGCTTCCGGTATCAACTAACGCCATCATTTTTACTCCGTTAACTTCCAAATGTTTATGCATACCATGATCGAGTTCTGCTTCTTGTTCTTGAATTCGTAAAGCTTTCTTATGATTTTTGTTGTCAGTTGATCCTTCTTTCTTTTCTTCTTGTTTACTCGGGCAAGCGTTAGAAAGATGACCAAATTCGTTGCAGGAAAAACACTTTGTCCCTTTCGACTTATCTTTACATTCTTTCGACTTATGTCCCTTTCTGCCACAGTTATAACATCGATCTTTTGTCGTCATTGGCGCCGGTTGTTTATACTTTTCATCTTTTGGTTTTACTTCGGCTCTTCTTTTTTCTTGGCTGTTCTTGAATTTTGTATATACTAAAAGTTTTTCCTTCAAATGTTTAATACTTTTAGCACCGTACAGAATTGACTTATTTGTTTCTTCATCTGGAATTCCCTGTACCACGTAATCTATCAAAGCACTTTCTTCTACATCCCCCTGACTTGCAATTTCTTTCATACTAAACAAATTCTGCTGAAAGGTTTCGTCAGATTTTTTCTTCCGTGAACTCAACTTCTTATGAATTTCTGCGCTGTTCGTGTGTTTTCCAAATTCTTCTAATAGTCTTTTTTTCAAAATCTTCCATGACCTAACTCCATGTTCAGAACGCAGAAATAGTCTGGCAGTACCACTTAGTGACTTTTTCCCGTACACAAATTTTTCAATTGAAGTCCACTCCATAATTTCAGCTGTTTCTTCAAAGTCTTCAATAAACTTTGCGATAGTATAACCGTCATCGCCACTAAACTTCTGTAAGGCATCATCGATATCTCTTGAACTCATGCTAAATCTTGGTGTAAATTCGCCTCGAACATGTCTTCTACGTTCTCTCCTTACAGGTGATTCTTCACATTCTGATTCGCTTTCTTCGTAGTTTTGGCGTCTTTCTGTTGTTTTCTTTTGTTTTCGATTGGCGTTCTTTACTCTTCTTCTGATTTCCTGTTCATCTTCGGTTTCTTCTTCAGAGTCACCCCATTTGTTCCTTTTTTTTCTTTGAGTTTCGTCTTCTCGTTTTTTCCTGCGCCATTTAACATCGTTGACATTTTTTTCCAGAGCTTTTGTCTTCGGTGTCTTCTTGTTCGTTTCTTCGTCGTTGTCTTCTTCAGTATCGTCATAAAATGCATCGTCGTCTTCATCATCTTCGCTGATGCTCTCTTCTTCGTCATCTTCGTCTTCTTCGTCGTCGTCTTCTTCTTCGTCATCTTCTCTTTCTTCGTCTTCACAGTTTTTCTTTTCTGCTGTCTTCATTTTTTTCGCCTTCGTCGTCTTTTTCTTCTTCACCAATTTGTCAATGTCCATTAGACACGAGCAAATTCGTTCGGTCAAAGTTTCGATATCGCCGTAGTAGTCTATGCTTAAAATGTTTGCCACAGACACAAGATCAGCTACACCGAAATTAGCCGTAATGTACACAATTTTCGCACTATGCTCAGGTGAACTGTCTCCGAACTTAAAGCCGTTAAATTCCCTTAGTCTTTTTCGATTGTCGCGATCACCCAACTGTTCGAAAACTATTTGATGCAACACTTGAATTATCTTCTTAGGGGCTTTTTTAATATTGTCCGCAATAAATGCAATTTGACCGAGGTTTTCAATCATTTTTCACTAGTTGCCGACAATTGTTCACCGAATGTCACAGATGTTATGCGTCGTGTCCGAGTCGTTCACTATTTATTTTCGTGCGTTACCTTTATAGCGATCACCTTACTTCCGTTTTGTTCGTCAACTTTTAAAATTCCACGTCTTTCGTCTTGATCCGTCGTTAAATTGGAATTCGTCAGTATTGGCCTCGTTGTTTTCTTGGAAGAAACACAATGCCGCCAGCTGGAGAATCGCTAAAAATAGCACTGCTGCCTCACCACGTTGCCGCCGTCCGTATGTGACGCTGACACCGGCTGGATTAATGAATCGCACAAATCACTAATTTATCCATCGACACACTAACTATCCAACCATCCCGGTTGAGCCCCCAAAGTTGTAGGATGTGGGGTAGTTAATGCACACTTTAAAGTTGCAGAACTATATTAACGGATAAACAGTAGCAATACAAAAATAGCCGGCTTCTTCTTGGTGGCTGGCGAACGACCAATTAGTGCGCAGCTCGGACGTCCGCGCCTGCGCTGCTCTTGCGCGGGTGGCGATTCCTTTCCACCCTACATTAATATCAAATATAAATTTAATATTACAACAAACTCTAGTGGGTACATACAAAATAAATATTTGTGCAGCAAAATTTAAACAGATGTCGGATTTGTACAAATAAATAATAAATAAATCAACACAACTAGTGACCTTAAATAAGTAAACCAGAGATAGCACTCTTTATACGTATGTAATTCTAAAGACCATTCAAATGGGGATATTTTGATAACGTCTTGAAATGACAACTATTTGTTTACCATTGAGCCAAAACGCAAATAAAGCCGCAATCTATAAATGAAAACCAAATATCTATTTGGATAATGATACAATAATGTTTCTAAACAAGGAAAATTATAATGTTATGTGATCTCTAGGTTTTGTTCTTCGTAACAGGAGAAATTGTGATTACTCACCAGTACATAATTAATGTAACGGGATTCAAGAAACGTCTGCTTTCCAATCGGTGGAAATGAAGATTACGGATAACCACCAATATAAACAATTTACCGGTTTCAGTATAGTTAAGCGTTGGTTTACATTCACAAAAGTTGGATGGTAGGTGAGTCATAACTGTACTAGTACAGTTATAGAATCATAACTGTACTAGTACAGTTATGCTGTAGGGTAATATTGCCATAGTGACAATAGTGACATGTCAACAACAATCAACAAATGAAGACAATATCTAACTTTATTCATTATTAATTTAAACAATCGGAACTAAAAACAACAATAATTACTTAAATAGACGGAACTCTGCCATAGTAAAAGTGAACTGCACTTCATAGCATGGGGCATCGGGTAGTACCTACGTCCAAAATGATGAGGGGCAGAGGGGCTATATTTCTTCGACTCTATAAACAAAAAGATAAATACGCTACGAAACTAACACTATGAGCACTTACCAGTTCATGAAAATACGCCAACATCACTGTCATTTACACTTATAACCTTATTTAGATCCTGCCCTTGTTTGAGTGTCTCTATGATTTCAGATAAGTACCTCCTGCCTTTCGATTTTTCCGGTATTAAGCTATTTAAAGCTTGTTCTTCTTCATTTAAGACGTTTTCCGGTAAAACACTATCATTCAAACTCATTTTGCGAAATGTCTGTTTGTATAAACAACCAAATGTAACTATGACACTCGAACATATCATGCAAACGCGATCAACTCAATCTATTTGTGTCTTTGGATTTAATTGTTTTAAATTCTCTTCGGCTTATTCTGAAACCGGTAAACTATTGAACAAACCGCGGATGTTATGAATCATAACAACCTTAGATGTCTTAAAATCCTCGCTCTACGAGCTCGGATTTCAAACCGACATCTGCGGTAGTTATGATAGTCATAACATCGCTAGGTATGTTAATAGCTATTACCGGTTTCAGTATAGTTAAGCGTTGGTTTACATTCACAAAAGTTGGATGGTAGGTGAGTCATAACTGTACTAGTACAGTTATGGAATCATAACTGTACTAGTACAGTTATGGTGTAGGGTAATATTGCCATAGTGACAATAGTGACATGTCAACAACAATCAACAAATGAAGACAATATCTAACTTTATTCATTATTAATTCAAACAATCGGAACTAAAAACAACAATAATTACTTAAATAGACGGAACTCTGCTATAGTAAAAGTGATCTGCACTTCATAGCATGGGGCATCGGGTAGTACCTACGTCCATAATGATGAGGGGCAGAGGGGCTATATTTCTTCGACTCTATAAACAAAAAGATAAATACGCTACGAAACTAACACTATGAGCACTTACCAGTTCATGAAAATACGCCAACATCACTGTCATTTACACTTATAACCTTATTTAGATCCTGCCCTTGTTTGAGTGTCTCTATGATTTCAGATAAATACCTCCTGTCTTTCGATTTTTCCGGTATTAAGATATTTAAAGCTTGTTCTTCTTCATTTACGACGTTTTTCGGTAAAACACTATCATTCAAACTCATTTTGCGAAATGTCTGTTTGTATAAACAACCAAATGTAACTATGACACTCGAACATATCATGCAAACGCGATCAACTCAATTAATTTAAAGACGAGTGTTGGGATTTAATTGTTTTAAATTCTCTTCGGCTTATTCTGAAACCGGTAAACTATTGAACAAACCGCGGATGTTATGAATCATAACAACCTTAGATGTCTTAAAATCCTCGCTCTACGAGCTCGGATTTCAAACCGACATCTGCGGTGGTTATGATAGTCATAACATCGCTAGGTATGTTAATAGCTATAACATAAGCAATTAACTCGCAAAAACATTATTAAAAAATCTACAGAAGGATCAGATAATAAGAGAGTTACCAAACATAGATAAGTGATAATTCTGAAATAAATCTAAGTTCCTTCTAAAATGACATTTGCAGTTATTTCAAGTCCAACTACGCATTGTTCAAGATAATTATATCCCTAGCAAGTACTAGGATGTGTTTGAGATCATTCTAAAGTTGATACATAAATCTGAGAAATCTTTGCAACTGTTGAAACAAAATTAGGAACTTAGGTTGTTTAACATATTCTCGTAGTATAGTCCTACAGAAACTGTAGTGGAATTCGGCTTTGCTTGTAAATTTAAGGGTGACCGATACTGGCGAAGTGATTCAGTTTTGCCACCTTTATAACGCAGCCACTAATACACAGTAAAGTACATACATATATAGATAAGTATGGAAACCAAATTGAATTTTTACCTGAAATAATAAGCCCTGAGGCCCTGACCGTTTCCACGTCCTTACCGAAAGATTATGGGAGCTTTATGGTTTGATCTGGTTTATTAGACAACCAATAAATACATTTCTTATTTTGTCTAAAAATGTGAGACATAATTTTCTTGTGGAAAATGGTCGAATAATAAAATTATTAATATTATAATAGATTAAAATGATCCAATAATATGAAGTCCCAAAATTCATGCCCATAAATAAATGTCTTTTTCGCATTAGACACATTACACGTCGTATGCGAAAAAGACATGTTTTTGCAACGAATTACATACAAGATTTTTTATAATTCCGTAAACTATTAGGCAAACAACAAGAAAAAAGAAATATAATCTGTTCCAAAATCAAAAATCCACCAACAGTGCATTCTACCTCGAAAATACAACCGACAATGTCGCCGACTTTTGTTTTTAGTGTGTCTGCAAGTGTCAGAAAAAAGTGGGGTTGTGAAAGAAAACTGTTGGACAGTCGTTTTGGTGGTAGTTCATCGTGTTTTTTATTCTCATTTTATTATTTCTCTCAAAAAGTATGATATGGTAGCTAAAACCTTTTTCTACATAATAATTATTTTGTGTTTCGTAAATAAACTGAACAGTTGAATGTCAAATTTTGGCGGGAGGTTCAGGCAACCCAAAAAAATTAAACTCATTTCATTGGTTAACGTAGACGATTTTCATAGCAACCGTCGAAAAATGAGAACTCGGATTGTCGCATCGGATAAAATAATGTAATTAATAATTATTATCAGAAAGGGTTTTAACGTATCTAGTAGTGAAAAAAATTGTATATAAACCACGGTAGAGAACATTTTCTAAGACTCGCTTACATTATTGCCCTCGACGCTTCGCGTCTCGGGTAATAATCCAGCTCGGCTTAGAAAAATATGTTCTCTACCTTGGTGTAAAACATACTATTAATTGCTCTAGCGGTTTAATAGTAATTATACACCAAGGGAAAGAAGACATTTTTTTAAGCCGAGGGAATAAAAAAGCGAGGCTTAAAATTGTCTTCTCTAGCGTAGTGTATATATTATTTTTTTCACTACTAGATACGTTAAAACCCGTTCTAATAATAATTATTAATTACATTATTTTGTCCGATGCGACGATCCGAGTTCTCATTTTTCAATGGTTGCTATGAAAATTGAAAATCGTCTGTCTACGGTAACCAATGAAATCAAAGAAAATCTTTTGTTGCTAGGTGACGGCTGTTCATTATTAACCACTGGTTAATAATAAAAAATTATTAACTACTTAGTAGGAGAGAAATTCTACTTCTGGGTTCAGTTCGAGAGTCAATAATGACGCCTTCTAAGACTAGCTGTGAAAACATTTTTTTTATTTCGCTAGCGGTTTAAAAATGTCAAGTAAATGTCAAAGTGGGATGCGCCAGAAATGATAAAACCGAATGCGGAACAGAAAAAGATGGCTTTTTTGATTCACTCGGGGTTTGATCTCCAAAGTAGCCGGAGGTACGTTCAGTACTTCCAGCAGCCATTTTGTGACCACGTGCTTTACATTTACAAGATAAATTATTTTTCTAATTCTTGTACTTAAATTGTAGTCGCGGTTTGATTATTCACACATCATTCGTTCACTATCGTGTTAAAATAAAAATTATATTATTTTCTTTGAGTATTTGATGACCACGTGACTGTTTAGAATCTTGAATTAATTTCTTTATCGCGAAGTATGTGATCTTCTTGCATTTACCGAACTAGTATACAATCATTATAAAACATTTCAATTCAATATTTTTGCCTTGGAGTCTCGAGTTCGGGAAGCTACCGCCAGTGTTCGTCGCACTCAATTAGCTGTGGTCCGGCGTAAGAGCGCAAAATTAGCCTCGTCACCCCCAAGGGGGCCAGCGACCAAACTAGGCCAGCTGACACGTGAAGGGAGGTACCCTTTGGCCCTGCTACAACCTTTCTCCCTCTTCTTTACGACCACCGGAGTAGACCAGGGTGATCTATGAGATTCCAGGGCATCGCGTCGGGTTCAATTTAATTGGGGAAATAATTCAAATCTAAATCGGATCACATAGTTCGCATCTGAAACTCGTATAATGCTGTTCGCGCCATAAACTCCTATATTTGCCCAGCTTAGTCATTTATTCATGAGTCAGATCTCAATTCGAGGGGCGCGAGTCAAATCTCATTGGGTCAAATTTCCACCAACTTCTGCTATTAAATTCATTTATTTATTCCTATAATTTGTTGGGACCAAACACCACCACACTCGATTATTTGTTAAATAAAATTTAAGTGAAGTGTGCTCAATCGATTTAATTTCATCTTTGAAAAACCTTCCGAAGGTACGGCCTCTCGTTAGAACCAAATTAAGCTAAATAATAAATAAAACACAACGTAGAATCCATAAATTTTTCGTAACCCACCTCCACCCGGCGGCACGGCAATTTTGCCGGAGTACATACACTATTACGGATAATACTATCAAGTAATAATGCAGTGCTTATCAACATAATTACCGGCGTCTCGCCTCCACATTTTGACTTTTTTGTGTTCTTTGTTGTGTTCTGTGTCAATGTTAAGGAATTTCCTCACGATGTGACATGAGTATAATAATATACCTTTTTGAATTTTAACCACCAATGTGTTCTCTAAGTCCAAAATTTTTAAATTTAAGAGATTGCGGTACTATTCCTGTTGCTGAAATTATAAATGATAAAATCGAAATTTTTTCTAAACACCAAAGATTTCTCATAGCAACGGAGAGTTCTAAATATTTATTAATTTTTGTATTATATGTCTGTGTTATATTGTGTGAATTTGGGACAACTATATCTAAAAGATATGCTTGGTTTTGTTGTTTATTTAAAATAATAATGTCTGGTCTGTTATGCTGAATGTGAATGTCAGTTAAAACTGTGTGATCAAAATATAAATTGTAATTTTCATTTTCTAAACAACTTTCTGGTTTATAAATGTAATCTGGTTGTGTATCCTTTAATAAATTGAATTTAACTGCTACATTCATGTATATAATTTTTGCGAATATATCATGACGTTTTTTATATTCGCTTTGAGCCAAAACGGTGCAAGAAGAAGTGATGTGTTCAATGGTTTCCCCTTCAGTTCCGCAAATCCTACATTTATCAATGATCGATTGTAAACCGCATATGTGTTTTTTATAATTTCTTGTATTTATAACACGATCTTGTATTGCAAATATAAAACCCTCAGTCTCAGGATGAATATTTGATTTTTTAAGCCATGCATGAGAAGCTTGAATATTAATTTCTGGCTGTCCTAGCTCTTTAAAATATCTCCCATGTAAAGACTTTTGTTTTATATTTGCTATAGTGTCAGGTACCTATATCTAGCTCAACAATATCTGAAATTATACTATCACTTAAATTTAAAGGTGTGTAACCTTTATCCGCTGAAACCAAAGCATTAAAAAAAGTGTTATCACGAGCTCTATTCAGAAAATAATTTTTTAGTGAAGCAATTTGATTTTGTTGTAGAATTTCTAGATTTGAAAAACCCCTACCACCATTTTCGCGTGGTAAATTAAATCTTTCAATAGCAGATTTGGGGTGATGTTTACAGAATTTTGTAAAGAGAACTCTAGTTTGAATATTTATATTCTGTAAATTAGTTTTGGACCATTTTATAACACCAAAAGAATAGGGCAACAATGGAACAGCATATGTATTAACTGCTTTAATTAAATTATTACCGTTTAATTTTGATTATAATAGTATATTATGATACAAGTTTATAAGGAAGCCTTTAAAGCACGCGCGACGAGTTTAAGAGCACGACGCGTAGCGGAGTGCTTTTAACGTCGCAAGTGCTTTAAAGGCCCTTATAAACGTGTATCATACGCTATTTTTTATTATACCTGCACTAAAATCTGAAAATTATAACAAAAAAAAGCAAATTGAAATACCTTTTCCGAGGTAATCTGTGTCATTAATCGTTGATACAGAAATGGTCAATTGTTGTTGTTTCGTTGCTATCATAAATCGTGTATCAATGTCTATTTATCATTGTTCAAAATGTAGGTGAATTTGTTGTTACCTAAGCAACCCTTAAAGCTTTAGTGTTTTAAAGGCCCTTTTTCGAACGCATTTTAGTGTCAAAAACAGGGATTATGATTCAGGTATAATAAAAAATAGATTTAATTCTTAAATAAAATTGTTTTTCTAAATTTTCTTTTATAATTGAATGTTGAATATGATTTGATTGATTAATACCTAAATATTTATAAAATTCTCCTTTATTTAAATTTTTAATGATTTCTCTTTCTTTAGTTATATATTCTAAATTTTCGTAACGACCGCGACATATTGATTGCGTTTTATACTTATCAATACCAAAACTCATGCCAATATCATTTGAGAAATTTTCAGTTATTGTTAGTAAAGATAAAATGTGATTCTTTTTAGATGCATCAAGTTTTATGTCATCCATATAAAGAAGGTGATTTAAATGATTTAATTTGGATAGTGTGGTATTATTAAGTCTAATATTGAAACCATATCCAGTGCTATTTAATAGATTTGTCAAAGGATTAATGGATAGACAAAACCATAAAGGACTTAAAGAATCTCCTTGATAAATTCCCCGTTTAATTTGAATAGGCTCGGATTTTAATTTAGTATTGTTTATTGATAAATTTAAAGTAGTTTTCCAAAATGTCATAACATGGGATAAAAAGTTAATCAAATCTAAATTAATTTTATAAATTTTAAGAATTTTAATTAACCATGAATGTGGTACTGAATCATAGGCTTTTTTGTAGTCTATGAATGCGGTACAAATATTTCTATTATTTTTTTTAGCTTGTTCCATTATTACCGTATCTATTATGAGTTGTTCTTTACAACCAAAACACTCCTTAACACAACCTTTTCGTTCTTCATTAAGTATATTTAATTTTTGACAATGGTCGTAAATTATTACTTTAATGCAAGATGTCATAAGTTTATAAATTGTAGGCAGACATGTGATTAGCCTATATTTTGATGGATTTTTAGTATCGGAATCTTTTGGTTTCAGATATGTTATACCATGGGCCAAAAACTCTGGAAATGTGTTAGGTTCCCTAATAAATCCGTTAAAGTGATCAAGTAAGCATTTATGAATACAAGTAAATTTTTTTAACCAAAAGTTATGAATTTGGTCACCTCCAGGGGATTTCCAATTATGTGAACTATTAATATTTTTAACTAAAATTTCAAGGCTAATTTGAATATGATGTGGATTATTACTATCTGGTATCTCATTTTATAAATTAGGAATCCATTCTGCCTGATTATTAAATTGAACTTCATTTGACCATAGGTTTGACCAGAATTCTTTAATTTCATTTATATTTGGTAGACCATTATTATTTTGAGTTTTATTATCTGCTAAATTTTTGTAAAACAACTTCTCATTATTTCTAAATAGTTTGTTTTCAAATTTCCGTTGTTTATTATTTTTATATCTTTTTAATCGTTTAGAATAAATATTTAATTTTTGTAATAAAGTGTCTTTAATTTCTATTAATGTTTCATTATATTCGTTATATTTTAAACAATGTATTCTGTTTTTATTTAAAATCGATTGATTAGAATTTATACCCTTTAAATATTGAGTTATTCTACCTAAATCTCGTCTGATATTGTTAATGCGTTTATTTAGTCTTCGTTCCCATTTTGGTAATTCTTTAGCTTTTATATTATTTGTCTGGTCAATTTCTTTTGAACCATTTAATCTGATAATTGTTAAAGCTCCACTATATATAATACTGTGTAATTTTTTAAAACTTGTCGTGTTATTTACAAATTTAGGTAAAACGAATTTATTTAAAATTTCAATCATTGCCAAGAATTTTTTGGAGCTTTGTTGTTTAGGTAATAGTGGTCTATTAAATGCTTCTATATGTTCAAATTCGTTCAGAGTTCTATTAAATTCATCTTCAATTTGTTCTTTAAAATTTTGATGGTAGTAAAAGTTTGATTAATAACATGTATATCATTATAACTCAAGTCTAAATTATTTATGTCGTTTTGTATCGTGTTGTTTGGTGTTGAATTATTTGATTTGGTAAACTTTGTAAACTTTGCGGTTCAACAGAATTTTCAACTAAATTATTAGAAACTTCATTATTGTCAGAATAATTAATTTGTTCGATACCTCCGTAGAAAGTGGGTCTGTATCCATGGTTACCAGTGAGTGAAGGTTCCACTTTCGCTCACGCACTTTCGCTCACGTACTTTCGCTCACGCACTTTCGCTCACGCATAATTGAAATTCGATTTTATGAAAAAGAATTTGTATATTGAAAATAATTACATACTGTAACGGTCCGAATAGGTTCGATAAATTAAGAATTTTAATCTTAAAATAATTTCAACGAAATATTTTAAATACCGTTCATTTGCGACGGAAATGCTGGCCAGTTGTAAATTTTATTGAAGCCGTGTCGGCACCACATTCCTCAAGTGAAATCTGCCAACCTTTCTTTGAAAATGCAGGTACACGTCCTGTCCGAACACAACACAAAGATAACAGTTTTTATGGGAAAAGAAACATTGCAAAATTTACTCGTTCGACAATTTGGGGAGTCCAGTTAAAATCAGGGGATAATTGAATTAATGAATTTGATGTTAGCAGGTTTCAAATTGAGAGAACAACAAAATTAATGTTCATTAGGTTAATTTACTTTTTTTAGCAGTCTCAAATTTATGGCATATTTGTAATTAAAGGGCGAGAATTGCAAATTAAAAGCAGAGCGCTTTATCGTAGAAAATAACTAGAATCGTTTGCACTTTTAGTTAGAAAAGTAACAAAGCAAAGTAGAAAGGGAGTCGGTAGAAAACACAGAGGACCGGGTAACGGTAAAGCCAGGTAGTCGTAGAAATCAGGCGTGTGAGTGAGAGAGAGAGAATGAAATTTACGAAGTAATTATTAATTAGAACGGTTTTGGGGAATCAAACCAATGTAGAACAATTTTTAGAAGTAGCAGAACAACGTAACTTAGTTGCATGAAATGGCACTTGCGTAACAGCGTTTCAAGCCCAATTTAGGTTTCAAAATAAGGTTAAGTTGTTTCATTTTAATTATGTTTGTTTCATTTTAATTGTGTTTGTTTTATTTTAATTATGTTGTTGCATTTTAATTATGTTTGTTTCATTTAAATTCTGTTTAATTCTTGTTGCTGATTTTTATTATTGTATAGAGCCGGTAATTCAGTGTTCCTGTTAATTCGGTTTGTCCCATTTTTAGATTGTGTTTGTTTCTTGATGCTGATTTTTATTATTGTATAGAGTCAGTAATTTAGTGTTCTTTTTCAGGCTTCTAATTCAAGTACAAATTTGTACATTTGGTCTGGTCCTAACAAAAGTCTAAATTTAAACATTTAAAATAATGGTGGAAAAACGGAAACGGTAATTTCAAAAGTTCTAGAGATTTCGAAAAGGCGTCGCGATCGGCGTAAAGTCGAACCGAGCTGATTGGTCACTTTGGTCAAGTAGGGGTTGCGAAAGTGGGGTGCGCCAGAAATGATAAAACCAATTGCGGAACGGGAAAGAAGGCTTTTTTGATTCACTCGGGGTTTGATCTCCAAAGTAGCCGGAGGTACGTTCAGTACTTCCAGCAGCCATTTTGTGACCACGTTCTTTACATTCACAAGGTAAATTATTTCTCTAATTCTTGTACATTATTTGTAGTCGCGATTTAATTAGTCAAACAGCATTTAGTTCTTTATCGTTCTAAAGTAAAGATTATATTATTTTCTTTGAGCTTTTGATGACCACGTGACTCTTTAGAATCTTATATTAATTTCTTTATCGCGAAGTATGTGATTTTCTTGCATTTACCGATTGGGGAAACGTGCTCTTGTCAAGGGGAACCAGTATGCAATTATTATAAAACATTTCCATTCATTATTTATGTCTTGGATTCTCGAGATCGGGAAGCTACCGCCAGTGTCCGTCGCACTCAATAAGCTGTGGTCCGGCGTAAGAGCACAAAATTAGCTGCGTCACCCCCAAGGGGGCCAGCGACCAAACTAGGCCAGCTGACACGTGAAGAGAGGTACCCTTTGGCCCTGTTAGAACCTTTTTCCCTTTTATTTTCGACCACCGAAGTAGACCGGGGTGATCTATGAGATTCCAGGGCATCGCGTCGGGTTCAATTTAATTGGGGTAATTGAAATCTAAATCGGATCACATAGTTCGCATCTCAAACTTCCATATTGCTGTTCGCGCCAGAAACTTCTGTATTTGCCCAGCGTAGTCATTTATTCATGAGTCAGGTCTTAATTTGAGGGCCGCGAGTCAAATCTCGTTAGGTAAAATTTCCACCAACTTCTGTTATCAAATTCATTTATTTATTTCTATAATTTGTTGGGACCAAACGCCACCACACTCGATTATTTGTAAAATAAAATTTAACGTCCTAAGGTACGGCCTCTCGTTAGAACCTAATTAAACAAAATAAAAATAAAACACAACGTAGGATCCATAAATATTGCTTTTCTCATTATTTTTGTTTCGTATTTTTCCGCAAAATTTCATCCGAGGGAATGCGGCAACCAACCATACACCAACTGAGGGAAAAAAAAATCATAGAGGAAAAGTCAAGGAAGTCGAAAGGTTACAATACCAATAATAACTAAACGTTATTCACGTGGAGTTGAACATTTCAACTTCAAATAATTTTATTTTTTGGCTCTGTAATTATGTTTTGTAAATAGTGACATGCAGCTAACCAACATAATGCGAATTTAGCAATGCTCAATCCATCGTGAACGGTATTTACCTGCATGTCACTGTTTGCAAAATTATTTGACCTTGAAATGTTCAATTCAACGTGAATAACGTATACAGTGCGTTTTTTTAAGACTGGCCAGAGGGTTTTACATGCTAATTTTTCAACCTCCTGTTAACTTTGTATTTGTAATACCTAAATGGTTGTAATAGACAATTTACAAATACAATGTTATTTGCAAAAAATAGTGTGAACATTAATATTTTACATTTTATAACGATAGATTCATTATTTATGTTATAACAAGTTTCTTTACTTTAATAAAAATTAAATGAAATGTTCAAAATGGCCTCCAGAGGCAGTTAAGCAATCACATAATTAATTACATATCAAAATTACAAATGTCAGGTGAAATTTTAGCCTACTGAAAATTTAAAATTAGAGCAAACGGAATTCAAAAAATGTCTTTTTGCTATAACTTATTCCTTGATTCTAGTTATTAAATTGAAATTGTTTCAATACATTATCATATCCCACAACTTTACTACAAAACTGGGTTGAATATTTTCATGAGGACAAAAGTTGAAGAATGTAGCTTGTAAAACCCTATGGCCAGTCTTAAAAAAAACTCACTGTATAACAATTCATCACTTTACATAATTAATCACGACGGCCACCGAATATGCCCATCATCAGTAGAACTTTCTGAAGGATCCACTCTTGGTCCGCCGCTTCCAGTAAAAAATTGCAAACATCGTTTCTTGAAGAAGTTGTAGCTTTTTTCGGCTGATAGTTTCTACATTTTGTTTTCAAAAAGGAGGTGAGACTGTTGAACCTGTACAATTTATTATATTAAAACAACTAATAGCTTATTAAAAAAACCTCTTACCTGGATACCTGGAGATATAAACGTTTTGAAATACAAACAGTGTACTCTTCAACATTGAATAACCGCGCTGATGTTGCTTTCGTCTTTTCCCTTGATCTCGGTCTGCCATTGTGTAAATATTTCCAATTCTTTCTGGTATCGTAATTTTGATTTCGTAGGCACCATTTGGTACTTCGCGGCACTTGCCTCTTCCAGGACGTCATCAGGAACACAGAATTCTTTGTCATCCATTTCGACAACGTGGTGTGCACAATCACTTTATTGACTTTGCAAAACTTTGTTTATTTTGTATTTTATTTTTTTCCATAGCAACAGATCTCTCCGAAAATGTGATTTATTTATTTTATTTTAATTTTATTTAAAATTTTGAATATAAAGTTACAGACTCATTTTCTAAGGAGTTATGTCTGGTATCGAACAAAATCAAATACAGCACTCGAGAGTAAGGTCGTCGTGGCCGAACATGCAATTCGCGTGAACAAAAGCTTTACCTTCCACTCTCGTAGGGTAAATAACTATGACAATTTTAACTTTACATCATTTTTGATCTTTTCTAAAATTGCCGAAGGGATATAGTTTTTCTTCATAATGGCTCTCCTCTGGTCAGCTAAATTTTGAATAGTAACAGGAAACTGGGGGTACTTACTTTGGAACGCTTTAAATAAATGAAGCCTGTAAGTACTCACAACATCCTGTAGTTTTGTGATCCGAAAATATTCCCGTATAATGAAAATATTCATTTCCATAGTCCATTTTTTGCGTTTTCTAACTTCTGTAGCACCATTGGATTGCAGTGAAGCACTTGCAACAACATTTGGCGCGTTTTTATTAGAGAGCGAATTTATTGACATTTAGACAGTTGTTTAGTATTTTTCCGCAAAAATAACATCCGAGGGAATGCGGCAATCAACTATACACCAAATGAAAAAAAAATCATCGAGGAAAGTCAAGGAAGTCGAAAAGTTTCAATACCTAATTGACATTGACACGAATTGACATTAATGCATTTATTGTGGCATATGGCATCATGGATTGAAGTAATTTACAAAATTGAAATAAGAATCCAATGAACTATTGAAAGTGTATATTGGGCTGCCTGACTTTTTCTACAGCATTAAAAAATGAACTGTACCTATGGTATTTTGGTCGAATGACATTTGTTTTTGGCAAGGAATGTTCATACCTCCTCATGGTCCTTGCTGGGCATTAACAGTTTAACTAACCCAATATTATAACTGTTATTGGCGAAATTGAGCTTTGAACTAACAAATTTAACAACAGACGCCTACCTACGTATGTACAATTGTAGTTACATATCTAAATACATATTGTAAGACAATTTTAAATAATTCATTAGTAAATACATCTCTGTGTAAAGCGTGCCACAATGACGTCATGACTCGTATGTCGACGTCGCTTCTCTTTGACTCTTTTTTATAACATTTTTTTCTCTCGTGATATGCGAATTTCGACCGTTCCGACGAATCTTACGTCTACCCAACGTACTATATTAGACAGTAAAGCAACCCACAATATTACGGGGAGATCAAGAATGACTGAATATGTTGGTAACAATGAAATTTGAAATTTTAACAAAGGTTTATTTTTGTAATAACATAAATATAGCCGACATAACCAAAAATGTTTTTAATGTCGTGTCAAGTTAAAACATTAGGTCAGTGCCAATACGAGACAAAAAACACCAATACTGTAACGGTCCGAATAGGTTGGATAAATTAAGAATTTTAATTTTAAAATAATTCCAACGGAATATTTTAAATTCCGCTCATTTGCGACGGAAATGCTGGCCAGTTGTAAATTTTATTGAAGCCGTGTCGGCACCACATTCCTCAAGTGAAATCTGCCAACCTTTCTTTGAAAATGCAGGTACACGTCCTGTCCGAACACAACACAAAGATAACAGTTTTTATGGGAAAAGAAACATTGCAAAATTTACTCGTTCGACAATTTGGGTGGTCCAGTTAAAATCAAGGGATAATTGAATTAATAAATTTGATGTTAGCAGGTTTCAAATTGAGAGAACCACAAAATTAATGTTCATTGGGTTAATAATTTACTTTTTTAGCATCCTCAAATTTGTGGCATATTTGTAATTAAAGGGCGAGAATTGCAAATTAGAAACAGAGCGCTTTATCGTAGAAAATAACTGGAATCGTTTGCACTTTTAGTTAGAAAAGTAACAAAGTAAAATAGGAAAGGAGTCGGTAGAAAAAAAAAAACAGAGACAACAGGTTAACGGTAAAGCCAGGTAGTCGTAGAAGTCAGATGTGTGAGTGAGAGAGAGAGAATGAAAATTACGAAGTAATTATTAATTAGAACTGTTTTGGGGAATCAAACCAATGTAGAGCAAATTTTAGAAGTAGCAGGTCAATGCATGATATAACACTTGCGTAACAGCGTTTCAAGCCCAATTTAGGTTTCATTTTAATTATGTTTGTTTCATTTTAATTATGTTTGTTTTGTTTTAATTATGTTTGTTTCATTTTAATTATGTTTGTTTGATTTTAATTATGTTTGTTTCAGTTAATTCTGTCGAATTCTTGGTGCTGATTTGTATTATTGTATAGAGTCAGTAATTTAGTGTTCTTTTTCAGGCTTCTAAGTCAACAACAAATGATGTACATTCGGTCTGGTCCTAACAAAAGTCTAAATTTAAACATTTAAAATAATGGTGGAAAAACGGAAACTGTAATTTCAAAAGTTCTAGAGATTTCGAAAAGGCGTCGCGATCGGCGTAAAGTAGAACCGAGCTGATTGGTCACTTTGGTCAAGTAGGGGTTGCGAAAGTGGGGTGCGCCAGAAATGATAAAACCGATTGCGGGACGGGAAACAAGGCTTTTTTTATTCACTCGGGGGTTGGATCTCCAAAGTAGCCGGAGGTACGTTCAGTACTTCCAGCAGCCATTTTGTGACCACGTTCTTTACATTCACCAGGTAAATTATTTCTCTAATTCTTGTACATTATTTGTAGTCGCGATTTAATTAGTCAAGCAGCATTTAGTTCTTTATCGTTCTAAAGTAAAGATTATATTATTTGCTTTGAGCTTTTGATGGCCACGTGACTCTTTAGAATCTTATATTAATTTCTTTATCGCGAAGTATGTGATCTTCTTGCATTTACCGATTGGGGAAACGTGCTCTTGTCAAAGGGAACCAGTATGCAATTATTATAAAACATTTCCATTCATTATTTATGTCTTGGATTCTTGAGATCGGGAAGCTACCGCCAGTGTCCGTCGCACTCAATAAGCTGTGGTCCGGCGTAAGAGCACAAAATTAGCCGCGTCACCCCCAAGGGGGCCAGCGACCAAACTAGGCCAGCTGACACGTGAAGAGAGGTACCCTTTGGCCCTGTTAGAACATTTTTTCCCTTTTATTTTCGACCACCGGAGTAGACCGGGGTGATCTATGAGATTCCAGGGCATCGCGTCGGGTTCAATTTAATTGGGGTAATTGAAATCTAAATCGGATCACATAGTTCGCATCTCAAACTTCCATAATGCTGTTCGCGCCAGAAACTTCTGTATTTGCCCAGCGTAGTCATTTATTCATGAGTCAGGTCTCAATTCGAGGGCCGCGAGTCAAATCTGATTAGGTCAAATTTCCACCAACTTCTGTTATCAAGTTCATGTATTTATTTCTATAATTTGTTGGGACCAAACACCACCACACTCGATTATTTGTTAAATAAAATTTAAGTGAAGTGTGCTCAATCGTTTTAATTCTATTTTTTGGAAAACCTCCGAACGTACGGCCTCTCGTTAGAACCTAATTAAACAAAATAAAAATAAAACACAACGTAGGATCCATAAACATTTATTTTCTCATTATTTTTGTTTCGTATTTTTCCGCAAAATTTCATCCGAGGGAATGCGGCAACCAACAATACATCAAATGAGGGAGAAAAAAAAAATCATCGAGGAAAAGTCAAGGAAGTCGAAAGGTTACAATACTTTTTAATTGTTTCATTGCCAACAGAGTCAGTCATTGTTGATCACGCTGTAGGTACCTTTATTATTCTATAATATACGCTGAGAGAAAAATCTAATACTTGTTAAAAAAAATATAATATGAAATTTCTCTATACGTACAGTCAATTTCAAAATTATAGAGTACACCTAATTTTCTATAGTGTGAAATGCACTTCAATTTTTTGTCAATGATCACTGTCAATTTTGACAAACAAAATGGTTAATCTAACCGAAAACGCGAAAGTGCTCATTCTTTCCAAATTAGAAGAAAGGTAGTCGATCATAACATCGCGTAGAGCACCGTGCAGAGGAAAAAACAGACAATAATAGTATGGTGTTCTAAAATATCTGCAACGTTTTCTGTTGTCAAAACTACCTAACCTACTTAAAAATATGACGTTCTTTCAAAAAGGCATCTTTACATGTGGAAAAATCTGTAATAAATCCACTTGTTGATTTTTTAGTTGTACTCTATAATTTTGAAATTAACTGTACCGGGTGGGGCATCGTATACGCGCACGGGAGAAATCACGACTTCTAATTAATTAAAATTGGCGAAATTTTATATACGTGACTAATTATTGATAAGGTACGCGTATATTTGAGATTTTTTTAAATTTTTTTTGTTAATTAATAAGGCCGTAACAGTTTTATTAGTTTTCTGAAATTAACTGTTAATTTACCTATAAAGTTTTTACACTAAATGAATCTGTATCTGCTAGCCCATCAAACCCTGGTGGCACAATTACAAATTTTGACTTGGTTAGCTAAATAATTCGTTTTTTTATTTAAACGTAAACCAGACGGGTGATTTACGTCACAATGGTATAATTTCCCAACAAAGGTATAGCCGACCGTTTTAAACCTTTTTGCCATAAAATTGATAGTTTCCATTGTCACCTAAATTTACGACAGCACAAGTAGCAGGTCATAAATAAAAATGATTTTGAAAGTTGAAATGTAAAACTGCGTTTAATTCAAAATCTAATTGGTATTTTTTTCCGTAGATTTCGTAAATAATTGTAGGAAGTGAATCTGGGTAGGTTAGTATAAAAATCAGAATTTGACTTTTTGGTTAAAATTTACTTTTTATTTTTTTTTTTGGCTTTGTTTGTAAGTGAAAAATTATCAAAAAATTACGAAATGTACCTTACCAATAGCCAGGTAAGTCTGAAAAATTTCAACAATGTTATTTAATTAGAAGTCGCGATTTCTCGCGTGCGCGTATACGATGCCCCACCCGGTATAGGGACAGCAAAATCGCTTCGTAACTCGACTAAACTTTGGATTGTTGAAACATTTTATAAGAATTAGACATTATTATATTTCTATTATAAAACTGAAGTAGTGTTAGGTACCACAATTGATAGTTGCTGATATCAGCAGTATCTGTTACGTACTATAAACTTGCTTTATACAGGGTGGAAACTTTAACTGGAATAAAATTCATAACTTGGAAATAGGCGATTTTTGTAAAAAATACCGAAACAGGTCAAATAATGCCAAAAATCGGTAACTCATCAGTCACATCAATAAAAAGAACTTCCTCAATTTTATAAGTGGTACTGTTAATGCTGAGCCGTTTCACGCTTTGTACATGTGTCTTAAATTTACAGAAAGTGCCATCTGATCGAAGGGCAATGTCATCAAAATTCTTTACAATTGCTTCAATGCTATCATGAACTACCGTACTGGATAATATTGAATTAGTATTGCTAAAACCTAAATAACCTAATTTATTTAGAAATATATTGAAAAGTTTTAGTTGACGTTTCATGGCTAAAGTTATAGATATATCAGTTCTTGATGCCACAACATTTGCTGATTGCTTTGACAACCGATGTTTGGGCTCATATCGGATGCACCACATATTAACAAGTGGACCGACTTTTCGCATACTTCTTAATAATGCAGCATATGGTGATATTTAGGTTTTAACAACTCGTTAAAAGTATTGAGTAAGATAGAATGGTGTTCAGGAATCAGAGTTTTTAGTAACATAGAGTCTTCATCAGTTACATGTTTTGATAAAATGAAACTAACTATTTGTCGCAACAGTATATACAGGGTGTCTCAGCTAAGATTTTCGAGCCTAATATCTCGGTTATTTGCCAACGGATTTTTATGAAATTTAAAATACAGATATTTTAGACGGAGAAGGTTCAATTAGTAATAATAAAATAACCTCAAGTTAGAAAATGTAATTTTAACACATGCTTCCTTTATTGAAAATTAGGCGCGATTATTATTAGATTGTTAAACATTAAAAAATAGGGGCTACACAAACAATTAACTAAATCACTCGTCTGATTCAACGAAAAGATTAGATTTTGTTGTTAAAAATTTAATGTAAAATTTTAAGGTATTTGAGCAGTTACCTTTTGTAACAATTGATGAAAGATTGCCAAGCAACATTTTGTACACCCTTTAAGATCTGTCAAAATTGGGCGCGCTTTATTAGAAACGTCAAATTGTGTAAATTTATTGAAAATACTCTAAAAATAGACTACAATGGCAGAAATTTCAATATTGTTGAAAAAGGAAACAATTTTTGCCTATGGAGAGTGTCGTAAGAATTTCAATGACACAGTTCGTTTTCTCGTGGAACACTATCCAAATGTAGGCTTTACAAAATGTAAGATTAAGAGAGTCGTCAATTTATTTGAAGTCACAGGAAGCGTACGTGAACTAAATTACCTTGCTAAAATATCCCGATCGTGTTATAGTCCTTTATGGAAAAATTAAAGCATCCAGTATAATAAATTACGTCCAAATGTTGTATTAACTTTGTAAATATTTGTAAGGTTAGCAAGATAAACGTCAAATATGTCACCTGCGTTTGTGCGGAAAGGGATGACCAAAATTCGGCGAGGGTGCGCGTTTGCTATAGTAAATTCGTTTTAATAAACAATTGTCAAAATGTTGTCAAGTTGGTAGACTTGCCAAAATGTCAAACCTAGTTATTTCATAAATCAATCTTGGTACCTCTGAGTGTCAGCCAAATTTCATCTATTTGACATGCGTAGGACTTGTTTAAATATAAAAGCATAAAATTCTAAATTGGCGAATAGTTTAAAGTTGAAGAATGGCTTCACGTAAAAGGGGCACAGGTCAGTCGCTTCTTCAACGTGAAAAGATGGCAGTAGTTCGATACTGCAAAGAATTAGAGACGGAAAAACCATGAATGTCGATGAAAGAAATTTGCGAGAAAGCTGCTCCTATTTTTGATGTAGCCTATTTCCTAGTTTTTTCATTTTTCTAATATTAAACTAGTTTTTGTCTTTTATCTTTCAATCCACATTTTATTTAACCGTTCACATTTCCCGATTTATTGGATTTCAAGTAAATATTCCGTACAAACCTTAATTTCTTCTTGCTAAGTTTCAAGACGCAACTCACTTTTCAGAATCATTAAACATCACGAAACATTGCTTTTGATGTGCAAGGTCTTAACAGATATCATTTTTCTGTAAACTCGGTACAGGTTGCAAAGACACTGTTCAGGCCGTTAGCCCTACCACCGGTGGGGGTAACCACCCCCCCTAACGCAAACCCTTGTTAGATCTGTACGCACTTGCAACTGAAGAATAAAACCAGAAACTTCATCTCAATAAGTCTTTTTTTTTGCTTCACCAAATTTAAAAGCGCCAAACGATATCGCAAATCTGGTCCTTCGAGAAAACGCGAACATTTTGGTCCAAAACGAGCCGGATCAGTACCAGCAAAAATCATCACCCGTGTGTGATAAATCAGTTACCCGTGTGTAACAAAGAAGTAGCGCGAAATCGCCCGTGTGTGATTTAGTCTCAAGTGTCTGAATCTTCAACACAAACAATCATCATCATCGATCAACGAGATCATCAAGCAATCGTCATCGCCAATCCAGTCATCAATCAACGAGATCATCAACCCAGGAACCAGTCCAGGTGTCTTCAGTTTTGCTCATCGAAAGGTCTGTCCTTCTTTTCCTATTCCCGTACATGTTTTTTGCGTTATTTAAACAAGCTTCTTTCGCTCGTTCATATTAGAAAATCTACGCTCAGTATACTTCGCAAGAGTGGTTGGGCGCTTTGAATAGGGTTAAATAAATAGTAAAAAAATGTCGGGCCTTGACAATTTAACGTTAAACAGGCGGAATATCAAAAACGCGATTCGCAGGCTCCAAAATAGTACCGTGCGATCATTTAAATTATAAATTAGAGCGGGCTGTGAATTTTAAATAAGGTTGGCATTATTAACTGTTGTCAATTTGATTTTAAATTTGAATTGTCAAAGTGACGTTTCAAAATTTTTTATTTCGAACAGAACATTTTTCTTACTGAGAATTATTTTATAAACGCTGAACAACAAGAGAATGGCGAATGGAAGTATTCTGTAGAGCACTGCGTTAATGGTTTTCAAAACACATTCCCTAATTTTCCTGTAGATTACCAAAAATTGGTCCAACAAATTTATAAATGTGTGGCGAAATTTCTTAATGTTGGGACTGTTGGTCAAAAAGCCGGTAGCGGAGCGCCCAAAAAAAGAATTCCTGAGATTGTGGCAGATGTTTCAGCAAGAATGAAGCAGTCTCCTAAAAAAAACCTCACTGCAGGTTAGCCCAAGAGATGGACCTCTGAAATGGAACTCGTCACAAAATCTTCATTCCTATAAAATTACCGTCGTTTAAGAGTTACTCTCACGAGATTTTCCTACGCGAATAAGATACAGTCAGTGGTTTTTGAATCATCTAAATTTCTAATTTAGATTATTTCTAGGCACTATTTAAGGCATGCAACGCTATAACCGTTCAGATGTTGGAAAATGCATTTGAAAATATGCAAGGGAGGCTTAACCGTTGCATTGAAGCTTGGAGAGAACACTTTGAACACTTTCTGTAATGCATTTGAAAATAGGTATGCAACGGAGGGTTAACAGTTGCATTGAAGCTGGGGGAGAACACTTTGAACACTTTCTGTAATTCTCAATAAAACTACATTATTCTTTATTGCTTTCATTTCCTTTAAATTAAAACGATTGAATATGGGAACCATAAACGCTATAAAGTTAACCATAACCTCACATTTATTTAATCAGTCAATTGGCATTCTGGGCAATCGTATAAAAAAAATCCCGCCTACTCTAATTTATAATTTAAATGATCGCACGGTATATCAGACGCAGAAATAGACGTAAACGTTCTAGAAACAAGCTTAGAATCGATATCAGATCTTTTCAAGGAGTATGACGCTGTTCAGTTCAAAATTGAAAAACTTCAGCTCAAAAAAAAAGATGCCGACGAAGCACAATTGGCTGAAGAAAGTGACAAAGAGCGCGATGAAGTCGAAACTCAGTATCGGGCGATTGTGAGTAAAATAAAGTCACTTTTACGAAAGAATAAAGCTCGATTTATAGATTGACGTCAGTACGTACGACGCAAACGTTGATGGTGCCGCTGACGCTGACGTGCCGTAGTCGACGACAGACCATTTTATAAATTCGCTTGTCGCATTCGGTACGCAAGCGCAATTGCGCAAAAGTAAAAAAGTCAAAAAATTAGTGATGGCGGACCAAGACACAAGTTTATTGTTAGCAGCTACAGGTTTGCTCATATTAGGGGCAGCTCATTTTGTTGGGACAAAGATAAGAAGGACAAGACGGTGGAAAACGCGTCCTATATATGCAACACGTTGGAAAAATGGTTTCTATCGTGCAACATTTTTGCCAATGAAAGCAAACGATCCTGACCAGTTTTTTAAATACACGAGGATGACTGTAGAAGTTTTTGATCATTTATGTAAACTACTGGAAGCAAAGCTTGTGAAGAGACGCATATCGGATCGCATCTGCCCTGAAGAAAAAATAGCAATCACTTTACAGTGGGTTACCATTCTGTTCCAACACAAAATTTATTAATAAATGTTTTTGCAGGTATTTATCGCAGGGGGTTAGTATGCAGAGTTTGGCCTGGAGCTATAAAATGGGGTTAACAACTGTACATTCTATTGTTCATGAAGTGTGCAAAGTAATATGGGATGTACTTGCTCCTCGCTATCTGAAGGAACCAACCACTCGGCAACAGATTTCCCAAGACTTTTATAAGTTATGGAACTTTCCCAACTGCATAGGAGCCTTAGATGGGAAACATATTAATATCCAAGCACCAGCCAACAGTGGATCGTTATTCTTCAATTATAAGAAGATGCATAGTATAGTGTTACTGGCATCATGTGATGCACGTTAGATATTTAAATTGGTGGACATAGGTGCATATGGTTCGCAGAGTGATGGCGGTATTTTTCGCAACAGCATTTTTGGACAGCGGCTTGATTCTGGTTCGTTAAATGTTCCAGAAGATAATTATATTCCAAACACGAATGTAAAAATACCATATGCTGTTGTTGCTGATTAAGCTTTTCCCCTAAAAAAAATACATAATGCGTCCTTATGAAGGACGACATTTAAGCGTGGAAAAAAGGATTTTCAATTACCGCCTGTCTCGTGCACGAAGAATGATTGAAAATACCTTTGGTATTCTGGTAGCAAGATGGCGCATTTTAAAACAAACCATTGTTGCTGATGTTGCAAACATTGATAATATGGTAAAGGCAGTGGTAGTATTACATAATTTTTGTTTAAAGGAAGGGTGTTGTAAGTTGTACTGTCCTTCGGGATATGTTGATACAGACGACGAAAATAATGGACAATGGAGATCTGAAAGTCAACCACTAACATCTGTTGGAAGACTATCAACCAATACTGCCACCATAGTATGTTACCAAATCCGAGATCTTATTTGTAAATATTTTTCCTTCAACGTAGGAGCTGTTCCTTGGCAAAATGAAAGGGCATTAAGAAGATAAATGGGTACTACTGTGAATATAAATATTTACTTTCAAATAAAATTATAAAATACAAAATGTGTCTTAATTATTTAATTAACTTAAATATCTTCTAGTAGCAATACAATTGCCCGCCTTTTAGCAGAGCGTTGCTCCACTCCCATCTCTTGCAACCTTTCAGCTACGTACTGCCCAAAAGCGTTGTCTGTATTAGACTTTTCATTTCGCGGATTAATTTTTGATGCTATGTCTCGAGCCACTTCTATTAAATCATTGGCCACCTTGCGATCCTTTTGTTTTGATGGCTTATGAGCAGCAGGGGTGTTTGTAACAGCACTGGAAGTTGGAGTGACAAATTCAATTGTGCTGCTGTTTGAAAAACCTTCGTACAAAGTATTACCTGTGCACCTACAAAATTTACTTAGAAATACTATTGCTGGCAGAACTTGTTATAAACTTACCGTCGCTTTGGCGATAGAGTAATATCATCATTGATATCTTCAAGATATATTTCCTCTTCCACTTCCTCCAAGGGGTCTGTGCTGTTTTGTGAATAGTCCCCTGTCATAAAACTGCTGCATGTGCCTATAATAAAAAATTGATTTAATAATGTAGGTATCGTGCGCTCAAATAAAATCCTGGGCTGGGGAGGCGTTGGAAACCGTCAATTGTTGTGTTTTTTTAATTGTAAATTAATTGGAACATATTGACAGCTAACCTAAAATTTAGAAACAAAAAAATCTTTCTTTGCAGTGTTTTCTATTAAAAATAGAATAACTTAACGAATCCTATTGTCGAAGCAAATATCTAAAAGCACCATTTGCTAAAAACAAACATGTTCAACACTATGATGACACTATGTCCCCCTTGAACATAAACAAATGTCATTCATTTCAAAAGGCGGGAAATTCAAATGTTCCAAATGATTCACTTTTTTCAACGCCAACTCAGAACGCATGATATGTACTAATGTTCTAATTCTAAAATCCATACTACTTGTTGATGCAATTGATCCAGAACAGGAAACAACTTTGGTAGCCGTGTATGTCGCTCGTGGTTTTATATAAGGAGCTAAAAAGCTCATACTCTTCATATACGGCCATATGGATTTATCGTATGACCCGTCACCAGAGCGTGTCACCATTTTCCTCTTCTCCCTGACATATCGGTCCCTTAAAATTTTCCAAATTCTACGACAGTTTTCACCTAACAATAATAATAACCTGTTAGATACTTGTTTTCTATAAAGTTAACATTTTACCGGATATATGTAGTACACTGCCTATTTTCTCAAACGTTGTTTGTTTATGTTTTTCATCTTTAAACATTGGATGCGCCTTATTATAGATATTTGGTTCTATCTGAATTAGCTCGATTAACAAAGCGACATCAATCTCTAAAAGTTTCAGGTCATATTGTTATAACATTTTCCAAATATTAGGTACATATACTTACGTGACTCGACCATTTTTTCTCAGACTCCAATGCAACTAATAACTAATTAACACCTAACTACTTAAAATCGAAAACACTAAAAATACACCGGATCTAACAACTAATAACAAAACAAAAACAAAAGCAAGAAGAACGACCACTGCACAGTTTGAAAGGTAAAGCAAACGACTCAAAACTCAAACAAGAAATGAGAATTTCCAATTTTGCAATGCTATATGTACAATTCCCAAAATCATAAAGCATTGTAAATTTTATTGAGGCACCTATCTACTGTTGCTCTTTTGCCGGTGCACAACGTGTCGGTTGGACCATTTTTTAAATTAAATTACAAACAGATGTTATTTTGCTTCACAGCGCTTCCGAGAATTCGAATATGTATTGGGAAAATATTTTGGGAATAAAAATATAAAATGGAATGTTTGGTCATTTTAGACAGACCAATAACAGATTTTCTGCACGTCCCCAAATAGGCTGTGAAAACAGTCGGACCTGAACGTGAGAAGCAAAGAATTTGCAAATATTTATTACATTGTTTACAACCCAGCATCTGGGCAACCGATCACAAAACCACTCTCGTCTATCGTCTCTCGATTTGGTTTACCTACCCCAAGGCCAGTTATGAAATTTTTGCCGCTTTCATGTGAACTGTTAATTTTTGTCGCTGTCACTGTCATTTTTTATTTGAAGATTGCGGTAATGAGGATTGCATTTATTTTTGTTTACGGAAAACGTATACGTCGATTTATAAACGGTCCAATTCGTTTCCGCTGGTTCATGTCCCGGCGGCAGCGTAAGCGGTTGCGTCGTACGTACGGACGTCAATCTATAAATCGAGCTTAAGTCGAGCGCTTCGGATTCAATTAACATAAAAGCACCCATCGTACATGGTCAAGAATCGTTGGATTGTATAAATTTAAAACCTTTGCCACTACCAACTTTTACCGGGAAATATGGCGAATGGTTTACCTTTTACGAATCATTTAAGTGCCTCGTAGCAAACAATGCAAATATTTCGGAAATTCGTAAATTTCATTACTTAAGAGGTTGTTTGAAGGATGAGGCTTTGTGCGCCATAGAATCTTTATCAATTTCAGGGGATAATTATGTAAACGCGATCGAATTGTTGCGGAAACGAGTCGAAAACAAAAGACTAATTGTCCAAGAACACGTAAGCAACATTTTAAGCATGAGTCCGATTTTAAAATCATCGCATATCGAGTTACGCGGTTTGATCGACACAATCAACAACAATATCGCGGCACTTAAGGTACTGGATATAAAAACAGATTCTTGGGACGCCCTTCTGGTACCAATAGTTTTGGAGAAGTTGGATTTTATGTCGTAAAAAGAGTGGCAAACTACTCTTGAGAAAGATGTACCTACGTACAAAAGTTTTAATGACTTTTTAGAAAAGAGGTATCAAATCCTACAGGCAACAAGCAACATGCGGTCAAATGAAAACAATTCGACGTCAAATGCGTTTAAGGGCAATAAATACCATCAAAAGGGCGACAATACATTTCAAAAAGAAAACCCAAATTCATCAACAAAATCGAACAAATTCAGTTCAAATCTTGTTTCGTCAAACGGTTGCTTTATCTGTAAAGGACAACATAACCTCTTCCACTGTAAAGATTTCTTACAACAAACGGTTACCGACAGGCTCAAGCAGGTAAATTTACTAAAGCTTTGTCATAATTGTTTGAGAAGTAACCACATTTCTCAGAATTGTAAATCGGCTGCTGTCTGCAAAGAATGCAGGCAGAAGCATCACACCTTATTGCATATCAATGAATTCACATCGACACCTAGCACTTCGGCTAATACATTGTTTATATCAACAACCAACCAAGTGCTGTTTTCTACCGTTTTGCTATTAATTTCCGACTCTCGAGGCAATTTTCATCACTGCCGAGCGGTGCTAGACCAATGTTCAGAAGTTTCCCTAATAACAGAGAGCATGTGTAAAAAGTTAAATTTACGAACATATTCCAGCAATGCGTCTATCACAGGTGTGAACGTTTCTGAAAATATCGCGCACAAGGGGTGCAATGTCGTGGTCAAATCTCGGGTCGGTAATTTTACGACGGGCGTAGATTGTTTTGTTCTCCCAAAAATCACGCAGGCGACACCGGCCGTTTCATTTGACAAGTCAACGATTGAGCTACCTTCCGATATTATTTTAGCAGACCCGAATTTCAATGTTTCGCAAGAAATTAATCTTTTGATTGGAGCGGGGCTCTATTGGGAATTGTTAATTGGAGGGCCAAATCAGCTGCATAGAAATCAACCGTACTTTCAAGAGACGCAACTGGGTTCGATAGTGAGCGGGGACTTAAAATTAAAAAATTCTGTTTCTAAATTTTCTTGTAATCTCGTTTCATCAGAAAGAAATTTAGAAAGACAGGTAGCAAAGCTTTGGGAGAGCGAGAATGTTGTATCCGAAAACGACGAATCGTTGGCATTAGAAACGTTAAATTGTGAAAACCATTTTGTCAAAAACGCCTGCAGAACCCCTTCAGGTAAATTCATGGTAAAACTTCCCTTCAAGGAAACAATAAATCTCGGCGAATCTTGGACATTTGCATACAAGCGCTTTCTCTCTTTAGAAAAGCGGTTTGAAAGGGATCATAAAATGGCGAACTCCTACAAGGAATTTATGACCGAGTACTTAAGCGTTAGACACATGGAGCTAGCCCCTCTCAAAGACCGTAACAGGCCAAATTCCTTTTATCTACCGCATTTGGCTGATTACAAGCATACCGCGGAAGGTCCAAAAATAAAAGTCGTTTATGACCGTTCGGCGAAATTTTCAAACGAATTTCTGAACACCTGTGCTAAGTTTAACTTTATACCGGCAAGATCTCCGCATTTTGGGGGACTTTGGGAACGATGTGTTCAAAGCGTCAGACATCACTTGCGTAGGCTACTCGGCGACGCCTCAAATTACTTATGAAGAATTTTATACCTTGCTTACGCGAATAGAAGCTTGTTTAAATTCGCGTCCCTTGATCCCACTTTCTCAAGATCCCAACGACCTGGAAGCGTTGACCCCTGGTCATTTTTTAATCGGAGCACCACTCACGGCTCCCTACGAAAGCGACGTAAAGGTGCGTACAGACATGCAACAGAACATCGTAACGCAACATCGTCGCGTAACAATTTTTTGTTGCGCGTCGAAAATACGGTGTTCTTGAGGTTGAGACGCAACAGAACATCGCCGCGTATCATGGGCGCGAACATAATGCCGTCCCACCAGTCTTGTAGCCGTTTGATGCAAAAATGGAAATAAAATGAATTTGTAAAAATTAATATGTTTCTTAACAATTGGAATATTTATTTACACATACTTTTCCCTGTACCCTGACTTCTCTTTATTTTTGCTTTTTCTCTCCTGAGCGCTGAGAGCAAAGCATTAATTTTTTTCTTGCCTTCATTTACGGTAGTGTGTAATTCCGCAGCAATTTCCTCCCACGCATCTTTTTTTTTTGTTATAATTGAGGGGATTTTTAGTGTCCCATTAAATTTCTTTAGCTCGATAAATATCTATTAAATATAGAGTTATTATTTCTTCAGTCCACTCCATGACGTTATTCAAAACTGACTGATCCTAGTCTAAACGGTAGTTTGTTACGCCCTCCAGTCCAGACTTGCACCCATGTAGTGCAACGTGAGAGCGCAACATTTCTTTGATGTGACGCTGAAAGACCGACAACTGATGGGACGCTGTGATGTTGCGATGTTACGCTGTTGCGCTGTTGCGGAGTGCCGTCCACACTTGATACGCAACGATGTTGCGTTACGATGTTCTGTTGCATGTCTGTACGCACCTTAACGGATCGCAACACCAACGGCCTCACGAGGTGGCAACGGAACACCCAACTCCAGCAGCACTTCTGGAAAAGGTGGCAAAAAGAGTATCTGTCACAGTTGCAGACCCGTCCCAGAGGCCAACAACATCAACATCCAAACGTCGACATAGGGGCCTTGGTGGTCTTAATAGAAGACAACCTGCCACCACTTCAATGGAGACTCGGACGCGTAGTACACGTGCACCCAGGAAGTGACGGTGTTGTGCGGGTGGTTTCTGTGATTTTTCATTTCAAATCATTTTTTTCTTTTTTATCTTTCCTTGTTTTTTCATGTTTTGTGACATCTACAATTTGGTTTTTTTTTTATTCTTTTTTATGTATGTATTTTTTTTCTTTTGTAAATGTTGAAGTCATAAACTTCAAGGGCGGCGGCATTTTCAGGCCGTTAGCCCTAGCACTGGTGAGGGTTACCACCCCCCCTAACGCAAACCCTTGTTAGATCTGTACGCACTTGCAACTGAAGAATAAAACCAGAAACATCATCTCAATAAGTCTTTCTTTTTGCTTCACCAAATTTAAAAGCGCCAAACGATATCGCAAATCTGGTCCTTCGAGAAAACGCGAACAGACACACTTGTCATTTGCAACAGCACTTTTATGGCGTTAGTCATTTGAAATTACTTTAAAACTGTACTTATATGGAAAATATTCAACCCAAACTATGATTTTCTGGTCCCTTTGTGCCTTTATTTGGTTCAGAAATATGAAAAAAATGCTGTTGCAAATGACAAGTGTGTCTATGCAACCTGTACCGAGTTTAGGTACTTTCGTACCGGTCGCTGGATATGACATAAAAATTTGTTACACAGTCTGGGATTTGTGTAATTGCGATAGAAAAACGTCAAAGTGCAACATATACATAACCTCAATAAACATCTAGTGTAAAAACCATTATACATATCGTCCATAAACACAATATTCTGGGGAATCTGGGGTGGTACAGTCCGGTCTTTTAATAATTGTTGACATTGACAATTGTTTATTAAAACGAATGGACTTTACGTTTTTGCATCTCCAGCTACGTTTAACACAGTTTTTTGCTTTTTTCTTGCAAACCAGACGTCTTTCGAGGACGAGTTTCTCTCTCTAGCATTTTTTATTGACGATCAATTTTTTAATGTACAGTTGCGGCCGTTGAAAACTCAGACATTTTGACAACGCCAAACTTTTAGCTTTGTAAATGGTATTGAAAGTGACGTTTCTCAAAATGTCACTCAGACGTTATCCATATTAATTTCTCTCGCAATGGCTCTTATACTCACACCGTCCCTCAGTCAAACACATTTTTGCAAATCAGATAATTGCGGCATTTCAAAAGTTACGCGCGATTCTGACCTAATATGTCAAATACTGACACTGACTTTATAATCCTTGATGAAAATCCTGTTTACGCTAATCAAATTTCGGAATTTATACAGAGTGTTTAAATCTTTCCTGTCTGAGATTTCAACGGCCGCAACTGTAAATCTTAAGTGATTCAACATTTTAAAAAGGCATGTAAAAATTACGTTTTTAAGACTTGGATAATTGCATTAAAAACTTTATTGTATAAATGTATAAGATGTACAAGTGTTAAGTATCAAGGATAGTGGTAGACTCTAGTTATTACCGCTATATTCCGACTTAAATAAGGGTGGGTGATTTCACCCCTCTCACAAGAGAAAGTAGGCAGGACTACCTGTTACAGTACCTGTTTCTAACAATAACGTTCAAAACTACATACATTATTTTGTACATATACCGCCCCTCTTGAAGGCACGGACTTCAAAAATATTGGAATTAACAAAGATCGAACATGGTTATTAGAAAAAGGATTGTTACATAATAAACATGACAAAAAACATTAAAAAATACAAACATTAAAGACAATTATAAAAAAAGGGTTAATACATAATTATAACAAATATTTACACGATACAAACATAGTCTATTCATTCGCTGGCAGAACGCACACTTTTCGCGTGGCTCTTTTGAAGATGCCATTGACAGTCTTTACGGACACGACGCGCACAACACCGTCACTTCCGGGATGAAGTTCTACGATGCGTCCTAATTTCCATTGTAGTGGGGGCGTGTTGTCCTCAACTAGAATCACCATGGAACTAACTTCCAAGGCAGGGGTGGACGGTCTGGAACCGGAACCACGGAGCTGCTTGGAACGATTGATGTTTTGAACAAGGTAGTCCCTTTGCCAGCGGTGCCAAAAGTGCTGCCTCATCTGTTCCACTCTTTGCCATTGCGTCAATCGGTTGATCCTCTTCGTCGTAAGATCTCTTTCACTTATATAAGTTAGTGGCTCTTCGATGAGGAAGTGACCAGAGGTTAGGGGGTTAAGGTCATTAGGATCGTTACTCAGGGGACATAAAGGTCTGGAGTTTAGGACAGCTTCTATTCTTGTTAACAGGGTATACAATTCTTCGTAGGAAAGCACGACTTCTCCAATTGTTCTCTTTAAATAACCTTTAATGGATTTTACGTTTATTTCCCAAATACCGCCCATGTGCGGGGATCTGGGGGGAATGAAATGCCACGAGATACCCTTATTAGACTGACAGCCAATCAGGACCGTTCCACCACAGTTTATTAGTTTTTAGTTGACCAGGTAAAGCGGGCGTATCCGAGTTGGGCCCGGTACCTGAGATAATCCTCGCTCAAATTTATCGGCCCCCAAGTATCCTCAATCCGGGCACCGCCTAATCCGATAAGGAGTCGGGCCACCCGGCCAACAACTAATTATAAAAATGAATCTTAATTTTAGTTCCATTTGAATATTTGCTAGTGAATCTGTAAATAACAGAAACAGTTGCTTGTAGTGAATAATTTTCAAGTTTTGTGTGGCAAGGAAGTTAAACGACGATGAAATTCTGTGGGGTTGTGTCAACAAAAAATCAAACTGCCTTGCAAAAGTGTAAACCTTCGGTTCCGAACCAACGAATGTGATCAACAGTGATCTTATTCATAATCACCCGGAAGAAGAAAATATAGAGAGGCAAGCACTGAGTAATGCCGTCAAAAGAAAAGCTCTAGACAATTTAACACACAAACCTGCAAAACTATTGCGTCAAGAATTGCGACAAAATGGCTTTTTGGATCAGATTTTCACTTATGACGTGGATCGTGCGCTGAAGAATCTGTGGCAAGCCAGAAGATCTGTCCAACTTCCTCTCTCAAAAACTTAACTTGAAGCGAATAATTCTATATCCTGGTTAGATTTCGTTATGCTGTTTGTTATAATACGCTCTAACAGTAATTAAGAAATAATAATTGACTTATTTGTTTGTATCTACGAGTATCTATCTAATGTTTTTTGTACATTCTTATGTAAAATAATGTAAATATTTCTGAAATAAAAATGTTAATTTTCAAACATTCTTTTGCTATGGGATAACCCGAAATGGATAGAATTATCAAAGGATTACCTCAAGTAGGTAGGTACTGAACTCCGATGCCGTCAAAACGGCGCGGCGGAGGATTATTACAGGTAGCCGGGCCCAACTCGGACATCGGATTACAGGGCATTAACGCGCGGGCCCAACTCGGACACACCGTTTGCAGCACCTCGACTTAGTACATCCGCAGGGTTACTTTCGCTTTTGACATGATACCAATCTTTCGCATCGATTTCCCACAAACGTTTGTAAGTTCGAAGATGTAGAGTTTATCCATGCCAGAACGACTGTGGAATCTGTCCAGAGAAATTGCTGATCAATTTTGACATTTATCCTTCGTAAAACTGTATTAAATTAATCGCGACAAAATTAAGGCGGCACACAACTCCAAGCGTGGTAACGTAACAGCTCGAAGAGGAGCCACACGAGATTTAGCGCAAATTAAATGAACTTGATGATTGCCACTATGATCGGTTGTTCTTAGATAGGCAGCAGCGCCATATGCGATTTGTGATGCGTCCCCAAAACCATGTAGCGGCGCTAGTGGGTTCGAATCCCACCGAAGGGGGAAGATTTTTTCGAAGGTAGGAAACTCCGCCGGGCCATGGATGTGTGTGTATGTCTAGTAGGGGCTGACGGTAGGGTGGTGGAGGGAAGAGCGACACTCTCCCGACACCACCGCGAGGTCAGCAGGGTTCAAATCCCAGGCCGGATGGGCCTCCCATGGATGTTGTGTGTTGTGGTATTCGTGTTGTGTCGTCCAGAAAAAGGAGAGGAGAGAGGGTGGGCGTGGGTAGCCGGGGAAAGTACCCCGGAGCCCCGCCGCACCACAAAGGAAAAAATGAGAAACCAAGCCGACCGTAAAAGGTACCTGATAGGCATGTTAGGTGAAAGGCAAAAAAAAAAACTCCAACCGTGGTAACGTAACAGCTCGAAGAGGAGCCACACGAGATTTAGCGCAAATTAAATGAACTTGATGATTGCCACTATGATCGGTTGTTCTTAGATAGGCAGCAGCGCCATATGCGATTTGTGATGCGTCCCCAAAACCATGTAGCTGCACCTGTACGGGACTTGATTTTATTACGTTTCTGGGAATTTCGATTTCGTTTAAGTGAGCGCGGAGTCGGCCAGTTGGGCCAACCTACCTGCGTCGAGAAATGTCAAGTAAACGGTCAACTTAATCCCATGGGCCTGTTGGGCCAGACTTGTAGGTACTTAATTAATTGTTCTCAATAAAAAAATTTAATTCCTAATTTCTTTGAAAGTGGTGTAACAAAAATTATATGCCCAATGATATTTGAAGGGATGCCGAATATTAGCGTTTTTTTTGTGGTCGTCGGAAAAATATCGTGTATATACCACGTCTTGAAAATTCGATTTCACACTCGTTTGCTTGATGTATCTGTCACGATAGTGTTAATGGTAATGTTAATGTTAGTGTTAGCGAGAACGTTAATCTTCAGAACATTGGTGAAACGTTCAGCCGTTCACAATAATGGTAATGGTGATGTTAATGTTAGAAACGATGTTAATAGATCCAGAAAATGTCTGGTTCTTTAACATCTACCAATCACCATCGAGAATTTCACGCACGCGCAGGCGCAGTGACAGTTCACACACGTTGACAGCTGTAAAGGTGCGTACAGACATGCAACAGAACATCGTAACGCAACATCGTCGCGTATCAAGTGTGGACGGCACTCCGCAACAGCGCAACAGCGTAACATCGCAACATCACAGCGTCCCATCAGTTGTCGGTCTTTCAGCGTCACATCAAAGAAATGTTGCGCTCTCACGTTGCACCACATGGAGGCAAGTCTGGACTGGAGGGCGTAACAAACTAGCGTTTAAACTAGGATCAGTCAGTTTTGAATAACGTCTTCAGTGGACTGAAGAAATAACTCTAAGTATATTTAATAGATATTTATCGAACTAAAGAAATTTTATGGGACACTAAAAATCCCCTCTATTATAACAAAATTTAAAAAAAATGATGCGTGGGAGGAAATTGCTGCGGCATTACACACCACCGTAGATGAATGCAAGAAAAAAATGAATGCTTTGCTCTCAGCGCTCAGGAGAGAAAAAGCAAAAATAAAGAGAAGTCAGGGTACAGGAACAGGTATGTGTAAATAAATATTCCAATTGTTAAGAAACATATTAATTTTTACAAATTCATTTTATTTCCATTTTTGCGTCGAACGACTACAAGACTTGTGGAGCGGCATTATGTTCGCGCCCATGATACGCGGCGATGTTCTGTTGCGCCTCCACCTCAAGAACACCGTATCTTCGACGCGCAACAAATAATTGTTGCGCGACGATGTTGCGTTACGATGTTCTGTTGCATGTCTGTACGCAGCTTAAGAGTAACATTCCGTTAACATTATTGTGAACACTGTACTACTAACATCACCATTGCCATCTCCACTAACATAATAACATTACCACTAACATTAACACTATTGTGACAGACCCATAAGCCACGCGCTTACGGCTTGTGGCTCAATTGTGCAAACTCGTGTGAAATCTTTCATTTTCAACTCTTGATATACAATATACTATTTCATTGCATTTCTGTTACCGTACAAATAACTGAAAAATGAAGAAATTGTCAAAAAAAAAAACTTCACCGACAACTAATTTTAGAAGGAAGCAAAATTGGAATTACGACTCTGTTTCTTGATTCAGTTCAAGACGATTCAAGACTTGTACCTGCGGATCATTGGGGTTCGGTTACTTACCACGTTCACGACAACCTTCGTTATAAGGCGACTCATCTTTTCCAATAATTGTCTAAGTCGGTGACAGGGTTCTTAATCCCCTGGCTGGGCATATTTGGCCCAACTCCGACTCTGAGATTAGGGACGGCCCGTAGCGTTGGCCCAACTGGTCTACGCCCAGTGAGCGAGTTCTTGCAAGATCCTAACCCATGCACAATAAATACTTTCAGGTAATAGATCGTCCCATCCAATTTTCGAACTCCAGCATTGTCGAAGGATTATTTTTGCTTTTACTACTACTGGCGCCACAAGACCCAATGGATCGAATACCTGGGCAGTTTTAGACAGGATTTCGCGTTTTGTTAGTCCTTTCGGAGTGTCACACTGTTTTACCTGATACCGTAACGAATCGTGATTAGGATTCCAAAAAAGCCCTAACGTTTTAGTGTAAGCATCCTTATCGAAACTGACGTTGAGATTAGGCTCGTGACTATCTGGACTGGAATTAATGCAGGATGATTGGCGGCCCATTTACGTAATAAGAAACCACCATGAGCTAAAATTTGAATTATTTGATCTCGTTGTGATTAGGTTTTCAAGTGAGTCCCCTCCCGTCAGAAGATCGTCTACATAAAAATCCTGTTGAATTGCTTCAGCGGCTTCCGGGTACCGATTTACCTTTTGAAGAGCGAGTTCTTTAAGACATCTTATTGCTATAAAACTGGCCGGTTTTGTACCATAGGATAGAGTGGTTAATCTATACGTTTTTAGCGGATCTTCGGTGTTCTCGCGCCAAACAATTCGTTGATAGTCAGTGTGATCGGGATGTATTTCTATCATGCGGTACATTTTAGCTATGTTCCCGTTTACGACGTATTTAAAAGTTCTGAATCTCAACAAAATTGCAAAAAGCTCTGGCTGGATTGTAGGTCCTGCCATGAGATTGTCATTTAGACTCAATGCATCAGCTGAGCGAAATGACGCGTTAAAAACAACTCTTAACTTGGTCGATGTAGAATCCTTGAGTACCGTGTGATGAGGGAAATATGTACAGTTTAGTTTATTTAATTCGCAACCCGGAACTTCCTCCATGTGACCCAAAGAGATGTAATCCCGCATGAATTGCACATAATCTGATTTTAGTGTAGGCCCTTTGTTTAGGTTTCGTTCCAGATTATTAAAAAACCTTACAGCATTATCGCGGTTTGACTTAAGAATTGGAGGATCATTTTTTAATGGCAGTTTAACAAGAAACTTTCCGTGTGTTTGTCTGCACGTATTTTGAATAAAATGTTGCTCGCACATAATTTCTTCATTTGAAAAGCATTTTTGTTCGGAAGGGTTGCAGCATTGTTCTAGTTCGAAGAATTTTTGCACCTGGTTCTCTAAAATGTCGCTTACCGATGTTAGAGAAAGTGAGCAGGTACTTGAGCTATTGTTATGGTTCATATTTAGTGACCCACCTGCAATGAAACCTAAATGGGTATTTTGCAGCATTAGTTTGTTATGGTTCTTAAGTGTTATTTCTCTGCGGTCTTGACATAAAAGGTTCCAAAACAAGTCAGCCCCGATAAGTAAGTCTACTGGTGCAGTTTCTAAGAATTTCGGATCGGCTAGCTGTAATTCCTTTGGAATATTTATTGCAGACATATTTATGGTCACCAGGGGAAGATTTTCGGTTATTTTATCCAAAACAAAACAACTTAAGTTCGCCGAAAACTTATTGTACTGAGATTTGATGTTTACCTGGACGGCCTGTTTGATGTTCGTCGAAATTTGACCAATTCCGCCAACGGTTATTTTTACGGCTTTCTGCTGCAGACGTAATTTTTTGGAAAATGATGACGTAATATACCTGTTCATGGACCCTGCATCCAGGAGAACTCTACATTTATGTGACGTTTTATTACGATCTTCTATGAGAATGATCGCGGTTGATAACAAAATAATTGATGATTGGGACCTCATAGAATGAGCGTTTAAACTTTCTACCTGTGCTGGTGTTTCATTGGTTTGCGTGATTTGTCTTTCTTTATGAAGCAGAGTGTTGTGGCTTTGATTACATTTACGGCATTTGAATTTGGACTCACAGTTGTTAACAAAATGATTGGTTCTTAGACAATTAAGACATAACTTCAGGTTTCGAGCTTGAGCGTTTCTTTCCTCTACATTTAATTTTAAAAATTCATTGCATTGAAATTCAATCGTTTGACTGTAAGTTGGAACCTCGTCGGTTGTCACCGGGCACCGTTTGCGTTTCGGTTTTGCTAGTGAAGCTTAGCCCCAACTTCTCTAAAAAAATAGGCGGCGCCGGCCGAGAAAAGTCAAGTGGGTTTTTACACGCAAAAAAGTGCGTGTCATTTCACTCCTCTCCCCAAAAAAAACGAGACTGCGGTTCTTTTCAGAGCCTGGCTCTGGTAAAAGTGAGCTGGGCTACGAGACGGCGATCTTCTTCGACGGAAGAACGCTTCGAGAGACGGGACGAATCGGCTCTTGTGGGAGTCGTTTCGACGAAACAGAGACATCGGTCAACAAAACGACACCGGTCCCGATCACACCTCGAGGGCCGGTGGTAACATATGGCGCCCAACGTGGGGCCTCTTCCGACAAGGCGTCGGAGACCCCCATTCTTCAAGTCGATGTCCGTATCCGGAGTGGTGACACGAGCCCGCTCCCATATAATGGAATCTGCGAACGTGGAGAAGGAAGTCGAAGTGCAGCGACCGCTGCTCACCACTACAAACGACATCCCAACAGCTCCAGGTCCTTGTGGCGAGGCCATGCCTGCCAACACGACTTCGGTAACAAGTGTCGTCCCCACGGTCGTACTACGAGGAGAGGAGTACCTACCGACGTTCAGCGGCGACCCTGACGAGGACCCGGAATTATTCATGGCCGAAGTACAAGAGTTTTTCGCCGCACCCCAGAATGCCTCCTTGCCCGAGCGCGTCAAAGTAAGACTGGCCCACAGACAACTACGGGGTCGAGCCCAAAAGTCCAATACCTTTTTTATCACTCGAGACAAGAACATCTCGGACCTGGAGGCGCGGCCCCTGGAGGAATTCGGAACAGAAGCAAACTTCGCAGAGCTCTATAGGGAGTTCCAAAAGGGTACCCTCAGTTTGGATGAGCCGGTGGAAGTATTTTTCGCAAGGAAGACCGCCCTGTACCGACGGCTGTTCCCTGACGCACCAGAGTCAAGGCTGGTCAAGGAATTGATCAATCAAATGCCCTCACAGGCCCGTCTGACCCTGGCCGGCCAGTGTCCACAGAAGGTGATTGACCTCAAACGCGCTACTAAGGAGATTCTTTCTTATTTACGGACGAGTAAGAAGCAGGAAAACTGGCGCAGGACCGACGACAAATCCCCGTCGCGGTCCGCGCAAACCAACTGAGCCAAAAAATTAGCGTTCTACCCAGGATCGAAGTCCGCATTGGCCAGCGGACATTTCAGGCTATTTTGGATTCTGGGGCAACGTTTAATTTCGTTTCTGGTAGTCTCTTTCAGCCCGACAGCTATTCCAGACAACTCTTGGACTTAGCTAGCCAAAGGACAACCATCGAGACTTCTGGCTTGTTCGTCAACAGCCTGTACGTCGGAGAGAACACCTACGAGAATGTCACGTTTTTAGTCGTGGATGAACTCCGTGACGACGTCATCCTCGGACTTCAGTGGTTGCGGGACTCTAGGGCCACCATGGACTTTACCTTGGGATGCGTACACCACGGAGTCACCGACCGTAGCACCAGCTACTGGAATCGGGAATGTCCATGGAGCGATAATACCGACGTGTCAGAGACTGCAAAACTCAACCATGGGTTTCCGTCCTCATATGCTCACAATTTCCGAGACATTGTACGGGAGTTTGCGAGTGTGTTCAGGGAACAAAGTGCCACCGCGACAGTACGCGTCGTGACCCACACCATCAGACTTAATAAGGACGAGCCCTTCCGTATTCGACCCTACCATCTGTCAGAGGACAAGAAGCGCGCCCTCTATGAGTGCGTTAATGAAATGTTAGCGGCTGGGGTGATCGAGAGGTCGGATAGCGAATATTGTTCTCCGGTGGTGTTGGTAAAGAAGAAAGACGGGACGGTACGGTTTTGTACGGACTATAGGCGTCTGAACCGGCTAACTAAGGACGAGGCAGCACCTCTGCCGCGAATTCAGGAGGTGTTGCGCGATTTTGGGACGGCCACTGTGTATTCGTCGCTCGACCTCAAGTCCGGTTATTGGCAAATTCCGATGGATCAGGCATCAAAAAGATTGACTGCGTTCGCGACTCCAGACGGTGCCACATACCAGTACCGCGTCATGCCGTTCGGTTTAAAGAACGCTCCGGCGACCTTTCAAAAGCTCATGGCGCGAGTGCTCACCGGTCTTTTGGGCAGATACGTCCATGTGTACCTGGACGATATTATTGTCTACTCCAGGTCATACGAAGAGCACATGACACACCTGCGTCAAGTATTCGAGCGCCTCCGGGAGTACGGTCTACGTTGCGCGAATGCGAAGTGCCGGTTTGGAGTCCAAGAGCTGCCGTACCTGGGACACGTGATTGGCAGTGAGTGCAACCGACCCCAGGAGAGGCACTTGCGACAAATTCAAGACGCATCAATCCCGCGAACTAAGAAGCAGCTCCAGAGCTTCTTAGGGCTCGCCAACTGGGTGCGAGAGTATGTGCCGCGATTTGCGGAAATCGCAGCACCATTGACCGACCTCCTTCACAAGGGAAAAACATTTAAATGCACCCCAGCGGTTCAGGAGGCGTTCGATAATTTAAAGGCTGCCATCGATAAACCTCTCATGCTGCACCGCCCGAATCCCGAACTCAACTTCGTCCTCCAGACCGACGCCAGTGGCGTGGGAATCGCGGCCGTGTTGTACCAGGAACAGCAGCATACACGCCGCATTATCTCGTATGCTAGTGCCCGCCTGAACGAGGCGCAGCGTCGATACCACATTAACGAACAAGAGTGTCTCGCCATCGTATGGGCCGTCAAGAAATAATGGCCGTATTTGGAAGAGGGGCCTTTTGTTCTAAGAACTGACAACAAAGCGCTTCTGTGGCTAAACACGGCCAAAGAGTCTAACGCCAAACTCACCCGCTGGGCACTTCATCTCCAAGAATTCAGTTTCACGGTAGAGCATTGCCCCGGGAAAGAGAATGAGCTTCCCGACCTGCTGTCGCGTCAACCCGACGAGAACGTCGTCGACACAGAAGATGAAGACGATGAGCGGATGTTGGTACCAAAGACGTGTCGGCTCCCCACTGAGGCCATCAACACCATCGACGTCCCAACACTCGTAGACGAAGTAAAGTCCGCCCAGTTGACCGACCCCGACTTCCCGGGAATCCTACAGCGGCTCAATCGAATCCAACGAGAAGGGGCCCGAGAACGAGGTGAGAAGACTTTCGCTGAAGTTTACTTCGTGGAATGTGGACATCTTTTCAAGAGGAATGGTCAAAAGAAACTTCTGTGGGTACCGGAGACTGTCAGGCCACGGATCCTTCATATATTTCACGATTCACCAGAAGCGGGACACCCCGGACAAGAAGAAACGTACCGATCTCTAAAAAAATTTTACGCCTGGCCCACGGCACAGAGAGACGTGAAGGCACATGTTCGCAATTGTCTGGTTTGTGCAACAACAAAGAGAGGATCCATACAAGCGGCGGCACCGCTGTGATGTCACAACCCCCAGCAGTCTTGGCAGACGATCGCACTGGATTACATGGGCCCATATGAGGGCCGGATGGTAACCGCTACCTGCTGGTCGTAACCGACCTATTTTCCAGGTGGGTTGAAGCGTTCCCTGTCAAATCGGCGACGGCCCGTGTGACGACCACCATCTTGGAAAAGGAGGTATTTAGCAGGTGGGGGTACCCGAGAGCCGTCATAACAGACAACGGGAGTCAGTTCAGAAGCGGCGTCTTCAGGCGGGCGTGTCACCGTTGGCAGGTGAATGATTGGCCGACCGCAAACTACCACCCTCGGGCCTCAGGAGATTAAGAAGATCCTCCGCATAACTCGTCAGACGTTCCCTGAACTACCCTGGGATCACCGGCTGACGAAGGGGCTCTTCAATCTCCGACGACGCAGTAACGCCGCCACCGGTCAAACACCCAGTCACCTACTCCTAGGCTTCGACCTCCGCGGCCCCGGCGAGTGGGAATGGGATGATGGTCCCGTCCAGGAGTCGACCAGCGAGCGTCACGAACAGGCCCGAAATCAACAAAAGCGATATCGGGAGCGGTACATCCGACCAGGCCCGCCACTCACAAAATTTCAACTGGGGGATCTGGTGCTAGTCCGGCACCACACGAGGCGCGGGTTCGAGCCCAAATGGGTAGGTCCCGTGAGGGTCATCGCCGATGCTCGTGGTAATTGTTACTGGGTCGAGCGAGGAACCTATGCAACTCGAGAGCACTTGGACAACCTGCGACTCGCACCCGGACAAGTCACACCTGATACCGAGACACCACAAGAGCCAGACGAAACCGGGGATGAAGAGGAAGCCCAGGAGCCCATCACTGTGGGACAATTTCTGCCGGATAAACCTCCTCCTAAGCAACCGAAATTGCGAAGACACCGACGCCGATAAATCGTCCGTCGACGAGCCAAGCGCTCCCGCCTGCCGACGCACCAACATTATCATCCTCTATTGGTGCCGATCCTGATGGCCAACAGGTCGGAGTCAGAGGCGTTTCGGACCTACAAGGGGATATAGAGTCCGAAGACGCCCAAGAGCAGGAGAGGGCTTTGTAGTGAATATTTGTATAGTGTTTTCTGATTTATTAACCGGTTATGTTTTGTTTTACTTTTGTTTAAATTTTAAATATATGTAACGGCTGAAGCCGGCGGTGGCCATAACGGAAGTTGGGCCTTCGGGCCGGGGGAGAGTGTTACTTCCGGACCGAGATAATTTGATCGGTTTTGATTTAAAAAAAAAAATAAAAAAATAAAAAGAGTGGGCGAAAAGGGAATGAGTGACGGAAGTTTTTTTTGGAGTTGTTGACTGAACGGTCCCAACTTACGGAAAATTGGCACCACCGTCCGCAAATCGGCCTTGTCTTGTGTTCGTTGTACCTAACCATTTAACTGATTTCCCCTCTAACAAGTAAGTGCACGACTTTTCAACCGCGTCAGTGTCCCCGAGCCGGGAACGATAAGAGACATCGCACCTATCACCGGTACCCACAGTGGTCCTAGCTCGACCACCAGAAGCCCCGGTGGTGATGTCCACGTCCCGGATGACACCGGGAGCCGTTCCCGTCGACCGAAGAGCGAAGCCGAAAAGAAGACGTCGTGGGTCAGCCGCTGCCCACAGTCGGTGCAGCCAGCTACCCATCGTATCCAGCTCCAGCTCGGAGCCAAGTCAGTCGCCCAAAGGGAGAGGAGGACCAACCACAACATCGGCATCACCGCCACACCAGCACCAGCAGGAGTCCAGGCAGCGTCCATCGCTGTCTCCGGTCGCCGTTCGTCCCGACAGCCAGCCCAGACATTCCCATCTAGGAGTTGGTGAGTCGCCGGACCACCGTCGAGACGCCTGGCTCCCTCAACCCCCAGCCTGCACGTCGAGGGAGGATCCGTGAGGACGCCACCGTCCCCCAGCCGTCGGTCATCCCCACAAGGACGTCTCCGGGACGGCTGAGTCCCCGAGCCCCCACAGCGTCACCGGATTCCACGTCCGCCCGAAGGAGCCAACGGTTGGAACCAAACGCCCACGGACATCGACTTTGACGTGACAGAGACAGGTGGGTGCCCAGTTTGTGCGCGAGTCGCGGTTCGTGTCGGTTTTCACGTGCCGTCCGGGCACAGCGACAGCCTCTCGACAAAAGCACCGAGCCGACGATCGGGGGGCCCGATCACGAGGAACCCTGTCGCTGCGCTTCCCGCATCGTCGCCCAACGCCATCGAGGAGGTTGTCCACCAGGCCAGCTCCAGCTCCCGGGACCTAGAGAGGCCCGTCGTGATGTCGGACAACCTGCAGCCCGCGACAGGCCCCACAAGATCGAGGACGACATGCCGCGACGCCCGAAGAATATCAGGGGCGCCAACGGGCCGGACGAAAAACATCGCGTCTGTGTTGTGTGTGCGTGAGTGTTGTTCCGTTGTTGTGTTAGTTGTAAGTTAGCTGTAAGTTCGTTCATTGTTTGTTCTAGTTTTAAGTTATTCATTAGTTTTAGGTTGTCATTTCATTTGTTTTTGTTGGTTTCGAGTTGTTGTCTTTTTGTATTTTGTGTGTGAAAATAAAAAAAGAGACGGCTGAAGCCGGCGTCACCGATTAGGGAAGTTGGGCCTCCGGAAGGTGGGAGAGTGTCACCGGGCACCGTTTGCGTTTCGGTTTTGCTAGTGAAGCTTAGTCCCAACTTCTCTAAAAAAATAGGCGGCGCCGGCCGAGAAAAGTCAAGTGGGTTTTTACACGCAAAAAAGTGCGTGTCATTTCACTCCTCTCCCCAAAAAAAACGAGACTGCGGTTCTTTTCAGAGCCTGGCTCTGGTAAAAGTGAGCTGGGCTACGAGACGGCGATCTTCTTCGACGGAAGAAGGCTTCGAGAGACGGGACGAATCGGCTCTTGTGGGAGTCGTTTCGACGAAACAGAGACATCGGTCAACAAAACGACACCGGTCCCGATCACACCTCGAGGGCCGGTGGTAACACGGTTAATGTAGCCTGCCATTCTCTTGCAAGATTGTCATCTAATTTGTCCACAATTATTACGACTAGAAGAGCGTGCCAAGTATCAATCGGTACTTCTAGCTGTCTTAACGCGGCAACATTTGAATCTAAAAAACACCTAAAAAACACCTAAGTGACGAATGCGAGGCTTTAATTACTTGAGGTGCTTTTGTGATGGCTATTATGTGATCGTGAACGATCAGCCGTTTGTTGCAGAACCGTTTCTTTAAGATATCCCACGCTACATTATAATTTTCTGATGACACCGTTAATGACTCGACTGCTCGCAAAGCTTCACCAGATAAACATGATGATCGCAAATATTAGAAACGTTGACAGTTGTTTAGCATGTTGTTTTCGTCTTCAATAATGGATTTAAATGAATTTTAAAATGACAACCATTCCTTATAGCAACCAGTGAAAGATTTTAAATTTAAAGTTGGCAGATTCAGTTTGATTGATTGATCACGATTAGAGCAATGTGAATTAGCACTGGAACAACTACCGTTACCGTTCGTCGTGGCCGCAGTGTGCGGTGGAGGCGTCATTTGTTCAATTTTTGTTTGAATTGATGATAATACATCGAAATATTTTGACTCAATTTCGACGCGGTCCTGAGTCTGTATTTCAACAGCTGTCGTTGAAGAATCAAGTAATTCAATTTCAGTCTATACCTCTTCATAATCTTTGAATGTCTGTTCGATGAATGTTTTTCTAAATTTTAGCGGATTTACATCGTTATCATTTGATTGAAAGTTAGCAACAAAGTTTTGAATACGCGTAATTTTTGTTTTTAATGAGGTTCTTTTCTTTTTTAAAGCCTCTAATTTGGCAATTGATTCGTCTAATAAGGATGTCTCGGGCATAATGATTGATTTGATTTACGTGGTCGAGATGAAAATTGGCGAAATTAGGAACAATAGAAAAAGTCGTACGTAGTAATGTAGTTTGGAAGGGAAATCGAATGGATTGAGAGCCACTAACCTTTGTTGATGTCTTAAATGATGATCGCTTCGCTGCTACCCAATTCGGTGACTATTCGTGCTGCCCTTTTGCCCTTGCTGAAGGTGACGAAATTGTTGCTGCCCTCTGGGTGTCGAAACTGCTTCTTGAATTGTTGATGTATGTATGTATTACACTTGTTATTGTTATTACACCAGACGACCGTCGTGTGATATGGATTTAATCATCCGGCTCGAAGGACCAAAATTATGTACGATTAATCACTGTTGGGTGGTGATATTAGCCGTACAAATGATATGGTCGTCTTTGTATAAATACTTAAAAACTTTATGGTATAAATGTATGCTAATGTATAAGTGTTAAGTACCAAGGATAGTGGTAGACTCTGGTTTTTACCGCTATATTCCGACTTAAATAAGGGTGTGTGATTTCACCCCTCTCACAAGAGAAAGTAGGCAGAACTACCTGCTACAGTACCTGTTTCTAACAATAACGTTCAAAACTACATTATTTTGTACAACAACTCTTTGGAAGGATTCAGTAGTAAACCCTGTTTGCAAAAATGTTTGTTCCTTGATGTATATCAATTCATTGTTCGGTTAACCCTATTTGTGCTATTTTGTTGTATATTTCAGCTAGTGTTGTGTTTAATGCCTTGTGCCTTTTCATCTCTTATAATAGTATATTAAAGAACGAGTTTTATAAGGCCAATGGCCTTATAAGACCAGTTTTTTATGTTATTTTTTAGAATTTGCACCCTTGTTTTAATTTTTAAATAAAAAAATTAAATTTTCAAATTCTAGAGAATTTTGTATTAATTGATAATTCAAGGTAACGGATGCAACTACATCTGCAACATATGTTAAAAAGTAGAGTTTGAACATTAATATTGGAAGTTTTTTGGTGGTCAGAATTTGAGAATTTTCTCCTACGTGAACGGATTTTGATAAATGTCACCACTTGTCCAAACGAAACGTCAAGCTAATTTTAAAGATTTTAAGCGATTTGCAACCTTTAAGGGACTTGTCCAACAAAAAAACGTTGTATTCAATTCGTTCGTGTGTAAATTGGGCTTTTTTGGCACGCGTGGGCCTTTAAAACGCTCGTTTCACTCGCATTTTAAACAATTTACACAGGAACTCGTCAAATAAACTACTATTTCTGAACTTCATGTTTCTTGCTGTCCCATTAGTTTTTATCTGAAAATATTTGTATCAATGTAATTAATTGAAAGGTCTGATTACCACTAGTTATCCCCAGGTATTTTACGCGTTTCTCTTACTGCCAAATGACCATTTCCTTCATTCTTCATTTCTATTGAGAATTGCATGAAGTGATTTTGAGGTTTTGACATCTGTACCTGTACCCACTTTTCAACAGACGTGATCACAGCATGAGACAGACGTTTTTAGTTTCTCCGACTATAAATATTAATTTCCGTTATTAATATTGATAAATACATTGAGATCATTGCTTTACCATCATTGTCAGTTTTGACATTTTCACATCAGGTTCACACCACACCAAATGGTCAACATCGGGAGCAAAAATTAAAAAATAAATCCAAATACTTGCCTTCTACAATTACTGCCGTCTTCTCAGCATTCAATCTTGGTTACCTTAGGCTCACTTATATGAATTAAATTTACTAACACTGACAAATATGAAATTAATGCTCAGTGCGCAAGCGCTAGGGCTCTTTCACAATCAACGATTCATAACAATAATTTTACCATTTTTTAGTCTGAAGTTACAGAACAGCAAATTTGTCTCCCAGATTTAAAGGCCTGTTAAAATCCGATCTATTAACGTACCTGTTACTTTTAACGTTCTCGATACAGAACCTAATAAACATCAAAAGTCTGTATTTTTCGATAGAAACTGCTGATACGTTCGCTTTTAGAGGTAAACAGACTGGCAAAATTTGTGAGGTTAGGTCAGGTCAGGTCAGGTCAGGTCAGGTCAGGTTTCGATGTTAAGTTTGATTTTCTTGAAGATGGTTTATTATATTGAACAAAAGGGAGATCAGACCATCATTTATACCCTGTATTATGATAATTTGTCCATTTTCTGCTTCAGATTTTGCTACTCAAATTTTTCTAATAGATGAAGTGTTGAAGCCATATAATTGAGAATTACTTACTAAATCCTACACTAATCTGTGAACTCACAATATTTGTCGTGTCTTTATCGTTTTTATATATGACTACTCCTGCAGCTCTGCACTGAGGTCACTTAAATTTGGCAACACAATGAAAACACAATGAACAATCAAAATTTGGAAGTGACAAGTGACACACAGTTGACGGTTTCTCGCTCGCTCCGCTAAACTCGACTCCCGAGATTTTAGCTTGTCGCGAACGTATCGTGCTACGACCGTGTCGTGCTGCTAACGATTTTAGCGTGTCGCATGGGACTAATTCACTGTCCGGGAATAAAATGTATGTGGTGCGCCTAAAGAAGTTTTCACTTCAAAAAATGACAATTAATGTCATACAACATGATGATTGGTTATACGAGTGTTTTACAATGGAGCATTTTAGATTGCGTCAAAGAATGACTTTGACGACCAAAATTTATTGCTCGCGACTGTACGTGAACTAAATTACCTTGCTAAAATATCCCGATCGTGTTTTAGTCCTTTATGGAAGTTTTAAACCATCCAGTATAATAAATTACATCCAAATGTTGTCTTTAACTTTGTAAGTGTTTGTAAGGTTAGAAAGATAAACGTCAAATATGTCACCTGCATTTGTGCGATGATAGTGCGCGTTTGTTTCATACGCGTCTACGTTTTTACATCTGCAGTCACCTTTAACACAGTTTTTTTTCTTTTTTCTTGCAAACCAGACGTCTTTGTAGGACGAGTTTCTCCTTACAGCAATTTTTATTGACGATAAATTTTTTGATATAAATCTTAAGTGATTCAACATTTTAAAAAGGCATGTAAATATTACGTTTTTAACTGTTTCACCGTCTAAAATATCTGCATTTTAAATTTCACAAAAATCCGTTGGAAAATAACTGAGATATTAGCCTCGAAAGTTTTAGCTGAGACACCCTGTATATTTACTAAAGAGAATACAAATATTTAAAAATTATTCAAATGTTAAAAATATAGAGATGTAGATAACGAAAATTATTGCACTTGAAATTACTACCATCATAAAGTGATATTTTTCAAAATAGATTTGAAAATATTATTTTCTACAGAAGCTACGACGTATCTCTTTATAAAAGTACTAGCTGACCCGGCGAACTTCGTACCGCCTCAGAATCAATAAATGTTGTGTTAACTTATTAGGTGAATTAAATTAAGTTTTTTTATTAAGATAAAATGAATAATTAAAATGAATAGAAATTTAATGATTTAATGCATACACAAACAAATTTAATACAGTTGGTTGCAAAAAAAAACAGGAAACGAAAATTTGTCTAATGTAAATTTGGTTTTGTCCATTTGTCAATTAATTGTCTACTCGATAATACCTATCAAATAATTTCTAAAAATGTCTGAATTTTGACTCTAATTCTAACCTATCTCTCGTAAAAATGTGTCAATTTTATTCTGACAGTTCCCGTTTTTTTTTCTTGCAACCAACTGTACCATAATTTAATGCTAAGCACTACGCCCTCAGACGGAGATTATTCATTCGTATTCACGTCACGTGATGTGCAATTTCTGCACGGATGTTGGCCTTCAGGTCTTGTAGGGTCCTTAGATGGTTGATATAAACGCGAGATTTCAAAAAAAACCCATAAACAAAATCGCAAGGGGCCAAATCTGAATGGCGCGCATTTCAAAAAAGGAAGTTATGTTGTTGCACCCTGTACAATGCAAAAATAGATAAGAGTAATACGTGTTGATCACCATTGATCACACTTGGTATCAAAACTCAGCTAACGTTAAATCTCAATTAAGTTCAAATTGTCAATGCGCGCACAATGACAGATGACATAACCTTTCAAAATGAATTTTCTTCATAATTTTTTTTTTTCGTTAGTTATTCGATGTTTTAATAGTTATTCTGCTAATCGGGGCGGAGACAAATCCAACAATGTGTAACACAATAAAAATGTGTGAGCTCGTGACACATGTCGAGTACTTTTGAGGTTATATGAAATCACTGAATTAACTGAACGATCAAGATATCGACCGGGGTTGAAAATTATTGAATTACTAATATCGCTATTAAAAAATAGGAGTTGATGGTAGAAGGGTGAAAATTTAAGGTTGTATGTATTTTTTAATGCCACAATATAAAAAAATAAAAATAAACAATTTTGTCCAAAAAATAAAAAAAATTTTTTTGGGGTGGACCACCCTTATTACTTAGGGGTATAAAAAATAGATAAAAACTTATTTTCAGACCTACTGAATATACATATAAAATTTCATCAAAATCGGTCGAGGCGTTTCGGAGGAGTATGATAACTAAAACTGTGACACGAGAATTTTATATATTAGAAGATATAAAAAAAAAAAATACCATAATATGCTTCCACTTAAGATAAGATAATCTGGCAGTTATTTGTAATTATTTATTTTTACATCATTTAGTACAATTTTACAATGAACACGCAACGCGAAAAAATGTTATTTTGGCTAATTATATATTGTTATTTATTTGTAAAATTAGTGTCGGCTGAAGTGATTACATTAATTAATGATTCAAATGTCACATGTGTAATAACTGAAAATTCAATTGCCTATTACAGTACATCACCGGATATTATAGGTAAATTTTTTTATTTCATCTTGTGTCAAATTTCAATATTTTACGTCATCAGTTTGAATCCGGGAAAACGCAAAAAACGGCCGGACGCCGGTTAAGTATTGCTATTGGAAACACAAAAGTAACAATCGCAATAACAATTATTCAGGTTTAAGAAATGTTTTATTCAAAACTAGATCTAAATACAAATTAACAATTTAACTATTTCGGCCACAAAGAAGATGATGCACTTACTTTCTCAGACCAAAAACATTAGTTTACAACCATTTAAACCAAATCTAAAAAATAGGCCAGCCAGCATAACTTCTTCCGTAATTTTCTTCACATTATTTTCTGATTTCCATTTACAAAAATGGCTGAATTGTTTTTGATATAGTGAAACCAGAAATACAGTGTTTTTATGGACTCTGGTCGATAATTTCTTTTACAATTTTGGGGTCACTTTTATTACCAACTTGAAGAGAGTTATAAATCTTCTATGACAGATGTTTTTGAGCCGTCTGAAAATGGACCATCGGAGACAAAGGTAGCTAGAGCCCAGTCGCGCGACAAATGCCAGAAGTTTATTGCCCTGCCATAACTGACCCTCTCAAGTTAATGCACTCCATCCCTCATAAAAACACTCTATTTCTGGTTCCACTTTACCTTTCACCAGACTTGCTACTCTTGCTAGGTATTAATTCAGCACAGGCTTCTGCAGATTTTCTTACAATTTCTGGAGGATTTGTTTTAGAAGTCATTTTGACGCACCAAATTATTTCAACAAAATCAACAAAATCAACAAAATAAACAATTGCCAAACAGCCGTTGCTAATCATGTTCCAAAAATGTGACTAGATTTGGAGCATTTGTTGAATTATTTTGAAATTAATTTCAATGTTTCTTTCAAACGAAATTTGAGGCAGGATGAAATAATAGTTATTTACACAATTAGTGGGATAAAAGCAATATTACAGGATTCGAGTGTGAAGATTGCAGATGACGAGGGCGTTAGCCCGAGTTCATCTGTAATCACACGAGTTTCCTGTAATATGCTTTAGCCCACGTGTTATGTACAAAATTTTATCTAAGACCGCCCCGAATTAAAAAAAGAGGTAAATCTTATTTATTTCCGCCAGTTTCATTACACCACTCAGTGGAATAATGACTTACTTATCCCACTGAGTGGGGTAATGAAGCTCACTTATGCCACTGAGTGGAGTAATGAAATGCGTCCAGTAATGAAGTTCCTTATTCCACTCAAATGAGTGGGATAAGTGTCATTTATCCCACGGGATTAGATAAAATACATAACGACATTCGTCCGTGAATTCTTTTTACAGTACTCGTTTCGAGTTTCAAGAGTCGGCTCCTTCGTCGCCTCGTTCTTAAACGTCTCACTTGTACTGTAAACTATGAGTTCCCGGACTTATAACGTTAATTACTATTCTTTAATCTCAAAATGTCGTTTAATTTACTATTCCTTATAAAAGTTAATCGCCAATCGAGTGACATTAACGTAACTTGGATTGATGATGACTGGAGAAATATATCTTCGAAACATTCCTCACATGGCCCTGTTACAGATAGGCGATGGAAGGGTAAGTAGCAGTCGCTTGTTATACAACAATTTTAGGATTCTAATTTTATCTGAAAGGATTTAGCACATGGAAACACGATGGAGTTAGATTGAATAAAAATGTGCATTGCTTTTCAATATATCCGAATGATGACAGTGGTAACGTGACACTTAAATTCATTTCTTCAGATAGAAAGGACAACTTCATCACATCAATTAATATAAAAGATGATGATGGTATCGATGCAAGTTTTAGATGAGGCTATATCTATACTAATATTATAAGTTTTTAATTTTTAGGAAAATATCAGAAAATCTTATTTTCATTGGTTGCATTACGCATTAATACGAGAAAACAATAGTATTAACATATCAACCAACGATAATGTAATTCGAAGGATTAATTTGAAATTTGTTCCACGTTTTCTCGTAATTTACAGTAATTATTTAATATTTCATGACTGTAAGTTGAATTTTTATGCTGGAACGATTAATATTCTTATATTTTTATATCAGTCTATATTAGGGTCTATAAATTCTGCACTTTGGTATAGCTTGCTAAACATTAATGCGATGTAATGCGTGATAAAATATAGATATTATTATTATGCTCCATCACTGCCGTCTTTATTTACAAGCCATGAACACGTAAAACTGGCAACAATGCGAAGTAGTCCGACTGGTAGTCTGTGGCTGGTAGAGTTCTTATGACCGATGTTGTGTAAGTGCTTGTTGGTTGTAATTTTTGAATTGATATTTCCATTCTCAGTGAATTTTGTTTGTATATTTGTTTCTGATTATTTAGAAATCTGCAAAATCAGTAAAGGAGTTACTCTTTATGTATGCGGTGTGCTAATTGCCACAGTATGGTAATAGTATATTAAAGAACGAGTTTTATAAGGGTTGATTTGGCGCACGAGTCCCAGGTGTAGAAAACGACCCGTAGGTGAGTTTTCTATGGGACGAGCGCGCCAGTACCCTTATAAATACGGTTTTTTATGTTATTTTTTAGAATTTGCACCCTTGTTTTAATTTAAAAAAAAAAACAATTTCAAATTCTAGTAATCTAATTGGTAATTCAAGGTAACGGACGCAATTACATCTGCAACAGATGTTAAAAAGTAGAGTTTGAACATTAATATTGGAAGTTTTTTGGTGTAATACACTGAAATATTGATAAAAATTTCATTAAAGTAGAGTGTACTTTCATAAAGCCATAAACGACTCCTACTGACTGACGTTTATAGACGTAATATAAACGCAAATTTTAAAAAGGACTTTAAAGTTGACAATTCTGGAGATACTTACTTTGCTAGTTTGCAAAGAGTTGGTTTATGTTTACCGTCAGATTTTGTTATACTTATCTTTCTTCATATGTACACATTTTTCAATATATTATTACATACTTAGTAACAGCGACCTACAAAATGTTTTTTCTACAACCGTAAAAAAAACGCGACATTTATGTATCATTATCAAGTCACTTTTTGATAGATCAAAAATAGTTGTCAAAAATTTTCCTTGGATATTTTAATATTTTTTTTCTATAATTGATTCAAAAAATTGAAATTCACGCATAGTTATCTGTGCCTGAAGTGGGTCATTTTCTAACGTGTATTTTTTTTTGCATTGTTAGTAAGATCGAAACCATAGAAACCACACAAAACAGGGTGTGAAATGCAATTTCACGCATACGACTATTTCTGTTTTTCATTTTAACGCACTGTTTTTTATTAGTTACCTAGCAACATGGTCACTGCATTGAAACTTCAGAGTTCCTTTAAAAATTTGAATTTTTAATTTCAATTTTTTGAATCAATTATAGAAAAAATATTGTTTATATTTCGTGCGCGAAGATGTTTTTGTGCATTCAAAGGCTTATACTGCCTCGACCTTCGTCTCGGCGTAAAAGACCTTTTCATGCACAAAAAACACTCTCTTCGCGCACTTAATATAGAAATAACTATTTTTTGTTCGACGCTGTCAGAATTTGAAAATTTTCTCCTGTGTGAACGGATTTTGATAAATGTCGCAACTTGTCAAAACAAAACGTCAAGCTAATTTTAAAGATTTTAAACGATTTGGAGCTTTTAAGGGGCTCGTCGAACCAAAAAACGTTGTATTCAACTCGTTCGTGTGTAAATTGGGCTCTCGTTTCACTCGCGTTTTAAAATGGCCCACTCGTACCAAAAAAGACCCAATTTACGCACGAACTCATTAAATAAACTACTATTTTCACTGTTCTTACGGTGAAAAAATAAATAAATAAAAACGCTGATTTGTTAATTGGACAAAATACTAAATGTAAAAAGAGAAAAATTTAAACTTATTCAAGATAAATATTTTATGTCTATTTTATCTTTATTTATTTTCTGCTCCACATGCGTAATTTTCTATCTGATGTAAGTAAGTAATTTCCAATGTAAGGCAAAGTAAGCGATGTCAAGATATAACAACTACATGGAAGACTAAAGTTACAAATCAGGTAGGTATATCTATACCTATTATCTTACTATCCCACCTCCACCCGGCGGCACGGCAATTTTGCCGGAGTACATACACTATTACGGATATTACTATCAAGTAATAGTGCAGTGCTTATCAACATAATTACCGGCGTCTCGCCTCCGCATTTTGACTTTGTTGTGTATTATGTTCTGTGTCAATGTTGAGGAACTTCCTCACGATGTGACATGAGTATAATAATATACCTTTTTGAATTTCAACTACCAATGTGTTATCTAAATCCAGAATTTTTAAATTTTTAAAAAGAGATTGCGGTACTATTCCCGTTGCTGAAATTACAAGTGGTAAAATCGAAATTTTTTCTAAACACCAAAGATTTCTCATAGCAACGGATAGCTCTAAATATTTATTAATTTTTGTGTTATATGTCTGTGTTATATTATGTGAATTTGGAACAGCTATATCTAAAAGATATGCTTGCTTTTGTTGTTTATTTAAAATTATAATGTCTGGTCTGTTATGTTTAATATGAATGTCAGTTAAAATTGTTCTATCAAAATATAACTTGTAACTGTCATTTTCCAAACAACTTTCTGGTGTATAACTATAATGTGGTTGTGTATTCTAAAATTTGTTACACAATCTAGGACTGGTTTACAAATCTATGAGGGGCATGGTGACCAACTCAATAGACCGGGACCAATGGCTTAACGTGACTTCCGAATCACGAGACAGAATATAGCCTTTTTTTATTATTTTAAATTTCTTATTAATAAATTGAGCTTTCGCTTGCCTCCTCGCAAATATTATCGGACTACTTCTAAAGTCTATTTTTTCCTGGTAGGCGCGTGCGTGCGCATCTCCGAAAGGTAGAATCACATAGCTAAGATTTTTAGCAGGATGCAGGAATTGTTAGTATTTTTGGTTGCATATTATCTAGGGGGATCAGTATTTGTGGTTGCATATTAAAATTCATGTTCATGATTTAATTTTTGTATAATATGTAAAATGTAAACAAAAAAGTTTATGAATAAACTCGTGGAAAAATTGATAACAAATATTAAATGTACATTTTTTATTTTTATTTAATACATACAGGAGTTAAATTGGGTACAAAACAACTCCATACTTTTGGATTCAATCGTTAATTTCAAATAAAATAAAATAAAAAAATCCACCGCACTTTTCACCTAAAAATAATTACAGTGACATCGACAAAAATTGACAGTTCACATGAAAGCGGCAAAAATTTCATAACATGGACATGGGCTGCTTCGACTACAATCATTTATAATAACCATGTATCTTGCAAGAGAAAAGGAAAAGGCTTAATTTACACAGTATCAATTGTAGGAATTCTGTTTGCAGAGAAAAATGAGTGCACTGTTTTTCGAATGAGATATTTTTGATGTTCATCCAATTGAATCATACATTTCCTATCAGGTTTCTTCGGTGCCTGTAATTGCCCACACTTCTTTTCTTCCGCCAAGTATCGTTGAATGGTTCTAAATCCACAACCTTCAACACAAAGTAATTAAGCTGTGATACAACAAAAAAAAAATCAGAAAACAATACCAGTATAATCTGCAGTTTTTTCCATTTGAGCCGTCTTGGTTAACTCGGCAAAATCCTTGGAAATCCCACGAAATACTTTAACGATCATTTCTTTCTCGGCTTGTGAGAAATTTGCTATAAATACGCATTAATAAAAAACTGTTACTTGCTGTTAGCATAAATCCAACTTACGCCGTTTATTTGGTGATCGAAATTGACACATCTTGTTGACATATAAGAACTTCTTAACCTCTAAGAACTGTTTTTTTAATAAATAAATGGACACAACACAAAATAAACAAAAAAACACACACAAAACACGAAAGGAAAATTAAGACACGATGAAACAAAAATGGCAGCTTGGACCTGATTGACAGTACAGAACACTGCAATATTGCACATTTCTCTAGTGTAAGTAGAAAAATAAAATAGCCAATAGGAAAGTCGCATTTCGTTGCAGGATTTTGTAAATGCGCACGCACGCGCCTACCAGGAAAAAATAGACTATAGTGGAAGATGCGGTGTTGCCGATGTGCATGGCACGGCTTGTTAAATAGAGACGGCAGTGGCTCCATCCAAAATATTTTTAAAGTGTAAACTGTTTTAGCATCAAATTCCCAAGTTTATTCTATATTGATTTTTGACATTTTTAGAGATTAAATTGTAGAAAATTAACCGTTCTAGTGTTTTCTAAGTTGCAAAAATTCTGGGTGATACCTGACATGTATTACAGATTATTTCAAATATTCTGACACAATCACCACCACCAAAAATCTTTCAAGTTATTTAATTTTTGATACTGCTAAAAATATGTGTCTATCTTTCTTTACATCTGTGGATAAAAACTGTTATCTGGATGTAATTGTTTATGTCAACAAAAGGAATGTTTTTAACCAAACAGTTAAAGGTTTTAATGAAGATAATTTGAAGAGTTGGAAAGAAATTGAAATAAAAACTAATTTAACTGGAAAGGGAAAAATGATATTTTTTCGGAGGCGGTTAGATAATCATACCACAGGGTATTGGGCAATAGATGATATCCGTTTCTGTAATAAAAACATAGGTAATACACGCAATTTGTGTACTGTATTTGGTGGTTGTACAATAATTTTCAGAAATTATTTCCAACGATTTTTCTCATAAAAGTGACAATAAAGTTTTATGTAAAAGTCTAAACGCAGAATATCAACCAGGTGTTAACACGTTTTGTAATAAGATTGGATATTTAGGAAAAAACTGCAGTTTAAGCTGTGAACAATTGCTAGGAAAATCATACTCGAACTGTGAAAATCATACAGTATGTTTAGAAAATGAATTATGTTATTGTGCTTCGGGATATACCGGCGCATCTTGTGAAAGAAGTAGGTATTGTAAGGGTTAAAAGTAGAAATTAAACGTAATTACACATTTTTAGCTTGTAATCCGGGCTACTGGGGAATAAATTGTAGTTCATTGTGTAGTTCTGGATGTGAAATTTGTGATCAGACGAATCATTGCACAAAATGTAAAAGCAAATTTTTTGGAAAAGAATGCTCAGGTTCGGGATCTTTGTTATGTTAATATTTCCTAAAAAGCAAATTTTTAGAAAAACTGCCAGTTGTATTGGAACCTCCCAAACTTACTTCTATAACAGACGAATCAGTAACTATTGAAATTACGAACTTGAAATATAATGATGATGAAGCACAACTGGACCATTATCAAATCCAATATAAGCAGGTAGGATATCTTGATAGAACATATAAAAGTAATTAATATTATTGATGTTTTAGGTTGACGAAGAAATTTACAAGAACTTTTCAGATCCAAAATTGGCTACATTGAGTACCATTTACAGAAGTCATATTTATAAGATTAGTAATTTGACAACAAAAACACATGCGTACAACATAAGAGTGATATTGATGGTTCAAAATAAATCCTTCACAGTTGGTATACCGGAGTTAACAACATTTAGAAGTATGTAGCAATAATTTTTAAATCCACGAGAATAATGCATTATATTTACTTATGGTGCTTAAGTAATTGAAAGTTTTTTAAAATATAAATTAAATATTTTTCTATTTACTACATAAAATGGAAATTTTGTATTTTCTCATCATTCATCTGCTTTAGAAACTCTGCAAGCAACTAGGAATAATTCTGGTGTGTTATTAAGATGGATAAGCATCGAAGAAGGAAGATCCTTTAATTATTTCATAAATCATAACGTAAGTATTAAAAAAAAAAATCCGAAACGCTTGATGCAGCTTCCTTTTAAGTAATGTAAAAAATTAACGGCTCGTCTGTTGAAGCGAACGAAACCCTGCATCAGCTAGAATTTCTTATTAAATATTTTTCCACTATAAATACTGATACTGATTAATAAATAAAAATTACATTTCAAATGAAGTAAATTCGATGAAGAAGACATTTTTTACACTAAATTAAAGAAAACATCAGATTTTGCGGCTCCGGGATACCCTTTCTTTCCATCATGGATAGAATCTGATTCACCCGTTCACCGGCCGCCTGTGTTTTAACCTGAATAAATATTCACAAAACTTCGTAATTAACAATTATAATTTGACTTTTATTTTGTCAAGTTTAACTAAAAAATTATTTGTCTTTTTGCAACAACTTATCTTTACTTTTTAGTGCACTGGAAAATATCATTCAAACGAAATAATGATAAACTATAAATCAACAAACGAAGTAACAGCCAGAATTGAAAATAAATTAACGCTCCAAACTTGTGAGATACAATTATGGGTCAGAATAAGAAACAGCACCGAACTAATTGACAGTATTTTAATTGAACCATCGAAGCTTCCTGAAGCGACAACAACGGAACATGATTTTTCAAAAGAACCAGAATCCAAAGAGTTTGCAAAAGTTGTGGTCCCCGAATTGAAAAATAGTACTCAATTGGAATCTTCAACCGTTGAAGTACCGTTAACTACAGAAAATGTAGATACAATTTTAAAGAAATATGGAACTCACTACAAACAAATAACTCTGACTTCGAAGTTGAAAACGACACTTAAAGGTGAGTGTGTATGTTTTAATCTCTAATAAATAATAAACAGACTTTATAGGAAAGCGTCACATCCAACATCACGAAGTTAAAAGCAATCTTACCAATAAGAGCATCTTATTTCTTATATCAGGATTAATTTTAATATTGGCAATAATTATAATTTCCTTATTAAGTATTTATGCATTGAGAAAAGGTGACCCCCAAGAGACTGTTATGCTGGAGGAAATAGTGCCTATAACTAGTGAACATGATCAAGCACATAACACAAACATAAAAGTAGCTGATTTTGAAGATGCTGTAAGAAAAATAATTTTCACAAATAAACTGGAAAATGAGCTTCACGTATGTATTGTAAAATTCGTGATATATAGCAACTAATTAAAATTTTCTAGTCCATACCTCACACAACAAGGACAACATGTCACATTGGCTTAGAAAGTAAGAATATTAATAGGAACAAAGATCGGTTTCACATTCCATGTGCGAAAGAAAATTTATTAATAAGGTTACCTTTAAAATTGATATAAATGCATTTTTCAGATGACTGTACTCGGGTTGTACTAAAGCCATTACCGGGGCTAGGAACTCATGATTATATAAACGCCAGTTACATAAACGTAAGAAGATAATGGAGCAAGTATGATTTGTTTAATTCGTTGTTTCAGGGTTACGACAAACCTAAAGCTTATATTGCTTGTCAGGGACCTAAATTTTATACGGTGAAAGATTTTTGGAGGTTAATTTGGCAAGAGAAAGTCGAAACAATCGTAATGGCCACTAACTTGTTGGAAAATAAAAAAGTCAGTTACCTACTAACCATACAACCAAAAAAATGTGCATATTTTACTTTTCATTTCTAGAGAATGTGCGCCGAATACTGGCCACAAAAACTCAATGCTTTGTACGAATGTGGGAATATGACAATTAAACTAATTAAAGAAGAAAACTTCGAGTACCATGACATTCGGGTACTTGAAATATGTTACGATATCTACACAAGAAAAATTCAACATCTCCATCTGAAATGGCATTCCAGTGACGAAATTCCATTTTATCCAAACGCTTTGGTACCAGTAGTAAAACACATAAGAAAAATTAACAGAAACAGTGAAGTCCCAATTGTGATTCATTCAGGGTATATACAGGGTGTTCCAGAGTTGCGAAAAAGCTCCATAACTTCTATATTATTAGAGATATTAACTTTTTCTTTTTACTATGATAGCTACACTTCTACTGCACATTCGAAAAATATTGCGGTATGTATACAGAGTGTCCCAATACATATTAAAAAAACACAAAAATTATGTTTTTTTAAATGAAACCTACCCAGTTTGATTTCATTTTTGGTTTCTATGCTAAATTGTGAATCAAATATATACAGGTCATTTTTACTTATCTGCCATCGTTTTTGATCTGTGGCGCTTTTTTTACTAGAATTTCGAATTACAGGGGTCCGTTGGAAAATTCGTACCTTTCAAATCGTTGCACATAAATTAAAATAATTGACGCTGTTTGATTTCTGAATGTTTCCCGTATCTGCTGAGTGTTTACTCAACAACCTACTCAGTCGCATATGCCTACTGCGATTTTTTAAACATAACAAACTAAAAATGTCAAACACTCATTTCTTTCAAATGGTACCCCGTATTTATATTGCTCAGGTCGAAAGTTTTTTGACAAGGTTTCCAACGGTATAGGGTTTGTATAGTCGAATGTGAAAATCTAGGGTAGGTACTATCCTAAAATCACTAAATTGGAGCAACTTTTCCGTTAAAGACAATACAAAAATCTAAGAGGCCCAACAAAAGATAATCACATAATATGGTCACTCCATAAAGATAAATCAACCAATAAAACAATGTTTAGTGATTTTGGGATAGCACCCTAGATTTTCACATTCGACTATACAAACCATACATCGTTGGAAAGCCTGTCAAAAAAGCTTTGGACCAGTGTAATAATAAATACGAGGTGCTATTTGAAAAAAATTAGTTTTCGACATTTTTAATTTGTTATCTTTAACAAATCGCAGTAGGCATATGCTACTGAGCAAGTTGTTGAGTAAACACTCAGCAGATGCGGCAAACATTATTATTTTAATTAATTAATTAATAGGTACGAATTTTCGAATGGATCCCTGGAATTAAAAATTCTGGTAAAAAAGCGCCACTGATCAAAAACGATGGCAGATAAGTAAAAACCACTTCTATAGATTTGATTCATAATTTAGCATAGAATCCAAAAATTAAATCAAACTGGATAGGTTCCATTTAAAAAAACATAACTTTAGTTGTTTGTACAATATTGGGACACTCTGTATATATACCGCAATATTTTTCGAATGGGCAGTAGAAGCGTAGCTCTCATCTAAAAAAAACGAAAAGTTGATATCTTTAATAACAAGCAAATTATGGAGCCTTTTCGCAACTCTGGGACACCTGTATGTATACACATACCTTTGCGTAACAGATTTGTAAGTATCACTTTATCGACTCTATTTTTCCAGATTTGGGGTAAATAGAACAGGAACTTTAATTTTATGCGATCTAGCTTTAGCAATGTCTAAATCAACAAGTGAAATTGACATTTATAATTTAACAAAAAGTTTAAGAGAGCAAAGACCTTGTGTGGTAAACAAAATGGTAAAATTTAATGTTTTCCCTGAAACTACATTTATGAAACATAAAATTCTAGAAGAACTATGTACTAGCACATCTGGTTGTTTTGGAAGTTTTGTTAGAAATGGAAAATCCATTTAAAAAACGTCTCCAGGAAAATTTAGATAAAAATATTATCAATCAGCAACTTAGCTATCTAAAAAGGTTATGTTGGAATGACAGGGCTATTGAATCCCGGATATCTCAATGTGCAACTACTACCAGTGGACTGCACCCTAGTTTTGGTTGGTTTAACTAAAATTCAAAGCTAACTATTTGTAACAATGACATGTTTTTAAGTGGACGGTTATGGAACAAGAAAAAACTACATTATTATACAACAACCAAACGAGCAAACTGTTGCAAAATTTTGGAAATTAATTGTAACAGAAAAAATTACTCATATTTTATTTTTGAAAAACCTTAATGTAAGTTGTACAAAATTTTAAACTCACTTTCATTTATGATGCTTAAAAAACGTATGATCTCAACTAATATTTATTCGGCGTTCTAATAAGGGTTGCACTGTCTCTTTGATGTTTCGGAAATTAAACAAACTCATGCTGATTTTTATGTTAGCCGGAAATAAATAATTTATTTCAATATTTAGAAAAAAATTCCGCTGTGGCCCCACAGGAATGTTGGTTCTACTGAGATAATTTTAGTGAGATTCTTGGAGAAAATCAGAAAATCCTATGGCACGATAAATTACTTACACGTGCGAAGATTCAATAAGACGACTGGACAAGTAAGTTTTACATTATTTTAAACTAATTGGTGACAAATATAATGTTATATTTGCAGATCATTTACGATACCAATATTTGTTTGTTTATGCTGAAGAGTTGGAATGAGCAAAAACAATCACCAAATTCTGTTGACAACTTCCTAGAAATTACATTAGAATTTAATAAGCTTGGTAAAGGCCAAGAACCTTGTTTAATCGCGTGTAAGTAAGTCCTACAAATTGTATAGTGAATTTTATTTTCTAAGTCGTTGATTTTGTTGAAAGTGATGGAATCGGCGCTTCTGGTTTATTTGTGGTTTTGTCTTATATTTTAAATAAGTACGAAATGGAATTGAAAATCGATGTGTGCAACGCTATACGTACTGCCAGGAGAAATGGAACACAGTTTATACACAATTCGGTAAGAAAATAAAAAGAGTTAAGGTAACTCTTCTCAAAACAGAATTTAAAAAACTCAAATATTTACAACAAAATAATCCAGATAAATTACGAATCCTATTAATTTGTACTTTGGCGTCCAATATTAATTATAAATAATAGTTATTTATGGTATAAGTGGGTAATACTTAACAACCCACAACGTTTTATCTAATATTCCAAAATTTTTAGATAATAACATTAGGTATTAATGAAAATCTGCTCCCGATGAGTTATGGATGTTAATAACCCACGGTGCTAATGGCAACGTGGGTTATAACAACAGACTAGTTATAGTACAGTTTACTTAATTAAAACTAACTATCGGGTGTTCATTTATATTCTGGTAGCATTACCTATGGAAATATTTTGTTTTTGTTAAGGCATGTCGTAAAATTAGAGTAGAACTGTCATATTTTGACATTTGCGTTCAGACCCAGAGATGTTTACTGTTTGCTGGTGTTCCCGTTGTAGCAGAAAACGTTTTTGTTTTTGATTGAAAGTTATTATTTTCGCAATGGTTTGAAAGTGAATAGTTCATGGACCTACTACATACAAAACTGCTTAGAAGAGTTTATCGCCGAATTTCCCAATGTTATTGTTGACCGTAAAACCTTCGCAGACAACCTGAGCCGGTGTATAAAGTTGTTTACCGAAGAAAAACCACAGGCGGCCTCTAAAACCCACTGCTGCAGTTATTGAAACTGCAAGAGAAATAATGCAAAATGCTCGCCACACTCCACACTTCAATACGCCAGTTATCGCCACGCAACAGACTGAACCTTGTGTAGGAATGTAGGAACGTGCCACAAATTGTTACGAAAAGAAGAAGGTAGACATTTCCAGCACCTCATTTAATAAATTGATTAATTTGTGCGTGAATTGTAATTGTGTTACTTTTTTATCATAATTCTTGTCATGCTGTTAGTTTATAGTGAGGTTATGTCGTATTTTAACGCTGCGACATCCGTTTTTCAAAACAAAAGATTTCCATAGGTGATTGCACCAGACTATTAAATGAACACCCATTAGTAAAACACGATATTACTATTGAAAATCGCATTCATGAATCTACCGAGGGACTATAAATGATTGAAAATTATTTTGTTATGTTGGTAACACGTTTGAAATCTTTAGTTGACAACATCGTTGGCATGACACACGCAATTTTAAAAATTGAAATAAACGTCAAAAAAAATCTAAACCGACAGTTGCAAACTTTATTTTAAAAAATGGTTTTTACAATAGAGCACAACACATTTAATTAGTGCGATTCTATTTCAAAATTTAGCAATATTGTTATTGAACAACATTGATTTTTCATAGATACAACCAATCAACAGCTTCATATCATAGCAACTACAACCTTGTTATATAGCCATATTGGTAAATTTTAAAACAGAATCGCACCAATTGTAATGGCCTATTTTCGCAGTGGATTGCAAAATGAAAATGGCCATTGGCTGTATTCACAGCAGTCAGCTTATGAACAATTTGTTGAAACCTATCCCGAAGAACAAATCGAATATCCTAATTTTGCACAACATTGTGAGCGAATAGTTGAACGCTTTATAAGCACTAGTAATGTGGGAAAAGGCAAATCTACTGGTCGTCCCACTGTTGCTACACCTGATGTGCAAAATGTTGAAGAAATTGTCGAGGAACATCCTCACATTTCGATACGTCGTTTATCCTAACAAATAGGTTCCCATTGACAAATGACCTGTCCTCTTAACATTTCCTACATTTTCCCTCTTTTTAGGACTTTGTTATGAATCCTCTCGAAAGATCCTGAAAAAATCCTTGCATTTACGCCCATACAGATTTACAATGGTCCAACAACTTCACCCTCCTGATTATCTCCAAAGAATCCAGTTTTATAATTGGTATAACAACAATTTGCTTGATAATATTGACGAGCAAGATATCACTTTCTTTTCCGATGAGGCATGGTTCCATTTGTCTGGGTTCATAAACTCACAAAATTACAGAACATGTCTGCTCACAATCTACATAATGTAATTCAAGTGCCACTGCACCCACTTAAAATCGAGCGTATGGGTTGCAATGTCGCGAAGGCGAATTATTGGGCCGATATTTTTTCACGAAACAATTAATGCGGAAAAATACCAAAGACTTCTTGTAGACCAATTTTTAAATCAACTGGACGACATCGAACTCACAAACGGCTATTATCAGCAAGACTCTGCCACTGCATATACTGCACGGGGCACAATAAATTATTTAGAAGAATTTTTCCCAGGACGTTTAATTAGCTCAGGTTTGTGGCCAAGTAGGTCACCCGACATGACCCCATTGGACTTCTTTTTGTTTCCATATCTAAAGGATGTTGTGTTTCGCAATCCCATTAGGAATTTGGAAGAATTGCAATATGCGATTGAAGAAGCAATAGGAAACGTGGGGTCTGAAATGTTAATTAATGTTTCCAATAATTTATCAAACAGAGTTCAACGTTGCTTACAGCAAGGAGGTCAACACTTTGAACATCTTCTTTAGCTGCATTTTTGTAATATCTAGTAAAGTTTGTTGATTGTTTTGTAATCTTTTTTTCAACGCCAATGTACAGTTAATTTCAAAATTATAGAGTACCTACACCTAATTTTCTACAGTGTGAAATGCACTTACATTTTTTGTCAATGATCAATGTCAATTTTGACAAACAAAATGCTTAATCTAACAGAAAACGCGAAGGTGCTCATTCTTTCCAAGTTAGAAGAAGGGTGGTCGATCCGGAGGGTAGCCCAGTATTATAACATCGCGAAGAGCACCGTGCAGAGGATAAAACAGACAATGTTATGGTGTTTTAAAATATCAGCGACATCTTATGTTGTCAAACTTACCTAACTTATATAAACAAGATGACGCTCAAATTTCAAAAAGGCATCTTTACATGGGGAAAAAGCTGTAATAAATCGACTTCTTGATTTTTGAGGTATGCTCGATAATTTTGAAATTAACTGTAGTTCGTGACTTAACCTAACATAAATAGAAATGATTGTCAGATTCATCAGTGTTGCCAATCCACTATTTTCCTTTAATCATTTATGATTACTCGGTACTATCCAATGAGAAAGCTACGTTTATTGTTATTACCGTGGATACATAAAATATTTCCGGAAAGTGGAAAGAAAAATATTAATATAATTGCAACATTTTTATTTAAATTACTACATTTTTATAAATAGAAGTTTAATTTGTTGAGGAGTTAAAATTCTACAGTCTTGGTATGTATTTATAAAAAACTTTAGAAAAAATTTTTGTCGTTCACTGATGGTTAATGTATTTATGTGATTTTCTTGCCGAATATTCTTCTGCATAGATTCATATCCTGAAAATTTTATTTTCGTGCATTGCTGGCCAAGCTATTAATCGCCCGAGTCGAAGACGGGGGCGATTAATAACTTTGTCAGCAATGCACTCAAAAAAATTTCGGAAAGATTCCATGCATCGGGATATTATAAGTGAATATTGGATAAACAAAATTAAAAGTGTTTTCAGAAGTTAAATTTAAGTTCATCTAAATTTGCAACACTGCAACTACATTTATATGCTTGCATTAGATATAATTGCGTCATATGAAAAATACTTACTTTAGTACTTTAAATTTCATGTTTGCAAACCACGTTCTCATTTGAGGTTTTCGATATTGGACACACTTTGATAGCATTGTATGTAAACTAAATTAGGGTCAAGATGTAATCCATCGAGGCGAAGCTGGTGAACAGTTAGTATTAGATACATTTTTGGATATGTTTTAATATTAATCACCTATCACGACTTTCCAACTATCTAAATTTCTAATTTACTATTTCGTTAAAGCAGTATTTTTTTTCAGAAACAGTTGAAAATGGTGTATACGTACATTCTGTCTTATCTCCGCAACCATGCAAATTATCAGCATGTCGAGGAATAAACGAGGAAAGAATATTTTTCACGGATTTCCAAGAATGTCACAGTAACTAGTGGTATCGGAACTTTTCTTAGAGTTATACAGTAATATCCGATATAATTTATTATTCTGTAGACTGTAAATTTAAGAATTTGATATTTTACATTTGATCAACAAATAAACAAGATTGATTAAAAAAAAAGGATGAAGCATCATTTTTCAATTCCTATCCACGAAGAGCGAGCGAGTTTATGAAACGTTCACATTTTCACAAAGATAATAAATCAGGCGGCGCAGACGAGTTCCTCCCGGCGGTTAAAAATTTTGGAGTTTTGTAGCAGCAGTGGACGGTAGGGATTAGCGGTGACGATAAGAATTATCTGGTAATTAGGAATTACATTGCCTTTCCTTGGACATTATATTTTAAGATTTCTTGGTAATTATGCGGATGTCTGAAGACTTCTTGCAATCAATGGTTAAAATGGTACCGTAAATTCCAGAATTTAGGTTTAGCTAAATTTTATATTGACAGGCAGTCCAAACTGGGAGAATGTAAAAAACATATTTTTTGTTTGCCATACTTATCTCCAGAAGATGTTGGGGACTGCTTTTTAAAATTAATGGAAAGATATTGGTATTCCCATTAAAGAAAATTTAACAAAATTTTCAAATTATTTAGTAGATAATTACATATAAGTTTCAATCCTCAAATGTGGGCTGCTTTTTCAGCGAGTACAACTCGAATCACAAAAGCCTATGAAAGCTTTCATTCTCATTTTAAAAATAATTTTTAAGGCAGTCATCCTTCTATTTATACAAGATGATTCACGAGTATAGTCCGTACGCCGATACAGTGCACGTTTTTACATTCTAGTTCCAAAACATAACGCAGTGAAAAATACTAAACTCTCCATCTCAATCATTTCACGTTATGTAGAAAACCGTTGTAGCCTTGCAAATTAATTTCCACCACACTTGTCTCTGTGTCTTTCTTCTGTCAAAAAACGTGCAATCTATCAGCACACAATACATTTGGAACGTAAAACTGGATATGGACACGGTAAATATCCAGTAGGTACTGTATTATTACATGAGATTGTACACATTTAGGAATAATAATTTGATTATGTACTCCTATTGTAAAGGTGATATTGATAAATTAACTCAAGATATACAAGGTGTGGCACAACTCACGCCCCAGAGGAAACTGACTTGTGCCGACAGCAATAACATTACTAGAAAGACTGATTCTTTTTTCTTATCTGCTTTTTTAATCGAGTTAGAAGCATATCAAATCCACCAATCCCATTAGTCAAGCGCGGAAAAACTAGGAAAGAACAGAATGAATGAGGGCGTTGCTTGGTTTCCAAAAATATTATCATTCTACTCAAAATAAGTTTTGGTCGACTGTATTTTATTGTCAAATTTAGCACATTATTGCGCTGTCAAAAAATTTAGGTTAAGAATAATGTCAATAAATTTAATAAAAGTTGTCATCGTATAGCCCGCAACTATCAATACAAATTTATTATTGGGAGGAAGTCGTAACGCAAACAACAAATGGTGGTTCTAAAAAGAACCGAACCGAAAAAGGAACCCGAACTACTTAAGATCATCGACTCGTTTGAGAGTAATCACGACCAGTGGCGGTTTTTCAATAAGGGCTGCAGAGCTGCAGCACCGGCTCTTAATTTGAAAAAATAATTTATGTTATTATTGTATTTTTTAATTTAAGATTTGCCAAAAGGAAATAATATCTGCATTTTTCCGAGCATTTTTTATTCACTCGTCAGACTCGGCTGCAATCTATCAACATTCACTATTTTGTATTATATCGGCAATCCACAATACATTCGTTACTCCGTCTCCTGCCTCGTGACGTCAACTAGTCGTTGACGTTTCAATGCATTTCAGAGCCTGAATATCATACTTGGCCTTGAGTTGACCAATGAACGCCAAGTATTATATGCATGTTTTGCATGGGCTCGGAGCAGTGACGTGGGAAATAGAATAGACGGAGCGTAAGATACACTGCTTTGATTCCCACCTGTACATTTTATAGCAAGCATGTAAAACTTTACTGGCTAGCCAGTAAAATTTTACACCCGTGCTCATATGAGTGATGTGCGTTTCCAAAGCAATACGTGTAAAGCTCATAGGATTCTTTTGAAGTGAAACTTTTTATGGGAGGGGTTTGAAATTCTGATCGGCAACCTTTTTGTGTGACGAAAAGTGGTGGGGGTAAACACTGTCTCGCACAACGGTTGCCCCAATATTTCCATCTCACTTAATTTAGAGTTTATGTATAATGCATTCATTTTTGTAATGACGAACTAACTGGAACTTTTTTTTTGTTAGATTTTTTTACAAAATAACTGAAAATTCGACAGTTGGCAATCATTTAAATTGTCATATTATTGTCACTGCCAAAATGAATGAATTTCCAAAACGGAGTAAAGCATGAATAAACAAGCAGACGAATCAGCACATTTTAAAGGCTTTCAACAAAATAAAAGTAATTACTCATGGAGATAATGGAAACGTAAATACGTAAAGTGCAAAATTGTAGAAGCAGTGGCGGATGTTTTTTCGGTAAATCCTAATCTAAACTAAAACTCTCCCTAAGTGCTGTACAGGCTTCAGTCCCAGAAGTATGTACAAAATTTTAAATGAAGAACAAGAACAAGGCTTATGGGAAACTTTAGCATCCATGACATATCCCCAATTATTGTTAATTTGGTTGAAGATTCCGATTCGGACTTATAGTGGAGTAACGTTAGGTTTTTATTTCGGAACCGGTAGCAAGAGCTCGGATTTGAACGAAATTTTTTTAATGTGTTATAAATAAAACATATTAAAACCTTTATAGGTTAAAAATTGCCGCTCATTGTTTGTTTCATTAATTTATTGTTTATTTATAAGAACTGAAATTTTCCAGTTAGAAATCGTTATTTTCGCAAGAAAAATACTAGAGAACAATATAGAATGACTTTAGGAAGAGTATATTGTTATATTGAAACTTGTTTGGAATTAATTGTATGTGGAAAAAGAAGAACTATAGGCAGATGTTCGGTAGCCCGGTGTTGACCGACTCAGATAGAAACACGTTCAATTTGTCTTCTAGAGTCGCATAGTTAGCATTTTTTGAAGCAGATATATAATTATTTTTAATGGTTTTTAACAAAAAAGTGTTTAGTAATACCATGCGATCGAAAATAAAAAAAATCCAGAGGTCCGTGAGTAATACGCTTCAGTTGGCAACACGTAAAAATGTAATTCAAATGTCATCAGATGTCATTACAATGGAGAACTGTCATTATTAATTATTGACTATTAAAATTGCTATTGCAATATGTTCACTTCAGAACAAAAAATTTTCATTGTGCAGTGTTACTTCAGAAATAGCGAATCGTCCTATTCAACACCTCTAGTTTTCGAGGAATGTCAACAAAAGTTTCCGGACTTTCAAGGCACTTACAGTGGAGAGTAAAAAAAAACAGACATAATTTTTGACATAACAGTCATAAGTGTGAAACCGCCCTTCCTACATTTAAATTTATTTAGACTGATTGTGACAGTTTAGTTAATAACTGTGCTACAATCGTGTCAAAAATAAATTTAGGGATATTCGATACTAGGTTGGTTAGGTTGGGGGCTATGTGGTTTCTGGTGGCAGACAAAAGATATCTCAAAAATGTAAGGCTGTGGCTAATTCCTTCTCACAGTTGCAAATTAATGACTAATGCCTCGCTAAGTGATAGATGATTTTTCGTTTCACAATCAATTTTGGTTTCTGTCGGCATATTTAATTGAACTTAATCCCTCAATTCATAGTAACCAACCTTAGGCATTCAAAATTACTTCTGAAAATTCTAGTTACACAACATGAAAAACGTTATTTCTCTAAAAGTTCGAAATATAGGGAGTAATTTATTTTTGACAAGGTAGTAGGTACGTCTGATCAATTTTTCAAATGTTCCAGTTGTCATAAACTGTCACATTGACAATAAAGAATGGGTTATATTGAATATTTGAAAATGTCACAATTTTGACGTCCGTGTTTTTTACTCCCAACTGTACCAACAACTTGCCTTGATTATTTTGTTTTTCCATTCCTGAAAAACAACGCGTTCAAAAATAGGCCACTGTAATTGCCCACCTTCAAAAATTTAAATGAAAATGACATAGAAGAGGATGAAACCGGGGAAAATATTTGATTTTTATAATACACTCTTAATAAATTTTTACTTTCAGCATCTCTTGTATATTTTTTACCAATACTCGTCACAATGATCGTTTGAAGAGTTCTACTCACTTTGAATTTTAAGTAATTCAGTGTCTTAGAATTTTTTTTTGGTATCATGTTGTATTGGTAGGTGGTTCTTTGCCAAAGAATATCCGAGAAACAAAACATTAAACACAGGAAATAAGATTTTAATGAAAAATGATATAAGTTATTTTTTAGAAAAAAAATGTATGTTATAAAAAATTGTCAAAATTTAAACAGTATTTTGAATTAGTATCTCGTATTGTCAAATTAAACATTTTAACACGTAAAACAACCGACAAAAACACAATATGGAAGTAGCGCAAACTTTTCAATAATTTATTTAAACAAAACAATTCGGTTTCCATGGTGACCATAGCACTCCCGACCTTTGAAAATATCCCAATTTAACTATTATAAAAAAAATAAGCTATCGGAAACTATTTGCGAAGATTGACCTCAAAGCTAGCCTGTTTTCAAAGTCGAAATATTGTAAATTCGTATTTATCTCCACACCAACTTGGAGTTGCAACTAAACTAGGATGCGAAGCAGCAATTCATACCACACGAACCTTTGTTAATAACGATCAAAACCGTGGCAAAGTTCTTCTTAAATTAGATTTCAAAAACGCCTTTAACTCAGTCGAACGGGATTGTATTCTGAAAGAAGTCCAATGTCATACCCCACTTCTGTACCCTTATCTTTTTCAATGCTATAGAAATCCTTCAACTTTATTTTTCGGTAATCATTTAATTTCTTCTTCTGTTGGAGCCCAGCAAGGAGATCCCTGCGGTCCCATGATTTTTAGTCTTGCCATTCAACCAATTATTTTATCTTTGGATTCTCAAATGAATATATGGTATTTAGATGATGGAACCTTAGCTGATTACCCAGAAGTAGTTTTATCCGACTTTAAGAAAGTTATAAATTTATCTCAGGAAATTGGCCTTGAATTAAACTTTAACAAATGCGAGATCTTTTGCTGTTCTGGAGACACAGATTTAAAAGTCATAAAGGAATTTCAAAATTTAGCACCAGACATTAAAATCTGTGACCGAGAAAGTTTATCTCTTTTAGGCTCTCCAATCTTTGACCAAGGTTTCAAAAACACCGTCGAAAAAACTATAATTACAGTTGAAAATCTTTTAAACAAAGCTGAACTCCTTAGCAGACACGTGGCTTATACTTTAATCAAAAATTTTTTATTAAGAACAACTCCATTTTGGAAATTTTCTAATTATGTTAATTCAATTGATTCTTCTTTAAAGTCTTGTTTAGAGAGAATACTTAATTTACGTTTAACTGATTTACAATGGCGTCAGTCCACTTTACCGATTAGATTTGGTGGTCTGGGAATTCGTCGCATTTCCGATATTTGCCTCCCTGCTTTCCTATCTTCAATTAATGAGGTTAAAAAGCTTGTTTCTTTATTACTAAACTCAAATGATAATGAGCTTAATATTCACCATTATGATGAAGCTTTAGCAGTCTGGGGTGTAGCAAATGAGAACGAAATACCAACAATTCCACAATTTCAGAAGAATTGGGATAATATTAATATCAAAGGAATAATTGCCAATGACTTAATTTTTAATTCACCTAGAGACTTGGCTCGTGTTAAAGCTTTGCAATGCAGAGAATCAGGATCTTGGTTACATGCAATACCTTCTCCTAATATTGGTACTCTTTTAGATAACACTTCCTTCCAAGTTTGTATTGGTTTAAGATTGGGTTGTAATCTTTGTACACCTCATATTTGCAAATGCAATGCGAAAGTTGACGAAATTGGCACCCACGGTCTAAGTTGTTTCAAAAGCAGTGGTAGATTTTCAAGACACACTGAAATTAATTCCATTATCAATCGGTCTTTAACTTCAATTCATGTGAATTCAATTTTAGAACCAAACGGACTGTCTCGGGATGACGGAAAACGCCCAGATGGGATGACTTTAGTACCGTGGATTAAAGGTCAACCTTTGGTTTGGGACGTTACTGTTGTAGATACACTTGCAGACAGTTACGTATTGAAATCATCTGAAGTCTCAGGTTTTGCCGCTGAAATGGCTTGCAAACGCAAACATAGCAAATATAGTTCAATCATTTCGTCAAACTACGTGTTTAAAGGTTTAGCATTTGAAACCTTAGGCCCTTGGTGCCATCGATTTCATTAATGTCATCGGAAACCGACTTATCGCGGAATCAGGCTATTCAAAATCAAATAAATTCCTTTTCGAGAGGATTTCCCTTGCCATTCAACGTGGAAACGCTGCAAGCATTCGGGGCACTTTTCCAGATTCCGCAATATTATCGGAAATTTTTGTATTATAAAACAAAAATGTTTATGTAATTATGTTATTAATATAAGCACAAATATAATTTCAAGATTATTTATTAAAGAAATCATAATGAGTCGCTTTTTGTGCGGGTGAGTGTATTTCCCACTATGAGCGTCAATTTTTAACCTATAAAGGTTTATGGCCGTTTGCACCGCAATGCTTAAGTACTGCTTAACTTTAAGTTCTGCTTAAAATTGGAAATTTCGTTGCGCCGTCGCCTAAGCAATGCTTATATCTGTTTAAGCAGTACTTAGTTTAAGCAGGCAAAATCGAGGGCTTAAATATTTTAAGCAATGCTAAGCGCAAAACATAATCACATTTTTATCGGCGGCGGCGCGGCGTTCAATGTTGGGTATTTAATTCAATGAGAAATAGAAACAATTAAATGAATGTTTAAAATAAAGAGCAAAATATACATATTTAAAGGCGATTTGAACTGGATCTGAATATTCTACAAATAATTTAACTTGAATTTCATGGTGGAAGACACAAAAAGGACGAGTCCATAGCTTCTTTATTTTTCAACGAATTTAAACAAGTGATACATGAAATCAAATCGTTGAACAATACGACGGTTGATTGGCAAGTTTCCGGAATAACAGTGAAAACATCAATTTTATTTAAATTATATTTTATTTTTCGACATAATCCCCTCGAAGCTTAACACACTTGGTCCAACGTTTCTCCAGCTTTTCGATTCCCTCCCGGAAGTGTCTTTCTTCGAGATCTTCAAAATAAGTGTTAGCCGCATCGATCTCCTCATTCGACCGAAATCTCCAGCTAAATTTTTTTCAGTTTTGGAAAGAGATGAAAGTCCGAGGGAGCCAAATCAGGCGAACACGGTAATGCGCAAGAAGTTCAAACGTCAATTCCGTTATTTTTTGTTGGGCAACTGCCCTTGAATGAACAGGTGCATTGTCGTGGTAGAATAACACTTTTTTCTTGGTCATTACTGCATTTTTCCTGAAATGCTGTTTTCATCTTCTTGTGTCGTATTGGCCATTAATTGATTTCCCCCTCTCAAGATAATCAATTAGCAAAATTTCTCATCCATTTTAATTGTTGACAAGAAATCGCTAAACATTTTGACATTCAAATGGCCCGCGTTCTCAATTTCATCAAAATTTCCCAAATATTAGTGGATTTTTACACTGTTGCCGCTATGCGCAATTCTTAAATTCAGCTTAACTAAGGTTTCTTAAATTGTTGACGGTGCAACGGTGAACTTTTTAAGCACCACTTAAAATTTAAGCAGTGCTTATCTATTCCCTGCTTAACGCCACAACGGTGCAATCGGCCATTAGTATTTTGTATTCATGACATAAAAAAAATAAATTAAGTATTACAATCGGAACTCTTGCTACCGGTTCCGAAATAACGCCGTATTTTTGTCTATCGTTACTCCACTATTAGAAAACAGACGAGGATGAGTAGCAAAATGCAAAATTATTTCATTGTTACGTTCAACTGCCTTTTCGTATTTGTTTAGTGCAACTTTGCTTTTTTTTCAAAATAATTAATAAACAAATTTAATTTCACTATACTTTGATTGGGACCAGTTTTGACAGAACAAATGACGTGACCCATAACCTAACTTTTTAAAAGCCCAAATTCACGGTAAAAAGATGTGTTCACAAGACAAAAGTTACTAAATTTAGTAACTCTGGTTCGTCATTACAAGAGTGAATTGATTATAAGTTAATCTGTTTGACACGATACAAACATCCCTTAAAATTGTGTATACTTCTGTCTTTGTCACACTCACGGGATTTATCGATAATGTCCTCTCTTTTAATTTGGAGGCTTAAAAATGAACAATGAATTACGCATTTCGATATTGTTTAGTGTTGTCGTTAAAATATACAATTTTGTTGTAAATATGCCTAAGTCAGGCGCAGAAAGAACAAGAGCGTGGCGTGGGAGAAAACGTACGAGTGAAGTGACAGTTCAGAATGTGAAAAGAAACCGTGCGAGTGAAGTGACAGTTCAGAATGTTAAAAAAAACGGTGTAAATAATAAAGACAATGAACCAGCAACTAGCACCTCGGCTCAGCCACCTCCTCTTGCACCTATCAGTGATAATTTACAATATTCTGATTTCCCTGTAATACAAAAGTTTCACTTGTATCGAGCGTCTTTACGACACACTCTCTTTTTTTCCAAATACCGGAATTTTTAATACAGCGTGATCAACAATGACTGAGTCTGTTGGCAATGAAACAATTGAAAATACTGGTGATTTTTGTCTAGTAATTGGCACTGACCACGCACTGACCGGATTTTTTAACTTGAGATGACATTAAAAACATTCTTGGTTATGCAGGTTATGTTTATACTATTACAAAAATGAACCTTCGTTGGTAAATTTTAAATTTGCCAAATTTCATTGTTACCAACAGACTCAGTCATTCTTGATCACCCCGTAGTTTGTAAGGGGTGACTATTAAAATTTTCACTTGGAGTTGGCTTTGAACGAGTTTTTATTTTTTCTGTTACTTTAGACACACGCAAGAACGAACGACAAATGTCAGTCAGTACAATTGAAACATAACCTATAATGTTAATTATAATGTCAAACTTGTCAGTGTCTAAGGAGCAACGGAAAACAAAGAATGATCCATAGCCAACCCTAAGTGAAAATTTTAATAGTCACCCGTTATAATTGTTTACAATGATGAACAAATAAAATATTCAACAATACACGCATGGTAACGGGTTTTACTGGCTTCAGAAGGTGACTGGCTCGCCTTTGGCTCTCCAGTCATATCCTTCTGTCGCTAGTAAAAAGCCTTTTTACCATGCTAGTATGTAATGTTAAATACTATGTACAGGGTTATTATAAATGTTTGTAGTCAACGAGCCCATGAAAACAAATGAATTTTTTTCTTTTGCCGTTCCATAGTTCAATACGAAAATGATACGAAGTAGATTATTATTCTTGACATTTGGAGGTTATGTTTACCTTCAAAAAATTCTTTGAATTATAAACCACAACAGTGAAGATTCGTTTAAAGAGATTGTTCCAACGTTTTAATACCGTGAGTAACAGTGACTTAAATCCATCAAGACGGGATTTGTTATCAAAGTGAACTTTAAAGTTCATATGGTTCAATCCATCTCATACGGACAATAAAATTTAATTTTCTCTATTTCAGTTTTGTAAACTTATCCACTGGTGTTTAACCACAGGTGTGTAGAACTGAATTCAATGGGTACTGAATCATTTTTGTTTTAAAAGTTTCAAGGAAACAATGTTAAGTACCACAAGATTCCAAAACTGTTGATGGAAAATGAGAGAATGAAATCATTGTAAATAGACATTTTATTTATGTGTTATATGGCAACAAATTAAAGCTATTTAACTGTCCAGCAAGGTTTTATTGTTGTTAATGTGCATTAAATGATTTCCAATGTTATAATGTGGAGGAGCAGGATACACAAGATGGGCGACGTCAGACAGGTGCATGTGTTGATCCAATCTGGAATAGTTGTTAATGAAATCAGCAACAAATATGGAAGAGGAGGTATACTTATTACTTCTAACGTCTCCTTGAGTACAATCAGGTTATGAACTTACAGCAGGACCACAAGGGCGTAGTAAAGGGGGAGGCCCGGTGGGCCCGGCCCACCCCAGAATCCTTCTGACCCACTCCAGAATAAAAGTAAAACACATTAAAAACAAGATACATCTTGTTACGCCACTTTCGACCGCGGACTAGCTCAAGCCGAGAAGGTCGGGGTTCGGGGGGTGGGATCAATTAAATTTATACGTGTCCCTGGAGAACATTCAGCCTTTATTAAAAAAACAAGAGAAACAAAAAAAATGATTCTAAACAAAATGAAATGGAAGATAAAAAAAAATGGAAACTTAAATTAAAGGTACATTAAGGCTGGTGGCCTGTGGAGACGTGAGTCCTTGAACAAAAATAACAAAAAAAAACACAGAGAATGGGGCACACTCGTGAGCCAAGGGGGGGGGGGGGGTGTCGTTCGCCACACCAGAAGATGTCGTTCGCCGCCACACGAAAGGATGTCGGAAGTTACCCCTTCAGACGGGGACTTACCTCACAGGGGTCGATGAATCCCGGCAGAGCTCCGCGATGGTCCAGTGCGCACTGTCCTCGAGGAGTCCCGGCGATGAAAATGACTCCGCTGCAGGCGTCAAACCTGAAACAAGAGGATAACCTCCGACCGAAAAAAGTGGGCAACACAGTGAACGATACGACAGAAAAAGGCGGTCTGTTCGGGTTTTTTTTCTTCCTAGCTGCCGATGACCTCGTGGCTGATCCGCTTCCGCGTGTTCGGTCCTAGCGAGTCCAGAGCACCACGTCCAAATCCGTCCACCGAAGGAAACGACGACGACACTCAGCCCGGGAACACTCCAGCACGGCTTGCACTATAAAGGTCGGGTCTCCAGGGAGCGTGGGGTAGACTCGGAGGAGCAGCACACGGGATGTCTCGGCAAAAACTAGTACCGATCACCCAAAACGGAATGCCCGGTGGCGCCTTCCGGTACCTACCACGCAAGTGCCGCAGGTACTGTCAAAACGTCATCCCATTGGTCTCATGGAAACGGATGGCCCGAACGTCCACAGAGATACTCGAAAATGAGTGATGAAATTTCACAACCGTATCAATCTGCAATATCTATCTATCATCTGTCTAGTTTAAAGTCTGGCCCACCCCAGCAAAAAATCATTGCTACGCCCTTGCAGGACCATGCCTTGTTGGAAAAGAATGACAAATCCAAAGTTCTGTTATCATTTAGGTTGTTTAAAAACCAGCTGCAATATGCAACACGACGTGGATAATCTGCTGGTTTCAGTTCTTGAAACAATGACATTTTATAAGGGTGCAAATTTAATCTTTTCTTCACAATTTTCTGACATGTGCTCTGTGCTACACCTGACTGTGCTGACAGCAATGATGTTCTGGGATTTTGTTCCATTCTCTCTCTCAAAACTTCACCAACTTGAAGCCTTCTCGATGACTTTTCCTTTGAAGCATCTCTAGTTTTGTCTATTCACAATCCATCGAATGTGGGTCATTACAGATTGTTCCTCTATCTCTAAATTAGGAAACTTTGCGAGATATTGATCCTTACATGATTGCATTCTGTTTTCATCTTGTACACCATTTTAATAAAATGAAATAATAATGAAAGTAGTCTGTTCCACGGTGTACCCCATTGCAATCCTAAAAATCCTTTTTATCCTAAAAAAATGTGTTTAGGAGAAACTTTTAATTAGAAGAGAGAATTTGGAAGAGAACAGTTAACCTGAAAATAAATTTACTTGAAACTTACAGAATTTTACTAACCTAACCTTGATCACTGTTGTATACTCATCGTCGTCGTCTGTGGTCTTAACACTCTTACTCTTAACTTTTACTAAAGACTTATTTTGATTCGAAGGAAAAAATGCGGTAATCAAGTGATTTGACATTAACAGCGACTTTTACCGTTTCAGTTGGTCAGGAGCTCACTCATACCAATATTCCACTAGATACAGTGCAGAATCGAAACAAGGCGGCACCAATTCATGGCCTACTTGGACTACAAACATTTATAATAACCCTGTATAATATCGCGCGTTCGAATGAAATCCTGGGCTGAGTAGGCGTTGGAAAAATTAAACCGTTCAGAACAGTGTAAAGTTTGAATTTCCCGCCGTTTGATACGAATGACATTTGTTTATGTTTATTGGGACATAGAGGTATTTTCATATTTGGTGGCGGAAACAAAAGATTGAGAAATGTCACAAAAATGTATTGTCAGTGTCAAATTTGTCATAAACGCCGTAAAAAGGAATGTCTAGGTAAATTTAAACTTTCGCTAAATTGATTGAAAAAATAAATTCTAAGGAAACCAATTTTTGTCAGTGGTTCAAAAGGAAAAGTTATTCTCGTATAATCAAACGGATTACAAATTTTGTCTCTAATTCGACGATGAATAACTTTCTTATTGCCAATTTGCTGCATTTATGTCGAAATCACGAACGTCTTTGAGAAATTTGACACTGACAATACAAATTTGTGACATTTCTCAGTCTTTTGTTTCCGCCATCAAATATGAAAATATCTCTAATTGAATATGTTTGTTTTCAGCAAAGGGTGCTCTTAGATATTTGCTTCGAGAATTGGAATCCTTAAGCTATTCTATTTTTAATGTAAAACATTGCAGAGAAAAAAAAACAAAGATTTTTTTGGCTTTAAATTTTAGGTTAGCTGTCAACAATCTCTGATTAATCTACGCTTTAAAAAAGCACAACAGTTGACGGTTTCCAACGCCTTTCCAGCCCAGGATTTCATTTTAACGCGCGATACATCGTCACCGCCTTTTAATCATTTTACACGGTCATCGTCAGAGAATTCGTCCCAAAAAGGAAAACCCACCAAAAATAATTGTAACGCGTGAAAACGAAACCACAGCCTTATACGTTCAAATAAATTTACTTGAAGGTGAATAAACCGGGCCTTAGTGAGAGAATATAATGAACGCTATACTACATTTGCTTAGCAGGAAGAAACCAGGTTTACACAGCAGAAATTATAAATCGGGTAGCAGGATTGCAGGAGAAAAATGGCGCGAATATTTGAAAATGCCGAATATAAATCTCAATTAAATTATTATCGCAGAATGTTATTCAATTCAAAAAATTGCATTATGTAGTAATCTTTTCTTCTAAATCACTAAAAGATTCAATTTGAAAAGAGGTAAAGCCTGTTTATATAAAAATTTTATTATAAATTCATATTCAAAATGTTGAGAGGTCTAGAAAAAATAACAAATACAAACAAAATATGTATAATAATAAAAATGCGGAGGCGAGACGCCGGTAATTATGTTGATAAGCACTGCACTATTACTTGATAGTAATATCCGTAATAGTGTATGTACTCCGGCAAAATTGCCGTGCCGCTGGGTCAGTATAAGAATATATTTGTCTTTGAAAAAATTGTAATTCTTTTAGCACTTTATGCAACTTTGATCGGCCCATCTTAGGAATTTCAGGATTAAGTTTAGTCTCCTCATTTACAGCATCAATTGTTGGCGGAATTTGTTTAAAAAAAAAAATCATGCACAGTTTTCCTAATTAGATAGTTAGCATGATCATATAATATTATTCTTTCTTCATGCTTCGCTTTTTTTGCTGGGCTGACATGTCCATTTGAGTGTACTTCACCGAGAAGAGTATAAATTGTAGACAAAGAGAAACCTGTGAATAATTATATGTTAAAGAATTTTTGTTTTTAGCAAAATCACAGTAATACCAGTATATGAAGCTGTCTTCTTTTTCTGTTCAGTTGCTCCAATATCTGAGAAGTCCTTTACAATGTTTTGGTGAACATTATGTATGACAGTTTTTTTCTCGAAGTGTCAAATGACCTATATGGAACAAAATTAATCATAACATGCAATTTTCATCACTATAATTAATTATACCTGTTGGTAATTTTCCTCTTCTGGCATTTACTGTAGCAGAATTTGCAGCTGGTGCCTCCATGATACGAGGAAATAGGTCCACAAGACTGGTTCTTCGAAATCTTGAAATATATACAACAGTATATCATTTTGTTTTCTCATTGATACAACTTACCACGAAAACTGTAAACACAGCAAGGATTAGTTCTGACAAAAACTGGTTTTTAATAGACAAATAAAACGAACACAGGAGAACCAAAAGATAATCAAACCACGCCAATCTCAAAAACGAATACCAATGACAGTTGATGACAGTTGTCAAGTGTCAAATGCTCAAATGATTCCCTCTGCACTGTTGTCAGTTTCATATCCTGCAAAATCCTGCGGATAATATTATTTATAATGGGTAAAAAAAAATATTAACTTACTAAAATATAATACATACTTACTAAATTTGGTGAACGCATGAACGCATGAAGAGTTTTATCCATTTCGATGTGAACAATTATATAATTTTTCTTACTTTACACGAACACAATCTGGCAACAACGCTTAAAATCTCATTTTATGCGATTTTATTAAAAATATCTCAAAATTTTTGAAACTGTAGATACCTACCAATTCCATTAAGCTTTAAGAATATTACATTATAGTTTCTTTTTTTTTCAGTCATAATTTAGAAGTTTTTATTTTACATCATGAACCCTAAACTTTGCTCGTGTAAACGCGCCTCGCTGTTAGCCAATCAAATTTAAATACTCCCTACCACGATTTCCATCTAACAACAGGATATACTATAACAGAAAATAAATTTTTAAAAATATCAAAAATTTTACACGATCTGTAACAGTAAATAATTACAGTTACAGGATACTCAATTCAACATTTTTTGGAGTTTTCTTCTAATTAACTTTCGAATCTCTTCCTCGCTAGCATCTCCCCATCGATGGTGATCTACCGAACTACTGGTTGAAACGTTTTCTGGTTAACAGCACTATTTTCTGACTTCGACACGTCAATTGAATCTTTCTCTCAATTTGACATTAACCAATTTTTATTCGTTAAAAACAAGTGACAGTCAACATGCGGTGATAAAATTATCATCGATTTGATAGCTTCTTCTGCGTCTTTGTTTCTGTATTTTAACATTTTTAACCTATGAAATTAATAAAAAATGTACCATGTGACACGTGAATTATATTCTCAAGGGGGATCAACGACGTTATCCAAAATTATCACCAAGTTGGGATTTGAACTGAAACGTTTCGACTCCTTGACTTTTCCTCGATGAAACTTTCCTCCCTTATTGGGTGTATTGTTGGTTGCCGCATTCCCTCGGATGAAATTTTTGCGAAAAAATACGAAACAAAAATAATGAGAAAAGAAATATTTATGGATCCTACGTTGTGTTTTATTTTTCATTTTGTTTAATTAGGTTCTAACGAGAGGCCGTACCTTCGGAAGGTTTTTCAAAAAATGGAATTAAAACGATTCAGCACAGTTCACTTAAATTTTACTTAACAAATAATCGAGTGTGGTGGCGTTTGGTCCCAACAAATGGTAGGAATAAATAAATGAGTTCAATAACAGAAGTTGGTGGACATTTGACTCGCGAATTGAGATTTGACTCATGAATAAATGACAAGCTGGGCAAATACAGAAGTTTCTGGAGCGAACAGCATTATACGAGTTTGAGATGCGAACTATGTGATCCGATTTAGATTTGAATTATTTCCCCAATTAAATTGAACCCGACGTGATGCCCTGGAATCTCATAGATCACCCTGGTCTACTCCGGTGGTTGAAAATAAAAGGGAAAAATGTTCTAACAGACATACCGGGTGTCCCAGAATTAACGCCCTTCCCATGAAGGAGTCTGTAGGGCAGGTAGCCACCGACCCCCGCGCCAAGGCGTGAGAAAACCCACCTGACCACTGGTCGAGGCGGCAGTTATTTGTATTATTGTATTTCTTATTTCAAGGTAGTCTGTAAGCTAGAATGTAAGAGAGAGGTTGAACGTTGAAATAAACAAGTAAAACCCATGTTCGGATGTAAGGCTATTGTGGAGTGTCCATAATTTTCAGTTTTCGTGAATAGGCAACCGTTGCCTTAAAGACACCAAAGTGTTCGCGGTTGCAACCTGAAAAACAAGAATTTGCATCCCACTGGGTGTGTTAATCCTCAGAACAAAACCTCTATTGTATGCGGATTTAAGAAGGGCTACGGGCGGCTTCATTTACCTGACAGCCAGATACGAAATGTATATTTTCTATGTAGTTACCAACAGTTTCAACCATTTTCTTCAGTTGCATTTTTTTAATAAGTAGATACTTGTTTGTGTTGTAATATTAAATTTATATTTGATATTAATTAGTGAGCGGTTGTTATAAAAACAAATGAATGTTATAAATAGTTTTGAATAAAACATATAAGCAGAAAGTCTGTCAATAGTTTATTGAATTAAACGGATTCTTCTAATAATACTACAAAGGGTTATGGGCCCAGGAAAATATTAAAAGAAAGAAGATTTAATAGAAGAAGATGAGTGGAAATGTAATAAGAATTGAACCACTGGGAAAAGAAAATTATGATACATGGAAACTTCAGATGGAGGCAGTTCTCGTAAAGAACGAAATGTGGGGATATGTAAATGGATCTATTGAGAAACCAAATAATGAAGAAAATACGATTTGGGAAGAAAACGACAAAAAGGCAAGAGCAGATTTAATCTTAGCGATAAATCCCAATGAACTAAGGCAAATAAAAAATTGTGTAACTTCAAATGGAATATGGAAAAAATTAAAGGAGCTTTATGAATCAAAAGGTCCTGCAAGAAAAGCGACGTTGTTAAAACAACTAATAATGTCCAAAATGAATGAAGGAGAAACGATGAAAAATCACTTGAATAATTTCTTTAATATCATCGATAAATTAGAAGAAATGGAACTAAAAATTGTAGATGATCTCGTAACAATATTGTTACTGTATAGCATTCCAGATTCATATGAAAATTTCCGGATCGCAATAGAATCTCGTGATGAGTTACCGAAGCCAGAAACACTGAAAATAAAGCTTACGGAAGAATATGAAGCAAGAAAAAGTAGAGAAAATCAAAATTCTCCGGGTGCTCTATTAATTAAAAAATGTTATAAGAAAGAAGATGGACCAAAATCATCAAAGGAAAATTTAAGAAAAAATAATTTCAAAGAAGCATTCAAATTTAAATGTCATTATTGCAAGAAAATAGGACACAAAGCTGAAAATTGTTGGTCAAAAACCAAAGCAAGAAATGAAATTTCAAAAAAGGCAGAAGTTACCGAAACAGTTCTTCAAATCAATGGAGCCAAATCAGAAAGCCAATGGTGGTGTGTGGACTCAGGAGCGTCTTCGCACATGTGTTCATCAAAAGATCAATTTCAAAATATCGCTCAAAATGATCAAGTTCTAAATTTGGCAAATCACAGTTTCACAAAAATAAGAGGAACGGGAAATGTGAAAATAAAAGTGTCAAATGAAAATAATTTACGATCTGTCAATTTGAATAATGTCATGTATGTTCCTGATTTACGTTCAAATTTGTTATCTGTCGGAAAAATCACGGATAAAGGTTCAACGGTGATATTTGAAAACAACAAAGTCTACATCCTTGATAAAGATGGAAAAGAAATTATGATTGGTCAAAAAAGAAATCATCTTTACTATGTTCGCGAAATTCTAGATAAAAAGGGAGAGACAGCAGCTGCAAGTATGAACATTTCAAGAACAAACATACAAGAGTGGCATGAAAAATTTGGACATATTAATGAACAACAATTACAACAACTTGCAAGAAGTAACGAAGTGTATGGTTTGAATATTGGATGCAATGAACATTTAATAAATTGTTCAATTTGTTTGAAAGCAAAACAAACTAGAAAATCTTTTTCAAGAAATGAATCACATAAAAAAGAAACATTATTGGAATTAATTCACACCGATATATGTGGACCAATGAGAGTAAACTCGATTGGTGGATCAAGATATTTTATTACGTTTATTGATGATAAGTCAGGTTGGTGCGAAATTTACTTTATCAAGAAGAAAAGTGAAGCTGCCAGTGCATTTTTTAAATACAAGGCAATGGTTGAAAATCAGCTAGGAAAAAGAATAAAATGTCTTCGATCGGATAATGGAACTGAATATTTATGTAACGAACTTGAAAGTTATTTGGAGAAACATGGAATAAAACATGAAATGACGGTGGCATATACACCAGAACAAAATGGCGTTGCAGAACGAAGAAATCGCACTTTAGTAGAAATGGCAAGATGTATGATGATACAATCGCAATTGTCGCCCTCATTTTGGGCAGAAGCAATTTCTACAGCAAATTATTTAAGAAATAGATGTCCATCTAGAAGTATAAATGGACAAACACCGCACAAATTATGGACGGGAAAGGATTTTAGCGTGAAACACTTTCAAATTTTTGGAACGAAAGGTTACAGGTTAGATAAAACTCCAAATAAAGGAAAATTTGATCCAAGAAGTAAGAAATGTATTTTCGTGGGTTATTCAACAGAAAGAAGAGCGTATCGAGTGTGGTGCCCCGATTCTAAAAGAATTTATGCAACGAGAGATGTAAAATTTGTAAATAATTTTGAAGTAAAAGAACAACCCATGCAGGAAGAATTTACTTCTGAAGATATTATGAAGAAAGAAAAAGAAGTTGAAATATACTTGAACAATTATAGAAAACTTGAAAATGAAAATGAATCAATAGAAAATCAACCAGAAAATGAAGAAACAGAACGTGAAGCTAGTAATAATGAGAATCAATTAGAAGATCAAACAGAAATAGACAACTTGCAAGAAAATTACAATGAAAGAGGAGAAGTAGAAACAAGAGAAAAGCGAAAACCTGGAAGACCAAAATTTCTTTATACAGGGAAGAAAGGAAGACCTAAGAAATTATACGTACAAGCATGTGAAGAAGAAATAACAGAGAAAGAAGGTTCAAGAACAAATGAAATGACTGAAGAAGATCCAAAAACAATTAAAGAAGCATTTTTACGTCAAGAATCCGAAGAATGGAGAGAAGCGATGAAAAATGAATTTAATTCTTTAAAGAAAAATAAAACATGGGAATTAGTTGATCGCCCAAGTGATCGAAAAGTAATAGGCTGTAAATGGGTTCTGAAAACAAAATTTAATTCGGATGGTACGATCGCTCGTCGAAAAGCAAGATTAGTTGCAAAAGGTTATGCCCAATTGCCAGGAATAGATTTCCAAGAAACTTTTGCACCTGTTTCAAGATTATGTTCTGTAAGACTAATAATGGCCATCGCAGCACAATACAATCTAATAGTTCATCAGTTGGATTTTGTAACAGCATACCTGAATGGGGATATCGATGAGGAAATTTACATGGAATTACCTGAAGGAATAAATGAAATTGGAGAAGAAGTCGTGTTCAAAAACAAAGTTTGTTTATTAAAAAAAGCATTATATGGATTGAAGCAGTCAGGTCGTCAATGGTACAAAAAATTAGATGAGAACCTACAGAAGTTGAATTTAAGACCCCTCAGCACAGACAAATGCATCTATATGAGAAAAACAAGAAGAGGAAACGAAGAAAACATGGTTTTAATAGCAGTGTATGTAGATGATATAATAATAGCGTCTAACAGCATGGAAGAAATTAAGAATCTGAAAGAAAATCTTGCGAAAATTTTTCAGATGAAAGATATGGGAAAGATAAAATATTGAAAATAATGAACGATAATCAAGGTGCAAGGAGCCTCGTACAAAACCCAATTCAACATTCCAGAACCAAGCACATAGATATCAGGCATCATTTTATACGAGAAATATTGCAAAGAAAAGAAATAGAAATTAAATACATACAGACGAGTGAAATGGTCGCCGATTTTTTAACGAAGCCCCTATCAAAATTCAAACATAACTATTGCTTAGAAAATTCCGGCATTAAGAATATAGAATAAAGAAAAAATAAATTTAAGGGGGGCTGTTGTAATATTAAATTTATATTTGATATTAATTAGTGAGCGGTTGTTATAAAAACAAATGAATGTTATAAATAGTTTTGAATAAAACATATAAGCAGAAAGTCTGTCAATAGTTTATTGAATTAAACGGATTCTTCTAATAATACTACAGTTTGTGAAGTCAAAACTAATTATAGCTTTTTCCTTACACTAACCATGAGATACCAAAAATATCACCATAATAAGAAAGGATCCGAAAAAAAAACTAAAAAACTTTTGTATAATTTTATTTCAAATAAAATAAGTAAACTAAATTTAAAAAATAACAGTTTCCTGTGAACAATAGTATATATTGCTTTACTAGGATTACAACTGAAATTTTTTGACAAGCAAATAAAATATACTCGCAATCAATATTTGAAAGCGTAGTGTTGAAGTCATTTTTACGTTACTTACTTGCTCTGAAGATTTTTTATAAACTTCTTCTTATTTTGACGACGAGCGCCACATGTCAATCTCTTCTTACTGCACAAACCCATTTTTTATTCTAAATCACAGGGATAACTCAAAATAACACTTTATCGCTCACTTTCACGTCAAGGCAACTATGAAAGCAATAATGATCAGTAGAACAATTTTGTTTATTTGACTTCACTTATTACCTCCCCCCCTCTCATTAGCCTGGATTCTGAGCCCTTCTTGGAAATTGGGATACATTGGCAAACATGCAAGTAGAGTCGAATTTTTCAACTACCCACTTCTAAATATGTGCTTGTGATGAAACAGGTAAATTATTTGGGTCTGCATAAATTCCGCATTATTAAAATGTCTAAGTACCACACCCTTTATTTTATAAGAATTCGGCACCATGTCATAGCTTAGTCATGGAAGATTATACCTGATAATAATTACTGCTCCTTCTAGTCCCTAACAACCTTCCTGTTCATATTTTTGTAAGTGTTTTTGATATTTTTTCCTGAAAGTGGGTACTTGATTTGTCTTGTGCTCACAATGATCAATGAGATGTCATCTACCTACCCCTGACACAAAAAATTTATCATTTTAAAAAAAATCAGAAAAGGCTGAAAATGTTGGCGGATTTCTAAAAGAGCGCCATTAATTAATAAGAGTTTATATGTGCGACTCGATCCAAGTCCCCATGAATCATTTGGCAAAAATCATGGTTTTTAAAAAAAATTGCAAATATTACTTTAATAAGTAGATTATCATAATATAATAAGAACAATGCTGTCTATTGTATACCTTTGTAACACTGCACCGACAACCCTACTAATAGGGTACCCTTTAATCCCTAAGCTCTAAATTGCTAACCGTATTGTGTGTTGCCTATTTGCTGAAAATATACATAAAATTTATTTCCTTTTTTAATGAAATATACAAAAAAGGTTTGAAATAAAGAAAAATTCACTTCCAAGGCGACCTGTAGATTTGCTTCCTCTATCCATTAACCTCAAGTTTAGGCCAAAATTGTTTACAATAGTGGATATATTGTGCAATAAAAAATTTTGGATTTTATTTTTTTACTAAAAAGCTTATAAATTTAACCGAAAAGCAATCCCAGAGCGACCTAGAGATACACATTAGGATTAGTTAAGTGTATCGTTAATCGCTTCAAATATCTTTATGAAGCTATAATTTTGCAATAAAAAATCAGAATTTTGCAGCCCCTGTATAGAATAGCCTTAAATGAAATATTCCGTCCTCATAAATGTAACAACAACACGACAGAGTCATAGTTTATTAACAATTAAATCAGAATCTTCAAAAAAAATTGGCCACGCTATCATAAAGTCCATTCACGTTGGATTTTCCTAGTCAAGGTCAAATAATTCAATATTGTGGCGGTGTGATTTTTAGTTCAAAAATGCTTTAGCTGTGTATGTCACCAATACGGGCTGATAAAGTAACCAAGTCATTCGTAGACTGTAGAGGTTATGTTATTCGCTGTCAGCAAAGAAACAGTCATTTTTCAAATATTGTTATTAAACTTTTTAGAGGATAACAATAGGTAATAATACATCCATTTTGTTATCATTTGCACTAAAAATAGTGTCAGTTGTTAATCGGTATGATAGGATTAGGAACATACAATAGGTACCTAACTCCTACCTACTGGTGTTGTATTTTTCTGTTTGCGTTGTTGATTAAGTCAAAAAACCCTTAATGACTACATTTACTTAACCTTCTGCGACTAACATGATGAGTGATGAGGAACCAGACTAAGTTATAGAAAATGAACCCAATAGGAAATTGTGTGAAGTTTCTTTCATTGGAAACGATGAAAGTAAGGAATGCATCTAAATGATGGAACAAATTTGGCAATAAAATTTCAGTTATTCAGAGACACTTATACGTTTTGATTGTGGTTGTGACGTTTCAAGAATGTATTGTTACAATTGCATAACACAAAAGAAATGTGTATTTTGATTTTTAATGATTTTTTTCTAATTTAAGTTTTTTCGATGTACGGTCGATGAACAAATAAAAGTGGGACACTTAAAATTTAATCGATGTAAATCAGGCTATTGAATTGTCAATATATTTGACATCCCTACCATTATATCCGAATTCAACATCTACGAGAGGAAGACTATCCTTGAAGAGTACACTTTTGTCGATGGTTATTGAATCAAAACATTTTGAACAACAATTTTTCTAAACACATTTTGTTTACCGATGAATGCTCTTTTTCCCGTGAAGGAGTGAAGTAACTAGCATTTTTCGGCACACGAAAATTAAAATCTTCTTAGGGAAAGTGCAAATCAGGAAAGATTTTGTATTAATTTATGGGCTGGAATCGTTGGAAATACAGCGTGATCAACAAGGACTGAAGCTGTTGGCAGCAAATGACAGCAAAATATTCCCAAAGTATGAAATGTTTTTGTGCGTTGTGAATGTCAAAAAATTTAGGTTATGTTACGAGTTGGTAGTTTTAAAACACGATACGTACAAAACGACCAAAAACAGTATAAAACTTAATTAGCGGTACTTAATAATGGCCCACTGTTTCGATATTCATAAAAGCGACAGACCGTGCCCGCATGCCCCTCCTGAGAAACAGAAACATGTTTTATGCGTTATTATATTCGAGCTGAAAGTCTGCGGGATGCAGGGATTAGATCCGGGAAAATTTGTAAGGGTGGAACTTTAATTTCTTCTTTAAAATGGTTGTAAAGTAAGGAAAAGGAATGACGGGATTTTTAATGGTAAGGATTATTAGGCCCTGCATTAAACGTGCCCAACAAAGAACTTTGGATGCGTGTGTTTTACATAAGAATCACGCCTGTTTGGAGTGAAAGCTTTCGCACTGACTTTCGAGGGTTTTGTTCCATTCGACTTCGAACATTCTCAACTACATCTTCTGTAAGTATAGATGTTCTACCAGTAGGTTTTGCCTTTTTCACATCACCTGTTTGTAGGTAACGTTGCACCAATCTCGTGCAATGCTGCCTAAACGCGACTAAGGTACCGGGCCGCCCAATGTACCAACTGGCTCAGGGAACATTTGTTGAAATTAGTGCAATGTATCGTCCGTGCTCCGTGGAATACTGCCAACCGTTAGCAGCATCAAAATTTCCAGTCCGAAAGTACGCCATACCAATAAAAATGTCTTGCTCTAGTGTAAAAACCATTTCCATTAATAAATTGATACAAAAATGACACTTGATTTTGAAGTTTAAATTTGCCCGTCAAAATTGACAACTGAAAATGTAATGCTACCAACTTCACTGAAATTTTCATCATGTTGTCATTGTTGCCAACAGCTTCAGTCCTTGTTGATCACTCTGTACTTTGGTAAATTCAAATATACTCAATAAAAATTATAAATTCTGGAATGATAGAAACATTTTTATTCAAGTGGGCCCGTTTAAACTTTCTGCTCGGTTAAATGGTGATGAATATGCGTTTTTTTTTAAATGAAGAACTTCCCGGTTTATGGAATCAATTCAAAGATTATATTTACCAGAAGTCCATAGACACTCCGCAAGAGTTAGACGATAAATTTCATGAAGCTATTGTCACTATCACACCAGAGATGTTAGGAAATGTCCAACAAAATTTAATTCGGCGAGCCACCACTTGCATTGAATCAAATGGGGGGCATTTCGAACATCGCATTTAAAAAATAATACATAAATAATTGTGAAAAATCAATCTATTTACCTATCTCCTCTATTTTTTAATATAATTAGTCAACTTAAGTACTATTTCGAGCAAAAAAAGTGGGACATTAACGTCATTGTCTTGACTTTTAATGTGAAATAACCCTTATCTGATTCTAACCCTACTTTGAGTTGATTGACGTTGTCATTAAGTATTGTAGGTTGTAGGGTATGATTGTAAGTAAGCACGTAGCTTTATCAAAAGAAAAGGGCACTTGGAAAAGGAAAATGGGAGTATAAAATAAATTTTTAAACTGTCAGCTAGAATAGTGTCAAATTTCTATGACAATCAAAGGCAAAATGACAATAAAGCTTGAACTACATCGAATTTTTCAAAACTGACAGAAGTTTTTTTTTTGTTGCGTTTTGCTTTATTATACAGGGTGTTAGGGAATGGTTTCCCGAGAATTTCACGGTGAGTCTGCGAGAGAAAATGTGGTCGAAAACCTTAGTACAATTTTTTCCTAACATGAATGGTTTTCTCAAAAATAAAAATTTAAAACGGTGCCCCACTGTTTGGGAACTTTTGCACCATTTTATTGTTGTGATAATTAAATAAATAGTTAACGTTTTGTAATTAATGTTAATTGCTTAGCAACCAAAAACAACAATGACTCTATGTCAGATTTTATCGAATACCTACTGTCACAATGACATTTCGATTTTAAAAGTCCCCTTGGATAATATCTCATCAAAAATTCATGTTATTCTGTTTGAAATTTCCGCCAATTTCAAATGGCGCCGCCTCATGAGGAGGTGTCAGTAAGAAAGACTCCATCATCCATCTGTCAACAACAGATACGGGTGAACAAGATTAAATTTTCACTGATCTCAAAGAAAAATCTCTAGTAACAATAAAACCGCGCGGTCATGACAATAATCGGTTTTCTCAAGAGGGACTCATGTAAGTGCAAACAGTGGACATAAAAAGAATAGTGTAGTTACTGTTTAATTATAAATAAATTAAATTTTTACTACATATAAAATTGAGACTTCTAGCCACCTTCCTTTCCTTTACACCAATATCTTAGTATATTCAAAATATTTATCTGTATTTACCACAGCCTTGAGGTAAGTCCTCTTTTATTGCTACAAAGAACTGAAATTATTTCTACAGCTTCATTTGTGATACAACATCCAGGTACCTTAAACTATAATGAGATTCGTTAATTTCTGTATAAACTATTTATTTGTATTGAAAAAAATAAAAAACTCATAGTAAATGTTCAAAATGTCCCCCGTTTGCCCTAATACAAGCATTAGCACGTCTTAATAATGACCTGCTAACCCGTGGTAACTCATCTTGATCGTTGCGAATTCGTTCTGCAGCCAACATGATTCTGTTTAAAAGATCGTCTTGAGTATTTACTGCAGTTCTATACACCATAGATTTCATATAACCCCATAAATAAAAGTCGCAATTGTTGAGATCAGGGGAACGAGGAGGCCACGCAGTTGGTCCGCCTCGTCCAATCCATTGGGGTCCGTATGAAACGTTTAAAAAATGTCTTACATTTAAAGTAAAATGCGCCGAAGTACCGTCATGCGTGAACCACATGGCCCTCCGAATCTCCAAAGCAATTTCCTCCAAAAGACCTGGCAGATCAACATTTAAGAAATTTAAATAATTTTCTCCTGTTAATCTTGCTGGTAACACAAACGGTCCTATCAGATGTGTTCCAATAATCCCGGCCCAAACATTTATGGAAAAACGATGCTGGAAACGGCCTTGGTGAATGACGTGAGGATTGACGTCGGCCCAATGGTGAGTATTGTGAAAATTTTGAATACCGTCCCTCGTAAAGCAGCATTCATCAGTCATAAGAATTTGGTTATGGAATAAAGGATCTTGGTTAAACTTTTGCAATAACCATTCGCAAAACCTTTGCCTTTGAGGAAAGTCATGTGTGCTTAGGCTTTGAACTCGTTGGAAATGATACGGATAAAGAAGAGATTCCTTCAAAGTTCTCCACACCGTCCAATCACTAACTCCAAATTCCCTAGCAATTTGTCTGGTACTTATTGAGGAATCTTCAACAACTCGATGCAAAATTTCCTCTTCCACATTCACCATTCCTGCATTCCGTCCTCTACCTACGTCTTGATTTTTGGGTAACGCAGAACCGGTTGTACGCAAACGTTGTGCTACACTAAGAATGGTTTTACTGTCTGGGACTCTCCGCTGAGGAAAACGTTCCTCATACCTTCGGACAGCAGCATTGGCATTTCCGCTACATTCCCCATACACAAAATGCATATCTGCATACTCCTTGATGGAGTATTCGGGCATTATAAACGATTGTAATGATTGTTGGTTGAGTGAAGTGTAGACTTTGACAGTAGTAAATTTCGAAGCAATCATTTTTAAATCGAAACATACAAGATTTTTTCGTGCACAAAGCAATATTTCAGCAGTCCCAAAACAGCAGGGAACAATTTCATTTTCAGAAAACGGTTCAGTTTATCCAAAAACGGTATAAAGGTTTTCGACCACATTTTCCCTGATAAACTCACCCTGAAATTCTCGGGAGACCATTCCCTAACACCCTGTATAAAAATGCATAATTAATCGAATATTTGTAAAGACGACAAACTTCCTATTGGTCTAGTAGGGCGGTCCAGTAGGTGGTTTCTTCAATGCCCTAAACGACTTAGAATTGGACGCTCGAAGCTGGAGAGTCAAGCCCATGTTCCTTTGTACCATTCTTTTTTTGTGATCCTTTAGTTTCCTATTGTTATTTCTATTTTTGTGTGCCGTGCTGTTCGCAGGCGATGAAGTGGACAATCCAATCGCTAGGCTTTTAGTGCCCATTCGTCTAATTTTCTGTCCCCCCTTGGGAGACGTAGTACTTTCCGTTTCATTTTAGAGGTTATCTTCGAAAATCGTCTAAAGATATCAATTTGGTACCGATTTCGCTGGAAATTGCTCCCTTACTTTCAACATGATGGGTCGATAGCCCGTCTCAATCCATCAGAAATGTCGTTCACTCTAATTAATTCAATCTTACCATCACTTGGTCAAAGGTAAACAAAAAAACACCTGAATGACACTTAATACTTAATTGACAGAACCGGTAGTACCGACCTTGATGTATCCCTTTCCTCGCGCGCGAAATTCAAATTAGATCAATTACGAACGAGTCCTTCGATTTTGGCTGATAACCACCCCTTCCTACATCGGTTCAAAAAGCAGGCACTTCCGTCAGCGATTCGAGTACAACCTGTTGTTGGTGGAAATAGCGGGGAATGTTGGTTTCGAAAATTACCTGATTACAAGGGATTCATCCTCTTCTATTTAAATCAATTTTGTCCTCTTCGGCTGGGAATCGACCCTTCCACATCGATATTGAGGCAAAATTTCCTTCGGGAATTATTTCAACACCAACCTCACGAGTTATCGAAGGTAAAAACCCACTTTATTTCATCATTCGGTTAGTTTGGTACTAATGTACGTACGATCGTACGTGTACATTAGGGTGATTTTGGGAGACTAAAATTTGGGGGCAATCCGATCAAGGACCTCGTAGTTCCGTCTTAGCAACCCGGAGTCGAACATACACCGTTACCGGAGTTTCTCCACTTCATCGCACGCCAGCCGCTTCCTGGGCCGGAAAACCAAAAGGGAAATAGCCGTCCAGAGTGTGCACATTCCTCAAGTGAAATCTGCCAACTTTTCGACAATTTGGGGAGTCCAGTTAAAATCAGGGAATAATTGAATCAATGAATTTGATGTTAGCAGGTTTCAAATTGAGAGAAACACAAAATCAATGTTCATTAGGTTAATTTACTTTTTTAGCATTCTCAAATTTGTGGCATATTTATAATTAAAGGGCGAGAATTGGAAATTAGAAACAGAGCGCTTTATCGTAGAAAATAACTAGAATCGTTTGCACTTTTAGTTAGACAAGTAACAAAGCAAAGTGGAAAGGGAGTCGGTAGAAAACAGGGACAACACGGTAACGGTAAAGCCAGGTAGTCGTAGAAATCAGACGTGCGAGTGAGAGAGAGAGAATGAAATTTACGAAGTAATTATTAATTAGAACGGTTTTGGGGAATCAAACCAATGTAGAACAATTTTTAGAAGTAGCAGATCAACGGAATTTAGTTGCATGACATGACACTTACGTAACAGCGTTTCAAGCCCAATTTAGGTTTCAAAATAATGTTAATTTGTTTCATTTTAATTCTGTTTGGTTCATTTTAATTCAGTTTAATTCTTGGTGTTGATTTTTATTATTGTATACAGTATGTTATTGAAATGCGTTAAGAAAATTTAAACGGTGATAGAACTCATCAAAACAAATTACTTTTCTATTTACCATTTTTTCGAAAAATCCTTTTAAACTCAGATAAAATTTTAATTATTTTGATCGTAATTTCTAGTACCCGCCAATGTCTCCCTGCGTACATTAAAAGCGAAAGAAGATAAAAACTTACACAGTCAAGCAAAAACCAATTCTTTATTCGTAGTAAGTGAGAATGACATTGAAGTTACGCAGCACACTCGATCAAGGGCACTAACCTTTAAATTAAATGTTCGAAATGACGCCCTCCGTAATCGATGCACGCTCTTGTGTGCCCTTCGAGCCACAGAAGCTTGAGTTCTCTTCAACATGTCAGAATTTTATCGAATTGCCTCGGTGTCAACTGGAGTCTCATACACAATCTGTTTTAAATGGCCCCATAAAAAAAGTCACAAGGGTTTAAGTCCGGTGAACGAGCTGGCGATAAAACTGGTCAATTACGACCTATTGAAGAAGCCATTGACAAAATGCAATTCGACGTGATGGATCTTCTGATTTTAAGTGTTGGACGCGTTGAAGATGATACGGATGTAATCCCTGTTCGTGCAGCATTCTCCAAATTGTAAAACTGGAAACGTCAATTCGTAATGCAAGTCGTCGGCAACTAACATTCGGTTCTTCGTCAACAGGACAGGACAGGACTAAAAGTCCCTTAATGCCTTAAATGCTGGACAACATTCACAAAGGTACGTGGACAGGGAACTTGGCGACCAGGAAATCTCTTCATGAGTTCATGTACCTACATACAAACGCCTGGTTGCATCAGCATTTAATAAAGCTTCCCCGTAGATGAGCACCATGTCTGTTAACTCCGGATTAGTGTACTTCACCATTTTTAACGATAATTACGGAAAATTCACTTTCTAATAAATTGTAAACACGGCCGCATGCAGGTAAAGGGGGTAACTAAATTGTGTCAGTAAGTTTTTGCAAGACCTATCCGCCTGGGTTTTTGCCGTATTTAACGTTTATCGTACAAGGCCGTGTTCTTTCATCGTCCCATTCATAAACCACTCGATGACACGGAATACGGTGAAAATAAATTCGAGCATAAATATCAGTTTTCGAAAAAATGGTAAATAGAAAAGTAATTTGTTTTGATGAGTTCTATCACCGTTTAAATTTTCTTAATGCATTTTAATAACACGTTGTAGAGTAGGTAATTCAGTGTTCCTGTTTAATTCTGTTGGTTCCATTTTTAATTGTGTTTGTTTCTTGATCTTGAGGTTTATTATTGTATTGAGTCAGTAATTTAATGTTCCTTTTCAGAGTTCTAATTCAACAACAAATTATGTACATTCGGTCTCGTCCTAACAAAAGTCTAAATTTAAACATTTAAAATAATGGTGGAAAACGGAAACTGTAATTTCAAAAGTTCTAGAGATATCGAAAAGGTGTCACGATCGGCGTAAAGTAAAACCGAGCTGATTGGTCACTTTGGTCAAGTAGGGGTTGCGAAAGTGGGGTGCGCCAGAAATGATAAAACCTATGGCCCCTACAACTATAGTTGCATTTTTTTAATAAACAATTGTCAAAACGTTGTCTTGTTGGTATGAGCCAAACTGTGATTTTCATGATAATACGATTGGTCACATTGAGTGTCAACATTTTTTTGTGTAACTGAGCCTGCGCCCTAACGAGCGAGAGTTTATTTCAAATTCGAAAAGGTTTCTCCTGATTTCTCATTAAATTTGTTTTGAAAATGAATTCACGGAAGAAAGGTACGGGAAGTGACGTGAACATAACCTTAACCATGATTTGGTTATACAGCTGGTCCATATGACCAAATTTTAGGGTGGTACAGTATGGTTTTTTACTTCATTTTGACACTGACAATTGTTTATTAAAAAAATTTCCCTATAGGTTATGGTACCGACATCTGGCTGGCCCAGAATATGGTTGGTAGCGCTGAAGTCACTATATCATCAATAAAGGCGGCTATTATTTAAATTTGAAAACTTGTTGTCACTTCATACTATCATTGCGTTAAATAATTATTGTAATAAAACGACTTGTAAATAAAAATGCCCAGTTGTTTCATTACTAGCTGTAAAAATAGAAATGAGAAAGGATTTACGTTATACAGAATCCCGAAAATTCCTCAGCGTCGTGCTAAGTGGTTAGAACTAATAAGACCACATATGGAAATTACAGAAACAAATTTAAATCTATCTAATATATAAAATTCTCGTGTCACAGTTTTAGTTATCATACTCCTCCGAAATGGCTTAACCGATTTTGATGAAATTTTATATGTATATTCAGTAGGTCTGAGAATAGGTTGTTATCTATTTTTTATACCCCTAAGTGATAAGGGTGGTCCACCCCAAAAAAATTTTTTTTATTTTGTGGACAAAATTGTTTTATTTTTATTTTTTTATGACGTGGCATTAAAAAATACTTACAACCCTAAATTTTCACCCTTCTACCATCAACCCCTATTTTTTAATAGCGATGTTAGTAATTCAATAATTTTCAACACCGGTCGATAACTTGATCGTTCAGTTAATTCAGTGATTTCATATAACCTCAAAAGTACTCGACATGTGTCACGAGCTCACACCAATGATTTTTATTGTGTTACACAGTGTTGGATTTGTCTCCGCCCCGATTAGCAGAATAACTATTAAAACATCGAATAACTAACGAAAAAAAATTTATGAAGAAAATTCATTTTGTAAGGTTATGTCATCTGTCATTGTGCGCGCATTGACAATTTGAACTTAATTGAGTTTTAACGTCAGCTGAGTTTTGACACCAAGTGTGATCAATGGTGGTCAACACGTATTACTCTTGCCTATTTTTGCATTGTACAGGGTGCGACAACATAACTTCCTTATTTGAAATGCGCGCCATTCAGACTGTAACGGGGCGGGAGTGGTCTCATTCGGAAGCCGTGGTCCCGTGGTTTTAAAGATTTGTTCCCTATCTCTGTCAGCTGCCATCATGCGTTGTCAGGAAAGAGCACTATTTGAAAAAAGCGTAAATGCCGTGTAAATGCGCACTGCCATAAAGTGGTACTAAATGCAGAGCGCACCATGTGGAAAGATCCCAGCAGTGTCACTAACGCTTGCGCGTAGTTTGAGAAGAGTCATAAAGTGGTACCAGAGAGTGCCCGACTGATACCGCATCTAAAGCATTGACGGTATAGGGCTATAGGGAATGCTCCCTCCTGTTAATACTACCTCCATGGTTGGAAGAGTGGAGATGGAGACCCTGCGTTTGCCGTCGAGGTCTACTTTTCAAACTGATATTCTGTGATCGCAACCCTTCCGAAATGGCTTCAATGTTGGGTGTGTCCGGAACCAGAAATCAATTGTTACATGGGTCACTACGTTCAGACAAACCGGGAGTGCGACAAGACGAAGAACTGGAGATTCACTTCAATAAGGGGCAATTTGTAGTAGAGAACTCGCTCGCCAGATTTGGCCCCTTGCGATTTTGTTTATGGGTTTTTTTGAAATCTCGCGTTTATATCAACCATCTAAGGACCGTACAAGACCTGAAGGCCAACATCCGTGCAGAAATTGCACATCACGTGACGTGAATACGAATGAATTATCTCCGTCGGAGGGCGTAGTGCTTAGCATTAAATTAAGGTACAGTTGGTTGCAAAAAAAAAACGGGAACTGTCGGAATAAAATTGACACATTTTTACAATTTTTTCATAGTGTGAGTTACGAGAGATAGGTTAGAATTAGAGTCAAAATTCAGACATTTTTAGAAATTATTTGATAGGTATTGTCGAGTAGACAATTAATTGACAAATTGACAAAACCGAATTAGAAAAATTTTCGTTTCCCGTTTTTTTTTTGCAACCAACTGTATTAAATTTGTTTGTGTATGCATTAAATCATTAAATTTCAATTCATTTCAATTATTCATTTTATCTTAATAAAAAAACTTAATTTAATTCACCTAATAAGTTAACACATTTATTGATTCTGAGGCGGTACGAAGTTCGCCGGGTCAGCTAGTAATAATATAAGAATATGCGAGGTAAGTGTTCAAGACAATATTTTAAGAAAATGATAATTTCAAATTGGTCATAGATACCTTTTTCTGGAGAGCAATTTCAATCAGCAAGTTCGAAATTGCTTAGATGTGATGCAATTCCAGATCTTTTAAGAAACAACTTAAATTTTAATTATGTAAGTTTATGTCTGTAAATTACATAATATACATCATTAGATTTTGTAATAATTTTAGACAAATTTTAAAAATGCTGAGCCGAACGTCCCCACAGATAACGGTCAAGAAGTACACGAAAAAGTGGCAAATGATTTTGGCAATATTAATAAGAACCTAAGGAATCAAATTAGAGATTTGAAAAGGCAATTACAGCAACAGCATAATGAAATAACGTCTTTAAAAGAAAAATAAATTATTAACAAGTGGATTTTCTCAGATTTTTACTGAAGATCAAATGATATTTGTAAAAAATAATGGCAGTTTAAGGGGACTTTCTTCTTGATCCAATATATCAATACATAAAGCCTTAAAATTAAATATCTCTTGTGGAACGTCAGGATACGAAGAAATTTTGCGTCAAGGGCTGCCTTTTCCTACCATAAGAACAATTCAGCGCCATATTCAAGATTTAAAATTTAAACCGGGAATTTTAACAGAAATTATTGATTTGTTGAAAGTTAAGGTAGACAAAAAGTATTTTTCTATAATTAATTCAAAAAATTGAAATTCACGCATAGTTATCTGTGCCTGAAGTGGGTCATTTTCTAACGTGTATTTCTTTTTGCATTGTTAGTAAGATCGAAACCATAGAAACCATACAAAACAGTGTGTGAAATGCGATTTCACGCACACGACTATTTCTGTGTTTCACTTCACGCACTGTATTTTATTAGTTACCTAGCAACATGGTCACTGCATTGAAACTTCAGAGTTCCTTCAAAAATTTGAATTTTTAATTTCAATTTTTTGAATCAATTATAGAAAAAATATTGTTTATATTTCGTGCGTGAAGATGTTTTTGTGCATTCAAAGGCACTTAATATAAAAATAACTATTTTGGTTTAGTAGTGTATTTAAAAAATTTGTTAACATTTTTCTTCGATCTCGTTTGTATTTTCTTTTAAAAAAACACAATACTTCTATTAAGGCAAGTACTTGTTATAGTAGTGTCTCTACGAATAAAAAGAATTGATTTATTTTATTTACATACACCGTAGCTGTAGAGGCCATTATGGACCATAATGCGACAAAGAGCATTCTTATTTGTAAATGTCCATTAAAATTATTTTTTAAATGCACATGTATGCAACCAACTATACACTGCTGGTTACTTTTTAAATGTCATGTTTGGGCCACGATGTCGGTACCATAAAACCGAATGCGGCACGCGAAACAGGACTTTTTTGATTCACTCGGGGTTTGATCTCCAAAGTAGCCGAAGGTACGTTCAGTACTTCCAGCAGCCATTTTGTGACCACGTGCTTTACATTTACAAGGTAAATTATTTTTCTAATTCTTGTACTTAAATTGTAGTCGCGGTTTCCCACAACATTAGTTCACTATCGTGTTAAAATAAAAATTATATTATTTTCTTTGAGCATTAGATGACCACGTGACTCTTTAGATTCTTGAATTAATTTCTTTATCGCGAAGTATGTGATCTTCTTGCATTTACCAATTGGGGAAACGTGCTCTCGACAAGGCGATCTAGTTTAAATTATTATAAAAAGGGGATATCTTAATTTATTATTCGTCGCTTTGGGACTTTCTCTCGGTCGAGGGAAGCTACCGCCAGTGTCCATCGTTCTCAATTAGCTGTTGGTCCGGCGTAGAGCACAAAGAGCCATCGCCAAATTTAGTTGGATAGTGACCCTTTAGGTACAGCTGACACGTGAAGAGAGGTACCCTTGTAAGTCTGTTAGAACCTTTGCCCCTTTTATTTTACCCTTTATTAGAGCAGGCTAGACTGAGAGGTTCCAGGGCATCGCGTCGGGTTCAATTTAATTGGGGAAACAAGTCAAATCTAAATCGGATCACATAGTTCGCATCTCAAACTCGTATAATGCTATTCGCGCCAGGAACTTCTGTACGAGTATTTGCCCAGCGTAGTCATTTATTCATGAGTCAGATCTCAATTCGTAGGCCGCGAGTTAAATTTCATTGGGTCAAGTTTCCACCAACTTCTGTTATTAAATTCATTTATTTATTTCTATCATTTGTTGGCACCATACACCACCACACTCGATTATTTGTTAAATAAAATTTAAGTGAAATGTACTCAATTCATCTTTGAAAAACCTTCCGAAGGTATGGCCTCTCGTTAGAACCTAATTAAGTTAAATAATAAATAAAACACAACGTAGGATCCATAAATATTTCTTTTCTCATTATTTTTGTTTCGTATTTTTTCCGCAAAAATTTCATCCGAGGGAGTGCGGCAACCAACAATACACCAAATGAGGGAGGAAAGTTTCTTCGAGGAAAAGTCAAGGAAGTCGAAACGTTACAATACCACAGCAACTATAACATTGTTATATAGCAATATTGGTAAATTTTAAAACAGAATCGCACCAATTGTCAGAAACATCAAGTTAAAGTTCAGTCCAGTATTTTATACAGGTGGTCCCGATATAACCTGCCAGAAGAAATCCAGTAATAGATGACGATGAGTAGAACTCATACACAAAAAGTGTTTCCAATAAAAGTCTTTTCATTTTCGAGATAAAAATATAATACATTCATTTTTGTTTTAGACCAGAGTAGGCTATTTTAATTTTTTTAAATGTTGGTATCGGGGTTATGTCAAAATAACAAAATCAAAATTGTTCGAACTGCCAGTGTCAAATTTGACATTATTATTAAGTATTAAGGTAAAGTCCATTCATTTTGTATTGAACTTTTCAAGGTCAAATAATTTAAATTTTGGCACTGTAATTATGTTTTGTAAATAGTGACATGCATATAACCAACATAATGTGATTTAGCAATGCTCAATTCAACGTTTACGGTGTTTACCTGCATGTCACTATTTACAAAACATAATTACAAAGCCAAAAAATTAAATTATTTGACCTTGAAAAATTCAATACAAAATGAATGGACTTTAAATTAGTTTTAAATTTGTGCAATATTTACATTTATCACTAAATACACACATTGAATCCTCGAAACTATGTAGTTAATTGGAAAATGATAATGTTTGGCTACATGGTCATGAATTTTGACAAGAAAGTGTAACCTCAAATATTATACATGACGTATATTGTTATTCAGCCACAGTCTTACCATACAACTCGCCAAATTTCCATAGCCTACTCTGGTCTAAAACAAAAGCGAATGGACTGTAATTGAAAATTTGGTCAAAATTTGCTGTACGCTAATGAGTTAATCGGTTTTAAAAAGGTAATTCTGGTTACTTGGCTGCAATTTATTTAGCAACGGTACCTGTAACGCCTGACATTTGTCAAATTTAATTTTAAATTTGCGAATTCTTCAAAAAGTTATGAAATTCACAAAACAAGAATACGCCGATTTGCATTTACTCTGGCGAAACATGTGGTAATTCAAGACTGGCAAGGCGACCATACGGCGAGCCTTTTCCTGAAGGAGTCGAGTCCTTCCGTCCCGTTGTACTTTTGTGGAGCTACATCTGCATTTATGTGAGTTTGGTTCTGACTGATTCCAATACGATGGCGTCCCCGATCCTCCATTTAACCCCTCTGGATTTTAATTTTTGGGGCCACACGAAAGATTTGGTATACGAAGTAGAAATAAATACAAAAGGCCAACTCCAGACCCCGCGGACCAGATTCGTAAAAACTCAGAAATCTTGAATTCTGTTTATGAAAATTGGTACCGGTGTACTCAAATGCCAACGGAAGGCACACAGAACTTTTATTATAAAATAATTTATTTTTCACTTTAGTATAATTGCATGATAACTCCTAGGATACAACATGTCCATAACAACCGGGGAATAAAACAGGGCGTAATAAGAATAAGCGGGCGTAATGAATTCATAACGCCCTCATCAATTCATAATTGCAAAGATGCCAATTTTTTTTTTTTTTTAAAGAACACGTATAGTGAAAAATAAAATCTTGTATGCACCACGGCGTCACCGAAGGATTACGCCCATCGAACGATATCCATCTTTCGGACTAAAGCCCTCGAGCTGGATTCATCGTTCTCCGGGCGTAATCATCGGTGTAACGCCCTTGGTGCATAAATAGCTATTTTCTAGTCTAGTTTACCTTTCATTAGTTAGTAGATATTCTCAGTTAGAGTTAAAAGTACGAATATGTAAAGTGTAAATAAATTTATTCAATACATTATTTTGGCTATTTAAACACAATTAAGACGATACTCTTATTACACAGTTCTTCCACAATTTTGCACACACTAGCTCTACATTTATTTACACATTGAGGAACACCACTTTATTTATTACCTACTCATTCATCTCAGTCTACAAAATCAGCTTTTGTACCTTAATCAGCCGGTGAATTAACGCACACAGTGTAGAGCGTTTTCAATAAATGTCATTAATTTGATTTACGGGTCTACTTTGTAACTCTGAACAATCATCATTACTCAAGGATCCCTCGTTAGTTAGTGATTAATTGGAATATAGTGATCAAATGGTATTTTGTAAGTTTTGCTTCTCGCTAAATAACGTAAATTGACGTCAGCTGTCATCGTTAAATAGTTTATGCATTTTTACTATCCACTATATTTCGTTCGTGTTGATTTGTCTTACTTATTAAAACTTGCTCTTGCGAGTTTTTCTAGCGATGAACAGAGACATATTGATACAAGTAGTGCCAGAATTGAAAAAGAGTTCTTATAAACTATTATTAACTGATCGGTAGAAAACACAGAGATCGTGATCGATTGTTAAATCAAAATTTAAGAGATGTAACTGATCCGCTTTTTACAAGAAAAGAAAATTTCAGAAAACACTAGCCACTTAGTAGGGAGGCTGGACAAGATTTGTTTCTAGAAATTTTACCTTACGTAGATAACGACAGAGTAAAAAAATTCCTGCTGTGATAAAATTTGTAGTAGCCCTGAGTTTTATGGCTCACGGCAGTTACCAAAAGCCTGTAGGAAGCAATAAGCAATGTCGCAGTCCACAGTCTTTATGAAATTGTACAAATTATGGTAAAACACTTGCCCCAAATTTTTTGTTTGTTTTTGAAGTGAAACTTTTTATGGGAGGGTTTTGAAATTCTGATCGGCAACCTTTTTGTGTGACGAAAAGGGGTGGGGGTAAACACTGTCGGGTCGAGTGGGAGCAGTGTCTCGCACAACGGTTGCGCCAATTCCATCTTACTTAAATGTAAGTTAATCTGTTTGACACGATACAAACATCCCTTAAAATTGTGTATACTTCTGTCTTTGTCACACTCACGGCATTTATCTATAATGTTCTCTGTTTTAATTTGGAGGCTTAAAAATTAACAATGAGTTACGCATTTCGATATTGTTTAGTGTTATCGTTGTTTATAATTTATTTTCTTCATTAAAATATAGAATTTTGTTGTGAATATGCTATTTAAAAGTGATTGATGAATAATTACAATGTTTCCCTGTAATACAAAAGTTTCACTTCTATCGTGCGTCTTTACGACACACTGTTTTTTTTTAACTTTTATTACATATTTTTATTATTCCTGAAGAACGTATTTGCTGCGATTCTGTTTTAAAATTTACCAATATTGCTATATAACAAGGTTGTAGTTGCTATGATATGAAGCTGTTGATTGGTTTGATCTATGCAAAATCAATGTTGTTCAATAACAATATTGCTAAATTTTGAAACAGAATCGCACTAATTGTTTTCTAATTCGTCAAGATAGAGCCGATACTGTTGCTGAGTCGTTTTGCATTTACGCTTGAGCATTGTTTTTATACCGGGTGATTCAATTTGGTATTTGCGGCTCTACATCTTTTTTGTCTTAAGGAAAAAGTATAGCAAACCATATATATTTGTAAATCGCTTGTGAAACTACAATAGATGATGTCAAATCTTCTCTACGATGAAATATGTCAAAGTTAAGACAGTCAACTTTTTTTTTTTTAATAGTACACTATACATTTCTTAGCCTATTCTTGTAAAGCTTTTTTTTCTACATTTGAATGTGTACAAAAAGTTGACACTTACATCAGAAAAAAATCGAGAAAAATAATAAAATATGATTTAATTTATTCGAAAGCGTTATTTTCTAAAAAGAGCTAGTAAACCAAACATTTGTAAATTCGCATTATGTTGTTTCCCTGCATGTCACTATTTACAAGACAACCACGTAGCAAAAAAATAAAATGATTTGACCTTGTTTGTTTTCAAGCCTCGGGGTAAGCCTCGGCCAGAAAACTGAGACTCGGACGAAATACCAAATCCATACTGAATTTACTATGCTAAATTCGCGTTATGTTGGTTCCCTGCATCTCACTATTTTAAGAATTACATAGCCAAAAAATAAAATTATTTGACAGTGAAATACCCGATCCATCCTGAATTTAGTTTATTCGAATATTAGAATTTACACTTATTCGAATTTTACATGGTCACTTATTCAAATATTCGAATAATTGGAATACGATTCCCAAGACTCATCATGTCATTCATGCACTATCAAAATTCAACTACATATTTTCATCGTGTATGCATTCAAAGCGGTATAGTCAGGAAGAAGTTAGGTTTCGAAGCCAGATGTTATATCATATATCATTTATTTAAATGTAGGTTATAACATAGCTATTTATTTAAATGTAGGTACTATCGGTGGACATAAAAAACTGGGACAAACATCAAATTTGTATAAAGTCAAAATTCAAAAATATACATTGTGTAAATTTGGCTTTTTACAAATAAGGTTATGAAAATTATGACATATTGTCAAAAACATCAAGTTAAAGTTCAGTTCTTTAATGACAATTTTAATTTTGAGTGACAATTCAAAAGTCTGAGACACAATGAGCAAATTTTGGATGTCCCAGCTTTTAATGTCCACCGATAGTACGTTAATAATTGACGCTATTAATGTCAAAATTCAATTGTCTCCATGGCTAACTAGCTCTTTTTAGAAAATAAGACTTTCGAATAAATTAAATCATATTTTATTTTTTTCTCGATTTTTCCTATTGCAAGTGTCAACTTTTTTTACACATTCAAATGTAGAAAAAAAAGCTTTACAAGAATAGACTAAGAAATGTATAATGTACTATTAAAAAAAAAAGTTGACTGTCTTAACTTTGACATATGTCATCGTAGAGAAGATTTGACAACGTCATCTATTGTAGTTTCATAAGCGATTTACAAATATATATGGTTTGCTATACTTTCTTCTTAAAATAAAAAAGATATAGGGGCGCGAATACCAATCTGAATGACCCGGTATAACTTTACACAGTCGCAAAATTTTCTTGCCGCTTTCGTATCAGTTATTATGTTATTAATGATTGTGATCAGTGTTATTTACTTATTGCATTTTCAACATTTGCGCGGTAGTGACAGTAAAAAACATAAAAATTACATTAACTGTCATGATCATGAACATGTAGTTGGCCGTTGTGCTACTATCCAACCTAAAATTGTAAACTTTTGCCATAACGATGGTTATCGAATTATAATGATAACGATAGGATTTAAGAGGAGTAGATACCAATGTTGACCTTGAAATTTCCACAACACCGGCTCGGCTGTCAGAGTAAGCAATAAACCCGGCAAACCAACGCCTGCTTATTGTAATGATGATTTACATGATTTACAATAGGGTCTTTCACAGGCATGTATTATTTTGACGCTTTGGGTGCTGGTTCAAATAAAAGTATCGATATTTTCTTGTTAGATATTTAAAAATGAAACACATTTTTTTATTTAGTTATTTGCTTTGATCGTAAATCTAATAAAGCAATCTATTACAAAAAATAAAACTGAACTTTCAATTATTTTTAAATATTTCATTTAATATCTATTATTGGCATATTTCTTGATGTTCTAGGATCAATTAATTCAGGTAGATAACACTTCATACAGAGTGTCCCCAAAAAAAAACTCCTCTTAAGAAATACCAAATATAATCCATTTTTTTATTATAGTCCGATGAGCTTAGTCCGAATCAAGAAGTCCACATGACCTGCGTCTGCTTTCGATATTTGACAGCAGTGCATGGTTCTACCCATATTTGAAAATTTACTTAGGCAACATGAGACAGATATTTTGTTCTTTCGTGCTTTCTTGGTATTTCTGCAAATTCATTCCTCCGTTTTAATTTTATCTTTCAAAAAACCGCTCCCTTCAGAACGCTTTGATAACTATTTACATATCAACTAATATATAGGTCAGATATATTAAAAATTGTTGAAAACAGCATTAAACAACCACGTTTAGACTGTCTTTCTTTCTTCCTAGATTTTGTTTCGGCAACGCCATGAACACAAAACAACTCTCTATGAATTAGTTTACCCCCTTACCTGTTAACTTCCAGTCTTGCAAGTTTCCGCGCAATTCCAATATTATTTTTGCAATTTACAAATTCTGTAAAAGGATCTGTCCACATGCTTTTCGTTGGCATCATACGGAGGACATTTCAAGCAAAATTAAACAAAATTATCACAAATAACGTGGTTAAAATGTAACCTAAAAATTTGACGTCGCTAGTGGAATAAACGTACAATTCGCGTCTTGCTCTAATCGCACATGCTAAAGTGAGGTGCATAGTGGGACACGCTTAATACAATACGTACAAGAATTCAATAGTTTGTTTACATTATGTTGAAAAGAGATAGCAATATGACAGTTGTTCTGCTTTTTAATTGATACATCGGACTATAATTAAAAAATGGACTATATGCTGAAATCGTTGTAGTTCAATAGCGACCAATGCTTAACGAGCATCACTATCGGACGATAGTTGTTTAATGATAAGTTACACTGTATACATACAGTGATCGGCAAAAGTATGGAATAAATTCCTTAAAAATTAATAGTTATTTATTGTATAAGTGTTTTAGATAGCATTTTATCCACGCAAGAATTTTTAAACGCGAGTGCGAACGCACGAGCGTTTAATATTCTTAAGTGGATAAAATGCGACTAAAACACGAATGCAATATAACGTTTTATCCACAATTACAGCGATTTAAAATCAGAATCGCCAAAATTTCATCTCACGTCATCAAAAAATGATTTGACATTACACTCTGACAGCGGATGTCACCTCAAAAATCATTGAAATTAACTAAAAAACATGGGAGGTGTTGAATAGTCGCTATTTATTTTTGATTGTTTATCGACTCCATTTGTACAAAACGCTGTGCAAGTTGGTGAAAATGGAAGAAAGTGATCCTGTTCGATTGATTTAAGATTGTATTTTTTCATTATTCCACTTGTGGAATAAAGTGATTTCATTATTCCACTAGTGGATAAAGTGTTACTTTATACGGTTCATAAGTGTGGATAAAACTTCAATTATAAGGTAATTGTGGATAAACAAATTTGTTTTCCAAAAAATCTTTGGACGGGTCAATTTTAGTTTATAAAAATACCTGTTTTAGTACCGAAGAAAATTCCAAGCAGTCATTTGTTTTCGAGTTATGACGTCATCGATAGTTTTTTTAAATGGAAACCCCCTATTTTTTTTCTTGATTCTGATAGCCCTTTTAATTGTCTAAAGAATTTTGTTTTCTTATATAAGGAAATTTTTGAGAAAAAAAAAATAAATTTGAAAAAAATAAATTTTATAACAAAAACAAGTCAAAAAATCAAGTAGGTAAATCAAACAGTCAAATGTTAATGTCAATTTCATTCGTATGTGTTATTTGTTTTACAAAACGTTTTCGAAAATGACTCATTTAACAGAAACACAACGTATAGAAATTTTAATTTTGATTGGGTGCGGGGATAAAACTAAAACAGGGAGAATTTCTTCATAAACTTGCTTCTTGTCAACAAGCTGGGGGATGGCAATTCGAACATTTAATTCCATAATTTTAAGTACTTACTAACACAGTTTTTGACTTGTTTTTGTTCGTTATAAAATTTCTTTTTTTTCAAATTTATTTTTTTTTTCTCAAAAATTTCCTTATGTAAGGTAACAAACTTTTTATACTGGCGTTGAGACAATTAAAAGGGCTATCAGATTCAAGAAAAAAAAATAGGGGGTTTCTATTTAAAAAAACTATCGATGATGTCATAATTCGAAAAGAATTGACTGCTTGGAATTTTATTTTGTATTAAAATATGTATTTTTATAAACCAAAATTTATCTGTCCAAAGATTTTTTTGAAAAAAAAATTGTTTAATTTTTAATGAATTTATTCCATACTTTTGCTGCTCACTGTATAACACAATTGATCTAGCAAAAAGTTAATAACTAACAATTTTAATTTAATTAATTGTCTTTATGTCAAATTTAATAAAATGAGATAGATATATTGAGACAAAATTAGTTCCTGTTAGCTTATTAAAATATTTTTATTTACTTAATTAATATAAATAATATATCAAGATATTTTCAAAAATATCCCTTAACAATGTTTTATTCTCATCGTTGATCGCTTGCGTTTGTAATCTTTTATTAATAAAATGGTTTGTTCGTTGAAACATGATATAAAAGCGGTATCACAATCATTCAAATAAAAACGTAGGTATGCCCCCATTTCTGAACGCAAGTGATACGCCACTGGACAAAACTTCACGCACAGATTTGGATGACTCAACGTGTTCTCCTTAAAGTGTGCGGACTCTACGAACAGTGTTGCATAACATTAAATTTTCGTTGGAACTCTACGGTGAATAACCCTGTACAAACTAAAAACAAATACAACGAGCTTTTTACAAATACAGGGTCATTATAAATGATTGTCCCATCATAGGTGGCTGTGCGCTATGATTTAGGTGCGCCGCTACGCCCACTAGTTGTCACAAACATTTATAATGACCCCGTACATACTGTTACGTTTTAAAAAATTCCTGATCACACCAAATTGAATAGTCCGCGCAAACCCAAGCATTTCCCCCGACAACTCCTTGCGGAAAGCGCCCGCACGTTCGAAAAGGAAATTTTTTCGCGGGACTAAAGAGGTACGCGAGTTCCGTTGAGAAGTCGAGAAGCCGTAGGTTCAGAGGGTGAAGGTTGGTGGGGTCAAATAGGGGTGTCGTTTCCGGTGCAGTTCCAGTCAGGTAGGAACCACCCCGCTCGTCACGGACGGATAAAGAGATCGCGCCGCCAAGAGGTTCCCTTGTGGGACAAATCGCCCTGTACGGATCGAAATCACTCTCCCTTTTCGGCCTGGTGCCCAATTCTTGAATCGATGGAATTAATTCTCATTGGAAAAATAGGCAAATTTTCTCATGAGAAATGCAAAAGTGTATTCTGGACTTATGTCAGACGGATTGTTCCACTAGTAATCCGGAGAATTATTTCACCTAGTGTTTATCATGGGAAAATAATCTTTTCGCGACAAATTCGACTGTCAAATGTGACACTTTTGTTAATACATAATTGTGTTTGTAAAAGAATTCATTGCAATCCAAATAATGGTTGCCCAAGCACAAAGACTTTATCCGAAATTAGATCCGTTTGATCCAAATTGTCAACATATTGCATTTTTAAATTCTCATGTGAAATCATTTTCCAAACAGTTCAAGAATACAGATATGAGAACATTTTAAATTCCACTGGGAATTCATTTATGGAAAAACATTCTCAAACGAATATTTTCCAGTGATTTCAAGAATTGGGCCCCTGGTAAAAAATTTAGCTGAACATTTTCTCCCCTTTCGGGTGCAAGCGGTACCTCAAATTAAAACGCACATGTACGCGAACAGGTCGACGGAAAGCGAACGGTGGCAGCTCCACCCCCACGACGGATCTCCTCCACGTCTCCAAAATCGCCAGATTTTCTAACACGAGGTTCTCTGGCTGGTCCACGTCCTTCCCTTCGTCGGAGCGGAGCCTGTGCGAGGTGGGTCACAGAATCAAGGAGTGGTACTCTGGTGCAGACCCCATCCAGTCGTCCCCGCCGCCTCCAGAAGGACAGCACTCGCCAGCAGTTAAACAGCCATTTTTTTTTCTTTTCTCGGTCTTATCACGGCGAGGCCTTATCCCGCGATAAGACCGATAAGTTCTTTGTCATATTCCACTATCTTTTATACTCATAAATTGTTTATTTGATTTCAAATTCAACTCATTGTAATTAAGTCATTTTCGTACAAATCGTTATTGAAAATGGATGGAGTTTACAGTGCATTCACTTTTGTTTTAGACCAGAGTAGGCTATGGAAATTTGGCGAGTTGTATGGTAGGACTGTGGCTGAATGACAATATACATCATGTATAATATTTGAGGTTACACTTTCTTGTCAAAATTCATGACCATGTAAACTCCATCCATTTTCAATATACACTACTAAATCTAGTGATTTTAGTAACTTTTGTGGTGTAATAGGATACAACTTTTTTCTACTGTAAATGCAATGTCACAGATAATAATTCAGATTATGTGTATTTTGAAGAGGTTATAATGTATGATTATTGTCATTTTTGACAAATCTCTAATCGAGTCCCGCAATCAAGCAAAGTAAACTAGTTTTGAATATTTTACTTAAAATATGGTATCTACAGGTTAATATTAAATACCGGCATTGAAACCAGCAAGTAGGTGTACCTTAATAAACATAAACAGATTTTAACGAAAAGATTTCAGAGCAGGACACAGAGTGGAAGCATGATACATTCAAAATGAATAGTGCTCAGGAGCAAACCCTCTCAAGTCAAGCCTGAAGGCCGGCGATCTTGTAATTAAAAAAAGCCCACAACGGCGCAAATATTTCTTCACTGTTCCATCGTGCGTCGTTTCCATTCTGTGCCTGTGCACCCGATCCAGAAATTATTCCGTACTTTTCCTTCAGATATCTGTAGGAGATTGAAGCTAACATTTTAAATAGATCAATTTAAATTAAAAGTGGATTTATCAACTTACGGTAAAAATTTCCCCAACCATGCGGAAAACTGGCATCCTACCCAAATTTGGACCATTTACTTCCCAAATGTTTTTAAAACATCGGTGAACACTTTGTTTTATCTCTAAAGTGAGGCATTTTCTCTTTATAACACTGTCTGTGGCCACCATGATATTGCTACTTAATCCTATTTTTTTCAATAGTTATAATCTGACAGTGTCAAATTTTTTGACAAATTCAAAACGCCCGCTTTGAATGTTCAATATTAGAAAAAATAAAACACTTTCATTGCAATACAAAAAAAGAAAATTCCCTAACAGTAATGTATATTGAAAATGGATGGAGTTTAGCCAAGCATTATCATTTTCCAATTAACTACATAAAGTCCATTCATTTTGTATTGAACTTTTCAAGTAATTTAAATGTTGGCACTGTAATTATGTTTTGTAAATAGTGACATGCATATAACCAACATAATGTGATTTAGCAATGCTCAATTCAACGTTTACGGTGTTTACCTGCATGTCACTATTTACAAAACATAATTACTATTGGGGACAAATTACTTTGATCGTCAAAGTCAGTTGACTGACATAAAGTTGTAAAGCAAGCATTAGGACGGTTAACCTTATTTTTTACTACTGTCAACCACTGTCACTGTCAATCTCATCATTGCAAAATGTTAAATAACGAAAAATGGACAACTGAAGGAGATATGTATTCCAAGGAGGAAAAATTGAAAAGGTTTCCACAAGGCAACTTGGCCCATGGACAATCCCCCAGAATCAAGGGAGATGATTCTAAATTTTTGAATGGTGGATGGTGCCATATTTTTGACAAGAGAAAAGTCAATAATTTGAAATTGTCATCACTACATCACTACATCACTACAATAGTACAAAGAAAAAAAATAAAATTATTTGACCTTGAAAAGTTCAATACAAAATGAATGGACTTTAGTTTCGAGGACTCAATAATGTGTGTATTTAGTGATAAATGTAAATATTGCACAAATTTAAAACTAATTTACCTTAATCTATATACAGGTGTCCCAGAGTTGCAAAAAAGCTCCATACCTTGTTTGTTATTAAAGATATCAACTTTTACTTTTTTCTAGATGATAGCTACGCTTTTACTGCACATTCAGACAATATTGCGGTATATATACAGTGTGTTTCAATATTATAAAAACACTAAAGTTATGTTTTTTTAAACGGTACCTACCCAGTTTGATTTAATTTTTGAATTCTATGCTAAATTATTAATCATATTTATACAGGTCGTTTTTACTTATCTGCCATCGTTTTTGATCAGTGGTACTTTTTTTATCAGAATTTCGAATTTCAGGGGTCCCTTCGAAAATTCGTACCTTCCAAATCGTTGCACATAAATTAAAATGATTGACGCTGTTTTATTTCTGAACGTTTGCCGCATCTGCTGAGTGTTTACTCAACAACCTGCTCAGTCGCATATGCCAACTGCGATTTTTTAAACATAACGAACTAAGAATGTCAAAAACTCAATTTTTTCAAATGGTACCCCGTATTTATTATTGCACTGGTGGAAAGCTTTTTTGACAAGCTTTTGAACAATATAAGCTTTGTATAGTCGAATCTGAAAATCTAGGGCGCTATCCTAAAATCACTAAATTTGGTGCAATTTTTCCGTTAAAAGGACAATGCAAAAATCTAGTAGGCCTAACAAAACATAATCACACAATATGGTCACTCCATAAAGATGAATCAACCAACAAAACAGTGTTTAACAATTAAACATTTAATTATTTCAGTGATTTTTACTGATTTTAAGATAGCACCCTAGATTTTCACATTCGACTATACTGTTGGAAAGCTTATCAAAAAAGCTTTCGACCAGTGCAATAATAAATGGGGGGTGCCATTTGAAAAAAATGAGTTTTTGACATTTTTTGTTCGTTATATTTAAAAAATCGCAGTAGGCATATGCGACTAAGCACGGTATTGAGTAAACACTTCGCAGATGCAGCAAACGTTCAGAAATAAAACAGCGTCAATTATTTTAATTTATGTGCAACTATTTGGAAGGTACGAATTTTCGAAAGGACCCCTGTAATTCGGAATTCTGGTAAATAAAGCGCCACTGATCAAAAACGATGGCAGATAAGTAAAAACGACCTGTGCAGATTTGATTCACAATTTAGCGTAAAATCCAAAAATGAAATCAAACTGGGTAGGTTCCATTTAAAAAAACATAACTTTAGTGTTTTTATAATATTGGTACACCGTGTATATATACCGCAATATTTTCCGAATATGCAGTAGAAGCATAGATATCATCTAGAAAAAAGAAAAAGTTGATATATTTAATAACAAACAAGTTATGGCGCTTTTTCGCAACTCTGGGACACACTGTATATAAAAATGAATTGCCGTTCGTTAGTCTCGCTAAAACTCAAAAACGGCTCGACCGATTTGAATAATTATTTTTTTATTTTGTTCGCTTTACTTCATGGGTGGTTTAAAAAGAAAAAAAAATCGGAAAAGTTGCCCGGAAAATTGAAAAATTCGGGAAAAACTGAAAGTGCTTTTTTCTGTGGGAACGGCTGGAACGATTTGGCAAATTATTTTTTTTTAATGTTCGTAATAATCCGTATGAGGTTTTTATGTAAAGAAAAACTGGAAAAGTTGCCCGGAAAATTGGAAAATTCGGGAAAAACTGAAAGTGCTTTTTTGTGATGGATATGCATTATTATTTGTTTTTTGTTTTGTTCGTTATAGTCGTGAAAAAGTTTTCAGGAAAAAAAAATCGGGACAATTACAAAGGAAAGTCGAAAAATTCGGGCAAACTGCAAAAATTATAATTTTTATTTCCACCTTCTAAGTAAATGACACTTTATAGGTATTTGTGGTAACTAAGTAAATGGGTAATTACAGGCAGAGCCCGGTAATATTTAACAGGCACGTAGAAGAGACCTGTAAAGACTTTACAAGGCTCATCAAAAAATAAATAATCAAAACTAATTACATAAATGATTTTTTCTAATTTTGACATATAAAGTGACACTTTTCAAAATTAATTGACGTTTGGAAACGTCTCACTTTTCGTAACTGGTTACGAAAAGTAAAATCTTTCCTAACTGGTTAGGAAAAATTTATTGTATCACCAGTTGACACTGTCATATTTTTTGTTTTTAAGCAAAATAACCGTGCCTACATACCTACTTGATATTTTAACACAATAATAATTAATTATTAATGAAATTCATTACTTCGTTTACCGTTTGAAGAAACTTTTTTTGTCAAAATTAGAAAAAATCTTGTATGTAACACGTTTGGAAATGCAATTTTGTGTAACTCGTGTGATTTTGCGGGATCTCGCTGCGCTCGTCCCGCAAATATTCCACTCGTTACACAAAATAACGCATTTCCTAACTGGTTACATAAATAGCTATCTTTTTAAAGTTTATTACAAACACAAACAAATTTAGCTATCAATTGTTGTTAATAATCCATTTTGATCCGTTTCGCAAGTCATTTTCATATCGCTTTTGGGATCGAATCAGTAGAGAGCCGCACTTGCAGCGTTGGTAATTCCGTGGTTATTTTCTTGCATTTCAAGAAAATCGCCTTCAAAGTCTTCATCAGGCATTAAAGCCATTCTTTTTTTTTTCTTTCTTTTTGCAACAAATTTCACAAAACTTCTGACAGTATTTTTGTTGTTTATCTCAACACCATGACGACGTAGGTATAATTGCCCCACCGCCTTTCATTACAAAATTTTTATAAACATAAATAACAATTAAAAAACGAAATTTAAAGGCTGAAGGTGGAAATAATAGCTATTTATGCGTAATTTTTTTGGGTTTGTTTGTTAGGGTTTTAGATAAGTTTTCGGAAAAAAAAAATCGGGCCAATCACAAAGGAAAGTCAGAAAATTCGGACAAATTTCAAAAATTATAATTTTTGTATGCACTCTCGATCATAACTGACAATAGGAGCTACATATTTACTTGATGCTTTTTTTTTGTTTTCAATTGAAGGAAAATCTGGAAAAAACGCAATCCAGTAAATTAAAATAAAATTACATTTGCTTTTACTTTTGTGTTGTTTCGCGATCTGTCCAACAAATGTATTTCTATCCCAATTTATTTGCCTACATGCACAAATGTCATTTGACAGCTGATTGTGAAATTGGGAATCAAACCAATCGGATTGTTTACTTGAACATCAATCTTGCAATCGAAATGTAAATACTGGGTGATTCAAAATAATTGTGGATAAATCTGGCAACTATGTACGAAAATGTATGTGGCAACTGTGTGGGTAGGATAGAGTTGACATTTCTTTGACAGTTCATGGTCGCGTAGTTTTGAAAGTTGTCAAATCAATGTGTAATGGAATTAAAAAAATCAAATGCACGCTTATGAAATGTCATACAAGTGTCAACTCTATCCCATTCACACAATTGCCACATAAATTTTCGTACATAGTTGCAATACTTATTCACAATCATTTTGAATCACCCAATAAAACTGCTTGAGATTCATTGTGATTTCAAATTTAATGGAAGAAAATAAATCATTTGTTTAGACATGCAATTCTGACTTATTTAAATTGTGACTTAAATTCTGGAACAAAACCGCATGGTTCCAACTCGATCACATTCCAGACACATCACACATTTCCAGCATTTCAGCAGTGTAGAATACTGCCGATAGAATTCATCTCCCATGTAAAATTCCTCATTTTTACTTTCTTTATACATTTCCAATAGCTTTTCACAAATTCACAAAACGATCACAAACAAATTTAGGTATTGAAATTTGGACAAGACAACGTCTGTCGGGTCAGCTAGTACTTAATAATAATGTCAAATTTGACACTGGCAGTTCGAACAATTTTGATTTTGTTATTTTGACATAGCTCCGATACCAACATTTAAAAAAATTTAAATATCCTACTCTGGTCTAAAACAAAAATGAATGTATTATAGTTTGTTACGGCCGTAATAAGCAAAGCGCTGTTCAGATTTAGTAGGCCATGTATTTTTCCACAAAGTACCCCATCTATGAGGTACTATTCCTATAATTCGTTGAAACATAAATTGTAGTTGGAGGGTGCTTATTTCTTCGTCAAGAGCCTTACTAGGATTTTAGAGACTGAATGCCTGGCAGAGTCGCAAAAAATATTTTGCTGCTCGAAATGCTGTGAATACCTTCTCTGTTTCGAAAGGACATTTAAGCACAGCAGCAAGTAAAAAGTACTAACGGGGCTAGAGATTTGATCTGTGCTTGAAGTCCGTTCACATCTCCTGTCATGACACTTGCACCGTCATAGCATTGTGCTACTCATTTTTGTCAAAAATCGAATGGTTCCAAAATACTGCTCAAAAGTCCAAAAATAGTATTATGTTATTAGGAGCAAAAATGAACTTTTCTGTGCTGAGGCTGGTAGTTTGACTGCCGAACGAAGTGAGTGGACTTTTCCGTGATGTCGTTAATTCATTTCTAATAAATTTTATCTTCAAACGGTCGCAAATCGCACCTTTAAGTATCTCCATAGAGACAGGTAAAGTTTCTTTTTTTTTTCTGAGCGGAGTAGAAGTACTTCAAGTCCTATTGTGCTTGTATCTTCCTAAGGAATTCTGACTTAAGTCATAAATAAACCGAACAAAAACCCTACTTAAAGAAATTTACTGTGATATTGTACCTGTCAATCACTAGGCGGTCTCGGAGAAAAGAATTACCTGGGGTAGTACTCAAAATATTTGTCGGAGACCGTCTAGTGATTGACAGGCACAATATGACAATTAATTTCTTTAAGTAGTGTCTTTGTTCAGTTTATTTAGGAAGATACACAAGCACTATAGTAGAATTGAAAATTGCAACCCACAATACAATTGCAAAGTAAAGCTGGATATGGACGCGGACAATATTTCTTCTTTCTTTATTCGTCATGAATAACCTTGTATAATCTTCTGCTTTCAGAAAAAATGTAAAAATGAATTAACCAAAATGTGATTATGTATTAAGAAAAGTTTATTTATATTACTAGGTACATATTACAAAAATACCACTGTATAATGTAAGTAGGTATATCATATGCATATGCGCCGAATGATTTTCAAATCATATTCATCTCAGTTCAGTCAGTAGGAAAGAGTCAAATTAATTAGTATACCTACACTTTTCATATAATTTTTTAATGCCAAGATTTATGAAACACTGATTTCAAAGAAATATGTTGGCTCTTTTTAAACATGAGAAGGTATTTTTTAGTTTAAAAGTGTAAGTGGAAATCCTTACAAATAAAAATAAAATCAAGATTAAAATAATCTGCTACTTCATATACGTTTAACTTACAATTAGATTTTTACTCTATTTAACTAACAATAAGCACAACTGCAAAGCAAAAGCAACTACAAAAAAAAGAAGAACGATAGATAAATACATACCGGGTGTATTATGAAAAACCTTTGGTGCTATAACTTCCTTATTTTTTATCCGATTTTAATAAATGATATGTCAAACAAAGTCGTTTTAAATGGGCTACAATTTGAATTGATCCAATATTTGTTCTTGAGTTCTGTTTTTGACAAATAATAGTCAACTTTTTTTTTCAAATGGCACTATTAACTTTTTTTGCTCAGTTTTATAGGGATTTTTATTTTAAATATGAAAATGTAAACAACCGTGCTCATGCTTAGAAACAAAAAGAAGAAATTAAAAAATGATGTATTTTTTTTAAATTAAGCAGTCACATTAAACAGTAATAAAAGTGCATTCTAATTTTGCAAAGTAAAAGTATTTAAAATATTTCGTTGAAATTATTTTAAAATTAAAATTCTTAATTTATCGAACCTATTCGGACCGTTACAGTATTGCCATGGTTAGCTGAAATTATTAGTAAAGACCTAGCTAGAGAGATGAATGTGGCAATAGTCAACATGACCTTCCAGGAGGAGTGGACGTTAGCAGATGATTTCCTCACATTTTCTGTAAGGGAAAAAAGAGGATTATTTTGTAAAAATCCACAAATCTCGCGAAGTCTTAAGCAAAGTTTGCATATTTTTACATGTGGGTTTTTGTATCGACAAAAGAGATCTGATAACTCTAGAAATAAATCTTATTTTTGGAATATTCCGTGGACTTTTTATATTTTTTGCAAGCTGGACATTGAATATCACAGGATCTGCTCCCTCCATCATCACACACTAAAGCAAATATTAATTTAATAATAAAATATTATTACTTTTTAGTTATTTATATTACTGTAAGATCGAAAAAAAAATTAGAGTTGGTTGTGACCAAAAATTTCAATTGGCAATTCGTTAAGATTTCAATTATCAGATGTCAGTCTTAAAAATTAGGTTAATGGTTTTGAGAACATCATAGGAGAACATTGAAATCTTGATTTTCATAAAGGAGTAAATTATGTGTGACCTGTCGGTCGAATTTATTTTTTTATTTATTTAATTTATTACACAATGTTACTCTTCGCTTCATGTTTTCAAATTATCTTTACAAAGTCCGGACATCAATTAAATTGCAGGTATCAATAATTGCTTGCATTAATTCGGGAATTGTGCCAGGCCTGTTTTTGAACACGTTGTTTTTCAGGTAGATATAGAAAAACAAAATAATCAAGGCAAGTTGTTGGTAAGTGCCTTGAAAGTTCGGAAACTTTTGTTGAAATTCCTCGCCGTTCTCAAATCTTTCTCAATTTCTGAAGTAACACTGCACAATGAAAATTTTTTGCTCTAAAGTAAACATATTGTAATAGCAAATTTTAATAGTCAATAATTAATAATGATAGTTATTATTGTACATTTGGATTAAAAAAAATCATTTTTTCTTGCAATGTTAATGACCTATAAAACATATAATTTGTTAAAGTCTAACCTATTTATTTATAAATTGACATACCCTCAAATAATTCTAACCGATTTCTAATAAACCGTTTTTAAACTATTAAAAAAAACCAAAAAAATTGTATCCATTTTTTTTGGCGTGTTCTGTTTTTTTTAATCCAAGTGTAATGACATCTGATGACATTTGAATAAAATGTTTACGCGTTGCCAACTGAAGCATATTAATCAAGGCCATCTCGATTTTTTTGTTATTGTCGATAGCACGGTAGTAGATTAGAGATTACGAGTTCAGAAAAGAGGAAGTTTCCTAGGTTCCAAGTTTAAGTACGAGCGTTAGCGAGACTCAAAATCGTACAGTAATGGTTGCTATGCTGTAAAGTGACCTATTCCTATTACTGTACAATTTGGAGTACAGTAATATAGGTCATTACTGTATAAAATGCGAAAAATATTTCTTAACGGTTATAAAAAAATTATTGAATCATTCCATTTAACTTCGATCGAGATCGAGAAAGAACTCGAGGTAATTATGAGAACTAGAAATGAAAGTTCTCATCTGGAGAAGTCTGTTAAACTGGTAAGAAATCTAACAAATAAGAAATAAAACCAAACAAAATATTTTTCGGTGGAGAATGTTTTTGCAGAGGACAATTTTTTTAAAGCAATTTTACTTTACTTTAGCAAAAGATGTAGTGTTTGTTTTTTTAATCAGAGCATTGAGATTCATAGAGTTAAAACAAACAATAGAACATATTTAGAATAGGATTACATAGATACCTATTTATGTGCATATGAAACATAATGTTATGAGAAATAATATTTTACGATGCCAAAAGGTGTGTTGCGCTTTGGAAGAGATGTAAAGCGTGCAAATCCCAAATTACAAAATCGAAATTTGTGTTGTAGGCAGGAGATACACAGAAAAAATTTATGAAGTACGCTTCATAAAGTAAAATTTTGAATTCATGCCTTTATATGCTACGAAGTACACAGCGTAAAGCATCATCGTTCAACGTGGAATAAATGAACGACGAGTGTTTGAAATTTCGAACGGGTTCTAAACTTTACATCATGCTTCATTAAGCAAATCAGCTGCACAAGCTCAGCAGCAACCTGCATAGAAGCGCCGCGGTAAGCTAACCTAACCTAATCTTTTTAATTGTGGAATTCAAGTGAAATCACTAAAATTCACTATTCCATTTTATTATCACGAAAATGTGCAATATGTACAGATATAACCTCAAAATGCAAGTGGTGGTTTCGTGGTTTAACTTGGTGTCACTGTACAGTGCTCTATTCTGTGCAGGAGGTGTGCATCGAGTAAAAACTCGGTTGTCAATGTCTTGTGTATCTCGTGCCTTAAAGGTTATTTTCGTGAGAGACCAGGTATCCAATGGTTTTTCGGTATCTGAAACCAGTGTATTTTTGTGATTGAGCGGTATCTGCAGTGACGTCATCAAATACGTCATTGATATTAACCTGGTTATAATTTCAGTTCAACAGGTCACGATCTGTTGAAGTGATCCCGGTATGTTTCCATCCTTTTTTAAAAACGCTTTGCCGGCATAACCACCTAAACACCTAACCTGTAAACTGATTGTTTATGGAAGAGTACAAGTGAAGTTTGTGGAATTATGCATTATTATATCGAATAGGTGCTCTGTATACATTTAACTAATAATGGATACAGCTGATGGAAATACCATGGTTTTTGGCCAAAAAATGTGATTTTTTAAGCTGTTCAAAATGTATAAAAAAACGTTGACTATTTGCATAATCGTTGAAGGTACCAAATCAAAACGATCGGATATTGCAAGCAAAGTATCCTGTTTAGATAAGTACCAGAGAAACACCAAAAGATTTCTCAGGTTACACTGGATAATTTCCTCCTCTGTACTTTTTTTGATTAACTGCTGTTCATCATGTTCTAGTAGCACCTTGAGTAGGCTTTAAAATGTTTCTTTCTTTAGTCTGAACAGTTGATAAAATGTTAATTCCGTGTAGTCGTTTATACACAAACTTGTCGAACATGAATTACTCTTTCTTTAATAAACAGCTTAATGAAGTTTCTCTTTGATTTACGACATAAAATCATGTATTTATTCTAATAATTTCTTCCAGATTACCGTCAAATAAAAATTAAAAAAAAACAGCCCCGTGCACCGTCCATGCTTTTGACTTGAAGCTTTGACTTTGACGTTAACCCATCCCATAACCTAAATTTCTAATAACCGGTACGTTTTCGCGTTAACTCATACCACTCCGTTGGTTCATTTAACCGCTCCGGTCAACAATAAATAACCCGGTCTCTCACGAAAATAACCTTTTAATAAAATGAAATAGCTGTCACTATAAAGTGTTGATTTTTTTTTACTGCAAACTGGAATATAACCCTACAACCTTAGTTCCCCGAGGATATTATCATATGTCCATTCAATATTATTTCAACTGTTATCATTAGAGTTTCAGACTAACTGTTAAATACTATTTTTATTTACCATTGCATCTTCCTGTAACTTTATCACATCCATCACTCGTACATAATGCATCACATTTGTTGCTGCAGGAAAATCCCCAGCTTCCATTTTCACAACCTGCAACATGATTAATTATTTTATTCCGCCATTCAAATGAATTTGTCTAGTTTACTCTGCTGACATAAGGATCCTTGGTATCCCCAAGCGCAACCGCACTGAGAACCTTGACAAATTCGGTGCTTTTCACAATATTCAAATTCATTGCCTAGAACGTTGTTACAACTCATGTTACAATATTTTCCTAATTTTCCAGGTTCACAATCAAAGGCTGTATTCATAGTTCCATTGCTTTCATCTTCAGATTCCAAATCATCCAAACTCTGACATGCATATGTTGTCAAATTTGAAGAATCTAATCTGTGAATATTTTCTAGTAGAAACATTTTTCTTGGTCCATTAATTTCTGTTTGAATTTTATGACAATTTTTTTGTCTTGATTTAGCAAATTAAATTTACCAAAAGATAACAACAAACGAACAATGGTAAAAAGATACAGTAAAGTAATTACCTGTATTGTGTTTTACCAGAATACCGTCTGATGTCAACTTCCCATAGCCCATAATCCTCAAATCCTCTAGTCCTTCTATAGAATTCAATTTTGGTTTCTTGAAAAGGTTGAATTTCTATTACATGTTCTCGCCAGGACTTTAAAATAGATGAAGACTCATGTCTAGGATAAATCGATGTTGTGTGATTATTAGTACCAAATACAACTATTTTTAAGAAGCAAGCCTTGCACAATGATACGTAGAATACTACGTAGGATAACTTTTCTATACTAGGAACCAATAAAACTGTGGGTTGTTGCTTGGTGGTTTCATTTGCCCATATAGAAGAATCTACAAAATACAAGTTTAAATAATTTAATTACATCAACAATCCAAAATCTTACAATTGTGTATTTTCCAAAATATGTCTTCTTTGCTTTTAATGATAAACTCGTAAGGGTTAAAATCAAGTATGGTTCCTATTATCTGGTCATTTTCCAAAACGTACACGTTGTTATTGTGTACGGAGATTGCGTAATGATTCCATTTCTTGATATTTTTTATATCAATATTGTGGTAATCCAAATTTTGATCATCGTTTATAGAAATTTCTATCTTCGTAACCGAATGCACGTACAAAGAAAAGGAGATGGACTTGGTCGAGTTAAACATTTGATAATTTGATTTGATTGTAGAAAGATCTGAAAAATAATCGCACATTTACATACTTAATAACATTAATAAAGGGTTGTATATTTTTATTCTTTGTATTAATTATTGAAATAACTGAAAAAGTGTTTTCAAGAGCTAGTTGAAAGAAGTGTGTTTGAGTCGTTCTTTGTACGTCGCCCAATACAGTAGATACAAAAGTTTAAAAATTACATTGTCTTGCTGTCTAAATATGGCTTAAGAATACTGATATAAATAACTGTATTCAATCGATTTTAAATAAAAACAGAATACATTGTTTAAAATATAACGAATATAATGAAACATTAATAGAAATTAAAGACACTTTATTACAAAAATTGAATATTTATTCTAAACGATTAAAAAGATATAAAAATAATAAACAACGGAAATTTGAAAACAAACTATTTAGAAATAATGAGAAGTTGTTTTACAAAAATTTAGCAGATAATAAAACTCAAAATAATAATGGTATACCAAATATAAATGAAATTAAAGAATTCTGGTCAAACATATGGTCAAATGAAGTTCAATTTAATAATCAGGCAGAATGGATTCCTAATTTAGAAAATGAGATACCAGATAATAATAATCCACATAATATTCAAATTAGCCTTGAAATTCTAGTTAAAAATGTTAATAGTTCACATAATTGGAAATCCTCTGGAGGTGACCAAATTCATAACTTTTGGTTAAAAAAATTTACTTGTATTCATAAATGCTTACTTGATCACTTTAACTGATTTATTAGGGAACCTAACACATTTCCAGAGTTTTTGGCCCATGGTATAACATATCTGAAACCAAAAGATTCCGATACTAAAAATCCATCAAAATATAGGCCAATCACATGTCTACCTACAATTTATAAAATTATGACATCTTGCATTAAAGTAATAATTTACGACCATTGTCAAAAATTAAATATACTTAATGAAGAACAAAAAGGTTGTGTTAAGGAGTGTTTTGGTTGCAAAGAACAACTTATAATAGATACGGTAATAATGGAACAAGCTAGAAAAAATAATAGAAATATTTATACCGCATTCATAGACTATAAAAAAGCCTGATTCAGTACCACATTCATGGTTAATTAAAATTCTTAAAATTTATAAAATTAATTTGGATTTGATTAACTTTTTATCACATGTAATGACATTTTGGAGAACTACTTTAAATTTATCAATAAACAATACTAAATTAAAATCCGAGCCTATTCAAATTAAACGGGGAATTTATCAAGGAGATTCTTTAAGTCCTTTATGGTTTTGTCTAGCCATTAATCCTTTGACAAATCTATTAAATAGCACTGGATACGGTTTTAATATTAGACATAATAATACCACACTATCAAAATTAAATCACCTTCTTTATATGGATGACATAAAACTTTATGCATCTAAAAAGAATCACATTTTATCTTTATTAACAATAACTGAAAATTTCTCAAATGATATTAGCATGAGTTTTGGTATTGATAAGTGTAAAACGCAATCAATATGTCGCGGTCATTACGAAAATTTAGAATATATAACTAAAGAAGGAGAAATCATTAAAAATTTAAATAAAGGAGAATTTTATAAATATTTAGGTATTAATCAATCAAATCATATTCAACATTCAATTATAAAAGAAAATTTAGAAAAACAATTTTATTTAAGAATTAAATCTATTTTAAAATCAAAATTAAACGGTAATAATTTAATTAAAGCAGTTAATACATATGCTGTTCCATTGTTGACCTATTCTTTTGGTATTATAAAATGGTCCAAAACTAATTTACAGAATATAAATATTCAAACTAGAGTTCTCTTTACAAAATTTTGTAAACATCACCCCAAATCTGCTATCGAAAGATTTAATTTACCACGCGAAAATGGTGGTAGGGGTTTTTCAAATCTAGAACTTCTACAACATAATCAAATTACTTCACTAAAAAATTATTTTCTCAATAGAGCTCGTGATAACACTTTTTTTAATGCTTTGGTTTCAGCGGATAAAGGTTACACACCTTTAAATTTAAGTGACAATTCAACTCGCATTCTCTCGACCAATCAGATTTACGAAATTGATCAGTACGGACCAATCACGTTTGTTTTAAAAAAATTGCCGCCGGAAATTTTCACTAGTGAAAATTGCCGCCAAAAATTTCCAACAAAATGTTTCTACTAGGATATTTTATTTTCTATTTTATTGAATTTTTCAATCTTCGCTCGGTGAATTGTCATGCCGAATACAAACTCGTGGGTACGAAATTGCCGGAAATTTTCTCCTCAGACCACTCGTATTTGTTTCTTAAGACAATTTTCACTTGTTCGCTTCGCTCACTCGTGAAAATTGTCGCCGAAACAAATACTCGTATCTGAGATCGAAAATTTCCGGCAATTTCGTACCCACTCGTTGTATTACTATTGATAATATAATTTCAGATATTGTTGAGCCAAATATACCTGACACTATAGCAAATATAAAACAAAAGTCTTTACATAGGAGATATTTTAAAGAGCTAGAACAGCCAGAAATTAATATTCAAGCTTCTCATGCATGGCTTAAAAAATCAAATATTCATCCTGAGACTGAGGGTTTTATATTTGCAATACAAGATCGTGTTATAAATACAAGAAATTATAAAAAACACATATGCGGTTTACAATCGATCATCGATGAATGTAGGATTTGCGGAACTGAAGGGGAAACCATTGAACATATCATTTCTTCTTGCACCGTTTTGGCTCAAAGCGAATATAAAAAACGTCATGATATATTCGCAAAAATTATACACATGAATTTAGCAGTTAAATTCAATTTATTAAAGGATACACAACCACATTACATTTATAAACCAGAAAGTTGTTTAGAAAATGACAATTACAAATTATATTTTGATCGGACAGTTTTAACTGACATTCACATTCAGCATAACAGACCAGACATTATTATTTTAAATAAACAACAAAAGCAAGCATATCTTTTAGATATAGCTGTTCCAAATTCACACAATATAACACAGACATATAATACAAAAATTAATAAATATTTAGAACTCTCCGTTGCTATGAGAAATCTTTGGTGTTTAGAAAAAATTTCGATTTTACCATTTATAATTTCAGCAACAGGAATAGTACCCCAATCTCTTTTTAAAAATTTAAAAATTTTGGACTTAGAGAATACATTGGTGGTTGAAATTCAAAAAGGTATATTATTATACTCATGTCACATCGTGAGGAAATTCCTTAACATTGACACAGAACATAAAACACAAAAAAGTCAAAATGCGGAGGCGAGACGCCGGTAATTATGTTGATAAGCACTGCACTATTACTTGATAGTATTATCCGTAATAGTGTATGTACTCCGGCAAAATTGCCGTGCCGCCGGGTGGAGGTGGGATACGAAAAATATATATACTGATATAAACATGCTTACCTTCCCATCTTTTATCAACAATAAGACTTCCAACAACCCTTTCATTTGGTGAAATCCAGTTATCTGACGTCCAGTCGATTGTTTCTAAGATGCTTGATATATATCCGTTAACGGTAGTATTCAGAGGTGTAACAAAAATAGGTGAGCTAATGTTTGCAGATACACAAGTTACGTAACTGTTATTTTGTAACGTAATAATGTTACTGTTCACAGCTGAAATTAAGGAAATATAAATAGAAGACACATTTTAACAGTTTCATTATATTACAAGAAAGGAATCATTGACGATAATAGAAAAGTGGGTGTTACGTTATCGATTTTGTTTATCTTAACGTGATTTATTTTTAGCGTGTTTTGTTTTCCATCCTCAGCTCATTATAATATTGTATTAGGTCGCATAGGTTCGCTAAATTGAGATTCTTTGATTTTCGCTAATTTCTACGAAACATCCTTAACAACCATTTACTGGGAGCGAAATTTTTGTTAGTTGTAAATTTTATGTTTCTCGATATCTGTTTGTTTTCTTCATGTATAATTATTATTTTCCACTACTAGTCTCAGAAAGCTTCATTACCGACTCTGGAACCGACCCCAGAAGTAGAATTTCTCTCCCAACGTTAATAATAACTTTCATTATTAACCAAGGTCAATAGCAACGAAAGATTTTCGTTGATTTCATTGGTTAACGTAGACGATTTTCATAGCAACCGTTGAAAAATGAGAACTCGGATCGTCGCATCAGACAAAATTATTTGATTAATAATTATTATCACTATCAGAAAAGGTTTTTACGTAATTAGTAGTGGAAAAAATAGTATATAAACCATGGTGAAGAAGTCCCTTATAGCCTTCGCGCCTTGGCGCTCTGGCTATAATCATAAACTTCTTCACCTTGGTGTATAATATACTATTGTATAGCCAGATAGAGACATTTTCAGATTTGTAAATCAACAACAAATTATGTAAATTTAGTATGGTTGTTGGGTGCTATAAATACGTAATTTTAGTTGTTTCATTTTGTTTGGGTTATTTGTTTGGTTTCGTTTCAGCGTGTAATTTAGATTAGTTCAAATTAAAAAAAATATATTTGCACCCTCTTTGATTGCTTGTTTTGTGTAAAACATCTCACAATGTCGTTCAAAGTAGGAGTTGACAAGCCCTCTGCCGATGAGGGACATTGGCCATCGTTGTGTCAAGACCACGAATTGTATCGTGTCGTGTCGTGAAACCCACTTGCTTGAAGTGGTACCCCTTTCGTTGATCCAACCCATGCCTTCCGGTCCATGGTCTCTTCGCGGTCCTCATTTAAGCTAAGTCAGTCTTGATTTAACAAATTGTGGATCACGAAGAAAACCGAACAAAGCTCTTCGTTTAAGTAGGCTTAAATTAACTAAAACCATTCAACACTGTGGTGGAAAAACAGTTGCAGAGAAAATTTTTGAAATGTTGGAAAAGCTATTCTGGTTGATAAAATAACGAATTAGGAAACGAACAGAACTAATTCGCCATTTTCGTCATGGACTATTTGTGAATGAACAAAGGAATCACCACAAAAAATTCGGGTTTTGAAGTCTTAATCACATCTTCCATCTGTAAATACCAAAAGTAGTCATTTTGTGTCCACGTATTGTAAATTTGAACATAAATTATTTTTCTAATTCTTTAACTTTTATTTGCACTCAATAGCTATGTGTGTATTAAGAGCGCAAAGTGATACATTGTCGATTGAGAGATTTTCTCGAACTCAACAATGTACATTTGCGCTCGCAACACACACAAGATTTTTCCGACAATCGCAACTATGACTACTACATTATTATTTTATTTGGACCAAATCAATGTAATACCTTCTTAAAATCAGAAACTAATTATTCACAATATTGATATTAAAAGTACAATAATTACGGTTTTTGAAAAGTAATCCATGCTCTGGAAGTGTGCATTCTGGTTCTTTTGCTGCACTTACAATTTCGGGAGGTGTACACGAAAACGCTTCCTCAACAGTTTCCCTTCCTTCTACAGGCTTTTGAGCAATGTTTTTTGTAAAAACACAAAGATCACCGACACAAACTGACACAACAATTCTTTCTGTCTATTCGTTGTCACTAGTTACAATAATCGAAGAGCGAGAGTTTGTACATTTTTTCGCGCGTGAGCGACAAAGTGACAGTCCTCGGAAAACGTCAACTTTGCGTTGTCAAATGCAAGCGCAAAAACCTACTTTCTACATCGATTGTAGGAAAAATTTTATTTCACCACCATGGCCAGTTCTTTATTTGCACCGAAATAAAAAAAAATTGAAAGTTTATTTAAAGAAAACAAAACTTTCTTTTCAAAATCTTTCATTTAATTTGTTTAAAATTCCTTACCGCGAGAGACGTGATCATTTTGCAATTAACGATTGGGAAAACCCGTTTTCGTCAAGGAGAGAGTATTTGATGTCAGGCTTCGTTAATACCGTGAGATCATCTAATGAATTTATAATGAAAGTAGGCTATGACTTTAAAATTAGATTGGCAAAACTGTTGACACCTTGATTTGAATTGTCAAAGTAACGCTTCAAAATTCAATACAAAATATGAAACGGCGAGTTAACAGTTGTATCTAATGCCGGGAACCCACTTGCTCCACGCCATGCCACACTATGCTATGCAACGTAGATTGACGTGGGTTCTCATTGACAAATGAACAGGCACACTATGAACACGCCTATTACGTCTTGTGACGATATCATCTTGCACTTTAATATAAAATTTCATTTATTTAAAAAACCAGTGATGTTTTCATGATTTCAATGACACCAAATTTTTCCAAAATGTTTGAAAAGACTCTCAGTGAAAAATTATGTAAATTATTGTAGTGGTTATTGAATTGAAACGAAATATTTAAACTCCGTCCAGCGAGAGATTGAGAGAGTTTAAATTGTAGGCTTGTAACCCAACACTACAAAATGCACTAGAATACAATACAAAAAAATGTAATAAAATAAATTATTGTGGTGGTACCTTTGAAATAATTTCGCGGGCATTGTAATCCTACGCCAATTTATGCTGTCACAGCAAATTGTCAAATTTCAGCTGTTGTCGTTGCCGCTGTCATTTTGAATCGTCAACACCGTGTGTGGTCTATTTGCTCTTTCGCCTTCAAGTGAGGTATTTTGTTGTGTTTAAAACTTCTCAATTATCTGGGATAAGTTAGTTTGTTGGTTTGTATTGACTAAGTTCTGTATTGTTAACCTCCGAGTAATGTGTGTTTTGTTCGTTATTTCTTGGTTAACTATTTTTTTTGTGGTGTTTAAACTTTCTAAGTTTTTAAGATTAGTTAGTTTGTTGTTTTAGTTTGTTTGTGTTCTATAAGTTCCCTATTATTTACCTTCGAGTGCCTTTTTTAAGTGACATTTCTATTTATAAACATGAATCCCTTTAGTGATATCACGAAAAATATCTAGACTGATGCAAAGGTATGAAGATAATATTTTTAATTTAATTATATTGCTCGAGATATTGCTTTAGAACTGTTTTGTAGGCAACCCGAAGCTATTTGACTGTAGCTGGCAACCCAGCAGCTCAGCCGATGATGCAAGTGCTTATTCATTTTTCACAAATGAAAAACTTACAACTGAAAGTTCACTGGAGGTTGCTTTTCATACCTTATAACACAAAATAATATTATATCATAACTTTATTGACATCATCATTGATTAGGTCAGATTAGTCAAGGGTTAAAAGTATTTTTCTTAAAGGTCACTGCGAGATGCTTAGGAGTTAGCAAAAACACAGTGTCAAAGTGGTGGTGGTGCAACTAAAACATCATCAAGAAAGTTGATGAGGCAGCGTCCCAGAAAAGTTACAGCAGACTTGCATTTGCATTGCAATATTAAGCAAGAAGTTCATCTTGTACTCAATGATATGGTGCAGAGCAGTAAGACAAGGGTTGTGTACTGTAAAGCTAGTTTTTTTTTTCAATGAAATATTTCTTTTTTAAATTTTCAGTCTTCTGATGTTTATTCAATAAGTAAAGTTAATATTCTAAAATATATTTTAATAAGACAAATTGAATTCGGACTGGCGCACGATAGTAGGTCATTCAGACAAACGTCTGCAGGAAGTCTCAGGATTTAATTTAAATTAACCTTGACGATCTCGTTGTCCATTTTTGTTTTATGATTATATTATCTACGTATTATGTCTTAAGGATACTCGAGCAGCACTGTCCATAATTTTGTGTAAGTCAGAAATTTAATTTGAAATTAACTAGTTACTGCAGGTGAAAACAAGAACGTATTTGATTTTATTTATTTGAAAAATTAAATTCAGGTGTCCTTCAACCCAAGGAATTGTTTTATTTTAACTCCTAGCTGCCCCCTGAGAAGTTCCCCATATTTTGCTTCACGAACTGATCTCCCGCCATTTTGAACAAAAAATTTCGTCGACATTTCACGACCACAAAATTAAGTCGTTTGATTTCGCATTGATATAAAATTGGTATATAAACGATCTTGTTGGTTGAGGTTTTACTTTTAAATATTCTTGACGCAAGTAGTTATCAAAAGTAGGTAACCTACCTACACGTCTTCGTGTAAAATACTGCAACAGTAATATTTTCATTCATTTTATCTCTTATTCGTTAAGGTACTTCATTAATTAGAGCATAATTTCAGGGCACAAAATGTTACTGCTTGAAGGATATATTTCAAATTTTACGCGCGCTAGGTACTCCTTTCTCTGCGTAGAATTTAGTGATTTTTATGTCAACCAATCTCTCGCTGGACCAACTATACCAGATTCATTAAAAAATTTGAAATCATTACAGAATGTTCTAAAGCGATACATAATTATTCTTGAATTTTTTGACAATTTTAAGTCGATTAGAAGTGGGTGTGGAAGAAGCAAGGAAGCGGAACAACACGCTTACGAAAAAATCTGGACGGTTGGATCGAGCAAACATCGTCCCACGTCGTGTGCCGTGTTGTCAGATAGCATGAAACAAATGAGTAGGTATGCATTGCATTCAAATCTTTGTTAAATTTCTGCACACATTTCCATCGCGTAGCGTTGTGTAACTTAGAGTGGCGTGGTGTGGAGCAAGTGGGTTCCCGGCATAAGGCGGGTGTTCAATACGCTTGGAGCGGTTTTCCGCCATTAATCTTGAAGTGACGGACGCAAGAAATGAGTAGATGCGATATTCCATGCTTTTACAACGGTGCGGCCTGTCAATATTTATTAAAAGTATTATGGCATGACTAGAGAGTGGATTTTATGCAGTATAAAATGTCAAAATATGCGCATAAATATGCAGTCAAATTTTTTGAAATATGCAGCAATATGCATTATTAAGCCAAAATATGCAAGTATATCGAATAACCTAAAACTAGGATTTTGAAGTTTTTTTAGTTATATTAGCTTTGACAAGAGGATTACATAATGAAATATTGAATTTTTCTTGTTCATTTTTTCTAGATGTTTTCCCAAGTGACGATTCTCGTAACAATATTTGAGAAAGTTTGGTTTTCTTCAAGGTTTCTGATTTTCATTATGTGCTGCGTGATTTGAAATTTTTGTTCACATATTATGATCTAAAAAAATTTAAACATTCAAAAAATTAAACTTCTAAATCAAATTAATTTCGTAATATGTATTACATTTAGAACTTTTCATTATGATATTTTCTAAAAGCTTAAATTAAAATATTCAAACACAAAACAATAATCAACACTAATCGAATTAATATGACTTCATTATCATTTTAAATTTTTATGAAAAGAACATTTTATTCATGAATTACGAAAAAATTTTCCAGAAATTAAAAGTGGAAATGGATTATCAAAAAATGCCGATGCATAAATTGTTTATTGCAGGGTTTGTGTCGTCATTTGCGTGTGGCTGCCTGATGTTGGGGTCCTAAACAGGTTTTTAACGATGACTCAGATTTGCAGCAAGGTGAAAAACACACGTTTGCTTTTTACTAAAACAGATCCCGTGAAAAAAATGTGAAATGTACTAAAATATGCTAGAATATGCATAAAAAGGCGAAATATGCATAATAAATCAAAATATGCTTTATCTCATAAAATATGCAAAATATGCAAAAATTAGTTAACACCAAATGATCACTTTTAGTGCCATTCGTCTGAAAAATGAAGGAAATTGCTTAACTATTAAAATTAAGCGATATGCATTTTGCATAAAATCCGCTCTCTAGGCATGACAATCACCAGTGTTCCTTTTCACATCCTACGACAACTACCGGGTGAGCAACAATAACTGTTTTAGTTGGCAATACAAAAATTTACATGAAATTTTCAAGACTGTGAATTGTACCTATTTTGGTTTGTTTTAATGACGTTATTGACAGCTGGCATACATTTCAAATTTAAACGTATTTTATTAATAAAATGATTTTCGCCTTGTCATCAAACGTCACCAGAATTTATTGCCAACTCAAACAGTAATTGTTGCTCACACGGTATTTATTGCACTTAAAATATTGACAGCGCCAACAACCTTTCATAAAGTGAAGAATCAAATGCAACTTACTTCCAATAATAGTGCCATTGTTGGTATTATCTTCACATTTCCCTGTTAGATGGTTGCATATTTCACATCCTTCTTGACAAGTACCATTGCACGACAATCCCCAGTGCCTCTTTTGACATTCATTGCCGTTTCGTAAGGTGATGTCTTCCGAAAGCAGCGGAATAGAAATGGATAAAACTAATAAGAGGAAGGTTATCATTGTAATCTGAAAAAAATAGTAGATGTACTGCTCGTCAAATCTAACTTGGCCGCTAAGGATGCGCAGAAGAGGGAGTGCGATGCAAGATGTGGAACACAGATGCGACACGGTGAAGCGGTAAAGTGGGGTAAAATTCTGAAAAGTACACTCCGATACAGAAGTCTCTTCAGTTCGACCAACACACTTTTCTAGTGATTTGATTGATGTCACCAATTTTCTCCTTTTCCGCTTTTGGGTCGAACCGTCGAGCATCATGGGCGAAAGGGCGGCCATGTCACTTGTGGTTCTGTTGGTCAAAAAGTGAGAGTGCGTGTCTTGTCGGTCCTGGTGACGAATTGGGTTTTGCAACCGCAATCTTGGCCGGCTGGTCCCATCGACGATAGGTACGTTGGATTAGGTCACCAGTGAACCTCCATTGTGCTGCTTGGGCGAAAATTTTGTCATTTTGCAACTTTGAGAAGGTTGAGCACGCGAGCTTTCTTTCTTTCGTCCTTTACACCCCCCCACATTCGTGTGAACCAGTACTGAACCACCAAAACTGTATTTTGGATCAAGTTTTGCATTTAGCCGAATAAACCAGATTTTACCTAACACTCAGGTATTTGTTCATACTCCCTAGACGAGTGAAATCTGAGCACTTGTCCCGACAGCTGGACAAGTTGAAACCAGCTCAAAAAGTTGCCTGGCGCCCATTTTTTAATTTTTTGAACCCACACCCTATGCCCCGAAAACCCCCAGAGAACCTGGTGCAGTCACTGGCCAACTTTTGGTCATAATGCCAAAATACAACTTCCGAGCAGCAACTACGAAGAATATTTGAAATTATGTAGTGGAAACGGATGATATTTTTCGTTCTGGCGAATTAAATCCAAACATTTTCCCAAATTACCTTTGGAAGTTGTTCAGACCGTTAGCCCTACCACTGGTGGGGGTTACCACCCTCTAATTCAAACTCAAACTAGTTGTTAGTTATAGACTATACTCTACGGCACTTGTAATCGAGAAATAAACGAGAAAGCATCCTGCAAATTACTACAATTTGGTTGTAGGTCGTAAAATTTTATGGTACTTTAAGTTAAAGATCTTGCGGGGCTTATAAATCCTAGTTTACCACTAGCAGGTAATATTTTAAGCAGGGTTGTATTGTACATTTGGTATATTTGCATTGTACGGCAAACGGCACGCGCCGCATCCCAACCTTTTCAAACCCAACCATTGTCCCGTTAATCGCACATAATATCCGATAAAATTTTACGACCTACAACCAAATTGAAACTACAGTATTGCAATATTGCAATGCAAACTGCGAATTACCGAAATTTCTTATTATTTTCTCGTGTTATCCTCTAGGGGTATAATAGTAGTTTATTTAACGAGTTCGTGTGTAATTTGGGATTTTTTTGGCACTAGTGGACCTTTAAAACGCGAGTGAAACGAGCGTTTTAAACTGGACCACTCACACCAAAAAAAAAGCCCAATTTGTATTGGAAATGTGAATAATCTGAATAAATGAATAAATGAACGTGACTAAAAAAAGTTGAATTCTTGTTGTTGGTTTTTTTTTTTTTAAACACATGGATTAAAAAACATGTTTAAAACGTGTTTTAAACAAACGTGTGTTTTTTATACAACATGTTTAAAACACTGTTTTAAATTGTAGATTAAAACATAATGTTTTAAACAGGCCAACCCTGCCCACGAGTGCCAAAAAATTAACACACGAACGTGTTGAATACAAGGTTTTTTTTTTTTTGTTCGACGAACCTCTTAAAGGCTCCAAATCGCTTAAAACCTTTAAAATTAGCTTGACGTTTCGTTTTGACAAGTTGTGACGTTTATCAAAATCCTTTCACACAGGAGAAAATTCTCAAATTCTGACAGTGTCGAACAAAAAAAGTCATTAAAAACGCTTAATATTTATAAGCCGTTCACGATTGTTTTAAACACGCAGCAGGCCAAGGTATTTTTTTGTTAGATTGGCGTCAGGTCCTGTTATATGACGTTTCGTTTTTAAATATTCGCATTGTTGTTTGTTGTCAATTTCGTCATTAATTTTGTAGTGACCCAGTTTAAAATTTAAATTTTATTACCGGTACCGCCACGAGAGCGCGCCATAGTACTAGCGGCTAGACTCGGTACTAAGGGATGGGGTTGGTAATCTTGGGAGTTGGCGACGCGGTTGAAAAGCGAAAAGATAGGGGGGATAAAACGGGCTCGCGCGGGCGGTTGAAGGGGGTAGGTCACTTTTGTTTGGTTTTTCGAAACGAATAGACCTGGCGAAGAGCGATCCAATATTCCAAAAATCTGTAAGTCACATCTGAACCGATTACACTACCGTTCCGAGTAGATATTTCGTCCCCGTGAAGAATTCGACGTTTTTAATTCATCTGGGTAATTTATCCCACTTTCGTTGCCTTTTTTTTGTGTTTTGTTTTTGGGACCAGGACCACGTGGTAAGGGTATGTTGTAGTTTTCATTTTGTTGCATGCGGTTGCTTTAAGAAGCGCCCATTTGTTAATTTTAAGCGTTATCTTTCTTCTGGGAGGTTCATTTTTTTTAACAATCTGGTAATTTCGAAAATTCGGAGCCGTCGTCCGAACCGCGTGTGTCCATTTTGTTTTTTTTCTTCACTAACTTTTTCTAACGGCACTCGGCCCACCATTGTCTTTTTGTTTAACATTACCAGCGATTATTGTATTCGTGATTTATGTTGTTTACTGATATTTGTGCCATTTAAAGTGGTTCTATTTTATCGTTATTTAACTTAGCGTTTTTGTTCTCTTTTATTTCCTCCTTGTTTAATGTTGCGTTTTGTTTTGTTTATTTGATCCTTGTTTAATGTTGCGCTTTGTTTTGTTGAATTTTTCGCATCGTTTAATGTTACGCTTAGTTCGATTGAATTAAACTCGGGTTTTCTTTATGTTGTTGTTAAGCACCGCTAGATTTCGGAAGAGTTAAAGTAAAATGTTGTAAGTGCGCCACTATGGGAGTTAGGTTTCGATCAGGAAGTCGTGGGGTTGTCTAGTAAATTTCTGGGGAGGCCACGGTTAAGTTACGGCCGTTAGCGGAAGTGGACCTAAGTCCTGCTCGATGCGGCTCTGGGATGCTGACGTGAAACCTCCGTCGCGGTTCTAGAGATCTTAGGTTTTTGTCGGTAAACGGTTGGTTGGGGAAGGCGGAGCAAGCTCTGCTCGAAGCGGCTTGGGAAGCTCATCGTACAACCCCGAGGCGCTCTGTCACTCTTTCTTGGTCGGTGAAATAGCCTGACGTTCATTATTAACCCGAGTATCTAGAAACGTCGCTGGTCTCAAACCGATTCAGATTATTCTTCTGAGTCCCCTCGCGGCCGAAAGTTTGTTACCTCCAGCTCTAAGCTCCCGTTGGCGTACCTTGACCGCGTAGTTTCAAATAACCATTGTTTTTGTCATTAATCTAATTGTGAAATATGAGTAATACCTGGGATACGGTTTTTGAAGAGGGTTTTTCATCCGTCCCTGTCTGTAATAACTGCCTTATAATATGTTTACTTGTTTTGCAAGCTTTAACTGTCATTTTGTCTGTCATGTGCCCGTTTTTCTGTTATTTTAAATATTGTTGCATTCATCTTGTCGTTTATCTTTGTGATGTACTCAACTAGTTAATTTCTCGTACTTCGTTAAACCTAATTTCTGTCCTTTGTATTCGTTTCAATTTCTTTTTCATCAAGGTTATTACAGGCATTTTTAATAAAAGGTATTTTGCGTCCCTCACATGTGTGTTTTATTTGCGGCACTCTTCCAACTGGAACCCTCATCGTTTGCATTCCGAACCTTTTTCCGCCAAAAGAAAATCACAACGTAGGGCTCCTCCGATTCGGTGACGATCACGACCACATTTGTTACCGTTTTGCGCAGGTTCGAATATTTGGCGGAAAAAGTAATGTATTCAAATCATTACAATTTAGTTAATAATAATTTACCCAGAACTGCCCTACAAATACGTACAGGGTGAGCAACAATAACTGTTTCAGTTGGCAATAAAAAAATTTACATGAAATTTTCAAGACTGTGAATTGTACCTATATTTCGGTTTGTTTTATTGACACTATTGACAGCTGGTATACATTTCATATTTAAACGTCTTGGTTTTTGTATTCTTTTATTAATAAAATGGTTTTATCGTTGGAACATGACATAAAAATCACCAAAAGTCACCAGAATTTATCGCCAACTCAATCAGTAATTGTTATTCACACGGTATATTTCATTAAATTAAAATTTTACGATTATTGTTCCTAATGCGTCAATTGTTTAAAAACTTTAATAACCATTTTTTCAACTAGAATTTGCTTATACTCTGAATTCTGATTATGAATTTGTGTGTACAATCTGCAACAACATATTAAAAATGACACTGACAGCACGGATGTCGTTGAAAACATCAACATCAACAACAGGATTGGTCAGTTTAAATTGCTTCTTTCCTAATCACTATAACTATAAAAAAAATATCTGCAAATTATTTGATAGGTACTGTCAAGTTGACAATTAATTCACAAATGGACAAGATCAAATTTACATTAGGAAAATTTTCGTTTCCCGATTTTTTGCAACCAACTGTACTAATAACTAGTAACTTGTAACTTGTATTTTGTAACTTGTAAATTCTTAAATATTGTGCAACGGGCCCCAGGTAGCCATTTTTTTTGTGTTTATTGTAAACGCCGAATCGCACACATTATACTTAGGTACACGTGCGACGTTCGCAGTTTAATCAAGGTAGGATCATTTAAATTACCACACGTGCTTCCCAGGTATGTCTTGTTTCTTTGTTTATTCCGATGATGTACGGCCGAATTGATAATAATTAGGGGGTTTCACATGATAAACCACGTGTTATGCGAAGAACTATGAGTTAGAAGAGAGTAGTTTCGTACTTTCACCATCTTATCGACGCGCAAAAGAAAGAGACGTTAAAATATCCACAAGTAAAAAAAAAGTAAAACACATTTTGTGAGCAGTGACCAAAAAAATGGAAAGAGATTGTTGATTTTAAATAATGTATTTGACAAATAAGATTACTTAATAAAGAAATAAGAGTAATTAGTAAAGTATCCATTACATGTATCTTTTAAAGTAAGTAAAAAATAAATAATAAAATACGTAAACAAATAAAAAATTAATCGTCATCTGAATCAAATTCACTAGATGATTCACCAGTATTGGCAACAAATCTTAATGGTTTCACTTGGTCTTCTAAAAGTTGATCTCGATCCCACCAATCTTTAATTTTGGACCCGAATATATTGAACACAGTTTTAGATTCACTGAGTTTCGGACAAGTGTCAAAGCAGGCAAGTTTTATTACAAAACCCAACATTTAAAATGAATGCACTATAGCACCATTAATATTAAAATTAGCAGTTAACGGCTGACGCGCGAGTTCTGGGACACTCTGTATATGACTTTATTTCGGTATTGGCAACATCTCCTAAATAAAGATCTATTTAAAACAGGTAAAACTAATTTACGTATTACATTTTAATGCTCGTATTGATTGGTAAACACTTAAAAAAAACTCTTTCTTGTGATTTATTTCTACATATACGGGGTGTCCCGGAGTTGCGAAAAAGCTCCATATGATATTAAAGATATCAACTTTTACTTTTTTCTAGATGATAGCTACGCTTCTACTGCACATTCGGAAAATATTGCGGTATATGTACAGTGTGTCTCAATATTATAAAAACACTAAAGTTATGTTTTTTAAACTGAACCTGCCCAGTTTGATTTTATTTTTGAATTCTATGCTAAATTATTAATCAAATTTATACAGGTCGTTTTTACTTATCTGCCATCGTTTTTGATCAGTGGCGCCTTTCTTACCAGAATTTCAAATTGCAAGGATCCCTTCGAAAATTCGTACCTTCCCAATTGTTTCACATAAATTAAAATGATTGACGCTGTTTGATTTCTAAATGTTTGCCGCATCCGCTGAGTGTTTACTCAACAACCTGCTCAGTCGCATATGCCTACTGTAATTTTTTAAACATAACGAACTAAAAATGTCAAAAACTCATTTTTTTCAAATGGCACCCGTATTTATTATTGCATTGGTCGAATGCTTTTTGGACAAGCTTTTGAACAATATAAGGTTTTTTTTTTGAAGAGGGTTTTTATTCGTCCCTGTCTGTGACAACTAAATTATAATTTGTTTACTTGTTTTGCAAACTTTAACTTGTCATTTTGTCTGTCATTTACCCATTTTCTATTTGTTCTAGTGTTGCCGCCTTAATCTTGTTGTTTGTCTTTGCAATGGCCTCAGCTAGTAAATTTACTTTACATCGTTAAACTTAATTTCTGTTATTTTGGAGTCGTTTCATTTTTAATCAAAGTTATTACAGGCATTTTTCAATAAAAGGCATTTTGCTTCCCTCAAATGCGTCTTTTATTTTACGGTACTCTTCCAACTGGAACCCCCATCGTTTGCATTCCGAACCTTTTCCGCCAAAAGAAAAACACAACGTAGGACCCCTCCGCTTTGATGACGATCACGACCACAATTGTACCGTATGTTTCAAAAAATTTCTGGTCAAGTAGGTTCTGAAAAACAAAAGCATTAAAAACGTATGGCGTAACTTGAATATTCAGGTGGAAATGTGTTTATCACAATAATTGTTTTGAATGAACTGTCATAAAATGGCAATTTCAAAAAAAGCTTGAGAACGGTTCTTTTCCCCTACGATTCTACGAGAATTGGGGTTGGGCGTTGGCGCCAAGATTTCATATTGCAGCACCGCGGAAGCGCAGACGATCGCTTATTTGCTTCGGATTAAAGTTAGGTTATGTACCCGGCACGGCCGCGCAACAACATCAACAAAAGCCAATAAACCCGGGCAATATGTGAAAACAAGTAATGTAACAACAATAAATAAATAAATAAACAACAATTAACAATAATGTGTTTTAAATTACTCTAGAGCAAGTGTTAAAAATGATAGCCTTGAGCTTCGATGCACATTGGAAGACTCCTCTTTATCAAGCAGAATAGGTGCAAAAAATTGCCACAAATAACGAAGAGTATCGCGTGCTGTAGCCCCGTCTTATTGAAAATACCCTTGAGCCAGTTGGAGTTGATTGTGAAAACGTCAAGAATGTTGTTCCGGTATCTTTCAGCTGTTACTGAATCTTCAAGATCCTTTCGAGCAATCCTTTGACAAATTGACACTGATAACTCAGTCTGCTGTGACAGTTGCCTGAGAGATAATTGGGGTTCGTCTTGCAAGTTTTGACAGTCTCAATATTTTTCTCAGTATGAACTTTGGGTCGAGCACTTCTGCTGAACACTGTCACTTTCTCGAAATGTGTGACCATTGGAAAAATAAGGTTCAATCATGAATATCTGTTGTTAGGGAGTGAAAATCATTCTCATAGATAACATTTTGCGAACAAAATTATTACGGCAATTAATGACGTTTTTGACAGTTCAGTTATTATTTGACAAGCTGCGCCATACGTTTTTAATGCTTTTGTTTTGCAGGACCTACTTGACCAGAAATTTTTTGAAACATACGGTAGCAGTTAAGCGCAGGTTCGAATATTTGGCGGAAAGAAGTAATGTAGGTAGATCATTACAATGGGTATGAGAAAGGATACCCAAATGCTTAAATATTGGTCAAAAGTGAATGACAGTGACATCTAGATCGATGTAAAGCCAATTTAAAGATAGTTAGAATGAATAAACCTTGGGTTCATCATTAGGTATGAGATGAAATGTCAAGAAAATGGACATGCTGGTTCTTGACCTAAAAAGATTCGCATGTAGATTATGATTATTTCTATTAAAGTGTACTTTATGATATTTTTTCAACAGCTTAGGTAATTTCCTTCCATTCGTGCAATCATGGGTATGATTCTACCAGTTAAATTAATAGTTGTAATATTTCGTTGCTACCTACCGGTTCCTTTACCGTATGTCCCCGGATTGAGTTCACAAGAGGAAAAGCATTTTTATTTTTGATTTTACGCGAAAGCTTCAGAGGAATAACATTTTTTGCTTCATTTGAAACCACAATTTCTGTTATAAAAAAGTTTTCTTCAACACAGAGGAAGACTTAACATTAAAATAAAAGAAAATGCAGAAAAAATATTTTACTTTTTTTTTTTAATCAAACGATAATTGAATATAAAAGTATTCTATTAATTCTCCGCCGTTTTCTCCACCTAATTCAACCCTACATCGAAGTTAAGCTACTGAACACCCATGCGTGATACATAAGTATTGGGAAATTTTTCATTAAGTTTTGTACCTAATTATGTGACGAAAACCGGTCCAAAACTGGATTAAATAAATTCTTTGTTCTAAAGACACTGTTTGAATCTGTACATAGTCGATCTTTTTTCCTTTTCCTTCTTTACTTTTTTTCTTTTGTTGTTTCATTACCTTCTAGTTAGTTTAGTTCTATTATCTATTAGATCGTAGCATTTAGTTTCCTTGAAAGTGGTTGCACTCTACCATCGTGTATCATTGGCGCGTTTTTCGATTCACGATTCGTCTGTTCGAAAACGACCATAAAACCCTCCCTCTCGGGGAGGCCAAAAAAGAAGAACTAAGTGAGTCTCAGTTCGTTCGCCGGTAACTACAAAACTCAAACATCTCGCACACGAAGTGAGTTCCACCGCGCACAGAGACACGAGCAAAATTCAGACGTCCAGCCCCAACGGTAAGTCGTTTTTGAATTTATTGAATCGCGAATCCCGTTACACAGCTCTTCGCTTAGGTAGGCTTATAATCAACAATCGGTTGATATAAGTGCCCTGGAGACACACATTTTTTGGTCCTTCGAGCCGGATCGCATTCAATTTGTTTTTTGTTTTGTTTTGTTTCGTTGTCGTAATTACTGAATTCAAAATTTAGTACTAAGTGTCTCTAGCGCAGTGTGACCACTTTCGTCTAGCAAGTAGATTAGCACTATCATTAGTTCGCATTTTAAATCTATTTCTTTTCATTTCGTTCGTTTTCATTCGTTTCGCAAATCATCAATTGAAAATTAACGGTACGTACGTACGTACTTCATTGTACTTTTCGGGCTTGCCAACATCTGTTCGCCAAGTGCCGAAAGAGAGGTAGTAATTTCGTTCCTATCGGTCGTCGAATTGTTGAAAGTTTATTACTTGTTTCCGACCCTTTTGCTTACCTCCCTTGGTACCTGACCACCCATTTCGGATTATCGCATCAAAACAAAGTTGGAACAATGGCCGCAAAAGCAAAAGAAAACCGTGCGTTGAGAAACAGCTTGATAAACCAATTACGCGAAATTCGAGAGGTTGCTCAATCCGCGACGGAACAACCAGCATTGCGAGCTCTGCTAAAAAGACGTTTTGCACGAGCCCAATCAATTTTTGAAAAATTTGAGCCACTACATTCCGCGATTATTGCCTACGTCGCCACTCAACCCGAATCCGATTTGGAAGCCGAAGAACAAATACGGATAGAATTTTTCGAGGCATTTGACGAAATTGACGCGGCATATGTACGGTACTTTCTGGAAGTAGAGCGCCCCGCATCCAATCCCAACTCGATCAACTCCTCTTCGTCAACGTGTTCGAACTTGCGGTTGCCGAAATTATCATTACGTACCTTCGACGGTAATTTTAGCGAATGGACCTCGTTCATTCAATTCTTCGACAACGCAATTCATTCGCGGCCGGAGTTAGCACGGATTGAGAAATTTCAATATTTGATTAGTAGCCTGACAGGGGAGCCTTTAAATTTGGTAAAAGCGATAACTCTTTCTGAGGAAAATTACCCAATTGCGTACAATGCTCTGGTAGATCGGTACGAAAACAAGCGGAAACTATCATACCACTATTGGAACACGCTCAAACAGCTTCCCAAATTGACATCCGAATCAGCGTCCGGACTACGCAAGCTTTCGGATAAGTTCAAGGAGAATCGGTCCGCCCTTATGGCTTTAAATCTTGCAGAATCGCTGGAAGATTTTATGTGGTTTCAATTGCTGTTGGAAAAATTAGACCCGGACACTCGGAAATTGTTTGAGTCGGACATACGTACACTGGGACCAGCCGAGATTCCTAAATTCAAACAATTAGCGGACTTTATCGAAGGTCAGTGTCGCGTTTTGGATTCACTAGGAAAACCTCGGGAACCTGCGAGTACAACCAATTCGTCTCGTCAGGTAAACACGACGTCGAAAGCGAAATCGGTTTTTATAGTGGACTCGTCACCTCAAAATTGTGCACTGTGCACTGGAGAGCACGTCATTTACAAATGTCCGGAGTTTACGCCGAAAACTTCGCGACAACGGTTTGAAATTGTAAAGTCTCGACGACTTTGCATTAATTGTCTTCGCCCTGCACATAATGCAAATGCTTGCAATTCGAAATCGTCGTGTCGTGTGTGCAAAGAGAGACATCACACCATGTTGCATTTCGAGAAATCGTCCGCCAGTCCGGCCACTTCCGGTGCGCCATCGTCGACGCTACCGTCCGCGTCCAGTACCACCGCCGCCAATACATCATCGTCGTCGTCGTCGTCAGCTGTTGACTCGTCATTAACAACGCTGACTAGCGCGATAGAAAACAAAATTGTGCTTCTCGCAACGGCGGTGATCGAAGTAAAGGATGCTCGAGGCCACTTTCAGCGCGTTCGAGCCGTTTTGGACAATTGCAGCCAAGGCAGCTTTATTGCCCAAAAATGTCTTCGTCGATTAGGTCTGCGATTCACGCCGTCGAAAATTCGCGTGAGAGGAATTAACCCTGGCGCGGAGTCAATCTCCCCAGGATTTGTTGAATGCCGTATCCAGCCGCGAAACAAACCCGACCAATCGAAAACCATCAATGTCCATGTGCTACCCCAATTAGCGGGCGATATGCCGGCCGGTCCCGTAGATATCAGCAATTGGAAGCACCTTTGCAATTTAGAACTCGCGGACCCGGATTTCAATACTCCCCACGGCGTTGAGATGCTCCTCGGCGGTGACCTCTACGCCAGTCTTTTAAAACCAGGAGTTTTATTAGGCTCCGGACCCGGTGAACCCGCTGCAATCAACACCGTGTTCGGCTGGGTGATAAACGGACCCGTCGATATTCGCACCCCGTCGGTAGTTCATGCATGTCTCACCACGGTTGATTCGGACTCCTTGGAATTCACGTTGAAACGATTTTGGCAACTAGAGGAAGTACCGGAAAAAACATTCGCAAATCCTAGCGACGCGCAATGCGAGGAATTATTTTCAGCTGCGGTAACTCGGAGTGAAAACGGCAGGTACACGGTCGCGTTACCGTTCAAAACATCGGCAAGAGAATTTCCAAATTCCCGAGAAATTGCAGTGCGACGGTTTTTTCTCCTCGAAAATCGGTTAATTCGGAACCCCGCTCTTCAAAAGGACTATGTCGCGTTCATGCAGGACTATTTGGAAGCGGGTCACATGTCGTTGGCGCCACCCGCGATGGGCACCACAGCGCGAGGATACTACATACCGCACCACAGTGTCCAAAAGCCGGACAGCGCTTCGACGAAGTTGCGTGTAGTTTTCGACGCCAGCGCCAAGTGCGCCAATGGTCAATCTCTGAATGACACCCTGCACACCGGACCGAAGCTTTTGCAAGACATCGTCAGGGTACTTCTCAATTTTCGCCTCCACCGAGTAGTTTTTACAGCCGACGTTCGCCAAATGTACCGTCAAATATCGATTGCGCCCAACGACCGGGAATTCCAGCGGATCATTTGGCGGTCGTCTCCGGACGATGCGCTGCAAGACTACTACCTAAACACGGTCACTTACGGAGTTTGTTCAGCCCCCTTTTTAGCTATTCGTACGCTCCTGCAACTTGCGAGCGACGAACAATCGCGTTTTCCTCGAGCGGCAGCCGTAGTTCGCAGCGATATTTACATGGACGACATCGTCACCGGTTGCGATTCGGTCCAAGACGCCCTCGAATTGCAAGAGCAATTAATTAAGCTGCTACAATGTGGCCAGTTTGAACTGAGGAAATGGGCGAGCAACGCGCTCCCGCTAGTCGAACATCTGGACTCCTCTTTCCGACAGGACGTTCGCGATTTTGATTCCGGAGATTCAGTTGCCTCCGTGAAGATTCTCGGTCTACAGTGGTTACCATCGCAAGATGTCTTTTCTTTCAAAGTAAAACCGACCGACCGCACTTGTACAAAGCGAACCATTTTATCGGAAATTGCTCGGATATTTGACCCTCTCGGTTTTTTATCGCCCTTAACGTTTTTCGCTAAGCACCTGATACAACAGCTATGGTGTCTTGGTTTGTCGTGGGACGAGACCCCCCCGGCCGAAATAACCCACCGATGGGAGCAATATCGATCTCAATTACCGGGGATGTCCGAAATCAAATTAAAGCGTCACCTATTAACCGGGCAACACCTCTCGTGCGAGTTACATGGATTCTGCGATGCCTCGGAGATGGGCTACGCCGCGGCCGTGTATTTACGCGTGGTGGACGTTAACGGTGACGTGTCGATCAGCCTGGTGATGGCCAAATCAAAAGTTGCCCCCCTAAAACGCCGGTCCTTGCCCCAATTAGAACTTTGTGGTGCTCACCTGCTGGCAAAACTACTTAGTTATGTCAGTTCATTGTACGTCAAATGTAACATCACCGTCGTGACCGCTTGGACCGACTCGATGATAGTTTTAGGATGGTTGCGGGCGTCACCTCACCGTTGGAAAACTTTCGTGAGCAATCGAGTTGCGTACATTCAGGACAAGGTACCTTCGGAATGCTGGCGTCACGTTCGGTCTAGTGACAACCCAGCAGATTGCGCATCGCGAGGCCTACTTCCCGACGAAGTGAAAAATCACAATTTGTGGTGGCGCGGCCCGAACTGGCTGCACCAAGATCCTGAATTTTGGCCAAGCGAACCGTCGACGGCTTCCCTCCCTGAAGAAGCCATGATTAACAGCGAAACGCGTCGCACCGTTTTGTTAATCGCCACCGAAGAAGACGCCTTAGATCGCCTAATCAAAAATTGTTCGTCGTTGTCAAGGATCAAAATCATCATAGCGCATCTTCTTCGTTTCGTTCACAATTGCCGCGTTTCTTCAAATTCGAACCGTCGTTTCGGACCAATTTCGCTCGACGAACAAACCACCGCGATGAACGTCTTGATCAAACATACGCAACGTTCGGCCTTTGAAGACACGATCCGCAAACTGGAAAACAGGCAACAATGCGCCAAGCCGATTCAGCGACTAGCTCCGTTCCTTGATCAAAACGGAATTATACGGGTTGGAGGTCGACTCTCTAACTCCCAATTAAGTTTCAACGCGAAACACCCTGCGTTACTTCCGCGCTCACATCGGCTCACGCAACTTGTGATTGAACACACCCACAAGGTTCATCTTCACCCGGGGTTAAGAACTCTGCATTTTTTATTGCTGCAAAATTTCTGGATTTTATCCCCGCAAAGGGCTATCCGTTCGGTGATAGGCAACTGTAATGTCTGCTTCAGGGTCCGTCCTGTGGCCATTACGCAACCCATGGCCCCGTTACCTTCTCATCGAGTGCAACAGCTAAAACCTTTTCAATGCGTTGGCGTAGATTTTGCTGGTCCGTTTGCTGTTACCCAAATCCGTCGTCGCGGGGCAAAGTCCACAAAAGCCTATTTGTGTCTGTTCGTGTGTTTCACAACTAAGGCTGTGCACTTAGAACTAGCTTCTAACCTGTCCACCGAGGTGTTTCTAGCGTCCCTTCGACGATTCATAGCGCGCCGTGGTCGTTGCACCCGAATAGTGAGCGATTGCGGAACCAATTTTAAGGGAGCGGCCCGGGAAATCCAAAAGTTAATGCGAGCTGCTGCAGAACAAGAGCAGATAATTTGGGAATTCAATCCACCTTCCGCGCCACACTTTGGCGGATTGTGGGAAGCCGGAGTCAAATCGGTTAAAACTCATTTGCGTCGTACAATTGGCGAGCAGGTTCTAACCTTTGAAGAACTGTACACGTTCTTGACTCAAATCGAAGCTGTACTCAATTCGCGACCCCTTTGTTCAATCAGCTCAGACCCAAACGATTTGACCGCGCTTACACCTGGACATTTTTTAACGCTGGCACCCCTAACCTGTTTGCCGGAGCCCGACCTTCTGTCAATCGAACTTAATCGTCTCTCTCGCTGGCAACTCCTCCAACGGATGCATCAGTCGTTTTGGAATCGCTGGCATTGGGAATATTTACACACGTTACAACAACGATCCAAATGGAATAGCGCTTCGGCGAAGGTAACTCCCGGTACTCTCGTGTTGATCAAAAACGATCAAGTTCCCCCTCTGCAATGGAGTTTGGGTCGCGTAGAACAGGTTCATCCTGGTCGGGATGGGGTAGTCCGCGTCGCGACGGTAAAGACTACCAACGGCAGCATTCGACGCCCGGTGGTGAAGTTGTGTCCGTTGCCATCGCAATAGGAAAAATGCACCGCATTTTTGGCGGGCAGAATGTTTGAATCTGTACATAGTCGATCTTTTTTCCTTTTCCTTCTTTACTTTTTTTCTTTTGTTGTTTCATTACCTTCTAGTTAGTTTAGTTCTATTATCTATTAGATCGTAGCATTTAGTTTCCTTGAAAGTGGTTGCACTCTACCATCGTGTATCATTGGCGCGTTTTTCGATTCACGATTCGTCTGTTCGAAAACGACCATAAAACCCTCCCTCTCGGGGAGGCCAAAAAAGAAGAACTAAGTGAGTCTCAGTTCGTTCGCCGGTAACTACAAAACTCAAACATCTCGCACACGAAGTGAGTTCCACCGCGCACAGAGACACGAGCAAAATTCAGACGTCCAGCCCCAACGGTAAGTCGTTTTTGAATTTATTGAATCGCGAATCCCGTTACACAGCTCTTCGCTTAGGTAGGCTTATAATCAACAATCGGTTGATATAAGTGCCCTGGAGACACACAGACACCATTTTGAAAAAAGTAATAAGATTTAAAGAATATTGTAAATTGTGCAGTGTTGCATCAGAAACCTGAAAAATCGAAACGGCAATATAAAAACGTTACAGTGACTTTAGACGTTTAGAGACTGGTGTAACAAGAAGAATGTGAAAACCGTGTCGGAAAACGTTGTATTGGCTTACTGACTGGAATTTATTGATTGTGGAAGGTAAATGTTATGTTATGAGAAATTGTATCATCTGCCCTCCCTCACAGCCCCCATTGGTCAACCGTTCCCGCCGACACCACACCATCGAGAGAACGCCAACGGACGCCTAAAAAAAGATCAACACCCAACCAGCATTTACTCAGCTTCTCTAACCTCTCTCCTATACCGGGTGATTCAGTTTGGTATTCGCGGCCCTACATCTTTTTTGTTTTAAGAAAAAAGTGTAGCAAACCATATACAGAACTCGCGTATCAGCCGTTAACCACGAGTTCTCCTCTTTCATCTGATGAAAATTTTACAAGAAATATTTTTTTGAAGTCCATAGTTTATAAATTACAACAATTTTATGTTAGCCAATCATAGAAGAATGATTAATTAATTATTTAGGTAAACTTTACTGTGAACTGTTCTTCACATAATAACATAATTAATATTAAAACAACAAATAAGTTCAATATTTATTTGGTCCATTGTACAATCGCAGTTGTCACGCTAATGTCACGGTGACATTAAGTTAGAGCATTTACATTTTTTTGACAATACAAAAATGTTCAGCTCTGAAACGCTAATGCAGCAGAAAGGCTGTATCGAGAACGTTTTCCAAATCGCCTACATCCTAGTTCAAACGTTATTTTAAGACTAATTAACAGGGTACGAAACAGCGGTTCTGTGGTACCAAACAGAAAAGGTGTTGGTAGTATCGATCGCACGGTTCGTACTATTACGATCATAAAATTTTGGACATCAAAGTTCTGTCACATTAAAAAAATTACTCTAAATCATGCTTTATTGAAACTGTCACATGAAAGATGAAATTGTTGTCAATTTGACACCGGTTTAAAATATAATTTTTTTAATATGCGAGTACATTTGGGTATTTGTTTTATATTTTTATTAATTAAAACCTCGTTCTATTCCATTTGTCTGATTTTTACAACTTTTTGAATATTTTCTCGGTAAATCTGACATTCAGATTTTCAAAATTGATACAATCAAAATTGAGGTTATTAATACATAAGGGTCGTTTTAGAATGTATGACAGCACGATGACATTAGTGTCCAAAATTTTTTGATCGCAATAGTACTCCTAATACTGAAGATGAAGTGCTTGAAACATTTAATGAAGATGGGACGAGAAGCATTAGAAATGTGGCCAACACAATGGGTCTTACAAAAAGCACTGTACAAAGAATTTTACGGGATAATCGTATGCACGCTTATCATTATACTAAAGTGCAACATCTATTACCAGAAGATTATGCACCTAGAGTAGAATTTTGTACCTGGTTACTAGAACAACATGCAGAAAACCCAATTTTCCTTAAGAAAATTTTATTTACTAATGAGTCTTATTTTTCTCGACAAGGCACTTTCAACAGTCATAATTTTCATGTATGGGCTACAGAAAATCCGCACGAAGTTTTTATTCGCAGTTTTCAAAATCGTTTCAGTATAAATCTCTGGGCTGGCATCCTCGGTGATTCTCTAGTAAGCATTCCACTTTTCACTCGGCGTTTTCTTGTTACAAGTCAAACTATTTTGTAGATTGGACCATTTGAAATTGGCCCGCAAGGTCACCGGACCTTACTCCTTTAGATTTTTTTCTGTGGGGCCACGTCAAAAACTTGGTTTACCGTGTGCCCGTGAATAATCTAGACACTTTGCGCAATAGAATAAGGGACGCTATGGCAATGGTGACTCCAGAAATGTTACAAAATGTTCGGAACAATTTACTGAAAAGAGCAAGGCTGTGTATTCAAGCTGGGGGTGGTCGATTCGAACACTTACTTCAATTTTTTTTTGTGAAGTTTTTTCTCGTTTTCTATTGTTAAATGTCAAACTGACAACAAATTAAAGTTAGCCAAACATTTAATCACAACTTTTTTAATTGCTACAGCTAACATCATTTCCTAGGAAACGCAAATATGTAGTAATTTTACCTTTAAGGAAGCTTGTTTAATTGATTAACTTAAAATGGTTTTAATTTAAAAACCACTAGTGTTTGAATGTTTATGGTTGCAAAATCTCTTTTAAAACAAATATTAAAGTATACAGTTAACGGCTGATACGCGAGTTCTGGGACACTGTGTATATTTGTAAATAGCTTGTGAAACTACAATAGATGATGTTGTCAAATCTTCTCTACGATGACATATGTCAAAGTTAAGACAGTCAACTTTTTTTTTAAATAGTACACTATACATTTCTTAGCCTATTCTTGTAAAGCTTTTTTTCTACATTTGAATGTGTAAAAAAAGTTGACACTTACATCAGAAAAAAATCGAGAAAAATAATAAAATATGATTTAATTTATTCGAAGGCGTTATTTTCTAAAAAGAGCTAGTAAGCCAAACATTTGTAAATTCGCATTATGTTGGTTCCCTGCATGTGACTATTTACAAGACAACCACGTAGCCAAAAAATAAAATGATTTGACCTTGTTTGTTTTCAAGCCTCGGGTGCGCCTCGGCGAGAAAACTGAGACTCAGACAAAATACCAAATCCATACTGAATTTACTATGCTAAATTCGCGTTATGTTGGTTCCCTGCATCTCACTATTTTAAGAATTACATAGCCAAAAAATAAAATTATTTGAGAATGAAATACCCGATCCATCCTGAATTTACTTTATTCGAATATTAGAATTTACACTTATTCGAATTTTACATAGTCACCTATTCAAATATTCGAATAATTCGAATACGATTCCCAAGACTCATCATGTCATTCATGCACTATCAAAATTCAACTACATATTTTCATCGTGTATGCATTCAAAGCGGTATAGTCAGGAAGAAGTTAGGTTTCGAAGCCAGATTTTATATCATAGTTATTTATTTAAATGTGGGTTAAAACATAGCTATTTATTTAAATGTAGGTAGGTTAATAATTGACGCTATTAATGTCAAAATTCAATTGTCTCCATGGCTAACTAGCTCTTTTTAGAAAATAACACTTTCGAATAAATTAAATCATTTTTTTTTTCTCGATTTTTTCCTATTGCAAGTGTCAACTTTTTTTACATATTCAAATGTAGAAAAAAAAGCTTTACAAGAATAGACTAAGAAATGTATAATGTACTATTTTAAAAAAAAAAGTTGACTGTCTTAACTTTGACATATGTCATCGTAGAGAAGATTTGACAACGTCATATATTGTAGTTTCATAAGCGATTTACAAAAATATATATGGCTTGCTATACTTTTTTCTTAAAACAAAAAAGATATAGGGGAGCGAATACCAATCTGAATCACCCGGTATACACTGCTTACTTTTTGTGACTTGTATTTAGTTAGTTAGTTTGCTAGAAATAAACACCGATTATATTGAACCCCACATACATTTACTTTTACGGCCGTTTTCAAGGCAACAGCTGGAAATTAAATTTCGCCACACAAAAATGTTTTCCTCTTGTGAACCCAATCCGGGGACATACGGTATATGGTGCATTAATTTTATTTTGTTCTAATTATTTCATTGTTCAGCTTGTAGTCCAGTCAAATAGGGATTCAACCTCGGAATGAAAGGTAATAACTAATAAGCTGCAAATTTGTATAAACCTTTGTTTTGACATTTTATAAGTTGGCTCAAAAGTCTCATAGAATCTCGTGTACGCGAGTCAAGATATTGAAGGTCAAAGGTCGCAAAAATCGTTTTTTTGTAAATATCTCGTTTCCTTTGCTCTAACCGTTGCTTTACCCGTTCTTGAGATAGAGCGCGAAGAGTGGGAAGCGTTTACCCGTATGTGTGATAAGACTGATAAGAGTGATAAGTGATGATAACGCTAGGCTTCATTACATACTACGATTTGTAAAGCTAATTATTTACTAAAAATATTATAATTATGAAGAAACCTTAGTTATTTACTAATTAATATATCATATTTCTAGATATTAATTAACTGTGCTGTTAGACAAGGGTTATTTCCCGACGAGCTTAAAAAAGCAGCAGTGACCCCGATTTTTAAAAAAGGTGACGCTGAGGATGTAAATAATTATAGACCTATTTCTGTATTGCCCATCTTTTCTAAATTTTTTGAAAGTTCTTGGACAATAATAAATTACTTACACCCAAGGAGGTTAAAGTAAGAGGAGGGAAAGTGCCCTATGCTGGTAATGCATTGAAAGTGATGGCAGTCGTTCCTTCTCCAGCAACCTTTTATGGGCGCGAACGTCCTTGAACGGCCCACTGGGTATCGCATCGCTTTGGCGCCAGTGGCATTCCTTTAACCCCCGCAACAAGGTGTTAATCGTTTTTATGTTACAACAAATGCTCCAGTGCGCCCCGTCATGTACTTATAGTTTTTTCTGAATTATAAATTTACTTCTTTTATTTCTGTTGTAGTGACCCAGTTTAAAATTTAAATTTTACTACCGGTACCGCCACGAGAGCGCGCCAGAGGTACTAGCGGCTAGACTCGGTACTAAGGGATGGGGTTGGTAATCCTGGGAAGTGGTGAACTCGACGAGCGGAAATATAGCGGGGGAAAAAGCGGGATCGCGCGCGTAGTTGAAGGGGGTAGGTCACTTTTGTTTGGTTTTTCGAAACGAACAGACCTGGCGAAGAGCGATCCAATATTCCAAAAATCTGTAAGTCACATCTGAACCGATTACACTACCGTTCCGAGTAGATATTTCGTCCCCGTGAAGAATTCGACGTTTTTAAATTCACCTGGGTAATTTATCCCACTTTCGTTGCCTTTTTTTTGTGTTTTGTTTTTGGGACCAGGACCACGTGGTAAGGGTATGTTGTAGTTTTCATTTTGTTGCATGCTGTTGCTTTAAGAAGCGCCCATTTGTTAATTTTAAGCGTTATCTTTCTTCTGGGAGGTTCATTTTTTTTTTACAATCTGGTAATTTCGAAAATTCGGAGCCGTCGTCCGAACCGCGTGCGTCCATTTTGGTTTTTTTTTCACTAACATTTTCTAACGGCACTCGGCCCGCCATTTTCTTTTTGTTTAACATTACCAGCGATTATTGTATTCGTGATTTATGTTGTTTACTGATATTTGTGCCATTTAAAGTGGTTCTATTTTATCGTTATTTAACTTAGCGTTTTGTTCTCTTTTATTTCCTCATTGTTTAATGTTGCGGTTTGTTATGCTTATGTTATCCTTGTTTAATGTTGCGGTTTGTTTTGCTTATGTTATCCTTGTTTAATGTTGCGTTTTGTTTTGTTTATTTGATCCTTGTTTAATGTTGCGCTTTGTTTTGTTGAATTTTCGCATCGTTTAATGTTACGCTTTGTTCGATTGAATTAAACTCGGGTTTTCTTTATGTTGTTGTTAAGCACCGCTAGATTTCGGAAGAGTTAAAGTAAAATGTTGTAAGTGCGCCACTATGGGAGTTAGGTTTCGATCAGGAAGTCGTGGGGTTGTCTAGTAAATTTCTGGGGAGGCCACGGTTAAGTTACGGCCGTTAGCGGAAGCGGACCTAAGTCCTGCTCGATGCGGCTCTGGGATGCTGACGTGAAACCTCCGTCGCGGTTCTAGAGATCTTAGGTTCTTGTCGGTAAACGGTTGGTTGGGGAAGGTGGAGCAAGCTCTGCTCGAAGCGGCTTGGGAAGCTCATCGTACAACCCCGAGGCGCTCTGTCACTCTTTCTTGGTCGGTGAAATAGCCTGACGTTCATTATTAACCCGAGTATCTAGAAACGTCGCTGGTCTCAAACCGATTCAGATTATTCTTCTGAGTCCCCTCGCGGCCGAAAGTTTGTTACCTCCAGCTCTAAGCTCCCGTTGGCGTACCTTGACCGCGTAGTTGCAAATAACCATTGTTTTTGTCATTAATCGAATTGTAAAATATGAGTAATACCTGGGATACGGTTTTTGAAGAGGGTTTTTCATCCGTCCCTGTCTGTAATAACTGCCTTATAATTTGTTTACTTGTTTTGCAAGCCTTAACTGTCATTTTGTCTGTCATGTGCCCGTTTTTCTGTTATTTTAAATATTGTTGCATTCATCTTGTCGTTTATCTTTGTGATGTACTCAACTACTTAATTTCTCGTACTTCGTTAAACTTAATTTCTGTCCTTTGTATTCGTTTCAATTTCTTTTTCATCAAAGTTATTACAGGCATTTTTAATAAAAGGTATTTTGCGTCCCTCACATATGTGTTTTATTTGCGGCACTCTTCCAACTGGAACCCTCATCGTTTGCATTCCGAACCTTTTTCCGCCAAAAGAAAGACACAACGTAGGGCTCCTCCGATTCGATGACGATCACGACCACATTTGTTACCGTTTTGCGCAGGTTCAAATATTTGGCGGAAAAAGTAATGTATTCGAATCATTACACTGTTAATTTTTTCCATGTACTTTATGTTACAAATAAATGCATCTGTGAATCTTTTATACGCCACTGGTACCATTCCCACCAACCACCCTTGTTTAGCAACCTTTTATGGCTCTGCACGATTTGGCGGGTGGCATCACTTTTTCAAACTGGCTTTCCCTCCTCTTACTTTAACCTCCTTGCTTACACCCTACCAGTTTGGTTTTAGAAAGAACTACTCAACAACTTCAGCAATTCTTCATCTTACTTGCAACATTTTAGACAGTTTCGAACAAAATGAAAACTTTCACACATGTTTTCTTGATTTAACCAAAGCGTTTGATTGTGTATCCCATGAATTATTAATCAAAAAACTTTTATCTACGATCGCGTAAAAAGTAGGCACTTTTTGCACTAAAAATCGTTGTCAAAGTTGACGTTTAGAGAAACTGACGGAATCGTTCTCTAAAAGTTTTAGAGCACGATTTCTCGCTTTTATGGCACAGAACTGTCAGAATACAACAATCGAATTTGTTGGAAACATTGTTTAGAAGTAGGTTGCTAAACGACGTGGTTCTCAAACGACTTTGGTTATTCATGAAATATTGAACCAATGAATTATTTTATACAAATTTATGTTGAAACCGGTGTGATGATCTCACGATCGTAGATAAAATGTTGTAAGACATACCTGTAAAAAGTTCCTTTGTTGCACTCACATCTTTTAAAATACTCCCTCGTAGAGCTGGTGCGTTATCTCTTGACACGCGAGTTAAAGTTGCACAGAAGACTAAATTCAGACGACTATATAGTCACGAACGGCTCCCACCCGTTCTAAAAAATCGCCGTACTACGATATTGTTGAATTGCTGCTGAACCGATCTTTGCCGATAATTCTCCTTCTCCCTGCTAAACTCCTCCCACCGCGCACCTCGCGTGTCAAGAGATAATGCACTAGCTATACCTCGGTCGTATTTTAAACCCGTTCGTGCAATAAAGGATAACTTTTTACACTTATATCTTAAATAACTATTATTCTATAATTTCCACACTACAAGTACAAAATTTATTTTATCATTTTTAAGCGATCGCACTCAACTTGTTCGTATAAATGGATCTTTCTCAGATGTAAAAAAGATTATCCACGGTGTACGTCAGGGATCTATACTTGGTTCCATTCTGTTTTTAATTTTTATTAATGACCTCCCCGGATATTTATCTAAAAAAATGTCACAATGTATGCCGACGATACGACTATTACTAATAAGGCCAAATCTTTAACCTAACTGTTTACTAATCAAAAGAATCTTCCTGCATTACCTGAAAACTGGTTCGTAACGACTAAATTAACTCTAAATAAAGAAAAAACAATCTCTATAATTTTCACCTTAAAAAACTACGCCACTGCAGAACCTTTTTCTAATTTTACAAAATTTTTGGGGGTATTTATAGATAAACAGCTAAATTGGAATAAGCATGGTGATGAAGTGGCCACAAAGATATCTAAAAATTTGTATCTCTTACGTAACGCCTACTGCGATGAGACAATCATTTATAACGACCCTGCATATTTGATTTATTATGCTTAGTTTAATTTATAATAGTTGTTGACGTGTGCAAATATTCTGTATCTTCGCACGAATAAAAAAAAATAAATAATTTATTCTTTATTTTTATTATCAACCGGACTTACATTAGCAATTTGCAGCAATATGTATACCAGAATTCAATTTTCTTGAATTGTTGGGGTAAAACAACGCGACAACCTGGTTTGTTTGTTTTTATAAAATTGTGGCAGCTATTAACCGAGAAAATCCTTAACTTGTGCAATGATAGTTATAATTAATAGATACATCTTATTTGTAAACTTGTTAAAATTAGATAATTACGTAATTTGTTGAATGAAGAAACATCTTCGTAGAAGAACTTTCACCGCCCGCGTTACTGGTTACCGGTAAACTAAATAATTGTTAAGATACTATTTATTTTGGTTTACGAGAGGTGAATTTTCCGGGCGACGAGTTGGAGCGATTAGTTGGAGCGTCGGAAAATACCTCCCGTACAACATTTGTATTAAAAATTACTAACATAATTAAGGGCCAGTTTATACAGGTTATTCTAAATGATTGTAGTCGAATGCCCATGTTATTGCCTTTTTGCCGCTTTCATGTGAACTGTCAGTTGTGTCGCTGTCACTGTCATTGTTTAGGTAAAAAGTGCGGTGATGAGGATTTTATTTATTTTTGTTAAATTAACGATTGAATCCAGAAATTTTGAGTTGTTCTACAATCAATTTTAAAAATATTGATGAGTTGTTTTGCACCCAATTTAACACATCATTTTGATGATTTTTTTTATGTGGAGCGGCAACCATAAGTTTTACATTCAGTTTCACGCCTACTTCGACTACAATCATTTAGAATAACCCTGTAGAAAGAGAATTAAATATTTAGTTCGAATTAAATTTTAATGCACGATTAACCCATGAATCCGAAACTTCCATTGACTCAATTTGATTACGTGTTCAGTTAATTTCGCATTTGATTACGATTAACTTAATTTTGCTCCTGTAAACTAGCCCTACATGTTTAATTGTTAAACACTGTTTTATTATTTTTTTTTAATAGCCTTTCCTCTTTCACCACTACTGGCCTATCAGGTACCTTGCGGTCGGCTTGTTTTTTTTCTCTTTTTTCTTTATGTGGTGCGGCAGGGCTCCGGGGTACTTTCCCCGGCCACCCACTAGAAATTTCAGAGCCGGATTTAGCACGGGGCAACCGGGGCGAGAGCCCCGGGGCCTCCACAAATTAAGGGCCTCCACAAATCCCCGGACACGTTTTTTTAATTTTTTTTATTTATGATCATGAAAGTAATAAAATATATTGAACTAAAGGATATTTTTATCCTATTGTTACCCGTGGGCCGTTTGGTTGCGGCCTTCATGAACCACCCCCGCTCGTTCTTTTGTCGTGTTAGGTCCCAACTTTCTAAATAGTTGAATGTTTCTGCACAAAATGCGGCTCTTTTAGAGCCTGACGGTCCGGGTAAACCGGCTGGGTTACGAAACGGCCATCTTTTTCGACGGGATGCATGTGCTACCCCGGCGTTAAGGGGAAGAATACTCCAGTGGTGAGAGCCAAATTAAGGCGATTTTTGTCGACAAATTGTGGCCAAACTAATCAATAAATTTTCCTGAAAAAAATATATGCCATAAAACTAGTGTAGATTGAAGGCTCTTGATATTCAAAATGTTCAAGACGGCCTTAGTTTTCCCAAAAAAAAATAAGAAAACGCCTAATAATTTGCCTTACTTTAGAATTTTTTTCTGAACAAGACTTTATTCAGATGACAACAAGAATAATCAAAATCTATCGATTGATGTGTTGTTGAAGTGTTTGTGAAATTTCAAATTTGTTGAGTAATTACAATCGTTGTAATTCCTTGATAAAATTTGATTGTACAACGGAGTGAAAATGCAGCTATCAGCATTCTATCCTTCCCGTGTTGTCTCCGTCGAATGCCTGGCGCCTCGACTTCGACTGTGTTGGACGGGGTTGCACTCGAATGTTTATTGCATCCTGGAATTTGCGTTCAGGTAGAGTAGTAAAACTAGGAGCGTAATGAAATTTACAAAAAGAAAGTTTCTGCATCTACGTTCTGCATTTACTTTTAGCTTGATTTGATAGAGCATTGACTGAACAGTTGATATTCGTAATAAAGCGTAATAATAACACTTCAGAAATTTTTCCTTGAATTATCACTGTCATTTTCTCCTCCTTCCTCGAATTTTGCTAAACTCATTTTTGATCCACAGTAAAATTTTTGTTGTTTTCAACTAAATTAACTAACGCTTTGAGAGTCATAGACTACGTATAAATTAAAAAAATTGTGTACAAGTTAAAAATGAAATTTTCTTTCGTGGAATTGTCATGCTGAATACAACTCGATGGTACGAAGTTGCGGGAAATTTTTCTCCACATTTTACTCGTATTTGCTTCTTAGACAATTTGTCGTCGAAACAAATATTCGTATAATAAGATCGAAAATTTCCGGCAATTTCACGAGAACAAAATTTCCGGAAACAATCAACACACTCGGGATATTGTAAGTGAAAATAGAAAATATGAATTAGACAAAGGTGAATGTATTTTTAAAAACAATTAGCCGTACGGGGCTCGTATATAGTTACAGGTAGCCGGAGTAGCCTGAGGGGTCCGGCACCACTAAGTTGGGGTAGAGAGAGGTAAAGATTGAACAGTGATAAAAAAATTATATTTATGCTTATTTAAAATTTTACCAAATAACGTTTACACACGATTTTATATGCATGTAAAAAAGGATGATTGGGTTTTATGTTGGTCTAAAAATGAGTGCTTGCTTTATCAAATGATTGACAGAAGAATACCTAAAGCAAAATTATTCTGGCATTTTGGAAAACCCGTTACGACTCGCTTGGAAAAACCCGGAAGCTCGGTCATACCTGCACCCCCGACGTAATGAATAAGATGGGGATATATAAGGACCTACTGAGGTTTACGAGGTCTTTTTCGTTTCGATCTCCATCCTGATTTTGGTATCTACAGTGCAGTAAGTGCGAAAATGTGTGAAAAATGGGAAACAAACAAAAACTACGTCTATCAGATCATAGAAAAAATAAAAAATTGCTAGCTAAGAGAAGGTAAGAAAATGTAGTTTTAAAGATTTTTTTTTTAACCTGTGTATGTTTCATTTACGACTTGTATTTAAATATTTATAATTGAAAAAATTGCAGATTGTTCCCACAAAACCTAAAGAAAAACACTTCTGCATCCGTAATTGAGGAAACTCCAGTTGCGAGCATGTGGTAACTAATTATTTTTAAGTGTCAGTAGTGAGTAGTACCTTGAGTCCGAATAGGTTTTCACTGTCATTTATCATTTGAAATCATTGAAATAATTGTTTCTTTGGATTAATTTTCAACATTACCAATTAATAATGAGAATGACGGCTATTCTTATTAAAAAAAACTTTCTGCGGACTATAATAATTATCAATTTTTACGAATTTTAGCAATGAAGCAGCTTCACATATTGCAACTAGCGAGCGTGAGTTTGCAAATGAATCTAATTTGAATCCAGTGAAATTTCCCACAAGGTAAGTAGAGGGAGTTGGAGAGGGCACGCACCCCCCACCACTTTTTTTTGACCTTGACCTCTAAGCCCCTCCCCCTGACCTTGATATCCCCACCACTTGACCTAGATATCCCCACTACTTGACCTAGATATCCCCACCACTTGACCTTGATAATTTCCCCCACCAGTATAAGTAAACATGTTGTCGATAAGCAAATACGGTTTTCTGACTATAAAAATGTTGTCACTGAAAATTCTATTCTTCTTTGTTCCATGAACATTTTCAAGTCGTGTTTACACGAAATGTTTACGGAAAGAAGAAATAAAATTGCTCTGTCCGGTGTAGATGATAAAAGATTTTTATTAACAAATTCACCAAATACTTTAGCCTGGGGCCATAAGGATATAGCTTTTCACATAAACTTTGATACGTTTTTAAATGAACTAAACAAAGCATGCGAAGATAATGTATGATAGAAAATTGTTTATAAGAAGCTGTAGAATTATATCATATTTAGTTGTGGTTTAATTTGTGTATAGTATAGAATGAAAATTGTAAAGCAAAAAAAAATCATTAAATGTTGAAAATCATGAATGTTTTTTTCCTTCCAATACATTCATGAAACATAATACTTTATTGAGTGATGGTGTTAAACGAGGTATAATTGTTGGAAGATCGGGATGTGGAAAAACAAACGCTTTACTCAGTCTATTACTCCACGAAAACGGGCTACGTGTTTCAAATATTTATTTATATTCGAAAACTCTTGATCAACCAAAATATCAATTTTTAAAGCAGGTTTTACAATCTCTTAATGATGGAAAAAACAAAGAAAACATTGGGTTTTTTGAATTTGAAGAAGGAGATCATATCATACCTCCAAACGAAGCCAAACCATTTTCAATCATTATATTTGATGATGTAGTTGGTTGTGATCAAAAAATTATTAGAGATTATTATTGTTTTGGTCGTCATTATTACATAGATTGCTTTTATTTAAGTCAGACTTATTCCTCCATACCGAAACAATTAATTCGAGATAATGCAAATTTCATAGTTTTATTTTCTCAAGATCTGACCAATCTGAAGCACGTGTACAATAATCATATTAACGGTGATATGTCATTTGAAAAATTTCAAGCATTATGTAATAATTGTTGGAAAGATTCATACGATTTTTTGGTTATAAATAAAGACTGCGATTTGCATGATGGAAGATATAGAAAAGGATTTGATAAATATATAAAGATATAAATACTCGATAATATTTACATTAGTATTATAGTCAACACTGCATTCAATATGGATAAACGTTTGCTCATCAAACTAGCAAAAGCAAGAAAAGACGTGCGCGAAAAGTTACGTGGATTAACCTCTGAAATTGCAAGTTCACAAGAAATGTTTGAGACGCGTTTCCGACCTCTCACCGAACCGATTAAAAATCTCATAAGTGAAATCAAACAAGAAAAACCTGTTGTTAAAAAGGAAGAAATATCGATAAAAAAAAGCCCCGCTGTCACTTCGACACCCAATTATCTATCAAGTTCTACACCCAGGAGTAAATTGAGACAACCATCTTTCTTAGAAACCGAGGAAATTTCAAAACATATACCCGATGAAGAAATAGAACCGAGTGTGGTGGAACCATCATTGTCTGAAATTCAGAGGGATATTTATAAATTGTCTGATACGCAAGCGTTTCGTGAGTTTTTAGAACAATGGCCTGAACTTCCACGTCAATATATTGAAGAAATGCTTACTGATAAACAAGATAAATTTGATTTTCAATATGGAGTTCGATATAGTCCAGAAAAAGCTAAATTTTTTATTGGAAACTCGGAAATAGATTTTATAAACGATGAACTTATTATTCAAAATATACGTTATCCTTCGACACCCGGTTTAATGGAATTATTGTTTAAAAAAGAACCAATCGGTTTCAAGGACACTGATCGATTATTGTATAAAGAAATTGTTGAAAGAACCAATGCTAATCGTAAAAATTATCAAGCCAATGAACAAGTTGCTGGAAATGTTGGGATAAAGTATAAAAGTATAATAAAACCGTTATCGAATCAACCAAAACTTTTGACAGTTCAAAACAAGTTTAATAAACCATCACCACCACCTGCAACATCATCTAGTAGAACAAGGAGTGGAAGTATAGATACCAGTAAACCTGGAAGTGTACCTATGAGTAGAGCTAGGAGTGGAACTTTACCCACGACATCTGCCGAAAAAAGTAAAGCATCACTTAAAACGAAAGCATCATCATCATCATCACCTGCAAAATCGAAAGGTGGTAAAGGATTAAGAACGTTAGAAGTTACGAATAAAAATATTGAATATGTTCCGTGGAATAATCCCAATAAATAATAAATCGATCGTTTACGTCTTTTGATTTCATCACAACTTGCCGGTAATACGAGTCACTCAAATGAAATTAATCTTATCATTAATGAATTGAGAGAAGCAAAAATTATTATTTAGACTATAAATTAGTTTTCATTGTTTCATTTATTAACAGTTCTTTCTTGTACAGCAACAATATGACACTCGATAAATTCGGTCACCACATATCACAACATAATTTTAAAACAAGTCTTCAAAAATTGAAATCTTTTACGTATATTCCTTTGGTATTGAATGGAAAATTTGACCCCGATAAAAATGCTTATTTAATTCACGATTTAGGGACGCATTATATATTCCCCTTAAAAGAAGCTACTGTTACATCTATTCAATCATATCCAACTGTAGGATGGACGGCTTTAGTAAATAATACTCCGCGAAACTTGTTGGGATACATTTTACGTGACGGTGATAAATTAAATTTTCAAAAAAGTAAAAAAACTGCAGAAACCAGATTACAGATCGAGTTTATTTTAAAAGTACCAGTTTATCATGAAACAGAGTGATGTGTCGATGAAGCGCGATGTCGTAGTGGAATTACACGCACCGGCGAGAGTAAATTTTAAACGACGTGTTATCGTGAAAGGACTAAATGACTTATTACAATCTGATTTAATTGAAATGATTCCGTACGCTCGCTTCAACAGTGGTTTCAAGTACATTTTAATAGTGATAAATACATTTTCTAAATTTGTTTGGGCTTATCCTTTAAAAACAAAAACCGCAGCTGAAGTGACAAACGCTTTAAGTTCACTATTTAAAACTAAGAAAAACATTCCTAAAAATTTTCAGACAGATTTTGGTAAAGAATTTTATAATAAAAGTTTGAATGCAGTTTTCAAAAAATATCACATTAATCACTATTCCACTTATTCCACTAAAAAAGCACAAATGGCTGAACGTGTAATTAGAACAATAAAAAATTTAATTTGGAAAGAATTTAGTTTTCAAGGAAACTACAAATGGACAGATATTTTACAAGATATTGTTAAAAGATATAATAATACAAAACATCATACTACCCAATATAAACCTTCTGCAATCAACAAAAAAAAACGAAAAGAAAATTTTACAAGACGTTTACAGTCACATGAAAACAATAGATCCGCACAAATCTAAATTTAAAGTTGGTGATTTTGTACGTGTCAGTAAATATAGACAAGTCTTTTCCAAATCTTACACACCCAATTGGAGTAATGAAATATTTTCGATAAAAAAAGTACAGCAAACTGTACCACGTACCTATCTACTACAAGATGAAGATGGTGAACCATTTTTAGGTGGTTTAATAAATACTATGTTAAATGGTTGGGAATGTCGAAACGATCGTGGATAAACAAATCCGATATTGATTAAGGTAAACTTTGATATAATAATGGTAATAATAATATTCACTACATGAATTCCTCTTTTAGCAAAACAGACCAGACAGACCCGTTAACTGCATCGCCTCAAGCTAGTTCACTCCAGTAGTCAGTGAACTCATCAGAACTGGTTTTCGTAAAGAATGCATGCATGCATTTCAACAACTATTTTTATTATATAACATGTCGTATTCTTTATCAATTATTTTAGTTTTTTAAATTAAAAATATTTTTTTTAATTCGATTGTTTTATTATTTATTCACCATATTATGAATATTACAAAGTTTAGTTTAGTTTAAAAAATCATTACAATTTATGTAAACATAAATAATAATACTAAAATTAACAATTACACATTCTTAAATCTAGTTTCATAAATTTTTCGACGATGGTCCATTTGTAATACCTTGGATAAAATACATTCAACATTTTCAATGCGACGTAAAAAATGCAATCTATTTGCAAACTCTAGTTGATATCCTTGACGAGCCATTCTCGCCGGAACTAGATACACACACATTAAATGAAAACGGTTTTTCTCCAAGTTAAACCTCACTTGCTTACACATATTTTTATTACTCATTTTTAAATATTCATCAATACACAATTTATAATAAATATTACATTGTTTTTATTAAATAAAAAAAAAGTACAAAATATATTCTTATTCTTCTACAAACTTAACATTTACTGTTTTACCAACAATACCTCCACTTATTAAATAGATAATTTTTCCATTACGAATTTCGTCATTTAAATTTTCAATCATTTCATTCGTAAACTTGATTGAAAATCTTTGCGGTAATATAGTCTTACTCTCCCCGAGATTCACAAACACCTTTTCACCATAAGCAGTACTACATTTCGAAAATGATTTAATTTTAAACTTTTTATTTACTTCTAAACTCTTTAAACTGATATAATTATTATTAATATGCAATTGTTCGTTTAAAGCGCTTAATTGTGAAGCCATCTTAATCTGACGATTCAGTTTACACTAAAAGTAAAATCCACTACTCACATATAATATATAAACAAAAAGTACACAAACTATTATCATGTACGATTTAATATTAATTTCTTTTTTATTATCTATTCTTCTAATATTTTTAAACTGATTCTTAAAATTCACATATAAACACCTAGGTGAGAATTTTAAATGTTCTTTAATCGGAATGTCACTAATTTCCCACGCACATATTCTCACTTTACAATAAAAACATTTCACACTATCTCCAAATCCAATATAGTAAAAACCGGCCTTTGCGAGAGCCACTGGAGAAGGTCTTTCAATTGACCACCCGGTAAAAGTTAATAATCGTTTATCGAAACATGCATAATTAGGAACACTCACAATTCCGACACCATCATCTAAACACATTTAAAGATATTTAATTTTCATCAAATACGAATAATCAGGATTAAATTCACTACATGTCGACAAGTCGTCTCGGCTGCGACTTCTTTTATTACCGCTGTCCTGTCCTGTCCAAATGTTTTCTTCTCAGCCGCGGAAGGCGTCTCCGCCCCGGATGACCCATGGCGAAACTCCCATTCTTTCCCTGGGACCTAACTTGGCTTCTTCCTAATCCTCTTCCAGTTTAGCTTTCCTTCCCGAATCCCGCTTTTCGCCCACGTCGCGACGAGAGGCTAAATAACCCAGGACGATCCTTACCAATACGCATGCGTTAGTAACTTGGGTGCTTTGTTGTTTCATGTACCGCATGGTACTGTACCGCGTTCTGCGCGTAAGGCAAAGAACAGTAGATGAGTAGAACACAAACTAAAGATATAATTATGTTTTTAGAATCTTTTAATAGGTCTATTATTGTATTCAGTTTGGAGTCGTTTATGACTATCTTTTAAAGCACTCGTAGTTTAACGGATCACTAAGAAAATTTTTATCAATATTTCAGTGTATTATTGTCATTTACACCAAAAAACTTCCAATATTAATGTTCAAACTCTACTCTACCTCGAAAATACAACCGACAACGTCGCCAACTTTTGTTTTTAGTGTGTTTGAAAGTGTCAGAAAAACGTGGGGTTATGAAATAAAACTGTTGACAGCCCTTTTGGGCGTAGTTCATCGTGTTTTTTAAATTCTTCGAAGCATGCTTTAATTTAGCGGTTAAAAGATTCCTTATTTTTCGAGGCATTTTTATAATTTGATATTTGTGACACACTGAAGGTCAAATTTTGGCGGAAGGTTAGGCCAACCCAGAAAAATGAAACTTATTCTAGGGATTTCTTTTTTTCTGCCAACATAATTCAACAGGTGGTGGATTTTTGATTTTGAAACAGATTATAGTTGTTTTACATAAATAAATGTGACGGTTTACGTTTTTTGAGAAGCTGTGCATTCTGTAATAAAATAGTAGTTTATTTGACGAGTTCTTGTGTAAATTGGGGTTTTTTGGCATGAGAGGGCCAGTTTAAAACGCGAGTGAAACGAGCGTTTTAAAGGCCCACGAGTGCCAAAAAAGTCCAAATGACACACGAACCAGTTGAATACAACGTTTTTTTGTTCGACGAGCCCCTTAAAGGCTCCAAATCGCTTAAAATCTTTAAAATTAGCTTGACGTTTCGTTTTGACAAGTGATGACATTTATCTAAATCCGTTCACATAGGAGAAAATTCTCAAATTCTGACAGTGTCGAACAAAAAATACCTTTTTAGAATTTGCGTCTCTAATAGGTCTATTATTGTATTCAATGTGGAGTCTTTTATGACTATCTATTAAAGCACTCGTGATTTAATAGATCTCTAAGAAACTTTTTATCAATGTTTCAGTGTATTATTGTCATTTACACCAAAAAACCTCCAACATTAATGTTCAAACTCTACTTTTTAACATCTGTTGCAGATGTAGTTGCATCCGTTACCTTGAATTACTAATTAGGTAATACAAAGTTCCCTAGAATTTAAAAATGTAATTTTTTTATTTCAAAATTAAAACAAGGGTGCAAATTCTAAAAAATAACATACCTAATAAAAAACTCGTTTTATAAGGGCATTGGCGCACTCGTCCCATAGAATACTCCCCTACGGCTCGTTTTCTACACTTGGGACTCGTGCGCCAAATCAACCCTTATAAAACTCGTTCTTTAATATACTATCTAAAATGACATAACATTAATATTTCATCATGGCCTACTAAATCTGAACTGCGCTGCGCTTATTACGGCTGTAACGAACTAGCTGAATGATTGATTCGGCTAACCTCAAAAAATCTACCCTTAACTAGCGCCATCTCTTTAAAGATATTAAACTACAAATCAACTCAATTGCCACAATAATTTAAATTTCCTTGAATTTCATCAAAGTTGAAGTACCAACATGGGGAAATAGTGCGTTGCATGTGGAGAAAATAACAACAGTTATTTTCAAATTCTCAGCAACCTCCAAACGCGTGAAAAATGGATAAAAGCTATAGATCAATTTTGTGGTAATTATGTATAAAAAAAATCACAGATCTCGCAATCCTTGCAACCATCGAGGGGTGTTCAAAACAAACACGATATACGTTGTATAATGACACTGTTTATAACAATTTTAAAAATAGCAACACCAAATACAAAAAAAAATGGAATTATAAATGTTACTTACTTAATGGCTAAACGAATTAAGAAAGCGAATATACAGTGCGTTCGTAAAGTTCGGAATAAATTCCATAAAACTGTAAGTATTAATTTCTAGAAAAATCCTCGAACAAGTTAACTTTGTTTTTAAACAGTGCATATTCTTCAGTACTTTACTTATGTTGACAGCTTTTCATCTTCTAATTATGACGTCATCAATAATTTTCAAAATGACAACCCCATACTTTTATCTTTTTCTGATAGGCCTTCGTACTAGCTAAACGATGAGTGAAAAAAATTGATAATTTACATAACATTTCTTGTGAAAAAATGACAAATTTTATGTCAAACATTTAATTTAATTTTTAATTAATTGTATTTTTAAATAGCTGATCTCAAATAGTAAATCGTTTAAAATCAGCAAAAATTTTAATTTAAATTATCATTGTGATTATCATTAATCGGAAAATGCTATTTTTAGGTGGAAAACGCAAACAGTTTCATCTTTTCATTTAATTCCTGTTAAAAAGTCGATTCAGTGGCTGCAAAAAATATAACTTCTTCGTTGTCAAAAACGTTCATTTTTTGAATTATTCGATTCAGCACAATGAGAATCGTATTTGTAGGTAACTTTGAGGTCTCCTAATTTGTTTTTAGAATTTGCATCTCCAATAGGTCTACTATTATTGTATTCAAGTTGGAGCCGTTTAAAAAAAAACAAACATGTTTTGAAATGTTTAAAAATAATTTCAACAAGTTTTCAGATTGCTCTATTTATATATTTGATAAGAAGAATCAACAATTTGTTTGGATTATTCGTTGTATTAATCTTCTGGAGGAACGGTTTTCCAAGTAGGTACCTATTACATATTTTAGTCGGAGAGCTGATGACGAATTTGGAGAAGGTATTTTAGGCAATCAGAAATTTAAAAAAATGTACTATTTGAACGTTAGTGAATCTCGAATCGACAGTCGCTAAGGGCGTTTGCGGTTATTTTACTACTGCGCAGCATATGAAACTTGCAAAAAATTTATCCCAAAAAACATACTTTAGGCAACTTGAAATTATACTGATTTTCTAGTTTAGCATTTATAGATTACAGAAATAAAAATGCCAGATTATTTGGACGGTTTTAAAGTACAACCCGACCCCAAAGTCATTTTTTAGTATACGCAAAAAATATACTTTAGGCAGTCTGAAATTTTTATGGCAGATTTATTAATTGATATTAAAAATATGTGCAAAAGAGCCAGACTAATACGAGGGTTTTAAATAATAACCCGACGCGAATAAACATTTTAAATAAGTGCGATAAAAAAGTCTTATGCATATACATAGGTACGAGAGAGATAGTTTATCGATGTCTGCCAGCAGTAGCTAAGGAAGCCCTCGGCTCCGATAAATCTGAGAAAAATCATCGAAGAGGTCAACTTTGTTTGTAAAAAGTGCATATTGTTCAGTACTTTACTTATGTTGACACCTTTTCATCTCCTAATAATGACGCCATCAATATTTTTTTTCAATGACAAGTCCCACTTTTTTCTCCTTTTTCTAATAGATCTTCTCACTACCTAAACACCTAAACTACAGTTCTATCGAATTTATTCCGAACTTTACGAACTAAACTAATTTTAATATAAAAGCCGTAAATTTATTAATGAAAATTCGAAAAATATTATTTCTAAACATAGCAATTTGTTTCTGTTAATCAGAAATTATTGATTTTTTTTCATATGTAACTTTAATTCAGACAATATTCATTCGCATATTAGAAGCAAATTTTCAATATTAGGTAATTAACATCACATTTATTTAGATAGAATATCTAAGCAGACATATGTATAAGCTCTATAGTAAAGAAAGGCGTTGTTGAAGAAAAGATATGTTTAACAATCTATTTTAAAAAAACGAGCCGGGGCCGCCCTTAGCTACTGCTGGCAGACATCGATAAACTATCTCTCTCGTACCTATGTATACGCATAAGACTTTTTTGTCGCACTTATTTAAAATGTTTATTCGCGTCGGGTTATTATTTAAAACCCTCGTATTAGTCTGGCTCTTTTGCACATATTTTTAATATCAATTAATAAATCTGCCATAAAAATTTCAGACTGCCTAAAGTATATTTTTTGCGTATACTAAAAAAATGACTTTGGGGCAGTCGGGTTGTACTTTAAAACCGTCGAAATAATCTGGCATTTTTATTTCTGTAATCTATAAATGCTAAACTAGAAAATCAGTATAATTTCAAGTTGCCTAAAGTATGTTTTTTGGGATACATTTTTTGCAAGTTTCATATGCTGCGCAGTAGTAAAATAACCGCAAACGCCCTTAGCGACTGTCGATTCGAGATTCACTAACATTCAAATAGTACATTTTTTTAAATTTCTGATTGCCTAAAATACCTTCTCCAAATTCGTCATCAGCTCTCGGACTATTTGAATTTATATCCAAAATAGATACCATGCTCGGATTGTAGCAGTAACATAATATCAGTATTCATTCTGCAAATACGTGAAAGCAAATATTGTTAATCTAGACCTTGAGTTATGTCATCACAGCTGTGTTGTCCGAGATCAATAAATGCCTATAAGGAAAATGTTATGTTTTTTTTTAGATCACATACTGTAACGGTCCGAATAGGTTCGATAAATTAAGAATTTTAATTTTAAAATAATTTCAACGAAATATTTTAAATACCGTTCATTTGCGACGGAAATGCTGGCCAGTTGTAAATTTTATTGAAGCCGTGTCGGCACCACATTCCTCAAGTGAAATCTGCCAACCTTTCTTTGAAAATGCAGGTACACGTCCTGTCCGAACACAACACAAAGATAACAGTTTTTATGGGAAAAGAAACATTGCAAAATTTACTCGTTCGACAATTTGGGTGGTCCAGTTAAAATCTGGGGATAATTGAATTAATAAATTTGATGTTAGCAGGTTTCAAATTGAGAGAACCACAAAATTAATGTTCATTGGGTTAATAATTTACTTTTTTTAGCATTCTCAAATTTGTGGCATATTTGTAATTAAAGCGCGAGAATTGCAAATTAGAAACAGAGCGCTTTATCGTAGAAAATAACTAGAATCGTTTGCACTTATTTAGTTAGAAAAGTAACAAAGTAAAATAGGAAAGGAGTCGGTAGAAAAAACAGAGACAACAGGTTAACGGTAAAGCCAGGTAGTCGTAGAAATCAGATGTGTGAGTGAGAGAGAGAGAATGAAAATTACGAAGTAATTATTAATTAGAACTGTTTTGGGGAATCAAACCAATGTAGAGCAAATTTTAGAAGTAGCAGGTCAATGCATGATATAACACTTGCGTAACAGCGTTTCAAGCCCAATTTAGGTTTCATTTTAATTATGTTTGTTTCATTTTAATTATGTTTGTTTTATTTTAATTATGTTTGTTTCATTTTAATTATGTTTGTTTCATTTTAAATTATGTTTGTTTTATTTTAAATTATGTTTGTTTCATTTTAATTATGTTTGTTTCATTTTAATTATGTTTGTTTCATTTTAAATTATGTTATTTCATTTAATTCTGTCGAATTCTTGGTGCTGATTTGTATTATTGTATAGAGTCAGTAATTTAGTGTTCTTTTTCAGGCTTCTAATTCAACAACAAATTATGTACATTCGGTCTGGTCCTAACAAAAGTCTAAATTTAAACATTTAAAATAATGGTGGAAAAACGGAAACTGTAATTTCAAAAGTTCTAGAGATTTCGAAAAAGCGTCCCGATCGGCGTAAAGTAGAACCGAGCTGATTGGTCACTTTGGTCAAGTAGGGGTTGCGAAAGTGGGGTGCGCCAGAAATGATAAAACCGATTGCGGGACGGGAAAGAAGGCTTTTTTAATTCACTCGGGGTTTGATCTCCAAAGTAGCCGGAGGTACGTTCAGTACTTCCAGCAGCCATTTTGTGACCACGTGCTTAACATTTACAAGGTAAATTATTTCTCTAATTCTGGTACATTATTTGTAGTCGTGATTTAATTAGTCTACCAGCATTTAGTTCTTTATCGTTCTAAAGTAAAGATTATATTATTTTCGTGAGTATCTGATGACCACGTGACTCTTTAGAATCTGGTATTAATTTCTTTATCGCGAAGTATGTGATCTTCTTGCATTTACCGATTGGGGAACCGTGCTTTCATCAAGGGGAACTAGTATAAATTCGTTATAAAACATTTTTATTTATTATGTAAGTTTTGGAGTCTCGAGATCGGGAAGCTACCGCCAGTGTCCGTCGCACTCAATTAGCTGTGGTCCGGCATAAGTGCACAAACCGCCATGTCACCCGTAAACGGGACAGTGACCAAACTAGGCCAGCTGACACGTAAAGAGAGGTACCCTTTGGCCCTGTTAGAACCTTTTTTCCCTTTTATTTTCGACCACCGGAGTAGACCGGGGTGATCTATGAGATTCCGGGGCATCGCGTCGGGTTCAATTTAATTGGGGTAATTGAAATCTAAATCGGATCACATAGTTCGCATCTCAAACTTCCATAATGCTGTTCGCGCCAGAAACTTCTGTATTTGCCCAGCGTAGTCATTTATTCATGAGTCAGGTCTCAATTCGAGGGCCGCGAGTCAAATCTCGTTAGGTCAAATTTCCACCAACTTCTGTTATCAAATTCATGTATTTATTTCTATAATTTGTTGGGACCAAACACCACCACACTCGATTATTTGTTAAATAAAATTTAAGTGAAGTGTGCTCAATCGTTTTAATTCTATTTTTTGGAAAACCTCCGAAGGTACGGCCTCTCGTTAGAACCTAATTAAACAAAATAAAAATAAAACACAACGTAGGATCCATAAACATTTCTTTTCTCATTATTTTTGTTTCGTATTTTTCCGCAAAATTTCATCTGAGGGAATGCGGCAACCAACAATACATCAAATGAGGGAGAAAAGAAAAATCATCGAGGAAAAGTCAAGGAAGTCGAAAGGTTACAATACCTACTCGTATAGTTCATTTTTTAATGCTGTAGAAAAAGTCAGGCAACCCAATATACAGTCATCAAGGCTGCCTAAATACCATAAATTCATTTTTGTAATATCTAGTTGTTAAAGGTGGCTTTCCGGACTGTTTGTCACCATGTAAACAACCTCATAACGTCATAACGGCCGGAGTCCGTTAAGGGTGTCCGTTATGAGCGGGAGCGGCCGTTATCAATGACTAAATAACTATAGCAACGTAGATCTAAACTTTATTTTTCAACTTTTTTACAATTGGTACAATAATTAATGTTTAATGTTATGGGACACACCTTGAATTAATCGAAATCCGTATGCCACTAGCAGATGTAGACGAGATCGAAGATGATGCTTCGGAATTTTAACACCAACGCAAGCGCGATTTTGCAGGCAATAACGATGACCTCACTTCCGGACATCGGGCATATTTTGATTGCGATTTTTTATTGCTTTCATTCATTTATTTTCAACGGAAAGTTAAGCGTTGAACAAATCTGACAAACAACATTGAAACAATATTTTTTCACAAACAACGGTTGACATGACGATGTCCTCCGCACACTTATTAATCATTCGGTTTTTTCGATGGCGTTGAAAAAAATGTAAAATACTATTACAGTAGAAATCCGTTAAGATAGCCTTTACTGCCGAGCCAGAGATTTTGTGAGACGAGCTCGCAGAGCGAGTCGAATAATACTGGCGAGGCTGTAAAGGCCCTAAAGGAAGTGTATTGTACAATAGTTTTTGTAATATCTCTACGATTCGTTCACAATTATCTTTTTGAAATAATTTTTTTTCAATTTTCTTAAAATTGTGAAGCATCATCTTTGATCTTGTCTACATTTGCTGCTCTTTGTCAGATTTGTTCAACACTTAACTTTCCGTTGAAAATAATCGATTGAAACCAATAAAAAATCGCGATCAAGATATTCCCGATATCCGGATGGCCGCAGAGCAAGTCAGGTCATCGTTATTCCCTGCAAAATCGCGCTTGTGTTGGTGTTCAAGGTCTGAAGCATCATCTTCGATTTCGTCTACATCTGCTAGTGGCATACGGATTTCGATTAATGCTACGTCGCGGGGGAAGCTGTTTTAGGGTTGAACATATATTGCTGTGCGGCATACCTAACCTCGAAACTATCAAACAAGTGAACAGTGCGTCCAAACCAGTGGAACAAAATCTTCATCTACAAAATGTTTCCAACAAACACGCTTATGCTTAGTAATTCTCTTTCTAATTTTTAATTTAATTTTCCATATTTTCTTCCCGTCAGATGTTGACTGTATCCCAACCAAACTCATTAAAATATTCGGTAATTGTTCACTTTAACTACTTCTGGAATTTTCCCGTTTTTTCTGGCTAGACAGCCTCAGGACGTCCTCCTACATCGTTTCCCACCAGTCAAACCTTGTGCAAATGAAAATTTTCCTTACCCTTTAGTTATACTAAGACTTGGCGCGACACTTCTTGCAAATGAATTTACCGAAAAAACTTAATTTTTCAGTAGGTACTCTATCAATGAATTGTCGTAAATTCATCGAAGTTAAGCACATTTGCACATCACGTGACGTGAATACCAATAATCTCTTTCATTTTGATTATTTATTTTATCTTAATAAATAAACTTCATTCAATTCAGCTAATAAGTTACACAACATTTATTGATTCTGAGGCGGTACGAAGTTCGCCGGGTCAGCTAGTAGATATAATAAAAGTTATTGATAAAAAGAAAATGGAACTACATATGTATTAAATTCGAATAAATTTCTGGGTGGACACTGCTATACCTATCTGCCGCCCCTGACAACACGCCACTGACGGAAACACTTTCCCACAGGTAGATGTGCTTTTGTGTACTGTCTCACTCCGTGTCACTAATGCATTGGGGTGTCTGTGTTCAGCCAGCAATTCATTTCTAGTCGAGGTGAGGGTGGACCTTTTAGCGGTTTGGGTACTTGGTGAACCAATGACTTCCAACAATAACAAACGTTTTATTCAACAACAATATCAATAACAACTTTGAACTTTCAAGAGTAAAAAATAAAAATGGCTTAAAGTTAGGATGTGGGTGCAGCGATGTTGGCCCAGTCGAGTCTTCGGGGTAAGAGAGCGAGATCCCGTCATTTTCCACCCTCGTACCGTCGGCTCTCCTTGGAGGGGGTGGTATCGGGGTGCGTTCCACTTGGTGCTTGTTTCGTGGCGTTTGCAGCGCCACAACCTGTTCTTCTGCGTGGGGCTCCTCTTGCGCATGAGGGCGCTCCGCTTCTGTCTCTCCTGAATTGATCATTTGGTGGTAGACACGCCTTACAGCCTTGAGTAAAATGGCCGCGCCAATGACAGGTCAGCACGCTCCACGAAATCACTGTTTTGCTGACCCAACAGGGCGTCCATGTAAGGGCTCCTCCATTCAGAGAGGAAGTGAGGAACTAGCTCTTTTTACAGCCTCTCCAGAACTCCCCTCGCCCCATGCCGCTGCGAATGTCTTTATTTGGATTATTGGATTCACCAGCCGAAAGGATTTAAACTACTTATTCTGAATGTTCTGATCTGTATTCGTATATTGTAGAATAATAAAGATAGGTACTGTTACGTTATTATTTTCTCTTTCTTAAAACTTACTCCTTCAACGACCACAAGAGAAAACTTAAATCTCCCAACTTCACCGGGGGAAATTTAAATAACGATTTCGGAGACTGATTGGTTCCAGGTCCTGCACTAAACACACTTACGTCTCGAGAGCAAGACTGTCGGAAATAGAAATGATCTTTCACAAACACGGTGTTGTATCAGGTGTTGGACAGAAACACAGGTGTAATTATAACGGTGTTTAATTTGTCGTTTTCCCAGCCTTTACATATGACACTTAATTAATAAACTCCAACTTAGATGCCGCTGCGGGCGAAACACAGTTGTCTATGTAAAGTGAATCTAGGATATAAACCAATTGGTATTCTCGATAATGAACAAATTAAAGATATGGTCCTTGATACTAAATTGACCTGCCTAATGTTAACAAATTGGATGCGAAGTAGGTGATGAACTGAAGGTTCAAAAAAATAACACGCTGAAGGCGCTTAAACTCTAGCGATATTTACAAAAAGTGCCGGTACTAACAGGCTAAACTTCTAATTAACAAGTCACAAATTAAAGATAAAAATTTAACAAAAACTTCCCTTACACCGGGCCTGGGACTTGGAATCTAAAAGAAGAGTCCTGGGAGGAGCGGAGCTGGAGGAAGGTCCTCCGAGTCCTTCTTCCGCCGCTGGTCAATCACGCCGTCCGTATCCTCGGATAGTCCTCGGGGTCCTTCCTCCCCTCGACACTTCCCAGGGGTAAGCGTGAACTGTACAGTTTTGGGCCCCGGTGAAAAAAAAGTGGAAAACTACAAGGCAAAGTGATAAAATGATATAAAAAAAAAACTGTTGAGAGTCAGCGAGCGCGTCGTCTCTGGCGAGGTCACTCCGGGTCTGATAACGTGAATTAATGTAAAAGAAATGAGCCAAGATGGCGGACTACAAAAAGAAAGACGCTGGAGGACCTTGCCAGATACGTGTTGCTCCTGGACTCGGGTTCCTCGGCCAGGGACAGTCCTGTGTGAGGTCCTGCTCTCCGGAGGGGTCCTTGGGGATGACGCCGGTCCAACAGGGTGACGAAATTACTCCGCTTGCGCGTAGGTTCGATGACCCTCGTGAAGGAAGCCTTTATCCGCCGCGACGTTTCGGTTGGGATTCTTCTAAGATGATTTTCCAGCCGATTCGGTCTTCCTCCACGGGTTCGCCAGCTCCTGTTGCACACTAAAAACACCCCCTAATCTCCCCCTTTGAACACGACACTCACACACGGATCGGTCGTAACCTCTGACCTGCACTAGTCGAGAACCTCTAACATGGCGTCGGTTCCACCTTTATATATTTCTCCCCTCCTCTCGCCGAATTGACGCGGCCGGTACCGGAAGTCGGGGTCCGAGAGCCCGTTCTGGAATGTTCTAGAACGTTCTCGCCTTTACGATTTACCGCGAAATTTTAAATCGTAACAGTACCTACAGCGTGATCAACAATGACTGAGTCTGTTGGCAATGAAACAATTGAAAAGTATTGGTGTTTTTTGTCTCGTATTGGCACTGACCTAATGTTTTAACTTGACACCACATTAAAAACATTTTTGGTTATGTCGGCTATGTTTATGTTATTACAAAAATGAACCTTTGTTAAAATTTCAAATTTCATTGTTACCAACAGATTCAGTCATTCTTGATCACACCGTAATATTGTGGGTTGCCTTACTGTCTATTATAGTACGTTGCGTAGAGATAAAATTCGTCGGAACGGTCGAAATTCGCATATCACGAGAGAAAAAAATGTTATAAAAACGAGTCAGAGAGAAGCGACGTCGACATAATAATAATAATAATAATAATAATAAATATATTTCCTACAGGAAGCACCCAATTACAGGAAATAATGTGCTGAGAGCACGGTACATACAACTAGATTACAAGCTGATAAGTCATAATAATGATCAACTCTTTAAAGACAACAGTCGGTATTCTACAGCGTCAAGAATTGTTTTCAAAGAATCAAAGTGAATGTCACACCTTGTAGCGAACTGATTAAAGTTGTTACACATTAAAATAATCGGCGACTTAAGCAACACATTTGTTCTGTAGCTAGGAATATAAAACGTAGTGTAGTTTCGACTATTCATGCGAGGAACATGAAAGCTAATTTTGCTTAAAAGAAATGAACAATCAATTTTGTGATATACACTTGCTTTCAAAACTTTCCCGTACACCTATTTTTCGCTGTATTAAATCAGGGTTGTGATTAATCAACTCTGACATTTAAACTTTTGAAAAGTCAAAATGGCTCGACTGACAGAACAAGGCAAAGTTTTGATGGTTTCCAAATTAGAAGAGGAGTGGTTCATAAGAAGTGTTGCTACTCATAATGGGCTAAATAAAAGCACTGTTCTACAACTACTAAGTAAAGAAGAGGTGGGTGGGAACAAGAAGGAATCGTGAGTAGAAGATAGATCATTAATTTTTTAAATTGCTGTCAATGTCATCTTTAACCTAAGTTCAAAATTACTCGTTCACACTGCTTAAATTTTGCAAAATCGTCGTTACTTGATTTTGAATGTGTACGCGAAAGTTTTGAAAGCAAGTGTACAAGCTTATAGAGAAATGATACAACAGCATTTACTCTGCGAGTATACAAAGACTTAAGCTTAAACCTACCTAATAACATGTTGTTATCATAATTTCTTATAGAGTAAACACCGTCAAGTTGAAAACTTAAAAACTTCAAAAATTTTCGTTGGACTTTCTCGAGTTCATTTATATTTGTGATGTATATCGGATACCATATAAGTGAACAATATTCCAGTTGAGATCTAATCAATGACGTGTACAGTAGCAATAGAGTTCTTGGATTCCTGAAGTCTTTACAATTTCTAAATACAAATCCATACGTTTTTAGAGCTTTGCTAACAATATTGTTAAGATGATCGTTAAAATTTAATTCCGTATCGAAAGTGACACCCAAATCTTTGCATTTGTAGACTCGTTCTAAACGATGTTGGTCAATTATATACGTATGTTCCTTGACAGAACGAATCCGGGAATATGAGGATACAAAACATTTAGCAGTATTCAAAGAGAGCCGATTTCGAGATGACCATTCAACAACAGCGTCTAAGTTATTTTGTAGTAGATTAAAATCACTATCAGATTCGATTCTAATAAACAATTTAAGATGATCAGCGAAAAGCAACTTTTCACAGGTAATAACATTGACCATATCGTTCATAAAAAGTAGGAATAGTAGAGGTCCAAGGTTTGAGCCTTGCGGAACGCCTGAGGTCGGTGTAAAGGACTTTGATACAAAGTTTTGGTAGGTAACATAGTGGCGCCTATCTAGCATATATGACCGAAATAAGGCAAGTAAAGAATTATCAAAACCAAACAGTTCAAGTTTTCTGAGTAGAATGAAATGATCGATTTGGTCAAACGCTTTCGGAAAATCTGTATATAGAACGTCCACTTGATATTTAGAGTCAATTGCCTCTGAAACGTATTGCGAAAAATCAGCGAGGTTGGTGAGTGTTGATCTTCTTTCTACAAATCCGTGTTGATGAGGTGAAATATAGTTCTTTACGCCTGCATAAATGCGTTTATATAATATAGATTCTAAGATCTTTGAAAAATTACATATTATGGAAATTGGTCTAAAGTGTTCGATGTTTGACAAATCTCCTTTTTTAAAAATCGGTGAGACCCGTGCTTGCTTCCAAACTGTGGGAAAAGTTAAAGATTTAATTATGAGATTGAATATCGAAAACAGTGGTGTTACAAATATTTGAGCACAATCCCGAAGAAGGAAACTTGGAATCCCGTCAAGCCCAGCAGTCATGGAGGTTTTAAAAGATTTTAGTGAAGATATTATTTCGTCTTCGGAAATTTGTGTAATTGAAATTATATTATGCAAATTAGTGTCAACAACTCTCTTCGTATATTCAAGATCGGATGCTAAATAGGTATACTTGATTGAAAAAAGAGGAAAATGCATCAACAATGTCTTGAGGTGAGGATAGCGTTAGATCATCAAAATGCATCGTGCCAGGTATTCGAGAACGGCCCTTTTTCTGGTGAATGTAACCCCAAAACCTTTTCGGATCTTTCGACAGTTTACATTCAATGGACAACATATATTTTTTGTAGGAAGCAGAAATGAAAAGTTTACATTTAGACCTATATCCTTTAAATTCATTGTAATGTCCAACATCCTTGGATCTTTTGTATTTACGGAAAAGCCTGTGCTTCATCTGAATTGTCTTTATGATCTCCCTGTCGAACCAAGGTGGATATTTTCGACTTTGGTTTATCAGACGGCGTTTAGGGACATGCAGGAGAAAATGCAATCAAAGACTTGTTTCCTTAACAAACTTTAATTGTGAACTGATTCACATACACAAAAATCTCCCACTTTATAGGCGGGCCATCACAAAACGTGAGACCCTTCGTTGGGGTCGATATCATGCAAAAAAACTAATTAAGACAGCTGCAGTTTCCTAATCCTAAGAATGCACCAAAGTCCGCAACATCTGGACAATAATTCATAATCTACCAGCTAGCATAAAATAAAGTTCGGTTCCTTTACACCCTCAACGTGGTGTAAATGAAGCAGAACGACACATACAGAAAAAAGCGGGGTAGCTAATTCGGGGTCAAACGTCGGGGTTATTTTTTCTTAATTCTAGAAAATATTGTAACATTATTATGAAATTTTCGAGTGTGCCGTGAAAAACAATTGAAATACAAATAGCAACAAATGTCAAGTGTGAGTTTGAAAATTTTCAGGTGCAATCTTGAAGAGTTTTAATATTATTTTCTTGGAAAACATGAATAATAATAAAAATTTAAAAAATTAAATAATTTGTTACACAGTCTAGGACTGGTTTACAAATCTATGAGGGGCATGGTGACCAACTCAATAGACCGGGACCAATGGCTTAACGTGACTTCCGAATCACGAGACAGAATATAGCCTTTTTTTTTTCTTTTTTTTTTAAATTATTTTAAATTTCGCCCTGGGTCGGAATCGAACCCGCGACCCTCGCGTCCCTGAGCCGAAACGGACTCCCTTTGGCTATATTCCGCCTTTATTATTATTATTATTTTTTCTATTAAATTTTTGTTTTTGACTAATTACGATTTTTATTACACTCGAACATAAAATAATAGTCAAATGACTGCTATCCTGCATGACTGACAATGTTATTTTATACTTAAATAAAAAAAGTTTAAAAAAGCAGATGAAAATTTCTAAGCTGACGTTTAGATGACATTCATCGTACTTTGTATTCCGATTGTTTTTCACGGCACTCTTAAAAATGCTGAACCACAATTAAAAATTGTTTTATTTTTTTTTCAGTCAGCTATGGACCAAACGATAACTTTCAATACATCATTAGATTCAGAAAAAAATACTTTACGAGACTAAGCCTAAAAAACTACATATGTCCATTTAAAAAAAAAAAGTTGACTATCGGTAGCTACTGAAAATAACGCCAAAAAAAATATATTTAATGGCTATTTTGTAGCGCTTGAAAACCATATCTTTGATTTTTTTGTTCATTGAAATCGGGTCCATAAATAAAAAAGTTAT